>NC_134241.1:76491823-77732323 GCF_965152275.1 Natator depressus | reverse complement strand
TTCCTGCAGCCCGAAATAGGCAGGGCAGGGCGCACAAATCATTGAAAGATGGTGCCAAATGCGGATGGAAGCACAGGGATTGCTGGGGTGCAAAGCAATGCATCACAGGGCATTGAGACAGGACCCAGGATGCCCCACGTCCCCTTCCGCCTTCCCACAAGTCTTAGCAACAAAAGAGAAAGAGGTGCTATGTGGGATAGCTGCCCAGAGTGCACCGCTTTGAATAGTGCTACAAGTATGAACATGCTATTGCGCAGGCAGCTGTCAGTGTGAACACACAACAGCGGTTTTCCTTCAGCACTCTGAGCGGCACTAACTGCCGGGGCTGTAACTTTGCATGTGTAGACGTGCCTCAAGGTGTGGTTGGGAGAGTCAGATATTGTAATGAATCTAAGAAGCACACATCTTTTGTAGGGAAAATGGATTCCTGGTTCCAAACTCCACTCCTTTAATGGCTTGATAAGCTCAGTTCTCATTCTTACACTTAAAAGGAGATGCTTATACATTCCCTGTTGCATGCCAATCTTCCAGAATACTCTGCCTGAATCTGAAGAAGAGCTCTGTATAAGTGCAAAAGCTTGTCTCGCTCACCAACAGAAGTTGGTCCAATGAAAGATACTACCTCACCCACGTCTCTCTTCTGTGCCCTTGGCCAGTTTGTCCCTTTCCTTCCTCTGTCCTACCCAAAATTTCCACTGTTCGAGTCTTCCCCCACAGTCCTTTCATTACCTCCTGCTTTGTTACCTCTCTCTCTTTATCCTGCTTGGGGAATTTTCAATCTCTGCACTTTCCCCCTGCCTTCAGACAAGAGCATGCAGCATCTTCTTCTAGTCCCATTGTTCAAATGTGCTTCACTCTGAATAAGTGGTTGAAGAGTTCTCATGATCCACCATTGTACCTGGTCTGGGAGGGACATACTGAAAGGCTTTTCATCAATGGTGGATACACATAGAGGGACATTCAAGATACAGCAATTTTAATAGCAACAGGTTAATAACATTATGTCAGTATCAGAATTCATAATATGTGCATAGAGTTCCCCAAATCATCACATACCATTACAGGAGTAGAGGTATAGAAATGAAATGGAGATCATAATGATGGGTAAGAAGCATGACAGAGAGGGAGAGAGAAAACACTGAAAGTAAAGTTAGATAAGGGAGCAAAAGCCAAATCAGATTAGAAAAACACCTTCAAGAAGGAGGATGATGGAGAAAAAATATGGAAAGAAAATAATACCAAGGAGCTAGTCGGGGGAAAATATGGATACTGAAGAAAATTGGCTACAGAATGAAAAGTGGAGAATTGAGAAAGAAACTGGGAGAGAGATCCAGAGAGCTATAGGAAGTAATTTAATTTTATAGAAAATTTGATGTATATGTTTTGTTTCAGTACTTTAATGGTAGCTTTTATAGGTCTAAAAAAATGTTTCAGATTTGGATGCAATAGGTTACACAGTTTCTTTTGGAAGTGCGTGCAGGTACATAATGATGGCTTTTTAGTGAAGGAAAAAGAAAAGGAGTACTTGTGGCACCTTAGAGACTAACCAATTTATTTGAGCATGAGCTTTCGTGAGCTACAGCTCACTTCATCGGATGCATACTGTGGAAATTGCAGAAGACATTATATACACAGACACCATGAAACAATACCTCCTCCCACCCCACTCTCCTGCTGGTAATAGCTTATCTAAAGTGATCATCAAGTTGGGCCATTTCCAGCACAAATCCAGGTTTTCTCACCCTCCGCCCCCCCACAGACAAACTCACTCTCTTGCTGGTAATAGCCCATCCAAAGTGACCACTCTCTTCACAATGTGTATGATAATCAAGGTGGGCCATTTCCTGCAGAAATCCAGGTTCTCTCACCCCCTCACCCCCCTCCAAAAACCACACACACAAACTCACTCTCCTGCTGGTAATAGCCTATCCAAAGTGACCACTCTCCTTACAACCTGCATGAAAATCAAGGTGGGCCATTTCCAGCACAAATACAGGTTTTCTCACTCCCCCACCCCCATACACACACAAACTCACTCTCCTGCTGGTAATAGCTCATCCAAAGTGACCACTCTCCCTACAATGTGCATGACAATCAAGGTGGGCCACTTCCAGCATAAATCCAAGTTTAACCAGAACATCGGGGGGGGGGGGGGAGGAAAAAACAAGGGGAAATAGGCTACCTTGCATAATGACTTAGCCACTCCCAGTCTCTATTTAAGCCTAAATTAATAGTATCCAATTTGCAAATGAATTCCAATTCAGCAGTTTCTCGCTGGACTCTGGATTTGAAGTTTTTTTGTTGTAAGATAGCGACCTTCATGTCTCTGATTGCGTGACCAGAGAGATTGAAGTGTTCTCCGACTGGTTTATGAATGTTATAATTCTTGACATCTGATTTGTGTCCATTTATTCTTTTACATAGAGACTGTCCAGTTTGACCAATGTACATGGCAGAGGGGCATTGCTGGCACATGATGGCATATATCACATTGGTGGATGTGCAGGTGAACGAGCCTCTGATAGTGTGGCTGATGTTATTAGGCCCTGTGATGGTGTCCCCTGAATAGATATGTGGGCACAGTTGGCAACGGGCTTTGTTGCAAGGATAGGTTCCTGGGTTAGTGGTTCTGTTGTGTGGTATGTGGTTGTTGGTGAGTATTCGCTTCAGGTTGGGGGGCTGTCTGTAGGCAAGGACTGGCCTGTCTCCCAAGATTTGTGAGAGTGTTGGGTCATCCTTCAGGATAGGTTGTAGGTCCTTAATAATGCGTTGGAGGGGTTTTAGTTGGGGGCTGAAGGTATTTGCAAATTGGATACTATTAATTTAGGCTTAAATAGAGACTGGGAGTGGCTGAGTCATTATGCAAGGTAGCCTATTTCCCCTTGTTTTTTCCTACCCCCCCCCCCCCTCCAATGCATTGGTTAGTCTCTAAGGTGCCACAAGTACTCCTTTTCTTTTTGCGAATACAGACTAACACGGCTGTTACTCTGAAACCTGTCTTAGTGAAGGAAGTGGCCAGTAGAGGTCACTATTGTCTCACACTTGGGCTCTTTCTACACAATCATTTTGCATTAGATTCCAGTGTTGCCTCTGCACCACTGGAAATGCTAGCATAGATCAGCTGGCATTTTAACCACTATGTTTCCTAACTTTGCTCAGAGCAGGTCTAAATCACACGATGGTTAAAGCACTGGCAATCAGCAGCAGCCTGTCTACATCAGCATCGTTGCTACCATTAGTTGTGCTGCACGAATTGTAGTGCAATGGTAGAAAATGTAAAGAATATCTACTGTAGACAAATTACAGGTGAAAAATTTTTATTAATAAAAGTGTTAAGACAATGACAGTTTTGAAGACTTTTTCATGTCTGGTAGGTAAATAAAGAATCTACGAAGGAGAAGCAATAAACATTACTTATTACTATTATAATACAGGAAACTACCAGCTTTTTATAACATTTTGCAACAGACTATCCTAGAAGCACCTTATTTAATTATGTAATACTTTGCATTATTTTTCTAGTAACAGACTGTTTCCATTTAACAACTTGTTTCATTTATTTTGTAGCAAAATGTATCAGGCTTAACTGATTTTAGTACCTGAAAACAAATCTCAAGACACCACAGAAATTATAAAAAACAAATTGAAAACTGAAAAGATGTTTTATTATTTATATATTACTGTAGGTGTGTGTGGTGCCCAATAAATATGTAGGAAGGCAAAGTTCCTGCCCTGGGGTGTTTAAAAACACAAGGATGAAATTCATTACTCTTACACAACAGCCCATGTAATAGGGCTTTGAGTAGGAAACTCATCAGGAGCCCCTCCATGGCCACTATTTCAAACTCTGAAATATTTTACACTGCTGTGGTGCCTTCAAAAAGAAGATCTCAAAGCTCTGTGCAAACGTTAATGATTAAACATCACAAATGTGATGTTGGCAAATGTTATTTAGCACATTTTACTGATTAGGGAGCTGAGGCAGAGAGAGGGTAAGGCCAAAATCTTCATATGTAGGTGTCTAAATCCACATTAGGCACCTAAATAAAGGGCTTCGTTTGCAGAGCACCCAAGCTCTGCATGCTTAAGGGAGTTGCCCATGGTCACTCAATGTCTGAGTTGGAGTTAGGTCCCCAGAACTCCTGACTCCCAGTCCTGTGCTTGAATCATAAGCCCATCCTTCCTTTATAACATGTGCATATGTTGTGTAGCTTTCCTTGAAAAATTAACCATGCTGTAGCCTTTGCTGTTATGCACAATTATTTTAATCAAAAAGTTTTAAATCCAGGTTGTTTGACATCTATTAACAAGTCAGCCTGGGGACAAAGATGCCGTTCTAAACCTTGAGCTTTCTGGATGAGATTCAGATCTCTGGATTCTGGGGTTATGTAGGCTGGTATGTGATGAAGTGAACTGTATGAACTTCAGTAATCAGAGAAAAGATAGATATTTCACAAAAGGCTATTCTAGTAAATTTTGCCTATAAACAAGAGTTCTGGAATTAATGGTCAAGGCAGCTGGAAGACAAAAGGTGTGCTTCCAGTTTGGACCTCAAATAAAGAAAGTAATTGGGACCAGTTCAGTCTAGAGCAGAAGTTCTCAACCTTTTTCTTTCTGAGCCCTCCCCCCATCCCATGCTATAAAAACTCCATGGCCCACCTGTGCCACAATAACTAGTTTTCTGCATATAAAAGCCAGGGCCGGCATTACGGGGTAGCAAGCAGGGCAATTGCCTGGGGCCCCCACAAAGCTACATTGTTCAGGCTTCAGCTTCAGCCCTGGGTGGCAGGCTCAGGGACCTGGGCTTCAACCCCATACGGTGGGGCTTTGGCTTTCTGCCCAGGGCCCTAGCAAGTCTAATGCTGGCCCTATTTGTGAAACCTGCTAGAGGGCCCCAGACCCCTAGTTGAGAGCCACTGGTCTAGAGAATATTGAGACTGAAGTTATCACAGCCTTTAAGTGAGTAAGTTCACATCCCCACCCCTCCAAAGGAGTAGGGAAGGAAGAATTTAGACATTTTAGTGATTTTTGTGTGTGTTTATGCATGTGCACAAAAACTATATACTATATGTAGTATACATTTCAGAATTGTACTGAAAGAGCTGCAAAAACTGCTTGCTAAGGGCCTGCACACTACTCACTGTAGCGGTAAGGTCCAGATCCAGAGCCTCAGTAATTAGACTTTAAGACCCTGATCCTCAAAGGTATTTAGGCTCCTAACTTCCACTGAGATCAGCAAGTTACGAAGGTGTGGCTCTCTGGGGTGGTGATCAGGGACACTGTGACGGACATTACATTTTTGATAGGTTGTATTTATAGTGTCAAAGGAAAACAGTAAGCTTATGTACCCTGAGTGCAGTATATACCTGCCTAAAAAAACAGCAGCAGCTCTTTGGTTACTTGCAGTTCCCTCCTTTTGTTTTAGCTGTGCTTTCAGCATTTTTCTACAGCATGTGGACAATGCTTCCTAGTGTGGCACTTAAAGGATTACCAGAACTGTACCTAACTCTCAATTTAGAAACCAATATAATTAAATCAGTACAACCCCCCTGAGTGGACACAATTATAAAAGCTGGTTATACCAATTAAACTGTGTCCATGTATGGGGTTGTGCTGATTTGACTATATTAATATAAAAAATCACATTCCTAACAAAAAGAGGAAGTAACTCACCTCATGCAGTAACAATGGTTCTTTGAGATGTGTCCCGCTATGGGTGCTCCACTGTAGGTGTGACTGCGTCCCTGCACCTCTGATCAGAGATTTTAGATTGTGTCTGTTTGATCCACACATGCGCTCTTCCTGCCTCATGCTCTGCCTCAAGACTAACTAGCGCTGTGTGCACGAACCAGCCTCCGTTTCTTCTCCATCACCGAGCCCCTATTGAGAACTCTGAAGTAGAGGGGAGGTGGGTGGGTCGTGGAGCACCCACAGGGGGACACAACTCGAAGAACCATTGTTACTGCACAAGGTGAGTAGCTTCCTCTTCTTCTTTGAGTAGTGTCCCTATGGGTGCTCCACTGTAGGTGACTCCTGAACAGTATCCCCAATGGAGGACTGGGACTTCAGAGTCAAGTCTGTTATGGATGACACTACCATAGAGCCAAAGATGGCATTGGAAGCAGAGTCTCTAGTAATCGCATAGTGTTCTGTGAAAGTATGAGCAGACACCCAAGTGGGATGGGAACATTTTTAAGGAAGGTGACAGAGGTGGAAACTGATCCCGTGGAATGTGTATGGATTTCAGATGGAGGCAGCAAATTACGAGCATAATAGCAATAGTTTATACAGTTCGAGACCCATTTGGAAAATCTTTGAGTTCATCCCTGTGCCTTTTGACCTGTCCACAACTAGAGGAAGAGTTTAGGAGATTTGTCCTGTCCAAATAAAAAAACTAAAGCTCTCCTAACATCAAGCGTGTGTAGTATAGCCTCCCTGTTAATTCTGGGTGTTGAATTGCAAACCCAGTTGCGTGAATATGTCCATTGTCCTTTGGGTAGCCTGTAAGGCGTTGAAGGAGCAAGCTCTGGGGAGACAGTCATCCAAGTATGGGTAAATCATGATCCTTAAAGTACATAGTTGAGCTGCTACTACAGAGAAGACCTTGGTGAATACTCTGGTGCAGATGAGATGCTGAACTGTACTGTACTGGTAATAGTCCTGTACCCAAGGTAAATCTGAAGAATCATTTGTGGGATGGCTGGATTGATATATGGAAGTAGGGTTACTGGAGGTCAAGGGCTAAGAACCAAGCTCCCTGCTCTAGAGATGGAATAATCACTGCTAGTGACACTATCTTGATATTTTGTGCCTTCACATATTTGTTTAATGTTCTTACATCTAGTATGGGTCCAACCTCCTTTTTTGGGGGGGGGGGGTGAGTGGGAGGAGAGAATCAGGAAATATTAGGAATAAAAGCCTTGCCTCTGAGGTGCACATCAGCTACAACCTGCAGATCTTCCACATCCCTTTGGATGTTGCCTTGCTCTTTTCCTCCATATTTGGGAAGACAACTTCTGACAGATGGGTCTTGAAGATCATTTCCAATGGGTACTCTATCCACTTCATTTTCCTCCCCACCGTCCCTGTCCCTCTTCAGGGACTCTTCTCACAAGAGACTTCAGACAGGAAATAGATGACCTGCTGTGCTTTGGGGCTATAGAACCCTAACAATCCCACCCCCGCCTCCAAAAACTTTCTCCCCCATGCCCCCAATACCCTCCAGGTTCACTCCCAGGCTCCTTCCCTCTCCCTCAGCTCCTCTGTTACCGCTGACTCCCCCAAGCCTTTGCACTGCTTCTGACAGGTGCAGGAAATACAGTTCTGTATTGTAATTTAAATGAATTACACAAAGTTCTGTATTAATATGCCTAGTAAGGAATCTATTTGTCAAAAAAAAAAAAAATTACCAGAATTTTTTTTTTTGTAAAGTGTGTATTGTTACAGACATACTGGCTGACAGATATTTTGAAATAAATTACCAAAATAATTGAAACTGGCATGTTTATATTGTTATTTTGACAAAATATGCAGAATTCTCAAATATTGTGTGTAGAATTTTTAATTTTTTGGTGCAGATTTTTTAATTTTTTGGCACAGAATCCCCCCTGGAGTAATGAGGAGGAGCTTCAACTTTAACTCCCGGTTCTTTCAGGAGTTAGCCGTCAATTGCTGGCAGAAGGTGCACTTGTGTGGGATGTGAACCCCTGCAAGGCTCACAATGTAGGAGCACTGTCTGTCCATAACTGGTATTGCCTCCCTGCAGGAGAGGCACCATTTGAAGCTGGGGGAGCTGGCATGCCCCTTACTGGGGGCAATCCCTGGAAAGGGGGAAAAACAGGGGTAAGGAAGTTTTTTCCCCTTTAAAAAAAATGAATGGAAACCATATAAAGCTAAAAAGAAAGTGAACGGAAACTGTAATAGGAGCTCAGAAAAACTGAACTGTATCAATCTGAGGAAAAGAGAAAAGCGGACTGCTATTCGCTCCATCTCAGGCGAGGGGCAGTTGAAAAGGAACTGAGGGTGGTTTGCCCGTGCAGTGCTGGTTAGCCTCAAGGCAGTGCACGAGGGAGGGAGAAAAAAAAAAAAACACAACTATGTTTAGACTAGGACTAACTAACCTTCCGGGGCCAACTAACCTTCCTTTCAGAGCCAGAGTAGTCCTCTCCCCCTGCCCCCGCCCCCCCTAATGAGGCGTGGAATCCTAGACTATGATATGCTAAAAGCTGTTCCATTACTAGCCAAGTCATGCAGCGTGGAAGTGATATGGCTGTTTTGCTACAATACTGTTCCCAGCAGCAATACTTTGAGCTTTGGACATTTAAAACTAGTCTAGATTTTCATGCAGGGGTCATTGCCACTAGATGGCACTGCACTTCTGTGCACATATTTGCATATATTCAGTTAAACCACAAGTAACTGTTAGAACTGTCGCTTTGCATGGATCAAATATATTTCAGTCATCCTGAGATATCAGTGCAGAATGGTTCAGCAGGGACTGGGGCACCAGAGATCAGGTACATACAACAAGCCAAGACATGAACACTCAGCTTCAGAATAAAACTTTCCGTCTCTCTGAGAAAAGGACCCAGCCACAACATACCAGAAACCAATGCCCAGGTAACAGAGAAGTGTCATCATTAACACTGCAATCTGCTATCTTGATCTAATGAGTAGGAAAGAGAAGAGAGAAGGCTAACTGAAGGAATGCACACAGGGGTCACTCTTAAAACGTTCTAATTTTGCCTTAGATAAACTTTACCTCTGTTTTACGAGTATTCCTTATACTTAATATAGAATAGGGACGATCTAGGGAATCCTGCAATTACTCATTACTTAGTTATCCAAGACAATCAAAAGGTTTAAGAGCAACCACTGTATCCGGAATATTAAGACTATCACTTTTATACACACATTTTTTTAAATGTTAACCTTAAACCATGAATTTCTTCTTAATCATTTTAGTACAGACATGTCTACTATTGGTTTTATTTCTAAACCTGTAATAACCTTTAAGATTTGAAATAAAGCAACATTTGAAATCAAAATGTAGCATGAGAGAAATAGAGACTAAATCGCAAAAAAATGCTGTCAGTCTCAAAATAAGACAACCACAATTCATAGTACAACTGACACTTTATTCCATAGTGATGGGGGTACATAGTATAGAAACTGCAAGAGACACAAAAATCAAAGTAAATCTTTTCCAGTATAACAGTCTATGAAATGCAATTATGTTTTTGCCACAAAAAGTGGGCAACAATATACTGTAATAAGGTTCTCAAGGTAACAGAATTGAACACTGTGGTGATTTTGTCATCCTGTTTGTGTTCTGCAGAACAATACAACACAGAACAGTGACTAATATGATTCACATGCAACTCTATGCAAGTTACATTATACATCCACTAAAACTTTTATTAGGTTAAGTGAGGTCCATAGTATTTTGTTCACAATCACTATATAAAGAGTAGAATTCTTTTCATAGGCTCTTATTTGTTCATCTCCATAACTATCCATCAAATCAGACAATCTGAACCAATAAATAAGTTTCTCCAAATGTTTCCACATGAATTTTGATTGTTACCACCCAGGTAGTTCTACCTTGACTGCAATTAAATACTTATGTGGCTGAATAATACCACATTTTTCCACATTTCACTCAAAAACTGCAGTCAGTAAGAGGGGAAAAGGATGTCACTGTTCTACATTCCACTGAACTTTTATTTTTAAAACTGAACATAGTGTTCCATATGAGCTATGAACCATTCTCATGGGAATCACTGTGTTACACTTGTCTTAAAACTCCTCAGAATACTTTCTTGAAATGCTGTATGTGCAAGACTTAGAGAAGTGTGTGTTTGTGTAGGAAACACAAACATGAGGATGGAGAAGCTGCAGTTTATCATCATATGGTACAGTATGTATGCACATTCTTATCAACAGAGATGAGTCCTTGCTGACACTTTATTCACGTTCTGTTCAAGAGGGAAACTTACACATCACATGATCTTCCTAAACTTATGATGATGGAAAACAACATATGGGAAAGAGTAAAAGGTCTGTCACACACACTGTAGAGCCTTCATTTGTACTAAGCTAAATTATTTGATCTAAAATTTTGATTAGAGATTCAAATCTCAGTGCCAGCTATTTACCACTAGACCTTCTGCACTGGAATGACATGGCACATAGTCTTATTTTTGGCATAAGAGGGTTAACATGGTGCAGACAGTTAGTGCATTGTGTTGCATCTCCATTTTTGGTTTGAGATTTTCCTTTATTAGTTGTGGACAATGATCTACATCAGGCATCTGAAAAATGTTGCAGTGATAAGAATGTCAGATGTGCAGGATGCTCATTAGCCATATACATGTTGCATCAAAAAACAGCCATTGTTTTGGTTTGGCTTGAGCCAGGGTTAAAGTAAAGGAGAAAGCTAAGAGCAGAGGGAGAGGGGTCTCCTGCTCTCCCTGGTTCAGGTCCCCCAACTGCTCCATCTCCCTAGCTGCTGCAGTAAGGACTTGCCAGATGGGACTCAGGAGTGGGGGCAGCATGAAGAATAATGCCTGACTAGGAAGTTTCTGGGGCTCCCACCCTTGTCAGCAGTCAGGTGCTGCTGGTCTTCCAGCTACAGGAGAATAAAAGAGGCACCTCCGCCATGAATCCCTAACTACCTCTTCTACAGGACAATCTGTCCATTCACTAACTCTCCCTCCCTTCAAAGGGGAAAGTGGAGGAAGGAAACTACTTGCCACCTCTTCCATTCTCCTCAGGGGGAGAAAGAATACAAGAAACCACCGGCCTCCACCACTACTGACTCCTTCCTCTCCTCTGGTGCAAGACAAGACAAGAGAAGAGGAGTCACTCCAACATCCCTCCCAAGATACAGCTCCTGCTGCAGGCTCCCCCTTCCATCTGCAGGGAAAAGGCAGGCTTTGTCAGATTCTAGGGGAACAAAGTGGGTCTATCAGTTCCCTCTCTCCTGGCATCTATGCGAGAGGGCATGGAAGAATTACATAAGGAAAGGTTAGGGTGGAATGGGGACATATGCAAATGAATGGAGGGGAAGAGAGAAGGAGAGTGTAAAGGGATGAGGAGAAAAATGGAGGGACTACAGGAGGAGGGGGACAGAAGGAGAGATTTAGATGGCTGAAGCGGGAACGTATCAATCAGAAAAAACTTAAAACCTCCGACAAAGGAACAGAGAGACAGGCAGACAAAGAAAGAGATGACTAGGAAGTTGATAAAGTGTTCAGACCATTTGTCAGCCTCCTGGAAAATTCTCACCGCTGCTTCGGTTTGGGAATTTCTCCATTCTTAGTTTACAAATGATTTAAAAAGCTTCATGTAAATACTACTGTCTATAATTCACTTTACAGTCGTGAAATATATATGAGTCAGTGGGCAAGCATGTTGTGGAATTTGCCACAACAAATATATTTGTTTTAACTGAATACCACAATAGATATTCATACAATTAAAAAAAAAAAAATCAGACGACCATTATTCCAACGAGATCCCCAAGGACAGATCAAATACATATGCCAGCCTTTTGGGAAACAATTTCCCTTACTCATGAACATACTCCAGGAATAATGTCCTTCAGCTAATTCTACCACCATTCCTTTGTTTTGAGGTTTGCTAGTAAATTGTCTATATAATTACAGAAGACAAGAACTATACCGACTAGCGGGAAAAATAACTTCACTCCAAAACAGGAAAGAACATAATAGGTAGAGGCTGAAATGAAAATACATATACAAGATAAAAGTATATTTCTAAATATCTTTTGTAATATAACATTTCTACAAGTAACTCAAAACATTCATTTCTGTGGTTCACGTGATCACAAAAATATAGGCTTTTTAGAAGGTGATTGATATATGGCATACATACAAGCCTCTTTCATTCCACCCAATTTGAAAGAAAGGTAACCAAACTGGGAGTCTGAACCCTGGGGCACACCTAGATTGGCTGATGGACAATCTCCTTTCCTATAATTCAAGTGTACCAGACACACATACCTCTTTAATGCTCCTGTACAGAGAGGCTTTCCTAAGCTGCCACCTGCAGTCTGAAATTGATTCTAATCAGGACTACTCCTGGGGGAATTCTGTGCCAATGTGCAATGCAGAATTTTGCAGAAATTAATGTGCACGCAGAATTTCCTTTCCTCCACAGAAATGGGCTGCAGTGCTGCTGGCCGCCACTAGGGACCCCTGGACCCAGCAGAGCCCAGCTCGCACATAGAAGACACTGCCCTGGCGGGAGGGGGAGGGACCTAAAGGGTTCCTGACCGCTGCAGTTCCCAGCACACCCTGAGGGAAGGAGAGGGTGGCACGGCAGGAAACTCCATGCAAGCCTGGGACCGAGCATCAGCCTGTTTCTCCCTCTGGATCCCTGGGCCCTGAGGGGGAGGGGAGTGGGTGTCTGGGCTGTGGGGGAGCGGGGGAGACAGCTGGGCTCTGCGGGGAAGGGGGCAAGTATCTGGGCTAAGGGGAACCCACGGCTGTGCTCGGGGAGGGAGGGGGTTTGGGTGTATTGGCTGGGGGGACCCTGCAGCTGGGCTCTGGGGGGCAAAGAAACAGGAACTGGGTTGTCATAGGGGTTTCTTTAATACACTGCTTCTGGGGGAATTTTTGTGTGTGTCTGTATTGTTGTAGACCTACTTGCTGACAGGTATTTTGAAATATATTACCAAAATAAATTGAAACTGGTGTGATTATGTAGTGTTATTCTGACAAATAAAATATGCAGAATTTACAATATTGTGCACAACATTTTTAATTTTTGGTGCAGAATTTTTCATTTTTTTGGTGCAGAATGACCCCAGGAGTAAATGATTCTACATACAAGTGGCCATGTGATACTGGCCAGAATAAGGAGTATAATCAATTTCACACTGTTCCAGCTATCATAAGAAAAGCCTACTTACTACACAAGCCCAAATTCATGGTTCTATTGAATTTCCTTCACTAGTTATATCTTGAATTCCTGACAATAAGGAGAGAAAGATAGTGGAAAGACTGAAGAAAAAAAAGGGTGCTGAAGCAGAAAGGAAAAGGGAGAAAAAAGGTAAAACACACAGGAAAGGTGTCAAGACAATGGAGATGCTTAGCAAATGGTTAGGAACTAATTTTCCCCCATGTAGTTTTCACACTGAGTATGTAAATCACTAAAGCTAGGGATTAGCTATCATAGTTGACTTTTGCTTGCTCATTGCACTATATTCATCCCAGCAAAAGCACGCATATACCTTAAATACCATCTACCGGGACATAAAAATACACAAAGCAAAAAATTTGTAAACAAGGGTTAGTAGCACAGTGGTACAGTAGATTGTCAATAAAAACAATAAAAGTGTGGATATAGATTTGTCTACCTTGCATGTACTTTATTGCCAGTTACAAGGGAGGGATTCTATATCTCACAATTCTGAAGTTTTGTTAATAAGGACAGAACAACAGGTGAGTAACCCATCTACTTTCTCCACTTCTGTGTTGGCTATAGGGATCAGCATGTGGTCCTTCAGTTTTTCAAAAACCTGGTTAGGAAATAGAAGGAAAAAGTCATTACACTTGAGCATCTCTCCCCTCCATTTACTCCAACTATTTATTGAATCAATATAATGAAAACAAATGTACAAATTTGAAGTTGTGTTGCCAAATCCCATCCCCACCCCAGCTTTGGTGCTCAAGACTTTAAAAGCATCATAACTGTGATGATTCTGCTTTCCCTGGGGAAGAATACAAGACTGTGAAGGGGCCACAAGAGGAAAGGGGAAAAACCCTCAGCTCTCTCCCCACTTCCAGTGTGCTGCTAGGAGTTAGGCGAGTTAAAAAGAGTAACTCTACCCCCATTGTGTCTCTCATTCTCTTGCTGGTTCACGGTGGATAATTATTTCTTCCTTGAAACAACAGTTGTTTCTTCCCCATATTACCCTGACGATTAGCCAGTTGTTGGTAATAAATAGTAATACTTTGCATCTATATGTTGTTTTCCATCTGAGGACCTCAAAGTGTTTACAAACATTAATGAATGAATTCCCTCAATAATGCAGTGAGGGAAGTAGAATTATTCCCATTTTACACAAAGGGAACAGGAGGAGAACGAGATTAAGTAATAAGGTCAGACAAAATTCAGTAGTGAAGCTGGAAATACAATCTAGGTCTCCTGACTCTCCAAGTCTTGTGCTTTAATCATCTGATGTGTTTACATGTGTGTGCACACACGTGTGCACAGTACCGGGGCCCCACCCCAGGAGGTACTGACAATTTTCAACTCCCATTGACTGCAATGGGAGTCAAGAACACTCAGCACCTCACAGGAAGAGCCCCTAATTCGTAACTCTCCCTTTACCTTTGCACTTTCTGGATATTCCTCAGGGGCTCGGTGCAGCAAAACGTGGCCTTTGCCTGGAATGTTTAGATATATGCAGTTTGCTGCAGCATCGTCAGGCACTGTCAGTTTGTCGTAGCGATGGTCACTCATCTGCTGCATGGTCTGTTGACAGAAGTGAAGTGCAGCTATTTAGAGGAAGTGCACTAGCTTTCCAAAATGAACGTACAAACTCAAACCTAGAAAAAGTAGCTGATTATGGTTTCGCAGGAGTGATTTCACTACATAACAAGTAAGGTTTCTTTTTATGTCTGCAGTTCGAGTACAGGACCTCCCGGTACCAAGTAGAAATGAAGTCAAGGTGCCTAAAGTCAGATGTAAATTTTGAAAACCCTTGTACAATGGTGGGATGATTCAGCAGGAACCTCCTCCCTACCACCCACAAAACCGTAGTCGGCCGGGTTTTCTCCTTAAGGGACATGGAGTGATTTTCAGGGGTGCTGAATACCCAAACTCCTTGTTCACATTAATGGGAGCTACAGGTGCTCAGCACTCCTTAAAAACTGGTCATTCGTAAGGTTGCTAAAAATACGGTGAATTAAGTTAATATAAGCAGAAAAGTAACACTCCCCAGCATGGGTTCAGCAGCCTCCAAATTCTTCCCAAAGACGTCTCTTTTGTCTCCCGAACAGTCCCTCCTGGAGCTCTTCCACTAAGCACCTCTACCCAGGGAAGGGGAGGTGAGCCTATGTTAACCCCTTGTTCATCAGGGGACCACACAGGAGGTATCAACACTGCAGCTTGGAATGAGCTTTCCAGTCCAGGTATTCGTGCTAGTGGGACTTGAGCTAGTGTGCTAAAAACAGCAGTGTGGACATTGTGGCTTAGGCAACAGCTTGGGCTCTCAAGCCCACCCAACCCCCTGGGTCTGAGCTCAGGTCACTAGCCTAAATCTCCACTGGAGCCACAATGTCCACACTGGTGTTTCTAGCGAGCTAGCTCAAGCCCTGCTAGCATGAGGCTGTCTACCTGGGCTGGGAGGCTTGTGCCCAGTTGTGGCATAGACACACCTGCAGTGACACTGTCAGAACAACAGAGTTGGCAGCAATTGCTCAGGACTTTGGTTTGGCCGCTTATAAATGTAGGGTGAAATATGCAAAAGTTGGATCTAAGTTGGGATTTCAAAGACTCACAGAGTTTGAGGGGGTAACTGTATCCAAGGTTTTGGTTTAAGCCCCATCTCTATAATTACAGATGTAAAAAACTATCTGAAGACAATGAGCCAGATTCACCACTGCATCGCTCCAGCTTTACTGACATAAAACTAGAGTAACAATGTGATGAATGAGGCCCAAAGAAACTGCCCCAAACTCTGGCCCTACCCAAAATTCTTAAGCACACCCAAATATTCTAAATAGGCTATCCTCTTAACCACCATGTTTTGTGTCTTTGTATGTACTCCCAAACCTCTTTGACCCTTTCCTTGCTCTCCCACCATACAATCTGGATCCCTTTGGCCAGGATCTACTGGCTCCTGATGAAGGAGCAACCACCAAATACACAAGGATCTTAGGAGGCATTTAGAAGAAAAACCCTGTATTTAAACTACTCTCAGCAAAATCATGTGAACAAAGATCTTAGGCCATATTCTGCTCTGAGACGCATTGGTAAAAATCCAAAGAAGCCCCACTAACTTTAGAATTACCCCAGAGAACAATTTAATCTATTGGGCCTAGATGAATTTACATCTGAATGATTTATGAGGTCACCCTTGCTACTGCTCATCAGTACAAAATGACATATGAAGTGAAGCACAGAAAGGATCTACAGCACACCATTAAGTAACAAAGCACCTAATACTTGCACACACCTCCAATAATTCCTTTGTCTGGGTACGCTCTCCACAGTGTAGTCTGACTCATATACATATCCTGTGGAGAATATGAAACTGAAGTAAGGAATGTCATGCATTCCGGAGGAAGTGTTTATCTTACTCTCACTTCTTGTTTCTTCATCAGATAGGAAATTCTGCTGAATTTCCAAGGTCCCATTTACCTCCCTAAAAGAGCTAACAGGTTTTGTTAGAATAAACAGCACTTTTATTGCATTGGGTGCATTTTTATTCTTGAAGTCATTGTCTTTGCTTTCCTATTTTTGATCTTAACTTGCTTGTATTTAAGTTGCCCTCATCTGTTTTTTAACTTCTCACTGATATTGCACACACTTCCCAGGTGTACAGCCTACAATCACAAGTAGTGACAGGGACTGCTCACGGTAGTAAGTAATAGATGTCTGGAGGATCAGGCCTTTACAGATCACACTCCATAGCGGGCTTTCCTCTTTGCAATTGATCTTTACAGACCCTATTTAAAACTGTATATTCTTTATTAGGCCTGCATCGCACTACTGGTATCAGTAAAGGAAGAACCAGCACCTGGATACAGCAGAGTTTGAGACCCTGGTGTTATTCCATTCTTGGAGGAAAAACAAAGAGAAACCTGTTACTGTAATTGTGTTGTAGCAATAGTTCACCTCTCAGGAACATATTGTGATTCATTGCAGAACACTTGCTTTAGAAGTTGCAAAATGGTATTTAATACAGAATGACGCCGAAACCATTCATACAGCATTCTTTTGAATTCCTTTACTGCATAAAGGGCTTCAGATAGAAAATAATGAATATTGCACAATAACTTCAGTGAGAGGGAAGGCCCTACTCTATAACAGACACATGGCAGATGCATGGGAGACTAAACAAAAGGACTTTTTGGGTGGATTCCTCTCAAAACAAAAGAACATAGAAGTAGTGACTGTATTAATCCTAACACAGAGAAGAAAAGGAGAGTGGGACTAACTAGAAATAACAAAAGCAAACTTCCAAGAACCCAGCTGTGAAGAGGAGAATGTTATTTTAGTTAGCTAGTTCCTACAAAGGACAACATAACAATGTGCTCTGTTAGGTACCTGGCCCTTTGGGGACACAGACATTCTTGTATACAATTAACCCCTTACCCCAGGGGTGTGCATACTATGGCCCGCAGGCTGCATCTGGCCTGCGAGCCGTTTTAAGCTGGCCTGTGAGCCGCACTAGCGGCTCGACCCTGCTCCAGGGTGCTGGGTGGGAGGCCGGACCACATGGCTCGGTCCTGCTCTGGCGCTCAAGCCGGGGTGCTGGGTCGGGGCCAGACCACATGGCTCGGCCCTGCTGGGTCAGGGGCCTCACCACGCAGCTCGGCCCCGCTCCAGCTGGGGCGCTGGGTCGGGGGCCAGACCATGCGGCTTGGCCAGGCTCCGGTGCTCTGGCTGGGGTGCTGGGTCGGGGGCCAGACCACGTGGCTCAGCCCCACTCTGGCTGGGGCGCTGGGTCGGGGGCTGGACCACCAGCTTGGTCCCAATCTGACCAGGGCACTGCATTGGGGGTCATACCACGTGGCTCCCGGAAGCCGGCCTGGCCCCCCTCTGGTTCCTATGTGCTCCAGTGGGAGCTGCAGGGGTGGTGTCTGTGGATGGGGCAGCGAGGAGAGCCACCTGGCTGTGCAGGAGCCAGAAAGGGACATGCCATTGCTTCTGGGAGCTGCTTGAGGTAAGCGCCGCTCGGAGCCTGCACCCCCTGAGCCTCTCCCCATGCCCCAACCCCCTGCCCCAGCCCTGATCCCTCTCCCGCTCTCCAAACCCCTCGATCCCAGCCCGGAGCACCCTCCTGCACCCCAGACCTCTCATCCCCTGCCCCACTCCAGAGCCTGCACACCCAGCTGGAACCTGCACCCCTTCCCTTGCCCCTGCCCCAATCCCCCTCCTGCCCTCTGGACCCCTCAGTCCCAGCCCAGAGCACCCTCCTACACCCCAAAATCCTCATCCGCAGCCCCACCCAAGAGCCCACACCCCCTCCTTTTCTATAGGGGCATTGGAAGGATCCTCTCATCCACCAGCCACTCAAATGCAGTAGTAGCAGCAGCTGGGGATTTCCCCTCCCTCTGCTGGTCACCCAAAGATGGGAGGCCCCCAGAGAGGTGGCAGAGGTCACCTTTCCTCTCAGCAGTGGCAGGAGCAGAGGCAGAGCCCCTAGAGTGGCCGCAAGGTGGCACTTCCAGAGCCATTAGGGGCCAGTCAGCTGTGGTGGTGGGTGTGGGGCCAGGCAGCTTCCTTCCAGGCACAAGCGGTTGCTGGATGGATTACAGCTCACTCATGTTTTCAAGCTTTTTCTTGACAACTATGAGGACTAAAAACATCTTTTCTTTAAAACTGAGATTCTGATGTCATCACATGACGATGGGAGGCAGGGTCCTAAGCACATGCCTATTATGCCTATGCCTTAATCCAGTGGTTATCAACCAGGGTATGCATACCCCAGGGGGTGTACAGAGATCTTCCAGGGGGTACATCAACTTGTCTAGATATTTGCCTAGTTTTACAGCAGGCTGCATAAAAAAAGACTAACAGAGTTTAAAAAAGAACTAGATAAAATTCATGGAGGATAAGTCCATCAATAGCTACTAGCTACGATGAACAGGGATGGTGTCCCTAGCCTCTGTTTGCCAGAAGCTGGGAACGGGTGACGGGATGGATCACGTGATGATTACCTGTACTGTTCATTCCCTCTGGGGGACCTGGCACTGGCCACTGTCGGAAGACAGGATACTGGGCTAGATGGACCTTTGGTCTGACCCAGTATGGCCATTCTTATTTTCTTAAGTAAAGCACTAGCGAAGTCAATACAAACTAAAATATCATGCAGACAATGACTTGTGTATACTGCTCTATATACTATACAATAAAGTGTAAGTACAATATTTATATTCTAATTGATTAATTTTATAATTATAATTATATGGTAAAAATAAGAAAGTCAGCATTTTCCAGTAACCGTGTGCTGTGACACTTTTGTATTTTTAGGTCCGATTTTGTAAGCAACTAATTTTTAAGTGAGGTGAAACTTGGGGTACGCAAGACAAAGACTCCTGGAAGGGGTACAGTAGTCTGGAAAGGTTGAGATCCACTGCCGGCTTAATCTGCCCCTGCCCATGGTTATTCAAACCCTACTGAGAGAGACCCAAAGCCAGAGGAGCCAGCACAGCATGCACAATCATGTTTTGAACACATGCACAATTCTACGACAAGCAGTGTCTGATTTTGGAGCCTCAGCTAAGTGGAGCTTGGGTAAAGCTTGGGAGAGTGCCACTACTCCCCTCTACCTCCCCCCACCATGCAATTCCTTCTACATCTAGATCTGCAGGCTGAAAAAAAAAATTAAATTTCATTTCATGGAAGACGCATAAGCAGTAAAAAGACCTCTTCTGTACACTCTAAACTAGGGGCGGGCAAACTTTTTGGCCCGAGGGCCACATTGGGATTGCAAAACGGAGGGCCAGCTAGGGAAGGCTGTGCCTCCCCAAACAGCCTGGCTCCCACCCCCTATCCAGCCCCTCCCACTTCCTGCCCCCTGATTGCCCCCCTCAGAACCCCCGACCCATCCAACCCACCCACACCGATCCTTGTCCCCTGACCGCCCACTCCCGGGGTCCCCTGCCCCTAAATGCTGCCTCGGGACCCCACCCCCTATTCAACCCGCCCTGCTCCCTGACTGCCCCGACCCCATCCACACCCCACTCTCCCCAGGCCCCCTGACACATCGAACCCCCCACCCCCTGACTCCTTGTCCCCTGACTGTCCCCTCCCAGCACCCCATCCCTAACTGCTACCCCAGGACCCCACCCCCCTATCCAACTCCCCCTGCTCCCTGTACCCCCTCCTGGGACCCCCCTGACACCCCACCCCCTAAACCCCCCCCTGCTCCCTGTCCTCCCCCTCCTGGGACCCCACCCCCTGTCCAACCCCTCCCCTGCTCCCTGTCTCCTGACCGCCCCCAACCCCCAAACCTCCGCGCCATCCAACCACCCCCGGGACCTCCTGCCCTTATCCAACTCCCATCCCCCCGCCCCCTTACCAGGCCGCTCAGAGCGGCAGGACAGGCTTATTGGAAAGCCTGGGAGGTGGGCAGGCACAAGCCGCACTGCCCTCACAGCGGCGTACCTACACGAAATGGGGGACAACAGGGAAGGGGCCGGGGGCTAGCCTCCTCGGCTGGGAGCTCAGGAGCCGGGCAGGACGGTCCCGCAGGCCGGATGTGGCCCACTGGCCATAGTTTGCCCACCTTTGCTCTAAACCATCCCCATATAAAACAAGAAGTCTAATGGCCTTCTAATGCAGAAAAAATACATTGATATCTTTTGGAAAAAAGAGACAAGTCATTTCATCTAATTTGTGTATCAGACACCCAATTGGAACGATCTTTTTAAAACTGCCTTATGTACCAAGATTGTAGCAGTCATGAAGTGAGTTTGTAGGAGTCTGGCTTTCTGCCCAGGAGCACTTGCATGACCAGTTATACTAGCAGCCAGGCATTTCCTGCATGCCTAGTTTTTCTGGGAATTCTCTCCAGCCTATAGAGGGTAATATTCACTGCACATTCTCTCAGCCCTTAGTCATGCTTTCCTTATATTGAAGTCATTCACATGGCCTAAAATGCCTTTTCTGTAATGTTTTACAGCATGTCCTCAGCCAAACTGAGGTAATGGGTAAGCTAAATAACCCTAAATGTGAAACAGCAATACATGTGAAGGAAAAATGTTGACGAGTTTAAGAGATACTTTAAACATGTCTGGCATCCTTTAAAACATAGTGTTGTATTAGCTCTCTTCTGGTAATAGACCCCAGTTCACTCAGACAGGCCCTTGTGCAGAGCCCCAGTGACTTCGGGGTTCTGCTCATGTAGAGCTCATTAGAGGAGTGTCACAACAGTCAGCAGAAATGTCACACCTAAAGTGCCTTAACATCCCAAGGACCCCACCGACACACACAGTATACAGTGCATACGTGTACTAAAAAGGTAGGAAAGCTGGCCAAAACTTTATCAAGCAGATGTGTTAGTCAAAAGCCTGAACACATTTCAGTTTTTTTTTATTTGTTTTTTACAGAAGCCCAAAAACCTGAAGAATAAATTTAGACAGACATTTTTGTTTTCACACACACACAGAGAGAGAGAGAGAAAGAAAGAGAGAGAGAGAGAGAGGGCGAGCGAGCGAGCACGCACGCACGCACAAAGCCACAAGTTAGGAAATGACAGAATTAAGGTTATATATCCAACTCTAAATCAGCCCCCTTGGACTCCCACTCACACAGAACACATGCGTAGAATATACGCATATACATTCATATCACATACAAAAGTCTGTGGCAGAGGAGGAAGAGTACTGGCTCTTCTGGGTCACAAGTGACCAGCCTCTTTCTTCCTGCAACCCTGTCCATCCCATGCATTAAATGAGGAAGGAACCCTGTTGAATAAATATGTGATAATAATTAAATATTGCATCATAATGCATATGGAGAATGGGTTGAATTAAGGTTGCCAGTGTAACATTAATTCTGGCATTTCCTAACTTGTCAGTGCTTGACTTTGCAGCCTCACTATTCTTTAAATGTAGGGTCTTTTTGTATGTAATTTTAATTTTTGTTTTTAAAAGAAGAATGAGAAATGGAAGTTCCATCATGTGGAATGATACTGATCTCCACAGGAGTCATCAGTAGGGATCCACAAAACACTACTTTAGCACAAGTGATAGGCCTAACTGGCAGCAGCTGCTAGCCTCTTTATAGCAAACATCAATCTAGCAGTCAGTCTACACAGTAGCAGGATGTTCGGAATCAGGATCTCTGGGTTCTTCTTTTCCTACCCGTGAACGGAGTATGGTTTAGGGGTACACACTGCACAGCCATGCACAGATTTGGAACATTTGTTATAAAATGCAGTGTAGGAAAATGGCTAATGGATTTATCATATTGGAAACCTGGGTTCTATTCCCAACTCTGCCAAAAGTGACTTTGTTTAACATCTCTGGGGGAAAGGATACTCGCCTTCCTTCTAACATAGAGCCTGAGGCCTTGTACTCAGTAATAAGGTGCCTCCATAATAATGAACAACAGAAACTGGTTGGGGAAGAGCCAAGTCTAGACCTCCTTATCTCCTCCTTGGTCCCACCCTAACTTCCCTTGGCCTAGGTCAAAGGGTATTTTGAAGTTGCTGCTTTGTCTGCATATTGTCTGGAGCTCTCTTTGTGACTCCGTGTGTCCGAAAGCATGGTCAGTGCAGACAGAATGGTCAGAAACTTTAGCAGTAGGCCTCTCATGCTCTATGGAGCATCTGGAAATGGTGATTTTCAGAGTCTTATACCTTGACCAAATTTGGATGGATTTTCATGGAAAGCAGATGGCACTTCTCTGCCCCCAGAATCATTCTCTTACCAAATTTCAAGTTTCTGATCTAAAGCACGGAGATAACAGAACTCTTCAAAAATTCTGTAGGACAATATTTAAGATGAGATGGCAAAAATACCGAACACCTTGGGAATATCTAAACTATTTTCACTGAAAGTTGCAAAAGGAATTCAAACCGAGGCAGAGAGCAAGCATGGAACATTTCCATCCAAACCATTAAAGTTTGGCAACTGAAAAGAGAAGATCATAATGGAAAAATATTGGACAACTTTAATTATACGTGTCACGATGAATTCTGTCTCAGATGATGAAAATTAAGTGATTCTTGGTGTGGATGGTAACTAACAGCCAGAGATGCAGCAAGCTCAGCAATAGGCAACAATGTCCAGGCTGGCTTGTCTGTGGACCTATGACCCTGCTTAAAGTGAAGAACCAGTTACATTAACTTGGAGGCAGCAGCAGACCTATAAACCTCTCACATGGTTAAACCATGAGAGGGGGGAAAGAGACTCTTGGCCAGTGCATTATAATAGGGGGGCGGGCAGGGGGAAGAAAAGGGAAGAGGAAAATTGTGGCCATCACCATCCTGGAAACAGTCTATGAAACAGTTTTATGAAAAGCACCGATGTCCAGACAGACTGGAAGACCTTGATTTTTAAGATTTGATCTGAAAGGCCAACACCTCCCTTCACCTCAGTGTCAGATTTCATAGTACTCCATCAATGTACCTCCAGATAACTAGCAGAGATTTGAACATGTGATTCCAAGGAGCCTAGATAGTTAAAAAAAACCGATGCCTAGAGCACTAAGCCATATCCCAGTAGGGGACATACTCATAAGACTGTTTCATTGTGGATGAGTGCTTTACAGAAGTAGTATTACTTATACCCCAAAACCATGAGCCTTTGAATCACAGCTTCTCATATTTAAAGGAATAAATTGGCATTCTAGCATGTTCATCAGTTCTCTTTCTGGATTCACACTGTTTCTAAAAACTGATAGAATGTTTTAAAGGAAATCATGCAAGATTTCCTAGTGAAGCAATAAATAAGAAGGGAAGAAACAAAGTTACCCCTTCTCCCAGCTGTGCACAGCAATCGATTGGTTGGATTAGACCTGCTTCAAACAAAGCTATCTACTGTGTTGTCCTCCACTGTACCAATCTCCACCAGTACAGAGCTAGTACGGACAGGAATGGCATGCTAGCTCCAACAGCCATTTTGACTCCAGTTTCCAACCAAATAGAGAGAGACTTCACCTGGAGTAGCAAACAGTGCTGTGAAAAATCATGGGAATGAAGTTTCAGTACAAGGGGGCTTGGGACAATGAGAGGAGGCCTGGTGCAGGGAGGAAACTGGGTCTTTTCCATGATAAGCTGCAGCAAATCCTTGGTACTTGCCCTTCCACACTGATCAAAATCCTAGTGAATAGCACAGAGGTTCTTTGAAATGCAGTGGTGAAGAATAAGGTGGAGAACAGTGGTGCCATGTACCAGGCAGGTAAAAAGATGAGGAGTGGGACCAGGAAGAGCCAGAGACCTTGCCTGGATTTCATGATGTTTCAAGAATCCCAGGATTCAGACATAGCACGAGACATGACAGCCAGGCTGTCTCAACAGGAGGAAGACGTGGTAGCCTCATATGGCATAAACTGGAGTAGAAATTCTCATTAGATGTTGAGACACCTCTTGGAGATTTGGAATAAAAATACTAAAACCCTTCAAAGACTCAGATAAGATCCCATGTGGACAGTGCCTATTGTAGTTTGGACCTCACAAAAGAATAATTTTTGGATAAACGTGTATTACAGACAAATTAGCAGAACCAAAACAGTGGGTAATATGCCAAGCATCTACTGTAGACAGGACCATAGTGAGATTGCCAAATACCAAACCATCATCTCCTACACTTAGTGTTCTTAAGAGCTAGGCTTTTGTTTTTAATTCCTATTGCATCCCTTCAGTCACGTATTCCACATTGCTCGTTTATAAAGAAGTTTGCCCTCCTGTTCATTCCATTACTAAACTTTTCCTAAGGAAAGCCTTTACATCCTCACAAATTTAATTGGTAACATCTGATGGTCATTAGCACAGCTTCAAAGCGCACCTGTGCTGCATTACCTCCTTTAAACAACCTTGTACTGAGGTCACACTGATGTGATGCCATCAGCATTATACAGGAGCTGATGCAGAAGGCAAGCACCTCTTGAGGAAGGGAAAAGGAAATGACTTAGATTTGCTGTTTTTAATAAAGGAATCTAGACGATGAACATCCTGTCTTTTGGAACAGGAACTTATGGAGAGAAGGGAAGCTGATGCCCTGAAAAAAAAGGAAAGCAAAGGAGCAGAAAAACAACAGAACAAAGTTTCCTATTTACGGAAAGCAAGGTGACAACTCCCTCAATCATTATAGCCTCTGTCTTTACTCTTACAGGCTGACAGGCTCCCTGCTCCCTGTTGGTCACAAGTGCACATTTAAAGGGGTCCCATACTGACCTCGTCTAGGACTTTAAAAAATAAGAAGTCTTGCTGTTCCCAATCATTCTGCAGGTTAATTAGTGTATGGAAGTGTATGTCCTCCTGACTACTAGATTCTACAGCAACTGGTACTTTATAATCCTTTAAAATGTATAGTCAATTACAACTAAGTAAATTCAGTCACATACACAAAGTTTAATACAACAGATAGTTCAGAAAAGACACATCTCTATATTTTAAAGAGGTTCTAAATATTGTACTGTCTTAACTACTGGTGATTTTTTTTTTTTAAAGTAGTGTGCATTCTGATACACAATGAGAGCCCAACGCTATGAGATGCTGAGTGCCCACACTTCCCAAAGCAGTGGGACACCAAGAGAAGTTGAAGATGCACAGTACCTTGTAAGATCAGGCCCAGAGTCAATAACTATAAGCTAAAGGAAAGTCTTTGAGAAAAATCAGGCTGAATTCACAAAATTCTATCAGCAAGGTTTAGAACAGCAGATGTCTCATGGAACTATTTTTTCCCAGTTATATTCCGAAGCAGATCATCTGTTGTTCTCTCTGTTTCACTAAGCTCATTCTTCAATGCTACATTTACACAAAAGTCAGCATTCATCTGCACTTGCTGCTTATTCCCTACCTGAAGTCATCCTCTTTGGGCTGTTAATATTTGTGATCATTTCCACAGCAACCCACTGCAATATCGTAAATAGAGAATTATGACTTCATGTGGGGAATAAGAGGAGGCATAAGTGATTAATGCTCAAGGAATAAGAGGCGCTGGTTTTTTTACACAAACATCTTTATTACTAAAAATAAGAGACTAGAAAGACAGTATTAGAAGATTTTTATCTAAAATAAAATTGTTCTTAATATTTTCCAGGAGGTATTGGCTATTCTAGCAGAATACAGAAGTATTAAGTTGCCACTTGGGGGCCCTGTTCTGCAGGCACTTACATAACTCATAGCTAGGAATTTCTTAGTATTTACACAGTTGAGTGTAACTCTGCTATGGTGGTTGATAACAGTATTCTGCTTTTCAATAATGGCATGTTGCAGAAGCCCTAGCAGCTACACAGGAGATGTGCACCTAATATAAACGAAAGACAGTAAATCATAAGAAATAGGGAAATTTTGTCAATGTTATAACAATTTACTCCAAAGTCTATGAAAGCACTACTCTGAAATCTTGGCTTTGAATAAAGACCAAGCATCAAGTTGCTTGGAACAGACTTTTCTCTCTACTTCCTTCCTTATGTGAGGTTTTAGCAAGCCTCTCCTGACCGGTATCAGAACTGTGCACTGAGCTGCATTTGTAATAGCATTCTTGAACAGGAGTTAAGATGATGAATGATCAATCCCATTCCCATGTACCAGTGAAGTTACAGAATGGGAGAGTCGGAATTAGACAAGCTAAAGATGTTATGAGCATCTTGTATTTAGGAAGGAAAGAGTTCTTCCAGAGTTCTTCCAATTCCACTACCACATATTCTAATACATTCAGATTCTAGGTTATATTCCTGGTTACCAAGAATTAGTTCTGAAGCACAGAGGTCAGTTGTTCCACATTCATTCTGAGTCCCTTTAGGGAAGAAACAAACAGTTACAGGCTCAACTGCATTAAATCGTTGGCAGTCTCATCTTTGCAACAGTTTAGCATCTCCACACGGCAATCCTGTTCATAACAGACATTTTGTCACGTCCACAAACTACACAATCAAGGTTGCACCAGTGCGTTCTTGACTCCTGAAACGCTTGTTCTCTATAGTGCTCAGCACAATTGCTGAGAACGACTTAGGTAAAATTCCAAAATGGCTGCCCATACTTATGGAACCATTTACAAAGTTTTTCAGCTTTTGGATAGTTTTGTGCAAATTTCACAAATTCCCCAGGTCCAGTTTGCATCACCCCCATTCCCAGCATGAACCCCAGCAAGATCTCATCATGGAGGCAATATGACAGCTCTTTACACTGGTAGTTAATTTCATAAGAGAATGGATGGAGTGGGAAAACTTAATACAGTGAGTAGAACCCCAGACTGCCAGCACAGGGCATTGGACACTGCTCCAGGAGGAGAAGTGTGTCAAGTGGTTTGACATCAGTGTTTGCTTTACCAGCCTTACGATAACAAACCTTGCCCATGTAAAGTGTCTATTTTGGATCAGGACCCAGTTCACCGAGTGGTGGCATGACGCAGTACCAGGAGCTTGACGTAAATGACTTGAGAATGATACCTTTTACTAACTCTATGTAGACTTTGGCCTGATGCTACAGAGTCTATACAGAGGGCAGCCTAAATCCCTGTGGACAAGAACATCGCTATTGGAGGTTGCCAAAAAATACAGTAGGACCATTTGCTGGCATATGTTTGACATTGCCAAGGCTATGATTGGGAGCACTTTGTGTAGCAATGAACTCGTAAGGAACTGCCAGCAAGTGTCCAAAAAGAGAGCAGAAAGGGCTTGAACACAAGTGAGTTTCCCTCTGCCACTGGAACTCCACCAATAAAACTCACTTAGTCTCTGCCCATCACAGAAAGCACAGAAGTATGTCATATGGGAAGGCTGCTATTTCACTGTGATGCAGTCCTGCAGAGTTACGGATCCTCTAAGCCAAGGGTTCTGAACCTGGGGGTCCGCAGACCATGTCTAAGCGGTCCATGAAAGACTTAAGACTGAAACCTGACTGAACAGAATTCAACTATACATACAGACAACAGATTTCCAGAGGGGTCCGCATCTCCATTTGAAAATTTTTAAGGGGTCTTTAAATGAAAAAAGGTTGAAAACCACTGCTCTAGCCTACCTACAGATTTGCTGGTTGGCTAGGCAAACTGAACACACACAGCTTTCTCAGAATTTTGGCATGTCTGAGAAGGGAGCGAAAGGAGCACATAAAAGGAATTAACTATGCCTCTGTTTCTGCATTGATCCTGCCTAGCAATTGTTCCAATGGCTAATGAGATCTTCACTGGATTACATCAGCCAAGTGTCAATTCAACTATTGCCTCAGCAAGACTCAGCTGATTGTTAAATGTGTGTCTGAGAGAGCAAAAACACCAAGATAATACTCCTTACACCTCAATGCCAAGGCACACACTAGCAAAGGGCCTGAATCAGCACCATTGAAGGCAAGTTCTCATTGACCTCAGTAGCAAAGGATCAGGCTCAAAAGACACAGGGAAGAGTGTGGATGGGGGGCGGATGGGCAGGCAGGGGCAATATATAGGGTGAAATCCTGGCCCCCCTGAAGGGGCAAAAGACCTTGCTTTTCCTTTCTTGATCCCCTTGACAGCTACAGCACATACTCAATATACATACTATAAAACAGGATTGACAGAAAGGAGGAAAGAAATGCATGCTGAAAATAGTGCAGGACAGAGCAAGAGGAGGCTAATACTTTAGCTGCGGGAGACTTCAGGCAATGACAGGTTTTGCAGTTAATTTCTACCATTCCTTTTTCATTCAATTTCTTACAGTCTCACTTTCCAATTGTAGCCCAAATAACCATGTTCTATTTTACAGAGCCTGAAGATGATCTTGTGGTCAAAATGTCACTTCTGATTTATTGTCTGCTTCGAGCATGTGTTTTATTATCCTAAAGCCTATACAGCCATTTCATAGCTCACATGCAGCACTACACACAGGCAGCACTATGGTTATGATAAATTATAGTATGCACCACTCAGATGGTTTAATTAATTTTTAAAAGTTGCCAAAATACATGTTTTACTATACAAAAACCAGAAAAAGATACTGTCCCTCCAACAAGATTGTTGCTAGAGGTATAAAGCATCCAGTATGAAGTGGAAGCATAGCACAGCTCAAAAGATCACTTTCCAACTAACAAAAAATAAGCCATTTTATTTGCTTACCTTCGCATCCTTAACTCAAATGAAACCAATTGCACTGCCACAGATGCTCAAACACAGCTCAATCATTTTGCTTGCAGGATTGGATTTCGAGAGTGAAAAAGAGTGGTTTAGAAAGCAAACCATCAAGATAAAGAAATGACATTCAGGGCTGTCATAGCTAGGCACTTAAATAGGAGCCTAGGGGACTACATTGCCCTTCACCAATATGGATACAAGAGGAGTAGTGGATTGATTGCGCTATGCGGTGCCATGTATCAGATGGAATAAGCTAGCCTTTAAAAACCTTTTAGCTCTGGGTGTCAGTAACCTACGAAGACCACAGTGGCAACTTTAATTGCAAGACTGAAGGAAGGATATTCTAGGTAGAGCTGGTAATAATGCCTATAGCTAAATTGGCCTAACACTTAGTTATAAGCCCCCCTTTTCACATAGGTGCTGGAACTGGGGATGCTGGGGGTGTGGCAAAACCCCCTGGCTTGAAGTGGTTTCCATTATATACAGAATTTACAGTTTTGTTCAATGGCTCTCTGCAACCCCATTATACAAATTGTTCTAGCACCCCTGCCTTTTCAGTTGTTTGTAACTTTGCCAAACATTAACCATTTAGACAGAACACGCCATGCTTGTTTTTTGCCTCAGAGTGAATATTTATTTTAAAAAGTTTCAATGAAAACATTTTGGCCATTTCTGAGAAATAGGTTAAACTTTTTTCAAAACATTTCTCGGACTATCTTTAGTGCCCCCATATTCTGGAGGAACAATTTGAAAGTTGGCAAAGGGCTGGTGCTCGAGTCAAAGAGGTGCTTTTTACTGATGAAAATTCAACAAGATTTGGCAAAATTAAAAGCCTTTTAAAATTTCTATTTGCCTACGTTCAGAACTTTTTAGAAACTTACTGCTAAAGTCTCACCTATACTGAGCATAGTCTGAGCCCCGCACATAGCCTGAGCTCAGGATGGGTCACAGCAGGAACCCTACCACTCTTGTGAAACCCACATACCTCCTGGGAGTGGTATTCTGTCCTGGCTAGTGGCATCGAGACCACTTAGAGAGAGATGATGAGTGCTCTACAGCCTTCGGTAACAGCCAGTTGGCTTTTAGCTCATGCTGCAGAAGCTCATGCACTAAGCTCCAGAGGTCCCGGGTTCGATCCAGTCTGCCAACAACCAGGGTCTATCAGCATTACACTAGCATGGTGAATGTAGTGGTGGGTTAGAAGCCAAGAGTTCTAGTCTTGGGTCTTCTCCTTACTGAGTATTAATAATTCTTTGCAGAGACCTTATTGAGCAAGGCGTCAGACCCTTACCTTTAAGAGGGAAGCAAATACACTTTCCGCACATTTTACATGACACCAAAGGGATGGTCACCTCTAGTGTGGCTGGGAATGGAACCCAGGTCTCTAATCTGACTAGGTTTGGCGGAATTCAATTTTTAATTTCAATGGACAATATTGACGTTTATTTTTAAGACTTTCTACTTTTATCAATATAAATTCTCAGCTGTGGGGAGCTATGGGTCGTAAGACAGTTATTTCATGATAGATATTGAGATTCAAAATGGTAAAGCTTTATAACTGTTAAAACACAAATTGCCAACGTCACATATCAAAACACACAGAGTAAATATTCTTAAATCAGACTAATAAGCTCGAGCTGCATTTTTTAAAACGTTTCCTAACTGTAAATTTCTATTATTGATGGAAATATTTTTTCATCAGTTTGTGTGGGTACAGTGAAAGAGATTTACCGACATTAACTGATGAAAATCTAATTCTTCCAAGCCTAATTATGACGGACACAAATTTCATCCACTTAGCCACACTGGCTTTCAGAATGAACATGCCAAATCTAAGCAGGTGGCTGGTTAAAGTCTTTACTACTACAGTATGCTCTCCTTCAGAGACTGCTCTCAAACCCAGGAATCCTGACTCCCAATATTCCACAATGTTGATAAAATGTGTTTCATATCCCTCTCTAATCATTGGTCCATACAGAATAACAGTCTACTACTGCTATCTGTTGGTAGATGTCTGTATTGTGGATCTGGAAGTTCTGGGGTCAGATCCTGCTGATGACTCAAAGAGAGTCAACATGTTTCCATAGGATATTTCTGGTTTTTCAGTCTGTTAATTAAAAACCTAGGAATCCACATTAAAAAAAAACCAAACCTATATAAAAGGAGTGTGCAAGTTGGAAAGTCAGGCAACTCGCAAGTTAGAAATTCTAGAAGTAAGGTTTCTCTAGAATCTTAATTTGGCTTTCTTCTGCATACGGATGATGATATGCTATCACTGACTACTTGTTCCACAGGAACACTGTCTCACCCAGTGCACAGGCTGGACAGTGAAGGAGACAGAGGGTTGTAAGATGAGGATGTTGTGTGTTAAAGCACAGGGCTGGAACCCAGGAGGCTTGCATTCTACTTCTGGGTATGCCACAGATCACCTATGTGATGAGGGCAATACTGTTATGATGCACAAGGGGACAGAACCCTTCGGTGCCTGATTTTGTAAACTTAACTTTCTTTTAACTGTTTTTTTGTATGTAACTACATAGCATCCTGGAAAGGCGAGACTGAACTCAGATATTCCTGTTTCAAAATCACTACATTTATTATTTATCAACAATAAATGACTTGAATAAATAATACCCAATTTGTTAGTTGCAAGCACTAGGACCAATTCATTCAGTACTTTAGGCCAAAATTTTTACAGAGAGACTCCCCCACCCCTTGGTGCAGAGCTTGGTGATAAACTTTCAGACATTCTGCAAAAAATAAAATAAAATAAAATAAAATTCCTTGGCTTTTTGAAAAAGAGTTTGATGGGTATTTACTTAGATATGGGCAGTTCTTTATATGATTCTATTGTATATTCTTATTTATGGGATAGGTGCTCAGGGTATACTTTTTTGGGGTTTTGTTTTAAAATAAATTTGGTGAAATAAATCCACATTTAAGCAGCTAACCAAGGGCCTGATCCTAAAATGCGCTCACTGCTTCTGTGAGGTGCTGAGCACCCTCAGCTTCCAATGGCACTTCCATGGAAAATTACCTTCCAGGGCCTGATCCAAAGCCCACTGAAGTAAATGGAAAATCTTCATTTATTCCAATTAACTTTGGGTCCATCCACAGCACCCTGCAGGACTTGCTTCAAAGGCGGCCTGGTTTTCAGATGTGCTGAGCGCTCATGACTCCTACTGAAGTCAACAGGAGCTACAACTCCCATTGAAGTAACACTGGGAATTGGGCCCTTGAAACCTCAGAGGGATTCAGCACCTTTCAGGATAGTATCCTTAATTCAGGTGTCTCTAACAGGACCGAGTTGCCTAACAACTTCAGGACCTAGGTTTGAAAACTTTTCCCTTAGTTCAGATGTTTTCAGTTCAACTTAAGTTTGCGGCAATGATTATTTAAGCTGCACACAAGTAACATTTTGTCCTATGAAACACTGAGTTTTCTTATCAGCAATACTTGTACGAACTTCTTTATGTCCCAATCCTTTAGGAGTATATTCTAACCTTGGTTAATGGAGTGGAGTTACATGTGCATATGTCTCATTAACGCTGACCCTTATACAGAGATGTATATACTTCTAAATCTCGAATACCAAAAAAACACCATGCAAACCAACATGGTCAACAATTTAAAAAGGTATTTTTCAGTGTTTGTTTTTTTGTTTTTTTTTAATGTTCGGTTACCTTGCTAGTACCCTCTAAAAAGCTTGACAATGCATCATCCTTTCTTATTAGGAATGCTCTGCATTTTGCTGTATCTGAACTGCTCGTAATATTTACACGGCTGGTACTTTACAACCTCAATTTATTTATCCTCTTATCCACAAATATATTTTGGCTTCAATAGCTAAATTGATGCACTGCAATATGATTAGCAGAGCTGTGCAAATGGCTTTAATCAAACTGAAGAGCACTCAAATTAGTCTTGGCTTGAGTCAGAAAACAGTACTGTGCTTGAATTTTGTTAGTGTTTATAAATGGTGCAAAGAAGTATTTTATTGTGGCTGAGTATCTGCACGATTTATCAGGCTGCTGCTTGTGATGCCTTTGGAGTTTGAGCCTGATTATTTGGGACAGGGCATACAGATCAACTCACACTGGGGAATTTACACAGCACTTCATGTAGGCTAGACTGTCTGGGATACAGAATCAGGAGTGTCAATGCACTGCAACCGAAGCCATTTTCATTTGGTTTCACAGAAAGCGAAAGGGGGTGTGGAGCTGCAGGTAGGTGTGGACTGTTATTAGCAGTCACTACTCGTAGCTAAAAAATATCATTTTTAAGTTAAACAGAACATGTCCTAATAGGCCTGCGTCCAGTCGTTCAGCCTGAGGGCCAAATACATTATTTCACATTGATACCAGTTTTGCATGTTTTTTTCCTGTTCCATGTGACATTTTATGCAAACAAAGAAGAATTTGCTTAAAAGCATGAACTTAGGCTTGCAGTCACACCCCCTGCTCGGAGTGATAGCAGGGCGTAGGTCCCAGAGGTTCCCAGATTTGGCACCTCAGGCTAAGGTAGGTAGGTAGGTAGGCGGGTGTGTGTGTGGGATGGGGGAGTCTGAATGGGAAGCTGCGTGGTTGTTGGGTGAGCAGATGTTGGTATTGCTGGGGTTAAGGGGCACCTGGAGCTCCTGAGAGTCTCTCAGGCCCTGATCCTGCAAAGACTTAGAACATGGCACAACTCTGAAATAATCATGGTTCCTACCCCAAAGAGCTTACAGTCCATAGCTCTGAACCAGAGACTTATGCACCTGTTTAACTTTATGCATGAGTGCCATCGAAGCTAAGCAGTCTTTGCATAATCAGAGCCCTAGACTGTAAACTCTTTGGGATAGGAGCTATGTTTATCTCAGAGTTGCTCCATCTTCTGGCCAGCACAATAGGGCCCTGATCCTGATCAGAAGCCTCTGGCACTATCACTGTCACTACATAAATATTCTTTAATTTTCAAAATAAGTTTTATGGTTATAATAAATAATAATAATAATATATACAAAAACCTTATATATCTAAAACAATAAGCCACATTTTAATCAGAGAAAGATTAAGATTTCTTTACTAATACAATTAAACAAAGAGAATCTCTTTCACCTTCCTGTTCCTCCCCAAAAGGCGAGACAGAGCTGAGTTACAACATTTTGTAATTGCACGGGTTAGTAACAATCACCACATTACTCTCAAACGGGAAGTAGATTTTTTAGTACTGACAAGCAAAGCCTGGATTCATTATTTGCAAGAGAACCAGTACAATAATAGGCTGTACATTTGGGAACACACTGGCTACTGTTACTGAACAAAATGAACCTTTTGGTGACCTTGAAAAGTCATTCCTGATAAGGAAGAAGAATGAGAAACGCTGTCAGATGCCCATTTAGCTACAATTCTTTTGAACATGACTTGACTGTACATATAAATGTCACATTAAAAAGGGGGGGAGGGGAGAGCTGTTAGTGCTTTAGTCTACTCTAGACAGAAGACAAAAGACCTTTTAATGTCCAGCTTGTGATGGAGAGCCTCCCTAGGGTGGGCACTGGAGTCTCAGGATGATAATTGCATAAGGAGTTCATGTGGAAGACTTTGACACTCTCTGGAGGTGAAACTAGCCACCTTACTCTTCTGGCAGTGGGTTCATCCTAGATCTTGGACTTCACTTTACTCTATGATAGCAAGGCAGAATCAGCAATAAATGTTCACGTTAAAAACTTCAAGGCAGAAGGCTTTTTCAGGTTGGTAAGAGTTACTAGTGTCCCCTTTGAGAAAAGGGGCCAGAAATCCAACACTGTCCCTTCTCTCGGGTATTTGGTTTAGCACATTTGCCTGTTTCCTGCTCCTACTGTACTCTGCCCATATCCTAAAGCTACATGTCAGCACAATGTGGAATTATTGAAAGTAGAGCCTGTATCTTCCCTTTCCCTTCAACCCGTCTTCCTTATTTTCTTCATCTCACACCTCCTGGAGAGGGCTGCATGCTCCCAGCTATTCAACTTTCTCTCTTCCATCTCAGAAACTTCACCATCCTCCTTGTTATTTCAGCTCACATCCTTGGGGTTATTTTCCATTCCTCCTTAACCTTCTCTCCTCACATCCAAGCTCTCAATCCTTTTACTTCTCCCCCTGACATTTCTAAAATCTACCCAGTCTTCTCTCCAATTGCTTCCATGTTCCCGCTTAAAAAAAGAAAAAAAAAAAAAAAAAAGAAATCTTATCCTACTGCTCTGACCATATTCACTCCTTCCTCAAATCCTTTCACTGAATTTTATGCATCAAGAGATAAGAATCCAAAGTTAATGAACCTAGACAACTCTTTCCCTGCCTAAGTCTCAACCTTCATTTCCACTTATTCCCCATCCTATGCAACAAACGAACAAAATACATCCCCTATCACCAGATCAAGCTTGTAGAAACTCTGGAAGCTACTTTAGATAATTAAAACTAGATTAGCATAAAACTTTCCCTACGTAATTAATGAATAATATTCCCTGCATTTTGCTCATGTGGGATTCTCTGAGGTGTATTTATTTCCCTCTTGTACTGACACTACATCTATTTTAAACTCAGGTGTTCTTGTCTTAAGATAAAAGTAAAATTAGTCACCTATCTCGGGTCATTTTCCTATGCATTTTACCTTGAGGGCTTTTTGTGCAGCTTCAGTCGAACCAATGGCAATCAGGTTTGGTCCAGCCATGCTACAAAAACTCTTCAGATGCAAAGAGTCATAAACAGGGACTGTGGAGACAGCATAATCCTATGTAGAAATGAAGAAGGTGCACAGTAAATACTTTAAATCAGTACCAGTTCCATAACTGCACTGAGTAATCCAATGACACATTTTAGCTCCTCCGTAAATAAACTCATCTGCAGGTCCTGAGGTAAACTGGCTACAGTCAACTGTGACATGCCCCTCTGGGCTGTCTTGTGCATCAAGAAAAAATACAGAACTACTGCAGTTTTCACTACTTGTGCACCTGAAAATAAATCTGTTAAATGTTTAAATATTACTTATATAAAAACCTGTCAGGAACCCAAGTGAAAACACGTTCATGCATATTGTTGAGCTTCTCTAGAGGAGGAATGGGAGGCCTAAGATAGTAGCAAGTAGTAGTGACCTGGCATTACCCTACTTACAGTCTTAGTCCAGTCAGAACTGACTTGACTCCACATTTCCTTTGTCCCCTTTTGAAGATCTGTGACTTTGATGGATCTGTTGGCTTCTCTGCCTTTTTGTAATTCAGGCCACTACCTAGGAATCTAAATAGAGATACTTTCGGAGCCTGACTTTAGATACCCATTTCTGAACATTTTGGCTAATGTACTTGGTTCAGTGGGCTGTAGTTTAACCCCTTTGTCTGGCCACAGAAAGCAGAATGTCTTATTGCAGAACAAGTGTACAAACCTTAAAAGTGTCAGCCAGAATTTCTGCACCACGTTGATTTGTCCGTTTTGACAGACCCACAAAAAATTCCCTGCCTGAAATGAAAAGATTGCAAAGAATAGTAAAGACAAAATTAATGATTTTTTTTATTTGAATGGCTGAAAAATACATGGACACCAACCATATCTAATAATCAGAACACACACATTTTGAGATGGAGATGTAATATAAAGGCCAAATTTGAGATGGAGATGTAATATAAAGTCCTTCACAATTATCAATATGAGACTTAACTATGGCTAAAAAAAAGTCTAGTAACAAACTAACTAGAAATGTAGCTTTTTAAAAAAAATGCAACTTGCAATTGGATGTTGAGTCTAATTAAATTCTTTTTCTGGTGAAGAATGATAATCACTGTAAATTATACACACGAACAGCTCCCTTTCCTCTAAAACTCTGCAGTGGTCACAGGATAAATGGAGAGAACAGCTGTGCTGGATTAGTAAGTCACCGATTGACCTTCTGTTCCTCTTCTGAGATTTCTCCCATTCTTGGATTTTAAACCTCAGTCATAAAAAGACACAGCTATCTTCAAGGTGCTAAGGAAACAGATACTGGGATCTGTAACATAGTAGAAATGCCTTATTTTTTTGGTTTGCTTAGTCTGAAACAATCTTGTTCCCTTTGTGAGTAAGGCAAGCAACCTGTCTATTGTGATGGTGATCAAAATAAACAGCTTCATTTATCTCAGGCAATGGGCAAATGTATACCCAGCCAATGCGAGAAGATACATAATGGGTTTAACTATGTAAAAATCAGCATCGGTATCTTCCTCTTTGAATTTGTTCATGCATATAACTTGAGTGGCAACACCATTTCTCTTCCACATGACATCTGGCAAGCAAGTCTACTTTCCTCATAAACTACAAATGCACTATCCAGTGTTTACTCAATGAACCAACCACAATTACGTCTGAATGAAGCTTTTATGATTCCCGCAAACAGGTCTGTGCAAACATGGCTGCCAGTAATAAAAAATATGAAATGATGAAAATAACTTGACTGCTGAAAGCCTTTTCTTTATTGGTAATACTTTACAAGCTAGGTGAATTGATTAAGGCTTAAATACACATGATTTGTATTGTGTCTACTGCTACTTCCATTATTCTGCATTAGGAAATTTTGCATTCAAAAGACAGCTCTCAAACTAAAGTGCCGTGCTGCCATTTGGTAAGCAAATGACCTAATAAAATCTTTACACTAGTATAAAGTATAATATTTATTAATAGAGACCAGATAGTGTTAAATTTTCCATGCAGTCCAGAAAAAAAAACCCAAATACAAATTCACTTTAATACTGTACCTGTAAATAAGACATCTCCACCATCTAAGGTTGCATTTTCATCTGTCATCTCTACAATGTTGAGGTTAAGACTTTCCAGTGCTTTCTTCATTGCATCAACCTGTTTAAAGGGAAGTAGTTTAGAATCTCATTTAGGTTCCACCATTAAAAACATTAATCAAATCACAACAGGCATTAGTTTAAATAAAAAAAAAAAAGAAAAAAGAAAAAAGAAGGAGTCAGGTAACTGTTAGTAAGACAGAAAGCAGATGTCCACCATCCCACCAGGTCCTGCCAATCTCAGATCCCAGAATCCCTTCAGGGGGCTCCAAAGCACAGAGGGGGTATGTGTGGAAGTGAGTAGCAAGAGTCACTATCTTTTGTGCAGATACTACAAAGGGTTAGAACGTGCCCATTATGCATGTCAGCTCCAGGCCCTCTCCCATGCTAATCCCTCAGCGCTACAAAAAAAGGCTTCCTGTGGCCTGGAGTGAAAGAGCTGGCAGAGAGCTGGCATTCCCTATTTCTGCACCTCCTAGTCACAAAGTTTTCTTGTCTATCACCCATGGAGATGGAGATTCTGACTTGGCCTCTATCTACTAAGGGAAAAGATACAAATCAATCAATTTAGTTTTCTTAAATATCTGCATCTTTACTGATTATTGATGTCTAATGCCTTGTGTTAATGAGCTCTTTGTATTTCTGTAAATTGTGGGCTCAATTCTTCCCTGGGTCTGAGTGCTGCTTAATGACAGGGGAAGCATGGAGCGGAGGTGTCAGAAATCTAGTTATGGTTTCCCCACGCCTGCTCCAAGCTCAGAGCAGCCAAGAGACCGGTCTAACTTACAACACTGGTGCAAAGCACTTTATGCCAGCGGAGGGCCAGTATAGTAGAGATCTCCTCCACCATGCCCCGACATGTTCTTTCTTCCCCAATATTCTCCCTATGTTGGAGTAGGAGGCAAGAGTGGCTGGTACTGAAGCCATCTCCACTGACTGTACTACAGCCAGCTATCCTACATATAGGCTATCCAGCTACAGCCATCCCCTTTGTGCCACCTGTGCCAAAAGAAGCTTGTAAGTGAAAAATCCATAAAAGGTGAAGATAGGGTTGATAACACGCTACAGGAACTATAGCTAATAGAAAAAAGGAGTTATTCCACAAAGCCCTGATCCTCTTCAACAGAGTATTTGGTATTCAGAGAAGCTTGTTCATTATATTACACTAGCGCAAGTTACCAGCCATTAGGAAATGTGGAAGAGACACTGAGTGTGTCATGAAGTTCTCCGTTTCATTTAGGTCCTGGATCTCCGTAATACGGCAACTTAAACATTTTTAGAAGAAATGAGCGAGTTCCAACATGACTGACACACACATCACAGAAACAGACGTGAACAGGAATGTGCAATATTTAAATTAAACAGAGTGATGATGAGTCGTCATGCTGAACACCATCATTTCAAGTACGCTTGGCAAACTATAACAAACCCAGCAGACTCAGTTTGCTGAGTTACAACTGAATACAAATAAGGAAATGCTCTGTTTTTGCAGTGTTGTTGAAGCTGTATTGGTCCCAGGATATTAGAGAGGCAAGATGGGTGATAAAAGATATCAAATATATTACCTCACCCACCTTGTCTGTACGTTTTTGCAAGTCTGATAGTCTCACAATTTCAAGAACTTTACAGAAAACAAATATTAGAATACAGCAAATACAATCTCATCTTTTTTCTCAAGCTCGTGTGAAGCAAGCTGTTGGACCTACATCTAAGAAGACGACCCTCTAATTCCCATGCAGTTCAACTGTACTGGCTATTCAAAACTTACATCTAGTTACATTCCTCCAGTATCATGTGACAGTAGGTAACACACTGGCCCCTTCTTGGGTCCTATCAAACTGCAATCAGCACAGGATCCAAGGCAGAGGGGTGATCCCTCATGTAAGTTACAGCAGCCTCAGTGCTGTTGTAACCTGTGTTCAAGCTACCATGGCTCCAAAGGGGTTGTTCTGGTGGCTGGGAATAGCCAGAGGGCAGAGGTGCTTCAGCCACACCCACTCTTCCCTGACCATTATCCCTACATCAGGGCTGTGACAGAGTGGCACAGAGCTGCTCTACAGCAAACAGGGATTCTCCCTTATATTTGGGGATGAAGGTGGGGGATGCCAGTTATGATGCATTTGTGGCCACACTAAACCACCAGACCTGTATTGTAACACAGATGTGGGCCTACTGGCCTTTTAGATATAAAGGACTGAGAACCTCTGCACATGGAACTCCACTGAGTTTACTGGGAGTTCCATGCACTTAGGGCAGAAGGCTCAGACCCAGAAGCTGGAACTTGTCTTGTGCACACATTAACACATCTATTCTGACCTATCTTCAGATTAACCTCAGAGATATTTCAGGCTGAAATGCTGCACGTAAAAAGGTCTCCAGCCACGAGCAGTGGGGTTTTTTTGTTTAGCTGGTTTAAGATTTAGTGTGAGATGTGTACCTGCTTCAAACACAGTGCTTAATATTCCTCAGTCTTCTATGACTTTTAAATATAAAGGAAGGGTTGGATCCTTGTGGTATTTTTAAAATAAATGTAAAACAGGTGGGTTAATGTTCAAAATTTGGCTATTATGCAAGGACTGTAATTTGTTTCATAACTTCCATGCACACTGCTACAATGGCCATGTGCCACTGATTGATACTGAATTTCTTTCTTTGCCTCTACAGCATGGAGGTCTTTTTGATGTAGGCACAATGTGCAGAAGGGGAACGGGCACAAATGAAGGAGAAGCTTGTTATACGTGAAACTGCAGGTGTGGCATTATTTAAGATACCGAATACAACACCACATGGATCTGGAACATAAGCTAGAGTGAAACAGACCAACTAACTTGTGACTCCGTGCAATGCTACCCTGGCACAAGAATAGAAGCTCACAAGAACTCAAGTCACAGGCAGGGAGAGCGACTAAATATACACATAGCATGGGATTACAGAAGGCAGGACACCAAACTTCCAATCCTCCCACACCCAGAGCCTGTTCTGTGGTTACACATTTATAGTTAGTCTGCTGTCTCAATTAACTTCCAAAAAAACTGTAACAAACAAAAAACCATCAAGTTTCTACATGGAGACACTGGCCTTGCTGAACTGGGGCGGGGCACAGACACTCTCAAAGCAGTGTTCATTCTGGAAATTGAACAAACTGGGTTCCTAAGAAATAGAGCATCAAGGTCTGGGTCACCAAATTCTGCTACATCCTGGGACACGTGTCCTCCCCCACGTATGCAGCCGCCTTTCACCCTCTCATTTCTTTGGTACCTCTCCTTTCCTTCATTCTTCACTCCCAAGTTCCTGTACTCCAAGGTTTTTCTGTCCTTGTTCTTCTCCTCTGCTATCACTTCTTGCTGATTTCCTTCCTTCTGGCTCATTACTTCCCCCCTGCCCCCACCACTCCCTGTATCTTTGACCACATTCCTCCACACATCCTCTTTCATTCCTACACAAATGCAGCAGGTCTTCAAGCTTCTCTCTTGGGCTGTTTAAGGGCTAGTTCTGTTTTCAGGGCTTTTTGCCACGGCAAGCAGCCATGCATTTTGGCTGCCTCTGTTCTACAGTAACATGCAAAACAGAGAGGCAAGACATAGTTCTGTTAATGGAAACTTCACTAAAGAAGGGGTCCTGTCCCTCCCCTCCTCCCCCCAATATTTAATCTTGGGTTTGGAGTTTTGTTTTGTTTTTAAAAGCCTTCCCATACAAACAGGGCCACCTCTATCTTTCATAGGGCTCAGTGCAAAAGTAGGAGGCAACGCATACCTGCTTCCACCCATAATCATGTCCACATACCTTGGGCCCTGCAGAGCAGCCTTCTATATTTCATCCCTGAAAAATTACGGTTAACTGCTCCTCCCTGCCTAATCAATCAATCAAATCTGGGGTTCTGGAGACCACTCCTATTAATCCAGAGAGCCAGGAGGTGGAGTCAAAGGGCAACTTTCCAAGAACAGAGCATTAGAGGGCAATTAAGGAACTCTATACCTGTTGGCACCAGAATCAGACAGGACTGCAGGCAAGAAATTACATAATCAGACAATTAGCAATCTGTGTGACTGGCAGAAAGCGTTGAATGTGGTTGCATAGAGGCAAATGTTATCACAGATTGCATAGATCCAGAGCTGTCACTACACATCAACTCAAGCGAAGACACTACCATTACAAATAATAAATTTTGACATCTTTCTACATGTTACAGAGTGATCTCAAGACAAATTCCAGACCTGTGGTGGTTGAGTGTTGGATACAGATTTCCATAGTTTTGCGTAAATGTGTCTTGGGCGGAATCCAGATCCGTGCAAGTTAATGACAGGTTTGTTTGTTTGTTTGTTTTTTGCCTTTTGTTGTTAGGCCTACTCTGAAGGGCCCTATTGCAGAAGAAGAGGATTAGTAAGCAACATCCAGATACATATATTAGGCCTTTTCAAGTGATAAGATGACCTTCACGTGCTGGGTCCACTCCATCTTTGTCCAAGACTGCCGCAAGGTGAACTAGCCATTTAAGGAGACTGGGTTGCAGCTTATGTTTAACCCACCTCCTCAGACAGAAAGAATATGTACAAGGGTATCACATTCTGGGATGCAATCCAGATCAGTGAAGGGTTGTGTCACCACCTGCCCCGCAACCATGGGTGCCTCACAATGCTCTGGTGATATACTCCCAACCTGGGCCACTCACAAACAACATGCAGGTCACATCCTCAAATGTCTGTGTATAGCTGCAGCCCTGGTCCTGCTGCTCTGACCCCAGTAGCCTGTCAGCAACACTCCAGCCACACTCTGGCTTCTACGAGCCTTGGTTACTACTTGCAGAGTGATCCCAACATGCTCCCAGCCCAGAATTTTCCCCAAACAGGTGTTCTGCACTGCCCAGCCCTGGGCAGTGCAGATATTAAAGGTCTGTTGCCCCTATAAGGAATCAATATTCAACAGTCTGCTACTGTAACTAGAGTTACCAACAGGTCAGTTTAAAAAATAAAACAAGATAGGATTTTAACTGAATTGAAGTATCAGGTATTAAAGTCAGAAATGGTTACAAGACAAAAAGATTAAACTTCTAGTAGCTAAAACTTAACAAGCTAGAATTGTTCAAGGTAATATCTGTACCACATGTTCCCAGCAACATGGCTGACCAACTTCTCAGGTCAGGATCTCCCCCCAAAGGGAAAGGGCTGGTTCCTTTGTCGTGTGTGTGTGTGCGCGCGTGCGTATGCATGTGCGTGTGTGATCTAGGGTATATTTGCCCCTCACTTTTATAACCCAGTCACCCTTTGAAGTGGATTCTTCGGAAGGTTACTCCTCAAATCAAAGTTTATTCAAATAGTACAAATGGTGACCTGGAGGTGATGAAGTTGGCTCCATGCTCCTTCTTCTCACCTGTGCTTGCTGAAATGCAGATTTGCCTGATCTCCTGCCATTTCAAGGATCCCATTTACTACTTGTATGTAAATTGAGAGGCATATCATGTTGCTACCTACATTTCACCATGATATTGTTCACCAGTAAGTTATTAGTTTTCAAATGATACCTCACAAGGCATATTTTATACAAAGATTATTACAAGGGTGTGAATCTGGGGTGCTTTCAGTCACAAAGGGTCACATGACAGACAGAGCATATGACTCAGAACCAGACTTGTTGAGACGTAAGGGACAGGGCATGGGCACTAAGGGAAGACACTCCAGGAAGCAGCAAGTTGTCTAAGTTGCTCCACAGAGATTCTCAGTAGTTCCCGGGCTGAGGGCTTGGGGAGGCCAAGCTTGCACGAAGCAAGAGTCAGCTAAGAAGGCTGGAGGGGCAGCAAACTTGTTAGAAGGAAAGCCTCAGTAGAGACAGGACTAAGAACCCTGCACCAAAAGCTTTGAGCCAGCTAGGAAGGCTGGATGGAAGATCTGTGTTTCTAACTTGGTAACTAAACCAGATTCCCCAAAGGGAAGGATTATTGAGAAAAGAAACTCACAGACTGAAGTTTCATTAACTGGAGAAGAAGGAGAAACAGAGCCAAACAGCAGGGCCTGAAGCTAGATGCCAGGAGAAGATATTTCTGTGATTAGAGTACTCAAGATACCACAATGATGTAAGGTACCTACAAGTATTAAGCAAGTGATTCAGAGCCAGCAACCACTGCCCCAGGAATGGCTAGTGTTGGTTGGGAAGCGGGTACAGCCAAGACATCTGGAGGATGCATTGACTCAACTCACTCCAAAGCGATCTCCTATTGTGCCCCAATTGTAATTGAAGGCTGCCTTTTCCAAGTGGGATGCCTGTAGAACACCACAGGCCTTTCCCTGGAGTGCAAGCTTCACAGGTAGGGCGGGGGAGGGGGTTATAGTTTGAACCCCCTGTGCTGGTAAGAATGGTCAGGCCAGTTTGCACTAGGGTGCTATTAAATAAAGCTCCTAGCTAATGAGAATATCTGAAAGTAAATACTGACTCTCGATCTGCTACTTGAGCCAGATGTATGTTTTAATTACCACATGCTGATTACAACTTAACCATCAGGCTGTGGCAGAGGCACTGTGCCATGTGTCTTAATTTAGTTTATAGGGACAGCTGCTTAGACATTAAAAAAATTAGAACTAGAAGCTGAAACAGTAGAAAGCCAGCATATTTCATTTTCCTCGTGATTGTTCCAGCCTCCAGCAGTATATGCCCAAAGATGGTTTTTCTATGTGACAGTTTGGTACCAGCTTGGCTCATTTTGTATTTGCAGAGATCTTAAAAGCCATTAGTGCCCTATAGACATTTTCTCTGGATCTTTTCATATATATAAGCCAATGGCTATTTTTAAATGCACTTTTTAGGTTTCTAAACATCCAGTATCAAAAGTCCTATACAGTCATCTCTGTATTTGAAGTACTGCTCATGAACTGAGGGCCTACATACACCTAGAACATGACAAGTTACAGGAATATCTTGCCACATCCATCTCCTGGATAACATGCCGAACACGTCCCAAACTATGGTTCACCAAAATATCCATATAATGCATTCAATACAGAGTCAGAAATCAAGACAGTGGGAAAAACTGAAAGAAAAAGGGGTGAAATTGGTAACGAGGGGAATCAACATTTTTCACCAAACATATTCCTGAAAAGTCAGGTTCTCAAGAGGAATTTCTTGTGTGGTAAAAAGAACAGGAGGACTTGTGGCACCTCAGAGACTAACACATTTATCTGAGCATAAGCTTTTGTGAGCTACAGCTCACTTCATTGGATGCATTCCGATGAAGTGAGCCGTAGCTCACAAAAGCTTATGCTCAAATAAATGTGTTAGTCTCTAAGGTGCCACAAGTCCTCCTTTTCTTTTTGTGGATACAGACTAACGCGGCTGCTAGTCTGAAACTTGTGTGGTAAAATAACCCAGGTTTACATTAACATGATCAAAACAGTATTCTCAATGGATTAAATAGTCTTGAACAGTTTCTCCAGTGTACTGAGTACAATAAACAAGATTTTCATTGCACAGCAGACATGCATGCTTTTCACAAGTGAATGTAATGCTCAGGAAAGATGCCAAAATTGACAGCCCTGGAAACGAAAATCCTCTTTGTAGCCCCACGGTAACTCTGAAAGCATCTTCATGCTATGATGCCCATGCATGTCAACCCTGACCTGGAAGTTTTCATGCCCACTGAGTCTTTGGTTTTTCAGCCAAAGGTACCACCTGTGGTGATGTTTAGCTATCCAATAAGTGGATAAGTATTGTGGTCTCAGCCTGGGACCCAGTGCATTTAGTCATAAAACCATCTTCAGATCATGATGGATTAGTCACTTCTCAAGAGAGCTCCTGCACAAGAGGAGCAGGGTTGTTACAGATCAGATAGAATCTGTAACAAACATGTTATCTGTCCTTCATTAGTTATCAACAGCAAAAAATAAACAAATGGCAAAGATGCAGTATGATGATGCTTTGCCCCTCATTTCCCCCTCCAAAACAGTTTTGGTTTCTATTTTTAAAACAGAAAGTTGTGTTTTTCTGAAATGCAAAATTTTCAAAACAGAATAGTTCTAGTATTTAATAACCATGAAAGCAAAAAAAGTTACAGGTCAAACTTTGTTTTATGAATAAAGCACCAAAAATTCTGTTTACTCCAGGATAGAGCTGAATAGAAGTTTGCTGGACAAAGTCCTCCTTATAAGACAATTCTGAAATGCACAAACATTTGTGGAAATGAATTCAATAATAAATACAAGCACATTCAATATAAAACAGGTCCATTGCTTACTTCCACCATACTACCCAAGAGGAAAGGCTGACTTTCCTCAACCCATCTCCCTTCCATGAAGACTATGTCCTCAGAATTTTGACAAAACAAAAAAAACCCCAAACCCCACTCATGTTTATCATTTTTAAGTTTTCTGTGTCATTCTACGTCAGCTTTAGATTTGATGTAATACAATACTAGGCTTTTATAACTATACCAATTAGTACATCAAGCGGCTGAATATTAAAGCTTTTATGCTTTCTGTAGTGATTTTTTTTTCTAATAAGCACATTCCTACTGCGAGATGGAATGTATCCAATCCATAATAAATCTGGTTGAGAGACAGTGGACTTCAGCCAGCTCAGTTTCAAGGAAAAAGGACAACAAACATGTCTGACATTTATCAAAATCTAATTTCCTCACCCCCTGCACTTTAAAAATGGAACCCATTACACTCCAGATAGATGGGCTTTATCAATTACTGTAACTGATACATACAGATCCCTTGCTTCTTTACATTCACATTTAAAGTACATTAAATGGATGCAATTTCTTTACAAATTATTTATTGGGATTCCGTTTTCTAGCCATGTTCAAACAAATCTTTTCAAAATAAGAAGAGAAGTGAGGAATTGAAGGGAGGAGGGAAATGGTCACTGGCACTATTTTTGAAAATCCAACGAAGAGAATAAATAATGATCAATTGTGAGATGGGCCTGAACCCAAACACTCAACGTTCTAGGAGAAATTTGGATCCAGATCTGAACTTTATGTAGTGAGCCACCCCTGTGTATAGGAGGATTACTTTGCACTTGGGGTGAAATTCATCCCTGTACAGAGCGGCCAGCCCGAGGGCTAGGCACCACTTAAACTCTGAAGTACCACTCTGCAGGAGGATAACATTATCTTTGAAGAATACTTTGGCAAGAACCTACTGCTGCACAACTGCTGGGGAAAAACTATTGAAGTTTTCCTGCCTCTCCAGAAAGGCCTATGGTTTCAAAACAAACCTACGCTGAAGAGAGGTTCTGCCTCACACTGAACGTGCAGAGTGACAGATGTTACTGGTTCTCAAATGAATTTTTGCTGTGGCTGTGCACGCGGCCCCAGCAAATTCACGGTGGCCACAGTTTTGACAGTTAAAATATTATGCTAGTGACACTCTAGTCACACGGATGTTTGGAAGAGAGTTATGAAAATAAAATAATAAAATCTTTGCAATGTAAAGAACAATTATTAACAGTATCACCTTGGGCTTGGGCTTCTGCTGCAGACAGCAGAGACAGTGGCCACGCCAGGGAGCTTGGGGGCTGGGAGGAGGAGAGTATTACTATAATACTATTAATATTGTTACACAATGATCATAGGGAGAACTATTTTCAATTCTATAGCACACTATCAGAAAATCTTAAAGCTCTGCTAATGTAGGAAAACATTCACAGTTTACTATTTTTACGCTTTGGCAGAGATTAGAGATTCACACAAGGTCACACAGCATGTCAGCTGCAGAGCTGGGAATACCTGCAGATCTCCCACATCAGACCTCAGCTCTCACCAATGATTTGTTAAGTGATGACAGTGTGTTTGGCCCTGTACAAAACACAGTCCCTGTCAAAGGGAACATACAGTTTAAGAGCCACTAAACTACATTCTCTCCCTAAATCTAATTCTCAGCTGTGGTAGATTAGCGTTATTGGGCCTGATCCTCCACCCCATTGCACCTTGTATTGCCATTTACAGCTCTGTAAGACAAGTGTCACATTTACACTATGCAAAGGTTAAGCTACAGTATCTCTGAAGTGACAGCTTTTTCTGGAGCCATTAGCACTTTGCTCACAAAGTGTTCTTTCAGCAAGCCTCTGAGTGAAATTTATAATAAGTGGTTATGAACAAAACAGGGGTTTGAGGGAGGATGGATTCTGGTTTTGCAAAACTAAATAGTGTGTGTGTAAGCGTGTCTGTGTAAGCGCGTGTAAGAGTCTGATCCAGTTCCCATTTTATCTGAATCTGCTCATTTTGAAGACTAAAGGGTTTTCCCCTCTCTTCCTGATAAAGGTTCGATGTTAGGTCACTGACATGTCAAAGCAAACCAGGCAACACAGAATAGTTTGGGTTTTTGAAAAACCCTCATGGTTGTTTTTCTGGACCCACTAGCAGTGGTTTGGATAGATGCCCTGTTTTATAAGGATCTCTTTAGTGGAGGGGGAAATGGGAAGGTTTCAGCTACACCTCTCCCCTGGGTCTATCAAGGACAGCCATTTATTTCAGGAGGACATTTGGACATAGTGATATCTTATTCCTTTTGTCCTAACTCAGTTATAAGATCTAAAATGGCAACTCTTCAGACAGGCCATGCCGCAATACCATGTACAAGTGTAATCATATGTTACTCACGTGTCAAGTAACATGGCTAGACACTGTGTACCTGGGAAATCCCCTACCAGTCACATCAAAGACTGATCCTTAAATCACCCAGCACCCACTCAAGCCAGATTATTCAAGTATCAGTATATAATCACTACATATGGATAATCCAAGGGGCCAAGTCATGTCATGCAGCAACACTAGGAAGAAACATTTCAGAGGTTTTTCTGAGCTCTTTCACTGTTGCTCTGTGTGACCCTAAGAGCATCCCAAAGCCAGAGGACAGGGGTCTCCCCAGTATCTAGCAATGGGTCTCAGCTGGTCTGACCAGCTAAGTGTACCCTACTCACTGTTATCATAATCTGTATCTAAAAAGGTGTCCCTTAAGGTACCATATGTGAACGGGTGACATGCTAGTCATTAATATTATTATGTGGTGTATATACATGTGATATATATGAAAAGCTATAAATATGTGCTGGAGATATGTCCTCAAAATGTGTTTGGCAAGCAAAGCTGAAGTTGCCCCACCCTTGACAAAGGAACATGATCCTGCCTGCTTGAACAGGTCTCCAATGTAAATTGAGAAAGGGGAGACAATGAAAGTAGCTTTACACAGAAGGTACACAAAGCCATCACACTAACAAGTGCGTGGAGATAGCCTCTTAACTATCTCAACAGCAGGAGACTACAACAATTAATGTGGCATCAGCTCCCTGTGGACATAGCAAGCTGAACCTGACTGAAAAAACAAGCAGAGAGAAAAAAGCCATTTTGGCGTCCTTTGCCTGAGAAGTCAAAGAAACCAAGCACTTTGAGCTCCATGTGGTGGATCCTGGCCAGCAATGCTGGAACAATAACTGGTGAGAAAAACTTCTTTGAACAAAAGACTCCAGTTTGTTGAGTTTTATTCTGAGAAGCATATTTTTACTTTTGTTTGCAACCATTTTTATCCTTATACTTGGTATCACTTAAATCTATGTCCTTTTGTTAATAAACTTGTTTTACTTTTACCACAAACCAACTCAGTGCTTTGACTTAAGGGGAGGATTTGTCAACTCCAGTTAAATTAAGAAGCTGCTGTGTACTCTCTTAAAAGAAGCAGCAAACTTAATAGGTTTTGTTGGTGCTACAACAAGAAGGGCGAAGCACTGCAGAGCCGGATATTTTCGGGGGGGGGGGGGGGGGGGGGAAACTCGGGCCTGAAATGGTTATTGAGGTCGCACTAGAAGAACCAACGAGATGATGGAAGACAGGGTGTGAGCAGCATGCTTTGTATGCTGGCTGTTGGTGTCATAGCTGTAAGCCACAGCAGCTCGGCTGCTAAGGGACCCAGAGTTGCCATGCACAGTCCCAGGTTCTCCCATACAACTGGTGGTGACACTGAGCCATAGTACTAGCCTGATAGGTCATGTCCAAGCTCCGTGATGCGCTAAACACAACTATCTGGTATCCTGTGGTTTGTGCCAGTACCTGCCGTCAAATGACGGCTGGTGTGTTCGTTGTTTCTTTAGAGCATCACTAACACTAGCATTTATCAGGATCAAGAAGTTACCTCTTTTCTTTCTGAGAAGGACAATGCACATTCCTGATCCAGCAGGAAGATATGGGCTACGCATTCAGTAGAACACAAAATGCATTGAGCTTAACTAAGACCATTTCTCATAGCACAAACATGGTCATGGGCACTGGATATCCTGGTACTCTTTCCAAGTGGAGATCTGACCATGCATGTGGCCTATGAGGGCTTGGTAACAAGAGACTCTGTTAAGTGAATTGATGCGCATACTCACAGAGCGCATGCTGCCCACTAAAGCTGGGCAACAATGGAGTAGAGGAGCTACTGAAGGAGAACGTAGCCAGTAGGGAGAAAGATGGACAGAAACACCTGGGGGTAGCAGAAAGTGGTAGATGCTAAGCTCCATCATGGCAGAGCTCCACTTTTGCAAAGCTTAACAACTCCACAGGAGATAAATGTGGCTGCCAGGCAGAGCTACTGAGCTGCACAAGAAAAGTGCTCCAGTCTGGTGGTTCTCAAGAGCCCAAGTGGCAGGCTCCACTCCCAGATCTCCCAGTGCTACAGCCCAAGTGCAGTCTATATTCTCCCAATGTCTTTCTGCCATGCAACCACTAAGCCTCAGTAAAACAGCTCATCTTAGAAGCCAATGCATGCCCCTCTCATCCCAGTCTGATGAAACTCAGGACAGCTGCTGGATGAGCTGGCAACAGCTGCAAAGTGACCATGTGCTATGGATACTGTGGTATAAGAGACAATTAATTCACCATTTTGTAAAAAAGACATTTTGGGGCTCCATGATCATGTTATATCCAGGGCTCTGTTCACAATGTTAACACAGGATACATTTAGTACTTAAATGTTACAGCTACAAGAAACAAGATACCTTGAGCAAATTCAGTGGAATGACGACACATGAAACATACCACAAGATGATGGTGAGCATTTAAACAGAACACTCCTTTAAAGTTATTGTTGCAAATGAAGAGAATAATTCTTAATTTGGATTTGTACATGCACTAAAGATAACAAAACCAGCTACTCATACACTCTGGGTGTCTTTTACACACATTTTTATTTAAGTTAAGATCCAAACATAACTGATGTGCAGCAGTGCAATTTAATATAACTCACTATCAGCAACCCAAACAAACAATTTCAAATCCCCCTTCCCCTCCAATAATTCCCAACAATCATCATTTAGAAAAATCCATTTCCCACAAAATGTGGGGTTAAGTAACAAATCTACTCTGTACAAAAAGTTAGGCTGAAAACTCAACCAGTAAGTAGAGGCAATTTTGAGAACACTGTGTTAAGTCAGTTGTATAGTGTTTACAAAATAACAAACACTTTAAAAGTTTAAGACTTAAATTCACAAGACTTTTTTTTCCCCTCAAGATGTACCAAAGTGGAATCAAGTTAGAAAGCTAGAGAAAAGTTTTGTTTGCATAACTACATTGTTACAAAATACCAGTAAAAATTTTGCCAGATAAAGATGAATGAAATTTAAACCTTAAAAGAGCATGCTGATACTTTTCTGCTTACAATTACAAAATGATCAATTGTTAAATGTTGGACAGAGAAACATTCTATTCTGTCTGGATATGCACGATGGGCCAAGAATGCACCTGGATAAGCCAACCATTCATTATCTTTGAGATACCCAATATCTCATAATACCCAGAGTGGCTGCCAGCTCCTTGTCCACTATTGACCACACGCCATGTGCCCCATTTTGCAACTGAAAAGTATTTAAAATTCATGAACCTTGTTGAAAGCTCAACTGTCACATTCTACTCATTCCAAAGCGTATGGGAAAAGAGAACAGAATGGACATTTCAACTGGAGCTATTATTGCTCCTGAATAACCAATATTCCATTAAATTGCTAATAAACCCACTTGAAGATTAGTTGATCACAATCAAACCATGCAGTAGCATTCCTTTCCTTTAACACAGAGTTGTCAGATTTCACTCTGTACAGTACAACTGTTTGTGCCATTTGTTCAAAACTTGACACAGCACATTCAAGAGGTACTCAATCCAAAGTAATCTAGCTACTCTATTCTAAAGAAGCTGAAAGATCTTTGGCAAGGATTATAGTTAACATCTTTTAAAAGTACAAATATACAGTATCTCCAAGCAAAGCTATGTTAGACAAGTTAAAAATGATTGGAGATCAACAGGCATATTCATTTTGATATGGTTTTCAGAAGGGGATTCACAGACTGAAGCAAGCAGTAAACGTTAGCATTCATAACTAGACAGAACCTTTTTTTCCCGGCAGTCGGCAAGTTTGGGCATGTTTGAATCTTCATCTGGGTTCAACACACTAATCTCCAAAAAGCTTCACTTACTCTAACAAAATACAAAGACTTAAATAGTGTTTTTTTTTAATTTATTTTATTTTATAAAGATTTAATGATATTAAATTCCTTGTACCTGTTAATGGTCAATGATTTGATGACCACTGTCGGCCTCTGATCTTCTTTGTGTACATATAAAATGCTGCCATTTTGCCAGTCTACAATAGGGCTCAAATATTAAATTTTAAAGTAACACTGAAAAGCATTTCAAACTGCAATATTTGTCAAATGGAGTTAGTAACTCTTACTTTATACAGATCTATTGTCTATTGCTTAAATATGCTCCCAACATACTGAGGTGTTTGAAAGCACTACTGGAGATTTCATCCTGTTTTCCAGCACTTTTAAAGAGGCAAGAAAATCTCAGGGACCTGCTTAAATAATTAATTGTGGTGTATTTCTGGCCTGAGTTTCTAATAAGCTACGAAAGACAGGTAGGTTACCGATTCTGAGAACGAGCATGACAAAACATATTCCTCCAATATGTTTTGTTATCTAACATTGGCTTTTCCCTTTCAGCAAAGTGTAATGTTTTTCTTGATCATTTCTGAAAAGAATGACAGAAGTGTTTGAAGATACTATACGGTATAAGAACCTGCATAGAACAGAATAGTTCCAGCAGCAGAGCCATTGATCAAATTTCATTGGTTAGTTACAGTCCAGATAAAGTCGAGTTCATCAGACAAGGGTTCTTCTTGCTGCACCCACAAAGTTTGTATTTGGGCAAGTCTCTTCACCAGTAAAGAGAGAGAAGCTGTTCCTCCCTGTATTTCAACTATACATTTATTATTAACTTACTTAATCAGCCCCAGATGATGTAACTCTTGGTTTCAAACAGGTCAAAGACGACATCAAATGCAAGGCACATTTCAGCAAGTGATCACAAATGCAGCAAAAATGACACGGTGAAAGAAAAATTAAACATGAGTTCAAGAGCAATAACGATCATTATCGAGTATGTTCAGTTAGTTGTGCGAGTGCAGTGTGAAAGGTCTCTGTGTAAGGAGCAGTTTGAGATATTCCAGTCATCAGGAGAGGAAAAGAAAAACCCTTCTCTTTTCCTAACAGAGATTTAAATCTCTCTCTGTGTGTATGGGTGTGTATTATGGATTCTTCCATATTTGAGAAACTAAAGAATCCTCTCCGCTCTTAATGTAGGCAAAACCCTTGGTTTCATTTTGGGTATTGCAAATCTACTTGACCACCCAAGGCCTTTTTCCCTTCTGCAGCCATACAATTCTCAACTGTGACATACAACCTGTGTCTTGACATCTGTTGCAGTCACACCCTTTGTGGTTCAGTTTGTCTCCTACAAATAGCATGCTAACATAGCACCTCTTGTCATTTTCATGCCGTTTGACATAATGCTGCAACACACAATCCACTGCGGTGGCAGGCATTATTTCCCAAAAAATCCTCTGCGTTCTTTCCTCCACTGATAAAGGATGTTTTGGTGCATGTGTTAACAAATGGGATCATGTGATGGATGCATGGGATGCCAGTGCAACTGTAATAACACCCCCTGCAGGGACTGCACCTGGGACCTCTCAAACTATTCTCCATTGTCTGAGCTACAAGACCAAGTCTGCTTGCTAGGAGGCAGTACAAGACTCAAACATCTGCCTGTGGTCTAAACACTAGAGGGAGCCAAGAGCCACACTGTGTTAGCATGAGTTATGCAGTGCTGATGTGGTGGAGGGGCCTTCAGGAGAAATGGTTGCTCAGGCAATATATTATGCAGGCTAAATACCTATATGCACTCTTCCCCATTTTTTGACCCTCACACTCAGCCCAAATACTAAGGTTCCATCTGAATGAAGTATGGGTATTTGGTGGCGGGGGCATAATGGAGTTGTGATGTTGGGTTTTTAAAAAGCCCTTACATATACAAACCAACACCGAAGCAGTCAAAAACCAATGAGTTATGGTACAAGTAAACCAGAGGTCATTTATTTAACAAACTGGCCAGTACCGAGCTAGGTTTAACAAGCTGAATATGTCAAATTATGACTTAATATAATATGGTATGTTCATTTTTAATGAATTTTTAGCTTTTAGAGACATCTGCAGTGCACATGAGCTGAGGCAAGGTCATTCTACAAGTCATTCTTCTCCAAATATCATTCCTTCTTCTTCAACCAACAGTGGTTCAGAAGAGCCAAACTTGGAAGTGGCTAGTTTTACATGACTGTCCCAGCTTGCAATAATATTAAAAGGAAAGAGGTGTGTACTCAGATTTAGACAACACATGGAAAAAAATACAGCAATTCTGTATGTAGACAGACATTTTTAACAAGTGGAAAGCTTGGCATATACAGTGCCGTCTTCTTAAAATTAACCAAATATTCAGACAGTTGCTCACAACACTGGCAAGTCTACAGCAACAGCTTTGAGAAAGGACTTCTATTTTTCCCTTGTAGCTGCAACAAGATGTATGCTAATATAGACAGAGTGACAACAAGCAATAGTGACACTTAAGTAATGCAGAATTTAACTAGAAGTCATCTTAGGCTGCTCTTTCCACTGTTTACAATTTCTCTAACTCTTTTGTCAGTTTTCTAGAATTACATAGAAATAAGGTGCAAGAGTTCACTTTAGAAGATTTGTCTTCTACATTTTAAACTGTATACGCTTACAGGGGATATTACAAAACCAGATAACTCACATTTAGAGACAACACTGCTCACCTGAGACAATCCCTTTAATTTTTAGCGTACCATAAGTCTGACTGAAAAGTATATACCTGAGCTTACATCTTGAACGGACTCGAGAATCATCAATCCCAAATATCTTCAAGTACCCACTGTATCTATAGTGATGGCTGAGTAAACAAAAACAAAATACTGTATGCAGAAGGAAGTTAAATAGCCTGTTGCTTGCAGTTAATAAACCTCACTTATGACAACGTTCAGTACTCCATGGCAAAATGGCAGTGAACCCAAAACGGCGGTTGAAAAACAAACTTTCCTCCCCTAGGACAGATCATGAAATAGACCTAAAGATGAATATCCCAAAGATAGTGGAATTACTGGAAAGTATGGAAAGGAAAAAAAAGGTAGGTAAAGGGCAAGCGTCTTTTGCACTAAAGAAAGACTAATCTCTTACCTCAAATACACATAAGAAAAACTACCTCAGATAGGTTTCAGAGTAGCAGCCGTGTTAGTCTGTATTCGCAAAAAGAAAAGGAGTACTTGTGGCACCTTAGAGACTAACCAATTTATTTGAGCATAAGCTTTTGTGAGCTTCAGCATCTGGTGAAGTGAGCCATAGATCACGAAAACTTATGCTCAAATAAATTGGTTAGTCTCTAAGGTGCCACATGTACTCCTTTTCTTTTTACCTCAAATACTGGCAAGAAAAACTAAAGCCTGGGAGAATGGTAGGCTTCTTGTCTTGTCCTCCCCTCAATCTATAGCTCTAGTTTAGATATCTGGAAATAGCGAGCAACCAAGAAAAGGGTTGCTACATTTCAGAAATTCTCTTGCAATGACATTTCACTCAAAAAGAATCAAAACGGGAAAGCTCAGGAGGTCAGTGTTCTGAGCCTAAGCAGCCTTTTGTACTAATTCCAGAATAGACGGAAACCCTTCTATAAGAAAATTATCGAAAGGATGCAGTTTTAAGTTGTCCATCTCCTATTTACGTCACTGCACATTTTATTTCATGTGTTGGGAATTCACAACTGTGTGTGACTAACTTTTAGCCAAAAATCCAGCATATACATGGCACATGTTTTACTGTATATAACTAAGTACAATACGGTTGTCCTGTAGTTTGATCTCATGCCTAAACACATAAAATTGTTTCAAGAGGAAGAGAAACAATTATATGTTACCATTATATTGCTTATGCATGAAGTGTATCTGGGAAGTACTGAAAGTCTAGTTAATGTGAACTTGGTCAATGTTACTGTTAGTCAAGTTTAACCCCCAACAGATGCGTTCTCTAGATAAGAGAGCATTCTAAAAAGCTCTGATCTGTGTGATAGGACTGAGAAATATCTGCAAAGCAGTAGTTAAAGGAATTCCCTTGGAGCTTTCCTATGCTTTAATTGGCTTGAATTCCTAAACATTTCAGTGCATTCAAAGCATATTTATACAAAAATCCAAACAATCTCTGCAACATAGCTATATACATGGAGAGTCAGAAAAGATACACTACACTGACACAGATTACCTTTAACATCAGGTGACAGACAGGTGAGAAAGGTGCACGTTTAAAATTAGGGCTGTCAAGCGATTAAAAAAATTAATCGCAATTAATCGTGCTGTTAAATAATAATAGAATACCATTTATTTAAATATTTTTGGATGAGTTCTACATTTTCAAATATATTGATTTAAATTACAACACAGAATACAAAGTGTACAGTGCTCAATTTATCTTAATTTGATTACAAGTATTTTCCCTGTAAAAAACCCCAAAATAAATAGTATTTTTCAATTCACCTAATACAAGTACTGTAGTGAAATCTCTATCATGAAAGTTGAACTTACAAATGTAGAATTATGTACAGGAAAAACTGCATTCAGAAACAAAACAATGTAAAACTTCAGAGCCTACAAGTCCACTCAGTCCTACTTCTTGTTCAGCCAATTTCTCAGACAAGACAAGTTTGTTTATATTTGCAGGAGATAATGCTGCTTTTTTTTACATCATCTGAAAGTGAGAACAGGCATTCCCATGACACTGCTGTAGCTGGCATTGCAAGGTATTTACATGCCAGATGCTCTAAAGATTCATATGTCCCTTCATGCTTCAACCACCATTCCAGGGGACATGCATCCATGCTGATGATGGGTTCTGTTCGATAACAATCCAAAGTAGTGTAGACTGACGCATGTTCATTTTCATTATCTGAGTCAGATGTCACCAACAGAAGGTTGATTTTTCTTTTTTGGTGGTTTGGGTTCTGTAGTTTCTGCATCAGAGTGTTGCTCTTTTAAGACTTCTGAAAGCATGCGCCACACCATCTCTCTCAGAGTTTGGAAGGCACTTCAGATTCTTAAACCTTGGATCGAGTGCTGTAGCTATCTTTAGGAATCTCACACTGGTACCTTCTTTGCATTTTGTCAAACCTGCTGTGAAAGCGTTCTTAAAATGAAGAACATGTGCTGGGTCATCATCTGAGACTGCTGTAACAGAAATATATGGCAGAATGCGGGGAAAACAGAGCAGGGGACGTACAATTCTCCGCCAAGGAGTTCAGTCACAAATTTAATTAACGCTTTTTTTTTTTTTTTTTTTTTTTTAAAACAACCATCATCAGCACGGAAGCATGTCCTCTGGAATGGTGGCCGAAGCATGAAGGGGCATACGAATATTTAGAACATTTGGCATGTAAATACCTTGCAATGCCAGCTACAGAAGTGCCATGCAAATCCCTGTTCTCACTTTCTGGTGACATTGTAAATAAGAAGAAGGCAGCATTATCTCCTGTAAATTGCACTTTCACAACAAAGACTGCACTACAGTACATGTATGAGGTGAATTGGAAAATACTATTTCTTTTATCATTTTTATAGTGCAAATATACATAATATACATAATATACACTTTGATTTCAATTACAACACAGAATACAGTATATGAAAATGTAGAAAAACATCCAAAAAATAGAATAAATTTCAATTGGTATTCTATTGTTTAACAGTGTGATAATAACTGAGATTAATCACAATTAATTTTTTGGAGTTAATCGTGTTAACTGTGATTAATTGACAGCCCTATTTAAAATCCCAGAGCACAAGATTAGAGTACCACAAAGACCAATCATTTTTCAGACGTAAGTCACTTAAACACTTATATAATTTTAATTGGTAGGAAAACTTTGTTTTAAAACTGAAATTTAGATTGCTATCTCAAATGGCAGTGCTGTTTTAACCACCTGCAACACTTGTCAACACAAGTCTGATAATCTTTGTTAGGAGTGTTTTTAATTGTAGCTGTGATTTTGGTAAGTCAAAACTAAAGGTAGGAATTAAACTCCATATCCAAGAGTGATGCATTGCTCCCATAGTTATCTACAGGAGAGGGACAGCATGAAATCCTGACCCACTGAAATCAATAGCAAGACTCCCACTAACTTTACTGGGGTCAGGATTTCACTCAGAAATGTCAATTTACATTTTGATAGAGTAATCTAAATTTAAGCATTCCTTAAATTAAATGTTTTAATTTGCCAGCAAATGCCTCCCAGTACAGGCCACTGACAAGTCAAATCTGGCTCCAAAAAATTATCTTTTACAAACCTGAGACCAATACATATTTCGATGAAGGAGAGAGAGAGTGTGTGTGTGTGTCTGTCTGATTTTTGCACCTTGAACAGGGTTTTGCTACTGCATGACCACCTGAAAATAGAATACTAGAATTGGACTAAACACAAAAGAGAAAAAGCTTATTTTTATTGCCCAGGCTTAGAAAAAAGTTTTAAAACAAAAAACCCAAACAAATGCCCCACACACCAAACAAGACAAACAAACAAACCCCACTTTAACCAAAACAATTTTAGTAAGAAAGATATGTATTAAGGATAGGATTTCTAACTGGATAACTTTTCTTTTACAGGTTTCAGAGTAACAGCCATGTTAGTCTGTACTCGCAAAAAGAACAGGAGGACTTGTGGCACCTTAGAGACTAACCAATTTATTTGAGCATAAGCTTTCGTGAGCTACAGCTAACTTAAGAGATATGATTTTATAAAGTAAACTCTCTCCTCCTTTTGTTGACAATTAAAGTTTGTGTGTGTTTTTGGAGAAGACTATAACTAACCACACAAAGAAAAAGTGAGTGTAAATCCTACTACTTGTTCTTGTAAACAGTTTTCCCGTACCCAAAAGGCTTAGGAGAGTTTAACATCTAGCCTAACTTGTTTCTAAATTAGTTATTTCTACAGGATTTTTAAATGCTCTTTAAAAATACTGTTCTGAATGGAAGGGTTCTCCAAAGCAGTTTATATTGACTAAGCAAAGCCAAAGCATACATCCGATGAAGTGAGCTGTAGCTCACGAAAGCTTATGCTCAAATAAATCTGTTAGTCTCTAAGGTGCCACAAATCCTCCTTTTCTTTTTGCAAAGCCAATTAGGAAGCTCAGAGATATACTGCACTGTGACAACTGAATTCAGTGATCTACATTTCTTAAATGCACATCCTGTATCTCATGATGCCACCCACAAAAGCTTATGCTCCAACACGTCTGTCAGTCAATAAGGTGCCACAGGACTCTCTGCTGCTTTTACAGTCAATATTTTGTTACATGCAGAACTCTTCATAGAATTGCTGTCAGTTTACACTCTAGAATGTCTTAGCTTTTTCTTTCCTTACCAGATCTGTTTGCCATCAGACTGCCATCCACAACTGCTTTCAAGAAGCAGTTCCTTGACAATCTTTTCAACAGATTCACTGTTTAAGATTCCACCTGTGTCACACAAGACCTGTTTAAGCCATAGAGCAAATAATAACAGAGTAACTGACAGACAGAATGCAATAGAAGTCCATTTTCCAGACTCCTGTGGGAATAAAGAGCATGTCTGCCGAAACCATATCCAAGAGTCAATGATACTGTAGACCCAAGTATTACTTTGTAGTCAACCTAATAGCTTTTCCTTTCCCAGTATTTTACTATACCCATCTTAACCACAATGTACAAAATAAGAAATATTGTGATTTACAGAACTGCACAAAATGGAAACTATATATCATACCAAATGCCTACCAAGATCATCCAGCACATGCAATTAACTTAACATACCACTGCTTCAAGACTTCACTCCAAAGGGGAATGTTCTTATAAAGTCTAGACCCCTATGTTGGGTCTGAATTCTAGGTCAGGTGCAAAGTGAGCTTTATACTAGGAGGACTCATTTGTGAAGAAATTAAATCCAGTGTTTTCTGCATTTTTGCTACTGAGATCTGAACAAAGCATCTCTCCCTAGCTCATTTTATGCATCACTGATGCAGTCCTGGAGGATCACCCAGATTCCCCTGGGGTCATTCTCTCTCCGTGTGAGGAACACTGCACAAGATCCCCTCTGGAATCAGTCAGTGCCACCAACTGGCCGGGGGGAAAGGGGGATCACTGCCAAACAACATGAAGCACTTTATTCCAGGGTTGAACGAGCTCTCTCGGCAGCCCCTCTAGTGCAGGCAGGGCTCAATCTTGCAAAGGGTTGAACTGTCTAGCCTCTATACACCCAAGGACTTCACTATATGCTTAGCTTTAAGCGTGTGAGTAGTCCCATTGGAATGAAGCACCTGGGAGAGAATCTCCAGTGTGGCGGTATATTCCAGTGTGCCCCAGGCTCTCCAGCATGGCAGTTCAGATCACATTCCACAGGCCAGTAGGATGGCTCTTAAGCAATAAGTGCATTTTCCACAAACATTGTGGTGGACACCCCCACCCTGAAAGCCCCACACCCTTAAGCCTTGTTATTCATTCTTTATCTAGACAAGTCAATTTCATTTCCCCCATATCTGTCTCCAGCCTGCTGAAGACAGTGTATTACACAATGGATTTTGTACCTCCTTAGCATATTGAACATGCTATTCGAAGGACACCTATAGCAACTGGTACAACTACCAAAACCAGACCAAACCCCAGAAGGTCTGTAGGGTCTACACTAGAAAAGTGCTCATCTTAGGAAGTGGTGCTGGAAACTTGAAGAAGATTTACTGCCACATGCTTTAAGATGTTAGTGCACTGTTTTTAAAAACTTCCCCTGTAAGATGGTGTATTGTTGCGTGCTTTTCAGGATTAATGCCAATCAACATTGGTTTATGGAGAATAGATTTGATCAAATTTACAATCTCATCAAAAGAGATTCAAAATTTAATTGATAAAAGTCATAGTGTTGATGCACTATACTTAGACTTTTGTAAAGCATCTGATTTGGTACCAAACAACATGTTGATTAAGAAACCAGAACAATACAAAACCAAAATGGCACACATTACATAGATTATAAAGTGGAGAATAGATAAATCTCAAAACATAACTCATCAAGTGGGTGTGTTTCAAGTGCAGTCTAGTAGAGATCAGTTCTTGGCCCTACACTATTTCACATTTTTATCAGTGCCTGGAAGAAAACAAAATTAAAAGGTTTGCAGATAACACAAAGACTGGAGGAGTGATAAGTAATTAAAGTAAAATAATCTGGACTGCTGGTAAATTAGGCTCAAACAAACATTATGGGTTTAAATACAATGTCATTCATCCAGGAACAAAGAGGATGGGAGACTATCCTGGGAAGCAGACTCTGAAAAAGAATTGGGGGGTCATGGTGGATAATCAGCAGTCCTTGAACTCCTGGTGAGACCCTGTGGTCAAAAGTCTAACGCAACGTTTTGACATACAAATGGGGCAATTTTGAGTAGGAAGGTACTATTATCTCTGCATTTGGCATTGTTGTGACTGCTGCTGGAATACTGTGTCTAGTTCTGGCAACCACAATTCAAGAAGGATGTTGATAAATTGGAGAGAGTTCGGAGAAGAGCCATAAGCATGATTAGAGGATTGGAAAGCGTGTCTTAATAGTGAAAGATGCAAGGAGCTCAATCTGTTTAGTTTATCAAAGAGAAGGTTAAGGGGTGACTTGATCACAGTACAGCCATTGGATCTTGTTATAGCTTTGTCTGCTTGATTGAAAGCCCTCTATGAAAATCTGTTTCCCATGTAGATACTTGTAGACTACGTTGAAGCTAGATAAATTTAGACTGGAAATAAGGCACACATTTTTAAAGAGTGGGAGCAATTAACTTACCAATGGTTGTGGTGGATTTTCCATCACTGGACCTGCTTTAATCAAGATTGGATGATTTTTCTAAAAGATATGCACTAGTTCAAACAGGAATTTATTCCGGGAAGCCCTACCAATGATGTTCACAATGGTCCCTTCTGGCCTTATACTCAATTTATGTATTGAGTCACCTACCATAGCTCTTGCACCGTAAACAGCAATGGGCCCAATCCACTCTTTCCTGAGCCTATGTAAGTTTTGGAATTGGTCAACGGGAGGAGGACTAAACCCAGGAACTTACTAAAGAGAGGCTACCAAGCCATGGGTCCAAAGGTTTTTCTTCCTCACTGAATCTAAGGGAGGAAAGGAGACAATGAGCCTAATGGGACGATCTGGTGCCCCTTTTCCAGACTGCACAATACCGACAAGCCAGAGCAGCACATTTTCAGAAACTGTTAAAACACGTTTTAACGAGGATTTCACCAAAGTCCCCGCACACACGAAAACCCGTGGAAGTTGCGCTGCGTCTACTGTTGGTAGGATTAGAGAATGGATAATTATCTTCTGTTAGTGGGTAGCAGCAGACATATCTGATTAATGCTTATAGTGACTTTAAGACACCCTTGTGGTTAAAGATAAATTACTGTGTATACTAAATGGCACCACAAGAAACTGACCTGCTGCTTCTACTGATGTGTTTAGAGAATGAGAACATTAAACTGGTGCAATATTAAATAAAACCACACTGGATATGAATTATGTATTGTCTTTCCATGACTAAAATTACATTCCTTGAAGTAGCCCTACATCATTTGAAGTGGGTTTATGTAAGGACACTGCAAAACAAGTCATTTCACAAAGTAAGATTTTATGTCTCCTTCCTCCTCCCCTTTCCGCTATGCATCCAGTTGTGAAAATCCAACATTAAATTAAGTCCAGTGTTCCCAGACAGACGGAGGACTCCAGCCGTAACCAGAGTTAAGTTTTCCAGCTGCTTACAGGCCCCTCCCTTCCCCAACAGACAGGCTCACAGCAGTGCCTTAATTAGTTGTTTAGGAAGGATGTGACATCTTCCAATTTAATACATTTAGCCCTTCTTAGAGCAAATGTAGAATTAAACCTCAGTATGCCCTTGACAGATCTCTTAGCAACTAGAGTGGAATCAGCCAACAATGGATGATTCACGGTTTTAGCTAGAGTGTGCAGAACTGTCTGCCAAAAGGTCTGAATAAACTCACATTGCTAGACACTATGGTAAAATGTACCCTGATCTCTTTTAAACTATTATATCATAGAGGAAAGTTAAACTCCATGCATTCCAACAATTCAGTAGAGTCTGGAAATACAATTGAACTGTAACATCTTGATTTTTTAAGAATTGATATACTTTGTGGTTATTTTCATATAGAATAATGATCTTCTAAAAGAAAATAGCAAAAGCCTATCAGAGAGTCTATGAAACTAGGGACAAACACCTTTTTTCTGGTTTGAAATGTAAAAGGAGGTTTTTCAAAACACAAAACTACCTCCACAACAGTCCTTAATTATCACCAGTGATAGTGACTGGACAGTCAGCTGAAGACCATCTAATTTCAATAAAAAGACTGAGCCCAAGTCTCCTCTCATGTACAACAATATGATTAATTGTAAATACACTGTGGAGTTACACCGGGTTCTAATGTCCTCTTGCACATCTTAAATCTTTACAAGTCTCTCTAATCTACCAACTAAAATAAGAGTAACACAAAAGGAAAAGTACAATGATCACTCCTGAGTGTTTACACAGTACCCAAAACAACAGGGCCCACATCCTGACTGGGGCATCTATAAAGTAGAAATAATAAATCTGTATTCTGTGGACAAATTTCTGCTTTCACACACATGACTGATTTCACTAGGAGCTGCAGATTTTGACCTTAAGATGACTTCCTTTGTGGTCTATTCATTCCTTGTGGATATACCACATGCCAAGAGACCAGAACAAAATTAGTGAACCACAGAAAATAAACAAACAGGAAAACACGGTAGGGATTAATCCAATACGAAGAGAGAACAAAATGACTGAAGATAAAATCACTGGCCTTTCCCCTTTTGCTACAGAAACCGTCAATCAGAATTAGGGCTTTTCCTCTAACCCACTAGAGACCAAAATAAAATACCTGGACAGTCAGTAAAAGATCTATTTTCAAAAATTTTCTATAATGCCTCCCAGAGTTACAGCCTCATTTTAATGAAATTACAGTTAAGGTTTTCTCGGGGTCTCTACTGCAAACTTTGGGTTTAAAAGTCTAAAGTTCAGAAACATTTCACTCAGCTGAACTTACAGAGATTCTTCTCCTCCCCTACATCTTAGCCCTTCTTTCCCATTGGATAATGGGTATCCTATCTGGGATAGTACCTACCTGCTCCTGGCTAAGTGAGACCCTGATGACACACTTCCCTCAGCACCCTCTATTGGGGTTCAGAAATAAATCACTCCCCTCCAGAGCCTTTGACCAATATTCCCCTTCTTCTGTGGTCTACTTTATTTAGTTCATGCAGGTTCCCCAAGAGAGCTCTCCTTTAAGTGTGGAGGTCTTAACAGCCCTCCCACTTAGGAGTGTGGGGGTTTTAGTCCTGGCCTTCCTGGACCATAGATTCTCCCCCCAGGTTTGGGAATCTTCCAGACCTCCTCCTTGGGGACAGGAGTTTCTGTCAGACTTCTCCCTCCTTGGCAAAAAAGCCCACAGCTCCCCTTGTTGGGCTACACTCATCGGTTCAGGCCAGATGGGGCTTTCAATCAGCGTCTCCTTCAGCTGGTCCTACTTCCAATTAGTCCCCAGGCTTGGGGGTTCAGCAGGCAGCTTTTTCCTTCTAATTCTCATTTTGTTCTTCTCCTTATGTTTTAAGATGAAGCAAACTCATCGACCAAGTCTATATCCACCATCTACTACATTCCATGTACATTCATGATATTACTCTTTGACCCTGCCCTATATTTTTAAGAAGACAGTAGAATTTTTTTATTTTTTTTTTTTAATGCTACCCCACTTTCCCCGATATACTCATGAAACCCCCTCATTGTGCAGCTGGTCACCTTAAAGCATCTAAGTTCTTCATCAAGATCATTTTTCCTGGGAACACTCCTTGCAATCAACAGCACGTGATCAACTGTTTTTTTTAACATGACATGTACTACACAACCCATCTTGGGGTCTATTCCAAAAATATTAATTATTCTTCGAACCCAAGTGGCCAGTTAACATTCTACATAAGAGCACTTACTCCAAGGTTATGACAGAATCAGTATCACATTAAGCTCTATTTTGCAGCATACTTCATAGAATCTTCTCTCTCTTCTCCTTGGTCCACATTTCTTACCATCCCTTTTAAAGTCCTTTTTAAATTAAACTTTTAAATTCCTGTTTACTCAAAGGAATTTTTACATAAACTTCATTTTAAAGCTTTTTTTTTTTTTTTTGCTTCCTTATCTGCCATTGCATTGCCAAGTATTGCAGCATGTGCTGGAATCCATGCTGAAATACTATGTTCACGCCCAGGCATACTAACTTTGTTGTCAAAACCATTATTCCATTTATTAGATCACTCCTGCTTGCTGAGGTACACTCTTTCATTCTCACTCTGTTCCAAAGGAAGAGGCAGATTATATCCATCTCTCTCTCCTGCATCCAACCAGAGACAGTTCTTGGAAAAAGGAAAGTCATGCCAAACCCTCTCTACAAGGCTCCTGGTCCCAGGCTTTTAAAGGAAAAGCAGCACAGGTTTACCTCAAACACAGACTATTCTCCCGGGATGGTTTCCTCTCTCCCCATATCTACCTTTGTAATTTTCCTAAACCTTTGGATACCAAACCTTAAAAGGACCCTTAGGCCCTATTAATCTGGAAAGGAACAAAACACCGCTGTCACGCAACTTCCCACCCAGGGCCAACCTAAATCCAAGAGATACGGTCGACTGAAGTTAACAGAGTTGTAGAGCTTAAGGCCAGGAGGAACCACCAGTCTGAACTCTTGTATATCACAGGCTACAAACACCACCCAGCACCCACACACTGCACATAACTGGAATTATGCCGAAGTATTACCACCCACAGGAGATGAAACTATATGTGCACAGGCAGAGAACAGGAGGAACCAAGGTGCACCAATACCTGAGGCCCCTGCAATGGCAGGGAATTAAGTGAGATATACCCAGATAATCCTGGCAAGTGACCCATACTCCATGCTGCAGAGGAAGGGGGAAAAAACAAACAAACAAAAAAAACCACCTCACTGTCAATCTGACCTGGGGAAAAATGTCTTCCCGACCCGATATAGGCCACCAGTTATACCCTGAACCTGTGAGTAAGAAACCAGCCAGCCAAGCATCTGACAGAGAGAAAGCTTGGTGCCACCTCAGAGCACTGGCCCACCCAGTCCAGTGTCCCATCTCCAGCCAGGGCTATCTTTGATGCTTCAGAGGACGGAGACCAAAAAAAACTCAGAATATATTGGGATGGAGGGAAATCCTTTTCTGACTCCTATAAGTAACCAGCTGAGGCCCTGAAGCATGAGCTTGAAGAACATACACCAGAAGGGACCCTAGGGCTGCTGAGCCCTGCCTCCGACCCTAGCCCCTCACCATCACAAGCAACCCCTGTCATGCAATCACACTCAAAAATTTGTCTAGCCCTCAACTCCTACTGGGAGGCGGTTCCAGAACCGGACTCTGACTGTTACAAACCATCTTCTAGTTTCCAGCCTGAATTTGTTTATGGCCAGTTTTACACCCATTTGTTCTTGTGCTAACATTTTCCTTTACCTTAAATATCTCTATCCAGGTTCAGATCCCTTTCAGAGTTTCCAAAAAAAAAAATCAGAGATTGCAATGTTTTGCCTACAGCTTTTAGCATTCTACTCAGCAACATCAGTATTTTGTGAATGCCATTCAGCATGGTAGGATCACCTCAATCTTCCCCTCTCTTTGAGGTGCATCTCTTCCCTTCCACTGTGGCCTAGCTGGGGCTTGGCATAGTAACTTCCAGCTTTCTGGCCTATGAGGGGGCTTTTGTCGTCTTCCCTTCTTCACTTTCTACTTCTACAACCACAGTCGCACCACCCTAGTCCTTAGCTGACCGACCCTGGTGCCCCGCTGATTCTTTCTGAAGTAGCCTCATTCTCTCTTCCCAGCATCCTTCCAGTTCTTTCTGTGGGGCCATCATATCTGTCTTTGGGCCCTTCAGCTTTCTGTCCGTCTCTGAATTGCTCTTCATCTTTGGCTGGATTTTCAGCTGGTTCTTCTCAGCCTCTCCCTGCTCCATCTGTTTCTGGCATGTGTCTTCTTGTCACACCTATTGTATCATCTGTGGTTGGGCGCCCAGCTGCGCCACAGACTCCACTAGTGTGAGAAACCTGCTCTCCACATGGTTTGGCCTTCCTGAGCTGCCATCCGAACTGAGTGGCCATTCTGTTGCTCATTTCTACATGTGCAAAACGTTTCCTTTGCCAGAAGTGATTTAGCTTCATTGGCCTGCTAAAAACAGTCACTCTCCCAGGCCTGCCTCACCCTTTCCAGGTCTGCTTCCACCTGCGCTGTTCATTCACACTATGTGGTCAGCCCTTCCACTGCCTGGGAGCATTTCCACTTTAATTCTTCGAGTTGGGTTTTTATCCAACCATCTGATTGGAGGCAGAAACCCCTCATCTGGGCCTGCAGTTTAATGAAAACGTTTGACACCAAACTTGTTGCCAACACTTCCATGGCTCTCCAGAACCCTGTAGTCCAAGGGTTCTCAAAACGTCATTGCTCTGCGACCCCCTTCTGACAACAAAAATTACTACACTATCCCAGGAGTTGGAATCCTGAGCCCGCTCAAGCCCTGCCATCCCAGGTGTGGGGGCCAAAGCCCGAGCCCCACCGCCCTGGGCAGGGGGGCCCAAAACTGAAGCCCAAAGGCTTCAGCCCCAGGCAAGGGGCCTGTAACCTGATCCACGCTGCCCAAGGCTTCAGTCCAGACAGTGGAGCTTCGGCTTCAGCAACTCTAAGCCAGCCCTGGCAACCCCATTAAAACAGGGTCTCGACCCACTTTGGGGTCCCCAACCCACAGTTTGAGAACTGCTGCTGTAGTAAATTTCCATCTCAGTGCCCTCAGCCCCTGTGATGCATGTCCAGAAAGGGTTAAACATCCTGCAGGATGAATAAGAGTTGAAATTGAGACAAAGACGTGGGGAGATAATGTTTGTGTTTTTGTGTATTTACATGTATATGGGTAGTGGTCAACAATGTAATCAACAGTCCCTGTCTATGCTGTAGTCTGTTAATTCAGAGATCAAAGGAACCTCCTAGCATTTAAATGAAGTGTAAACAAGAGATGTTTCTGTATTCATCTCTCTGAAATGTATAGCAAATAATCAGTGAATGGCTAAGTACTGATGATAGACTGCCTGATGGATAAATTGCCTTTTGTTAATCTGTGTGAATAATTAACTATGATGCTTAGGAAATAAGGGCCTGTTGTTCCTGAGGGACTCCAACTTCTCAAAGACAACCTGAAATTGTATAAAAGATCCTTGGGACCTGATCTTTTTTATCTCAGATCTGCTTGAGGCTTCATACAAGGGAAGCTTAAGCGAGAAGGACTGAGATCCCAGTCCTAAGATGGAAAACCCTGCAATGATATTGAACACTGGACCATAACCTATGAACTATTTCTGAAAGAACTCTTTGCAACTACAAAGCTCACCATCTCCGCTATGAAACTGAACCTTAAGAATTGAACTCATGTCTGTATGCATATTGATCTTATAACCATTCTCTCTCTTTTGTTTTTTAATAAATTTTAGTTTAGTTAATAAGAATTGGCTGCATGCATGTATATGGGAAAGATCTGAAATATTCAATAACCTGGGAGGTAATGTGTCTGATCCTTTGGGACTGGTAGAACCTTTTCTTTTATATGATGAAATATGATTTTCAGAAATCATCATATTTGACTTGGGTACCTGGATGGAGGCCTGAGGCTGGGTCACTTTAAGGGAACTGTGTTGTTCGTTTTTGAACAACCAATGAGGTAATAAAGAAACTGTTTTATGCTGGCTTGGTAAATTTAAGTACTGAATTATCCACCAGCTTCGGGGTTTGTCTGCCCCATTCTTTGCAGTTCACCCTAATTGAGTGACCTCAGCTGGCCTCCACTGGGACCTCGGTCACAGCCCCGTTACCCAGCTCCTCCTTGCATGAAGCCCTCTCCAGCTCCTGGATCTGACCAGGTTCCTGTAAAAAGGCAGTCAAAGCCCCTAAGTTTTTATCCAGTGGGGCTGAGAATGGAGTCAGGGTATGTCCCATAAGCAATGGAAAGTTCAAACCCAGGGTCCAGAGGGACAGCTTTCAGAACCCGGAGGGAGCTGAGTCCAAAATCCTGAGAGGGCGAGTTCAGAACCCAGAGTCCAGTAAATGGGAAAGGGTTCAGAGTCTTGAGAGTAAAGAGAGCTCAAAAGAATAGATCTGGGTTGAGAGCTTCAGGGAGGGGAGGCAGGGGCAGGAGGGAGCAATAAGAGTTCCCGAGGGAGCAGTGGAACCAGCTCAAGGGCTGCCCTATGCCACTCCCCCAACTTGAGACATCTATCTCTCTAAAGAAGCTCAACTTGATGTCCCTGTTTGTTTCCTCATCCCACTCTTGTGTCTGTGCATTTTACTATGTTGTCCCTTGTGTGTGAAACAACCTCCCTACCCCAGCTTCCCAACCCACAACCCTTTCATAAATTCAAGTCCTTTTAAGAATCCACTTCTTCCCCAAGGGCCACAAGAAAACATCATTCCAATTTAAAACAAAAGAAAAACCCCTCCCAATATCACTTAGTCCTCCTCCTTTCTGTTTTCCCCAGTCCTTCTTGTCCTCCTTGTATCTCTTACACAACAAACAAAAGGAGGAAGGATGGTCTAGTGGTTAGGGTACTAGCCTATGACTTAGGAGACCTGAATTCAAGTTCCTTCTCATCCAAAGACTTCCTGTGTGACCCTGGGCAAGTCACTTAGCATCTCTAGCCTCAGCTCCCCATCTATAGAAAATGGGTAACAGTCTTTCCTTATCTCACAGGGGTGTTATGAGAATGAATACATAAAAGATTGTGATATGCTCAGATCAGATGGAAATGGGGACCATGTAACTACATAACGTAGACAGATGACTATTCCAGGTAGACAGTTGTTTTTATTTTTGTGAACTATGTCCATGTGCTTAAACAAATGATAAGTAATGTTTTCACTCCTACTCCAGCCCCTGGAAAGAGCAGAATAGCTCTTATTACTAACTGGGATAAAGTAATTAGTATTAGACATAAGCTATAGCATATCAGCATCTGATCATATCTAAAAAGTACTCTGCAAGCCTAGCATTGCTTCAAACATTAGCAATTCTGGGATCACCCACATTCCACAAGGAAAGGATTACTGGGATGGTTTGGAGCAGCTTTATTCTAGGTAATGGAGCAGACAGGCTTGGCTATGGGATAAGAGGGAAGATCCTTTCATGGATTGAGAACTGGTTAAAAGACAGGGAACACAGGGTAGGAATAAATGGTAAATTTTCAGAATGGAGAGGGGTAACTAGTGGTGTTCCCTACGGGTCAGTCCTAGGACCAATCCTATTCAACTTATTCATAAATGATCTGGAGAAAGGGGAAAACAGTGAGGTGGCAAAGATCGCAGATGACGGTAAACTGCTCAAGATAGTTAAGACCAAAGCAGACTGAGAAGAACTTCAAAAAGATCTCACAAAACTAAGTGATTGGGCAACAAAATGGCAAATGAAATTTAATGTGGATAAATGCAAAGTAATGCACATTGGAAAAAATAACCCCAACTATACATACAATATGATGGGGGCTAATTTAGCTACAACTAATCAGAAGAAAGATCTTGGAGTCATCGTGGATAGTTCTCTGAAGATGTCCATGCAGTGTGCAGCGGCAGTCAAAAAAGCATTAATGGGATGTTAGGAATCATTAAAAAAGGGATAGAGAATAAGACGGAGAATATCTTATTGCCCTTATATAAATCCATGGTACGCCCACATCTTGAAAACTGCGTACAGATGTGGTCTCATCTCAAAAGAGATATACTGGCATTAGAAAAGGTTCAGAGAAAGGCAACTAAAATGACTAGGGGTTTGGAACAGGTCCCATATGAGGAGAGATTAAAGAGGCTAGGACTTTTCAGCTTGGAAAAGAGGAGACTAAGGGGGGATATGATAAAGATTTATAAAATCATGAGTGATGTGGAGAAAGTGAATAAGGAAAAGTTATTTACTTGTTCCCATAATATCAGAACTAGGGGCCACCAAATGAAATTAATGGGCAGCAGGTTTAAAACAAATAAAAGGAAGTTCTTCTTCACACAGCGCATAGTCAACCTGTGGAACTCCTAGCTTTCACAACCTCCTCAGCAAAGGACTATAACAGGGTTTAAAAGAGAACTAGATAAATTCATGGAGGTTGAGTCAATGAATGGCTATTAGCCAGGACAGGTAAGGAATGGTGTCCCTAGCCTCTGTTTGTCAGAAGGTGGAGATGGATGGCAGGAGAGAGATCACTTGATCATTACCTGTTAGGTTCACTCCCTCCGAGGCACTGGGCTGGATGGACCTTTGGTCTGACCCAGTATGGCCATTCTTATGTTCTATAACAGTGGATTTCATTGTGGCAAGGGAGTGAAGCATTCCACTTGGCTGTCATATTTTGCCTCTACCTAAGAAGAGGGCTCTGGTTGGGAAGAGGAATTTTAACGCATTGTGCCCAGTGCTTTCTTTAATGGTAGAATAGCCATAGGCTTCTGATTGTGCAGGATGACAACAGCAAAATGAACAAGGCTGGGAAGAAGCTCAGCAAATCAAAGAATTGCAGAGAGTCACAGCTACAATAAGTTCTATACTTTGTGCAAAACAAAACAAACAAACAAAAAACAGAAAACAAGCAAGAAAGAGGAAAAAATGGTGGGAAGGCAGTGCTTACCTATTTATTGCTTTTGTAGAGAAGTTTCCCAAAAAGACTATTACTGAGATGGAACTGATCGAATCCCAATGGAGAAACCATAGCGTACTGGATTTTTCCCACAGATATCCATAAGGATTAGATCAAAGGACTGAAGGCATGTCAGTGGAAGAAGTAACACACTGTGCTGGAGTTGGAGAGCAAAAACTTCTTTGAAAAAGGGAACTACAATGACAAAAAAAAAATCCCACTACATTCTATGATTATTTTAAACCTAGCAGTAATGTGTGATCTTTGGTAGGGTACTGCAGTCTCCACTCCATTGCATGATCTAAACAAAGCCATGTGCTGTAACAGCTAGAAAAAACAAGCCATGTGAGGGTCTGAATTTCAGTCTTAACTTTGAATTGGCTCTTCTTTGTTGAGATTAAGATAGACTCTAAAGATTAGAATCATAGAAGGTTAGGGTTGGAAGAGACCTCAGGAGGTCATCTAGTCAAACCCCCTGCTCAAAGCCGGACCAATCCCAACTAAATCATGCCAGCCAGCGCTTTGTCAAGCTGGGTCTTAAAAATCTCTAAAGGAAGGAGATTCCACCAGCTCCCTAGGTAACCCATTCCAGTGCTTCACCACCCTCCTAGTGAAGTCATTTTTCCTAATATTCAACCTAGACCTCCCCCCACTGCAACTTGAGACCATTGCTTCTTGTTCTGTCATCTGCCACCACTGAGAACAGCCGAACTCCATCCTCTTTGGAACCCCCCTTCAGGTAGTTGAAAGCTGCTATCAAATCCCCTCACTCTTCTCTTCTGCAGGCTAAATAACCCCAGCTCCCTCAGCCTCTCCTCATAAATCATGTGCCTCAGACTCCTAGTTATTTTTGTTGCCCTCCGCTGGACTCTCTCCAATTTGTCCACACCCTTTCTGTAGCGGGGAGCTCAAAACTGGATGCAATACTCCAGATGTGACCTCACCAGTGCCAAATATGGGGGGGGGGGGAAAATCACTTCCCTCGATCTGCTGGCAATGCTCCTACTAATGCAGCCCAATATGCCGTTAGCCTTCTTGGCAACAAGGGCATACCGTTGACTCATATCCAGCTTCTTGTCCACTGTAATCCCCAGGTTCTTTTCTGCAGAACTGCCACTTAGCTAGTCGGTCCCCAGCCTGTAGCAGTGTATGGGATTCTTCCGTCCTAAGTGCAGGACTCTGCACTTCTCCTTGTTGAGTCTGATCAGGTATCTTTTGGCCCAATCGTACAAGTTGTCTAGGTCGCTCTGGACACTATCCCTACCCTCCAGCATATCTACATCTCCCCATAGCTTAGTGTCATCCGTGAACTTGCTGAGGGTGGAATCCATACCATCATCCAGATCATTAATGAAGATGTTGAACAAAACCGGTCCCAGGACCGACCCCTGGGGCACTCTGCTTGATACCAGCTGCCAACTAGACATCGAGCCATTGATCACTATCTGTTGAGCCCTAAGACCTTGCCAGCTTTCTATCCACCTTATAGTCCATTCATCCAATCCATACTGTGGGAGACGATATCAAAAAGGTTTCAGAGTAACAGCCGTGTTAGTCTGTATTCGCAAAAAGAAAAGGAGGACTTGTGGCACCTTAGAGACTAACCAATTTATTTGAGCATGAGCTTTCGTGAGCTACAGCTCACTTCATCGGATGCATACTGTGGAAATTGCAGAAGACATTATATACACAGACACCATGAAACAATACCTCCTCCCACCCCACTCTCCTGCTGGTAATAGCTTATCTAAAGTGATCATGTATATCACGTACACCACTTTCCCCACATCCACAGAGTTATCTCATCATAGAAGGCAATCAGGTTGGTCAGGCATGACTTGTTTTTGGTGAATCCATGTTGACTGTTCCTGATCACCTTCCTCTCCTCCAAGTGATTCAAAATCGATTCCTTGTGGGCCTGCTCCATGATTTTTTCAGGGACTGAGGTGAGGCTGACCGGACTGTAGTTCCCCAGATTCTCCTTCTTCCCTTTTTTAAAATATGGGTACTATATTTGCCTTTTTCCAATCGTCCAGGACCTCTCCCGATTGCCACAATTTTTCAAAGCTATGGCCAATGGCTCTGCAATCACATCAGCCAACTCCCTCAGCACCTTCAGATGCATTATATCCAGCCCCATGGACTTGTGCATGTCCAGCTTTTCTAAATAGTCCTTAACCTGTTTTTTCACCATTAATTTATCTTCCAAATGTAAATTTTTTGCCTTCAGGTTTTTAGTTAGCAAGAACTGGTATATCTCAGTTTTTTTCTAAGCATCACTACCATTTAAGCCACAGAACATACCAAACCTATATTTCAGTTTTACACAGTTAATTAAATTCAGTACATGTTACTCGGTGGCTCACATGAATCCCAGTGTGATATCAGGCAGCAAAGAGAATTCACTTACTTACTGTTTTACCTTATAAGGACATTCCCTGATAGTTCTGTTAACCTGTGCCTTCACACATTTTTTGCTGTGAGATGCTTCTGAGCCAAAACTCAGTTCAGATTCCTGTATGTTGTGATAATCAGCTGGGGTTTGGAAAATCCTTCAAAAAAATCTAATGTTCTGGCAACTTAACAAGGCTGCTGAAAAAATATAACAGTTTAACATCTGGACCAAAAATATTTTACAGAAGTCTAAGACCAGCATAGTACAGAACATTTTCCCCCCACAGTAGCTGTTACAGTACAGCACTTCCTTGTCCCTCACAAAATAAAACAGGACCATTGTATAAAGATGAAATATTTTCCTTGAAGTAAAGTATGGAATAGGGGAGATAAAGAGCCATTTTTATTTTCTGGTTTTTATTTTTATTTCAGTTCCATAAATTTCTTCAGCTGTTTAATATATATCTTAACGTCCATCCACACTTAGCCCTACAACAGGAATGTTGCACCCTCTGTATTTTCCCATTTAACTTAAAAACAGGGGGGAAGTGCTACAGAGAGGGGGAAAAAAATCCAGCTCCACAGAAGTCTACCCTTCCTTTTTCCGCAATCTCTCCTGATAAGAGAAAAAACAAACATACAACAAAAAACGAATTAATTAGTGCTGTAATTTAGTACATTCGTCTTTCCACCTCTGGAGATCCAAATTCAAGATTTGGTTTGGATCACATATAAAAATATTCTTGGTCATCTCAACCTAGTTCCCAGTGGAGATCTGTCACATTTCACAACGGTAATAATGAACAGCTATAGTTGTAGAAACAACAAGGAGTACTTGTGGCACCTTAGAGACTAACAAGTTTATTTGAGCATAAGCTTTCGGGAGCTAAAGCCCACTTCATCAGATGCATGCAGTGGAAAATACAGTAGGAAGGTGGATATGTGTGTGTGTGATATACTACAGACCTAAAAGTCGCAATTATTCAACAAAAAATGTACATGGCAGAGGGTAATTGCTAGCACATGGTGACATATCACATTGATAGATTTGCAGGTGAACCAACCTATCCTTGCAACAAAGCCCGTTGCCAACTCTGTCCACATATCTATTCAAGGGACACCATCATAGGACCTAATCACATCAGTCACACGATCAGAGGCTCGTTCACCTGCACATCTACCAGTGTGATATATGTCACCATGTGCCAGCAATGCCCCTCTGCCATGTACACTGGCCAAACCAGACAGTTTCTACACAAAAGAATAAATGGACAAATCAGACGTCAATAATTATAACGTTCAAAAACCAGTCGGAAAACACTTCAACCTCCCTGGACACTCAATTACAGACCTAAAAGTCGCAATTATTCAACAAAAAACACTTCAAAAACAGACTCCAACAAGAAACAGCAGAACTGGAATTAATCTTCAAACTAGACACCATTAAATTAGGCTTAAATAAAGACTGGGAGCGGATGAGTCATTACACAAACTAAAAAGTATTTCCCCGTGCTAATTTTCCCTCTACTCACACCTTCTTGTCAACTGCTTGAAATGAGCCATCCTGATTATCACTACAAAAGTGATTCCCCTCCCCTCCCGCTGATAACAGCCCACCTTAATCAACTGGTCTCATTAAGAGTTGGTATGGCAACCCCCATTTTTGCATGTTCTCTCTCTCTCTCTCTCTCTGTACACACACACACACACCCCTTCCTACTGTATTTTCCAGTGCATGCATCTGACGAAGTGGGCTTTAGCCCACGAAAGCTTATGCTCAAATAAATTTGTTAGTCTCTAAGGTGCCACAAGTACTCCTCGTTCTTTCTGCTGATACAGACTAACACGGCTACCACTCTGAAAGCTGTAGTTGTGACTCACTAACAATGAACTTTAAATGTTCATAGCACCTTATCTTTTATCCTAAGGTTTGAGAGTGTTTTGCAAACATTCATGAGTAAATTCACAAAATCACATCATATTTAATATTAAATGAAACAGTGGCATTATTCAGTGTGATTTTGAATCCACCACCATAGGCATGTCTTCACTTCAGAAAAGCTCAGGATTAGATTAGAACAAGATGCTCCACGTGGCTGTAACTAATGTGACAAAGTTCCTCCTCTACCTTGGTGGGTCTTGCACTTATTGGTGGATTTGCTCGCCTTGGAGCTTCACGGCAGCCCTCAGTTTGGCCGTTTTCGTGAACTCACAGTCCAGGTCAACTCCTCCTGTGTCTGACCAGGAGTTGGGAGGATTTGGGGGGAACCCGGGTGTGCCCTCTACTCCGGTTCCAGCCCAGGGCCCTGTGGAATGCAGCTGTCTAGAGTGCCTCCTGGAACAGCTGTGTGACAGCTACAACTCCCTGGGCTACTTCCCGATGGCCTCCTCCAAACACCTTCTTTATCCTCACCATAGGACCTTCTTCCTGGGGTCTGAAAATGCTTGTAATCCTCAGTCCTCCAACAGTACGTGTTCTCACTTCTCAGCTCCTAGTGCTTCTTGCTCCCAGGTCCTCACACGCACGCCACAAACTGAAATGAGGTCCTTTTTAAACTCAGGTGCCCTGATTAGCCAGCCTTAATTGATTATAGCAGCTTCTTGATTAGAACACCTGCAGCCAATCAGGCTGTCTTGTTTCCAGAAAGTTCCTGATTGTTCTGGAACCTTCCCTGTTGCCTTACCCAGGGAAAAGGGACCTACTCAACCTGGGGCTAATATATCTGCCTTCTATCGCTCTCCTGTAATGGGACCTTTTCTGCCCTGTGGACCCAATCGACCCCCCGCCCCTTCCCCGTGAGCCAGCTGCACAAGCTGCAGCCGGTCTGCTTCCAGACCGCGCCAAGGAAACATTTATACACGCTCATGCTCCACACCCTTCACGTCCTCACCCTCGCGTTCCACCTTGATACAAAATGGCGGGACCTCCTGCCACCTCTGGAGGGTGAGGAGCCCCGGTGGGCCAACTTATACTCCACCTTGGTCCTGAGGCCCGCTGGGAATATCAGTTGGTGGCTCCTTCATAGAGCCATGAGTACGGGCGCGTACTTGGCGCGGTTCACCCCATCCCACACACCTGCCCCTTTTACGGCGTGAGGGAAACCCTGGCACACATATACCTGGAGTGTGCCAGGCTGAAGCCCCTATTCTGGCTCCTCAGTAATATTTTGTTACGCTTTTGGTTGCACTTTTCCCCCTCACCTTCTTATTTATGCACTCCCTATCCATAGCCCCACAAAGTCACTGGACCTCCTGGTCAACCTGCTCCTGGCCCTGGCTAAAATGGCCATCTATAAAACCAGGGTGAGGAGGTTGGCCGATGGAGTCTCCTGTGACTGCAGGGCCTATCTCCGATCCTCCATATGTTCACGTATACGGGCAGAGTTCCTCTGGGCAGCATCCACAGACTCCCTTGACGCCTTTGAGGAGCAGTGGGCGCTGTCCGGGGTTCTCTGCTCCGTGTCCCCATCCGGTTCCCTTCATTTGACCCTTTGACCGCACTCCTGTCCCTGTTATTTCATTAGTTGTCCCCCGTATTTATTTGGTGTCCAGGTCCTGTGGATCCCCCTCTTAGGCTGGGGGGGATCCTTTAGCAGTGGGCGGACTTTGCCCACCCACTTCCCGGATCCCAATAGGATCGCTCTCCTGTAGCTATCTGGCCCGACCTTGTCACACTACTTACCTTTACTGGCCTGAGCCAGTATTATTAATCTTTTATTTTCATGTTTCCTCCTCCTTTTGCAAGTTAATTTTACTGCTCACGAAAAGCAGAACCTGATATCTAACTTCCTCACCAGGGCCTGACTGGCGACAACCTGCTATTCCAAGCCCAGGCATGTGAAACCTGGATTGCCAACTGTGCCAGAAAGAGCAGTTGTTTCATTTCTGCACGGAGTAGGGGGTACAATGAGACCAAACTCATTGTCATGTTGTGTGACCCAACCCTTGGGTTTCCAAAGAGAAAGGCTGATGGCACCACTTCGTTTCACTGCCTGTCCTGCACCTGAATGACAGAAGCTCTATTTGCTCCGTTATGAGCTAAAGGCTTGATCCTTCAAAACACTACTGGTCTGAGGTTTGCTACTGCATATTGGTCCATTGGGGTATATGGGCAAGATCCTCAGCTGGTGCAATTTTGTTCCACTGATTTCAAAGAAGCTACATCTTTCCCAAGGCATTTGCTGCGATGGGATCTGGACTTTCAGATCCATTCCTTCAAGCTCACTGTAGCTCAGATTTTCATGGGTGCATATGTGTATAAATATAAGGAAGCAACAAGTTTAAATCCCCCCCCCATCACAATCACCACAGAAGCTCTTACTAGCAGTATTAGACTTCTAATGAAGAGTACAGCTCACCTCTATTCAATGAGCAATACTGTAGCATTTCAACTAGCATGGCAAACCTTAAAAGGAAGGCCTACAGAATTCAGAGAATCAGGTCCTTTCTACATAATATTATAGAGAATTATAACCCTTATGCAGAATCATTTAATAAAAACCCCATAGAAAGGATCTTACTATTAGACACTACAGATCAGCATTTCTCAAACTGGGGTCCGTGGGCCCCACTGATCAACTTCTCCCTCTCCCTCCCAGTGCCTCCTGCACCCTGTGGAACAGCTTTTCCCGCACATGCAGGAGGCGTGGGGGGAGGAGAAGAGAGCAGGGATGGGGCATGCTCAGGGGAGTGGGTGGAAAGAGGTGGGGTAGAGGAGGGGCAGGGGTGGGAAGGCACGGAGTGGGGATGGGGTCTGGGGTTGAGCAGATGGCCTTGGGGGTCCATGAAAAATTTTAAATCAAAATGGGGGTCCTCGGGTTGCTAAAGTTTGAGAACCACTGCTATAGATTATTAGTCATTTCTAAAGAGTATTATTAGGTTTGTCTACGTATAAAATGCAACATGACTTTTCCATGAGGGTAAAGAGACTATTTTGCTTTGTTTGGACACTCCTCCATGTGCTCATGAGCTGTGCTATACAAGGGTTTCCCTGTGCTAGAGCATGCAGGGGCCTGATCCATCCCTACATATATTCATTGGCCACTGCCCCCGGCCGAGGGCCAGTATTGGCAGAACAACTTTGAGATAAAGTTGGGGAAAGAATCCCTCTCCTGCTGTCGTTGTGGAACTCCCCACATGCTAAACCTAGCAATGAAAGTTTGGTGCAGAAAAACTGATACGGCCCTTTGGCTCCAACAGGAAAAGAAAACACACTTGGATTTCTGATTATTTATTTTGATCACAGTATATTATGCGGATGATTTACATGCATAAAACCCTGTGCACTAAGCCAAGAACAGTCCGCAAAGAGATGCTTATTCCAAGACAATACATTGCTTCAAGTTGCAGAAACATTGCAAAAAGAATCTAGAATCAAATATAGTAGGGAAAAGGAGATTCGAGTTCATATCATCACCCCACATTATCCCCTAGGGATTTTGCTTACATAAGGACTGCAGAAGTTTTAAGGCTTGTGAGTGTTGTCAAAAACAAGTTATTGGGCTCCATACAGGGTAATGGTGAAGTTTTATGGCTTGTGTTCTACAGGAAGTCAGATTAGAGAATTTAAATGGTCCCTTATAGACTAAAAAGCTCCTATACAAACTTAGAAACAGGACTACCCTGAAAGAAAGGCGAATGCCTTTTTAAAAAGAGGTAAGATTTGATGGGGACCTCCATCAGTGAAAAACTCAAATTACAGAGCTTAAAGATTTGATTTACGTTTATTCTTCTCAATTGCAGCTGAAATCTGAAGCCATGTCAATAAATGCTTGGCACATATACAATATCTTTCAAGTATTTTAAAAACATTATTTAATCCTCACTACATGTCTGATGTAGGTTACTTTTCTGCAGTAGCTATGGGGGAAAATGAACCTCTCTGTCTAAGTAATTTGGCCAAGGCAAGAGAGAGAACTTCTGAGAGTGCAGATTGGAATGTTGGAATTCCTGGCTCCCAATGCTGTACTTAGACCACTAAATTGATTGCTTTGGAGCACAATACACAACACAGTTTGGATGCCAAGGTACAGATTCTTGATGGCAGAACCTCAGAACAGTTGGCTTTTTTAGCAGAGCTGGAGAAGTGAAAACTGGCAGTAGATCAATGGCTGGAACTGGTAAAGAATCCAATGTGTTCAAAAATGTTTGAATTCTTAGAATCTGAGTGAACAAGGACAGTCATGAAGAACTTGTACCGTGGAAGAACCTGTACTCACTGTTTTATGATTCTGTGTCCAAGAGGATCCTACTTGCATTAAAAAAGAACAAACAGGGTCCTTATGAGGAAAGTCAGGCAAGGCCAGCAAAACCAAAAGGTAGAGTTTTAAGTTTCCTTCTGGTATGTGACCTGCTCATGGAATTTTCGATCAGATCTCACAAGCAGCCAACAGGGATAAGGTAAAATACGAACAAAATAAAACATTCCCTGAGACCTGGTTATGAAAGCCACACAAACTTTCCTTCCTTTAAGAAGCCTCTTCCATGAAGAAGGTGCAGGCTTCTACATGCTCTCTTGTTGAAATTAAGAATTTTGTATTAAAGACATACTGGGGTAGGTGTTGTTTTCTTTTTGTTCTTTATACTCTTCTTCTGTTGATCAAAGAGAACAAAAATCAATAATCACTTCAGATAGGTAACTGAGATGCTGGTAATTCAGCCCTGAGTCTCTCAGAGGTTTGTCAAAGGTTTTTTTTTTTAATCTTCAGATTGAAATACCACCCTTTTCACATCAGCTTTTCTACTATAAACTTTAAAACTAAACCAAAATCAAAGAAAACAAAGCAAACACCACAGCACCTAACACCTCAGTCCTCTCTTGCGCCAAACGAAAAGCCAACCAACCAGTGCAAGCTGGAGTTACAACACAGTCATCTGTTTGTACAGTTCTAGTGGCACTCACGTACCACGTATGGTGGGTGCAGTACAGATCAGATAGCAGTACTTAAATTGCGGACTGTCACCAATTATCGTGATATTAGATTTTATGGGGTACTTTCACAGTTGCTCACTGAGACCACACTATATTTAACACCTCCTTGAAACAGGCAACACTACGATGATAAAGATATAACCCCTGCAGCTTGAATACAATTGAAATTTCACTTCTGGTTTTCTTCTTACCAATTTTTATTAAATATAAATCATCATTCCGTTTTGTAATCAAGTTTTTAAAAAACGTAAAACTTAAGGTCACAAAAGTTTGACTGTAGATCTTGCAAGGAAAGTTTATTTAGTCCTGGTCTTACTGCCACCTACAAAAGGTAACTCATTATGTTCTTTATTTTGTTTGTGTGTGTGTATATTACACACAGACACAGACACTCTCTTCACAAAACAATTTTTTATTTATTTATTTATTTTTTTACTGTGTTTGACAGGACAGCATACAACTTAACATGTTATTATAAGAGACTTTGAGAGCATAAGTAGTTTCCTAAAGGGTAGAGATTTAAGGACTGGGATTTTATAGCAGTTAAAGAACTACTACTGCACATGAAGATATTCTGCCATTTAGGCACTGACTTTGCAATAGGATCCATAGGGACAAACCCATGCACTGTTGTAGAGCCGCACTGACTTAACTGGGACGCTGATCAGGTACGTGGGCTCATCCACATGGATTGGATTATAGGATCAGGGCCTCATTTGCATTGTCATATTATACAGAGTGTTACATGTGTAACTAAAACAGGCTTGGTGAGGAAAGTCATTAAGCATGGAGTCTGTTAGTAAGACAAGAAAACAACTGTTTTCCCCACAGGACGAAATGGAATTCAATTAAAAATACTTGTAGCCCCAGTATTAGTCTTGTAGAGGAATAATTTACCTAACAAATACAGCTTTTGTTATCAGTGAGACTAATTCACTAGCCAAAAAACCCAACATTGAAAATCTTTAAAATATGATTGCTGCTTGAAGATTTATAAAAGATGCTTTTAAAAAGTGGTGGTTAAACTACTGATTTTACAAACACAGTACAACCTTGTAATAGAGCTGCACTTCTAACTTCAACTGATTTCTGCTCACACAGGGACTGCAGACCGGCACAGCCCGGGACAAGACACGCAGACTGCTGCACGGAAGGGACTCCTGTTCGGGGGCGGGAGAGCTGCTTGCACACACGAGTGCTACCAGGGACAACTGCCGATGAGCCTGATGGCCGCCCCAGTGGGCAGGGCTGGTGGCGGTAGAGCCACACCAGAAGATCTGCCCAGGCAGGGCGCTGGCTCCCGCGAGCGGTGGCCCGACATGCTGCTGCTTTCACCACTGCAGTTCCCAGGAGAGCCTGCAGTTCCACGGATATTTGATTTATATTTGCAGATATAAATTTTATATCAGGGCAGGGCTCTACACATTCAACAGTATTATTGACCAAGCACTTGTTTAAATGCCACGATTATATAAGTCGCCTAATCAACGTCCGAAAGTAAAAATCACTAAATCTCAAAAATATTTGTCAAGTTCATACTGTATGTAAGGCCAGACCGCAGCATACCGAACAACATTGTTAACTTAGGTACTATGGATAGGTGGCAAATACTGTGGCTTTAAACACTAGCAGTCCACTGAAGTTAAGGGGACTGCTCAAGTATTTAGAGTAAAGCACATGCTTAAGTAGTTTTCTGCAGATCCAAGTGCTCAGCACCTTGCAGGAGTGACTCCTATTTACTCGTTTGCCATAGCTGAGGCAGACCGACATGATTTCACTTCTTAGTCATCCTTTTCCTTAAAAAGGATAAAAGTATTTTTTAAAAACAAGTTCTGCCTCTAGGATCCAAACATTACATCACCTCCATTGTCCATCTTTCTCTAGCATTCTGATCTTTCATTTCACTCCAGGTCCCTAGCATGAACTAAATCTTGTACCTAATTACACATTTTTCTTTAGCAGCTCATATTGACTGCCTGCACTTGTAGCTGCTCTACGCCTCAGCGACTTCTCAAAATGTCTTGCCAGCGTTCATATTTCTTTGATGGATAAATGTAGGCTATATCCCACATTCAACCCACTGCTTCTAGCACTGAGATTTTATTCCATTGATTATGACAAAGTTTTTTCTTTAATTTAAAATGATCAGACGCATGCATTTAAAAAAAGTCACTGAGGCTTAAGGATTTGTTTCTCCTTTTCTTTCCTACTGTTTGTGAGGCCTAACTACAAGTCAACCCTTTACCAGATCAATATTTCTTTGCATGAAATTCAGTAGGGATGTGATGAATCCACTTTTGGCATGTGATGCCAAATACTTACCTAAAAATACAGTCTTGTATAAATACAAGTCTGGATACGACATTATACACAGTTTATATAAAATTACTGTTTTACAAAATAAAATTTTAAAAAATCCTATATTCACCTAGCAATATAATTTGATGGTTTTAAAAGCTTCAATAGGAACATTGCTTAGTTTTAGAAACGTCAGCAGCACATTTAAAAACCACATTAAAGCATATCTGGCAAAGGTGCTTGAGTTGTGTGCAGTAACTCCTGTAGAGTGTTTCAGGAAACTATGCGCAGTGGAAAGTAGGTTAAAATCTGAAAACTTAAGTGTAGAATTACAAGTGGTGCCATTACTCCTTAAAATGGAGTGTGAATGGATTACAGTTCAAAAAACACAAAAGCCTTTCTGCATTTTCTGGTGGCACCTCACATCTACACCAAGAAGCCTCCCAGGTACAGAGCCCTGAAGAAGATAAAGCCCGGCTGGGAAAATGGAAAGGCCACACATGGAAAAAGCAAGCTCAGGAAGGACAGCACTAGCTCAGACTCGCTACCATTTGCAGTTAATGGAGCTTGAGAGTCAGCCTTCTCCCAGCAGTAAGATATATTCATTTGGAATGAGGCTCTTTGTATCAGAGGTTGGACTGCATATTCCCACTTTAATATTAATTCTATCTTCTCTCGTTTTTCTTTTTCTGAGTAGCAGCCGTGTTAGTCTGTATTCGCAAAAAGAGAAGGAGTACTAGTGGCACCTTAGAGACTAACCAATTTATTTGAGCGTAAGCTTTCGTGAGCGACAGCTCACTTCATCGGATGCATTCAGTGGAAAATACAGTGAGGAGATTTATATACACACAGAACATGAAAAAATGGGTGTTATCATACACACTGTAAGGAGAGTGATCACTTAAGATGAGCTATTACCAGCAGGAGAGCCGGGGGGGAGGGGGGAGAAAACCTTTTGTAGTGAAAATCAAGGTAGGCCATTTCTAGCAGTTAACAGGAACGTCCAAGGAGCGCGGGGGGAATAAACATGGGGAAATAGTTTTACTTTGTGTAATGACCCATCCACTCCCAGTCTCTATTCAAGCCTAAGTTAATTGTATCCAGTTTGCAAATTAATTCCAATTCAGCAGTCTCTCATTGGAGTCAGTTTTTGAAGTCTTTTTGTTTTAATATTGCGACCTTTAGGACTGATATCAAGTGACCAGAGAGATTGAAGTGTTCTCCGACTGGTTTACGAATGTTATCATTCTTGACATCTGATTTGTGTCCATTTATTCTTTTATGTAGAGACTGTCCAGTTTGACCAATGTACATGGCAGAGGGGCATTGCTGGCACATGATGGCATATATCACATTGGCAGATGTGCAGGTGAACGAGCCTCTGATAGTGTGGCCGATGTGATTAGGCCCTATGATGGTGTCCCCTGAACAGATATGTGGACACAGTTGGCAACAGGCTTTGTTGCAAGGATAGGTTCCTGGGTTAGTGGTTCTGTTGTGTGGTTGCTGGTGAGTATTTGCTTCAGGTTGCGGGGCTGTCTGTAGGCAAAGACTGGCCTGTCTCCCAAGATTTGTGAGAGTGATGGGTCGTCCTTCAGGATAGGTTGTATATCCTTGATGATGCGTTGGAGAGGTTTTAGTTGGGGGCTGAAGGTGATGGCTAGTGGCGTTCTGTTATTTTCTTTGTTGGGCCTGTCCTGTAGTAGGTGACTTCTGGGTACTCTTCTGGCTTTGTCAATTTGTTTCTTCACTTCAGCAGGTGGGTATTGTAGTTGTAAGAATGCTTGATAGAGATCTTGTAGGTGTTTGTCTCTGTCTGAGGGGTTGGAGCAAATGCAGTTGTATCGTAGAGCTTGGCTACTCTGGCTACTCTGCCCTACCCAACCTTGGCACTGGAAGAAGGAGATGATAATTAGCACTCTAGCTAGTAGATGGCAAGAGCATAAATCAGTGCGGATACAAAGGCTGCTGACCACAGCAACTATGCCAACACAAACAGACAAGCAGTACACAGTGCTCTTCTGTGCTGGGCAATATTGGCAGAACAAGATACTCTTAAGATCTAGCATCTTTACTGCCTTCTAGAACAACCATGAGGTCAGAAACATTCAGCCAGGTATCTGGATATCCAGTAAGGCAAATCCCCATAAGATTCTTTTAAAATCAACAGAAAAGTATCAAGAACAGGAGTACTTGTGGCACCTTAGAGACTAACAAATTTATTTGAGCATAAGCTTTTGTGAGCTACATCCGATGAAGTGAGCTGTAGCTCACGAAAGCTTATGTTCAAATAAATTTGTTAGTCTCTAAGGTGCCACAAGTCCTCCTTTTCTTTTTGCAAATACAGACTAACACGGCTGCTACTCTGAGAAAAGTATCATTATACTATTGGCTAGACACGTCTATCATTTTAATAAAGGTCACAGACTAGAGTTTCCTGCCAACGTTTAAAGTAAATAAAAAAGTTACACTTTGCTTTTGCTAAACTTAGGATAAAAGGTAAGATTTCCTTCCTGAACACTTTTACCTCTCCAGTTAGATGGAAACTTGTGCGCTCATGGAAATAACATTTTCCACAGTACTAGTCTGTGACTCAGGAAGGAGAATACATACCATAATAAAAAAAAGTGACAAACACACACCTAACCTCAATACTTGTCTGGAAAGACCACCCATTTGATGGGGGTGGAGGAGAAGTGACATGTCATTCAGTTTCCATGACAGTCCTTGTTCTGAGCTCTCCAGAATAATAATAATTAATAAAAAAAAAAAATCACCAAGACAGTTCTAACAGTGTCAAATTATAAATATTTGTTTCACAATATTCAACACTGGCCAGCTGGGACCGAGCCGAGACGGAATTGAATTTTGCCAAAGAACTCAGGTTGGTGTTAAACAGACACACAGTTGGATGGTCACTTCTTTATTAACTATTAATCCTTAACCCACACAGCCTCCTAAAACCAGAATACATACAGTCTTTTTGTAAAAGAATGCTACATACTGAATATCTTCTGCAATGTATAAAAACAGACTCTATAAAACTCACCTGGGAGTTGTTCATTAGTCTCCAGAGAGCTATATTTAATTTTTATCTTGGGTTTCACTACAGTTGTGAATCAAAATAACCAAAAAATAAAAAAAAAGTGATCAGTTGCCTTGTGTTAATACAATGTAGTGGTAGAATGCAAGATGTAGTTTGTGTACATATTTTGATTGTTACCGTCTCAAAAATATTCATGATATACAGAACTACTTTAAGTTAGTTTTGACCAAGCTCTTTTACACAAACTTGTTTAGTTCCGGCATGACTTAGTTATACAAATAGAGTCATATATGTAGCCATCTTCTTCCTCTCCCCCATCCTCAAATGTATTGCTACAAAAGATGCAGGTAGGAAAGTTAATTTAAAATACTTGCACCTGTTTTTGCTACTGGAGCATCGTAATGTAATTATAATAGAATCTTGACCGGCCAATGCCTACCCTTCTCCAAAGCCAGGTGATATCCAGGTGAGATTTTGCCTCCCATTCTTCTCGGTTTGAACAGAGATGCGTTCCTTTTTAAAAAAGCATCTTTAACTATCTCATAAGAACTGGCAGGGAGCATGGGCAGCTTCCCCAAGGCAGCAAGCTCAGCAAGACTTCTGCATGGCTTTCTAGATGCACTACAGTGACCTCTGGATAATCAAGGCTCTACTCTATTTGAGTGACTCATGCCCAGGTCATTTAACATTCTGAGCAGTTACACACTATTTACAAAGCAAACTCATGACAGAGGAAAGGAAGCCTAAACAAATAGAATAATACAGAACCATTGACACTGTCTCCCTGGATTTGTTGTTCCACCAAAACCCATGGAACACTTTGAAAGTGAAGGGAGTAATGTAGATTAAAGCTTCCGATGTGGTCATTTCCTGTAATATTCTCAGTGGAGTCATGCTGTGTCTGCAGTCGCGTCTGAATGCCTGCTTCAGTGTTAGTCTGAGAAATCGGCAAGGGAAAAAAATGGTATTGGGATAAATTACAGTTTGCGCATGTTTATTTTTAATAAATAAGTCAGTGTTTTGAGCACTCATCTCTGCCTAAGCACTTGGTGCACCATTTGGCTTGCTGAGAGGGAAGGTCTGGAGCTTGTGAATTTGTTCAGAATGTACCTGGAATCTGTGCTATTCCTCCAAATACTGTGATTGTCTAATAGTCTGGAGGTTCTTCCCCCCCACCCCATATTGGCTCTGAAAGGGCAGTGGAGAGTGAGCGTATTTTAAAGTGAGCCAGCCTGTCTGCTGCCAGAGCAGGGGCTTGTATACATTTTTTGAACAAGTGTCGAAGAATTACACTAGTTTATATATGAAACATAAAGAAGTTTCACGTAGAACAACAAGAATCAAGGGATTAGCATGAGTGAGGGAAGAGGAAGTACTACAGAAGTACTCGGAAACAAATGAGCACAAAATAATTTTATTGCTAGAATCCGAAAAACACTTGCTTCAGAAAGCAACACAGCAGAAGAGACTGATGAAGCAGAGGACAGATTAAGCCCTGGAAGGGTAAAGAGGATGAGAGAATAAAACAGATCGGTTTAATGGGATTAAGGACAAGACAGAAGAGGATTTTTATATCACACCAACATACAGGACACAATTCTAGTTACATGAGTGTTTCTAGAGGATGTACTAGAATGTGGATTAAAGGCTCTTGAGATGAGTTGTATGCATCTTTTCTCACAACAAAGATTGCACAGTGCCACATGATGAAAGAGGCTTCATCTCAGCAGAAAGCAGAAAAGGACCTAGAATCTGAGCAGCTCACATTCATGTTTTATGAACTACAAAACGTCTAAATTATTTAATGTAAAGGGTTTGGTGGTAAGGCAAATTAATAAAATTTTAAAAACAAAGTACATGAAGACAGGCAGAATTGAAACCTTCTATCAAACCATTTTGAACCACTTCTCTTTTAAGCTTAGCTTCCACAGAAATAAATATAATAAAAACACACACAAAAAATATTTTTGGAGTAAATTCTAATATGATCTCACTAGAAACCATTAATGTTACATGGACAGGTGCAGTAAGACATACAGAAACTCAACGTCTGCTAGAAAACCAATGAATACACGCACCTTTTCATTTTCTGTTGTCCAGGACTTAGAGCCAAACCTTGCTTGTCTTGTTCATGTGAACTGCCCACTGTTGTAAAGTACTGATGAAGGTAACAGACATATTGGATGTGTTAACAACTGAGTTACATCTCAACTAAACTAGTTTCTAAAACAGAGAATTAGAAGTCAAAAATGCAGAAATTGAAGTAAATGAGACTACTCATGGAAGTACAGCTCTGTGTAAGCGCGAAAGCTAATCTCACTCACCAACAGACACTGGTCCAATAAAATATATTACCTCACCCCCTTGTCTCCTTACCCACAGATTGAGACCTCTTCTCGAAAGCCCAAGATTCTGCAAGAACATGCTAGGATTACAATCAGTGAACTGTACAGTCACTTGTGGAGGCTGAGTGCAAGTTAAGATACAGCATGCAATGGATGCTGCAAATCCAATCTTCGAAGTACCAAACAACCAAAAAATAAAATAAAATAAAAAAAGTCAAGATTCCCTGAGCTCTGGTTCTTTCTAAATAAAACTTTAATTGACCATCTAACCAGTGAAAAAAATCCTCTGGAAGATTCAGACTCAATTCAGAAGTGTAGGCCAATCTCTTGGGGAAAAATATGGAACTCCAAATTAAGTGTATGGGTAAAGTCAGCAGAATAAACTCTTTTTATATTTCTAGGAAAGATTTTAAAATAGATAGAGCCCATTAATCATTTATCCTTGACAGTGAGTCATGATCCTCATAAGAGGCGATTTCTAATGGCTAGCAGTGCAGCGATATTGAATAAAAAAAGTTAGTGACGAAGGCTGACTCTAAGCCTGCACAGTGATATTCAGCTTCTACAGGACAAAAAAGTTTGATCTTTTTATTCTCAACTCCAGAAACTCAGATATTCTCAAGAATTTCAATATAAAAGCCCAGCAACCAGGCCTAAATCTTATTGGAAGTCACGTGAATGTTCAAATTGCTCCTTTCAAGTCCCCTACCTAGACCCTTTTGAAAAACTACTAGGACATTGCTAAGAGGTAGTGTTTTATACTCCTGTTAAAAAAGACCAAATACATCTGTGATATGGATCAGTTTACTGGTCTAAGATTCTTCACTTGAGAATAGCCCTTTGTTAGAAATTGCATGATATAGGCATCTACCTGGTCACAGAACTAACTTTTCTGAAGCCAAAGGAGGATCCACCAGAATCAGGAAAAAGTACCCAAATTTATACCACAGTCCTAAGGTGCATACCAACTAAACTTTCTTATCGAGTTTCACTTTTAGGATCGATTGTTTAAAGACTGACTCATTCTTACCCCAAGCCCAGTGAAACCAATTGTCAGCCTGATGGTACCTTTTTATATAGGTATATTCTAATTTTGCCTTATATGTGGTCGTAGAGGGAAAGACATTCTCTCCACCCTTCCAAATTCTGGTTAGTTTAAAACTGTGTTTGAGACAAGCAAATCCCCCAAACAACCCTGAAAATGAAAATTAATAAAAAAGTTACAAATAAAGAAAGACTGGTGATGTTTTAACGTAGAGCCTGGTACAAAGAGCCAATTTTCTGGAGGAGGAGATTTGGGTCAGCAAGCACACACCAGCAACTGTTGCAGCGATTGACTTTCTTATCAAGTTTCATACCTTGTCTTCAACTCCTATTTATCCATGGACAGAACTGCTTTCCCTTCACAAGTGCTGAAGCATGTGCCTCCAAATGACACACACTTTATCAAAGAATTATACTACCTACTTCTCTGCTGACTACATACTTTCTGTGCTATAGAGTAAGCCTTCCAGGAAGTGTAGAGATGCCACACCTCCTATAAAAACTGACACAGGAAATCAAACTGTATCTACTCTTCTCTCTCGTGCAGAGTACAGTGCACTCACAGGCTACAGCTACACAGGTTAGTAATAAGTCAGTTACCTCATTTCTGTACACAAAATCTTTACTCTGAACAGAATCTATCTTGACGCCACTCTGCTCGTCAGTAAGATACTATATGATCCCACACAGGATAAAGGGGACACTATAGAGGAGTTAAGCTACAGAATCAAAACTAAAAAGTCAATCCTGTGAATATGGAATAAAAAACACTCAGAGACCAGACTACCCTGTGTGTAACAATAAAAAAAGTCTGTGACCGATAACTAAGGGGAGATGGATCTGATACTAGAAAGGGCAAAGTGTATATGCCAAGCAGCAGAACAGGACACAGAGTAAGACAGCTACACCAGCAAGGCAAATGTTTACAGAAATTAAACTGGCCAAGGACAAAAACATGGAAAACAGAAAACAATGCCAACAATGTGGCAACCACGTGTATAGGAAATGCATAACATTCAGTCAAATATGTAGAAACTGTAATAAGCCCAACCATTATGCTAAAATGTGCAGAGAAGGCAGGAAAGACTGGCTAATGAAACTATGCACAAATGGCACTTAAGTGACATCCAAGATAGACATTGGAGCACAAGTAAATATAATAACAGGAACTGAAAGAGAGAGCTGTAAGGAGAACATGCAAGTGGAAGGGCAAGTGCACGCCAATGCTTAAATACAAAAGGAAAAATTATACAACAAGAATTCATGGTGGTACAGAGGCCAACCACCAACCTTGGGTCTGCCCATATGTAAAGTGCTTGGTCTTGTTAAGAGGATAGAAAGCCAACACAAATCCAGATATGTAAATATCAGTAGCATCATATGAAGATGTATTCACAAAAAGTGGGTGTCTCCCAGTAATGTACAAGATATGGTAAAGAGGAGATGCAGAACCCATGGTACATGCTACATGAAAAGTTCCACAAGCCTTAAGTTGCAAAACGTGACAGCAACTGGTATTTAGAGCAGCGGTTCCCAAACTTGTTCCGCCGCTTGTGCGGGGAAAGCCACTTCCAGCAGCTCCCAATGGCCTGGAGCAGCGAACCGCAGCCACTGGGAGCTGCGATCGGCCGAACCTGTGGACGCGGCAGGTAAACAAACCGGTCCAGCCCGCCACAGGCTTTCCCTGCACAAGCGGTGGAACAAGTTTGGGAACCACTGATTTAGAGAATAGAAGAACCTACAGATTGGGTTCACCCCTTAGTATTTGTAGGTAAAAAAGGAGGGGGATAACTTGGCCAAGACAAATGAAGCGAGAGCAGACATACAAGTTGAAAACAATTCACAAGTTGACCCTGTGGGCTTGTCTATATGGCATCAGCAAAGCTCACTAGAGCCGTGTGGTTTTAAAAGCGCATTCTAATGTGTTATGCTCTAACTGTCCTGTGTAAACTCTGCTAGCGTGCTCTAAAGATACCTAGTTTGCATTGAAACAGTCCTGTTTCAAATAGGACTACATTAACATGAACTGTGTACCTTTTAGAGCATGCCAGCAGGGTCTACACAGAGGAGTTAGAGCACAACACATTAGAATGCGCTTTACCCCATGGCACGCTTTGCCATGTCATGTAGACAAGCCTTGAGACTGAACAGCTTGTTACAGAGAAGGATTTGACTAAAGAGGGTTTGTAATGAAGCATATCGTGAAGATTGCTCAAATGCCTTAAGAGACTGCTCGAGACATAATAGGTTGTATTCAGGCAACCTAAAAGAGTTATGTTAGTTATGGTAATTGTAATATCTTGATAGTCTTTTAGTTAAGTCAGAACATGTTTAAAAAGGGGATCTAAGAAAGGGAAACTAAGCTACAGCGTAAGTCCTCCAGGAAGTGAAGAGATGGTTAAACTTCCTGTACATTCCAGATGCAGTCTTTGGCTTCCTGGGACAGGCTGCCTGCTGGAGCAGAAACAAAGAAGCCCAGAATGGGGCAGCGAGAGGCTGCAGCTGCACAGAGTAGAACGTTTATAACCTCATTTCTCTTAGTAGTTTGTGTTCATAATAAAGGGTGTACCTTGAAACCAGTCTGTTCCTCATTCAACATCACCAGTATAGTCTCTCTGCAGAAACCTGGGCAAAACCCAAGAAAGAATATTGTCTGGCTAGGGCTGAAGATCCATTCCTTCCAACCTAACTGAATTTTTTTTTTTTTTAAATAAACAAGACTTTAGGCCAATGAAACAGTTGGGACCCTGAAGAGACTGTGCATTCGTTTTCATTGCAGTACAAGATAGCAAATACATCAGAAACATCAATACACTTAAGACTCATCTGGACAAGTTTCTAAGACAGAAATGGGAGGAAATATTCAAGAGAGATAAGGAGCAGAAGGACCTATTCCTAATTTTCTGTCAATATGTAATGCTTTAAAGTGATGGAGTTTACCCAACTGTCATTTTAAGCATCAACCCATTATAAGGCAGCAAAAAGTGGGCAGGTGTCAAGACAGGATGCTAACGCTCACAGATAACACCAAGGGCCTTGGTACAAGGAGGTAAAGCAAAAGGACAAGTGGGCATCTACAAGATTCATAGGACTAGTGCTCTAAACCACTGAGAAAATCTGAATTAAACTAATTGTTAGAAATTCTCTCTCTTTTGCCCCTCTCAGTTTCATCGCCATCCTTTGGGGAAATGGCAGGATGATCGTTGCCAGCTGTGCTAAAAGATTCTGCTAAAGTGATCAGTCAGCAAATGGAGGTTCTGTTGGCACCAACATGACACTGTTTAAAAAAAAAAAATCACTTATCCTAATTAACTTTAGGGAGCTACCATAGCCAACATTTCTCTTAGCTATGCTTAGGAAAACCATCACTGTCCATCCTTCTTTTGGAGTTGTGCTGTTTTGTTACTTGGTAGCCATTCTCTAGTTTTTTCACTCGTTTTCCCAGCCATCCAACAGTCTAGCAGAATTACGAAGGTCCACGAGAGCTAAGGATGCCAGTGGTATTGCTGACCACTATACAGTTTATCTCAGCCTTCTACAGTAGCACGCACTCATGTGTGCGTTTATTTTTCTCCTTGTATGCCTTCGGTTGTGGCACAACCTTCCACCTCCTCACAGGCATCATCTGATTGATTGCACAGCGTAACTCTTGATCAGAAAGGAGAAACTTGCATTTGGGACTGATCTACCCTGACAAAAGGGTAAAGCCTCATGGTTTATACTTCTAAGCTCTAAAACCTGTAGCACCATAGGCTCCAGTGCTGGTATAGTTAATTCCACCTTTCTTTCTTCTGAATTAGATAAACTGGGTTCTGTGCAATTTTGGGAGAGAGACTTTTTCCAAACAAGATCTTTTTAAAAAGATCATGTGTCTTGTCTGCTGTACACGAGCACTGAAGAATCCAGAGCATTTTCTGTAGTAAAAGAAGCTGGACGTAATGGGCTTGGCAAAAATTCACCTCCCTGCCCCTTGGTCACGTTATGTGATGTGATGCACAAGGCACTGGTTGCCATCTGCATGCCTAAGTTGGCTGCTCTTCAATGGTGCTCCGTATCCAGTCTATGAAGCACTTTGAGGTGAAAGACACTGAATAAGTGTGAAGTATCATTCTGGTTGACATGTTTGCACTGCTTTATGTGACTTCCCACTAAGCAACTAGCCTTCCCGCTGGACTTTCATCCCATTTGTTAGGAGACTGCAGTTCTGTTATTGAATACAGGAAGGTTAAAACTGTGTCCATGTTTTTTTAAAGAAAGTTTCCATTTATTTCTTGATCTCATGTAAGAATAGAACAACTCCCATAAGCTGAGCATGTCTAGGATTTAAATTAATGAAAGGGACGAGCAAGGGACCAATTGGTTCCCCTCCTCCTCCAGCTGACCAATGGGTGGATAAAGCCTCTGGAGGAGGAGGGGGCTCTCCGTGAGGTACCATAGTCCTTGCTCTCCTCTCGGCTTCTACTGGGGCTGTCCCAATCACTGCCAGTCCCATCGAGTTTCTCACCTGTTGTTGGGGGGTTGGTGGCAATACACTCTCCTGTACCACCTCTGGATACTGGAAGGCAGGCCTGCCTTTCATTCCCTTCTGGACTGCTGAGACAGGGGTTACAGTTTCCCTCCTGCTTGCAAGACAGTTCAGCCTTTAAACCACCAAGCAAGGAAGCACAAGGGACTTTCCATTATTGAAGAGGTTTCCTGCATCACTCTCCTCTGCAGCAACCCTTCTCTCTTTCCAGGCAGCAGAGGCAAGAGGAGGACTACTGGCTATGGGTACTGTTGCTAAGCACTTGGATTTCCATCTGCCAGGGTTAAAGGACGGCGGTAGTGCTGCTTTGCACTATCCCAGTCACACAACAACAATTTAGGCAGTGAGAGAGATATGGATCAAACTTCTTCAGAACAACAGACCCCAAGGTGTTTAGAATGTGACCTGAAGAGCTTGCCCTAGAGGGCTAACTGAATCAAAACACACGGGTATAAAGAAAGGTTTTTGAACTGCTAATAATTCAGTGACCACAGCATTATTTCAATCATCATGACTTGAACACTGCATGTATCAATGTTTGCATGTGGCCTCAAAGAAAGACAAATCAACTTATCGGCATCAGGAAATTAACTAAAGTTTGCTTTTAGAAATTTTTACTTGGAGAATGATAGAATTATTCAACAAGACATACAGATCTGATAACAAAAATTCTGAGGCTGACAATAAACTTAACTCCTTGACATCAAAAGTTCTTATTTTTCCATCAAGCTATTAAACCTGTGATTTACTTGATTATTTTTCTAGTTTGCTAAAATTAATTCTGGAATTTATCCATTTTATTGACAAACTGATTTAGCCTCTATTCTCCCTGGTTTGCAAAAGCTTTGATCAAAAATGGTATATTCCCCAAAATGGTACAGTCTCAGAAACTGGCTTCTGTCTAGAACATTGAGCCATCAGCTGAAGTATCTAAAAGTGCTTGGTGGTCTCAATGATTTTAATATAACAAACAATTATATCTGCAAAGCCCGAGAGGTCATTCAGTACTGGATTTTATTCTATGGATTTGACTGGTACATACAGTGCTATTGTAATTTACTTCAGTTGAATGCATATAACTACAGCAGTCCTTATGAATTAACACATTTGGTTCCCCATTCTCTCCTCACACCAGTGTGATTTCTTTGACTTCAGTGAATTTACTCCTGGTTTGGACTGGTGAATGGAAAATTAAAACAGCATTTAAAAATAAAATGGAAGTGGGCAGTAATCATACTAGTTAACTTCCAAGCTTAATACTGCCAGCACTACCCCACTCTGGGACATGTTAATCAAAGGAAGTCAGAATTGCAAGACTGAGGGAAATAAATAAATAAATGTGAAGCTAACATGATAGGTGACTGACTCCACCATGTGTTCACTCTGCTCTTTCATTGCCCTCCATCCCACCTTCCTCTGGGAGAAAGTCTGCCCTGTCTTTCATTTTAAGCAGCCCCACTGAACTTAAAAGTTGCAGTAATGGCAATATCCATCTTTTTGCCATACTCCCTGGCACTTTCTTTTTGCTGTCATTATAATTAAATCCATTTTTAAAAACCTCTAAAAATAGAGTATTATCTTGAAATTTTTCTCTTTTCCACACCCACCCACCCCGCAAAGACCTTCACCTTTTTCCTGATAGCCAAACCTTACCCTGACCTTCACCCCAATGAGTTGCCTTTTGGTCACTGAAAACAGACTCCATCCCAACATGCAATGCTAACAGAAAGTATTGCTCCATTCATTGCTAAGGAAAGCTCAAGGGACTGTATGTGTGTACAGAGTTTGAGTTAGAGGCAACACTCAAGTTATAACTCAAGTTAACTTCGCAGTGAAGACAAGCCCTAAATGACTTAAGCATTCTTGAAAATGTTATCCCATATCTTATTTATGAGACTGATCAGTAAACAAAGTTCCCAAATAAATATGCCCATCCTCCAATCGGTTTTTTATGGGGGCAAGAAAAACTTCTGTTAAAGTAGAGGTTGGGATATGGAGGGCTAGTTTTCCTATTATGGAAAGTCTAATAAAAGTGAATGGATTATACTGCAATTTTAAAATTTTGCTTTAAATATTGTTTTAAACAACTTGTTGAACATGGGTATGATAAACATGGTGCTGCTCTGTAATAATTTATTACTATTATATGTTGACCTATTTATAGGGATGTTTATTATATGAATAAGTTGGTTTATTTTAATAGCAGTCTGCAAGGAAAAACAAGCAGGAAGGGATGCAGGATAATTCAAGATAAGCCACCCTTTGGCCTTCTGCAAACGCTTAAGGGTGATGTTACAGAGTACGGGGCAGAGGCACTGACTTTGAGGAGTGTAGCTCAACCTCCTGTTAAGCCTACCAGACTGGCTTTGTCCAGGAAGGCCAAAGCATGGGAGCTGACAAGAACAAAGCATCTCCGGTTGCATTAAAAGCTCCCCTCTCTCTTGGGGAGGTAATGTCGAGGAGCTGTTTGGAAAAACCAGACTGACAGGCATCTGCTGGGGTGTCTGAAGAAGCTAGTCCTGCCCAAGCCACCATTACAGAATGGAAGGTCTTCAGGTAAGCTAGAAATGCATGCAGATTTATTGTTGTTTTAAAACCCTTTTTCTCTAAATGCTTTCTTCCTACTGGTAAAATAAACAATACTTTGCTTTTAAGAAGTCTGTTGGTCAATACAACCACTACTGGTCTCACACTGCCAAAGAGCCACAGGTACCAAACCCAATTGGATTTGACGAGCAAGCCCAGAGACTATACACATGGTACTATATGCCAGGGCATAGTCTAACAGTGGGAGAATTGCTAAATTCCACCCAAGGAAAGGTAAAGGCAACCTGACCCCTGAAGGAATGCACTCAGAGAGATCAGGAAGAGGACAGAGGTGCAGCTAGCCCTGTCATGCTGACATTGGGAAGTAAATAAGAAATGGTGCCCATAAACAGAGAAACGGTGGTCTCACCTCACTCCTCAACACAGATTTCATAGAAGAGTGCTGCTGTGAGTTCTCATCCCCAGTATGAAGTACTGTCTTAAGTAATTAAGAACTACACCAGTAAGACAAACAACATATACTTCATGATGCAATACCCCTGGATTTTTTTATGTTTACTTATTTTTCAAATACACAAAATTAAGTCATTCACAGTGGATGTTCCAGTCATTAGAGCCAATAAGTGTAGACTATGGGGTTTTCCTTCTCTTGTTTTTTTATTTATAAGCACCTATGGACCATTCACTTGATGAACTTAGGTAAATCTGTACCTGCTGAATTGTTGCAAAGTAGATCTTAACATATTCATGATTTATTTGAGAACTGGTTTCTTAGGAATTAACTGTGTCAACCTGCATTAGAATAATCAAAACTGATTTTAGACACAGCAGACATCATTAAATAATTTTTTCAGTATAAATATACCTGAGCTTCACCCCTTTCTGCATCTCTCCTACATACAATTCTCCATTGGAGAAAAATGTCTCTGTAAGTAGGGTTGTGATATGAATGGGATTGGGTATGGATTTCCTTTCTATTTATCATTTCATAGTTTAATTTAGAGCTTTCAAAAATCCATTTGAACAAATACTGATGAGTTTGACTCTACCTTTCCAAATATAGTGAAATTTAATGGTGCTCTGTTTGAGCACGGTTTCAACAAGGAAACTGTACATAAATACAGCTGGATTTTATATTACTACAAAGTAGACAATTTATCTAACTGAAGGATAATTTGTTAGCATATGCAGCCCCTCCAGAATAGTCCTTTTTAATTTTTGAGCATGCTTGTCCCAGTTGGGGTTATGCATTCTTGTGGTTTTTGGTTAATGGGAAAGTTAAATATTTTATCACCTGGCTGGCATTTGTAATAGCCAACATATAATTAATTTCACCCTGTTAGTTCACTGCTTGCATTACCAGGAGCAGAAAAAAGGTATCAAGGGCCCAGATCTGCCCAGATTTTGCTCCAACTCCCCACATAAACATTTCCTTCCAATACAAACCACCCTGTCTTCTTTCCCAGATCCCCTCCACATGAGCCTTTCTTTCACTGCCTCCTCAGCCTCGGGCTGTCCAGCTCATCCACCTGCCTTTAAAGTCCCAGCCCAATTAGTGTCCAGAAACAAATTTCTTTAAAAACCACCTCCTCTCCTCTCATTTTATAGCTGAGTCCATGCTCTTTACCTGCTCCTTAGTCCTTGCTCTATGGACCACATAAAGTGTAGAAAAAAATCCATAAATACCCCCATTTAGTTATACTGCTACATCCTATCCCTGTCAGATCCCTCTGCATCAGCACAAGATGGGACCCAAGGATGGGCCAGACACTCATTCCTTGCCCCATATCTGCCTACAGCCTTCTCTTGAGCTGAGTGAGCCCCACCTCCTGCCAGTGCCATCAGTAGCAATCAGTTGTGTAGCAGGAGCCTCTTACCTCCTGCCTGTCTCCCACAAGCTGCTGACGCATTTTGCATTGGCCCCCTTGTTGAATCTTTATATTACAAGCTTCTGGGCTCCTTCTGAGCACAGACTTGGATCCAGACTTAATCTGTCCATTTATTACAACTCATAACATAGTGTTGGCAATTCTATAGCTGAGGGAGAGATGACACCTCTATTCTAAGGTTAGCATGGTCCCTTACATTCACACAGAGCAGTGGTTTTCAACTCAGGGTATGCGTAGCTCTGGGGGTACGCAGAGGGCTTCCGGGGGTACATCAACTCATCTAGACATTTGCCTACTCTTACAACAGGCTACATAAAAAGCACTAGTGAAGTCAGTACAAACTAAAATTTCATACAATGACTTGTTGATACTGCTCTATATACAAATGTAAGTACAATATTTATACTTCAATTGATTTATTTTACAATGATATGGTAAAAATGAGGATGTAAGCACTTTGTCAGTAATAGTGTGCTGCGACACTTCTGGTTTTTTTATGTCTAATTTTGTAAGCAAGTACTTTTTAAGTGAGGTGAAACTTGTGGGTACGTAAGACAAATCAGTCTCCTGAAATGGGTACAGTTGGGTACAGTAGTCTGAAAAGGTTGAGACCCACTGAAGTTGCCAGGACTCTACACGGGCATAATCAATCATGGCAGCAGGTAATGGTACAGGTTCAGTGAAAAAACTCTTCAAGTCTGGTTGAGAAACAGCTGCATTTGAAAGTAACATACTTCACCCACATACTACTTTGATGTCATTACCTTTTTAAGCACATATCTGGCTGCACTCTTCCAAATACATGCCCGTGCATGTTCTTGAATGAGAGATTTGTGCAATCTCTCAGACAGTTGCGCTATTTGACAAGACACATTGAAAACAACCTTTTAATTCATTTTTTTTTAAAAGAGAAAACTAAATGTAAAGAATCTAGGTAAATGGCACATTTAGTTATTTCCTGAGGGCCCAAAAGTACGCTAGCAGCTTCAAAGAAACAAGTAAAAACCCAGCCCTACCCCACAGCTCATCTGTGAATATGGATTGTGAAAAGAGCAGTGAGGGTAAACAGAGAAAAAGGGAGGGGAATTGGAATGAGGAAGATAAGTATTACAATAAAGATTATGTGAATACACAGTAATTCCCAGCTTCGCGCTTCTGTAACTTGGGGGATGGGGGGTACATTTTATTCTCTACCTCCGTCTGACTTACTAAAGGCAAGATGACAGAAATGTGTTTAAGATGCATCTGAATGCAGAGAGGGAGGTGGTTTGATGAACAGGTTTGAAGTGTCAAACATAAAGACTAACCAATTTATCTGAGCATAAGCTTTCGTGAGCTGCAGCTCACTTCCGATGAAGTGAGCTGCAGCTCACGAAAGCTTATGCTCAAATAAATTGGTTAGTCTCTAAGGTGCCACAAGTACTCCTTTTCTTTTTGCGAATACAGACTAACATGGCTGTTACTCTGAAACCAAACATAAAGACCGGAATTTCAGAGCAAAGGTTCCTATAGCAGTAACTCAGCCACTTGCACCTATTTGTTAAATGCGAGAGTCTGCATTCCTTTTGCCCAAGATTTTCCACTGATTTCTACCACACAGAAATCATAGGTGCACCATGAATGCACAACTGGGTTTAAGACATTCATGTTAAAATTATATGTATTGACACAAATAACTCATATGCACACAAAGGGCTGGGGAAAGGTGACCATGTGCATTTTTGTTCTGAATGTCCTGACATGTGAGAGATTAAGATACACTTAATGCTTTATCAAAAGAATTTTATTCTGAATATATCAGAACTATTACTAATTTGCACCAATAACTGAAGACCCATTATGAATTACTGAACTCTGCAGGTTAATAAATACTACAAATTAAAACTGAAAAGAGAAACAATGAGTCTAAGTTTACATTGTAGTAGTGTCAGTTATTGATAACTATTCAAAACACACTAGTAAATATGATGCAAAAATAATAAAAACACTTAACATGCAACCTCCCTACATTCTATGACGTTTTTACTGAGGAACAGCAAGAGCAAGCAACAAAAAAGTTGTGCAGATTTATACAGTGTGCTGTTTAAAACACTTCTACTAAGACAAAGTATTAATTATTTGTAACAGTGAATTATTCTTCCATGACAGATCTTTGTTATTGTATTATCTAACTGCCTGATTTCTCTTAGCTGCTAATCTGCTTCAGACTTTTCCCAGCTCATCCTCTGCTGACTGCTTTTATTTCATTTTCTGGTTGGCTGATCTTTCCCTGCTTGTCTGAACTGAATGCAAAGGTGCTTTCTGGCATGAGCCACTTCTGCCCTGGGCATAGGGTATTAGTAACCTGAAATTGGGAGGAGCGTTAGTAGATATCCTCTTATATAAAAAGGAGAGAAATACTATTAAATTAATACATTGTTGAAGGACTCCAAGTGAAGATGTGACTTAGAACGGTCAGAAACACATATGAAGATGTCGGCGGGGTGCTATTGCAGCTTAATGAAGAAGAAAACACCGAAGCCCACTTAAATTATTGAATCCCAAGCATCCAATATACCTAGAATCCCTAGAGGCACACTATTTTAAAAAGTGTTGCACAGTAAGTTCAAATACTCTCTGACTGTGGCAATGGCTTTTTAGTCAATTTATATTTAAAGGTATTTGAGAAACTAAACTGACTGCACATTTTAAAAGTGTACTTAACGCTAGTCTACACAGGCACTGACCATCAGAAGGTCTACACCCAGGAAAGATATTAAATATCTGCACTCAAAACTGCAATATAGTGCTTATACTGTTGGATCATATTAAAGAAGTTCTGTATTAAAATCACAAATGAGTTTGATTCCCCATAGTTTAAATTCCAGGGTATTACTAATTAAGAGGTCTCTTGGGTTTTGGTACTGTTTCTCTCCCTCTATGTGTGAAACTTGCAAGCTGCTAATTGTGTTAGTACATTCTAAGACAGAATCTGTTCTCAAAGCAATTCACAGAGACTCAAAGCAATACTCTAACAACAGAAACAGCACCCAGAGACTCCCCGCCCTTTTGTTGTATTAACAATTGTGATTAAAATAGAGATAGAGGATGTATGTGGACGGATGCTTGGTGTGGATAACAACTGAATGATCAGGGAGGTGCCAGCCTAAGAATCCAGTGTTCATCGGCTGAAGAAGGCGTCAAGTGGAAATAACTAGAGGACCCCCGGAGGGCAGACTGGAATCCACCCAACAGCCTCAAGAATGGGAGAACCAAAGAACAAGATAACTTCTTGGAGCCGTCAGGAATGTGCTATCTGCTGATTGATTCAGCAACAGCATGATGAAGCAATTCCCATAGACTGGCATAGGAAGAAATTCCTATAAAAATAGACTCTTAAAAAGTGAGAACTTTGGGGTCTGATTCTGCAAACCAACTTCCAGGAGCATCAGATGAGCATCTGACAAGGCCCTGCTCCCTCCTCATGTCCAGGCCACCTGGCCAGTGGCTTGGCATGAGCAACTCTAAGGCTGGTAACTATGATAACAACCTTGCAGAACCTGTGTGTGTGTGTGTGTGTGTGTGTGTGTGTGTGTGTATATGAGTGAATGTGTGAATAAATATGAGATTGAATGGAATGTTATAGCTGTAACTAACTGCTTACTATGATTCTTTCTGTATTCACAATAAATGTGGTATTTTGCCTTTTTCCCTTTAATAAGATCCTGCTGGTTTTTAATTTATTGGTACAACAATACAACCTGCTGAGTTAATAAGATGACCACATTAATATACTATATTGATATATTAATCTGTTATAGGGACATATGTCACACTAAATTATGTAGGTGTGCATTGTTTGTTTGTTCATATGTGAAAAACACACAAATCCACACACACCATCTTTCAGTGTTTTAAAGGAGTAATGCACATTCAATAGAAATGTCAGTGAAACGGAATAAATTCAATGTTGTTTCGATCCAGCTTCTCTAACGTTAAGAGTGAATTTAGATTTTTCTACATCTACACATGTATTAGATTCACACTGAGCCTTGTGCAGTGTTGCACATATACCGGGAGTTGTTAACTGGTTTTAACATTGTTGTACCATCTCCCTGGATTGTGTTTAAACTTACAAAGAACTGCTGTGATTTACTATAAAGGGCTTCAGTGTGTCTTAAAACACACCAGAGTGACATATTTCGTGCAACAAAATGACAGACATCCAGACATGTTTCTTAAGCACAACTACTGTAGCTGCAAAAGAAAAAGGACTAGAACCGTTTTTCAGACTAATCAATTTGAAGTCACCATTACAGCATTGCCAGGACAACAAGAACATACATCTGGATTCATTTTCTTTCTGATACAAATTGTAGGTGATTCACTGCACGACTGAGAATTAGGTCAGACGTGTTCTTCCCAAGCTGTGGCTACTGTGCTAAGAATGGGAAAGCTTCTCCGTAAGGGCTCAGGTTGGAGTTCATTGTGGGAAAGGGAGACTGCAAGTGCATTGAGCATCTTCTGACTCTCTTCTCCCATCATGCCACCAACCTGCCACGCCTTACAGCACCGCACTCTGTATACACTGCTGCCTTCCCGGAACAGCTGTTCCTTGCAAACATTTCCCACGGAGATCTTCGGTTTAACTCCGTGCATTTGCATTTTCACCGGCTCTGTCTGCATGAAGTTAAAATAAAACGTCACAGAGCAAGTCCGGCCAGAAAATGACCCAGCCTGGGTTTCTGCGGGCAATGGGCTCTACCCCCGCCCGGGAAGTTACAGAGATCTTAGCAGAGACCCGCGTGGGGACTTGGGGGAAGGGAGCAGCAGGTAGGGCACACGGTCTGGATCCCCCGCCCCGTGCTCAGCGAGCCTCCCTCCCCGGCTCCCCCTGCAGCTGGTACCTCCTTTCTCCTGCTGGGGGCCCCCGGCCGGGTGATCAGGGCGGTCTCCTCGCACACCACGGCCACGTCCTCCACGAAGACACAGTCGGGCAGGCTCTCGTCGGCCGGCAGCTCCAGCACCTGCAGCCCCAGCTTGTTCTTGAGCACCGCGACGTAGAGCTGGTGCTCCCGCTCGGCCCGGGCGAAGTCCACCTCCGGGCCCTTCTCTATCCGCAGCGCGTGCTGGCTCAGCGACTCGGGCAGGCCCCGCACCACGACGTGGCTGCACAGTCCCAGGCTCGAGCCGCCGCCGCCGCCGCCGCCGCCGCTGCTGCTGCTGCTCAGCCCGGCCATGCTGGGAGGCGAGTAGCAGGCACCGCCGCGCGCGCACTGCACAGCAACCAGGCCCCGCGCCCGCCTCTGTCCCCGTGGGGTAGGGCTCACGCCGCTCTGCCTGAATAGGCAGCCCACCATTGGTGCGGTTCCAAGGGAGTTCCCATTGGCTGGCTGCTTGGATCGAAGCACCTGATTGGTCGTTTTGGCAGAACCCTGTACCTGTTTTCTGGGTTGCAAGGTTGGGTGGGGGAGGAGCCCTAGGACCTGTTCCTGGAAGGGTGGGGGGAACTGGAGGAGAGCGCTCCGCGGGCTGCCCTTGCAAGGGCTCAGCCGCTGCACAGCTTGGAGCTCGCTGGCTGCAGACTGTGTGGAGGGAGGAGGATGGGCCAGGTGCCCAGCCCCTCATTCACTGGGACTTCGCTGTATTTGGATTCTTCTGAAAGCACATAGGCCACCTTCTGAACCTGTGTGCCAGTGCCTACCGGATGGCTCCCCTGCAAGTGAGGGTGGCAGGGAGAGGAGGAGGAGGAGGTTCTTTATGCCCTTCCTCCCTTCCCCATCGTGCACCTATGTAAGGACCAGGTGTATGTACTGCATCCTCAATGTGCAGGGATGGGAGAGGGCTCTTCAGCTCTAAACCTCTTTTTGGTAGTGAGGTGGCCACTCAACAGAATTTCGTTCCAGATGCAAATCCAAACTTTCCCTGGAGCTGAGGAGGGAGGATATTTAGGGCCATCTCGAATTTTGTGTTGCGAATAACTTTCCAAGAGCAGTTTCTTAGGCCAGGCCTACACTATAAACTTACATCTGTATAACTAGCTTGCTCAGGGATGTGAAAAATCCACACCATCGAGTGACACAGTTATACCAACCTAAGCCTGATGTAGACAGCTCTGTGTCAACAGGAGGGCTTCTCCTCTCAACATAGCTACTGCCTCTTTTAGAGGTGGATTAACTATGCCGACAGGAGAAGCTCTCCGGTTGGCATAGTAGCATCTGCACTAAAGCACTATAGTGGCACAGCTGCAGTTTTTTAAGTATAGTCCTGCCCATCCCAGCACTGTATTTTGTTAAAGGAAGTTGTGTTTGAAAACAAAATGAGGACAGGGAAGTGTGGTACCTTCAACTTGCATAATTCATTCATTCAAAATAGTTGTACAAAAGTGACAAAGCATCTCTCTCTCTCACACTCTTTCTCTCACACACACACACATTTAGTTCTTGACATTTTTCCTCTCTCAAAACTTCCATGAAATGGCCTGCCCTGTTTCATATAAAAACATGAAAAAACCCAGTTTTGCATGTACTCAAGGAAAATTTACTTTCAACTGAAAGAAGTTTCACACTTTTCAGAAATGTGATACTCTTGCCCATATATGGTCCTGTTTCAGAGAAATATCCTGTAAACATTCAGTTTTTGAGTTAGGTTTTGTTGTATGGTTGTTTTTTTTAAAATGCAAAAAAAGGCCATTTTTGAAATTTTTAAAATCAAAGCAAAACTTGAGGTTTTCACATTGGTTTAGCATTTTAATACACTGGTATTAGAAACAATGGTATATTCATTTGAAAATCATATACTATACATGTACAGTCATTGTCTACCAATTATTTACCAGAATGGGGCCAGACTCTGTACCATGAAACCAATGGGAGTTTTGCCATTGATTTCAGTGGGAGCAGGGACATAATAAGGCTTAAGGCCAAAGGGGCAATGGAGCTAATTCCAGGATCAGATGCCAAGTAATCTTAGTACATTGAGATAAACAGCAAAGGTGAAATCCTGGCTCCATGGAAATCTGTGGCAAAACTTTGAATTGACTTCAACTTTATTTCCAATAAATTCAGGAGTACTTACTTGGATATCTGATCATTTCCATAACTGCATATCTATATTTTAATTTACAATTATTCAAATAACCACAAGGGCACTTAGATAGCCAAATCATTCATATAACTGTACCTGCAAGTCTTTGGCTTCATGTTAACGAACATCTAATTTGGGTATTGTAGAAAGGTGCCTTACCTCTCTCTGGCAAGATGCACAGCTCTGACAGTTTCCCCACACTAGGCCATACTCTCCCTCTGGTGGTGGGGTAGTTTGGTTGGACGACTGAGGTACTCCAGGGCAGCATGAGCTCCAAATAAAAGTCCAAAGGAAATTAAAAACAAACTATCAAATCTCCAAGTCTTTTTACTGGGTCACTGTCCTCCCTTGAGGGCCTGTCTGACTTCTCCCCCTTCTGCACTACAGCATCTTTTCTCTTCATTGCAAGGATTTCCACTTCCATGAGGTAGCAGCAAGTGGGAGTCCAGTCCCTCCCTCTACTCCAGTCTCCAGCCCAAGGACCTAAACTATGAAGCAACTGTCCACTCAAAGAAAGACCCACCCTACTTCACTTTTCCCTCAGCCATTTTTTTTGCTTTGGAATGTCTCCTCCTAGGCCTTATCCAGCATCATCAGCCAAGTACTTCCCAGGTTCCTTCCCTGGTCATTGCAATGACCACATGTATGTAATATTTGAATAGCTACATAAATATGGGTATTAAATGTATTTTCAGTATACAAACAGGCAAATAATCTCTGTTATTTAGGAGAATGACAAACTATTGAGGATCTTGAAGATAGAATTGGAAGTGGTGGTTCAACACACACATAAAATTTGATGATTCTACATTTATCAAAGCATCATTTTTTATTTTTATCATTATAAATCATAGTTTTGGCCAATGACACACACTTTGGGGGGGTGTGTGCATGATTTTAGCCAGAAGAAATGGTAAGATTAGTCAATAATTAGGATAAATATAGGTTCCATAATAAGAAATAGCATGTGTTGAAAATAGTGGTCTCACAATCACTGAATAGAGTAGTTCTAATCATTTTAGATTTTAAAACATTCAAAATATGTAATTTATTTATGAACTGTTACTTTTTTTTTTAACTCTTACTAAAAATTGCAGGAATATGGGATATTAGGTGATGCTGCCATCATGTGCACTTATTATATGATAGAATAATGTGGTTTTCCTGTAGTAATTATCACTGACATGGGATGACCACAGATGGACAATAGAATTTATAGGTCTACATATCATAACCTTATGATAGTGCTGTATGGAAGGACTAAATATATATAAATTGTTTCTAACAGCTTTTGTATGCCATTCTGTTTCTAAGGAGGAGGGAGGCTGTTTATGAACAGAGGTCCTTATGCAAACAATACAATGCACTTTGAACCAGTAGCACTGTGGATAAACACAGGCAAATGGAGTTTATCCACTTCTCATTTGGGGACTGTGGAGTTTAGTTTAGGTTAGTTTACCCACTTCTTTTTTTACCACTACACCACTGCTTTGAACATACAAAATATTATATACGGACACAAAGTTATAGAAACAAAGTATTGAATATGCTATAAACCAAAATGCTACATGTAGCTATTTAAAGGTACAGGTGCAGTTTAAATGTAAATCAAAACTAGCTTTTTGAGGTTAATATTTTTGTAACCATGACATGTCATTAACAGTGTCTATTAATAGATGCAGTAGGAGCAAAACTGTACATATTTATGGTAAGGGTAGCAAAAATTATTTAGTTTACATATAAATTAACAGTACACAGAGAAATTACATAGTCTGATTAGTGTAATGTTAAAATTCATCATAATAGCATATGCAGTAATCAAAAAGCTACAGCGTCAACCATAATCATCTTCATTCATTCCAGATTCATGGAGTATATTTATTTCATCGCTTTATGGATTACATTATTACAGATACTTTGTGTTTTCCAAATATAGTGAGTTCAAACAGGTGCTAGTGGAAGTCAGTAGAGATGCCATCTGCTAGCCAGAAAAGAAAGAGATGTCACAAGGAAAGTATCCTAAATGAATTCAGCAACAAATAAAAACAAAACCAAAAAACACCACCATTCTAACAGGGACCAGTTTAGAAGGTACTATGCACAAAACTTAAACAACATGAAAATTGGTAGCTAGAAAGAGAAAATAGGGGAAACACACTGTATGTTCACATAGAAAAGTATACATATTCATTGACACCACAGTGCATCTGATTAAGTGAGCTGTAGCTCATGAAAGCTTATGCTCTAATAAATTGGTTAGTCTCTAAGGTGCCACAAGTACTCCTTTTCTTTTTGCGAATACAGACTAACACGGCTGCTACTCTGAAAATTGACAACACAGTGACTTATCTGACAGTGCCAATGAGAAAGTCAGAAGAGGGACAGAAGAAAGTTGAATTACAGGAATGTATTTGTGAAAGCATGTGTGAATAGGTCAGTCACTTTCAAAAGAAAGCAGTAGCTTTGAAAAAAGATATATTATTTTAAAGATTTGTCAGAACAGAAAAAATCAACAAGAAACAAAGTAAAAATCGATCACTTTGACAAAATCACTTGGCATATTAGCCAGATTTTTGAGCCATGGCATTACATTCAAAAAGAACCGATAATTTTGGCAGAAGATGATTACATACTAGAGATTCTGAAACTTATTTCTGGGATGAGTCATGTAGCGTAAATAAAGCATGTTTTATCACAAATATTTCTTTGGCATGTTACATCATCTTTGTGAGTCAATGAGGACTCAGAATTTATGCCAAAAATCAGGCAACGCCCGTGTACTGCACTATGTAATTGAAGACCACAGTTGTTCACTGCTATTGAACAATTTGCATGACAGTAACAAACTGTGGAATTTGGATCAATGCCAAGTGTAAAAGCATATCAAGCAGCCTGGGCAATTTTTTGAAGCCTTCTAGGATGCCAAGTCTGAACATACTTTCCAGCACTTGCAGATGCTAGCAGTCCTTAACACCACTCTCTCTCTCTCTCTAAAGTTTTTATATAGTGTGTGTCACTGTGTTAACTAAGTGTTGCACAAAATTAAGGAGCATGAAAGACCAGAACAAAAAAGGCATGTTAGACATTCTACCAGCAACTCTCTGCCATGTGGATAAGTCCACTGTACCAGAAACATAGTTAGAAGCCATTGGGTAAAATTTTCAAGTTTCTTATAACATAATCAGACTGCTGCCCAAACATGAGATGTATGATCCTACATTCCTTACTTGGGCAAAAATTCCATTAGTATCAATTGGAGTTTGGTCTGAGCAAGGGTACATGATTTGGTCCTGACTGACACTCCTGTGAGGGAGGTAAGTATTATTTATCCACATTTACAGATAGAGATACTGAGGCAAAACTGTTAAATGAGGGCTTGTCTACACAGGAAAAATTATACTGGAATAGCTATTTTGCATTAAACTATTCCCACTCAAATTCCTGAGTGGATTCTCTTATTCTGGAATAAGAATTCTTTATTCTGAATGATCTTAATCCATTTTGGATGTGGAGTTAATCAGGAATAGCTATTCCACTTTGTAGTCACACCCTACCTTAAGCCAAATTTACTTCACAATATAGACAAGCCCTGATTTTCCAAGGTCACACAACAAGCCAGCATCAGAGCTAAGATTAGCATACAGAATTTCCTGACTTTCAGTCCAGCCCACTTTTACACAGAATAGCTCAGTCATTTAGACAAATTATGTTCTTACTAAAAATCATGTTATCAGGATATCAACTCAATAATCTGGGTGAAGTCAGGGGAGTTAAAAAACATTAACTGATTGCATTCAGGCAACGTATGCACAAACACTAAGACACCTTACTAAGCTTGTGCCAGTCTTTATATTTTCAAAGGGCTGTACAAATATAACTATTTAATACTCAAGTTTATCCCCTTTTTATTATAATGGTAGAAAAAGAAGCTAATGCAAGCTGAAAATCGCTGTGAACTGTTCAGTGTTTATATAGCAGAGACTTCTTTGGAGGGAACAGTGATCGCTTCCAGATGTTAAACCATGTACCTGTCAGCATCTGGCAGAACCTTCTGGAGGTACAGTGTTTTCCTGATTTCTCCCCTACCTGAGCCTAGGGGAACTAGAGGTAAGTTATCTGAACAAAAGGTTACAGATCCATACCCTGACTGCAGAATTTGTTCTATACGTAGCTGGTTCAGCAGAAACACAGTATTTGTTTAATCTACTGTGGTATAATAAACTAGGCACTTTGTCAGCTGGCACTTTACATAAGACAAATAGCAATTTCCATGAACTGACAGCTAAGCAGTTGGGAAAAAAAGCTGTCAAAGATTATCCTTTAGAAACCAGCTTTGACAGCAGTCTTGCCAATATGTATGGCACCAAGAAGCACAGACAAAACTCAGAGGAGTCGTGCATGCTTAGCATCTACGATCGTCCTACTTCTTTTGTTACAATGAGATGCACTAGTACAGCTAAGATGAACTTTGGATTTACTCAGTTGGGCAAACAGACCTTTTGGACCTTAACTGCATAACTCCTGTAGAATTCTTTTCTATAGATTTATTGATAGTATCTCATCTTCTTTGCCATAGCTCACACACTTCTCAAATTCGCTTTCAGTAAATGAAATCTGTCATTTAGGAGTGTGGAAGATCAAAGCTGTGGTGCACCACAAATTCACATTACCATGGATGAAAGGGTCTCCAGGTGAAAATGAAAGCGTTAGAATTTTCCTTACAGAAAAGAGTGGGGAAGGTAATATTTGGTTCAATGATGGATGTATTTCCTAGACAAATGCAACAAATATTAGACAGGTTTCAAAGTAGCAGCCGTGTTAATCTGTATCCGCAAAAAGAAAAGGAGGACTTGTGGCACCTTAGAGACTAACAAATTTATTTGAGCATAAGCTTTCATGAGCTACAGCTCACTTCATCGGATGCATAATATATAATAAGCAATTTTGTGGATTTCTTTTTGTTCCCACCTAGGCCAAGAGAAGGTTATTTTGCAAGCTGGGACTGGAGCCAGCCAGCCAGATTAATACATCACAAATTAAACTAAAAAAAAAAAAGTGAACATTTCCAGGGTTCTTATTACTAAATTTAATAATATACTCTGTCGACAGTGATGGTTAAGAGATTGTATAAGCACAAAGAATACGGAAGGTTAGCTTCAAAATCAACCCTCTGGGTTTAATGCAATTATCTTTGCTATTATCTAGCACAGAAAAGGATGGGAAAGGTTCTTCTTTCTTCAATGCAAGATGTTCTTTAGACTGCTCAGATTTGAAAAAAAAAATGCAGATAATTCCATCGAAAGCATGATCAAAATGTAATTAATATGGGCAGCAATACCATAGGAAATCTTGAAAGGATATCAGCTGTTAAAATTTATTCTTTTAGGACTTTCATATTGAATATCCATCAGTTTAAACAACAGTATGTAAGATACTTTAGCTGTGCGCTGGGAATGTTCTGCCTCCTCCTTGCTTAGCTAGCCTACAGCTAATGTGCCTTGCAGACCTGTTGACATTTTAAAATTTCTGTATTTCTCTGTTTGATGCCAGTTTTTGCATTATGTGACAATTTCAACCACCCTCGTATTATGTACAGACAACAGATATTTGGCATTGTTAGTTGCCTTATATGAATGCAATGAATGTTGGTTTTACCATGAAGTTAGAGAGAAATTGAGTAATATATGCAGGCTCTCTCTGCTGTTAAGTTTGGTGGCCTTATTAGTTTACCTGTGTTTGAGGACAGGTGAGATTAATCTACAGGCGTTGTTATACTTTTCCCAAGGTAACTGAAAAGGAGAAAGTCAGCACGGAAAGCAGGCAGCCTTCCCACCAACGTCTCTGAAAGAAACAGCAGATCATCAGCAGAAATGTGCTCCACACAGTCTGCCAACTTTGCTCCTTACTCACACCCTCCTCTCCTAAAAACTGTTATATTCTTATTTCACTCAATATCATCTAAAAACACCACATATTAATCAGCAATATAGCCAAAGTGGAAATGTAAGAAGTTTGCCTTTTATTTTGCATCTAAGAACAGAATAATTATTTAATGATTACGGTATCGGTTTTGCAAGATTTATAAAACTGAAAAGTAATTATTTGTTCACTTTAGCAGATATATTAACAACAGTGATGGAGGTTTGGTACTTGTACAAGCCTTTCAATTAGAAAGTCTTTTGAAACAAACTTTTTTTATTATTAATTAGAGGCAAAGCATTCTTTAAAGAAAAAGGCGAAGATCAATATTTTGACAGGTGATTAGTGATTTTAGGTGCCTTCATTTTTTGTTGAGTGTCCGTTAGAGCTTGTTTATTAAATTGTTACAGAGTTTCCATATGATTTTCTTCATTTGCGCCTCTGCTTCAAGATCTTGATCTTCCACAATACCTACATTCCACAAGAACGGCGGTTCTCAAACTATCGGGTGCGCCTCCTAAGGGAGGCATGGGAATATGTCAAGGGAGGCCCGAGTTGTATGATTTTTTTTTTTTTAAAAAGAGCTCTGGTTGTCAGCCCTGGATGGCTGGACTCATGCAGAAGGGCTGTACACACCTGGGAGGCAGGGATAAAGGGGACCGCCGGAGACCCCAGAGCTGACAGCTGGAGCCTGACCACCCAGGCTCGGGCTCTCCCCCGTCTCACCGGGAGACAGCACGGGCTCAGGCACACCTTCTCTCTCCCCCAGTCCATCACCTGTCAGGGCTCTGGCTGTCAGCCCCAGGGTGGCAGCAGCAGTGCAGAAGTAAGGGTGGCAAAGGGGCGCTAAGCCTGCTGTGAAAAGTGATATTGACAAATATCACTTTTCTCTTTGCCTCCCTTACTTCTGTGCTGCTGCTGGCACGGCGCTGCCTTCAGAGCTGGGCACCCAGCCAGCGGCCCGTTGCTCTCTGCTGTGCCTTCAGAGCTGGGTGGTGGGGAGAGGCCTAAACAACTACAGGCACAAAGAAGGGGAGGCCTGATCAAATAAGTTTGATAACCACTGTACTAGAACAAAACTGGCAACTACAAACTGAAATGTGTGTGTGCAGGAGACAGAACTTTCTTAGCAACTAGCCCGTGAATTTGGAAGCCACTCCCTGAAGAGGTCAGCTTTGCGATGAACCTCAGTGCCTTCAAAGTGAAATGCACAAAATCCACTTCTTTGATCTCGACTCCTCGAAAACACTGCATTTAAAAACAAACATGCCTCATTGAACATAAACATAGTCCAGTGTCCCTGCTGACTGGAGAGAGAACAATCTCTATGTCTACACTTAATTTCTAAGAGGCACTCAGACACTAGAGTGACAGAGACTGTATAAGAACCTAGAGATGAACAGAGTCTCCAAAACTGAAAGCACATTGTGCATTTGGGAAGGAGGGAGGGGGAGAATAGCTGATTTTTTAAAAGTCTACCCACGTACTCCATTTAAACCAGAACTAAAATTTGAAGACTAAAGGGGTCTCAGCTCATGCATAACAAACACACAGAATGAAGATATACATCAAGATGACGAGTACTGAGAAGTAAATTTTGTGCCCAGATGGAAATCGATAGCTTTGTTCGCTCTTTGGCACCATCAGTTGCTTTGGATAGCAATTAAAAGCCTACCAGCTGCCAAGTGTCCTAATTTCACACAAGAAATCCCACATCTCTCCATATACCTGAAACATCCCTCCTGCCACATTCATTCAGCTCTTTAAAGTCATGCTTGCTGCTGCTGCTGACATACTTCCTTAAGAGACAGCAGCATGTTCCTGATTGTGCATGGCTCCTTGAGTGAATGATTTCCTTGAACTCCTGAGGATATTAAACACTATGCACAAACCAATAACAGTCTCCTTTGTGTAGTGTGAAGTGTAGCTGCGGTAAGCCAACAATCTTGCAGGTCTGATACAGGACCTTTTGTGTCAGTGTCTTTCTTCCCTACCACTCTGCTTTCTTCCCATATGTCACCATTGGTTTTTGCCCCCCACTATATTTTGCAGCCCGCTTATTTTCCCACCCATGGCAGTTCCCATCAAAAATAGTTTTTGCCTGCTCATCCACTTGCGACTTGCCGCTCTTAATTCCAATAAGCACTCCAGAATCCTTGGCAACAGTTGCTGCCACACCTTGTGCTCTGAATTCTGGGTCACGTTCTGAATGAAGCAGTTACGGACAGCAGAATGAAAGGTGGCCCAGACCAGTACTGAGACATGACGGGCTACATTTTTAAAGTGAGGCCTCCATTTGTGCACGTGCAGCTTTGTGCCTGCAAAACCTGCATGTGCATCTTTTGAGCACTCTCACTTGTACGCAGGTAATGGGTTTTGTATGAATGAATTTTATCATCTGCTGGCACAAATAAGACTGCTCAAAAGTGAATGCACAACTATTTTATACCTGCAGATGTTGGTCTCTTTGAGAATCTTTGGAAAATTTAGCCTTACCTTTTCATTACTTATTTATATTTCCTTTGGGAGCTAAACACTAAGAATCTTTGGAGTCTGAGTGAAAAGGGTGGATTTTACTATCCTCAAGGGAGAAAAATAGGTTTAGCAATGGTTTCTGATTGATCTTTTATATGCTATATTTTATATGCCCGGCATATTTTAGGTGCTGTATAAATAATAGCATATAATGGACAGTCTGACTCAGATAGTATGAATGGTTTCCAGTAACAGCTCCACAATGGCTTTGACCAAGGATATGTGGTTTTTAATAGGCCTTAAATTACTCAGGCCTGAATCCAGTTAATTAGTGAATGTGTGCGAAGCACTTTGAAGATGAAAACCACTAAGAGCTGAGAATTATTGTTTTATCATTATTATTACTTGATTATTAAAGCTAAGTGAGGACAGCCATCAAGTTCCCAAGGACACTAGAGCCATAGGTTATCTGGTGATTAACACAACCATAAAGGCAGAGGTGAAGAAGCACTCCAGTTGAGGGATTAGACGGACACCTCAAGACCACACTGCCCAAAATATTATGCTGTACGTATAACCTTGAATTTGCAAAATGGGATGATCTATTTTAATTAAGGGTAAGGGTAGCTGGACAAGAGTTCAGTCTATATTTAGCACCAGTAGAGATGAACAGGCTGTGGAATAAATAAAAGAGAGAGAAGAATGACTGACTCCCTGTGATCCTTTCTTCCTGAGCCATTCATAGCCATGCCAAATTGTCTGTGAACTCCTGAGAAAGCGGCCAGCTAAGACCACTAAGGTGAGTTGATGGTGCTCACTGTCTCTGTCTATCTCTAGAATCAATTTGTCTAATATCATTCTGATTCTCACTTACCTTGACCCCCCTCACTCTGGAAGTGCAGAGGTGCCTCTGATGTGAGTGTAAATGGATTTATGTGCTGGAGAGACACAAAACGGGCTTAGGGCAAACGAGAATCATTCCCATTACCAAAAAGGAAACAAACATATTTACTATTCAGGACTATTTTCAATTTCAAAAGAGTTTGAAAAATTTACTTCCCCTTGCTTACACATTTTAGTATCTGCACAAAATACTACACTAATCCTCCTATAACAAAAATCATCAAGGAAATTCACATACACACAAATTACTTTAAAATTAAACCTGCTGGGAACCCACCTCTAAGGACAAAAATGCCATCAGTTCTACACCAGCAAGACAAAAAGGGATGTCTTAACTTTTTTTTTTTGAATGCCACTTATCCAACTTAATGGTGAGAGATGATCTTTCACAATATCATAGAAACATAGGACGGGACCTTGAGGGGTCATCTAGGCCAGTGCCCTACCTCATGGCTCGACTAAGTATAATCTAGACCCTTCCTGAGAGCGCAATGATGGAGATTCCGCAACCTCCCTAGGTAATTTATTCCAGTGCTTAACCACCCTGACAGTAGGAAGTTTTTCCAAATGTCCAACCTAAACCTCCCTTGCTGCAATTTAAACCCGTTGCTTCTTGTCCTAGTCTCAGAGGTTAAGAAAAACAATTTTTATCCCTCCTCCTTGTAACACCTTTTATGTACTTGAAAACTGTTATCATGTCCCCCCTCAGTCTTCTCTTTTCCAGACTAAACAAACCCAATTTTTTTCAATCTTCCCTCATTAGGTCATGTTTTCTAGACCTTTAATTATTTTTGTTGCTCTTTTCTGGACCCTCTACAATTTCCTGATATGTGGCACCCAGAACTGGACACAATACTCCAGTTGAGGCCTAATCAGCACAGATTAGAGTGGAAGAAGGACTTCCTGTCTCTTGCTTACAACACTTCTGCTAATACATCTCTGAAGGATAGTCGCTTTTTTTGCAACAGCAATACACTGTTGACTCATATTTAGCTTGTGGTCCACTATGACCCCCAGATCCTTTTCCGCAGTAGTTCTTTCTAGGCAGTCATTTCCCATTTTGTATGTGTGCAACTGATTGTTCCTTCCAAAGTGGAGTACTTTGCATTTGTCCTTATTGAATTTCATCCTATTTACTTCAGACCATTTCTCAAGTTTGCTGGAAGCGGCGCAGACCGAGGGATGTTGTGGCCGCTGCTTCCAGCAGCTCCCATTGGCCTGGAGCAACGAACCGCGGCCACTGGGAGCCGTGATCGGCCAAACCTGCGGACGCTGCAGGTAAACAAACCGGCCCGGCCCACCAGGGGCTTTCCCTGAACAAGCGGCAGAACAAGTCTGGGAACCACTGTTCTAGATGTTTGCAAACTGATCGCTGAATTATTATCTTTCCAGCTACAGAAGTTAAGATGACTGGTCTATGCAACATGCATTCCCCTATGTTGGAGAAGGGCTGTGTAATTTACAGTGCTGAACAGATGTTGTATAATAATACTGATAGGACTAAAATTTATTAACGTTTTACACTGACCTGCTAGTGGAAATTCTTGGCTGGGCATTGTCTAGAGCCTAAGGGCTTCCACTGGGGATGGGAGGGAGGAGAGTAAAAGCCATTTTCTGAAACATTTAAAACGAGTAATTAAAAAAGAATGCTAGAAGAATAAAGTACCAACACCCATCTGACTGGGACGGTGTTGCAAAAAAAGCTTACCTGTTTTTTAAAAATCGAAAGAAGATGCAAGAGGGGCCTGTCTAGGAAGAAAAATATGAGCATATAAACATTTGAAAAATACATTTAAAAAGTACAGAAAAAAAAAGGTGCTGAGATTTTTCTTATTGTTTTTAATTTGACAGCTGGCTATAGGAAAAGACAGACAGAAAAGGGAAGGTCTCCAAGACACTGTATCTTTCTGCTCAATGAAAGTTCCTATCAGCCTGCAAATGTATCTGCTTTTCTCCCTAATCCAAGGTGGCTACCATACACAGTATTATGTTGTCTCATGATTAAGGCTACGATTTGGTCATCGAGGTCGCGGAAGTCACATGACTTCCAGAGACCTCCATGACTTCAGCCCACAGTGGGGGACCTGGAAGCTCTGGGCTGCCCCGGGTGGCGGCGGGACTTGGGAGTTCTCAGACACCAAGGGTGGTGGGGGCTCCGAGCCCAGCAGCTCCTGGCCACCACGGGTGGTGGGGGCCCTGCAGAGCTCCGAACTGCCATGGGGGGACCCCACAGCTCCCACCTGGCAGCGGAGGCAGGCCCCACCACGTAGCTCCCCGCTGTTGCAGGCAGTGGGTGTCCCCAGAGCTCCAAGCCATGGGTTGTGGGGGGACCCTGCCACACAGAGCCTCCGCAGATGGCAGGAGGATCCCACAGCTACAAGCCCATGGGTGGCAGGGGACCCTGGAGCTCCGACCCCCCACGGGTGGTGGGGGCCTCCAGAGCTCTGAGCCGACACCCCCACAGCTGCCCAGCTGCCGCGGTGGGTGGTGTGAGGATTCTGTAGCTCCCCATTTTTGTCATGGATATTTTTAATAGAAGTCAGAGACAGGTCACGGGCAATAAAGAAAAATTCACAGAAGCCTGTGACCTGTCTGTGACTTTTACTAAAAATATTCGTGACAAAATCTTAGCTTTACTCATGATACAGGATTAGTGTTCTTCATAAATCCCCAGCTGCTGGAATCAATTGATTCCATGAGAATCTCAGCTTTCAATTTAAAAAGGAAGTTTCTAGCCCTTGTGATTGCAGAGGGAAAGCTTGGAAACGTGAAGTGAGTGCACCCTAAAGGCTCAGAAATCAGAAACTAGAATAAAACCACAACAACAGAAAAACCGCAAATGTTTTCTTTCTAATCTCATTATTTTAAAGACCATCTCATGCTTTTTGAATGCCTGGGGTTGGCAATACCTGTGTAGCTCTGTTATTAGGTCAGTACATGTCAGTCCCACCATTTCTCTCCTCCTGTTTTCAAAGGCTTACAAACACATTCTTAAATGTGCAGTTCTAATCTGAAAAGCAGTTTTGTGAAAATGGCACCTTCTTACTCATCAGATCACTTTCCCTGGGTGTATTCAGTCACATTTGCAGAGTTCAGTGCAGAAATAAGTTTAAAATAGATTAGGCCTGCAGCGCTAATACTGCTAAGAGAAAGAATCTCTTCCCCTCTGCTGCATGTTCAAGTATATTTTTTTCTTCTACTTTAAAACAAGTATGTTGAATATTTATTCAAGTAATCACCATATAGCGTATCAGAACACTGATATTTTTCAGCTATCCATCATGCATTTTAATAGTTACAAGTAGTATTTATCAGATATTCAGAGCCAGAACTACCTTAAAGGCATCACTGTTGAAGGGGTCAGAACCCAGTCTCTCAGGTCCCGATTGAGCAAAGCACTTAAGCATGTACTTAAAGTTAAGTATGTGCTTAAGTGCTTTGCTGAACTGAGGCCTAAATTTCCACCCACATTTTTGCATGCACAATTTGTATGCCCACAAAAACCCAAATTATTGCACAATACGCACTGGGAAAATGCAGGCACTGTGCAATGTAAGCAGACCCTCATTACAGTCATACAAAAACATGGGTTTTTTAAATCCATATAAATACATATTTATTGAAGAGGCTGAAATGGCTATAGAAGTAAAAACATGCAGATGTAATTTTTAGAATTTACGTTTTTCTTTCAGGCTTCCTCTTGCACCAGTCAAACGTAAATTAAGAACATTTACAGCTTCCACCCATTTCTTTCCACAGCCTCAAAAGACCTGACTCGTATCCACTGTCTTTATTACTAAGGAAATTCAGAGTTGCCACCGAGACTCTACTATTGTTTCGGAAAAATGAGGCATGTGTTAAGATAAGGATGGAGAACTATCAATAAGGTCACAAAGTGCCCTGAAAACTGTATTTAATGGAATGGTCTCATTACTAATCATTTTAAAATGAAAAAACTGTTTCTAGTTTAGGTATCAATAACAGTCCAGGTAAATTAACGTTCACTTAGTTGTAAAATCAAATCTTAACAACTCCATCAAATAATAATAAAGTACTGTGAGGCCAGAGTCTGTGAGTTCCTTACCCTGACTCCTATGCCAGGCCAGCAGGAGGTTGCGGGGTGGAGACTAGATAATGCCAAATTCTGCACCAAACCATCAATGTAAATCCAGATAATTTACTCTCTGTATGGTTGGGTGGGGGAGTTAGGGGATTAAAGGATGAAGGATTCCTGTTGATCAGGAGAAAGAGAGAACATGCAGGGTGCTCTAGTCAGGCTGAGATAAGGACACATATGATTACCCAGAGATCTCAAATTGTTAAGCATCACAGAGCTCTCAGTCAACATGAAGCAGCTTATGCTCTATCTTGTGTGTGTCCACTTGCTTTGGTAGGACCCCTGAAATAGGGCCAACCTGAAGCTGCAGAACAGATATGACAGCATTGTCCGAACTAGCCCTAGAAACAAGGGATTGCAGGGGTGCTTGAACAGTTTTTATAATAGGGGTGCTGAGAGCCGTTGAACCAAACTGTAAACCCTGAATGTAATGGAAACCAGTTCAAGCCAGGGGGTGCGGTAGCACCCCTTCTCCTCCACACCCTTAGTTCCAGCACCTCTGAGGGTTTGGCCAGCCAATCATGATACATGAGGCAGAAACACAGGCCATCAAGTTGAAGGGAAGCTAAAAGCTGGACAGTGAAACCTAGAGAGATGTGAAATTATCATAATCACATGGAGAGACAGAACAAGAATATGGGGAAAGAAACAAAACAAAGATGAAGGACATGTTGAAGTCTTTGAAAAAAATCACAGGGGTAATGGTCATACTGTCAGACAGAAGATGTTTAGAACAAAGGCCAATGAGGAGGCTATCAGTGGTGGAGGTATAAAGGCAAATCAGAAGTCGTTTCAGTTCCTAAAAGGTCAGATCTGTTCCCATTATTACTTACTGACCACCGATTGTGTGCTCAGTACTATCCAGGACAAAGAGGAGGCAAGGAACCTGCTGCAAGGAGCTTATAATTTAAGATGACAAACATGCAGACAACAATTATAGCACAAAAGCAGTGGATAGCCATGTGGTGGGGATGTGTTGTGATACAGTAGGTTTTATTGTTTAGGAATCATAACACAACAAGGTTGCTTTATGACCACATTGTGAGGCCGTCTTCTAACCAGGATCTCAAGGAAATTGGGAGGATGATAAAAGATTAGCAACTACTTAATTCATATTGTCCTGGAAAGAATTTAAGAAGGATGAGGAGACTGCATCATACCGTGGAAAAGCCTGAAGATGTCCTAGCATATTTGTGCAGTAAATTCCGCCAAAATTTCTCTACTATTTTGATTCTTGGATCATTATTCTTTGTATGCTGTGACCAAAAATGCCTTCTATTATATTCTGCTCCCTTTTCATTTCACACACAAGGGAAATCTCCTTCTGTGATTGCCTTAGGTAAATACTGATTTCTCAAAAGTTGCATGGCAAAGGTGTGTTTCATCATTTGTTTGCATACTGTAAGCTTCAGCACTACTGTAAGTCATTCATAAGCATTTGAATTTTAAAGGTCTGCTCTTTTTTAATACTCAAATGTGTTACATAGAAGTTTCTTTGCAAACCTGAACATTGGCTTTAATTAACAGTTCCATAACACATGCAGCATTCAGGGAAATGAGCTGCTAAAATGAACAAAAGGGTTGAAACAAAGATGGTCCAGTAGAAAATCTCATTCCATACACATAAACACACACACACACACACATAGTGTTGTACAATATAATACAATGTAAGCTATGGTACAATATACAATATTGAAATAAGAACAAGATGATAGATGTGAAAAGTTCCTGACTAGAAACTAGAATGTTTTTCACATTCAGCCGTGTGAGGTAATCAAAAGAAAAGCCTGACACAGCTGAACATGAGAAAGTGAAAACCTCTGAAACAGAAGAACAGGCTAGGAAAGAAGAGGAGGTAATATCTAACAGAGGGTAACAGAGCGAATCAGCTGATGAATGAGAACCGAGCACAGGAAAGGACAAAAACTAACTGCAGAGTCTTCTAAATAAAAGAATGAGGTTAGAGCTGCAGAAGAAAGTAAAAGCTGTTTTCAGACAAGAATAGAAAATTCAAACTCTTTCAGGGGTTTAAATGTAAATAGGTTTACTTCAGCCATTCCAGAACGGAGAAATACTTAGGAATTTTGGCATTAATTATCCTAAGTAACTGTAACCTTTGAGTGTCCAGGATGTTTAGTGTACTGTAAGTCCACCAAGAGGGTGCTTTTATGCTATTTGGGTGTATGTTTGACGATATGCTAACCTATTGATGATTAGCACGGACATTTCTTCAAAAAAAGGTGTGACTGACACACACACCCCCACACACCAGGGTGATAGGATTGGGTAACTCAGTTTATAGGTGGTTAATTTCCTCACGTCTATGACTGAATTCTAGCATTTACTATTTACAGAGACTGAAGTCCTTTAGTAATTCCCAGACCAAGTACAATACAAGCAGTGGAAAAGGATGTTTCCCCCACTGCCCTACCATTATGTTCTTCAACCATGAGCTGCAGGGGACTATCCCTAGGGCATCTTAGTCTCCATGCCCTTAATAACGTCCTTGACCGTCTGCTGCAACTATGAAGGAACAGATTAGTGCCAATTCTGATGGTGATTTGTGTGTCCTGGACTGAGACCATTAAAATAGAGAGCAGTGCAATTTACTTAAAGCAAGACTGGACGGAGCCCTTACCAGTGTGATAGACTGAATCCCCATTTTCCTCTTAAATCCTTTTTCCCTTCTCCATTAGTGTCAACACCACCATCACATACAAAGTAGGGACACCTCTGACTTCATTTCCTCATCCCCTTCTATCCAGGATGTGTCCAATTCCTGTCATTTCTTCCTCCACGTCATAAATGAAAATCCAATCTGGCCCATCAGCATCAGCAGCTTGTCCACACTTTAGTCATCTCCTGCCTTGACAATAATTGTGTCTTTTCTAGTCAACTTGATACCCACGCTGGCCACCGCTACAGTCCATCCAAAATGCTGCTAAAATCATCTTCCCTGCTGATCACTCAGATGACCACCTCCTCTTTGAACCCCTGCACTGGCTCCTCATTGTCTTGCTTCAAGTTTGCTGAGGATCTGCCCCAATAAGTTCAAATGTAAACAGCCCTAGCTCCCACTGACTTCAATGGAGCTATGACAATTTACATCAACTGCAGATCTGCCCCCTTGTTCGTCATTTGAAGGCCAGGCACAGTTCTGCCCCAGCCAACCTTATCTCCTACTATGGACCCTCTCTGCTCCAATCCATCACTTCTCCTTTAAATCCCTCTTTAAAACTCACTTCTGCCATGTTGTCTACAAGAAGTGAGTTAACTGAGAACAAATGAACACAACCAAACTTTAATTATTTGCAATGCATTCTCAAGAAGTGCTCCTGGCAAAACAAAATCACACTGTGAAATAACTATAACTATAACCTAGTCCTCCCCGCCCCCTTCCTACCTCCCACTTCTGTTTGAAACCTTCTCATTGCATCTCTGGCCAGGAACTTTGCCTTAAAAAAAGCTTTTGTAAAGTACGTAGCAAATTTCTAGACACTATCAAACTAACAGTAACTGGAAAGAAGATGGACAAAAGTAATTTAAGGTCTTTGACATTTCTAACTTACTATGATACTAGAGTGAAAAAGTAATGTATTTAGCAATATTTGTTTATAACATTTGATTTCGGTTTACTAATTTAATTTAAAACTACAGGTTTCCTATGCACTAATTTTACTTTGGAGTTTACTGTACAAGACAGGATGCTTAGTATACCATTTTAGTTCAATGACTCCTGGGCCCATTTCTGAAGAGTTATTGAGTCTAGGACTGGAGCTGCAGGTGAGTAATCATCATAATTATGGGAGTTGAAGATGAAACAACAAATGATAAAATCATTAAATGTTTGCAGATTAAAATATTAAATATTAAAATGCCCAATGGGAGGGACGTTCATTCATATAATCGTTCCATTTCTGCTTCTGAAAGGGCACTAGGACACACTGTCATGGCTGCTACATTTGAAGCCTTGATCAAATGTGCTCTTGTAACCTCTGCAGTTTCCATAAAAAGGTTGTTGCTAGTGAAATAGGTACATAATTTGTACTGAGTAATTTTTGGAAACTAAATTCAGACTTGTTTTAAACAGCAGAGTGCAAGAGCTGGCATTTTCCTAAGCTTCTAACTGTTCTCTGATGAGGTACGGTCTTATTTTATGTTGCTTATAGAATTTATGTGTGAAAGTAACTATAATTTGTATTATTTTATTTGTGGTTTGTCTTTTTTGAAAAGAAGAAGAAAAGAAGAAGAAGAAGAAGAAAGAGTGTCAAAGATTTTAATTATATTGTTTGTATTCTGTTAATAAATCTGAGCATAAGGGAAGTACTAAGCCCATGACACCTGAACGCACAAGTGATATGAGTCAAACTATGATAAAAATGAGAATCAAGGAAGGGGAAAAGTGTCAAGCCACATAAGTGTGAGCTAAGATGTCCTAGAGAAAAGTGTGTTAAAGGGTACACAGGCCATGTTACAAATCAAATCTAACTCATCTATCTAAGGTAATTGTAAGCAGAGGTGAAAGTAAGCCGGTACGCCCCGGTATGGCGTACCGTTAAGAGCCGGTGCGCTGTACCAGGACCGGCTTTCAGAGAGGCCAATTTAAAGCCCTGGGGTAGCGGCGGTGGGGTTGCGGCGGGGATTTAAAGGGCCCCGGAGCTCCAGCTGCTGCTACTGCCCTGGGGCCCTTTAAATCCCCGCCTGAGCCCTGCTGCCCGAGCCCTGGGGTAGCAGCGGTGGGGCTCTGGCGGGGATTTAAAGGACGCCGGAGCTCCAGCCACCCCTACTGCCCTGGCCCTTTAAATCCCCGCCTGAGCCCTGCTGCCGAAGCCCTGGGGTAGGGGCGGGGGGGGGCCCTCTGGTGGGGATTTAAAGAGCCCCAGAGCTCCAGCCACCCCTACTGCCCCAGCCCGTTAAATCCCCGCCGGAGCCCTGCTGCCAAAGCCCTGGGGTAGCGGCGGTGGGGCTCTGGCGGGCATTTAAAGGGCCGGGGAGGTAGCGGCGGCTGGAGCCCCGGGGCCCTTTAAATCCCTGATGGAGCCCGGCCACTGCTACCCCAGGGCTTGGGCAGCAGGGCTCAGGCAGGGATTTAAAGGGCTCAGGGCTCCGGCAGCTGCTACCACAGCGGAGCCCCAGGCCCTTTAAAGCTCTGCCAGAGCCCAGAGCCCCATGGTAGCCGTGGCAGCTGGGAGCCCCCAGGGCTCCTCAGTGATTCAAAGGGCCCGGGGCTCCGCTGCGGTAGCAGCAGCTGGAGCCCTGGGCCCTTTAAATCGCCCCCGAGCTCCGGGGCTCCCACCGCCTCTGCAGCTGGTAGCTCAGGGGTGATTTAAAGGGCCCCAGGCTCCCAGCCGCCACTACCGCAGCTGGAGCCCGGCCCTTTAAATCAAGATGTAAAGGGCCCGGGGATTTAAGGCCCTGCCTCTTCCAGTTGAGGCCACGCCTCTTCCAGTTGAGGCCACGCCCCCTGCTCAGGACTCTGGCGTACCAGTAAGTCCTCTAACTTACTTTCACCCCTGATTGTAAGGCGCTTATCACCATGATACTGATACTGAAGTACCAAACAAACAACTGAATCAGAAAAAGATGAAGTGGAAAATGGATTGCAACAAATGGAGACTATTAAGATTCTGCTTAAAAGCTTGCTGTAAAGGAGAGGGAGAAGCAAACTGATAGCATTTACAGAACTTACACAGAAAAGTCTGACCCAGGATAGGAACATTTGTTGAAAGCACAGTGATGCTTTTGTGTTTCTTTAGATTATAAAGTTCTCTTGTGTGAGAGACTGATTCAGGAGAGCACTTAAGCACATGTGTACTTTAAGCACATGGCTAAAGTCAGTTGAAGTTAATGGGACTCTAAAGTTAAGTCCCATATGCTATAATGTTTTCCTGAATAGGGAACCAGAGGCTGGAAGGAGTTTTCCCCTGCCCCATGAATAGCAATGCCCATTTGTCTAGAGACACTAGTTGGAAGGATTCATCTTTCTCTGAACATCAGCCACTGGCCACTGACGAATGAGGGATACCAACTAGATGGGCTAGAAGTCTTATAAAGCTTGGCAATTTTTAAAATATTTCCAAGCAAGGACTACAAGGAAATAGAATTCCTCACAGAGAAGGAATGAAACTCAGAGAAAGTGGACAAAATTCTGCCCATATTCCACACAACCCACTACCATGCTCACTTGGTATAAATCAAAGCCGACTTGGCATAAAGAGCAAGGAAGAAAAGCATAAAGTAGAAGGATGAATGTGGGGGCAGAATGGTATTTCTTAAATGCCTATAGAGCAGGGTGTGGGGAGGAGAATTAGATAGGAGTGTAACATTTTTCATATTAATATTGCTGCATGGATCTGACCTGAAAAGTTCAATGTCACTTGTGCCTTGTGTGTGTGTGTGTGTGTGTGTGTGTGTGTGTTTCACTGAATTTAGGGAGTGGAGGGAATAATACCATCAATTTTTGCAGTAGAACGTGTGGCTTCAGAATTCTGAAAGACTTTTCCTAACCCTTCTCCCATGTGCACAAGTGGTAACCTACAGTTCATTACTAGAAAGGGACATGAAACATTTTTTTTAAAAGTCAGATGTCAAAAGGACATGCTGTTTTCCAAAATGGAAAACTCCTAGTTTTGAAATCAAATCATTGAAAAGTTGCTGAAACAAGAGACTAACAGTTATTCCTGCCCAAAGGGTTGATCTAAATTCTTCCTGGAAAGGCTATTGTATGTGGGTTTATATACAATGGTTAACCAAGTAATCAAGGGCCATTAATAATTACCATAACACCTCACCACTTAATGTGTCATATACACAACTTATTCAACAACCCCACAACATAAAACAGAATCAGTTTATTTTTAAATGGTTGGAAATATATTTTCCAACCATCAGATCTTTTTCTGATACCTTCCTGCCCGCCCCCTAAAAAATACTTTGCCTCTCAGATTTCTAGGTGCATAGGATGGGATCCCTATTATGTGTAAACTCTGAAACACATTTCAAAATTGATTTTCTCCCACTGCTTGTTTCTCACACAAGTTCCTCATTTTCTGCCCTTACTGTGCTATGCACACATCAAACTGCCTATGCCCTTTAATTGTGGGTGCTATTCTATTAATAAGAACATAAGAAAGGCCATGCTGGGTCAGTATCCTGTCTTCCAACAGTGGTCAATGCCAGGTGCTTCAGAGGGAATGAACAGAACAGGTAATCATCAAGTGATCCATCCCCTGCCACCCGGGCTAGAGCCTGGGCTGTGGGGCGCTAGGACCCTGCAAGGTGGGAGTGTCCCAGAGCTCAGCCTGCAGCCAGAGCCCAAATGTTGACACTACAATTAAACAGTCCCCTTAGCCCAAGTCAGCAGGCACGGGCCACCCGCGGGTGTCTTTGCAGTGTAGACATACCTTTATGAAAGGTGCTCTGAAAACAGATCTCCTCAATGTACCCACCAAATATATAGAACAAGCATCAGCAGTGTATGATTCCCCCACATTGCCGCATCAGTGTTGCTCAGCCCTGATCCCAGGAACTATCTATAAGGATGAAAGGAGAGTTCATCATTAGCTCTTAGCTTCTTGGCTCCAGGTTTCCAACAAAAGTACCACTGCCAATTATGGTGACAGTCTGAGACGTGGAACTCCTGTCCACCAGGAAATGTCCTGAGACCACTACCATGTTTCACATAGGCCAAACAAACAGCTGTCAACTGGGAAACACATTCAATCATTGCCATCCAGAATGGAATTCAAACCAGGGCCCTAAAAGCAAGAGGCTGCGGCATTACTAACTCCCTGAACTGTCTGATTCCCCTAATGTAAGGTGAACTCTGAAAACTTCAACTACTTCACAAGGGCTGCCTTTTTGGATAAAGCAGATGCACTGCGCATTTTTAGGGTCTGGTCCTGGGAGCACTCTTAACTCCCATTAAAGTAAATGGAAATTAGGGGCGTAGTTTGAGCCCTTCCAGAGTCAGCCCTTGGGCCTTGATACTGCAGTTGCTAGTTTACAGGAGGATTGCCTCATCTTTGTCTAGCTTCAATTAATTCATTAGGACTCCACCTAGGCTCCCCAGTGCACTCACATGCTGTCAGTTGCAGGAGTGGGGCCATAGATGGTAAATGTAAAAATAATCAAGAAAAATATCCTACTTGGGCTTCTCCTCCTGTTCCTATTTACGTCAATAGTTTTGTCACTCACTTCAGAGGTATTAGGATTGGGCCTATGACAGTGTAGGATTCATTACAGAGCCTTAAAAGATTATTTAAAAATGATCATGCATAAATATCAAAACCAAACCCCGTAGGTTGTCCTCATTTTTCTTCCCTTGATATTGCACATTCCAATATCATCTTGCTCACCAGTTGAAATAGAAATTCACTAATGCATACTTTGGGAGTTCTGTCAATGACGGAAGCATTTAATGGTGACAAATAAGCCAGAGAATAAAACAAACAGATGGAAAATGGTCATCTCCGTCCATGGACACCTCTTTGGGATGAAGTCTGTAATGATATATGCACTTAATTCTTCAGAGACAAAATCACTTTGCCATATGTTAAAGATTTTATATCTAATAATGAGTTATAGGGAAGACAGAATGGGTACCAAAGATGGCATAAAATCAACTGTCAAAGCAGTGCCTAGTTGTAGTTCTGAAAAGAAATGATTATCTCATTCAACAAATAGCCGACAGATTGAGAAATAGTATTTCCTATACTTCAGCTGTAAAAGTGCTTAAAAGAACCTGTTTTGATTCCTAGTATCATTAATCCAGGCAGAGCATAATTCACCTATACAACCAGCTAGAACAATTTTTTTCAAACCTTGGTGCCTAAAATTAGTCTTCTAAATCCATATTCAGGCCGTGTTTCTGTAATTAAAGACATGCGGGAGTAAGGGTGAATCTCTGCATATCTTACTGCAGAAGCCAGAGTGCTGAGCACCCACAGTTCCCATGGACAATGGGGTGCTCAGCACCTTTGAAAAAAAAATCAATCCATTTCAATCATGTGCCTAAATATGGCTTTTCAAACCTAACTTTAAGTGTCCAAGTAGAGCAAATCACTCTAAAGCATCAAATATGGTAAGACAACAATGGACATATTTAGGACACACTTTAAGGATGCCAACAACATGATTTCCATGGCAAGTGATAATCTGAATACCAGCTGAAAAGAGAACATGAAGGGGGTCCTAGAGAAACATTATACAGAACAATAGAGAAAGAAGACACATCCATCCACATAACAGTCAGAAGTTTGAACAGACCAGCACAAGACCAAAAATAAAGGGCAGAAGCTGGTGGACCTGAGTGTGTGGGAGGATAAAGAAGAAAGAAGAGTACAATATTTTGAGTATTGCCATGTGCACAGCACCCAATTAAACTACTCCTCTGACACAGAAAAATGCCATGAGCAGGCTTTCCTGCTTCATGTGGTTATCACTTGGTGTTTATCATTACACCTTCCCGGACTGGCAAATAGGTAGATGTTTGGTCTGATGCCAAGCAGATTTTGATGTAACTGCAGGCATCTTTTGGTGCATCACATTTCTGATAACAGGTACATTTCCACAAGGCTTAACCAGAATGTGGCTCACAGTGATTTTGCAAGTCTTACAAACAACGATGGCTATTTTTAGAACCCAGATATCTAGAACTTGCAGGATTTTCCTCATTAGATAATTGCTATTTTAAGATTATAATTTGCCAGCCAAGATGAGCCAGAAAGATGAGATCCAAACTTAGCACTGTTTGTATCACCATCTAAAGTTAGTAATTGGTAATGCTGTAGAACAAGCTAATTTTAGTCAGCTGTGGGGTCTTTGTAAGCATGCTATAGTCAGCCTTCTTCCTAAATATCATTATGATGAGTAGGCCATATCTGACCTGAAACTGAAAAAATATGTTTGGTGTCTTTAGGATAACTCTCAGTACAGTTGGCCTGGATGAAATAATTAGCTTTGTAGCCAGATTTTACTAGTTCTGCGTCAGACCCATTCTAACATTCTCAGAGCCTTTCAAAATCTAGAGGCATTCCATTTGACTTTCTTATAAATTCTTACAGAACTGTGTGATATTTTCAAAGATCTAAGTTGCTTTAGGAGAAAGATGTCTCATCAGTCAGAGTTGGTCACTTGCTTTCTATATCCAGTACATTGCACACATTCAGATCCTGAAAAGTTTCCTAGGGGACACTATCAGATTGCCAGTATTGGTTGGATGTATTCCTGGAGGTTTCATCACGACAGAATCTTTAAGTAAAGATTAATCTTTAATTCCTGGAGACTCCAGGACACTCCTGGAGGGTTGGCCACTCTAGGACACTGCTATGTAAGCTGCTCAGGGTGGCATATGCCATGACAATGAGCTACACTCTAGTCATAGTCACATCTCAAAGCAAAATCACACTTAAGTCATTCAGGACTGGTATCTTACAGGTAATTTAGAGAAGTGTGTGATAGCAGGTCAGAGCAGTCTCAACCAAGCTTTATTCTTGCAGCTTGCTGTGCTTGACCTAGGGACCTAGCCAGGAGGTACAAGTGGTATAGTGAGAATTCTATTCAAGACCTTGCATCAAGGTCTCCTGTTGCTGAGGCAGATGCTGTTCTTGGCTCTATATTTCATGGAATGTGAGGTGATGGTAGGAGGTGTGGGATGTGGGAGGGGGGGGAGATTCCAGACAAACTAACATCCTTGCTGTTGACTGCAGTTACTCTGTGAGCAGTGCAGCTTGTGAAAGACCTCAGTTGTATGTGAAAGAATTTTTTACTTCTTCCTCCACAGAAAGGAATGGATTCAGCATATGCCAGACCTGCTTTTTCTTCTTCTTCTTTTTTTTTTTTTTTTGTGGCCCACTGTTTTGCAAATGGCATTCTGAATCGTTTGCATCATCTTCTCTCTAGCTTAGGCTACATCTACATTGCACATGACTGGCAGCGGTGTGTAGGGTATGCATAGCTACATAGTGCAGAGAAAGGTTGCAACAGGAGGTAAGCAGTGGGGAAAAGGTTCCTTTCCCCACTGCCTCTTCCCTGCCAAAGCATTTCCTTGCTGTGGGGAAAGGTTCCACAGCAGCAAGCTGCTGGTCCAGAGCCTTTCCCTGCTGCCTCCCTGCTGCCAGAGCCTTTCCCTGCTGCTGGAGAGGCAGTGGGACATTACACTGCTAAAAAGGCAGCGTAGATGTGGGAAGTGCTGCTTGGGCACGTAGAGAGCCATGTACATACTCACAGGGTTCAGGGATGTCTTTACTCACCTAAGCAATGCCTCACCCTCTACACTGGTATTTATGCCTGTCCTAGACTGCTGTGCAGTGTAGATACTTTACACACTGACAAAAAGACAGGTTTCAGAGTAGCAGCCATGTTAGTCTGTATTCGCAAAAAGAGAAGGAGTACTTGTGGCACCTTAGAGACTAACCAATTTATTTGAGCATAATTTGTAGCATAATAAGCTACAGCTCACTTCACTGAATGCATCTGATGAAGTGAGCTGTAGCTCACGAAAGCTTATGCTCAAATAAATTGGTTAGTCTCTAAGGTGCCACAAGTACTCCTTTTCTTTTTACTGACATAAAGAGTGTGCAGTGCAGACGTACCTTTAAAAAGACCTTTATATCACACAATGTATATGACCAAAAAGATGCATTTTTAGAATCTTATGGAAACCAAGTTCAAAATTTCTCACTGACATCAGATGATGTATTTTACCAGGGAGGTAAATAACTAGTGTTTATTCCTTCTCTAGTGCACTATGTGTGAATTCAGGCTTTCAAATGGATTTCTTCAGTATTGTAGTTGAAAGTTTCTCTTGCAGCAAATGCTTTCATTACAAAGAGATGACAGCCTCTCCCCATTTGTTAAGGGTGTTGCTAGCATTCTGTTACAAACCACATTTTGAACTCTCTGCTATCCCAAAATGAAACAGATCTGCCCCAAAAGGGACAGGTGTCTTCTCTTGGCTGTGCTTTCTTTTGGAGGTAATCTGAATGCGGGAAGGAGGAAGATCCTGGCCCAAGCAAGGTTCCCTTTGTTCTGCTTCACCACGGCAGGTTCTATACCGCCACTGGCAGCACCCCGGACAAAGAAAGGTTGTGGCCAGAACACTCTGTACTTCAGCAGTCTCCATACAGCGTAACAACCCCTTGGGCCTGTTAATAGTCTACACAATTTAGAGCAGCCTTGAAGCTGTTCACAGTTGTGCCAGGGGTTGAATCATCCCATTTTCTGCCTCAGTGTTAGGGGATTGAAAGGTGGTGTAAAGCCACTTTTGTCTCCCCTCTGAGCTCCTGCATCACCTGAGAATTGAGTTCAGGAAGTTTATGAGATGTCACTGAAGTCTCAGCTGATTTTTCCTTATGTAAAATTGTTTTAATTTCTGTCCTGAAACACTGTGTATCAAACTGGAGTTGGCCTAGAATTGTCAAATTTGATTTCTTCTGTCCTTACTGACAGCTGGTGCGCTAGTATTTCTGAGAAGATTGGGTGGTCAGCTTTTGTTATTTGATCTGGTTTTTGGGACCCTCAGACAGGTACACGAGATCTCATTATCTATTTCAATTATTATTGAACTTATCACTCCCTCAGTGCATTTGTTTTAAAAACAAAATTCAATTAATTTTTTTAACAAAGAACATTACAACAACAAGTCTTTGGAGGGCATTCATCCTGCAGCATTGGCTACCCATTTAACAGAACATTCATTACATCGCACAATATACCTTCCACTAGAGACTCCTCTACACCTGCCATACAATCCTCTCCAACCCACAGTCCCTATTAGTTATTACATATGGACACTAATGTCCCCAAACAGAGCTTGTTAAATATGTCAGCGCTGCACAGAACTGCTATTTATTATTATTATTAATTTATATTATGAGTGCCTAGAGGCCTGCCAAGATTGGGATTCCATTGTGCCTAGCACTGGATAAACAGAATAATAGACAGTCCCTGTCCCAAAAAGCTTATAAGCTAAATACACAAGGAAACGAGAGGTTATGGCGACAGAGGTTACCATACAAGTATAGCTTTAATCTAGCTAGCTTGGGGACCAATAGCAGTGAAGCCACGGTACATGGTTCACCTCAGGAAGTACCCTGGCTCCTGGATGGGCTGGTATAGCCCATGCTGAAGTCCAGGCTGCCACGGTTTCACTGCTTTGGTAGCCACACTAACTAGATTAGCTCAGGTTTGTCTACACATGCTGCAGTCACACACCCCAATCACAGTGTAGACATACCCTGGGAGGGAGGGAGCAAGAGTGGGGCTGGAGCAAACAGCCAATCAGCACAGAGGAGAGAAGGTCCAGGAGTTCTGGATGACACAGTACAGGAGGTCAGGGTGCTGGAATAGCTGTGACCACAGCTTATCTTCCTATTCACTCTTCACTGACAAGACAAGTTCACCACTTATGTTATATACACACCGTATACCTATCCCACCCCCATGCCACCTTCCCTATATAGCTGTCTCACTCCAGGCACTGGATGTTTTATAATAATTTTGGCAGCAGCATAGTCTAGTGGCTTGAGCACAGGCCTGAGACTCAGGAAATCTGGCCTCTCCTCCTGGCTCTGCAACTTGACCTTGGTCAAGTCACATTCCCTGTTTGCAATTCAGTTTCTCCATCTGTAACTTTTGGATAATGATACTTTCCTTCTTGGTAAAACATTTTGAGATCAATGGACAGAAAGTGCTCTAAGAGACATAAGCATGTTTTCATTTTAGCTCTTGGTTATGGCCAGTGATCATACTGCAGCAGAGGATATCTTATCCCCAACTTCAGCTATGTAACAACTAATATCCAAGCCTAGGGCCTGATTCTGATCTCATACCACTGTTGTACTCTTATAATTTCATTGGCTTCAGTGGAATCAGTCCTGATTTGCACCAGTGTAAGCAAGAAAAGGATCAAGCCCTTAGAGTCCTTGTATGAACTAACAAACTATATAGGGTTTCAGATGTTCCTAGCCCCCTGGGTTCATGGTCAGACTGCCAAGAAATACAGGATTTAGTATGTCAAACAGCTCAGAGACTTGTCACACAGATGGAAAGAACACCCGGTGGCACAGAGGTGGAGTTAGAGAAGTTAAAGTTGTTTGAGGTTTTTGAATGACACATTTCTATACTTTCCAAAGTGTGTTTATTCATTATTTTAAAATTACAACTTTCTTTTCATGTGTTTTCTCTTAAGATATTGATGTATATACTGCCCTAAAAAGACCGTCAGCTTAGAAATCACGCTTGTCTGAACTGATTTTTTGTTTTAAACAAATTGTAGTTATAAATAACATCTACAATTACTAAACCTGAAAGAAATTAAGGAAAAAATATTTCTCATTTTTTCACAGTTTATTTAGTGCATTTGACAGATTCAATTTCACTTTTTCATACATACTGTCACTTTCCTGTGTTTGTGTGGGTCTTTTGCACAGCAACAGAGGAGAGAAAAACATTGAAAACAAATAGAAAAATGTGCTGGTAAGCCACAAAAAATTGACAAAGGTATTCAGAAGTAGGTGAAACTACTTTTTGTATTTTTAAAAGGACTAGATTTCAAGCGCAGGTGTCCCTTTATCTCCAGTTTAATAAGGATATTTGGGGGGATGACTGGGAATTTAGACAGCACTTCATTTAAACAGTTCTGTGAAGTCAAGTCAGCTTTGTCCTGTGAAAGTCTGATTCTGCTCCCCCTACTCACATAGAGAAGGGTCTTACTCCTTAAATTATCCAAATGTTTAAGAGTAACTAAACCTGCAACAGTCCAGAATTTTTAAACACACCCAAACGCCCCTGCTATATGTAACGCCTTCTGGGCTGTAGCTGGTAACCAAATTGCAGGTTTCAAGTTTTAGTTTGGCAAACTGTTTAAAATGAGAGGCCACATAGAATGGTTGCTGGTAAGGCTCTCTGTCCAGTGAAAGAAGATTGCTCAGTCAGCTATGTGATGGGCATAGACAGTGTTTCCACAGGCTCCTAGATGCTGTAACACATCTTTTGAGGGATGCTATGTTTATTGTGGCTGGAAAGTTTCTAGCCAAGAGAGTTGCTAAGTAAGGAGGTGTAGCCAGTGAAGAGTAACGTGCAACAGTGTTGCTGTGTTCAGTAATACTGGGGGATATTCAATTAGTGTTACAGGTAAAGTGAACAGCTTCATTTCACCTTTGAAATGTTTGACGTAGTTTTAGAAAATATATGGGCAAGAAGAAAAGGAGTACTTGTGGCACCTTAGAGACTAACCAATTTATTTGAGCATAAGCTTTCGTGAGCTACAGCTCACTTCATCGGATGAATACTGTGGAAAATACAGAAGATGTTTGTTTTTATACACACAAATCATGAAAAAATGGGTGTTTATCACTACAAAAGGTTCTCTCCCCCCCCATCCCACTCTCCTGCTGGTAATAGCTTATGTAAAGTGATCACTCTCCTTACAATGTGTATGATAATCAAGGTGGGCCATTTCCAGCACAAATCCAGGGTTTAACAAGAACATCTGAGGAAGACGGTAGGAGTGGGGAGGGGGTTAGGAAAACAAGGGGAAATAGGTTACCTTGCATAATGACTTAGCCACTCCCAGTCTCTATTCAAGCCTAAGTTAATTGTATCCAATTTGCAAATGAATTCCAATTCAGCAGTCTCTCGCTGGAGTCTGGATTTGAAGTTTTTCTGTTGTAATATCGCAACTTTCATGTCTGTAATCGCGTGACCAGAGAGATTGAAGTGTTCTCCGACTGGTTTATGAATGTTATAATTCTTGACATCTGATTTGTGTCCATTTATTCTTTTACGTAGAGACTGTCCAGTTTGACCAATGTACATGGGAGAGGGGCATTGCTGGCACATGATGGCATATATCACATTGGTAGATGTTTGTTGCATAGGTAATATTTTATTTGGTGGAGAATACGAGGAGTGGGTGGGGATGTGTGTATTCAACAATGTAGAGGCCATAAACTAAGTCTTGGCAGTAGTTTTGACTTCACAAAGTCCTAAACTCCCATTAACATACATGTTAATAATCACCATAATAAAAGCTTTACCACACTTTTAACAGCTGCTTTTCAAGTAATCACAAACCTTTTCCCAATAATGGTCTCAAATGGGTAATTTTTTCTTGAAAGTTACATGTTGTGTATGAAAGCCTCTTCTATTTAATGAACTGCAAATAGCTACATTTGCAATTACATTTCACTGTGTAAGATAAACATATTAGTGTGTGTCAACTGTAAGGATCCTATCACAGAACCAGCTGAATAACTTCATGAAAGGAAACCAAAAATACCCAATCTCCAATCTGAACACAGAGCAGCGTCCATTGACTTTTATTTTGTATGTAGCTACACCACATACATTGATCTTGGATTCTGGTTGGCTGCTATTGATGGTACATTTTTTTCTATATGACTACAAGTTCCAAAGTTTTAATACCACAATTATCTCTGGACTAGATTATGGTTAGCGCCTACGTAGCCACTAAGTGGAGTGTGAGAAAGTAAGGAGCCTCCTCCACCCCCCACTTTTGCTGCCTGAAAAAAGGACAGCCCAGAATCACAGCCCTTGCACTTGGTGGGTATGTAAGAGATCTGAATGGTATGAATGTGGGTTCCCTCTCCCCATGTGTGTGGTCAGGGAGGGCACTATTTTACACCTCTCAAAGGGATATAGCAAATTGTTCTCATCCAGTACAAGTGAAGAGCTCGAAGAGGCATCCAGATGCTCCTCTGGCATCCACCCTTACAACAGATTATGCCTTAAAGACACAATTGACACCTTTATGATTTGGAGAAGGATGTGAACAACAAGCTGGTGAGGTCTCCTGATAGTGCTACATTTTTATGATTAGTAAAAACTAATCTAAAGGACTGTGAGAAACTCCTGATGGATTTAGACATAGTGGAGATTGGGCAGCATGTCAGATGGAATCCAACTTGGATGAGTCTATGGTAAGGCATACTGATACAATTATTTTAACTTCTATACTTACCCCTGTGGGCTTCAAACTTTCCAGATCCTCAAAAGGGACAGAAATTCAGGAGTCATTGTAGATACTCAGTGAAGACATCTGCCCCCTGGGCATCAGCAGTTAAAGCAAATAGAGCACGGGTGCATTAATAAAGGGATGACAAAAAGACTACCCCCATCATCTGAAATAGCATTACCAATTCTGGTGGCCTCATTGAGATATAGGACAGACTAAAGAAATCTGAAGAAGGGCAACTAAAATGACTAGATGTGTGTCTGAATTTACAAAGATGGACTAACAAATAGATTAACATTAAATAGCCTGGAAAGGAGAAGAGGAAGTTATGCATTCAGAATCAGGAAAGACTGAAAACTGATCACTGAAAACTAATCAGCCTCTCACCTTTGTATCCTGTCCCATAAAACAACAAGTGTACACTTGCTGAAATTAAAGGCAGTAATTTTAGAACAAAGGAATTTATTTTATAGTTAATCTGTGGAACTCACTGCACAGGAAGTCATAGAATCAAAACACAGTGGCTAGATAATTTAATAAGCACTAACACCACTTGTGCTATGCAAGTTAAGACAACATGGACAATCAATCTCCTGAATAGAGAAGGTGCCAGTGTAGACACCGTGGTTGATTACAGCGCTGTGATTGGCCTCTGGGAGGTGTCCCACAATGCCTGTTCTCGCCTCTCTGGTCATCGGTTTGAACTCTACTGTCCTGCCCTGCCCTGCCCTCAGGGGACCAACCGTCATCTCCACCCCATAAATTCCTTGGGAATTTTGAAAGTCCCCTTCTTGTTCGCTTGGTGATGCGTGCAGTGGTCTCAGCGCATCTTGCCAGGTAGCCATGCCTGCTCCACGCACCAGGCGATCCCTGATGTGGAGCAATGCTCAGCTGCTGGACCTCATCAGCATTTGGGGAGAGGAGGCTGTCCAGTCCCTGTTGTGCTTCAGCCGTAGGAATTATGATACCTACAGACAGATTTCACGATGCATGATAGAAAGGAGCCATGCCCAGGACACACTGCGGTGCAGGCTCAAAGTGAAGGAGCTGCAGAACGACTACCACAAGGTGCAGGAGGCAAACCACTGCTCCGGTGCTGCATCCACGAGCTGCCAGTTCTACAAAGACTTGGACACGATACTCAGTGGTGACCCGACCTCTACTGCGAAGGCCACTGTGGATACTTCGGTGGCTCGCGTGCCAGTCGAAAGTGGACGGAGCCAGGAGGAGGAAATCTTGGACAAGGATGTGAGGGGGAGGGGGACCCAATGGCAGAGGATGACTCGGAGTTCAGAGATGCAAGCACCCAAGAGCTCTTTTCTACCCCGGAGGAGGCTAGCCAGTCACAGCTGTCAGATGTTGGCGAAGCGCAAACAGGAGAGGAGGCCATCTCCTGTTTCTTGCCCCATTAACAGTAACTTTCCCACACCTCTGTGCTGTGATGGGGACCATTGCTGCACACAGGCGAGCTGCATAGGGGCCAGGGCAGAAGCTGCAGTCTTTGAGAAGCAGCAAGACATCTTCCATAATGATCACATCCTGTGGAAAGTGTGGGGATGATCATCAGCCCCCCCCCCCCCCCCCCCGCAGTGCTGGCTCTCCCCAAGAGCCACATGCCCAGTGTACAGCACAGTTTGGGAAGAGTGATTTATCCTGCTCCTGTGACTACTCACCATTTTGGGGGTCTTATGGCTCATGTGTGCTTGCCTGGGGTCAGCCAGTTAATGACAGGTGTGAGAATACTGGCTGTGTTTTAAATCACTGCCTAAGTGTTCTCTGTGTTGCAAACAATACTGCTTCTGTAAAATGTTGCATTTAAACTTCACAGAGATGACCTTGGGAGCCCAGCCTCCTTCTTTGTTATTGGCGGCTGAACGGCTGTGCAGAATTAGAAAGTGGCCAAGAAGAACTAAAGAGGACTTTCTGCATGATATCATGATGCACTCTGCGGCCAAGAAACAGGAATTGAAGGAGTGGCGGGACAGCGAGAAGAGGTACCAAAAGGAGAATGCGACATACCAGAATAAAGCCATGGAGCGGCTCTTAAATGTTATGGAGCGCCAAGCGGACATGCTCCAGGCGATTCTAGCACTGCAAATTGAGCAGCTCCGTGCCCGCCCTCCCCTGCAGCTGCTATCACAAAACTCCTTCCCATGCTCCCCCCAGACACCGCCAATACACTCTTATCAACCTCCTGGCTCCAGTCTATACCCACGGCATTCCTCCCCCCTCACAGTCCAGCACTGCGGACTCCCACTACCCATTGCACTCAACACCCATGCCTCTGCATTTTGGTCCTGCTGAAGTACAGTACCCGCTGCATTGTACTCCAAAGGAGAAGACTGGATATGTCCTGGGACACACACAAATCTTTAGCCATCCTGGGACCTCTCCTCCTCCTCCTGGGACCCTCCCTTCCCCCATCTCCCTCACTGCTGATTTTTTTTGGTTTGATTCTCTCCTCCGGTTGTTGTTTTTTAATAAAAGAATTTTGTTGGTTTGAAAGCAATCTTTATTCTATTAATTGCAAAAAGAGCACTGCAAAGTAATGTTAAACCTACATATTGCATTGTCTGCACCAATCACCTCCTAGCATGACAAGCACTGCACTCCTGAGCACAGCAACAAATATTAGTGGCTTTCAGCTTCAAAGCACTGCCTCAGGGCATCCCTGATCCTTATGGCCCCGCGCTGTGGCCCTCTAATAGCCTTGGTCTCTGGCTGTTCAAACTCAGCCTCAGGTGCTGAGCCTCAGCGATCCAGCCCTGAGTGAAGCTTTCACCCTTCCCTTCACAAATATTATGGAGGGTACAGCATGTGGCTATAAGCATAGGAATATTATCATCAGCCAGGTCCAGCTTCCCACAGAGGCAGCACCAGTGGGCCTTTAAATGGCCAAAAGCACACTCAACATACATTCTGCACTTGCTCAGCCTGTTGTTGAACCACTCCTTGCTGCTGTCAAGTTGCCCCGTGTATGGCTTCATAAGCCATGGCATTAAGGGGTAGGTGGGGTCTCCCAGGATCACAAGGGGCATTTCGACTTCCCCTACAGTGATCTTCTGGTCTGGGAAGAAAGTCCCTGCTTGCAGCTTCCTGAACAGGCCAGTGTTCCAAAAGATGCGTTGTTCTGTGCTAGGCCCCAGGCCTATCAGGAGTGCTCCGAAAGAATGAGGCCTACACGCAGCAAAGCAGCGAGTTATTGGCTTTAATGAAGGTAAGTGACACACCCGCAACGGGGACTCCAAGCGTTGCTGTCACGGAAGCGGGGAACCCAGCGCACCGGAGCTCTGCCTGGGACGGAGTCCGACGAAGGGGCAAACAGCGAGCCATAATAAGCAGTACACAGAAACAGCTCATGAATATATAATTAGGTACTTTCCTAAAGGGGTTTTCCGCTACCTGGCAAAGGGCCATGCAGGGCAGAAAAAACCAGCCTAAAGCTGGTTATAGCCGGATTTCCATGTCCTACAGTGACCTGTCAGCTCCGAGAAAACGGAAGTTCCCTAGCTAGGCTGTAACAAAGTCTTCCGCAGTCCCGTACATGCGTGCAGCACACACCTTTCCAGACCAGCCTGCGTTAATGTCTGTGAAATGCCCACAGTGCTTCACAAGCATCTGGAGAACCACTGAATTGGAATATGCGTGCCATCTATTGCCCCTCTGCAGTTAGGGAAGCCCATTTGTGCAAAGCCATCTACAATGTCATGCACGTTGCCCAGAGTCACGGTCTTTTGGAGAGGATGCGATTAATGGCCCTGCAGACTTCCATCAATACGAGTCCAACGGTAGACGTTCCCACTCTGAATTGGTTAGTGACCGATCGGTAGCAGTCTGGAGTAGCCAGCTTCCACTGTCCAATCGCCACGCGCTTCTCCAATAGCAGGGCAGCTCTCATTCTCGTGTCCTTGCGCCACAGGGCTGGGGTTTGCTCATCACACAGTCCCATGAATGTGGCTTTCCTCATCCGAAAGTTCTGCAGTCACTACTCGTCATCACAGACGTGCATCACGACGTGATCCCACCACTCAGTGCTTGTTTCCCGAGCCCAAAAGCGGCGTTCCATGGTGGTCAGCACCTCCGTGAATGCCACAAGCAATCTCGTGTTGTAGCTACCACGCGTGGCGAGATCAATGTCGCACCCCGCTTGCCTTTGTAGTTTAAGGAATAACTCCACTGCCACTTGTGATGCATTGCTCAGAGCGAGCAGCATACTGGGCAACAGTTCAGGATCCATTCCTGCAGCCCGAAGAGGCAGGGAGCACAGTACACAAACCGTTGAAAGATGATGGCAAATGTGGATGGAAGCACAGGGATTGCTGGGATGCGACCCAGGATGCCCCGCAACCCCCTCCGCCTTCCCACAACTCTTAGCGGCAGAAGAGGAAGAGGTGTTCTGTGGGATAGCTGCCCAGAGTGCACCACTCCAAATACCGCTGCAAGTGCCGCAAGTATGAACACGCTATTGCGCGGGCAGCTGACAGTGTGAACACAGAACAGCGGTTTCCCTTCAACGCTCTCTGAGCGGCGCTGTAACTCCTGGTGCTGTAACTCTGTCAGTGTAGACATACCCCAAAGAAATACAGGTTTAATTCCCTGCTCCACCATGGTCTTCCTGTGGGCAAGTCACTGAATCTTCATGTGCCTCATTTTCCTATCTGTAAAATGGGAATAATAGTTTTTCCCCACCCCACAGAGATGTTGTGAAGAAGCATACACTAAATATTGCTAGGTATTCAGATAATGTGGTGATGGGGCCATATAAGTACCTAAGATAGATAGATGCTTCAGGGAATAAGTTAGTTGTGGTGGTCAGGAAGCAATCCATCAAATATAAAAGTTCCCAATTGGCTAGAAACGTGTTGTTTGTGGGAGGAGAGATTGACATGCCTCCTAAGCACCCATATTGATAGAATGCCAGGCTAAATAGAACAACGGTGTGATCTGACACAGCACATCCTATATTGAGGCTGAGTAATTTAGCAGCAAGAGGACAGCAATTTAAACTCTCAATTTGTACTGAGAGCATAGCTTATGTGTCAAATCCTCTCCCTCATGTTCTAGGTGAAAACTTGCTTCTGAAAGTATTTTTCTTTCTAAAACCAAACATGAAAATGAAAACAGAAGAAACTTAGCACAAAAGAACTGTTTAAATAGCAGAGGTATTGAGATACTATGGAGCAAAAAAGTCAAAGTTAAGGCTGACATACCCGTAGGCACCTGAGGGGCTGCCAAACAGCAAAAGTTTTATATACACACTCAGTGAAACAAACATCAAATTTGATTCTGCTCCCACTGAAGTGAATCGCAAAACTCCCATTAGATTTCAATGGTTCAGGCTCTGGCCCCTTCTGACAAGGAGGTAGATTAAAGATAGCATGCAAGCCATAATGTTGTATTTGTTTATTTGTGCCACAATCAGTGTTGCTAACACTTCATTTTTTGTACATTTAGAAGATATTTAGTTATCTCAATTATTTAACAATGTGTAAAATTACAAACAAGTTCAATTACAATATGTTCCTCTTGCTTGTGTAAACCTCTCTTCTTGGCCACATACATAATGAAAACCCTATTGAGTCAGTAATAAAATCCAGAAATCTTTCAAGTCTCAGAACAGAATGTTCAAATTTTGTAGCTCACTTCCTTTTCTAACCAGACAGCAGGGCTGCCAAGAGAATTTCTGGGCCTTCAGCCCCTTTTCATATTCTTTTAGAAAATATATAGCATTCTATCAGAGCTGCCAGGGAGCAGACACTGATTATTTTTAATCCAATTATGTACAAATGCAATTAAAAAAAATAGAATACTCCTTGGTTTTCACTCAAATGGGACAAATGCCTCAGCCTCGGGCAGGGAAAACAATCGTCTCCAGTTTTGTCAATAAATAAATGTTCATGTCACCCCAGTGAAGGAATAATGCACTACCACACACTTCAGGACATGGCTTCCAAGCACACAGCCCTAATTCACATGTTGTCGAACATGCAAAATGGGTAGTCACACATGCCAGTACCTGATTTGCATGTGTAATAGCAGTAAGTATGTGTGCAAGTTAGGTGCATGATTTGGCATATATTGGTTTTTGAAGACCATTTCCTTAGGACTCATCCTGTGAGAACGTTAGCGCCCTCACCTCTCATTGAAGCCAATGAGTGATGAGGTGCTTGGCAAGTCACAGCATGGAGATTTTGATAGTAAATATATGAGTATTAATCTTATATTACATACAACACTTGAGATTCCTGTATGATGGATTAATAGTCCTGGCAATAGCTGCACAAAATGAAAATTCCACAACTGCACTTTTATTTCTGTTTGGTAGCATGGTCTGCTTTTGTATTTATACTGTAAATAGCCCGTTAAAAAGGAGCACAATAGATTTCGCATATGTTAGTACAATAATTACAGTACAGGAGCCGGCAACAGCCACGTGAAGGGAATAACAAACATTCAAAGAGGTTCATGTGGCATAAAGATACAAAACTAAGCTCAAGTCAGAGAGTTTTCCCACACTCCAGTTAAGTGCATTACCAACAGGCCACTGATGTACTTTATGTGATCACAAGAAAGCATCATTGTACATGGCATGATATAATGTATCCCTAAGGCATTTATCATAAGATATCTGTAGCAGAGGTATTTAAACTGGTGTGTGTGTGAGTACCGCAAGGACCAATGAACATACAGTTTTAAAGGGGGCTATGAGATAACCTGTCTAGGAAACACAGGTATCAACATGAGAGCGGGGAGTTAACTCCATCCCTCTTAGGAATTTTACAGGAAAAACCAGGTAATCCTAAACCTATAACCCACACCCTAAAATGGAAGGAACTCATGGATTTTTCCCAAGTTGTTTGCATTGCTCCTATGCTTAAATCTTTCCACATCAGTACAGTGACATAATGAGGCAGAATAGGGCACAGATAGCAATTACTGAAAGGTCCCTGGAATTTGAGATAGCCCAAAAAGAAATATTTAGGAGGAAGAATTCCAGAGAGATGAAGAGAATGAAAACCAGCCAAACAAAAACCAGACAGATTGTAGGGATGGGGAGGCAGGTTGGGGACAAAAATCACAAAAGAATAGATGAGCAAACAGGCAAAAAGATGAGGGGACATGGATAAGAGAAATCCAAACAGAAACAATGGGTTGCGGGCAGAGGGGGAGGGGAGAGAGAAAAGAGAAGGAAGGGAGAGAGAGAGAGAGAGAGAAAGCAGGTAAGGACAGACTAAATGGAGGAGGAATGGAGTGCAGGAATGGTAAGAATGGTGGGATTAAGAAATATGAAGAGATGAGAAAGGTAATGGTGGGAGAAACTCACAGCTCTATTGTACTGCTGTATATTTTCCCTTTTTAAAAATGAATGCATAACCAGTTTCAGAATAAACTCAATGTGGCAGACATTCACAGTGGTAGGCATTATGAAGTGATAGAATCTGCAGTAAGAGGCCCAGGCCCAGCAGCTTGTCCAACCAGATGAAATGATAGGGTTTAAATGGGAGAATTGCTCCTTTAGAAAAGCTATGCCATTCCAAGTGAGGGATTGCTTAGCAGGGGTAGCTCCCCAGGAACACAATATACTGCACATGCATTCGGTGTGAACATAAGAACGGCCATACTGGGTCAAACCAATGGTCCATCTAGCTCAGTATCCTGTCTTCTGACAGTGGCCAATGCCAGGTGCTTCAGAGAGAATGAACAGAACAGGTATCAAGTTATCCATCCTCTGTTGGCCATTCCCAGCTTCTGGCAAACAGAGGCTAGAGACACTTGAGAGCATGGTTTTACATTCTTGCCCATCCTGGCTAATAGCCATTGATAGATCTATCCTCCATGAACTTATCTAGTTCTTTTTTGAACCCTGTTTTAGTCTTGGCCTTCAGAACATCCTCTGGCAAAGAGTTCCACAGGTTGATTGTGTGTTGTGTGAAGAAGTACTTCTTTTTGTTTGTTTTAAATCTGCTGCCTATTAATTTCATTTGGTGACTCCTGGTTTTTGTGTTATGAGAAGGAGTAAATAACACTTCCTTATTCACTTTCTCCACACCAGTTGTGATTTTATAGACATCTGTCATATCTCCCCTTAGTAGTCTCTTTTCCAAGATGAAAAGTCCCAGTCTGATTAATCTCTCCTCATATGGAAGCTGTTCCATACCCCTAATCATTTTTGTGTAGAGTTATGATTATTTGGCAGTAATTCAGGAACCAGAACATTCAAAATGCAAATGGCATCATCTTGAGAGTTTTACAAGTAAAATTCCTGTCACAAAGAGGACAGGGAATTAAGGAAGAGCAGACTTCAGCAAGCAAATTCTTAGCCAGCCCATCTTCTGAGTCCTAGAAATACTCTTGACCTGGGCTAATAAATTTCCCTAAGACATAGACATTCTCTTGGCCCTGATCCCAGGTTCACATAAGAAACCATTTCATAGGCAAAGTTATTTATGGTTACTCAGCCCCCATAGCATTTTATCTGAGGTGGCATTATTAAAACCTCTACCACCACACACGCTACTGCATGAACTGTCTCTTTCTTTGCTTTATAGATTTGTAACTGAAAATCTAGTAAAATCCCATAAATATTGGGATGCTTCAGTGCCCTACAGTCAGACAAGAGCTGGCTGAGGAGAAAGCTCATTAGCATCGAAACGATGGTGACATGCAGATTGAGGCTGACAGTACATTCATTTGTTAAGTCTCTTGTCATTATGCCAGCTGTCCCTGAGGAACGGACTATGTACCAACTGTGCTGCCTTCAAAGTGTGTGATATTCAGGCAAGAGAAAATCTCTTGCCATAAAATCAAGAGAGAATCAAAAGTCCCTGCCAGGCCACTACACTAGCATTTCAACCTCTGGAGTCCATGGGCCAGTTTCTCTGATTCACTGCAGACTCTACATGCCTCTCTAGCAGCACAAATGGGTCATAAAGGCAGAGAATGGCACACTCACTGGGGAATAGCTACAGGATCAGAGGTGCCCCAGGGAAATTCTCTTTCTGGAATCAACGAATTTCAGTGTGGGCCTGACGACTGCTGTTTGTAAATGTTCATATGGCTGAATTTTTGTTTGACTCGCTATTCACAAACAACTAATACTAAAAGGGTCTTAATGGCCTGAATTTAAACTTGGTTTCTAATTTAGTTTTGCAACCAAGTTTTTCTATTCTTCTACCAGTTCTATTCCTAAACAGCATATCTCTAGTAGTAAGATTAAGTCGGCAGCCTGTAACACCAGTGTACCTCTCCTCAGCATGGAGACATGGTGTCTGCCTCAGTTTCCCTCTGCTGGCACCATGCTTTCACAATGCAATCCTCTGCATTCTTCAGTTCTTTTGGTGCTCTGAGGTGGCTTGTAGTTGCATAATCCCAGGTTATGCCCTTTAACCAAATTTCTATGCAAACCCTTCACTTCCCAGGGATAACAATCCATCAATCCTTCCCTGCCTCAGTAATCCTTTAGCAGCCCTTCTTTGGACTCAGAGTATTTCATCATCTCTTCCCCAGGACACAGTTTCCTTCAGCCTTTCTGAGCTGAATAGTCCTTTCTCCTTCTCAAGCAAGAGATTTCTGTACCAATTCTCTAGCTGACACTATCGGGGTGCAGGGAAATCCAGTCCCTCTCATCATCCCAGACTCCACCTCTAAGAACATAATAAGTGAAGCAGCTGTCTGCTTCGGCCTCTATGTTTGTTTCACTTATTACCAGGGCTACTTACCACAGTGGCTGGCTTGCCTTTTAGGCCTTCACTCTGGCCCCTTCCTAGGCAGTCTCCCACTGCTCCTCCCTAGACCTTCCCCAGGCCTCTTAAGGCTCAGCTCTTTACAGTCTCTGTTCCCAGGCCTCTAACACCCACACCTTGGATTGACCTGGAGATAGCTCTCCCAGATCAAGCCACAAGCTTGTCTCATATGGTGGCATCAACTTTTAAAGAACCCAGCACACTTGTTACAAAGCCTACAGCAAAAGCTAATTGTATTAGTCAAGGGTGGGGTTGCATCCAAGAACAGGGACAAACCCTGGGAGCCAGATTCTGCACTGTGTTTTTCAGGAGGTGCTCCACAGAAGGTGCAGTCCAGGGGTTGGGGTTAAGGGTGGCTTTATGACATGTTTGCACCTCCCTCATTCTGGGCTGATCCAGGAACACATGACAGGCTGGCACAGCTGCCTATGCGCTGCTCTAAAGCTCAGAATAGCTGCAGTGCAAAGCACTCCTGCCACTCCTTTTCCTGTCCTCAATTTGCCGATGGCATGCCCTGTGTTGGGGGCTGTGCAGAAGGGCGGCGTAGGGCTACCTATAGCAGGCTTACAACAGCCCTGAACTAGGGTACTCCCAGGAAACTGTTTTGGCCCCTTTATGCCACTGCAGTTGGACAGACACACTCCCCTGGAGTCCTATCAGGTAAGAAAAAAATAATCTGGTGGAGACTCCTGGCTTTACTCTTGTGCTGTGCTGACAGTTAAATTAAAAATATCACAATCCAGAATAACTGGCTATATTTGACCGCATACATCTTACCAATATCCAGGCTCTAACAGACTCTTATTTCCAGCATTCACTTTCCATCATCAGGAGCCTCTCCAGCTAGGTCAGTCAGGCAGCTCAGCCTCAGAGACTGCTTTTATGCATTACCTTAATGAGCCTGGGTAACTAAGCTTAACAAATCCCCTGCTCTGATTAATTAGATCAGCAAGGAGGCCCAGTGGCTGTCCCTCAGCCCAGGGAAACTGCAGAGAAGAAGGGGTAGGACAGGACTAGGGACAGAGGAAGGAATGGCATTCCACGCACCCATTCTTCAAGAGCTCTCTAGAAAATCCACACACAGATTCCAAATCTCATTTACATGGATGTAAATTGGAAGCAATTCCATTAATTTCAACTGGGTAACTAAGAATATGCCCGTATAACTGAAATGAGAACCTGGCCCCCAGTTAAGATCTTGATTAAGGTTCAATACCAATCCTTACAAATCCCCTTGGATGTTCCTGGCTTTCTGAGCAACGCTGCCAGTTGCCTATACATATCCCCAGTATTGTTTACGCAGATGACAGAGGTTTGCCCTGCATGCTTTTGACTTGAGAGTGTTCTCCTGTCAAATGCTGAGAGACCTACCCACTCAGTCACATCCACCACATTTGCTCTTACATACACATTCATTCTAGTGCTCTTTTTCTAAACTGGCAAGAGCTTTAACGATGTTGACTCACAGTTTTTAAGAAAATGCTGATAATATTCTAACTACCCAACTTTGGAGACTGGGCTCACAGCATTTAACCTGTAGTAAGCGGCAGTGTGGAGGACCAGAGGTGGTGGCTGATATTCCCCATCCTTTCCTTCCAGCTTCAGAGCGCGAGCTCTTCAGGACGAGCAGCTCAGCAGCAGCTCTGTGCTCCCCCAAGCACAGGGGCTGTTATTCTGAATGTCCCTGACACAGGCCATGCAAGGTAGGGAAGACTTCTTCCTTCCTTCCCTAACCCCGCTAGCCACAATCTAGCTCCTTATTTTGAAAATATTTCTGGCCTCAAATGTAGGATTTGGGTTTCTAAAGGAAGCTTTTACACCAGCAAATATTAATAGAAACACTTCCATGATTTTTTTAAATGTCAGTGGAACACTTTTATTTTTTTAAACATTCCTCTGTGGTGCTCGCAAGCCAAACACTGCGGCCTTGTGCTAGTGCACAGAACTGACTATGAACAGATCAGTCTAGCTTCCCTGTCGAGCGGAATGAAGTCACAGCATAAATGAGTAAAAGTAGATTTGTACATTAAACATTCCCCATTTTCAGCGTGAATAATCTAAAAGTGTTTTAGTAACACAAACAAGGGGCATTTTAATCTAGGATTTTTATCTTGACAATGTACTAGTAAAAATCTGATAGGTACATCCTGAAAATGCAAACTCCTCCTGCTCTGAGGCTACTCAGAGACAAATCTAAGGTTATGTCTAGTTAGTTTTCCAAATAAAGAGTTACAGGTGACAGAATCAGAGACATAGCTGAAACTCTCCTACCAAACCTTGCAGTGCAAAATTCAACAAATCGCCACTAATCTGGAAAATCTGCCTCTCAGTTTAAGAGTAAAATCTGGAAGATCTGCCTCAGAGTTTTAATCTGGAAAATCTTCCTCACACCTCTCTCCCTGGGCCCCTGAAATGCTGTGGATTCTTATGATTTTGCTGTCAATCCTTTTTATAGCTTCCTTCCCCAGCATTGGATTTTTCATCCATTGAGAAAGGTGCAATAATTAAATAGGGATCCATTCTCCTCTACGTATGAATAACCTGCATATGGAAGCCAAATACAACAGTTAATTACAGTAATTGTGGTTCTTCAAGATGTTGTTGTCCCACTCCAGGTCTGCATGCACCTCATGTGTATGAGACTGTACTGTTTTGAATAGCAGTGTCATCAGGGCCACGCCTGTGTTGTGCATGTCACTGTGACACCCTCCCTGCACCCCACCTGAGGACATAAGCGCTGCAACTGTCCTCAGTTCCACACGAATTCAGAATTCCAGATAAGGAGGATTCTGAAAAAGAAGAGATGGAGGATGAGTCATGGGGTCTATATGGTCAACATCTCAAAGAACCACAGTTGCTATGAGGTAAATAACCATTCTTTTTTTCTTTGAGTATGTGTCTGTGTGGATCCCATTCTAGGTGACTGATAAGCAATGCCGATGTGGCAAGTGGGACCAAGGAGTACCAACTGCCACTAACTAAACAGTCTGTAACACTGCCAGACAAAATTTTGCCCCTGGTCTTGCAGCCAGGTCAATGGCATAGTGTTTAACCAAAGTAAGGGATTATTCCATGTAACTGCCTTGCAAATTTCAGATCTGGGGATGTTCCTGAAACACTCAGAGGATGGAACATGCACTCTAGTCAAATGAGCTTTAATATTTGGAGAGAGAGCTGTACCTGCCTATGGACAGGTGCCATCCCTGAGTGCCTCCTTGTGGCGTGAGGTAGCCCTGCAGGCATCTGCCCTCATTCCCTCTTCGTTCCTTGCAATGACTTAGTCTCAGACCAGAACACTTAAACAAGATCCCCGCTTTGTGAGGTCTCATTTTATTCAGTCATTTCCAAAACACAGACTTTTTTAGCCCTAAGCCCTGCCATTCATTCCGGAGTCTGACAGCCCTCCTTGGGATCTGTGTTGGTTCAAGCCAGCTTCCACTCCTGGGCTGAGGAATCACACAGCCCTGCTCGGAGTCTGAATTTATTATACACTGCAGCCTTACACCAGCTTCTCCCCAGCTGGCCTCCTTTGTAACTCAGTCCCTTTCCTCCCTGGGCTGAGAGAGGTCAGCAGTTCTTCCCTTGCTCCTGTCCTCCCTGTTATGAGTAGGGGTCTACTTAAATCATGGAGAAATCACACATTTTACATGGGTTGGTCATGGCATAAATATCAAATTTCATGGCTGTTTTACAGATCCATGAAATTTGCTACATGCCATGACCAATCCACAAAAAATGTGTGATTTCTCTGCAGCATTTTTCAAACTGGGGGCCCTGATCCAAAAGGAGGTTGCAAGTCCATTGTAGGGGGTCATGGTATTGCCACCCTTACTTCTGTGCTGCTGCTGGTGGTGCTGCCTGAAGCTGAGGGGTGGGAGAGCGACAGTTGCTGGCCAGGCGCCCAGCTCTGAAGGCAACGCCGCTGCCAGCAGCAGCAGCAGAGAAGTAAGGGTAGCAATACCATGATATAGGCCGCACAGCTTGAATGGGATCCACACAGATATGTTTGAAGAACGGTGAGTTTCAACTTGTGCAGTTTCTGAAGAATTCTCCATCTGGGAGAGAGACTATGGCTTCCCCATCCAAGGAGAAGCCAGAAACCCACCCTTTTAACCCATGTCTCCGGAAATCAACAAAAAGCAAAGGGGCATCCATGTGGATGGCTCTTGCTTCCAATCTGTTGTCATACCCCACAGGGACCATGCTTCCATGATCTACTGTCTGTGTGAGGTGTGGGCTACACAGTTTAGAAGGGAAAGCTGCACAATTTAATATTGACTGCAACTGTCTTAGTCTCCCTGTTTTTATTGTGGGGTTAGAAGGAGGAAATTAGCTCCCCCTCCAGTTCCATAGAACTGGAAGCCCATGATATCCTGGAAAGGAGTCAGTGGAAAGCTGTCATATCAAGAAATTGTTACCCATGGCTATTCTAGCAGTGTATCTAAAAGCCAAACTCCCCCTGCAGATGTGGAGGGCAGCATGGAGCACATAGATACCCAATATATCAGAAAATACAGGCACAGACTACAGGAGAGCTGACAGGCTTGAGCCCAGCTAAAAGAAACAATAAGTTGATAGTGAGGGAGGGGAAAGTACAGATAGGAAACCCTACACCCAGAAATTCTGAATTAACTGCGCCAATCCAAGGAGTAAAATCTGAACCCACTTACATTTTAGATGTTGAGGCCTTCCTGCTACTCCGCTGCTCTGCCTGTATGTTGCTGTGCTTAATTTGCCCCACTGGATTAGCACCTCCTGTGAGTCACTGAGATGAACCATTGACCCTGGAAGAGCTGATTTTGTGCAGCAGGAACCAGCAGCCTGGCAGGAGCAGCAGAAGAGGCCCAATCTTTGTAAGTAAACATTAAAAAAGGAAAGGCTAGGGGGAGAAAGAACTGAAACAGGGCAAAGGAAACCAAAGAAGAGGGAACACATCGGAGGGGATGGGTAAAGGAAGATGAGAATGGGAAAGAGGAAATTAAAAACAGTACAAAAAGAATTGGGTTCTGGTTTTAATCAGAACCTTCCCAAAAGTTCACATAACTACAGCCTTTTGATGTTCTCCTTTCCAATTTTGGGTATGTACTTTCAATGGGACCAGCAACACCTAGGGGAATATCTGTTCATAGCCCCTAAATCCCTGAAAATAGTCTTAAAAGACTGAAATCTTTAGGTAGGGAGATATACCCCTCCATTAATTTCCTTTTTGGTAAGGTTCCTGTGATGTGTCTTTCCATATTATTTATGAAAATATGTTTATGATATGAATATGACATAACTGAGCTATACTTTATGTCAGATGGCTCATGTGAGATATCATTGGAAAGGTTTTGATTTACTGAATGTGATTATCCAATTTGTATGCCTGTATCATTTCTGTATCTGAACTTAGGAATATTGACTATGTATCTGTATTTCAACAATGTAACTTTGGTTGATGCCCACTGCTAACACTTCAGGTACAACAATGGAAAAGCCAGACAGGGCTGATGGCCCATCAGCAAGGACAATGGACTGTGAAAAGCTTGGCCTTCCTGAGGACGCTCTATACTGCCCCTGACTAATGGATGCTATAATCCTACAGAGTCAGGTGGTCTTGTCACCTGATACTAAAACATTACCTGGGACTTCTTGTAACTTTCCACTGTAAGGGAAGGGAGATAAAACTAGGGAAACAAAGGACTCCTGCCTTATGCAAATCCTATTTAAGGGCAGGGAGTGAGGTAATCCAAGTCCTCAGTTCTCCCCTGCTACCTCACCCAAGATGACTGCTGGAAACAACTAAGACTGAACTGGGGGGAAGAACTGGACCTAGGCTGGAAGGATGTCTGGCCTGTGAAGATTATTAGAACCACATTTAGGGTGAGAACTTACATGTAACCAGTTTCTTTAGTGTATTAAGCTTAGTTTGCGTGCTGTTTTATTTTCTTAGTAATTTGCCTTGTTCTGTCTGCTACCTCCTTAACTACTTAAAATACACCTGTTATAGTTAATAAATTCATTTCTGGTTTACAATATAACCCAGTTTATATGATTTCTAACTGGGGGAGGGGAGGAACGAGAAATTGTGCATACCCTCCTCCACATTGAGGGAAGAGGCAAATTTCATATTATTTTGGGCTTGTACTCCAAAGGGGGGTGGACATCTGGGTGCCGTGGAAAGTCTCTTAAAATGGGTCTTCCCTGAGCTGATCTGCAGCTGGGTGTGGCCCTGCCCGTGTGTGTGTTAGAGGAGGTTTTAAGGCCTGGCTCAGCAAGACAGGTTAAAGGGGGCCCATGCTGACCGAACAGGTAGACTCAGTGGTATTTCAGCACATCAGGTGGCTCCCCAAGGGGTCCAACCCATCACAGTTTCATTGGAACCCTTTTCCCTGAAGAAATGAAAGTTTAGAATCTAGGCTCCTAAAGCACAGGTCCTAGGGAAATGCAAAGACAGGTGGCCTGTGAAATTAATGTTATATATACCCAGTAAATATATATAACCGTGAGTATAATCAGTTGTTCCAAATGCTAACTTTGGACTAAGGAGGCTGTAGAACCATATAAGCATAGGACTGAATGGGATGACTATAGGTCATCTAGTCCAGACCCCCTGCACTCAGCACAGGACTAAGTAATAACTAAGTAATAACATCCTGACAGATGTTTGTCTAACCTGTTCTTAAAAACCCTCCAATAATGGAGATTCCACAACCTCCCTAGGCAATTTGTTGAAGTGCTTAACTATCCTGACAGTTAGAAATTTTTTCCTAATGTCCAAACTAAACCTCCGTTGCTGCAATAAGCCCATTGCTTCTTGTCCTATTTTCAGAGGCTAAGAAGAATAATTTTCCATCCTCTTCCTTGTAATAACCTTTTATGTACTTGAAAACTGTTATCATGTCCCCCCTCAGTCTTCTCTTCTCCATCATTGGAGGTTTTTAGTAACAGGTTAGACAAATACCTGTCAGGGATGGTCCAGATAATATTTAGTACTGCCTCAATGCAGCGGACTGGACAAGATGATCTATTGAGGTCCCTTCCAGTCCTACATTTCTATGATTCTATGATTTATCCTGGATAAAATTGTATCAGTCACAGATTCAACCAGTCACAGGTTCAAAAGGAATTACAGATCTTCACATTAAAACATCTGAGGAGAATCATACACCCGCAAAAAAGGAAAACCTGGAATATTGGATAGCTCAGAGAGTTGGAAACAGGATAAGAAACCTTTCACCTGCAGGTCACCAGCTGCAATTTTGCCAAGTCAGTAGGGATAGAAATGGTTAATGGAACGAACTAACGGTTATTGGTGGCTCATGTGAATTAGTCGGTGATCTCAGGCCAATTATTAATGGGTAGTTATGCACATAAGAATGCCTATAATCACAAATAGCACTAATTGGTGACCTATTGTCAATATTGGGAGACAGTCAATGAGATGCATGGGAATAAAGAATTAATTACCCTTGCAACCCTGGTGTTTTTAGGTCAAGTTTTGAGGCAATTGATGGGTTAGGGCAGAGAAGAGAAGGGAAGGGAAGCATTGCCTGCCACCACTCATGCTCAGGTAATATCTAATCTGTGAAGAGAAGGCCTGGCAGCCAACGCATCACTTTTCAAGAGCCACACAAACACCATAGGAAAAACAAAAACAAATTTATGTCACTTGAATGAAATTGCAGCAAGGGAGATTTAGATTAGAATGAAAAGAAAATGGGGGCAAGATTAAAAGGGTGAAACACCACATTAACCCCTTTATGGCTACATTCAGCTGCAGGCTCTGAGCCATGGCAGAATGCGTATACTATACTCATATAAATGACAACACTACAAAGTATTTGGTGCTGCTAATCTAATCTATCAACATCACTAAAGCACACATCTGGGACAGCTGCTCACCTGCTTTTTGCCCCCAGCAATGTATCAGGCACATGCACTGGCACACAAGGAAATGTAAATCCTTAAGAAAGAGAGAGAATAATCTGTTCTTTTAGACTGCACACCTGCCTTCTCTTCCCAGCTCTCCTAAACTCCTCCAGGCACTGACAGATTACAGGATTAGCTACCCTTTTCCTTTCCCTTATGGAACCCTGAACAAAATGACTTCACAGATGAAAACAAAAACAAATACATAAAGTTGTGATTCTGTTATTCTAAACAAACCACAGCAAAACATTGGCCCAGAACCAAAATCCCTTGAGGGCATTGGGGAAATTTGGCCCCAGATCCAAACTTTGCACTGGTCCCTATCTCTATAATGGGTCAAAACAAAATCATCATCCAAATCCCCCATCCCACCCAAACTCTAAGGACTGTCAGATCCAAATGTGAACTTCATGGTTTGGGTCCATCTCTAAAACAATGTAAAACAAACGCAGCTGTTCAGTCCTATCCCTAACTTAATGTGATTAACATGCCAGGGTGAACTGATGATATTCATTCTTGAGACACAATGGTCATCAATAAACTCTCCAGCGGAGGAAACCCCCCAAGCCCCTCCCCCAGGCTCAGAAGGGAAGGATTGAAAACATGCCCACAGATTCTCCAGTGACCTGTATTTTTGGTATGCAGGTCAAGGACCCCTGATTTCCTCTTTCTAAAAGGAGCTTGGTGGCTGCTGCTGCTGCTGCATCATCCCCATCATCGGATGGATGACGAAGCTCACAAGACTTTCACCAAATATGGAACTGAGCTGGAAACATCCTAAGTTTGTGCTGAAGTAAGACTCTGGCAACAGACTCTCTCTCCCTCATTGCAGAGCCTCAGCAAGGCCAGGGGCCAGTGCAGCCCGTTCCCTTCCAGTATGGGGCAGCAACACCTCCACAGCAGTGACAGCTCTGGGGGCTGCTGCTGCTGAGACTAGCTTCAGTGCAATGACAGCCACACAAAGGCCTGTTTCTGTCTCCACATCCATACTCTCCACATTCCCACCCTGGCACCGTATGAAACATAACTGAAATGGGGAGACCATGAAAGAGCCTTTAAAGCAGAAATTCTTCCAGTAAAATACTTCCATTGAGCTGGAAAGCTTGTCTCTTCCACCAAGAGAAGTTGGTCCAATAAAAGATATTACCTCACCCACCTTGTCTCTTTTATAATTGTAAAGGCACTTTCAGAGGGGGTTGGGTGGGGGAGAATTATTTTATGCTTAAATTGGTCCCTTATGCCACCATTTTGGGTCAACAGATGGTTTCCTCATGTTACTTTATTTATCCAGGGTGATGGTGGTGGGGTGTTGATGGGGAGGAGGGAGAATGGTCTCCAGGAGAATCAACAAAGATGGACTTTATCCATCAGCCCCTGGTCTATTCCTTGGGGGGCAAGAGGGGGGAGGGGTGGCTGGAGCCAGTTAGAAAAGATACATGCTTGAGAAGTAAAACAAAACCACATATGTTTTGGAAACTGCACTGTAGGGTTCAGGCTGCCGCTCCAAGCCTCTGCTGAAGACAGTGGCCCTATTATATTGGCCCCTTTCTTGTGTCGCCTTCACCTCCCGGGCAGCAGAGTCCCCCCCACCACACCGCTCAATCTAAAGCCAAGTCCAGGAGCAGGCACTCCCAAGACAACAACAAACCCCCTTTTCTGTGGCTCCAGCAAGGTACAACAAAGCTGCCTATTATTCCTGCTGTATTTAAAAAACCCCAAACACACACACACACACACATCCCCCAGCCCCCTAAACAGATTTAGCACTGGGAGCAACACTTACCCTGAAACATGTGCACAGTCCCTCAACCAGTCACCATGAAATGATCCTCTCTGTAACCCTTGCAGTGGTGGAAAGGAGCAGGCGACAAGATGTCTGGGCTTCTCTCCTTCTAGCAGCAGGGCTGGTGCTGCTTTCCCTCCCTAACTGCCCATCCTTTAGGAGCAGCACACAGAGACACATACTGTTTGGAAATGCTAGGCAGACAGGTTAATCAGATCCCCCCTCCTCTGCCCATCCCCTCCCTCTCCACTTCTTCCCCACCACTTCTGGTTTCCAAGGGCATTGGAGGTTTTTGTCAAGTTTCTCCTCTGCTGTGGGTCTGCTCTTCCACCTTCAGTCGTCGAAGGCAACAAAAAAACAAATTTAGGAACCGTAATCTGTTTGCAAAGAAAAAAATCCTTGGAATGGGGATTTATTGAAATGCTGTTGGGTAGCAGACTAAACTACTTTGCTTTTTTCAATAAACGAGCACGCTACAGTTGGCTCCTCCACTGTAATTTCTACTAAATCATGATAGACAGATTGCGTGAAAAACAGGAATCCCAAAGAATTTCCTGCCCTGGGAACAGAAGTTAAGTCTATATTTAACACCATTTGAAGCTGTCAAGAATGCTTTGTGGTTGGATAACAGAGTAGAAAAATGTGAAAAATGCAGGCTACTGCTATACCAAATATGGAAATATTGTTACGTCTGGTGTCTGAATCACCATCTGGAAATACTTACAGCCATGAAACCGAAAAAACGCCACAACATAAGCTAGGAACTCTTCCCTCACCCCCCGCCCCAACCCCAAATTTTTCGCTTAATGGAGGAATCCCTAAGTGAGTCTAACCTTACTGAGGATTACCAAAAACTTTTGTGATAAACACGACTGCAGAGGGATGTATGTGCTGCAGGGCCCAGGATTTTCTCCTAACTTGTTCCTGGCCTAAACACTAGACACCTAAAGCACTCAAGGGTTTATCTCTGAAATAACAACCCCAATAAGAAATGACTGGATTAATGTAAACTTGGTATGTAGAGAATATATTAAAAGCTTTAAAAACGTCTATGTATGAGTATTCCTATACAAAAGTAACATGGTCAATCTTTGAATGTTCACCCCTCCAGGGTTAACCTATAGTTTAGGCAGATGTTTATTTTAATTGCTTATCACTGTATGCTGCAGTGAAGGTCATAGAGAGGTCAATATTCCATAGAAACTTAAGGTTTGTTATTCTGCCCTCCTAAAGTATTTAGGCAGAATAAAATAGCAATGAGGCTAGTAAACTGAATATAATAATTTAAAAGGTTCCTTTTAATCAATTTCAAAATCCAGATTTTAAAATAATTCTAAACCAAGGAGCGACTTTCTTGCAGCGACTTCAACTTTAAAGATTACAAATTAGAGAGAGCTCAGTGCAGCAGTTTCTTCATTTTTCCAAGGAATAGTATACATAAAAGAGTTGTCTGATTTACCCTTCCTAGGGCAAGGCTTAGGATAAGAACATGTAGCAGAGTTATTAGCATTTCCAAATTCTGATTTTTTAAAAAAAGTACACCACCTGGGGGTGAGGGCTGAGCAAGGTCAGTTGATTATATATGTACTGGGTCTGTAAAGAAGTAGCCAGCTTTTTAACTGTGATTCTTCAAAGTCACTGCACTTGAGAACCTCCACCTTCCATGATTATAACAAAAGTGGGAACCTCTCAAAGCAAAAAGTTAGGGGAAGACCTTTTAATGGAACTTTGCCAGATACTAGGGAGCCATTTATTGTGTTTCTTTCCCATTCATAAATATTTAAAAGTAAGCCATCAGGGCATTAGTTTGAAATGCACACCCTCACTCACACACTGGATCAAAGTTTTTTAGCCTTGATAGGAACGTGCATAATTTCAGCAACAGATCTGTGCTGCTTTTCCTGACCGCCCACCCCCAAATATTTCGGAGTGAAATTCAGTCGTACAGAACTTACTTAATAAACACACAGGGAGTATCTATATACAGCGTTTCCCAGCCTGAAAACTCGGAACTTACTTTTTTTTTTTTTTTTTTAAAAAGAACTTCCTAAAATGCATTTCCCACATGATCATAAAAGATCCTTAAAGGGAGGATTATTTAAATGATCGTTTCAAGTGTGGGGATTGGGGGGGAAGGAGGGTGAAGAACTACTTTATTGAGACCAAAAAAAAAAAAAAGGTGCAATTTAGACAGGGAGGAGCTTGGACGCAAACCGCGCCAAGAAACATTCCTGAGATGCTTTGGAATTCTGGATGCTTTAGCATTCTGGAACGCTCAACGTCAGTGCAGCTGCAACACGCGGCGGCATCAGCACTGTATATAAGGAGTGGCTCCCTCACTGCCTCCTCAGACTGCAAAGGGACCCCAGAGAAGCGGAGGATCCAGGCAGCAGCCTGTTATCTCTCCTGCTCTTCTCAGAAAAGAAGAAAACGTAGCAGCACACGCTTTCACAGCCCTTTAGGATTTAGACTCCTCTCTCTACAGGCACAAGAAGAGATCCACTCAGCCTGTAGTCTTGAAAGCCGCAGGGAAAGTTTTAGGCTCTCGCTCTACTCTAGTTTATTTTAGCTGTACTAGGAAAACAGTTCCTTCGCTAACAATGAACTACCAAACCACCAGTTATTTCTTTCTGGCTGTTGCCTTCCTCCACTTATTCCGGCTGGTAAGTTTGCGTTTGCATGTAACTTTGTTTGGGATCGTAGGGCTTTAAGGGATTTTTTTTTTAAAGCTGTTTGCCATTTTTTGGTCACTTTCCTGCCGTGAAATATACCCGCGGAAAGTCGACCGCCTGGGTGTATGTGTTGTGAAGGCATAAACTGGGAGCGTCGCTAACTCCTAGGTGCGGACCAGCGCTGCTGTCCGTACCATGGGGCTGTTGTAAGTCTCGGGTTTGTCTCTCTGGGCATGGGCCATTTAGCACATACACTCATCGGCTTTTAATGTGCTTCGTTCCTTAGGCGCTTTCCGCCTGTCCGGCCGCCTGCCAGTGCCCTCTGGAGGTGCCCAAATGTGCCCCGGGAGTCGGTCTGGTTCTGGACGGCTGCGGCTGCTGTAAAGTCTGCGCTAAACAACTCAACGAGGACTGCAGTAAGACCCAGCCTTGTGATCACACCAAGGGGCTGGAATGCAATTTCGGCGCCAGTACCACGGCTCAGAAGGGGATCTGCAGAGGTAAGAGGCATGTGGTTTGGCTCCTTTAAAAATAATAATAGTCCCCGTAGTGCCCAAGTTTAGTAATTTTGAGTCCATGTATGGTTATGCTTTGTTGTTGGTAGCTTGGCAGAAAGGCATATGACTTCAGCAGTCTGGAATGCAATTCAGTATGTCTGGGCTCCGCTAAACGCGCATAAGGAAAAGTGATTCCTGACTAACTTATTGTTCTAGCCTAGAGTCTCTAGGGGATTGTAGGGAACTTTACCATAACTCGAATCTAGCAGAGCAGCAAATATGCATGCGTTTAAAAGAGCGGGTCTCACCTCTAACTCCCTTCTTTCTCTCTTTATGAATCTCTGCAGCACAATCCGAGGGAAGACCATGTGAATATAACTCAAAAATCTACCAGAATGGTGAAAGTTTCCAGCCCAACTGTAAACACCAGTGCACATGCATAGATGGAGCTGTGGGCTGCATCCCGCTCTGCCCACAAGAACTCTCTCTCCCTAACCTGGGCTGTGCCAACCCACGGCTGGTTAAAGTCCCTGGCCAGTGCTGTGAAGAATGGGTCTGTGATGAGACCAAAGATGCTCCTGAGGAGTTCGAAGGTTTCTTCAACAAAGAATTTGGTCTAGATGCTTCAGAAGGTGAATTAACCAGGAACAACGAGCTGATTGCCGTTGTGAAAGGAGGACTGAAAATGCTACCTGGTGAGTAAGGCTATTGGGCATATTCTGTATTGGGAGGGGATACTTTAATACAAGGAGTATAGTGCTTTGCTGTACTCCTCATTGAGAAGAGGTACCAAGATATATGAGAAACTTTATGCAAAGTTCTTCTTCTTCTCCTCCTCCCTTCTAGTCTTTGGATCTGAGCCATACAGCCGATCTTTTGAGAGTCTCAAATGCATTGTGCAGACAACTTCATGGTCCCAGTGTTCAAAGACTTGTGGAACTGGTATCTCTACCAGGATCACCAATGATAATCCTGATTGTAGACTAGTCAAAGAGACCAGGATATGTGAAGTGCGGCCATGTGAACAGCCCAGTTATGGTTCCCTAAAGGTAAATACAGATCTCTGTGATAGCCCCCCTTTTTCCCCCCCAGATGGGTCTGGGTGGAAGGTGGATGTTACAAAGAAATCTTTTGCTAATAATATTACCTCTTCCATACAGAAGGGAAAGAAATGCACCAAGACCAAGAAGTCACAAGCCCCAATGAAGTTTACTTACGCTGGATGTTCCAGTGTGAAGAAGTATCGCCCCAAATACTGTGGCTCCTGTGTGGATGGAAGGTGCTGTACCCCCCATCAGACCAGGACCGTCAAGATCAGGTTCCGTTGTGATGATGGAGAAACTTTCACTAAGAATGTAATGATGATCCAGTCTTGCAAATGCAACTACAACTGTCCACATGCAAATGAAGCTTACCCCTATTACAGACTGTTCAATGACATTCACAAATTTAGGGACTAAATTGTGATGGGGGTGGGGATTTATCAGAATTCTGAAGTAACAAGCGATGGAGAAAAGAACTCTGTGGAAATGGTGCCATTCGCGGGCAACATTGAGATACTACTACAAGAGCACCCTGTGCAACGGGACACTAATGCAACAGAGATTTAAGCATACTTAAAGCTTCATAGTATTGGAGCAACTTTATTGCTTCTTTTTGGAGCACCTTACCTTAATCATGTGCTGTTTTCTGTTTGTAACTGATCAGATAAATGTTTGTTCTGGTTATGAAAACTTTAAAAACTGTTCAGTTTTAACATTATGCTTTTTTTTTTTATTTTTTTCCAAACATGCATTGGAAGATACATTCCTTCCTGAGGTGGGCACTTCAGAGAGCTCACTGGTGGCAGCTATTATGTACCAACTATAGTTTAATTGCAAACAGAAATCAGTTGTTTTAAAGCTGAGTATTTTATTTATCAAAATGTAGCTCTCTTTTTTTTGAACCCCCCCCTTCCCCCCGTAATACTGGAATAAGTTGTAAATGGTTTTAATTTTATATTCAATGAATTAAAAGAATTTATTTATGGATTTAATCATTTAATAAAGAAATATTTACCTACGTTTACTCTTAGTAGAAAATTTTGACAGGTAATAGACAATTTGGCTAAACGTGGAAGCTTTCTGTAGCAGAAGCTTGAACTTCTGCAAACTCAGTTCCTCTGAAACCTAAAACAAGCTCTACCTTGGAACTAATGATGACTGATGGACTTTAAAATTATTAGTTCGGGGGAAAAAAATTGCTCTACACAAAGTGCAGTCCCCTATTCACTAAAACAGATGAAAACTACTTAGTAGATTTAAGATCAAATCTCTAAAATAGAGATTGCTTTGTTCATTACATTGTCAAAATATTCAAATTATCCTGAAATTTGCAACAGAGTGTGTTTAATTAGAATGTACACATGCACCACAGTGTTGAATGGTGGGTTGGAAGAGTTAGCCAGGGCTCACATGTTACTTTGTATAGTTGCTTCTTGAAAATTAATACATTTATGTGGAAAAAGAATGTTTCCTTGAGTCTGTAGGAGGTAGTTTGCTTTCACTAAAATGAGCTTGAAGCAATGACTTGTGTTAATCCTAATAACCCACTGATTAAAAGTAAACATGCTGTTAACAGGAGAAGAATGTGAAGAATTTCAAGTACTTTTCCAATAGTTAAGGCCAGCTTCTCTCCCTTTCCCTTCCTCCCCCTTTTTAAATATAATTATATTTTGTAGATGTGAATTAAGTTTGATTATCAGTGTGGTCAAAGGGTAGATGACTAGGATATGTGAAGAAAAACACTTTTTTTTTACTAAGGCTACAAGAAACTGAGGAAGTCTGCATCAATGTTTGTACTAATGCTGGCTGCTACAAGCTGCACTGTAGACAGGACTGACAATAAAACTATGATAGCGTAGATTTCTCTGTCATTTCTACCCTCTTGTCATCAATACGGCCCTCTAGCAAAATATTTCACTATATTCTTAAAGTAAATTATTTTCAACAAGCAGATGTGGGTGTTTGTTTCCATAGTCATAGAATACGGTCACTGTGAGTGCCACCAGAAAAGACACGCATCAGTAGTCTGGTGCTATAGTTTAGGTTTAAGGTAACTTCCATTAAGGTTAGACATAAATACTACCACCAAATAAATGGCCAAAGGTCTCAGAACTTCACTGTTCGGCAGCGAATGCCTCACCTGAAAAATTATAACTTGGTATTTTCTGCTCAGTCAGGTTTTCCCCCTCAAGGCATTAAAACTTTAGCTTGTATTGGAATTCACCACCTGGCCCCCAGTCTTACCTATACCTAAACTTGTCTGTATAATATTTGCTGACAGAAAAAGTATGGAATTCAGTGAGGCACTTTTGTCGGGCTCCCATTTAATCTAGCAACAAAGAGTGTATACATCAGGATGTAGACTGTACATAGCTCATGCCTGGGGTATTGCCAACAAACTAACTCTTGCTGAGAGTTCACCATTTGTATGTGCTGGTTTATTGGATAGAGGGAATGAAAAGGGCATGTCCTCCACAGACACGTACACAGTAGCTGTATTTTCATTCCTAGCCACCCCTACTTTTAGTTTGTGACTGTACCTTTAGTTTATTGTATTTTATTCAATACATTCAATATTAAAAGTTAATCAGAGTGAATTAGTGCCCTTTTAAAAAACACACGTAATGGCACTTCCAACTCTCATAAAGCAGGGTAGTAGTCATGCCCCAGCAAGAATGACATGCTTTTGGCCTTTAATACTTTACAAGTTATGGGCCTAATCCTGTAAGCCTTACTAAGAGCAGTCTACCTGAAGTCAAGGAGTAAGGGTTGCAGAAACAGAATGGGAAGCACAATATACTAAATGGAATTATCCTGTTAAAAAGAAAATTCTGGCCCCACTGAAGTCAAAGGCAAATCTCCCAAAGTCAAAATTTCATAGAGAGTGTGTGTGTGTAGAACAGGGATCAGTAATAACGGAATTAACTATATTCTACACAGCTGTGAAATGGAAATAGCAGAGAAATAAAAATACTAAACCCCACAAAGTTTGATACTGTAAATTTCACCTCCCACTTATTTTTCATCTGCAGCTTCTATGAAACTCTCCATCCCCTCAATTACCTCAACAGAAAACCATGCACTTTGTACATAAAAACGGGAAACAGTATACTCATGATGTAAATGGCAGGGGTTACAACTAAATTCTGTATGCATTATTATAATTTTATTTATTGAGCAAAAGAAAGCACTGAATCCCCCTTCAAGATATATTATTCCTTTCCTGAGAGAGGGATACTAAAGCAGATCTATGGCCTGCTTTTTATAGGTACTGGGGACCCTGCACCATCCATGCCAAAGGGAGCTGTGGGTGCTCAACACTTCTGAAAAACAGGACATTAAATATTTCACCCCTCCCCACCCCAAACAATACAAAACCAAACCATCCTATACAAAGCAGAGCTTCCTATAACCAGGGCCAGATTCCATGAACTCCAGTAAAGACTTTGATATACCAATCTATTCACCTGGAAAGAACTTATTACCATAATGAGCACCACTATGCAGCCAAAAGATTGAAGGAATCCAATATTCTAGCTATTGTTGTATTCTATGTGCTTATAAGTATCTGGGCTGTATTTTAATACCCTCACCGACCCTGAGCAAGAAAATTAAGGAAGGTATTCAAGTTCCCTTATTTGATGCCTGATTCGCGGAGGGAGCAGAGAGAGAACAAGCAACACTAGCCAGGAAGTTGAATTCAAGAATTATAGTCAACCATCTCTGTTGGAATGCCTTTAAAATTCTATCACAGACTACCTGATAGGGAGCAGATGTATGTAGATGTTCACTTCAATCATTAACCTCCTGCAAAACACAGGCCAATTCCCTGATCACCTTTATTTCCATGGAGCAGCTTCAGAAACAGGACCATAGCAATGCAATCCCACAGCGGTGGGTCAGTGGCCCTAACAGCACTTGTTACTACGGTTGTCTGGCACTCCCCATTATAAGACCCTGCTTTCACTTCCTTATAACTTTGCTAAACTTTAAATGTTGGGGCTGAAATTTTCCATGCTGGGTGTCTGTTTCAGCGTTATTTTTTGGTTTTTTTGGAGGGGTGGTGGTGGTGTGAGGGTTGTGTGTGTGGGGGAATTTTAGCGAAAACACATAATCCATTTCTGAAAACATGACTATGGAAAAATACATTGTTTTACTCATGTTAAAAAAAAAATTCTAGTGGCCTTCTTTGATCATCTATAAGCAAACCCGTACCTTAGAGAAGGGACTTGACATTTGGGACAAGGATGTGTCTTTTGCTGTCCCTGTGAAATTCTGCCCACATTAGGTGAAGTTATATGCATTTAAAAAATTGCAGTGTGCATATGTGCACAGAGACTTAAGATTTTAGGAGCCAAATTCCCCAAATATTTTGTTCACACAGGGCATGCTTCAGCCTGGGGCTGAGCAGGACTTTACCTGTAATTACAGCTCTGGGCTGCTGCAGGTTGTTCTGGATCCTGAACTAAGAGCAGGGAGCCTCTCTCTCTCCTGTGCTCTCAATGACCTTCCTGCTGGGCCCAGGTAGAGTGGAGGAGGAAGCTGCTTCAGTCAAATGTAGAGGTAGCAAGAATCAAACCTGTTGGAGGGTGGGAGAGTAGATTGGGCCAAAGAGAATGGGGATGATACAGAACCGGAGATTGGGAGTTCGGGCGGGGGTAGTGACTGGGACTGCCTGGGCCAGGAGACTAGGAGAGGGAGTGGGGGGACACAGTGGTATTGGGATGGGGAGTTTTGAGGGGTGAGCCTTGGACTTGGTGGGCAAGGAAACTGGAACAAAGATGAAAAGCCTGAGAAGTAGAGACTGGGACAGCCTAGGTAAGGAGAATGGGACGAGGAACCAGAAGTGGGGAAGAGACAGGGTTGGGTTGGGTTGAAACATAGGAGTCTGTAGCCATTGAAGCACACTCCTCTGAAGAGCCTGAAATGGAACCTAAGATTTCTCAGGCCTATACCCACAAAGGGACTTAGGCATTCCAACCTAGAAAATCACAGGAACACTGCAATTCACAAACCTAAGTTAGGCTCCCTATACAATTAATGGGGAGAGCTAGGTGCCTACGAATGCAATCTACGAAAGCCAGCATGCTAAGCAGGGAGCTGCCTAAACTAGCCACTAGGAGACCCTGATGACAAGGGTGTGTCTTAGGCCCCACCCCTTTCATTGAGATGAGCAACTATGGCCAGCTACAGAAAAGCACCTAGCTGCACTAGCTATCCATGAATAGGAATCTGCTGCTTGTAGTCAGGAGGCTTAGGCACTTAAGTATTTCTTGCAGGAATTAATTAGATGCCTGCATTGCACCACATAAAATATCTGGAGAAGCCCAGTGGTTAGGGCACTTGCCTGGAATGTGGGAAACCAAGTTTAATTACCCCTCTCTGCAGGAGGGGGAGAAAGGATTGCAACAGGGGGGTCTCCACATCTCAGGAGAGTGCTCTGACCACTGGGGCTACAGGATATTCTGATGGGAGGGGCTCCCTCAGTCTCTCCTGTTGATGCTGTTCTATTGTGGGTAAAGTCATTGGAGCAGGGAAACTGGACCCAGGGTCTCCCACCTCTCAGGGGTGCCCTAACTACTGGACTGTAGAGTCATTCCTCTCTGACCCAATGACTGTTCCATTGTGGATAAAACACTTAAATAGTCATTAGGTCAGAGAAAGAGAGCGCCTGAGAATTACTGCATAGTCCAGTGGGTAGAGCACTCTCCTCAGAATGGTGGATCCCGTTCCAATTCTTTCTTCCCCTCGGGCGCAGAATTAAGCGTGTATTAATTGAAAATGTTTAGCTACTAGTTAGTACAGAGGTGAAATAGTTTCCCAAGGAAAACACAAATCCTATCTTGGCTCACATTTGGAGAGTTCACAGTGCAGCCACTGAAGCTGAAAACTTGTCTCTGTAAATGAAAACTTGACAATTTAAATGTGTCATAGGAGCTGGATATTGAGAGGGCCAGCTACGGCCTGTAGGCTGGGAGTTTGATCCCTGCCTAGACAAAACAGCTGAGAGTGTGTTAGCTGGGGTGTATTTGGGTTTGACGTGTCCCCCACCCTGTGCTGAACCCACTGGCCATGATCCAGCAGAGCACTTAAGACCATGTGTACATTTAAGCACATGAGTCGTCCCACTGATTTAAAAGGGTGTATGTGTGTGCCTGAAGTTAAGTACATGCTTAAATGCTCAGCGCCTTGCAGGATAAAGCCCTTTGGGTGGAGCTACTGTTTGGTCTGCCTCACATCTGCATTTAATACTGGCATGTCACAGCTCTTCACCTTTATTCATGTTTTCACTTATTAAATGTTCACATAAAAGGATGAAATGTAAAGAGATCAGGAGGGAAACAACACATGGCTAACTTTGAACACACCGCCAAGAACATTGCCACAGGTGTGGAAATCATGAACAGAGGAAGCAAGTGGAGCTGTAATGACAGGTTGGTATCTATAATATATTAATCTCAAGAGGCGCTGGTTCTGGGTTAAGCCTCTACCTGATAAATTATTGAAAGAATTAAACATCCAGTTACATCCACAAAGACCATAAAAAAGCAAATGCTAAAAAAGGGATAGCTAATGTCTGGACTATGATGATGAACTGAGATTACTATAACTGAAGAGATGAGCCTTTTATATGAACAACTTCAATATATATATACACATACATGTATGTATGTAACTTCATCCACAACTGAAATGCGCAATGTTGGAGAACATTTCAATCTCTTTTGGTCACTTGATTACAGACCTAAAAGTGGCAATTCTTCAACAAAATACTTCAAAAACAGACTCCAACGAGAGACTGCTGAATTGGAATTAATTTGCAAACTGGATACAATTAACTTAGGCTTGAATAGAGACTGGGAGTGGATGGGTCATTACACAAAGTAAAACTATTTCCCCATGTTTATTCCCCCCTCAACCCCCCCACTGTTCCTCAGACATTCTTGTCAACTGCTGGAAATGGCCCACCTTGATTATCACTACAAAAGGTCCCCCCCCCCCCCGCTGGTAATAGCTCACCTTAAGTGATCACTCTCGTTACAGTGTGTATGGTAACACCCATTGTTTCATGTTCTCTGTGTATATAAATCTCCCCACTGTATTTTCCACTGAATGCATCCGATGAAGTGAGCTGTAGCTCACGAAAGCTTATGCTCAAATAAATTGGTTAGTCTCTAAGGTGCCACAAGTACTCCTTTTCTTTTTGCAAATACAGACTAACACGGCTGCTACTCTGAAATGTTTTTATGTTTTTTAGGTGGAGATGAAGGACAGTTTCTCTAATTCACATTATAGGGGAATTTTTTAAGGTAGCCACATGTAATTACCCAGAATGGAATATGGCTAGGTGATAAATGTTAACTTATCTTTTTGTAAACAGCACAATGGGATTTTTAATAACACGTGCACAGGTATTCCATTTTTAATCTCATCTCAAAACACCAGCAGTTCCTTCTAGCACTATGTTGGGGACACCGGCTCAGTACAAGATTAGAAGCAAACCATGAAACCTACTGAGTCAGAGAAATCACTTGCTCCAACACCTGTGATTTCCTTGGAGATCTAACACTCCAAGTACTGACTAAGTCTGACCCATTTAGCTTATGAAAGATGACAGAATCGCAGTTTGAGATGGTCTGGCTGGAAAACCAAGACATTTGTTAATGAGAATTTAAGATAGAAAAACTATTTCTTCTACAACTCTGCCCTTCCCTGCCCACTTCTGCTCTCAGGTGTACTGGAGCAATCCCATGAAAGCCAACAGGGATGCATGGGTGTAGTTGGGAGCAGAAATTAGCGTGAAGCTTATTAAGAAGATACAGATTAAAATTTAAACATAAAAATGTCAGGAGAATCTCAGTGAAGTTTCTAACACCATCCCACACAGCCATCTCTCCATCACGCACACCAGCTTTAATTCTGCCCCCGTTTGTGCACAGCACATACAATATGGGCCATTTGGGGAGAGTGGGTAAGTTCCTGGCCTGTAATAGGAGTCTGGGGCTATGTCACCACTGGATGCTTCGTTCAGCAGAGTGTAGAGCATGTACTCAGGTAGCCCCACTAGCAAGTGGTTCAGTAGCAATGTAGACGGTAAGGCACAACTTAGGTGAGTAGAGGGTGTGGGTATGTTCCCAAGTACATACCTTACATGACTTTACTCACCCAAGCTGTGCCTTCTCTTCTACACTGCTATTTTTAGTCAAGTAGTGCCCTGCTGCCGGAGCCTTTCCCCACCGCAGGGAAAAGGAGCTGGCAGCTGGGACGCTGTCAGCTCTTTTCTGCTGTAGCTTTTCACCACTGGAGGGAAAGACTCTGGCAGCCCCCATTGCTGTAGCCTTTCACCATTGCAGGTAAGGACTCCAGCAGTGGGGAGGCAGCATGTAAAGTCTCCACCATCTTCTTACTTCTCATCTTCAGCATTGCAGGTAAAGACTTCGACAGTGGGGAAAGGTTTCTGCTGGGTGGTGGGGGAGAGAGAGGGAGCAAAAGCTCCTCACTGTAGTGACAGGCTCTAGCAGCAGGGAGTTGCTGAAGCCTTTCCCCGCTACCAACCCCCTGCCACAGCCATTCAGTGATATGTGTAGCTATACACCAGACTGTGGATGCAGATTGCTTTTCACTGAGGTGTGTAGCTACATCTACTCTATATGCCACCAAAAGTGGTGTATTGTGCAGACATAGCCTGGGTATGAGTACAGGGTCCATTTTAAATTGATGGGTGGAAACACATTAGGCCTGATGCTCAGTCATTCTATTCCTGTGTGAGAGTCAGGGATAGAGGGAGGGCAGGGAGTGGAACATACAGTTGTAAGGACACCTTTGCAAGCCCCATATTCTGGGATTGGGCAGGGACCTGCCCAGCACCGGTGAGAATTAGTGCAGCTTCAGGGTTGGTCTAACTTGCACTCTGTTCCATATTGCTCCCTATGAGAACACATGTGAATTCATCTTCACAGAAAGCCTCCCCATTAGGTTCTCATTAGCACAGCCATCTGCTTATCCTACTTATAAGTGCAGCTCACAGAGCTGAATCTTTTCAGTGAGAGACTGGAATAAAAGTTTGCTTCACAACTCCAAACCATTCTGCTATACAGATGGCACAAAATGAGATGACCACGCAGCAGCTACTATTGCAATCCTCCATACCACTTATGGAGCAGTCCCAGATGCCCAAACCAGAAGAAGCCCCTCTTTTGATTGAGCACAGGGATCATTCAGTCTACTGACTCCCTGAAAGCTGTTAAGACAGCTAACAAGGGTGCAAATCAATATTAACTGCGATGCTGGAAGAGCCCTCAGCATTCCAATGGAAAGGAAAATAAACATATACTGGAAAACACCTTCTAACACTTAACAGGCAGAATTAGTAGTTATATGTAATAAAGGAGGAAAAGGCCACTAAAAGTATCAAATAAGTAATGGAAGTTTAGGAAGAGCAAAATAATCTTGAGAAATAGACTCTGCTTGGATTCAACAAGTTAACTGAATACAAAGTTATTTCTCTTTCCACTACATTAATTTCCTTTTCTTTTGGAATAAAAATCTTACCAAGGTGAGAAAACAGGGCAGCACAAGATGAATTTTGGAGGCAAGACGCATGTGCAAATGTGGATACATGTAACAAGATTGTGAATACCGAGAAAGCCCATTGGGTTGAAGTTTCAGAAGATACACAAAAATGGAATTTTTATTGAACATGCAATGGTACAAAAAATTCAAGCAAATAATCTGAAAAAACTAAATGCCCAACCAGGGGCAAATTCTGTTTTCTCTTGCATGGAATCATGTGGCCTGAAAGTAGAAGAACTAACATGCTTCTGCAAAGAGTACATACAAGGTCACAGAACCCAGGAGGGGGAATTTTACATCCCCGCACACCACAGAGCATTATTACATGGAATTTTTACAGTAGTGCAGAGGGGAGTTTGGATAGCTGCCAAGGTGCTAACAGTGAGTCTGCCAAATCCACTATCCAACACCCCCTTTAAGAGGGGCCGTATCAGGCAGGAGCCACAACTGTAGCCAGGAAGCTGCAGGAGGATCTGCTCTTTGTCCTGGTGGGGTGAAGAGACAATTATGCCTAGATCTTCCATGTAAAGCCCATTAACTTTTATATGGAGAATGGAAGTTTGAGCAGAATGAGCACTTTAAACAGGAAAATGTGAAAAGATCTCAGAAAAAGCATCTACATCCCAGAAAAAATTCCTACAGTCAACAGTAGCTGGCAGCAAATACCTTTTTCTGGATTATTCAGAAGGCAGGTGATCTAGTACTGTAGTGTCGCCATCTTTTGAGCTTCTACATGGATACTGTTAATGTCAACAAATAAGAAGCCATATTCCATCCTGCTCTAGAAGTGGTTTAACTATTTGGAATACAGCTTTGTGGCAAAAATCTTCATTTAACTAAAGATACAAAAAGCAAGCTGGAAACAGCTTTACAGTCAGTCAGACACTGGTGTGATTGATGTGCCACGGGAGAACACTTGCTGCCTGCATGCGACTCAGTGACACTGTGACAGGTGGGGGGACCCTGTCCCATGAATAAGTCGGTCGGACTGCTCTTGGCCTCAGGGCCTCGAGACCTAGTAGTCAGAGTCTGTGGAGTTGCCCTCACTCTCAGGGCTGTAAGGCCCAATGGCCGGAGTCAGGAACTCTGGCCGCCACCTAGTGGAGGGTGATGGTCAGGGAAGGAGAACCCAGGTCCTCCCTACGCCATTGGGTCCCAACTCAGGGCCCTGTCAGTGACGGGGATCCTGACCGCAACACGCTGACTATTCTCGGCCGGGCAGCTGAGGGCCCCCCGGACTACTTCCGACTGTATCTCTTATAGTCATACTTCGGGTGCCTCTGTGGTTTCCAAACACTTTGTTGCGGATGGCTCCGGGCAGCCCTGGGTTCTCCTGAACCTCCACCAGCATCTGAGTCTCTGCCTGGACTTCAGCATTCCTTGTTCCTGATGTTGGAGCCTTTGGCACTTCCCACGTGGGAGCCTGCGGCAAGCGTTCTTCCTCCTCGGCTGTCAGCCCAGACTGAGCTGCGTAGCTCCCTTTTATACTACTGCTGTACTTGGAGCATGCCTAGTAGGGAGGAAGGGGCCTGGCTTCCTCAGCCCACAATATAGAGTTAACTCTTCCCTGTCCAGTGCAGGGTGAGTGCAACCAGCTGCAGACACCACTATTAATTAAAAACTCCATTTACACTCTCTCCCTCACACACTGTGCACATGTCTGTATCAATATCATCTCATTGTGAATACTGTGCAGAGCGAAGTGTGAGATATATGTTGTGGAGGAACTTTTCTTCTCTTAGATGGTGAAAAAGGAAACACCAAATGTTAGAGAAGCTGGATTGACAAACCTGGCTGACAACAAATTTTATTCACAGTACAGATACAGTACATGAAATCTCAGTGCAAGCTATCCCACACCACCAGCCAACATGCATCCATCCTGACCTGAAAGTAATACATTGAGGAGTGAGGGGATAACATCACTTGGGCTGTGCCTCCACTAGAGTAGTTTACCAAAAGTTATATATCTAATCTCACTAAACCAATGGGAGCCCTGGAATAGGAAAGGCTGCAGTGGCTTCTGATCTTTTTATCACCATGTTAATTAAGCCTGGTGAAAAGTCTTTCCAGTCTATCCTAATGTAATGGGCTTTTCAGCAGATTTAATTAATAGAGTGGTAAAAGTAAGTTTAGCCAACGGAGCTTTGCTTCCATAACAAAAACTATTATGATCAATAGAGTTATTATGGGAAATGAGCTATAACAAGAAAAACATCATTAGAAACTATTCCATTGTCCATCAGTCATACAGGCCTGTGACACAGTGGGAGTGCAGTTCTATTACCAAATTATAAAAAAGCTGGCAGGAAAAAGTCTACATTATCTATGTGATGTTTTCCTGGATTTAATATATCATCTATGACAGCCCTTTCACTTTCAGTATTTATACTGAACTTTCTTTGCTGCAATTTCTTTTTTGTTTGACCTGCATACATGATTTCCTTCCATTTCACGGCAAATTTCTATCAAACAAAACCATATGCACTACCATAGCAACATTCTAATACAAACATAGGGTAATCTTTGTTCACTGGAGCACACAGTTCATTTTTTTCCTTATTAACAGAATCTGCATCTGCATCCAGTTGAACTAAAATTCCATAGCAACGACACAAACACAAATTCATGGTGTATGGTGGTTTTTTTTTTTGTTTGGTAAGTGTTTTCAGGGAAATTGTTTGGAATTTAAAGACAGAATGCAATGTTTGTGAGCAAACAGCTTGAACTGAGTAACACTGTCACAGCTGTACATTTACTCTTTGGGGGCCCCATGTTGCAAGGTGCTGAGCATACTCAACGCCTACAGACTTCAGTGGCGGAAAGGCAGCATCCTTAAAGATCAGGCCCTTGATGATAAATACCTCCACGTAAAACATATAGAGCCAGCGCAGGACTATGCACAGCTTAAGTCCCACCTAAAGGACTAAGGGTACATCTTCACTACCCACCGGCTCGGCGGGTAGTGATTGATCTATCGGATCTCATCTAGGCGCAATAAATTGATCCCTGAATCGATGCCTGTACTCCACCTCGGCAGGAGGAGTAAGAGGAGTCAACAGGGGAGCTGCCGCAGTTGACTCGCCACTGTGAGGACGGACAGGTAACTCGAACTAAGATACTTCGACTTCCGCTACGCGAATAGCGTAGCAGAAGTTGCGTATCTTAGTTCGAACCCCCCCGCAGTGTAGCCCAGGCCTAAGTGTTGCATAGGATTTGTGCTGGCCCTCTGCACAGAGATGAATTTCACCTACAGTGCATACAGACCATTTGATACATGATCAGGCTTTTTAATTTTTTTATGCTTTCCAAAGTCCTAGAGTATGTTTGATAAAAGTCACATCACTCGATCATATTAAGAATTCTCTAGTACAAACATACTACAGTACTGTATTAGGAGAGACTGGTTTGCACTCCCCTGCAACAATCCCCACAGACCCAGCACATGGCCTCAGAACCTCATCTACCCCTTTGGTGGCAGCACATGGGCAGCAGCCTCCCCTCTTCACACTGTCTGGGAATGGGATAACTCCTGGAGCAGAGAAATACAAATGACAATAACTGGGAATCAAGACAACATGAATTCTAGACTCACCTTTTATGCTGACGAGTCCGTACTCTTTATAACTCTCATTATTAAGCAATGCCTCTTATGCCAAATACAGGTCACACAAGCTGGGAATAGAACACAGTTCTTTAATAGGGCAGACCCAATCCCATCACTTAGCTTCACTGCCTCCTAGGAAGAGCTTGTTATATCTTTGTCCTTGACCACGATGGGTATAAAACTGAGCTACTCAGGCATCATCAGTAACCCACTCTTTCACTGTGTTAAGCATTTGCCTTAAAATAAACATTTATCAAATACTGGTGAAATTAAAAAACTGTGTTTGAACTAGTCATGGAGGAAATTCGGAGTCATCCCCATTGTTCAAATTGGTAGCACCATTTTGCCAATACAGGTGAAAGCGATCGAAGGCAATCTGGAAAACAATGCTAAATGCATCTGTTAAAAATTAAGGTTTAATTCTATCTATATGGCAAAAGCCTGGGTGATGGTTTGCAGCTTTGCTCTGATGAATTTTATTTCTAACTACAACCAAAAGAATTATGCCCAGTTATGTTTATTTTATCATTTTAAAGCAATGAATACTTTCAATCTGAAAGGCAGATTTAACAGCGTTTACATTTAAAAACAAATCAGGGTTGTGTTCGCCTGTGACAAAAGAGCTTAAACTGGACTGGTGTAAAAATAAGGGCGAGCCATTTCTGCACAATTAATGAAAAACAGCAAGCGTTTAGAAGAGTAATGCAAATTGTATCTACTACAAAACCATGTGCCTCAGCCAAATATTAATCAAACACAGATGAAGTGCCCCGTTTGTTAATATCTGTAGTATTCTAATTTCCACTGTATCCCATGAATCTTAAGAACAAGAATCCCACTATTTTCTACAGATGAAACTAATTTTCTATCAAATATGCTTTGGCAGTTACATTGTTCCGTTAAAATGAGAGGTTTATTGCTAATGCATATTTATGTGAACGGGTGCAAGACTTGTTTCCAGTAACTTGTGGCTACTGAGCCTGAATGCAGCAATCAGAGATTATGAAAGACCTAGTATTTCATTTGAAGTGAAAGTAACATGAAAGTATCTATAACCATGGACAAAAGTCCTTGTAAAAGTGGGTAAAAGATTAGCTGGTCTTCTTGTGTTATTTTTCTCTATTACTATGAATTGTAAAAATAAAGTAGGGCACAGGATGCTGTCACCAGACAGGGAGAAGTTTGGTTGTTTGAATTTACCAAGAACCCAGGGCACAGAAAAAAGTTAGAGATGTGACTTGCTGTGGTTTCTTTCCTAATTCCAACTTCTTTGGATACTGCAGTTTGGATTCCCTGCCACCCATCAAAAGTGGTTAGGGAGCCAGGGTGATGGGGGTTGGTATAGTGAGTGGAAGGGCGGCTGGGGAAAGGAGATGTGGTGTTATTGTCAGAAACAATGGCATGTATTCTACAACTGTCCAGTGCTAACAAGGCATCAACTCTCTCGCCAACACTTGATTAACTGGATGGCCCAATGAATGGTGCATTTGATGAATATTTGATTCCTAGGAGGTGATGAAAGCGTACTGTAGACCCACGAAAATTGGTGGAAAAATTGATCAGGGTTCGAGGGATATCAGGCGCAGGTTAACTGTGACCATCTTGCACAGACAGAGCTACCAAAGTCTTCCGAGAGAAGCATGATGGGTAAGGAGCTAGTGGGACTACCACAATGGGTCAGTGAAATAGGACAAGGGAGTGGGAGTCAGTAGACCTGAGTTCTCTTCTTGGCTGTGCCATGGAACCACTATGTGATCTTGGACAAGTCCTTTCACTTCTCTGTGCTGCTGTTTTCCTGTCTAGTTGGACTGTATGCCCTCTGCAGGAACTGTTTTTCTGTGTGTGTTTGGGAGTGCCTGACATGAGAGCTCAATCTGAATTGGGGCCACTATGTGCTAATAGTCAAGGACTGGCTTTCCAAGTTCCTATCACTTGGGTCATCTTAAACTAGAAGGCGGGTAAGGGATTTAATGATGCTGAGTTGAGAACTTACCTTACATGAAAAGTATATTGCAAGATCAGGACTTGTTTGTAAGCAGCCCTGCATGTGCAGATCCCCTATGCTATGTTGGACCTCAGTGATTTGAGACTAATAGTGCCAGGTAGGTGTATTGGAGCTTTACTGCCCCAGGCTGTGTGTGCAGTCGCACTATAGCAAATACCATAGACATGGGATCTAACCCAAAAACAGGCTGGCAGGTATGAAGTGACTCATGACATGGATGTGTACTATGGAATAATCAAAGTCTACTCTAGAGTTTTACAGCAAATGTTCTTTGCCAGCAGATGATGTGTTGAAAGATGCTGCATAGAGATTCATGTATTTATTTTAAATTAGAGATAAATCTGAGAAGATATTCCATTAAAACTAGGAAATATTTACAATGTCTGATTTCAACAGATGAAATCACAATGCAAAGGTACACAAAATAAGAAATATTTATAAGTCATAAATGTAGTAGCATTACCTGCAGTTAATGAATTTATTCAGTTCTATTGATTTTCGAGCTTATGCTGATTTAAAACAACATCATACTAACAATTCAAAAGTTCACTACTACTCTAGCCAGAAAAAAATGTTCTCACTGGATCCTGCACAATGCACCTAAATATGAAAAGCTAAATTTACTGCACTAAACACACACATTGTTATGAAATGAACATTAAAGTCAACAAGAAATTATGACCCTGTCTATAGAGGCTCAGCACGGCAAAGAAATACTGTAAAAAGTAAATTCAACTAGAAAAACATTTAGCTCAAGATTTTATTAAAAATAACAGGAGGCTAAAGTTAGGCACCTAAGTAAATGGCCAGATTTTAAGCTCTGTTTGAGAAATATGAAGCTGGGTTGTGAAGATAAAATTTAGATGCCCGAGATTACTGAACAAGCTGAATGTACCTTTGAAATATGTATTATTACGCTGATTTATGGAAAATGTATGGCTAGGATTTACCCTAAAGTTAGGCATCCAGTTTTGAAAACGTTGCCCTTAAAACAAAACTGTCACAATAAATTTAATGAAGGGGAAAAAAAAAAAAAAGCTAACCACACCCTCTTCTGTCAAAACAGATTTTTCAGGAACTGTCCCGTATTTCCCCTTCTTCCTCAGATGAGAGGGATGAACTGTCACTGTCCAGGTCCTCAGTAGATTCACTAGCATCTGAGGGGGGCATAAAAAAAAAAGAGGAGACCATTAGTTACAGCACTGTTTGTTTGTCATCTATTTGCTCATGGTAGAGAATGGGTGTTCTAGAAAGAACACGTTATATTTCTGCCTTCCAACAACAGCAATTATTTTCTTGAGAATGGCCATTTCACAGTGAGGTTATGAACACAAACTGGTGGCATAAAGATGAATCTCACTATTGCGGGACAGAGCAAGAGTGCTTATGGATTTCTTTACCTTTAGCAATAAAGGCACAGTGCATTTGCATCCAGGTGACTTTTCTTCTCCATCCACTGAAGTTTGGCTTGTTCCCTCAGCTGATTTGTTTTGAAATACTACTTTCTTGGTTGCCACATACTTATAACCCAAAAGAAATGCAGTATCAATTATTTGCAGTTTTGTTTGTGTTTTGATTAAGAGAGGGAACTCTTGAGACATGCTAGTTTCCTGTTGGAAAATTAAGACATGATGCACGTAATGTGTTATGTTTATATGTTTCAATCCTAAAGATGTGGCAAGGCTGCAGAATCCTCAGAGCCAAAGAAGATGATGTTATGGGTTCAGAATGCCCAGAGCTTTAGGACAGACCTATACTGTCTTAATGACATCACATTATGCAGCACACATTTTCCAATCTGGCCTTCACCCTCATATTTATTTCCTGACTCAGCAGGTACTGACTCCTACTCTGGGATGCTGGAACAATTTTTATAGTCAGGGTACGGAGAGCCATTGAATGAAACTGTAAACCCTGTATATGATGGAAACCAATTCAAGCCCGGAGGTGTGGCAGCACCCCCAGTTCTCCTAGTTCCAGCACCTATCCTCCTACCATCCCAAGATGAGGTCACCAGATGCCAGCAGTTTGCAGCACCACCATATAAGCAATATAAATAGTCTTGGAAGGATTCGCTTTTTATTGTCAAACTTCTATATCATGGTGCACACAAAGAACACTATTTTCCTCCATAATAATCAAAAGTTAGATAGGCAAAGTAAGAAAAATGCTTGACATTATTAGAGCTTAAGGATATTTACTTTGTATATTTTGACGTGATGTTTTACCTGTTATAAAGATTTAACTTTTTGAGTCTCAGCATCTATTGTCATTAAATAGATATCTGACCCACTACTATTGCCTGATCCCCCATAATTTCTCACAGCTGTGAACATTTAAAATCAATACAAAATGAAAACGCTTAAAAATATTATCCAGCAAAATAAATAAAAAAAAAAATCAAATTCTGCCAAACCTAAATATAAAGTACAGCTAGAGCAAAGTAAGGCTATGATACAGACACACACCAACCTCCCCTTCCCGCATTGGTATTTTCAATGTCTGATCAGTGATGAATTCAAATAGGTTTTCTGGACATATGGTGTCAGCTGCTCTTTAATAATGAAATATTACAAGAGGGAGCTAATGGAGCATCATTATTATGTTGTCAAGATAAGTTCTGCAGCTGGCAAGCACAGATAATACATGGAACATAGTGTGCACCTGTACATTTTCAATGGAATTTGGTCAAGAAAACAGAAGCATTTCACCCAGAAACATTAGAGGTCACATTTTGTCTACATTAAATCTAGTGTATAATCAATTAAGATTTATATGCCAGCTATGTACTGAGTTAATGCACAAAGTGAGGACTGTTTTTGCCTCTAAGTCTTGACAAAATGTCTGTAATTCCTTATGAACTTGACCCATGACTGACCTCGTGTGTTGACAGAAGAGTACCTGTATTTTTTCTTTAAGCAAGTCAAGCATCACAACTTTATAGAAAATAGTCAGAGAAACTTCTGACTCAAAGATGCTCAATGGGCTTAACGTTTGAATAGTAGTTTATTTCTGCTTTGTTACAAGTACTACTACTTCAATGGACAATGTACATTGTTTTCACTCAGTTAAAAATAGTATACTGTTTATTAAGGGTGGGGTTGGTAGCATTACCTATTAAGGTTACCCAACACTTCCCATTATAAGACTCTGTTTAATGAAGGCTATGATTGTTACGGTACTGGTGATAATGAACAGGAACTAAAGAGACTTTCGGTTAACAATCTTTGAATGGATTACTCCTTATTGTGGATATTTGGGGACATATTAATTCTTTAGGTTTCTATAGATAGATAGATAAACAACCTGAAGAGTCTCAGCTGTTTATGTGATCACTCGTCAGTTTATTTTATACCTTTTCTTCCATCTTATTTTGTACCTTCAATAGATTTCCAATCCATTACAAAAAAGGTTGCACCTGGATATCTTAAGCAGTGAACTCTGCTTCTAAAAAGTCTTAATAATTGAACAATGTAGTTGGCTTCAAAAGTTATGATAATTTCCTTCAAGCATAACTCCACTTTCTGGGCAGTTTCAGGATTCTTCAAAACACCAAAATTATATATATTCCTTTTAAAAATGTGACTATTTGAATCAAACACTGATTTTTTTACATTTAAATTAGAACAAGTGCTAGGGTGGTATTTTTCCAAACCTCTCCCTTCTACCCACCAGGTGAGGAGGGGCTTGGATATAAGGGGATAAGTCCTTTAGTATGCACAGAGTAGGCCCTGCGGGCCATACTGCCCAAACTGAGCACATGGCTTAAGTTCATTATTAAAAAACAAAATGAAAAAGACATGTGAACTAATAAGATGTGCAAAGGTAAAAACAGCATTTTCCTTTACCCTGTATAAAATCTTTTGCTATGCTATGTCTAATCATGTTTGTAAGCTCCTCACGGTAGGGGGACTGCATTCTTGAATTTTTATGGAAACCCGTGGCGCTATATTAACAGCCATAAAAAGATTAAGCAAATTCATGGTTTACTAAACCGGAAATGGGTATCTACATTCACTGAATATAAGCTTTTTAAGAGAGCCGCTTTTTGAACAAAGCCTGCAATAGATGGTCACTGTCTTGAAGACATTTATTTGCACATCTCTAACACATTCCTCAACATTTCCTCAGGTTTCTGGCCAACATCAGTTCTCTCTTCCCTTTGGTCCATCCTCTGCTCGGAGTTCTTATGGAACCAACTAGTCAGAGAAGCAGTAGCACTACAAAGGTTAGAAATTCATTCAATACTTTATTTGGATAATAAGCTCAAAGGCAGTTGCCATAATAGCTCATCAGGAAATAATATGTTTAATGACATCAACCCTATTCAGACTTGGTTTTCCAATCAATTTTAAAACAAATTCTCTCATATCAGTTATTACAATATGGTGGTCCTGTTCAACAGGGAAGGGCTCAGCTCAAGCCAAACTGGATAAGATGAAGACAAAAGTTTATCGTTGAATGGAAATGTTCCAGTAAGTGTAATGTGTCTGCTTTTCCTCCTGGAGTGAATGTAGTTGCAAGACAAAGACTTCAGTCTCACCCTCTGATGTGGAGCCTTTCTTCTCAGGAGAAGTTAGATTTTCTGTTGTTTACTAGAAGCTCTCAAGGTCGGCTGGAAAGGATCCCACTCCTTTCTTTAAGTGAGGGTAATCTAGCAGGATCATTCATTATAATCCAGACAGAACAGTGGTTAAAAGTCATGGAAGTTAGATGGCTAACCTACTGCAGCCAAGAATAAAAGATATCAAGTATATTTAGGATATAGAGGTGAAATAGAAGTATTAATTAATATTGCCACACAGGGCTTTCAAGTCTCAGGCCTGTAAAATACTCAGTCACACAAGGCCTTGGGCCTGAAATAGGTTGACCCAAAGATAACCCCCTACTAGTAAAGATTAAAATTATGGTAAAAAATGGGTTAAGTGCTGATGTTCTGGAAACTATTCAGCAATCAACTGGCAAATATATTGCTATGTACCAGTTGATACCACAAAATGCCTGACAGTAACATTTTTGGGTATTCTGTGATAACCTCAAGTTGTTAGGGTAACTCATTTACGTATGTGTTAATGAGAACAAGGGGAACTAAGGATATAGCCAATGAGAGATGGGGCATCCCTAAATTATCTATACTTTCACACCCCACTGAAGAAAAAGGGGCTGGAACCCTTATATACGAGCCTTAGAAGGTATAAGCATGACTCAGGAAAAAAAGGTGTTGTCCAGCCTGTGTGCTGGGGAGTAGGGGGAAAGGGTATGCAGAGGGCGATGGCAGGATGAGAACCACAGGTGACAGTAACGATGCAGGGCAAGATAAAGACGGATACTCCAAGGTCCCGCAGCAGGAGCTGAGATGTGAGCGACACCACTCTTACGGTTAAGCACTTTGCACATTCTAGCCACTATTATATTTCAACATTTGCGGGACTGTTTATCTGCTTAGTGGATTTGTTAATAAAGGGACTTGTGATAACTTGAAAATTGCTTCTCATGTGCTTCTAGGGTCCCTTATTCTAATGATACGGATAGTAATATTCCTGAAGCTGTATCCCTCAAGAGACCAAACCTTTATTGATCACTGTGGTCTAAGAGATTAATCAATAATCAATCAATATTAATCAATCACCAATCCATCAATAAGGCTATACCATTCTCCACAGCTACTGCAGGACTGTTTCCTATGGCATACAAGTCAGTGTTTTCTCCAGTCCAATTCTGAATCTAGATAGAGTAGTGGTGGGCAAACTTTTTGGTCCGAGGGCCACATCTGGATATGGAAATTGTATGGTGGGCCGTGAATGCTCACAAAATTGGGTGTTTGAGTGCAGGGGGGTGAGGGCTCCGGTTGGGGGTACGGGCTCTGGGGTGGGGCTGGTGACGGGGTTTGGGGTCCAGGAGGGTGCTCCAGGCTGGGACTGAGGGTTTCGGAGGGCGGGAGGGGGATCAGGGCTGGGGCAGGAGGTTGGGGTGCAGGAGGGGATCAGGAGTGCAGGCTCCAGGTGGCACTTACCTCAAACAGCACCTGCAAGCAGCAGCATGGCCCCCCCTTTGGCTCCTATGTGGAGTGTGGCCAGGCTGCTCTGTGCAGGTACCACCCCTGCAGCTCCCAGCCAATGGAAGCTGTGGGGGCGGCTCTTGGGGCGGGGGCAGCGTGTGGAGCTCCCTGGCTGCTCTTACATGTAAGAGCCTGAGGGGGAACATGCCGCTGCTTCTGGGAACTGCGTGGAGCTACAGCACGCACAGAGTGGGGCAAGCCCCCGACCCCGCTCCCTGGCTGGAGTGGAGGAAGCCCTGGAGCGTGCTCCCCGGTAGGAGATAGAGGGCCAGATTAAAATGTCTGAAGGGCTGGATGCAGCCCTTGGGCCATAGTTTGCCCACCCCTGACGTAGAGCCATGATTAAGTCTTTGCCAGGAAAGATCTGCTGCAAACCTATTTGGGAGTTTCTCCACAGAGCTTTGTCAATATTACAGACTGGATTGTTGGAGCTTCCTTTGGTGCAGCGTTTGAATACTCAATTCCTAATGCTGACATTCCTGATCTTCCAGATCACCTACATGCTCTTATATTCGTAAAAAGAAAAGGAGTACTTGTGACACCTTAGAGACAAATTTATTAGAGCATGAGCTTTCGTGAGCTACAGCTCACTTTATCGGATGCATACAGTGGAAAATATCATGGGAAGATTTATATACACAGAGAACATGAAACAATGGGTGTTACCATACAGACTGTAACAAGAGTGATCAGGTAAGGTGAGCTATTACCAGCAGGAGAGCGGGGGACGGGGCGGGGGACGGGACCTTTTGTAGTGATAATCAAGGTGGGCCATTTTCAGCACTTTACAAGAACAGTAGGAGGGGAATGTATGCACCCAATGAAGTGAGCTATAGCTCACGAAAGCTTATGCTCTAATAAATTTGTTAGTCTCTAAGGTGCCACAAGTACTCCTTTTCTTTTTACGGATACAGACTAACACGGCTGATACTCTGAAACCTGTCATTATGCTCTTATATTGCTGCTTACTCTAGAGCCCAGCTGTTTGAGTTGATGCACCAGTTAGGAAGCACATGTTATTGTTACCCATTGTGTTTCTTCTAGTTAGATCCCCAATACCAGCACCTTCCTTGTTCTCTATGTTTTTTGTGCGTTTGCGGTCTTTCTGGATCCATTTTATACTTTTCCTTTGTTGCACAGTAACTTATTTCTAAAGCAGCAGTATAAAGAGGGAGCAAGTTCCTCTCAACCAGATGGCAACTTCAACCTTCTAGCATTCAAACAGGCATCCCAAGTTTCTGTACTGGGATCTTTAGATAACACTTTCCTGTGTTTCTTGTAGAGCAGAAGACAAAATGCCTGTGCCTCACTTGTCATCAGCATGACTGAAAATGAGGTGATGAGCACCTTTTGGAAGAAGGGTGACTAGTTAAGATGTGGCCGTTTGGAGTGGAGTAGAACAACAATTTTGCAGTGAAAATTAAAAAATAAAAATGAAAATTTCCTTTAATTTTGGAAAGATAAAGTAACTCTTTTAAGCCCACTGAAACTCCATCTTCTGAATTAAATGATAGCCATTTGAACTTGTAATGTCAATTAATTGTCCAATGTGAGCAAAAATTACACTGGGAAATTACGCATAATTGTGCCCTTAACACCAACAAGTGTTGCACAGCTTTGCTACCCATGAAATGTAATAAATAAGACTACAAAAAAATCCAAAAAGATTATTTTATTGCTGTGGTTACGCTACATAAGATGTACTAAAAACTAGTAAACTGAGTAAGCATAAAATTTAAGCCATCTACTTAATAGAATTAAAGCAGAACATTCACAAAATCTGTAAAAGATTTTTTTTAGCAATATTTTAAATTTAGAGGCAAATAGAAAACATACTATACATTCCTGAGACTAATAAAGGATGTATCCTTAATTATTGTTTATTCAGCTAAAATATCTAAGTGTAGCATAACAGGAAATAAATTTATGCTTACCTTGGCCAAGAACTCCCATATCATTCTTGAGTTTTTTCAGTACCACAAGTAATGTTGGGTACTCAATTACTACCTTGTCTTTCAAATTGTCTAGAAGGCTTTTACTGGTATGCAGTTCATCATAGCTTAAAAAAATAATTGCAAAGTTTATTTCAACTTTTATAGCATCAAGGATGTAATATGCATTTTCTTAATTTCTAGAAATGAACATAATCATTAGTTGTAAATCATCTGGGTAAGACTAATTTTCAACTGGAAACCATTTTAATTACAAGCCAATGTTACTATCCATCTAAATCAAACAAACATTTTAAAGCTTAACACTTTATCCTAAAAATATAGGAATGAGTGAAATGTAAGTTTCTCTGAAGACTGAACTAAGAGGACCAAAAACTGATTTTGAATTAAATAAAAAAAACTCAGTGCTCAATTTGTTTTCCTGAACCAGTTGCCATTATAGTATGCTAAGTAAATAAACAGATGTAATCATAATTTTTCATGCTTTAAGGTTCTAATATTAAAAAGTTTAATTTACACGCTTAATATTGAATATTAGTTTAACATACTTGCTTTTAAATTGTCAATAGCTTATTAGACAGGTAGAAAAAAGATCATATAGGCTGAAACTGTTAGAACAAATTTATATTGGAGGCATTTACAGCTATCTTGTAGAGGTAAAATTGCTTGGAAACAATTTAGACAATGTATGATCCCCATTATGTGAATCATATTTTAAAAAATGGCATAATCTTTCCATTTACCCCTCAGCCAAAACCTCTCCTCACAGCATCAGCTGCAAACACAGCTCCCAGCAGAAAACTCCACTTATTTGTGTGTTCTGCCAGGGTCACATGACTTGGATCAGCAGGCCTTTTCCATATAAGGAAGCCTTTTCACCCTCTAGGAAGGATATACTCGGAGCCAGTACTGACATCAGCTTTACGTAACACAAGTTATGCCACAGTAATAAAAAGTAAACTGAGCATATTCCCTACAATTACATCCGAAAACTACCATATCCTCTCCGGTCTTTATAAACCTCAAAACCAAAAAAAGCTGGATGGTGGTGTTGCGGGGAAAGAATTTTCAAAAGTCTTCTACAATGCAAACCCTGTTTCTAATACTTGACATAACTGCAACATTTAACAGATGCTCAGATATTATTACAATGTGATCTGAGTGACCTGACTCCTGTTTTGAAACTGAAATTAGGATTATTAAATTACTACTAAGATACTGAATCAGTTAAAGGCAAATAAAGTTTAGATACAAAAATAAATTTTATGTACAAGGGGGACATTTCCCTTAAGTTGCTCTTCATGCAGTTTTTTTTTTTTTTTTTTACATGCTGTGTAGCTGTTCTTTGCCAATAACCACATGGCATGGATGAGAGGAGTTACTGACACACTTTACTATTTACAGTAATGCGTGATTAAGAACAGTGCATCACAGAAACCACCAGACAAAAGAAATACTGAAGGTAAGCTAGGAATTGAGTTTTCTGGCTTTGAAGGAAACTTCATGTAAGCAATAGATTTTTTCTCTCTCTCATATATATTCAACTTCAACCATCATGAAAATACAGTATTTGGTTTCATGTTTCTCTTGACCCAAAGTAATTATGACCTGTTCTTACTTAAACCCTTTAAAAAGGATAACAATATATTAAATTTCTTATTCAATGAATGCATTCATAACTTGTGGATTAAAACACACGAACAGAAAAACATTTACTGGTTTACTTACAGTACTTTGCATTTAAAGTACAGCAATACCTTTCCTTTGGCAAGGACCTCAACACATTCTTTTCTGGTTAAGCAAACATTTACCTCAAAGAGGCTAAAGTAATTCACATGCCACAATACACTTTCCATTCTCTCATGTTTTAGACAAAACAGCTTTAGCATCCAGTTTGGCATAGCATAAAACCTTTGTACTTTAAACTATTTTATGATAGTAAATTATTAAAGTGTTAGATCACTGAACCACAGTTTGATTTTTTTAAAGTATTTGCATGGCACTTTTGTAGCTGGCATTGCAAGGTACCATATATACTTGATCATAAACCGGTTAGTTTATAAGCCAACCCCCCCCCCCCCAAGATGGATAAGTAAAAATGGAAAATTCAGAAGCTGACCCTATAATTCAGGGATCGGCAAACTTTGGCTCCTGGGCCATCAGGATAAGTCGCTGGAGGGCCAAGATGGTTTGTTTACCTCGAGCGTCCGCAGGCACAGAGGTAAACTTAAGTAAACAAAGTGTCCCGGCGCACCAGCTGCTTACCCTGACGGGCCAGGACAGCAACTGGTGGGGAAATTTTTTTGGGGGGAGAGAAGCTGGAGGTCAGGGGAATAACCCCTGTGACCACCCCCCACCCCAGCCTGGGACCCCCACACTCTCCCCATCCCATCCCTTCCCACCTTAGCTGGGGAGGGACAGGGAAGGATGTCTCTGGCCAGGCCGTAGCTGCTCCGGAAGCCTGCGCGGTGCGGCCGTAGCGTGCTCCGGCGGGCGGGGCAGCCGCAGCCTGCCAGCCCCGGAGCTGCAGCGGCTTCAGAGGCTGGGGGGAGAGCAGCGTGGCCAGAAGCAGAGAGACTCTGGCCCTGCCTCTTCCCTTCCGGCTCTGCTGGCTGTGCTGCCTCTCCTTGCTCCTTCTATTGGGGGGAGGGGCTGCATCCTACCTCTCCCTCTCTATACCCGTTCATAAGCCGAGCCCCTTCTCTGATGCTTCCCCTTTTTACTAAAAAATTAGGCTTATGAACGAGTATATACGGTATTTATGTGCCAGATATGCTAAACATTCGTATGCCCTTTCACGCTTCAGCCACCATTCCAGAGGACATGTTTCCATGCTGATGACGCTCGTTAAAAAAAAAATGCATTAATTAAATTTGTGACTGAACTCCTTGGGGGAGAATTGTTTTACCCGCATTCTGCCATATATTTCATGTTACAGCAGTCTCGGATGATGACCCAGCACATGTTGTTCATTTTAAGAACACTTTCACAGCAGATTTCACAAAACACAAAGAAGGTACTAATGTGAGATTTCTAAAGATAGCTATAAGCACTCAACCCAAGGTTTAAGAATTTGAAGTGCCTTCCAAAATCTGAGAGGGACAAGGTGTGGAGCATGCTTTCAGAAGTCTTAAAAGAGCAACAATCCGATGCGGAAACTACAGAACCCGAACCACCAAAAAAGAAAAACCAATCTTCTGTTGGTGGCTCTGACTCAGAAGATGAAAATGAACATGCGTCGGTCCGCACTGCTTTGGATTGTTATCGAGTAGAACCAGTCACCAGCATGGATGCATGTCCTCTGGAATGGTGGTTGAAGCGCAAAGGGACATATGAATCTTTAGTGTATCTGGCACTTAAATATCTTGTGATGCCAGCTACAACAGTGCCATTCTCACTTTAAGGTGGCATTGTAAACAAGAAGTGAGCAGCATTATCTCCTGCAAATGTAAACAAACTTGTTTGTCTGAGTGATGGGCTGAACAAGAAGTAAGACTGAGTGGACTTGCAGGCTCCAAAATTTTACATTGTTTTGTTTTTGAATTTAGTTTTTTTTGTACATAATTCTATATTTGTAAGTTCAACTTTCATGATAAAGACATTGCACTACTGTACTTGTATTAGGTGAACTGAAAAATACTATTTCTTTTGATTTTTTACAGTGCAAATACTTGTAATCAAAAATAAATATAAAGTGAGCACTGTACACTTTGTATTCTGTGTTGTAATTGAAATCAATATATTTGAAAATGTAGAAAACATCCAAAAATATTTAAATAAATGGTATTCTGTTGTATAACGGTGCGATTAATCATGTTTAATTTTTTTTAATCGCTTGACAGCCCTACTGACAACAAATGTCAGCAGTGGGTGCATCTGAACTGGTATGGAACACTGCTGAACTGCATGTGTAGACAGGAACAAACAATGTTCAGTACTGTTTCAGGTTAAAGCCTGCTGTTGTAAACAAGGCTTCATTATCTGGCACTGTATTCAGTCTCCATGCCTATCTCATCACGTTCCCCTGTCCCCACAGACACCCCAATTCCATCCTACATTCTCTACCAGCTCTCCGTTCATTGTCCTGGCCACCCATTGCATTCACTTCTGTATATTCCTGACTTCTCCTACACACCTCTCCGATTCCCTGCCCTTTTCCCCACCCTGTGGGGCATGGTTCAGCGTTCATGTCGTACTCCCCGTCAGCACCTGGCCTGGGCCAGGGAAGCTAATGATCCAACCAGCAGACCAAATCTGGTAATAATTCCTGGTCACATGCCACCTGAGGCACGTTGTGCATATGCTAAGATGATGACTCTGCACCCTGGGTCATTCTTTGACCTGCACATTGCATTGTCACCCACATCTTCTCCCAGATTTCACATGGTGAGTAAGCTGAGGGAAGCTTGGATTCTGTCCCACTAAGTACAGCTTCACTAACACCTGGTAAAGGATGTAGGCAGATGGCTGCCAACTTGGTGGGGGATGCTTGTAGTTTCAGCTCTGCTGGGACAATGGTAGATAGTAGCCATTTTGGTAAGGGCAAAAAACCAGCCAACCAACCAAAATAAAAAAAAAAAATCACAAAATCAGCAGCTTTAAAACCAACCTAAAACAACTTGGAAAAATGTCACAAGATATGGGAACAGTGCATGAGGCCCCATATTATCCTTCACCTGAATTTGTTATTCAAGTCCTAGCCTTGTGTGTGTCACCTTTTTAGGACAGGAAATGTGTCACAGGAGTGACATGTATTTTTGTGGTCTTATATTTCTTAATAATGTCTGTCACCACTGTTGAGAATTGTGACACTTACCCTAAAGTGACTGGAATTCTTCAAGATGTGTGGTCCCTATAGGTATTTCACTGGGTGTACACATGTGCTCCATGTGCCTGATACTGGAAAGTTTTTCACTAGCAGTGTCTCCTCTAATGAGTCTCCCAGCTTGCTTATGTAATAAACTGTGGTCCTATTGTCCAACAGGACCCGAATGTGCTGGGGTTGGACAGAAGGAAGGAGTATTTTACAGGTATCATCACGTACTGTTCACAATTTGAGGAGAGTGAGGTGCAATCTGGACTCTTGTTGGGATCATGAACCTTGAGCCACATGATTGCCTGGGTGAGCGCCCCAGCTCAGTAGGAAGGCGGCTGAAAACAGTCTCTTTGGTGGGAGAAAATGAAGGGACCCTCTACACACCTAGCTTCTTTGTCCCCCACCAGGTGAACGATGTCAGGACACTGTGAGGGAATTGAGATTTGTTCATCCAGACTTGCTCAGAGCACAGACAGTCTATAACCACACTTGAAGACACCAGAGATGAAGCCTTGCAAAGGAGGTCACATAGGTGCAGGTTATGTGGCCTCAGAGGAGCAGGCAGGATCAAATTGTCATCTGAGGGTTCAGCTGAAACTGAGCAAGGAGGTCCCTCCTCGTGTGGAATCTGTCCTCAAGTAAGTATGCTCTGGCTGAAATCAAGTCCAGAGTTGCTCCAAATGAACTCTAGAATTTGAATAGGACTTTTCTAGGTTTACTTCAAGTCCTAAGGATTGAAGGAGGCTGAGTAGGGAGAGGACTGTTGAGTGTACCTCTCCAAGTAACCAATTCATGAGCAGTGAGTTGTCACGGTAGGAAATACTCAAGGAAGACAAGGCTATTGCGGAGAAGCTAAATGAATTCTTTGCAGCAGTCTTCACTACACAGGATGAGAGAGAGATTCCCACACTTCAGCCATTCTTTTTAGGTGACAAATCTGAGGAACCATTCCAGACTGACGTGTCAGTTGAGGTGGTTTTGGATGTCCAAGAGTTCTGAAGTTCTTCAATTTCATATTTGAGTTCCTACTAATTGTGGTATGTAACTTATCATTTAAATCAGCTTCTGTATCAGAGGACTGGAGGATAGCTAATGTGATGCCAGTTTTTTTAAAAAGGCTCCAGAGGTGATTCGGGCAATTACAGGCTGGTAAGATTAACTTCAGTACCAGTCGTCATGGGATAAGAGGGGAAGTCCTCTTATGGATCAGTAACTGGTTAAAGACAGGAAACAAAGGGTAGGAATAAATAATCAGGTTTCAGAATGGAGAGAGGTAAATAGCAGGTCCTCCAGGGATCTGTACTGGGACCAGTGCTGTTCAACATATTCATAAATGGTCAAGACAAAGGGGTGAACAGTGAGGTGGCAAAGTTTGCAGATGATACAAAATTACTCAAGATAGTTCCAGAGCTGACTGTGAAGAATTACAAAGAGATCTCACTAAACATGGTGAATGGGCAACAAAATGGCAGATGAAATTCAGTGTTGATAATGCAAAGTAATGCACACTGGAAACATAATTCCAACTATCCATACAAAATGATGGAGTTTAAAATTAGCTATTACCACTCGAGAGAGAGATCTTGAGTCATTGTGGCTAGTTCTCTGAAAACATCTGTGCAATGTACAGTGGCAGTAAAAAAAAAAAAAAAAAGCAGCTAACAGAAGGTTAGGAACCATTAAGAAAGGCATTGATAATAAGGCAGTAAATATCATAATGACAATATATAAACTCATGGTATGCCCACACCTTGAATACTTTTGCAGTTTTGGTCACTCCAAGAAAAGATATATTAGAAATGGAAAAGGTACAGAGAAAGGCAACAAAAATGAGAGAGGTTGTGATCAGCTTCCATATGAAGAGAGTTTAAAAAGATTGGGACTATTCAGCTTGGAAAAGAGACAGAGGGTGGAGAAGATTGCGGTGTACAAAATCAGGAAAGGTGTGGAGAAAGTAATAAAGAAATGTTATTTGCCCCTTCACATAAGAGAAGAACCAGGGGTCACCCAATGGTAACAGGCAACAGGTTTAAAACAAACAAAGGGAAGTACTTCCTCACACAAGGCAGCGTTAACCTGTGGAACTTGTAGCTAGGGGATATTGTGAAGGTGAAAACTATAATGGGGTTCAAAAAAGAATTAGATAAGTTCATGGAGGATCAGTCCATCAATGGCTATTAGCCAAGATTGTCAAGGACGCAACCCCATTCTCTTGGTATCCATAAACCTCTGACTGCCAGATGCTGGGACTGGACGACAGGGGATAATTGCCCTTTTCCGCTCATTCTCTTTGAAACATCTGGCACTGGCCACTGTCGGAAGACAGGCTACTGGGCTAGATGGACCACTGGTCTGAACCCGTATGGCCATTCTTATGTTCTTATGGCTGGCATCTTTCAGAGGGTCCCATCAAAATGATCTCTTGGCAGGAAGCTGTGACTGGGAGAGGATGAAAGCATGGCATTCTTTCTGCTGCGCTGCACACTCTGGCATTTCCTGGGGGCTCATGTGCTCTGTGATGGTAAAAAGGCTAAGGAACAGGGCATTGCTTACTTGGGGTTGGTTTGGAGTACCTTCTCCAAGGTGCTGGAGTGTAAATACCCAAGGAGAAGAGGATTGCATGGGAGTCCATAATGGTGTGCAAAGACATCAATTTTTTCACTAAGCAGATTGTTGCCTTTGAAGGGGAGGTCTCCACACTAGCTTGAACCTCTTTGGGAAACCCAGAGGATTGAAATTATGAAACCCGTATCATGAAAACTGAAGTCAGCACAGATCTATGTTCATGACATCAACTGAAGCTTGGAGGCTGACCCGGCTGTCAGCTGATCCTTGTCAATGATGTCTTGAAATTGTGGTTTGAGTTTCTGTGGAAGTTTTATTGGTAAACTCAGACAATTTGTTGTAATTAATAATGTTGTATTTAGAAATAAATGCCTGATAATTTGCAATCCAAAACTGTAGGCTAGTGGAGGAGAAACTTTCTTCCGAAGAGGTCTAATCTTTTGGCATCCTTGTTGGGAGGAACAGAATTAGGCTGTCTCAGTCTGATGCATTCAGTGACAGTCTGAACTACCTGAGATTTGGGGTGTGTGTGAAAACAAATATTCAACCCCCTTAGATGGTACACCTTTTAAGGGTGGGGGCACAAGTGGCTGGGGTATGCCAGACTGTCTGGACTGACTCCAGTATAGCTTCATTGATCAGAAGTGCTACCTTGATAGGGACTGTAGTCTGGAAGATATCCAACACTTGTGAGTGGAGTCCTGGACTTCCTCCAGGGGAATCTGGAGTGACTCCCCAATGCTCCTCAGGAGGTCTTGAAATTGGCAGGAATTGTTGAGTAGCAATGGATAGCCTCAGAGCTGCTATCTCAGCCTCTAGCTCATCATAGGAGTATGAATATCCAGATTCCACTGGCATAGTTGTTGGCACTGTATGCCTTGTGATAGCTCAGCTGGTGGACAATACTGTAGAATGGGGGCAACGATGGTATGGATATCTACCTAGAGACCATTGGTTCCACCAGTATCAGTGACTGGGCTGGAATATGGAGCCAGTTACTCAAGAATAGCAACCAGGGTCTGATGGGTGGGTAATGGGAAGGGCTTCTGCCTTTTGGTCAGGCAGATGGTGCTGAATTAGGTTGGGAAGTGAATGTCACTACCACCAAGTATTTCTTCCTGTACCATTGGTGCAGCTGGTAATCCTTCCCTTCTTTCTCTTGCTGGTGCCAGAGTTGGTGTCCTTCCCCTTCCATGACCAACAGTTTTGGGACAGCTCTTGGTGGTTCAGATCCATGCTCTCTGTGAGCCCCTGACACAGCCGTACCAGGGTGCAGAGTCTCACTCAGTTTGGAGGGTGCAGGGAAGGCAGTCGTCATCTTAGAACCCTTGGGAGAAGATTTCTCCTGCTTCTTCTGAGGGTGTTTCTCCTTACCCTCCTGCCATTGCTTATTAAGAGCCCTTGGGCCTGGTCTCTTGACAGTCCAAAGCTAGGGCATGTCTAGCCAGCAGGGGTGTTAACATGTACCTCCAGCTGACATACAGGGTGTGTGTGAAGATCAGCTGACCCAGGGTTGGACTGGGCTTTCATAGACCGCTCCATCAAGTGTCTTCAGAGCTGGAATTCATGGGATTGCTGGATTCAGGGTGGAAAGGAACAACAAACATTGCATTTGGAGGGAATGTGGGATTCTCCAAAGCAATATAATCCTAAATCAATGGGGTCACTCACTGGGATGATCCAGGGGCAGGCCATGCAGGATATGAAGCCCTGCAGGCCATGCAGGATATGAAGCATCACGATTTGGTTCTTAGTATGCCTAAGATTCCAGGAATCTTAGGCATACTAAGAACCAAATGGTGGTGGGGTAAAAGAGGGGGAAAACCCCCAGACAGCAAAACACTATCCACCTACTAGTAAAACTACTGTTACTATATAAAGGGCACACTATTTACAGAAAAAGCACACTCCTAGATTAGAAGCAGGAAGGTTAGTGAAGCTATGGACAATGAGGGGTAGAACAGCAGAAAGGAACTGGAGAGGTAGTTGGTCTGTGCCTCCTTGTGACAAGGTTAACCCCACACTCTGGGCAGCAGAAGTCCCACCTCGCAAACCATGCTGGGTATGCTCCAACTGCTGCCTCAGTATAAAAGGGAGCAGGCAAGCTCATTCTAGGCTGACCACAGAGGAGAGAGGACACTTGGTGAAGGCTCCAGTATCTGACTGCGGGAACCAGAGCTCCCAAGGACCAGACCAGAGACCTGTTGCTTACGGCCAGCCAACCAGAATCGGAATCCCAGAGCGCTACCTACACTGAGGAGCTTGGAGACCCCAATGATGTACAGACATATGTTCAGGAGACATAGTTGGAAGTGGCCCAGGGAGGCAGAGTGAGTGGTGTCTCCCATCCGAGGAAGATCAGCATGTTGCAGTAGGGTTCCCCTCTGACTGGATGGTGACCACACTCGCTGCTGACGGGGCCCTGGACCGGGACCCAGTGGAGGGGTCCCCCTACCCTGGCCATCATCCCCATGGTGGTGGCCCCTGACTTTGGCCATTAGGCCACACTGCACTTATCCCCAGGGAAGCCATACTGACTCTGGCTATTAAGCTGCACAGTCCTGATCCCCAAGGACAGCTGTATAAACTCTGGCTACTAGGTTGCGCTGCCCTGAACACAAGAGCAGCTACACTGACTTTGGCCATTAGGCCACACAGCCCTGATCCCCATGGCAGCCATACTGACTCCAGCCATTGGGCTGTGTTGCTCTCAGCCCAGGGATAGTCAGACAGACTGTAACCGTGGTGGTATCACAACCCCAAAAGGGGATGGGGGTGCATACCCAGCGACACTCCTCTGATGCCCTCTGTTCAGAACATGAAGATGCGCAGGAGCAGACCAGGGGACACTTCTACTAAAAAAATTTCTGGTTTCAGTTGCATGGAGTGCATGCTCACCCACAGTGGACTACCATTCAAAGAATCTGCAGTTTTGCACCCTGCAACCACTCTTCCATCTCTCAGGAAGACAAAAATATCCAACCTCCTAAACCTCCTTCTATAGACAGTAACATTACATTAGTTTATTCTATTGCAATAAGACCCCCTCTACTGGAGCCTACAGCTATCATCTCAATGGTATAACTGTGCACTGGTTCAAACAACAGGAAATTCCCTGCTAAGATCAGGTCTTCCCCTATGTCATCCACAGGAACTCTGATTTTGTGTTGCAATCTGAGTTTAAAGATAAAACTTAAATTCTCATGCGATTTCTGGAACCCATAAAACTCTAGTCGTAGGACAGAAAACTGTCATATAGGAAAATCTCTGATCAGATAAATCATAACATTTACAAAAATAAACAGAATGCAAATAGTTCACACTTTTAAAAATGTTCTTGCACTAACCATCACATATGATCATTACCTAGATTTTAAGATGGTAGTCCTGAAGCAAAGCCCTCTCCCCCCATAATATTTTGATGAGATCAAGCTTCCTTAAATGGAAACATAGAGGTATTAGTGTAATTAAGACACAAAGTTTCTCATGCCATCAGTTTTGGACCCCATCTTACAATCCTTACTCAGGCAAACTCCCAATAACTTCTAGGAAGTAAATGCAATTTTCCTGACAAAAGACTGCAGTTTTAAACTTTTCTGGATGCTTACATTTTCCTCAAAGAGAGCACTTACAAGGTCTCTCCTAAGCACTCATTCTGAAGCGCTGTAGCACAGCAAAGATAATAGCTAACAGATGGACTTTCATTCCTAAGCGGTGAATAAACCCTTCGTGTGGTTATGATTTGGTGAACATGGAAGTAGTGAAATACACTTCTGAATTAGATGAGAGAGGAAAATTTATTTTTGGATTGTGAATACATTTTTCCTTTAAACTACATAAAATTCTTTAGCTTTGTGTTTACAAGTTCTGTCACAATTTGAAATGTGCAAATTTTAAGAATATTGATCTGAACTTTGAAGAACTGGGAAAAAAGTAAATCTTTAGAAGGAACACTCCCACCATGAAACTAGCTTTTGATTAACACCCCTTCCCCATAAACTTTACTTTAACACAATAAATACATAAAACTGTTTTTGAATTGAACAATACTTTTTGAAAAGAGAAAGCAAGTTCAAGTCAACTAAGTTGACAGATGAAAATGTAATTTACACTAATATTTAAAAATATGCTGACATCACCTTTAATTCAGTAGTTTATTTTATTACAGATCTGTGAACCTTTGCTCTGTGAGAGTTTTTAGGCTGTATCTACACCAGTCTCTCTCTAAGTTTTCCCCCTTGCTGTTAACACGTGTACAGTTCTACCTGTGCTAATACTGTTGAGAGTGTAGTCCAGCTCTGGCATTTTAACCATTATGTCACCTATCCCTCCTAAGTAGAGGTGTAGACAACTTGGTGGTTGCCAGCTCCCCATGTACACTAGCATTCCCACTACAGCAATGATGGGAAATTTCAGGGAAAAAGTCCTAGTGTACATAAGGAATAGCATCACACCTTTTCTTTAAAATCAGATTAAGTTATTCAGGCTCTGTAGTGATCATTTCAGCCACAGATCACCTTCAGAAAATAATATAGATCCTGCTGAAGAGACAGTTACAGCAAGCCATATCTCCTCTCTTTTGTGGGATATAAACAAGCCTTTGACTATGGAAATCAAAGTACAGTTGGAATCAGAAGTGATAGAAAAAAAGTAAAATAATATTCCAACTGTTACAATAAAATGGAATGATTGAGGCAAGAGTGAAGCAAGACCCAGTGGAAAAGAGATAGGTAGTGCGGTGCAGTGGCCTCCCACTGAGCTAGACAGGGAGGGTCCACACTCTGAACCCAGGTGGGCTGGGCAAGGCCATGCTTGCCCATCCCACCGGAAGTCAGGAGGTGGAACAGGAACTATAAAGGGAGGGTCCTGGAGCTCAGCTGGACTGCAGCCGCCGGAGAAGACAGGCACCTCTTGCTCACTCCCGGGCTGGGAAACTGTAGCGGAGTACTGCTGAACCGAGGATGGGCCAGAACTGCTGGAGCTGCCCATTGACCCAGGCACTGAGGAGTCACGGGCCTTCTACTCTGAGGAAACGGAGGACCCCCACGGATCCAGGTACACCTCAAGGGAATGGTAGGAAGTGGCCCAGGGACTGCTGACCCCAATCTGGCTGCATTGTTGCCACAGATCTGGTTAGTGTGTTGTGGCTGGATTCCCCGTTGACCCAGTGGCGGAATACTCTGCCACTGTTAGGGCCCTGGGCTCGGGCCCAGTGGAGTCAGGTGGGCCTGGGCCCCTCTATCCCCTGCCATCCCACCCCCACTCTAGGCCAAGAGGCCTGCGTTTGTCGGCCATCCACTGGAGCCAGGACACCTACCCCTTTGCTGCTCTGTTCTGAGTACAGGCCAGAGTCATACACTATTCACTGCTCCGCCCTGACTGAAGGTCTGGGCTCACTGAACGTGTCTGTCCTGCCCTAACTGAGGGCCAAGGTTCAGACTTGTGCTGCTCTTCCCAGATCATGGGCAAGAGCCCCTGATTATTTGCTGCTCTGCCTAGACTGCAGGCCAGAGCCATAAGATGTTCAATGCTCTGCTAATTCCCTGACTTTGGGCGATGCCCAGTGACGTAGTGAGGCAGAGTGGCCTTCCAATGACCCAGGGAGGGAGGGACCACCACTAACCCTCTACAATCTACTTATTAACTAAATTACTAGTGATATTTAAATACTCAACATAGATAAGCTTTTCATTGTTAGTCTACAGATACTAGGTAACAGTGAATGGGAAGAAAAGATACTAAGAAAATAAGAAGAAAAAGAGTACTTGTGGCACCTTAGAGACTAACACATTGATCTGAGCATAAGCTTTTGTGAGCTACAGCTCACTTCATCGGATGCTGTAGCTCACAAAAGCTTATGCTCAAATAAATGTGTTAGTCTCTAAGGTGCCACAAGTACTCCTGTTCTTTTTGCGGATACAGACTAACATGGCTGCTACTCTGAAACCTGTCATTATGCAAGAAAATAAGAGTGGAACTAAGCCACCTCAGAAGGACAAAGGTTGTCCTTGTCACTTCTTGAGAATGAGGCAATGGCTCAGAGCTGAGCAGAGTAAAACTTGTCTAAAGAGAAGCATAGAAAAATGGCAAAGCATTAAAAGCAGACAGTTTGTCTGCTGCAATGATTCCTTTGACAGAAAGTGAGGGGTAACTTGTGAAAAAGAGGAGTTTGGAATGCATAATCATAATCCAGAATCTCCAACCAAAGGACAAACCATTCTGGATTCACTTGTCACTTATGGGAGGGTGGCAGAAAACATGAAAACCCTTGGGAGTGGGGGAAAAGGGGATGAGGTTGGAACTAGTGAATACCAGCTGCCTGGATTCAATACAGTCAGGTTAACAGAATGCAGCAGTACAAAGGAATTAAATTTCAGAAAAAAAAACAAAAAACACGCTGGGAAAATAAGCAATTTAGTAAGGCATAATGGGAGGAAATATTAAAAACCACCCACATGAAAGGCACTTGGAGTTTCACAATACATACAATTAAGATGCAGAAGACAGAAACATCTTATAAAAATAATTACCCATGTGGCCTCACAAGGAACTGCTGTTAAAAAATAATGGTACTTTAAATGGTAAGATGGGGAGGTAATCAAACAAGAAGATTCTGAGTCAGTTAAAGCTAGCATAGAAAAGATACGGGCAGAAAAATGAGCTAATGCTAGCTGGAGGGGCTAAAGGGAAGTCTCCGAAAAGAAAAAGCATGAGGAAGAAAGCAGGTCAGCTAATACTTCAGAAGGGTCAATTAAACTGATATCTCAAAAATAGCTCAGATGTTGTCATTTTCTATACTACTAAATTACTCTCCCCCGGCAAAAGTCATGGACAGTTAGTTACCAAAAAATGGGAAGAAAAAAGGGAATGCTGGAGATGCAGTGTATTTTGATTTTAGTACATTCTGTACGGTTTTGTAAAACATTACTGGAAAGAGTTTGATCACATGGACTGCAAACTGCCTAAGTGACTGTAAACAAAGCATAATGAAAAGTGGTCATGTACATAGCAGGAGGAAGTGTTAGGTCAAGTTTCATTTAATATCTTAATTAATGGAAGTAAACAGCACATTAATGAAATCTGCAGATGCTACAAAACTGAGAGATTTATTCCTTGTAAGTGGGGAAGGATTTTACAAATAGGCATTTTATGGGAATGTGAATGGGATAGTAATGTTGTAAAACTCGTTTCAGAAGTAGAGCCAGCTTTTAAGTTGCAGGTCAGACACAAAGACTCTGTCATTTCAGATTCCTAGTTATCGGATTCTTATTTACAAAATAAGCACTAGTGTCTGGCTAGCAATATTTTTGGCAATATTAGCACAAGGAATGATATAGATTTATAGACTTTAAGGCCAGAAGGGACAACTGTAGTCTGATTTCCTGCATAACACAGGCCATAGAATTTCACCCAATTATTCCTGAAGTGGAGGGAATTATTCTTCTTACATGAATATTATCAAGCCCAGCAACTTGTGGTTTAAACCACTGTTCCCTCTAAGCTGTGCGCGTGCACACAGATCCTAAACCCCGTGCACACGGCGAAACACTGCATGCAAGCACAACAATTTGCACAGAAGAAATTTTTTGCGCACATGGCCTGTCAAAAATTAGAGGGAATATTGGATTTAACTAGAGTCTATATTTTAGAAAAATATCCAATCTCAATTAAAAGACTCAAAATGATGACAAATTTACCACTTCTCTTGGTAATCTGTACCAATGATTAAGTACCCTCACTGTTACGAAGTTGCATCTTTTTTCTAGTTTATATTTTTCTAACTTCAACTTCCAGCCACTGGATCTCATTATGTCTTTGTCCGCTAGACTAAAGAGTTCTCTAGGTATCTTCTACTTGTGTAGGTACTTCTTTCATCATGTGACCCAGCTGGCAGGCCTACGGTGTGGAGGAGAAGGGCACAAAGAATTTTACCTGATCTCCAATTAGAACAGCAGTTACACAGGAACTACTATAGCTGGCACCGCATAGAGCAGCCCTAACAGACCCTGAATTCAGTCCAGAGCACATAAATCCAACCCTGACAGTGCAGAATCCTTACTCCACCCTTCACCAGTGTCCAATCCCAATCGAAAACGAAGCTCCAGAACGTGGGTGTAAACATACAGTACAGTATCGTTAAAACAACTAGCAAAGGCAGTTTCCTTTGCATCAAACTCTACTTTCTGACAGAATGTAGGGAAGATAAAAAGCTGATGCTATAGCCATTGGATAATCCAATGTAATGAAATGTGACATAGAATAAAAGATATCTGGAAACACTAATACAGGACCTTTCATGTACTATAGACAGAATGATGCTTCACTTAAGAGGACTTATTACTTCCTTACATTCACTACTTTTGACATGTGTTTTCCTCACTCCCTCTATTATTTTAGATTGGTACAGCTTATCTTGCCTAAAACTTAAATCTTGACTCTGTATTGTTACTCATCTGTCTTGGGCTTTTACATCTTATCTGTGTAAGAGGCTCATTGCCATACACTTGCCAATAAGGGGTTACTAACCCTTTTATATAAATAAAAAAAAAACAAGCAAGCTCCTTTCCTGGCAAACAAGTAGGAAAGTCAAGTCCCTCCTTGGTGGGGGACAAATAGTCCTAGTTCCCTTCTGTCAGTAAGAGATAAACAGAGGGATTCCCCTTTGGCAGGGTCAGAAGGAAATAGCTCTGGTTCTCCTTTCTGACAGGAACATAAAAGGCTCCCTTTTCAAGTCTGCCCTTGTGACAGAAGGGACATCCAAGAGACCATTTTTCACAGCAGTCTGGCTTCACTGAACAATCCTGCGTGTTCTCTGCTCAGTTGTGAGCAAGCTCAACTCCTTTCTTCCAGAAGCCCTTGCCCCAAAACCATCCCTGCTTTATGGAAACATCTTAATATGGCCCCGTTGAAGACTCTTCTGGCCAAACCTAGCAGCCAATGAACCCTTTATGAATCAAGGCAGAATCTCTTCGCGCCCCCCTGAAGGCATTTACCAGTTTCACTATCCTGATGGATGCTGGCCATATATACCACATCACATGCACCTCAGGTCTCCCCCTGGTGCCTACAGAACACTCCAAGCTGACCAGACAGGCAGGAGGCAAGCCATGACTAATGTTAAATAGATTATATTGTTCTCTCATCCTCCATCTCTTCCCTTACACTCCTTTTCCCCATGTTTGTAGCTTTTGTGCAGTTTTAGCACAGTAAGGCCCTGACTCCTTGATTGAGATCCTTAGGTGCAGTAATACAAACAATTAAAAAGAGTCCATTAAATCCAATGGAATTCACTATTGGGTACTAAATGCTATTTTGTGAAAATGGAAGCAGGATACTCCAGGTTTAAAACAATTACTCCTGAGAAAACAACTTATTGCTCAAGATAGCAAAAAGGACATGTTCTATGCAGACTGGAATAATCTATAAAAGTTTTTTAAAGGTCAAGTAAGCGATTATGAACATTCAACTTGGCATACTAAAGATTCAGATCATACGTATTTGTTACCGTTAGCAATGACTATATTGCTGCTTTCCATTTGTGTTGTGTAATACAAGATTTTAGTAAAGAACATTAAGTGAATAGGAATGAAAATGACGATCATTACAGTAAAACTTACAAGTTCTGGAAACTGCTGCTCCCTATTGTTTTTAATCAGTTGAAAAATTCAAGCTAACAACAGAAAAGCTTCAAAAACAGACTCCAACGAGAAACTGCTGAGCTTGAATTAATATGCAAACTAGATACCATTAATTTGGGTTTGAACAGAGACTGGGAGTGGCTGGGTCATTACACATATTGAATCTATTTCCCCATGTTAAGTATCCTCACACTTTCTTGTCAACTGTCTGAAATGGGCCATCTTGACTATCGCTACAAAAGTTTTTTCTCCTGCTGATAGTAGCTCAGCTTAATTAATTAGCCTCTTACAGTTTGTATGGCAACTTCCACCTTCTCTGTATATCTGTCTATCTATATGTTCCATTCTATGCATCCGATGAAGTGGGCTGTAGCCCACAAAAGCTTATGCTCTAATAATTTTGTTAGTTTAAGGTGCCACAAGTACTCCTGTTCTTTTTGTGGATACAGACTAACACGGCTGCTACTCTGAAACCTATTATTAAAAGGAGCAGACAGACTGATATTCCCAAGAAGAAAGGGAAAGCAGAACTTTAGTTGGATACAGAATGGTTGGAGTTGCTGACAACAGTTAAGGCTGAAGATGGACTGATCAGGAGATTTAAAAGATATGTCAAGCTATAAGAAAAGCTGACGGAGGAAAGGTTTCAGAGTAGCAGTTGTGTTAGTCTGTATTCGCAAAAAGAAAAGAAGTACTTGTGGCACCTTAGAGACTAACAAATTTATTTGAGCATAAGCTTTCGTGAGCTACAGCTCACTTCATCGGTGAGCCGTAGCTCATGAAAGCTTATGCTCAAATAAATTTGTTAGTCTCTAAGGTGCCACAAGTACTCCTTTTCTTTTTTTGAAGGAGGAAAGAAAGTTTTAATAAAAAAATGAAGTTTGGGATAAATAAGAACACACACAGCATTAGAGGCATGGAAGGAGTACATTTAGATCCAGCTGTTGGGGAAAATCTTCAATATTGATGCAGAAGCGATATTAAAATTATTATAACTTTAAATTGAGTTGTTACAAACTTGTTTGCACTTTTATTGAATACTAAGATATAACTCTAAGAATGTTATAGTCAAGTGCTTGGAAATAAAGCAATACATATGTTTTGCTAGTTCTGTTACAAAATGTTAAAGCTAATCAAAGAAATTCCAGAAGGTTTTTGCTTCTATATTTCAAGGACAATCAAATCTCAAGAAAACAGACCATGTAAAACACCCATATTTTAAGTGGAGCCTTAACTGTAAAAAGGAATGCAGGGTGTGTTATCAGAGCAATAAATCTGAGAAGAGTGGGCTCTACCAACCCCCACCCTCTTGCAAGAAAACCTGCTTGTGTTCTTAAAACTTTCAGAGAAGAATATGTAGCTGGAGAACTGTTAAACTTGTTTATTTTTTAAATGCGGAAATGGCAAACACCTTTGTGAAATGCAGACTTGCAAATATGTTAGCTAAATGCAAAGCTCCTAATATAGCTCTTAATGTCATTGCTATGTAAATAGTAAAATGCTTCACGTACCAACATGGCATCTAATGACCTTGCTAAACCAGTGTAAAAGCCATTAAGTAGTGAATATTTATATTAATGGGAAATTAAGAACTGGCCCTGGATAAGAAAACCCTTAACTAACTTCAGAAGATAAGAATCATCTCTCTAAAGTTAACAACTTTTAGTTATTTAAGTTAAAGACTTTAAAGTTATTTAATTTAAAAAGATATTTGAAGATTAAAAACTTTTGTATAAACAGGTGTGTTTGGGCTTTTTGAAAACAGACATTCATTTTCTGTCAAACTAAACAAATCTGAAAGAACTTCTCTGAAACTAGACTGAATAAAAAGAGTTAAAACCAAGTAAAAGTTATCTGGATCTTTCGTGTCACAAAAACAAAGGCAATTAAAGAAATGTTGCATATTCATTAAGCAGACTGTATACTCAGGAGCTGAAAATGTCAACTAAGCTAACCCCGAAGGCATGAAGCAGTGACCTTTGAATCTAAACAACCCTGCAAGAGGTGTGTTTTCCTATAATTTAATGGACATAGGAAGGGGATGGGTATAAAAACTCTGAAGTGAGCACTCCTCACTTACACACACCACTACCCAACTCAAACACAGCACTGCCACAGACAAGTAAGAAAAACCATTTAAGAAAGAGGAGTCAAGAAGAAATCAACTCAAGGAAAATCTCTCCAAGACTTCAACTTGGATTGGTGAGATGAAGTTACCTAAGACACTGCCAGTGGATGAGATTTAAAACTACTGTAATGATTTTGATGGAATGTTGAAATCCTGTTGTAATTTAAGATTAACAGTTTCTCCTGTTAATCACCAAGTGGTTAGAAAAAACGGCTACTTACTTTCTCATAACTGTTGTTCTTTGAGATGTGTTCTTCACGTCCATTCCACATTAGGTGTGCACACGCTGCATGCACGAGCGTCGGAAACTTTTCCTCTTAGCGGCTCCCTTTGGGCTGGCGGGGCCCCCGAGTGGCGCCACTGCGCTGTGCATATATACCCCCGCCGGGCCGACCCCCTCCAGTTCCTTCTTGCTGGCGACTCCAACAGAGAGGTAGGAGGGTGGGTGGTGGAACGGATGTGAACAACACATCTCGAAGAAAAGTTACGAGAAAAGAAGTAACCGTTTTTTCTTCTTCGAGTGCTTTTTCACGTCCATTCCACATTAGGTGAATCACACACTTACCTCTGGAGGAGGGTAGGAGTCACGGAACAACTGCTCTGAGGACCGCTCTGCCAACTGCCACGTCCTCTCTGGTCTGCTAGTTGACCGCATAGTGGGTCGTGAAGGTCTGCACCGAGGACCAGGTGGCTGCTCTGCAGATCTCCTGGATTGGGACCTATGCCAGGAACGCCGTGGAAGTTGCTTGCGCCCTGGTCAAGGGGCCGTGACCGCCGGGGCCGGAACACCTACGAGCTCATAGCATGCTCGGATGCAGCTTGTAATCCAAGACGAAATCCACTGCACTGACACTGGGAGGCCCTTCATCCTCTCGGCTACAGCTACAAACAGCTGCGCGGATTTGCGAAAGGGCTTGGTGCGCTCCAAATAGAACGCCAGCGCTCAACGCACATCATAGCATATCAGGGTTGGAAGGGACCTCAGGAGTCAAATGCCATCTTCCAGGAAAGGTGGAGGAGGGAACAGGAAGCAAGGGGCTCAAAAGGGGGTCCCATGAGTTTAGAGAGGACCAGGTTAAGGTTCCATGGAGGGACTGGTGGGCAGGAATACGGGAACACCCTCTCCAACCCTTTAAGGAACCGTCCCATCATTGGGTGGGAGAACACCAACCAACCCCCCGTGAGAACCCCGGACGGAAGGCGGAGATGGCCGCCAGGTGCACTCTGAGTGAGGACGGGGCTAGCCCTTGCTGCTTCAGGTGCAGGTGATACTCCAGGATGGCCTGCACGGGGGCCTGGCATGGCCGCACCTGTCGGGGTTCACATCAACACAAGAACCTTTTCCACTTGGCCATATAGGCCGCCCTGGTAGAGGGCTTCCTACTGCCAAGCAGAATCTGCTGCACTGGAAGGGAGTGTGGTGCTCTCCAGGGTGTTTAGCCACAGAGCCTCGACACCATCAGGTGCAGTGACTCTAGGTCGGGGAGGAGAAGCCGCCTGCCGTCCTGTGTAATGAGGTCCCAGTGTAGGGGCAGGACTACTGGGGCTGCCACCGACAGTTCTAGGAGTGACGTGTACCAGTGCTGGCGGGCCCAGGCTGGGGCGATGAGGATCACCTCCGCCCTGTCCCTGCACACCTTGAGAAGGACCTTGTGCACCAAGGGGAGCGGGGGGAAGGCATATATCAAGCCCCCCTCCACGGGATCACAAACGTGTCCGAGAGCGAGCTCGGGCTGCGGCCCTGGAACGAGCAGAAATGCAGGCACTGGGCGTTGGCCCCGGTGGCAAACAGGTCTACCTGGGGAAATACCCACCCGCGGAAGAGCGAAAGCATGACATCCACCCTGAGTGTCCACTCGTGCATGCGGTACGACCTGCTGAAGGAGTCCGCCAGCTCATTTCATACCCCTGGGAAATAGGACGCCTCAAGGTGAATTGCGTGGGCTATGCAAAAGTCCCAGAGGAGGAGAGCCTAGCGACAGAGTGGCGAGGAACGAGCCCCACCCTGTTTGTTTATATAAAACATGGCTGTAGTGATGTCTGTCAGAACTGTCATGCTGTGACCACTCAGAGTGGCATGAAAGGTCTGGCAGGCGAGACGAACCGCCCTGAGCTCCTTCACATTGACATGGAGTGACCGCTCTGCTCCGGAACACAACCCCTGCATCATGAGGTTCCCCAGGTGAGCCCCCCATCCGTGGTCTGATGCGTCCATCACCAGCATCAAGTCCGGTTGTGGGGCGGCAAGGGGATGCCTTCGCAAACCACAGGCTGTCACTGCCACCACAGCAGGGAGTCCAGAACGTCCCTTGGGGCTGTCACTACCAAGTCCAGGGGGTCCCTGCCTGGGTGGTACACCCGAGCGAGCCACGCCTGCGGAGTCCTGAGCCTCAGTCTTGCATGCCTGACCACATGTGTGCATACTGCCATGTGGCCCAGCAGCTGCAGGCAGCACCGGGCTGTTGTCGTTGGAAACTGGCGTAGGGACGTCACTGCTTGCTGGATAGCCTGGAATCGGGATACCGGAAGGCTTGCCCTGGCCTGCACCATGTCCAGGACTGTCCCTATGAATTCCACTCTCTGCGTGGGTATGAGCGTGGACCTGGGGACATTGACCAGGAGCCCCAGCTCACGGAACAATCTCAGGGCCACCTCCACATGGCCCCGCAATTCTGCCTCGTATTAGCCCGTCAGGAGCCAGTTGCCGAGGTACGGGATTCTCTGCGTAAGAAGGCCGCCACCACCACCATACACTTTGTGAACACCCTTGGGGCCGCGGCTAGACCGAATGGCAGAACCACAAACTGGTAATATTCTTGGCCCACGGTGAAGTGTAGGAACCGCCGATGTGCTGGGTGGATGACGATATGAAAATATGCGTCCTTCATGTCGAGGGCGGCGTCCCCAGTCCCCCGGATCCAGGGAAGGGATGATGGTGCCCAGAGAGACCATGCGGAACCGGGCCTTGACCAGGAATTTGTTGCGCCCGCGCAGGTCTAGGATGGGGCGAAAGCCCCCTTTGGCCTTGGGGACGAGGAAGTACCGGGAGTAGAACTCCTTCCCCCTTAGGCTGTGCGGCACAGCCTCTACCGGAAAAGATGGGAGTTGCCTTACCAAGTGGGAAGTCGGTCTAACGAGACAACTCCCATCTTTTCATGTGCTGTGTATTTATTTCTGCTACTGTATTTTCCACTCCATGCATCTGATGAAGTGGGTTCTAGCCCATGAAAGCTTATGCCCAGAGAAATAGTGGAATGTAATTGGCCTTAAGAGTCTTAATATTCATAATTGGCTCATTAAATACTGTGTCTAAGTAATAAATTTAAATGTTTTCCTTGATTTCACAGGGTTTAGCTAAAACTGCCTACTTTGCCAACTATAAACTGGTTAATTATTTACTAATAACCAACAGGTTCACCAGCCTTGAAACAGAACTCTTTAGCCCATCTATAAACATTCTTAGCTGCCTAAGGACATAGTAAGGGATGGATTCACAATAATTTTGGAAAATAATTTACTTTGTTCTTAACTTACCAAGAGAGAAGAGCCCACAGAGGGGTTCACTCTCAAGGGTGGAATCTCTGTTAAAGCTCTCTTCAGAAAGATATATAGAGCAAATTGAAATGGAAGTCACTAGTTTATCACTTGTATTGTGTCATTTGTTTGTTCTGCTGAAAGTTTTCTTTTCCTTTCTTTGACAATAAAATAGCCGTAGTTAATAATTGTTATTATTTTGCTTGGTCTTGATCAGAATACTATTACTATTTATACCATATCTTAAACTCCAAGACAATTTTCTGAAGGTGAAGTGGCACATTTGAATAAATACACAATTAAAGCAAATGGATTTTTATAATTAAGAGACACAGTCAACTTCCATTTACATCTGATTTTTATTTTAACCTACCATTTCTATTTGTGACACCTACAAATATTTTAACTGGAAGGTTAAAGAAAGAAAGGCTCCCTATTTTTATCAGTTTGTCTTTTTAGACAATAATCCTATTTGGACACAAACTGAGCTTTCTTTCATATTTGTACAGATCATAGCACATGGCAGGTGCACGCAAATACATATATAAAAAACTAATAAATCAATATCAACATTTACAACAAAGTGCATTCCAGCACAATCACTATTACAGGATTTATACTATCTTTAAGTGATAGAGGAATGTACATCAAGCTTTTTAATTTGTCAATGAGTTGGTTTTAGCGATCTTAATAGCAAAGAGCATAATATTAGCAGACTCTAAAGCGACTTTAATCCCTAGATATTTAAAAAAACATTAGGCCACAGAGGAAAATTCTCTCTGGGCATGGAAATAAGAGTTTACCAAAGCAAATAACTCCTACTTCTGCCAGTTGATCTTGAGACAGGAAAGTGCTCCAGAATTACTAACATCCAGAATTCTGGGAAGCAACTGTTTTGGATCAGTTAAAGAAAAATAAGTGGTCACCAGCATAAAGAAATGGCATTTAGAAGAGAAGCACTTGCAATACTTGTTTAATGGATTTTTCTTCCTCACTATCCACTACAATTGAATAAGATAGGATGGCTGTGTTTCCATTTGCTTTGGCCAATGTCACTCACTGCAGCTAGCAAGAGGCAATCTGATGGGGTGTGTTGATGTTTTAAGGCTTCTTACAGCATCGAAATATGAGTTGCAACAGTACAAAATGTACAGACCCCATCATTGGAGCCCTCTGAAAGTGTGAATTCCACTGCAGTCAATGGAAGCTTTGCATTAGGAATACCTGTAGGATATAGCCTGATTTTACTCAGTATTCCTGAGGAACTGATCCAAAACTGATTTTACTCAGTATTCCTGAGGAACTTCAAGGAACTGATCCAAAACTCACTGAAGTTAATGGAAGGCTTCTAGGCCTTTAAAGCCAGATTTTAACTCACACTATGCAACTATTTGCATCTTTAGGTGCCTAAATACCTTTTAAAATCTGGCTCCTGACGTTATATTAAAATTAACTCCATGACAGTTATTCTGAAAAAAAATATATTAATAATGAGTCATGAACAGTTAACAGGCTAGGAAGAAAATTAGCTTATGAAAGGATTCTTGTTGAGTTTCAAAAAGACAGTCTGCAAGAAATATTTTTTCTAACAAAACAAAATTTGTCATAGTCAGTATTAACTTAACAGGAGAATATTATATGAATGATTTAACAGCAGCCTCATCAGGCAATATTTGTACTGGTATAAATGCATGTAAACTGCATGTCTTTGTTTACTAATCTGATCAAATTATTCTGACCATCAATTTAGTTACAATGAACATCAAGTTATTTGCTTCACAAAGGCAAATCTGGCAGCTCTCTCAGGAAAATGAGAAGGTGTATTTCCCAAACTAGACTGTATAATTTGGCAGTTGCATTTTTCCTTCCCTTAGTGGAAAAAGCAATAATCTTACCACATGAAGTCACTTTGAAGGCATCCCAAATAAAGGATTAGACACAGTAAGGACATTAATTTATTTTGAAGAAAGAAAATGCTATTTTATAAAAGAATGTAGAAGAGTGCAAAAATCATCCAACAGGCAGCACTTAAACCTCCCCTGGAATAGTTTTACACCAGAACAAAACTTAGACAAACTGAATATTGCATACCAGGTGATAGAGGTTAACATCTCCAGATGGAAAACTTAATTTTTAGCAACCCATCCAAAAGCAGATTTTCCAAAACCAAAAAGAAGAGAGCTGTAGACTTCAGAGTAAAAGGAGAACTTCTGTGTCTATATAACACTGGTGATACCAATCCTCCCTCTATAAGATCCCTTTTAAGGTACCTGTAGTTAATCGAGAGGCCTATCAAGGGTCTAGTAGTCACACTCTAAAATTCTAGGTAACGGTGAGAGGCTGTGCTTTGAGTCACTCAACCAAAGCTGTTCCAAATGATTAAGGAGTAATACCAACACACAATGAAAAAAATCCTGGCAAAGTCCTCCTCAGCCAAGATAGGCTCCCATATTATGTGCACTACAGGAAGAAGACTGTACCAGGGAAACAAAAACAGAGGCTTATCTCAGATAAATTAGGTTGCAGAAGAATGTCACTATCTATCTAACATAAAAAGGAGTCAATGGAAAGCAATCAAGTTTCATGTTGTTCAACAGCTACCCAGTCTATCTGTGCAGAAGTAGTGTTAGCTAACTGTTGTTTAACTTCCCAAGCTGGGGTTCCCATGATTTAAGTAAAAACATGTAGTAGCTGGCAAATATAAATATTCTCCTGAAAAAAATATCCGATAAGACTAGCATTTTGTAAATGACATTCAAATTAAAATGGTTGTTACACTGTGAGTCATAGAATCAAACAGTCAAAATTAAACCACAAATTCCTGTTTTATAAACATTTTCAGGAAATACTGAAATCCTCCTGTAAGATGCTTATCTTAAAACTAGGAGCCTAATGTTTTATAGCCTATAATAATCCTATTTAGTTCTCTGAAACACCACTGCATTCCATTAACGCAGTGGTTCACAACCTATTTACTACTGTGGGCCGCATATGCGGCTCTCTGTGTTATGTGGGTTGCATACATACGGATATATACTATCTGTATGGTGCTGAGGATGTCACATGGGCTACACCTGTGCGCTGATTGGGCTGCAAGCTGAGAACCAGTGCTTTAATGATACATAATTGCAATTATGAAGATAACTGTCTTCAAAGACTCTGGACTAAAACCCTACCCAATTTGGCAATGTATAGTTTTAAAGTCCTCCTATTATCTAATCATTTTAATAAGGTGATTTTTGAATCCTAGATAATAGAATATTCATATAAACTTAAAAGGCTGTGGGGCAGTATACTGGTACTTTCCTCCACCAACCCGCTACTTAGTGGTAAAAGGGTTCCTTTCACACAGCTGGGCCATTGCTCTGCCTGATCTTAGATAATGTGAGCAGAGCAGAGCACTGGTGGATTATGGGGTACTCTTTGTACTTATGGGCTTGTCTATACAGACATGTAGTGCATGGAATGCTGCAGAGTGAAACAGCAGTATATCGAAGTGTATAACAGAACTTTTAGTGCATGGCAGCAGGGTCCAAACAGCCATTTAGTGGGCAGCAGGCTAGAGCACTGTAGATTTACACCCTGCCTTGCTGTGCACTAGATCTCCATAGACAAGCCCATGTTATTAAAGAATAATCTGGCCTGCACAATAGAGGAAAAGCTGTTAACACTACCCTTACTAATATAGGGCAGCAACATGGTGGTGGGGGAAGAAATGGTCCGAAGGAATGCAAAGGGGGAGGAAGGTATAGCAAAGATCAGCATTCAACTTCCTTGCTGCACCCAAAACTGCACTAAAAACAAGCATATCTGTTTTAACAGAACTGAAACAGATATATTTGCTAAGTGTTGATATTTTAAAAGGGATGCCATCAGCTTTAAATCTATCACTTAAAAAAAGTTACCTGCTTGAGTTCCTCATCAAATTTTTGGTGTTTTACAATCACATTTTCCTTTTAAAAATATTTTGCTTCCTTTTTCTGTGTGTAAGAACCCCACAAAAACAGAAGATAATGACTGCACAAAACGTGCTGATAAATGAAGTCAATCTAAGGAAGATTTTTCTCTCTCACACAGTCCTCTTTGTAATCATAAAAAGTGAAGATTTCACACAAAAGAGCAATTCTGATGTTGGTGACTGTTCTTAAATTCTCCTGTAATACTCAACTTCAACCAAAACTTAAGTCTTTCCTTTAAAGCCCAGGGCTTCCCATTAGAATGTTGCCTTTTAGACCCCACTGTGGAACCACAGCGCGGGTCTACCTTTGGTCTTGGTTAGTAAGTTTAGGCTATTTTGCCTAGTGCTATGGTAAGTTAATCAAGAACAGAACAAGTTTTAATTTCTAGTCACATTCCACAAGAGGAATGCATAACTATACCCAGGATTCAGCAAGGTACTTAAGTACTAACATTAAACATGTAAATAATCCCATTCATTTTGCTGAATATCTGGACATAAAAGATGAAGATCAACCTTTAAGGATTTTTAATTTCTTTTAAATGCACTACACCTTCTATCTGAAGATCCAAAAGAGTGTCACAAACCATTAATGAATTTTAGGTCAATACCTCTGTGAACTAAGAAAAATATAATGACCATTTTACAGAAGGAGAAACTGAGAAGAGATTATGTGACTTGCTGACAGGCACACAAACTGTCCATGATAGAGCAGGTAAAAGAACATATACATTCGGATTCGAAGTCACATACTTTATCAAGCTGATCCTCCCCTCAAATTTATTATACTAGTTCATAGAAGGAATGCCTACATGACAAAAAAAACAAATCAAAACAAAAAACTCTGCAGCAAGTCTCACTTCAGTGGTGGCAGGCAATATATGCATAAAGAGGAAGGGAACAAGATAGGCTGCAATCATAATAAGTAAAGATTTCAACAACATGTTTGTTTCTGGAGCTCTTGATCCCCCCTGCCACCAACCAAAGAGTAGGAGAGCAGAAAAGCCCAAATAAAAATAATTTAAAATGGGGAATTTTTCTAAAAAATACTGTACATACTATTTAAATGGTGCTCCATCAGAAAGGTAATTTTATAAAGTTAGTCAATTTTTTTAAAAAAGTAGAAGTTGACAAAGTCTCCTAAATGTATTAAATCCTGACATGGAAATCAGCTCATTTTATGCAAAAAGAAAAACTGCTAGCGGACAACTATCTTGTAGCCAATGTTACAGTTACTGAGAAACAAGTATCAGAAGAAGAAAAGTTAAGAATCTGTAAAGTTTCGTTCTGTCATTCAAGTTCAGCGTATATTCTACACTCACTCTTGCATAGAGTTTACAATGAAATTAAATGACAGGGAAATTGAATGTCTGTTTACAACAGACATTCTCGTAATATCATTGATGCTTTTCTTTAACAATGGTATGTCATGTTTCAGGGAAAAAGTTAGATGACATTAAGTTTGTTACATTTGAAGAAAGGAATGCAGTTTAGAAATCTTAACTATGAATCACAATAAACTACAGTATTAAAAGTACGTTCCCTTTTCAATAACAATGGGAGCTGGGTGAAGTGTTCCAAATGGTGCTTATGATATGTGTAGAATTATTTCTTTAGCTATTTGCACAGTTTTTATTTTGATGGTATAAAACAAATTTTGTCCAGAGCTAATATAATAAAGAATAAAATTCTATTAAAGTTTAGGTTCAAGAAGCTTAAATCTTGATCTGAAAACATCAGAATGTGAAATCTGACCAGCTACTAATGTTGAGAAAGCATCATATGGCACAGTAAATTCAGCTTAATTTTACAGATGCTTACATGTTGTCTCACTAAACTTTATCTTGATTTTAACTGCAACTTTTTTGTAATTTCATGTTGCTAAACAGAAGCGATTTAATCTGGGAGAGTACAGACACATTATCTTTATCATAGCACCACTAGAGACTAGGAAACATCTTCAACAAGTAATTTCTCTCTAAAAAGTACACAAACAGCCTACATACAGAAAAAATATATCCCTTACCTGACAGAATTATGCTGCCTGTGTTCTATTTTCATTAAAATTTGCACATCTGACTGAGGAGACATTGTATATATTTTTAATCTGGAAAAAAAACAACTCATGAAATCTAGACAAATCACATTAAAGAAAAAGTCCAAACCACTTGTTACCGTTAAGAGATTTACTAACTTTTTAGATGCCTACAACCAAAACAGCAGGGACAGGACGATGGTGAACCAATTTGGCAGCATGTGACCTCCAGAAGAAAAAAGGGGAGCGTCCATGTACTAGCAACGCAGATACAGGTTAGTAACCGTTTTCATGTTCTCTCCACAGGTACTAATGCGGAGAGTGGACTAGATGATACATCTGAGGGAAGGGAACAGAAGGAGACTCTGCCGATTGGAAGGCATGAGATGCACTGTCCTAGGGTTGGGGGTTCCACAACCACCGCTCCCAAGAGAAGGAGGCGGGTGGTGGTGGTCGGGGACTCTCTCCTCAGGGGGACTGAGTCATCTATCTGCCACCCCAACCAGGAAAACTGAGAAGTCTGCTGCTTGCCAGGAGCTAGGATTCATGATGTGACAGAGAGATTGCCGAGACTCATCAAGCCCTCGGATTGCTACCCCTTCCTGCTTCTCCATGTGGGCACCAATGATACTGCCAAGAATGACCTTGAGCGGATCACTGAGGACTATGTGGCTCTGGGAAGAAGGATAAAGGAGTTTGAGGGGCAAGTGGTCTTCTCGTCCATCCTCCCCGTGGAAGGAAAAGGCCTGGGTAGAGACCGTTGAATTGTGGAAGTCAACAAATGGCTACGCAGGTGCTGTCGGAGAGAAGGCTTTGCATTCTTTGACCATGGGATGGTGTTCCAAGAAGGAGGAGTGCTAGGCAGAGACGGGCTCCATCTAACGAAGAGCAGGAAGAGCATCTTCGCAAGCAGACTGGGTAAGCTAGTGAGGAGGGCTTTAAACTAGGTTCACCGGGGGAAGGAGACCAAAGCCCTGAGGTAAGTGGGGAAGTGGGATACCGGGAGGAAGCACGAGCAGGAGCGCGTGAGAGGGCAGGGGTCCTGCCTCATACTGAGAAAGAGGGACGATCAGCGAGTTATCTCAAGTGCCTAAACACAAATGCAAGAAGCCTGGGAAACAAGCAGGGAGAACTGGAAGTCCTGGCACAGTCAAGGAATTATGATGTGATTGGAATAACAGAGACTTGGTGGGATAACTCACATGACTGGAGTACTGTCATGGATGGATATAAACTGTTCAGGAAGGACAGGCAGGGCAGAAAAGGTGGGGGAACTGCACTGTATGTAAGGGAGCAGTATGACTGCTCAGAGCTCCGGTATGAAACTGCAGAAAAACCTGAGTGTCTCTGGATTAAGTTTAGAAGTGTGAGCAACAAGGGTGATGTCTTGGTGGGAGTCTGCTATAGACCACTGGACCAGGGGGATGAGGTGGACGAGGCTTTCTTCCGGCTACTCAAGGAAGTTACTAGATCGCAGGCCCTGGTTCTCATGGGAGACTTCAAATCACCCTGGTATCTGCTGGGAGAGCAATACAGCGGTGCACAGACAATCCAGGAAGTTTTTGGAAAGTGTAGGGGACAATTTCCTGGTGCAAGTGCTGGAGGAACCAACTAGGGGCAGAGCTCTTCTTGACCTGCTGCTCACAAACCGGGAAGAATTAGTAGGGGAAGCTAAAGTGGATGGGAACCTGGGAGGCAGTGACCATGAGATGGTTGAGTTCAGGATCCTGACACAGGGAAGAAAGGAGAGCAGCAGAATACGGACCCTGGACTTCAGAAAAGCAGACTTTGACTCCCTCAGGGAACTGATGGGCAGGATCCCCTGGGAAAATAACATGAGGGGGAAAGGAGTCCAGGAGAGCTGGCTGTATTTTAAGAATCCTTATTGAGGTTACAGGGACAAACCATCCCAATGTGTAGAAAGAATAGTAAATATGGCAGGCGACCAGCTTGGCTTAACAGTGAAATCCTTGCTGATCTTGAACACAAAAAAAGAAGCTTACAAGAAGTGGAAGATTGGACAAATGACCACGGAGGAGTATAAAAATATTGCTCGGGGATGCAGGAGTGAAATCAGGAAGGCCAAATCCCACCTGGAGTTGCAGCTAGCAAGAGATGTTAAGAGTAACAAGAAGGGTTTCTTCAGGTATGTTAGCAACAAGAAGAAAGTCAAGAAAAGTGTGGGCCCCTTACTGAATGAGGGAGGCAACCTAGTGACAGAGGATGTGGAAAAAGCTAATGTACTCAATGCTTTTTTTTTCTCTGTCTTCACGAACAAGGTCAGCTTCCAGACTACTGCACTGGGCAGTGCAGCGTGGGGAGGAGGTGACCAACTCTCTGTGGAGAAAGAAGTGGTTCGGGACTATTTAGAAAAGCTGGACGAGCACAAGTCCATGGGGCTGGATGCGCTGCATCTGAGGGTGCTAAAGGAGTTGGCGGATGTGATTGCAGAGCCATTGGCCATTATCTTTGAAAACTCATGGCGATCGGGGGAAGTCCCGGACGACTGGAAAAAGGCTAATGTAGTGCCCATCTTTAAAAAAGGGAAGGAGGAGGATCCTGAGAACTACAGCCCAGTCAGCCTCACCTCAGTCCCTGGAAAAATCATGGAGCAGGTCCTCAAGGAATCAATTCTGAAGCACTTACACGAGAGGAAAGTGATCAGGAACAGTCAGCATGGATTCACCAAGGGCAAGTCATGCCTGACTAATCTAACTGCCTTTTATGATGAGATAACTGGCCCTGTGGATGAGGGGAAAGTGGTGGATGTGTTGTTCCTTGACTTTAGCAAAGCTTTTGACACGGTCTCCCACATTATTCTTGCCAGCAAGTTAAAGAAGTATGGGCTGGATGAATGGACTATAAGGTGGATAGAAAGTTGGCTAGATTGTCGGGCTCAATGGGTAGTGATCAATGGCTCCATGTCTAGTTGGCAGCCGGTATCAAGTGGAGTGCCCCAAGGGTCGGTCCTCGGGCTGGTTTTGTTCAATATCTTCATAAATGATCTGGATGATGGTGTGGATTGCACCCTCAGCAAGTTTGCAGATGACTGGGAAGAGAGGTAGATACGCTGGAGGGTAGGGATAGGATACAGAGGGCCCCAGACAAATTAGAGGATTGAGCCAAAAGAAATCTGATGAGGTTCAACAAGGACAAGTGCAGAGTCCTGCACTTAGGACGGAAGAATCCCATGCACTGCTACAGACTAGGGACCGAATGGCTAGGCAGCAGTTCTGCAGAAAAGGACCTAGGGCTTACAGTGGACGAGAAGCTGGATATGAGTCAACAGTGTGCCCTTGTTGCCAAGAAGGCCAATGGCATTTTGGGATGTATATGTAGGGGCATTGCCAGCAGATCGAGGGATGTGATCGTTCCCCTCTATTCAACATTGGTGAGGCCTCATCTGGAGTACTGTGTCCAGTTTTGGGCCCCACACTACAAGAAGGACGTGGAAAAATTGGAAAGAGTCCAGCGGAGGGCAACAAAAATGATTAGGGGACTGGAACACATGACTTATGAGGAGAGGCTGAGGGAACTGGGATTGTTTAGTCTGCAGAAGACAAGAATGAGGGGGGATTTGATAGCTGCTTTCAACTACCTGAAAGGGGGTTCCAAAGAGGATGGATCTAGACTGTTCTCAGTGGTAGCTGATGACAGAACGAGGAGTAATGGTCTCAAGTTGCAGTGGGGGAGGTTTAGGTTGGATATTAGGAAAAACTTTTTCACTAGGAGGGTGGTGAAACACTGGAATGCGTTACCTAGGGAGGTGGTAGAATCTCCTTCCTTAGGTATTTTTAAGGTCAGGCTTGACAAAGCCCTGGCTGGGATGATTTAGTTGGGGATTGGTCCTGCTTTGAGCAGACTAGATGACCTCCTGAGATCCCTTCCAACCCTGATACTCTATGAAAACAGCCTTCCTGTCAATGTAAATACAGGTTTGCCACTAGCCAGAATTTTAAGACAGTCTATGAATCAGAGCTTGGATTGCAAACGTGTTTCTCTACTTTCTCCAGATAAGGCATTAACATTACCATCATTTAAATTAATTTTTTGGATTTTTTAATCATTTCATTTGTATCATCAGCAATTTCTTTGAGTGCTGCTGGTTTAAATTCAATGACTTTAGAAGCATACAAATGCAGGGCTGGAAGGGACCAAGTAAACTAGACCATCCCTGACAGGTGTTTCTCAAACTTGTTTTTAAAAGCTTCCAATGATGGGGACTCCATGACCTCCCTTGGAAGCCTATTCCACAGCTTAACTACCCCTTATAGTCAGAAAGCTGTTCCTTATATCGAACCTACATCTCCCTTGCTGCAGATTATCCCATTATTTCTTGTCCTACCTTCAGTGGACATGGAGAACAAGTGATCACTGTCCTCTTTACAACAACCCTTAACATACTGGAAGACTTATCAGGTCTCCCCTCAGTCTTCCTTTCTCAAGACAAAACATGCCCTCCTTTAAGCTTTCCTCATAGGTCATTTTTCTAAACCTTTTATCACTTTTCTTGCTCTCCTCTGGATTCTTTCCAATTTGCCCACATCTTTCCTAAACTGTGGTGCCCAGAACTGAACACAGTACTCCAGCTGGGGCCTTACCAGTGCCAACTAGACAGGACAATTACCTCCTGTGTCTTACATATTACACTCCTGTTAATTCACCCCAGAATCATATTAGCCTTTTTTGCAGCTGCAGTACATTGACGACTCATACAGTTTGTGATCCACTATAACCCGCAGATCCTTTTCAGCAGTACTACCACCTAGAAAGTTATTCCCCATTTTGTAGTTGTGCATTTGATTTTTTCCTTCCTCAGTGAAGTAATTTGCACTTGTTTTTATTGACTTTCATCGCAATGAATTCAGACCAATTCTCCAATTTGTCAACTTCATTTTGAATTTTAAACCTGTCCTCCAAAGTGCTTGAAACCCCTCCCGGGTTGGTGTCATCTGCAAATTTTATAAGCATACTCTCTACTCCATTATCCAAGTCATTAATGAAAATATTGACTAGTACCAGACCCAGGACTGACCCCTGTGGGACTCTACTAGACAATTTCATATCAAACTATTGATAACTCTGAGAACAGTTGTTCAGCCAGTTGTGCATCCACCTTAGAGTAATTTCATCTAGATCACATTTCGCTAGTTTGCTATGAGAATGTCCTGTGGAACTGTGTCAAAAGCCTTACTAAAATCAAGGTATAGCATGTCTACTGCTTCCCCCCATCCACTACGTCAATAATCATATCAAGAAAGGAAATTCGGTTGGTTTGTCATTATTTATTTTTGACAAATCCATGTTGACTATTCCTTATAATCTTCTTATCCTTCAGGTCCTTACAAACAGATTGTTTAATAATTTGCACCAGTATTTTTCCAGGTACTGAAGTTAGGATGGCTGGTTTATAATTCCCTGGGTCCTCCTGGTTCCCCTTTTAAAAGATAGGTACTATGCTTCCCTTCTCCATTCTTCTGGGACCTTTCCTGTCGTCCAGGAGTTCTCAAAGATAATTGCTAATGGCTCCAATATTGCTACAGATAGATCCTTAAGTACCCTAGGATGAATTTCATCAGGCCCTGCTGACTTGAATACATCTAATCTATCCAAATGTTCTTTAGCTTGTTCTTTCCCTATTTTGGCTTATGTTTCTTTGCCTTGGTTGTTAACATTGTGTTGAGTATCTGCTCACCATTAACCTTTTTAGTAAAGACTGAAGCAAAATAGGCATTAAGCACTTCAGCTTTCTTGATGTCATCTGTTATTAGCTCTCATTCCCAGATACACAAAGGACCTACACTTTCCTTTGTCTTGTTCTTGCTCCTAATGTATTTAAAGATCCTCTTCTTTGCCTTTTATGTCCCTTGCCACATGTAACTCATTTTTTTGTGCCTCAGCCTTTCTGATTTTGTCACTACATACTCGTGCTGTTCTTCTGTATTCCTCCTTCTCAATGTTTCAAGTTTTTGTACGATTCCTTTTTAATTTTCAGGTCATTCTTCTGATCTTTCCTTTACATCAGAATAGTTTACAGTTGTGTCTTCAATATTGTCTCCTTGAGGAACCACCACTGCCCTGAACTCCCTTTTCCCTTAAGATTTTCTTCCCATGGGACCTTACCTACCAGTTCTCTGAGTTTCTTAGAGTCTGCTTTTTGAAGTCCTTATTCAGCTGCTCTCTCGCTCTCTCCTTCCTTTCCTTAGAATCATGAAATTTACTTAATTTAGTTTCAGTCAATAAGTATTAATGAGGTGGCTTTCATCACAAAGATGGCAAGTGCACTATTAGCTAGGAATCCAATTCTGAATGGTAAAAGTGGAAAACTGACAGTTTGACAGAATTTATTTGAATAGTTTTGTTATTTTAAAATCAGTTAAGTAAAATTACTAATGGTTTTTAATACATACCTTTGACGAATAACAGGATCTGATTCTTCAGGATCAAGGTAAGGTTTAAGGATTTCACCTAGTGTTTTATCATCGGGCACCCTTTGGCCAAAAAGATAAAAATGCAGTTTATTAAGTATCATTCAAAAAGAAATATTAAAGCAATTTTAAGGAAATGGTATTTCCATATTTAAATTGATATATCACCAGCAGGTGACATCTGGAAAGGGTGCAATGTGCATCAACGTAGCACAAGCTGGCAGTGGATATTACCAGCCCCAGCACACAGGGTATGCCTATGCTGCAATTAAAAACCTGCAGCTGTCCTGTGTCAATTGGGGCTCACAGGGATCTGGCTAAGGGGCTGTTTAACTCCAGTGTAGACATTTGGGCTCAGGCTGGACCCTGGGCTCTAGGACCCTGAGTGGGGAGGGTCCCAGAGCTCAGGCTCCAGCCTGTTCATCTACACCACAATTAAACAGCCCAGTGAACCTGAGTCAGCTTAGTGCAGGCCAATCATGGGTGTCTAACTGCAGCACAAACATACTCTCATTCAACATTAGGACTTAGCTGGCACCTGCAGGAAGGAAACAGAGACGCTGCCTCTTATCCTTCCCCATGCCTGCAGCTGGAAAAGCAACTTCCAGCCCTGACAGCAAGTGGCTACTTCTGAGCTTTCCTAGCCCAACAGGCATGGGGAGAGAAGAGGTAGTTTTTGTTTGTTAAGGAGTTGCTGTTTTTCTGCTTTCCTTTCAGGGAGCGGGTTAGTAGCATCTGCTACAAAGGCAACATGGCTTCCTTTCCATCCTCGCTGGTGTGGGAAAAGATTTCCTGCAGGGAGTGGGATTTTCTCTGAAGATCAAGGAAAACATTAGGAGTATGCAAATCTCCTCTATATTAGCATGCTGATGCATGTGGACAGCAAGCACCAAGAGGCATATACAAGGCTGCTCTATTTACAAAAGATTATCAAATAAAACAAGTATTTAAATTAGAGAAATTCAATTTGAAAACAGACTTCAGTGTTATGCTTCTAAGGTGATAGAAACAAAACTAGTATTTTAAAAAAGTGAATTAACTTGAAGTGTCCCCTATGTAACAACCAAAAAAATAAAATAAATCTTTATCTTGAGTCTTATTACCACATACAAAAAGATGGCTAAGAAACTAGCCAAACAGTCTTATAAAACTAGTTTGCTATCATTAACTATAGACATCTGCTTTTCACAATCTCAGGTACCTTTTTACTGTGTATTCAGCATGACTGTGAGGAAATATGAGCTTCAAATGCCAGTAGAACCTTTGCTCCCTAAAAAGAGAGAGAAACACACACACTAATATCTCAGAGATATTATTTGCATCATTATTTGTACTGGTACGGTCTTGAGACCTCAACCAAGATGGGGTACTGTAAATAGTAAGAGACAGTCGCTGCCCCAAAGAGGTTACCATCTACATAAACACAGGGTGGGAGAAAAGTATTATTATTATTCCCAGATTAATATATGGGAAATTGAGGCACCAAGGGATTAAGCAATCTACAGGAAGGTCAGAAAGGAAAGCTGTGGTACATCCAGGAACTGAACCCAGATCTCCTGAGTCCCTGTCCAGTTCCTTAACCAGAAGCCCCTTCCCTTCCCTTCCTCTCTTGCCAACATAGTTAATTATAGAGCAAATTTTTATTAGGTGTTTGGAAGCAGAAATTACCTACTGCTACATGGTTCAAAGAGACACATTCTTTATGGGAGGCAGTCAGACCTTCCCGACAGCCCTGGGCTGGGACTTGGGAGACCTGGGCTCTACTCTTGGTTCTACCACTAGCCGACCTTGGGCAAATCTCTTCACTTCTCTGCACCACAGTTTCCTCATCTGTAAAGTGGGGAGACAGTCACTGACCATCTTTGTAAAGTCCTCTGAGATCTACTGATGAACAGCACTATATAAGAGCTAGGTATTATTATGCAGCTGCTCTTTCTAGTTTAGAATTTTACACACAGCACATATAGTTAAGGTGAGGTTAAACTGAAGCAGCATTTACAAAGTTCCAGAGGTCTGACAATTCCCTGAAATTCAGGAACTTTTGATGGTACTTTTTTCAGCTATCCAAGACTTGGGACGCCTAACCATCAAGTTTACAAAGGTTTACAAAATTATGATTAAAAATAATGTGCTGCTGTTGTAATGAAGTTAATTTGGGTATCAGACAGTTGAAACACTATACAGTTGGGTCCAGCTGGCTACAGAGGCATGTACTTGCATCCAGTAGCAAAACAATAGACAACAAATTGGTTGCTAAGTACAATTAACTATGTTATTGCTTTTAGATGAGAGACTTACAAAGTTTGTTTGCTGAAATAAATAATTATTCTTAACCTAGTTATTTCTAGGGGAAGGTTACAGTCCATACAGTATTTCAGATTACTTACATAGCACAGAAACAGTGTCGGATGCTTTTCTAAGAGGAGGGAAAACCAGGTCCTTACCTTACATAAATTTTAGAATCTAAACAGATAAACGTATAGATGAATGATAGGGTACACAAGCAGCAAATGACTGAGTGGAGTTGTACAGAATGTCTTGTGAATTCTCCATTTCCATCCTCTTTCTCTGAACCACTTGTTAAAGTTTGTTAAAAGGGAGGATTAATATTTAGAGGCTTCTTTAAGTATGAGTGTTCTAAAGAGAGACTGAGTCACAGCAGACCAGCTCAGGGAGAGGAAAGAGGTTGCAAAGACAAGAGTTGGAGGAGGACACAAAAAGTGGCTAGTTATGTGGCTTCTGTAATCAGAAGTTGGTACAGTTGAAAGTATGTGCCCTGTCTTCACATTTTAAGACCTGCTGTTTGGTATAATGGTATGGTATTTACTATTACAAGTTCCAAACTCGAACATTAATTTAAAATTAATTTTTGAAAGAAGAGTCATGTTTTGAATGTTAAATCTGCCGTATGAAAAATTCTGTCAGAAAATTCTTAGCACCTCTGGAGCTGGCAAACTCAAAGCAACATTAATATCACTGAACAATTGTACAGCAAACTGCAATGCTAATGAAGAAGGGCTTCAACTCAACTGACTATTAACAAGCTCACAATCCCCATCTCAGCTGTTCTTTAATATTTAGCACTTAGAATATACGAACATAAGAATGGCCATACTGGGTCAGACAAATGGTTCATCTTGCCCAGTATCCTATCTTCCTACAGAGGCCAATGCCAGGTGCTTCAAAGGGAATGAACATAACAGGGCAATTATCATGTGATCCATCTCCTGTCATCCAGTCTGTGATGGGCACTTACACGGCATGTACATGTGCAAAGCACTATTCCAGTATTTAATTAAAACTTGCTGTGGGACTAAAGGTGGGGGTGTTGTCAACTGGAAGGCAAGTTGCAGGATCACGACTGATAGTCACAACTGACAAGATGTACATGTATGTCGTAGTAGTGTTCAGAAGACATATTTCATTTCTTGCTCTGAAAATAGGGCCTAAGAATGAGGCTTGGCTTTTTCTTTTCCTTTCAGTTTGGGCAAAATGGTCTCAGAGGTGAAATCATCCTCCTCCAGTACCTGTGTGTAGAGCAGAGGAGGGCAAACTACAGCCTGCGGGACCATCCTGCCTGGCCCTTGAGCCCCTGGCTCCTCCCCTGCTGTCCCCCCTCCCCTGCAGTCTCAGCATGCCGCACCGCCAGCACAGGAGGGGGCTGCACTGCGGGGGCAGGGGAGAGCAGGAAGGGAGACTCACGGCCTTAGAAGATAGCAGGGTCCTGTAACAGTTGTTGTGCAGGGTGGCCCAGAACCTGAATTGGATAGCAATCTAAGCACCTCTTCTCCTAAATGAGATGTATCAAACTTAAAAATATTTATGCAAATTAGGTTCTAAAATTTGTAGGCTTTTTAACAACTACTGGTTCTTCCTGAACAAACATCTGCTCCCCCTTACCCTGCCAAAAACCTTTTAAATTTGCAACATAAAGTAATTTCTTCAACTGTGCTTTTCCTAATTTCCCCACATAAACATACAAGCAAATAATCCACAAGCAAACCAAGCTACTGTTCCTATAGGCAAGGAACACAGCGATTGTTACTGTCATTTCTTTCCATATGATAATGGTGGTAGCTCTATGAGCAGCACAGTCATCACCTCCTCAGAGCAGGGGTTCTCACAACCAATTTTTTGGTGGCCTCAGTGTGTGGCCACCAACTCTTGCTGATGGCTGCTGTGACAATTTTTCCTAAAATTGTTAATTAACTTTGGAGAAAATGAATAAAAATGCACAAATACATGTAGTAATTTATTTATGTAGGGATTTTTTTGAAGACTCAATAATAAAAAAAAAGTACAGTTGTCTCTATTATTTACTAGACTTAAACTGAATAGAAACAAATAAGATGCTTTGCATGCTGTTTTTGTTGTTGTTTCTTTTGCTTTTTTGGTTGTGTGTGTGGGGGGGGGTTGGTTTTTTTTTTTTTTTTTAAACTTGCTAGCTAGTAAGTCTGCTTCTGTGAAAAGTGATATTTGTATGTTTGTCAATATCACTTCACAGCAGCAGACTTGTTAGCTAGCTAGGAGGCAGTGAAAAGTGATATTAAACAAAAATATCACTTTTCACAGCAGAAGTTACTCAGCTCTGGCAAACCGGAGGACAAATTAAGCCTTGGAAGGGAAGGTGGGGAGGCAGCAGGGGCCAAGGGCGATGGGGAACTCACACTGGCTGCCTGCTTCTCTGGTGTTTGTTGCTCCAGAGGGGGGCAGGGCCCAACCCCTCCTGGCAACCCCAGGGGAAAGCTGCTGCTTGCACACCCCTCCCCCCTACCATCACCACAGGAAAAAGCCCCTGGTGGCCACATTTGAGAAACGCTGTTGTAGAGTGTCTAGATTGCTGTGGTCTCCAATCTTTTTGCTGAAACAATCCCTAGTAGCGTGGGTCTGTGTACCATGATTTAGGCAAGTGCTGTAGACACTGCAGCTTCTAGACCCCAAGAGACAGATTTTCATAGGTATCTGGGCGCCTAAGGAAGTAGGATAGGTGACTACTGGTATTTTCAAAAGTGCCTAAGCACAGATTTAAGGTGCCTAATGTGCTCTGGCATTTGTAGCCTATCTGCATCTTTAGGTACTTAAATATCACAGTAAGTCTGGCCTCAAGGTTCTACTAGCACCCGGTGGTCATAAACAGCACTCTGTACAGCATTTCCCTCAGACACCTCATTTCTGTGATCCTTTTCCTTCACCAATTGCCACAGAAGCAGGGAGAAAGCGGCAGCAGATTCACCCTTATCAGAGTCATCACACTTGCACTCTGCTGACCTGCCACACCACTCAGCTGATTTAACAGGATTTAAAGGAGAGAATCAATCCCCCCTACCCCGACAGTGAAAGTGCAGCAGAGGCAGAAGCAGCATTGAAAGGAAGCTCAGCGATTTAGAAGTATAGTAACTGTATATATTTAAGGGATGGAGGGCAAAAGGTTTTGGGTTTTGTTCTCCTGTCTTACACAAATGTAATTGGTTTACAACGATGAGAAGAGAATCAGGCCCTTTGCTCTTTCCTTGCTTTGTTTTCTATTAAAGAATCTCTAGCTTATCTGAAATTAAGAAGTAGACATTTACTGTTGATCAATCCAAAAACCACTTGCCCACAGTATTAGAGTACTTGAAATTGTTCAAATACCTCACAAAAGCTGGGATGACCCTAATTCAATAGATCTTTTCAATAAAGAAACTAAACTCTATTTTCCTGCCCTCAAATTAGCCTTTGCTTTAATATTTACATTTACCAAAGCTAATTCCAACGCTCTGTATCCCTTTATGGATACACTCCTTGAAAGCAGTCACATGAGACCACTCCCACCTATTCTGGACATTATCTTAATTACTTTAAATCAAGCAGCTTCAACTAGATAAACGTGAGGAGGCATGAGAGACAAACTGTATTTACAGATTCTAACATTAGTAAATACTGTAAGATAAGATTGATTTTATTTTCAAGGCTGGTTGAACAACATACTAAAAGAACCAAACTAAAATTATTGAATTATAAAGAATCATCACACCCTGACTAAAGATCACTGACTTTTTGCACATTTAGTCCATCTTAAGAATCAGAAACGCTCCTACAGAGTATCAGAAGTCAAACATGCAGCGTGAGCTGCTACTTACTACCTAAGAAAGTGTACACACTTTAAGACCTCAGCTCTTTGATCCACTCCCCAGATGTGTCTGGGACTTCGCTTCCCCTCTAAGCAAAATATATTTGATGGTACACAAATTTCTATGAATTTCATGAAAATGTGTAGAATCTGTATCTCTGAGTTTCACCGGCCACCATAACCTCCTATCATGTGCCTATTCACAAAACCCCTTTTGTAATCCTGCAAAGCAGCAGAGAAGCATTTATACATATATACGAATACAGCCACTATTACAATCAGTTTAATATTATAATGGGCTCTTGTTAGGCTGTGTGATATTTAAGGTTGCAAAACAGTTTGTTTTAACCCTATTTTCACATACTCTTAACTCTCAAATTCAACTTTGGGGTTTGAAATTTTCCATGCTTGTTTTTTGCCTCTATGTGAACCCTATTTCAGAAGTTTACATAAAGCTCTTGTAGCTACTTTTCTGTTCACTGGAGGGGGGAAGCCACAATACCCTTTTTGCCTTTCAGAGATATGTCAGGTGCAGACCTGTTAGTTCAAAGAACTTACAAGTCCTGCTGGTAAATTTATTAAGCTCTCGCTCCTCGTGCCCAGTGAGTAGAACTGTGCATTGTACTTTTCTCCTTATTTATCTCAGATTTTGCCTAGTGTACTAGGTTTACAGTATATGCAACACTGATTTGTTTACATTTGTCATCTACTTTCCACAAAACCGTAAAAAAACAAGTCAGATGTAAGGATACTGGAAATTATTTCTCAGAGACAGGAGAGAACATTATTAAAAGTGTTTATATTAAAGTATTTTGATAGTTATGCTTCAGGTTTCTCAGTTAAAATTATAAACTTGAGGGGTTTAGTTCATTAATTCTCAAGGTACTTTTATGAAATGTATCATGTATACAATTTTTCATCTGACTGTTCTTTTAGCTTTTATACAAACTCAGTCCTAGACGCTAGCCTTGATTAATGCAAGAATCAGCTTGTTTTATTAGTAATTGTATTAATAACTGTCCTAGCTAGCATTATTCACATCCTAATTTGCTAACAGGAAACTCCTAACTTTAATCATCAAAAATCTCAAACAAACAATGTACATTGGAATCTGCTTACAATGAACTCAGATACAGAAGACACCACTTATATATATATATATATGAAAGTAGACAAAGTCCCAAATTGTTCAGTGCATTGTAATGTACCAATTGCAATTGTGACTACAGCAACTTCCACTTAAAGTGAAACCCTGTGAAAGACAGAATGACTCATTGGGGATTTTATTCTATTGAATAACAGATGCCTTATGAAGTTATTGGAAAGAATATGTGGAAGTACCTTAGATCAGGGCATCTGCATGTTCACAAATACAATAGCATCTGCTATACACAGGTTACACCGTATCAACAAAAAGGGGAGAGGGAAGAAATGGGGAAGTTTAATGAAGTACCAGTCGCTCTTTCACCCTGATTTGCTACTTTAGTGGCTCATATCACCCACAGTGCAGCAGTTTAATTTAAGTATAAGGGGATTAAATGTTTACTCTTTTTGATAATATTGCCTTAAACTGCTTTAGGCAACACAGATCCAGTCCAATTAAGTCACTGGATTCTCTTGTGAAACCCAAAAGCCCCTCAATAAAAATAAATGAATAATAGTTTGAAGCTTTCACGAAAATACACTGTCGCTAGTGCCACCATACCTACTGTGCTAGTGACATTAAACAGCAGAGGGGACCCACACGTTGCTGAAGCTCAGCTAAACTAATTCCCAGCTGAGATGTGATGGACGAACAATAAAGTTGGGTTACTTCTATTTAAAACAATTGTAGTAAACTGTAAAGCAAGACTATCCACCAAGAAACTGATTGAAAAACATTTCCTTTGTAACACATATGGTCTTCTCCCAGGAGGCCTCAGAACAGCAGGAGATCTTACTAACCATATGTGCTGTAATATTCAAGCACACTGGGTTTGAATTAAGGGTTCTGTGGAAACTGAAAGACTTCGCCAAGGTTGACTAGTCCAAAATTTAACCTTCTTTAAAAATGTGTTTTGTCCTCTCTTTTGATTTTTTGACAGGAAACAAAAATGCCCATCAGCTTCCCTGCATGAGAACTAACACATTTAGGTTTCTATCACACTTCAGGGATAGACAGCCAGCCAAGAGCTGAGCTGGGATGTAGCCTTTCCTCATGTTTGTATGTCATCCCTCCATTTTCATGAGACTATCAAATTATTGAAATGCACAGGAATCAGCCTCTCTGATCATTAGTGAGTAGCATTCATGTAATGCTACCTGGCCTTCTTCATGCTTGTAGGCAGAGAAAGTGTCACATTGTGATCATAGGTACTGGAACTAGGGATGAAGGCCTGAAGTAGTAATAGCAACCCAAATACATGGTTTACACTTTTAGCACCCCTACTACAAAAATTTTTCCGGCACCATTGATTGCAATGAATCCCAGACAGCAAGCAAAAAAATGCAACTGTACTTCTAGATTTAGGCTTAAGAGCCCTGTTAGTTGCATCTGAAGAAGTGGGTTCTTTACCCACGAAAGCTTATGCCCAAATAAATCTGTTAGTCTCTAAGGTGCCACCGGACTCCTTGTTGTTTTTGTGGATACAGTCTAACACGGCTATCCCCTGATACTTGAGCCCTGATAGGGTAGATTTAATTCAAAATACCTTTGCATTTCTGAGTAGTCTAAACCTTAGCATTGAGATATGGCTTCTGTTCATTATTTTAAAGCAGTTAAGAAGTGAAGAGATTTTCATGTACTTAAGTTTCTCCAGAAGTATATCTCAGGATTAGTATAATCTTATTAGGGGTGTTAGACAATAAGAGTTATAAAATCTGATTTCCTAAATGTGGATAATTTCTCTAGCCATGATTTCCAGTAAATATTTGATCTACACTGAATGTGCATGTCTGTTTCTCTCATTTCAAAGGCCAAACTGAAGTTTAATTGATTACAAATGGTTTGTTTGTTTTTTGGACACAGCAGATGAGGGGCAAGAAGTACTACTTCAAAGTCATTTCCAATATCCTAAGCATCACCTATTTAATATTATCGCCAAGCTCTAAAGTTATGGCTCCATTTTCTAAATGTTTGTATGAAATCAAAGAGACGAGAGTTTGTATATAATCTCTCTTAACTTTTTGTGAACAGTTGTCAATGAGAACATGCATTTCTTCCATACATGAAAATAAAGAGGATGCTCTAAGCCTTTACATTATTTGAAAAATTGGGATGTCTCATTTTGACAGATACTGCAGATTTCAAGGTTTACCATTGATTTGCAAAAAAACATGGACCACAGCGGGACACACAAAGAGATGCAGGTGGCTCCCAGTAACAACTTGTTTTCCCCCAGCATCTCTTAGACACAACTTTCTTCATCAGAAGGCAGTCCAAATATCATTTTGTCACAACTTTGATTGGACCCTATTTTCTGACTCATATGCTATAACTAGTTTTAAAGGTAAATGAAAAGAAAAGATCAACTTAAGAGAAAAGGCAGACTTCTCAGCCTTGATAAGTGATGACACCTGTTCCAATACAGCTAGGACAGGCATTTTGCAGTATCTGCAACACTTCCCCCCCACACCCTTCCCCTCCCCTACAGTGGAGGCAAAACTGCACTTTACCATGTAAAATTTGTATTTAATACCTCCCTCTCATACTCATCCACAAAATGTGTATCATTCTCAGTGCCTGGAAAAATATTTGCAGAAAGCAGGTGTCTACTTTCGTAAAGAATGATGTTGCTGTTCCACTTGATGACACCAGAATGTGTCTAAGAACGAACAACAATTCAAAATAAAAATTGTTCTCCACTATGACCAAAAAAAAAAAAAAAAAGCCATGGTCTTATTTCTTTCTGGCTGCTCCTGAAATAGTTCCATGCTTAACTATTTACCTAAAAATAACACACCAATCCTGCTAGATCTTAAAATGGGCCTCTATTCAATAAAGGTAAATATAAATATATAAACATAGACATATGTAATTCAATGCAGAGATAAATTAATTCCCAGTGCTCAGCTGTGTGTTTCCATATGTGAAAGTACTTTTGTGAACAGAAGGAGTTTAAAAGCCACACTACATAACAGCAACAATTATCTGTCAGTGTGTGGCTGTCTTGTGTACAGGACTTACCAGTGAGGAGAACTTTTTTGTAGTTGTGCCCCCCACAACTCTTAGCCATTGATGCAGAGATCTACAGTATTTGCAGGTTGCCTTGTGGGCTGTTCTGAGGAAGCCAAGAATCCTCATCAATGTAAGAATTCATGAGAAATTTTAATGGGAAAAACCTCACACTTCCTTTTCTTGAACGCTTCCTGTGGATTTTCCCTGCCAGTCAGACCCTATGCTTTAACGTATGTAAAGCAGAAAACTAACATTTCAGAAAGTCTTTTATGCATTATGTTCTGCTAAGAATAAGGTTTCTCCACCAATGAGAAAAACTGGTTTTGTTTCAAAACAGAAGAAATTATGCTAGTTTTTATTTATTTATTTATGCATGCAAACTTACTTGCTAAACCATTACAAGAGGGACACCTAGTGGTTTAGTCACTAAAATATTGTCAAGTTCTCATCCATTCATTGTTACTGGATAACTAGTGGTAAATGGCATTAACTGAATAGAAAAAAAAAATCTAGAAGCAGAACTTGTGACCAAAACCAATAATAAGCAGGGGGAAGAAAAAAAAAAAAGCCCAAAGAGAAGCCATCAAAGAAAAAGCCTGCCCCAAGTGGCTATTATCTGATGCTCTCGAAGTCTTTACTGTTTTTTCCCCCCAACAGCACAATCAAATATTTAAATTTCAATGAGCCCTCATATTAACTTTGGACCTGTCCCTGTAGTTCACACAGAAGCACTCTTCACCAAGTTACTACATTTTTGTATTATGACACAGTACTATACAAGGAATATAAACTTTATTTATATTGGGAAATGTTTGCTTCATGAATAACCCAGACTTAAATCCACATCCTTTCCCCTCCATGAGACATTTTCAGCAAGTCTTTTCATTTTAAGCAGATGTACCCACCCTCCCAATCAAAGAAAAAGAAAAAGTCAAGAGTATCTGATCAGCAAGTACTTTGGTAATCCCAATTAATAGAAGAATGACAGATACAGAACTCATCTAGGGACTAAGAGTTAAAAGTCCTTAGCAAGGAAATATGAATTGAAAATCATTTTGGTAAAAGCATTAAAAAAATCCCATTTGTCCCCCATCACAGACATGCATGCAAGTAAAAGCCCAAATTAATTTATGAAGAAGGAAGAATCTCTCTCACTCTCTTTGTGAATACCATTGTTCAGTAAAGATAACATTTAATTGACTAGCACCAGCAATGGATAGTATGTTGCCACGTTGCTGACTTCAGTGCTTGGATTTCCAATTATGACTACTTTATGATAATAGGAAACATCAGCCCGAGCACAACAGAAGAACCCCAACTGAAATTTGGGGTATAATAAATCTTCTCTGAAAAAGCTGAATTATTAAGTGAGCTGAGTACTAGAGGGCTGTAGAAGAATTTAGTACAAATTTCCATCTGAATATGTTTCCAAAGATATTTCATGAGTTTTGTTCACTGTCTAATGTGATTCTGTCATGAAAAACACTATCAGGCCTTGAAATCTTACACAAGAGCTATTCACCAGCTATTCTTTCAGTAATACTTAAATTAAGGTTTTGCCCACTTGTCCCCAAACCCCATACTAATTAGAAACTTACTTCTTGTTGAAGGTGGTTGAATTCTCTCTCCTTTTCGTAAACCCAATGGGTAAAGTTTTCAAGTGAATATTGTGCTTTCGAGCTCGGTTTTTCAAATAATTTATCTAACACAGAAAACAAAAGCCAAAGCATATTCAAACATGGAAACATTTATTACTTCTGTCCTGCAAGTCTAAAAATTGAGGCCAAAAGAGTAGTCCTGGAACCAAAGTACCTTTCAAGCATTTAAGAAGACGCATAATGTAGAACTGTCCACAGTTGTAAACTTTTTTCTCTTTTTTTAAACAAAAGTTCTCAGTTAAAAAAAAGATACTTAGATATTTTCAAGAGTTTCCAAGCTTATTCTTAAAGATTAACAAAGTTTTCCCATGGTGAGCACAAGGAGTCCCAATGAAACATAAAACGTATGTTATAAGTAGAATTCAAACAGTACGAGAGGGTTGGAATCCAACACAGCTACAGAATTAGTGACTGACCTCTTATGATTTTTTAAATTCAAAGGGCCCTAAACACCTTTCTGTGCACAAAATCAAGTACAAAGCCTGTATCCGTGAGGTATAGAGGTGAAATTTCCCCCAAATTCACTCCACTACTGCAGTTGGTGCACACACAGTTTCCCCGAGATGAAGGCTGAATAATTAGTATATCCACACAGTCATGAATCAACTGGCCAGTGCAGAGAAAACCCACAGAAGTATGCTCTGCAATGCACAGGGGTAATAACGTTGACATGGCATGGCAGAAGCACCATTAGATCAGTATTCTGTAATGGTAAAGCCTGCTAAAACAACAACACTTAACTATGCTCCAAGGCACTACCGACTTCCATCAGAAATTCCGCAACATTAACAACCTCCCCCAGACCACCATCCTTACCACCATGGATATCACCTACCTCTACATCAACATCCCTCACCACAACAGCATTGCTGCCTGCCTCAAATACCTACAAGATAACGTACGTTTGAAAATCCACCCTATGCACATTGCCAAATGCATCCATTTCATCCTTACCCACGACAACTTCACATTTAACAACAGACACTTTGTCCAAACTGTAGGAACAGCCATGGATCCTAAGATAGCTCCCCTATACACCAACCTCTTCATGGGCCACCTTGAGGAAGAATTTCTGGAAAAATGCACCACAAAACCAATATACCAATATATCTGAGATACATCAATGATATTTTTATCCTCTGGACAGAAGACGTAAACTCCTTCATAGACTTCCACCACTTCAACAACCACCATCGATCTATTACACTCTCTGTCGGACACTTCCACAGCAGCATCAGCTTCCTGGACACCATGACTAACTTCAACAATGAAACCTTACAAATTACTGTACACATGAAACCCACACATCACCACACTTACCTCCACAGATCCAGTAACCATCCCAGACATACCAAAAAATCTGCTACCTTCAGCCAGGTACTCAGATACCACCTCCAAAGAGAAAATCCAGGCTATACACCTTAATGGACTTAAAGCCTCCTTCACTAAACAAGGACACTCCACCAGAGAAGTAGATTGCATCATGGAAAGGATCACCCAAACACCCCAGGAGAACCGACTTCAATACAGAAAAAACACCCCTCACTGACTGCAAGCCCCTACTTGTCACCTACTGCTCTACACTAAAGCCCAAATGGGGTATCGTCAAATAATTACAACCCATATTTGATGGGCACCACATGCTGATAGAAGTCTTTCCTAATCCCCTCTTCTGGCCTTAAGAACAACCTTCCAACCTTGACAAGCTCACCACCAGAAACAAGCTCCCCACAGACCCGGACACACCAACTCAAAGCAGCATCAGACCCTGCCTGAACAGATGCAAAACATGCAGACATATTTCCACTGCTACAATAATCGATACCTGCCCCAATACAGCTTTCAAGATCCCTAGGTCCTACACATGCCTATCACAACATGTGGTTTACCTCATCCAGTGCATCAAATGCCCCAACAACTATGTGGGTGAAACCAGACAATCACTACACTTTCAAATGAACTCACAAAGAAAAATCATAAAGGACAAAAACGTATCACCTGTGGACAAACACTTTTCATAAAACGATCACTCCATATCTGACCTCTCGGTATTTGTCCTCAAGAGGAACTTGCACAATATCTTCAAAAGGTGAGCCTGGAAATTTAATTTCGTAACTCTTCTTGGCTCTTCTAAAACCATGAACTCAATAGACACACTAGTTTTTTGACTCATTACAACAACTTTCAACACACTCAACTGCCTGCTAAACCTTAATTAGCTACTATATTTTAAGGGGTTTCCCACAACATGTTAACTCCTTATGCTTAATTTGTCCCAACTTGTATTTAGCTCAGAAACACTGATTTCCTTCCCCAGAATGGAAGAACAGCCCTGTGAAGCTCAAAACCTTGTAACTTCCGCTAAAGACATTTTTCTAATACAAGATACATCCTTCAGGGGCACACAGATCTCAGGTTTGTTCAGTCCATTACAGGAAAATAAGCAGTCAAATTTTGGATCTTGATACCCTTAATTTGGATGTCAGGAGATGTTCTAATCCGGGATTTTGGAGCAGCCTCATTTCTACTTTAAACTGACCAAAAAGGTAACTTGAAACTCACAAATTTATTGGTTGTTGGTCTATGCAACAAAACATCTCGAGCAGCACCATCAGTCATCCTTCCTACATCTTCCAGAAAACGATAATCTGAATATACAAGGAACAGGAAGAAAAGTTTAATGCTGGCTTAAAAAAGAAGACGGGGTGAAGTTTACATAGAGAAATTCTTACCACTTAGGAGATTCAACTCACTAAACTCATTTATGGAGACAAATGCTGCCTTTTCTCTGATTCCATTACAACTTAGTGCAGTTTTGTGCTTCTTCACACATGCCAAACTGAAAGTAAAGAGAAAAATGAGCATCCTGTCTCTAGCATTTAAGAAAACAAACAAGAGACAATTCAAATTGTATATACCTGCATGAGTATTTCATGCAACGTGGACACCTGTACTTTGCTTCCTCTCCACTACAGGTTTCACATCTGAAAGAAAAAAAAAGCATTACATTTTCATTAAAGTAGTGCATTTGTGTTGGAAAAGAACAGATGCATTTGTACTTAAAAGGCAGGTTTTCTTTACATTTAACTAAGCATGGGTCATAATTCTGAGAAACGATCACTGAAGCTTGAAGGCAGGGAAAGGAAATACGGATGCCTCAGCAAAGCAAGTAGTTTCCAAACATTTTCATAGGGTGAGCCACAGATCAATACAGGGGCAGATTTTTCTAGAGACGAAGGGAAACGAGGAATCAACAGCCAGCTCTTAGGTGCTTAACTCCTATTCAAATGGATGGGCGCTAACTATGTAAATACCTTCGAGGGTCTGGGCCCAAACTGCCACTCAGAGTCAAAGAGGGACACTCATTGGCTGTCGTCCATTAGCCCGCCTCCGAGGAAAAGGCCAACCAGTGACGGACGAGAGGGCAACGCTCGCTCCGCCCGCGAGAGCTGAGGGCCGGGGCAACGGTGACACCCTCCCGCCGTGTCCCCTCGAGAGGAGAAAGCACAGGGCAGCCTGCCCCCGGCCCGAGGGTGATACCGGCGGCGCCGCAGCTGCCCCCAGGCCTCGGAAAGGGAGGAACGGGACACCCCGCCCGACGGGCGAACGTGGGTCTGCGGAGCCGAGGCCCCGGGCTGCTCCTACCTGTGCAGCGCCATCTTCCGCTTGCCGCAGGCCAGCTCCGGGCTCCCCGTCTCCGTGCCGGGCCCCTCAGGGCTCCCCGCCGGCCCGCTCGCCACCCCGGCTCCCTCCTCCTCCATCCGTGTTCCAGCTGCACACACTCCGCCAGGGCCCACGTGGGCCGCGTTCCTTCCGAGTGGCGGCGCTTTGCGGCTGCGCTGCGGGATGGCGGCGGGTGACCGCCCTCTGGCGGCTGCTTGGGAGAGCGCCGCTGTTCCCATGGCGACCTGGAAACCCCCCTCATCCCCCCAGCCTGCTCCAGTGCGGGGGGGCAGCTTTGCCCCCTCGTGCCCAAGCCGCTCCCATTGGTGGGCCGGGGCCTCTCCATCCTCCTCCCGTTGGGGGCTGGGGCGGGGCCGCGGCCGGTGTCACTGACACATTCCCACGCAGAGCTGTTTAACCGTTCATAGCCCCGCCCATCCCTGGCTGGGCCCGAGGCTGCACTTGGAGGTTAACAATTCACCTCAATTCACCCGGGGGGGCTGTGGTCCTCGATGGGGCAGGTTGTGCCATTAAGTTTCACGCAGTCCTAAGCCTGGAGCCCAGGGCACTTAGTGATCACCTCCCTGAGAGGATACAGAGGTTCATTTCACTGTTGCACGTGTGGTTTCCTCTGATTGGGAAATATCCCTGGTATACAATGGGCACGCTGGGGATTAAATTGCTTTAGCTTTTTAATTTTTCCTATAACCAGTGAGTTTTTGTTTGTTTGTTTTAAAAATCTGGTCACTGTGTGTGGGCTGTGCTGTTGCACTAATCTAAACCCTGCTGGCTATTTGGAAAATTCTTAGACCTAATTAAGAGCTGTTACTTTTCTGGCTGGAGTTTGATATTTAGGGATAATGGTCCAAATTCTACACATAGTAAATCCAGAGTAACCCCATTGATTTTAGTGCAGCTAAATGGTTTGACTGATTGCAGCATGAAGCTCAATGACTCTAGGAGAGCATATGTTACACTCTGTCTGTTGGGCCATAGATTCCCGTCTGGCTAGTGAGGCCTAAATGGCAAAGGTGGCTACCTAGGCCTTAGAATGTTAATGATCATTGATAAACAGCCTACTTAGCTCACTTGGTCTGGGATTAAATTCCTAAATATCGACTAGTGTATCCCTCCATTTATGTGGGCAAGGGGGTGGAAACCCACCCTGCTTTATGGCATTCTCCCCCTAAACCTAGAGAACACCCTTTGTATTGATAGGGGTTTACAGGCTAGCAGGCAGCATGCCAGAATGGATTAATGTAGTTCCTATCAGAGCAGGTTTTCTTCAAGTTCCCTGCCACTTAGACCAGCATTAATGCATGGGCTATTTGTGCAACTGCTGTGGGAGCAGGCTCTCCTCCCATGGTAGAGTAGGTTGATGGTGGTTGTGTAAACATTTCCAAGTCTGGGTGGAGATCTGCAAGGGTTGGGTTTCCATTTGCAACAAATCCCTTGCCTAATAGTTATGCTGATTTCTTTCTCATGTTGATGAGGTGGCATGCACCCCTCACCCAGATACACACTGTATTTTTCCCCCCCTCTCCTATGTGTTTCTCTTCATGAGGTGTCATTTGGTTATAGGCATTATTTAAACCTATTAAATAGGTATTATTTTGGGTCTGATTCTTTGTTTCCTACCTTTGCAGAGGTGTAGCTAAGGACAGAATTTGAGGACAATCGGGTTGTGTATGTGTAACTTAAAGCAGCTGTTGGCCTACAGAATCTGTGTGACACACATCAGAAACTATCCAGCTTGAAAATTCAGGCTGCAGTAGAGCAGAGTGTGTTTGGGTTTGCCCAGGTGACAGAAACCCTCTTATTTTTTGTAAATGAACAAATGTGATACAAAAATCAGCTAGAGCGCCACAATGCCATTTTCACAGCTACTTTTCAGAGTAGTACTGCACTTTAAATGTTTACCTTTTCTCATATTCTATTTGTTATATTTGGTTACAGATGTTAGATACAGAAAATATCTATTTGGTCAGTCAGTCACTGCTGACTAGTCAAGAGAGGCAATACTTTACGTAAGCTGGTAAGTTGCTTAGCAAAGCTTAAAACAAAGTAGAGGTTCTGTCTCACTTTTTATGTTGTTAGAAATATATTGAAGACATTTTTGGCACAAGACACGCTCTTTCTTAATGAAAACTTAAAACTATTACACATTCCTTTATTTTAATGATGTTTGGGGAGGAGGGGTTCACAAGAGCATCAAGTTGCTTGGCTGGACTGATCCTGTGTTACCTAGCGCAATTTAAAGTATTATAATCAAAAGTAGTAGTGATTTAACCTTCTTATCTGGATTGAACTGTGTAGGATGGGCCACTAAAGTGGCTCATTAGGGTTTCTCACTCTCTCCCCCTCCAATTTTATTGATGTAGAATAACCATTTTAGATCATCAGCTATAAGATTCAGGAATGCATATATATGCTAATATAAAGAATATACACATTTACTTTTAAGTAACTTCTTACTATTTAAAGATGATTGTTTTTAACACACCACTGTCCTTATGAGATACAAGCATTAAAAATGCATTAAACATTAAAAAATTAAGTGAAAATGAGAATAAGGTTGATAAAAGGATAAAAAAGTTAGCATTCTTACAAAAACAAATGGATGTAACATGATCTCAATGGAAAGTCAAACTAAGAACACATGTGAAATTGTTAACTATCATAGGTAACATTGCCTTTAAATGCTGAAATGACAATGAAAAATCTTCTCTGAACCAACTCTTCTTTTCTCTTTTTTCCCCTTAATTTATCATTCTATAGCTTGAGTTGCTTCTTTAGATTACTCAAAGAATATGCGCACTTTAAAGAAATCCATAATTTGAGGAAAAAATACTACTTCAGCCCCAGCTTTAGAATTGGAGATTCTACACATTTGTCTTGTATAAGGAAATGTTCTGTCATTTGTGCAATATCCTGTAACACCACAAATATGCATGTGTTTCCCTTCCTAATACAAATATTTACCAAATAAGAGACTCTGTACAGCCTTTTCATGGTTGCTGAAAATGAACAATACAAGGAAAGGGAATCAAAATTATAAAAGATAAACAGTTATTTTTGAAGCACATTTTATTATAGATGAGTAAGCGTGACTTACTGTGGATAAAGATGATTTAAATGAATTGCTGTTTGAACACTCTCCCTCCCCCCAAATATGAGGTATAATTTTGCTCTGTATTACTGTACAAACACTGCTTTGACAATAGATATAGGCAAGCAGTTTGCAAACCTTTTAGAGTAAATGTTTTGTCTTAATGATAAAAGTGTATTTTGTTCAACAGCTGAGGGTCAAATACTTTTAGACTCAAAATAAAAGTGTGAAACAGTGTCTAGTAATATTGCAAACAAATGGAATTTCTAAGTTACTGAAATAATTATGATTATAACTTAGTCATTCAAAACATATGCTGTATTAAATTTTTCAACAAGTTACAAAACATATACACAGTACATCATCTTAGATGCTATTGGGTGTTTAAAATAGTTAACTGCAGTCCAGAAACTAAACCCCAAAACTACTGTATGTAGCTCTTCTACAACAATCTTTACAATGGCTAATAATTAGCTGGCCTGCCTATAAGCACCATATACAATGTGCTGTCTGGTATATCACTTCCACAAGAATAAACAAAAACATTTTAATTAAGAATTTCACATAAATAATGTTTTTACTTGTAATGAAGTATGTATCCAAACAATTTAAGGTAAGTACTTTTACAACAGAAACATATCTTGATGTAACCAGCACATACAGTCTGCAAGAGAAAAAGGGAATCAAATAATCTCTACTAAAGCCACAAGCACCTTGTGTTATAAAGAGCACCAGAAATACAAACAGGAAACACGTAAGAGGTAGTGTACCATCTGTTAAGATGTATGTGTCCAAAAGGACTATAATACAACTTAGTGTTTAAGAAAAGACAACTTATTGTACTGTGGCATAATTCATTCTCATACACAAGCTATTGCACATTTGGGAGCATTAGCCAGTATTGCTCCTTACTACTGTATGTCTCCAGCTTTCCTTAGGATATCTTGTACAGTGCTGTTAAATAGGTTATTCAGAATACTAGAGGTCCTGAAGAATTTTATGTTTAGATATATAGTTCTCAGTTCCAGGGAAATATACAAGAAAGCACCAACCAATATTTAAAAAAATTAAATACTTTAGCAATGTCGTCATAGTCTCTTTTTTAAAATGCCATTTCTCCTTCTTAGGAGGAAGTCTTTTTCTTCCTGAGATTCTTTAAGATATAACCAACAATTTGCTTTAAAATTCTTCCACAGTTTCATAATGATTTAATCTTTAATTCATTTTTGTTTTTAAAAGATGCTTTTTCTGTGCAAAAGTTCCATGGTGTTGTGAGAAACCAGAGTCAGGTCAGGAAGCTTAGAGAAAGCACACTGAACCACTTTCTATGTATTGCTGTTGTCCTGGTTTGAGATGAGGAAACGTATGCACTTGAACAACCGGAAGGTCAGTAGTGTCCTGAGTGTGAAAAAGGAACTCTGTCTTATGCCAGCTGCCATCTTGTATCTGCAGTTCATGGAATTAGAGAGAGTATTAAATACATATCAAACTATATCAATTTCAAAACACAGAGAGAATCTAGAACTCAAGGAACCAGAGAAGCAAATGAGAGATCTATTCTCTTGTCAATGCATGTAACATTTGTGTGATTCCCCCCCCCCCTCCCCCCCAAGGACCATCTCCCAATCCATTGAAGAAAGAACATCTGTCAAAATTCTAACTTGCTATAAAGCTTGATGAGGGCTTGAACTATGAGACTAATACATTTCTATATTGCCTAGGCTTCTGCTTGGATTTAATATGCATTCTTAGGAGTTATGGGGAAATCAGCTCCATTTTTTGTCATGAACTTGTTTGGTTATTTTAATTTTTAGAAAATCTCAATAAAAACTGTTACCTTATAAAAATATAAAATAACAGTATAACACTGTTTGGGGATGTGGGAGTCTTGATGTTTGCAGTCACTCCTTTCTTGCCCAACCAGTCAAAGCAGGAGGTACAGTGGAGACCGTTGAAAAGTGAAATCCCTGCAGGAAGGGATAAGTGAGATTCTGCAGGAAATCTGTACAGTACATAGTTTCCTGAAGAGAGAGAGAGAGATCTCATAGAATCTCACAGAAAAACTACACTTTTCAATAGCCATCACTGCATGTCTTACCTTCTTCCAGAACAAAAACCCAAATCTGATGTACTTCTATAAATATAGGGCCTGATTCTTCACTGCTTTTCACTTTTTGCAGTAATTTATACCAGTGCACAGTGCTACAGGTCTAAGTGTGTTGAAAATTCTGATCTGGTAACATTTTATACCCACTTAATAGTTTCCAGTTTGAAAAGCACCTGTCGTCATACCATCTGTCTGTACACAGATCTCCCAGTGAATCTGAAAGAGTTCCATCCCTGGAATGATGATAGGATAAGGCTAAGTCCTTTGTTCTCTTTAGCACAGTATAGAATTGGATATTTTAGGTTCTCTGTAATAAAAATATATTGCTACAAGAGTCAGTGGTAAAGGCAACATCTTGCCTGTTAATGGAGTTGATCTAATAATTATTGGAAGTTTATTAGATTTTTCAGATTTTTCCAAGTTCAAAAAAATTTATTTTAGCTAATGAAAGTTTGTCCATCATCAGTTTATTACATAAGTAGACAATTGTCCTGTAACTAGTGAAGTTAATGACATTCAGTCATCAAAAGATTAACTTCTAGCCTGTAATGAACTTGCCCTCTTCCAGCAGTTTGGTTTTATTCAGATAACATCATCAGAATATATAGCTCAGCCTAAGCTTTCACCCATGCCTGCTGTTACAGGATTTCCTGAAGAACCTCCATGTACCTACCCTAAGTTGCCTCCGAAGAGAGGGTCCTGTCACCTCTCAGGTTCTGGTAGCATTAACAAGCAGGGTCCACTGAGTCTGATGCTAAGAGCAAAGACAGATTCCCTGCATAACTGCAATTGCTCTTAGCATTTGGATATATCTTGAATTTAATATAAAATGGTCAACAGATGGAGAGACTTGCTAAACAAAATGAGAAGTGTGCTTCATGTTATGAAAATCTAAATGACTCTTGTAATGATAGAAGGAAAAATAAATGCCCAAAGCTTATATTTGTTGTTATTAATTTAATAACGCCAAAATGTATTTACCATGCATTCGTCTGTAAGCACCTTTGGTTCAAGTAGTGTATTTGCTTCAAACGTTTGACCATTCCAGCCTTTGAAGCTAACAGATGTTTTCTGAGCATCTTCCTCATTTGTTCCCCACACTGGTGTGTTCAGACAGTGAACGGTGATGGTATGGGTTGCTTCTGAGCTCAGTAAATGAAGAAAGTTCATCTGCACTTTTCCAACTCCAAACTCCAACTAGTTTACAAAAATGCGTTGTTAGACATAACAGTTGTATCATGCTCAATGGCCAACAATCAGAAAGATTTTGGCAATATAAATACAGCACTTATAGGGGATATTAACTGTACCAGTTAATTTGGTTGACAAACCAAAATGCATGTGTCTCCTGCTTTCTTCAGAAGACTTCTCAGGTGTGTGTATATATATACACAAGAGTGGAATCCCATAATCATCATAATGAATTAATACAATTGTATACAAGTATATACACTTGTATAACTTACATTTTCAAAGCTTGTTATAAAATTAATTAATTCTCAGGACACCCCTGAAATGTAGGTAGGTAGATATCCTTATTTTGCAGATAGGAAACTGATTCAAAGAACGGTTAAGTGATTCAAAGGAAGATATGCACAGAAAGAAGTGAGAGTTTGGATCAGAGTTCAGAAGTTCTTTGCTCCCGGTCTTGTTTTCAGTCCATTATATTGGTCTGCCTCTCAACACCTAGATTTTATTAATAACCTGAGATACTGCAAGACAGAGAGAGAGAGGCGATATACATTGAGCTATATATGGAAAATGTAATTTTTCTTGCTTTATTCTTAATACATATTTGCAAGAAGAATTATATATAGAGGGCCAACCTATGCCCCCTAAATCTGGACACACAGGAGACCCTCTGTGCACAGATCTCACCCCTCCTAATCAGAGAGGTGTCAGTTGACTGTGCTGCACCATCCTCCAGGCCTTGTGAAGGACTCTCCCCAGGATTGGAATCTGCCTAGAAGAGAGAGGGCAGGGACTGGGCAGTTAGTAGGTGGTGCATGCTGGGCGAGGACTAAGCCTTGAAAATATAATACATTTCTGTGGTGCCCTCCATAATGGGGAAATGCCCTTGAAGAGGGATACTGGGGGAAGCAATGGCTGGGGGGGCCCTTGCTCATGTGGATCCTCCAGTGGAGCTGTGCTGATTGGCAGGGAGAGTAGGATGTTCTGGAGATACAGTTGGCATAAAGGACACAGGTGCTCCACATAGACAGCATCCCAGGGGGCTCTATGGAGTATGGGGCAGAACCATGACTCATTTTATTGGAATGGGAGGGCCCAACCTGAATAACAATGTGGGAGAAACCCAATGAGGGGAAACACTTGGCTTTTTCCTCCCATGGGCAATCGGGCCCACAGCCCTACAGATGTGGTACAGTACAGTTCAGTTAAAGTAAATAGGTAAAACTCCACAGAAAATCAAGTCCCCATTCAAAAAAGGCTTGCAGTCTAAATGTAAATAGATGTTAGGATGCATTTAGTGAAATTAAAAGAAAACCAGTTTGTACTGAATACTTCGGTGACATGTTCAAGAGCAGAGACCCTGATGTCAATTCACATTTTAATGACTACAGTGCGCAGTACAGGTATGGGGCATTTAAAATATTATAGACAGATTAAAGAGAGGCCCATAAAGGTAGTCACATAGAGACATATATGAAAAGAAACACATAATCAAATGAAACAGAGGAACACAGATCTAATTTATGGTGAAATAAAGCTGGTTAGCACTGAGAAATCTGACATGCCAGCATATATTGGGTGGGTCAGTGTTCACTTATTCAGAGTTTAAGCATAGAAACATATCCTAATGAGAAGCAATGCATACCTTTGTCACAGATACAGGTGATACACATGTCTGGCCACCAGCAGTGAAGTTGCAGAAAACCTCAATGGCATCAGAAGGACATCCGATATTTGGGTCAATCCAGTATTTTCCTATCAATTTATAATCCCAGATAAAAGGTAAAAAAAGATATAATTGCTGTTAAACAATTTTCTGAATAAAATTTCCATAATTTTTGGCAAATGTTAGAAGTATTATTACTGCAGCTTGACCTCCTATGGCATCACTAAAGAACATAACAGGCTAGCCTCATTGGAATTACTCTGGGTTTATGCCCAATGTAGGTGATCTGAATTTAGCACCAAATATTTGATGTTAAGCTAAAGCAAAGCCAAAAAAACCCCCAAAACCCACAAAGCCTCCACATTACTGTCATGTCATCAATAACTATATTCCCTGCTGTTTACCTTTTCTATGGCTTTTATACCAGTTTGGGATTTTCAACTCTGTCCTTTGTTTCCAATACTAAATACTGAGTGTGAGCAGATGGTCTGCTCCCAACAAAATCTATGCATGCTATAGGTGGTCAGACATACTCCTCTTCCTGGGATTTGGCTTTATTCAAATAATACCAAAACACGAACATAAGCCTAAGTTCTCATCCCAAGTCTGGCTAGTTCCTCCATGTCCCTATCCTCAGTTTCCTCTGACCAGAGGTTCACTGGCAGCTCTCACATCTTGGTGGAGTTATTAAGCAGAACCTGCCATCATGAATTGGTACAAGTTATTCTGCAGCTTTATGCAGGGCTCTAACAGAGTGGTCAGCAGAAGAGCCCAGCATTCCTATGCTGGATCATAGCTCCTGCCACCCTGTTACTCTGACAAAGTCATAATCACTGCCTCTGAGCACAGCTAATCTGTATTTGATGTACGGCACGGCTCATCTGTATTTATGATCTGGGTTCTGTTTAATCCCCTCTCTCTTGATTGTTTGAGTTTATTTAAGTGTGTTTTCCATCTAGAGGGATACAACAGGGGGTTTGGATACATGGCAGACATTGTAACTAATCTCAAAGTAAAATACAGTATGAAAAATGTACCGAAAGGCCTGTGCCAACAGAGAAAAGAAAAAAATTAAGCTTTGGAATTATAAGAAAGATATCTTAAGTTTTACATTTATATTAACAGTTACACACTTAGAACTGGTACACTCTTATCCACTCTAGATTACATTTCCTTGATGGAACTAATGTTCATTCTATAAATAATACTGACTATTCAGCAGCTAGGAGATGTAAATTAGGCTCTGTCATAAATATAAAGGGAAGGGTAAACCCCTTTAAAATCCCTCCTGGCCAGAGGAAATCTCCTCTCACCTGTAAAGGGTTAAGAAGCTAAAGGTAACCTCGCTGGCACCTGACCAAAATGACCAATGAGGAGACAAGATACTTTCAAAAGCTGGGAGGAGGGAGAGAAACAAAGGGTTTGTGTGTCTGTCTATATTTTGTCTTTGCCGGGGATAGACCAGGAATGAAGCCTTAGAACTTTTAGTAAGTAATCTAGCTAGGTACGTGTTAGATTATGATTTCTTTAAATGGCTGAGAAAAGAATTGTGCTGAATAGAATAACTATTTCTGTCCGTGTATCTTTTTTGTAACTTAAGGTTTTTGCCTAGAGGGGTTCTCTATGTTTTGAATCTAATTACCCTGTAAGGTATCTACCATCCTGACTTTACAGGGGGGATTTTTTTTTATTTCTATTTACTTCTATTTCTATTAAAAGTCTTTTTGTAAGAAAACTGAATGCTTTTTCATTGTTCTCAGATCCAAGGGTTTGGGTCTGTGGTCACCTATGCAAATTGGTGAGGCTTTTTATCCAACATTTCCCTGGAAAGGGGGGGTGCAAGTGTTGGGAGGATTGTTCATTGTTCTTAAGATCCAAGGGTCTGGGTCTGTAGTCACCTAGGCAAATTGGTGAGGCTTTTTACCAAACCTTGTCCAGGAAGTGGGGTGCAAGGTTTTGGGAAGTATTTTGGGGGGAAAGACGTGTCCAAACAGCTCTTCCCCAGTAACCAGTATTTGTTTGGTGGTGGTAGCGGCCAATCCAAGGACAAAAGTGTGGAATATTTTGTACCTTGGGGAATTTTTGACCTAAGCTGGTAAAGATAAGCTTAAGAGGTTTTTCATGCAGGTCCCCACATCTGTACCCTAGAGTTCAGAGTGGGGGAGGAACCTTGACAGGCTCTTAACGCTGAATCCTCTTCTCCACATACAGTAGCTAGAGATTTGTTTCAAAATTAATTCTGAGAGGAAATCCTTTTTCTATAGTTAGGGTAATAGACGCTCATCAATTTCTGTGAACAGGAAATTAGTACAAGTGCCAGATCATAAAATAACAAATTGTTTGTTTGCACATAAGGCCTGGAGTGCACAAAATGCTTTTATTTTCCCTATCTTCATTTCACTTTTGCTGATAAGATCACAGGTGACCCTCTCTATAATGTGTGTGAGTAGTGTGCTTAAAGATGCTGGTTAGTGTTTGCTTTCATACTTGGGATAGAACATTAAGGCCAATTATTTGTTTGTTATCCTGGTGCAACTCCCACTAAAGTCAGTGAGAGAAGAAACAGTGCAAGTGACAAGTCTAAAATAAAGCAGAATTTAGTTCCATGTTTCCTAAGCGGCAGTTAAAGATGGACTAGACTGTGCCCCAGAATCGACAAATGGTGGTTCCTTTGTGCAAATCTCCCCCAGCCTGCATGGAAGATGAGGTCAGTCACTCTTCCAGCATTCTCCCCACTCCCATTCCTAGGACCATATGGTGGGTTCTCCTTGTGGTTGGGATCCATGCAGGAGAGTGCAACGGGAATGGGTGGCTTCCAGTGAGGGCTGAGCACATCCTTTCTTTACCAGTGCTTTAAGTACTGAGATTACGTAGACAAGATAATATAACCTGGGGCTCTATTACCTTTTGTGTGGTGCCCCTTCTGTAACAGAAACCCCTCTTTCAAAGGGCGGTCCTGGGGGCAATTGGACCTCTGATCGTGCAGTTCCACTGGGAATGCACTAGCAAGAACTGAGAAGGCAAGATGAAATGACACCTGGGTTCTAGAGCCTGAGAGAATAGCTCTGGCTTCATGTGGATCCTGGAGGACCCATGGAGTTTGGAGTCTAACCCACAGAGGGCATGGTGAGGGGGCAAACCCCCATGATGGAACAACTTTGTTTAGGAAACCTCATTGAATTTTCCTCTCCCTTAGCCTCTTGCGGCTTTTTACTGCATGAGGGATGTTCCTATCCTTTGCTTTTACCATGCTACTATGACACAGACAATGAGATTTTAATCCTCAACTGTTTGGGATTTGGCTACTTAACTCCCTTAGGCTCCTTGGAAGAGTCTTGTTTTACATGAGTTTTCTAAACATGTTTATGCATGTTTAAATCATTACAGTATGTGAAAGCCAATGCATACATTTATGGTGCAAATGAATACTTTTGCTACATACAGGCAAACCCTACCACCACAGGTAAGTACAGCTCCATTGCAGGGTAAGGGGTGGAGGGCTAGGTTCCTGCTGTCTGCACACCCTGCACCTTAATGCACGGGGCAGTGTCAGAACTGGGGCAAGGGCTGATGATTCACCAGTTGTTTCCCCTTCCCTCATGTGCAAAGGGGGTGTAGGAGCTATTGTCTGCAGTGGTCTCAGTTGTTCCATTGCTGCTCCACAATTTTCAGAAGGGAGATACCTTCCTTCTTGACCTCTGCAGCTATCCACAGTGCACAGTCTGGTTACTCAGGGCCAGCACTTGGCCCACAGAAAATAAAGAGTCTACATATAGGAAGAAAATTCTCTCACGATTGGCTAATAACAATCAGGTATGAGTCAGTAAGTTGACTCTGACAAAGACTGACTCTGGACAATTTTACCCATTTAGATGGCATATAGATTCATAGATACCAAGGTCAGAAGGGACCATTATGATCATCTAGACCGACCTCCTGCACAACGCAGGCCACAGAACCTCACCCACCCACTCCTGCGAAAAACCTCTCACCTATGTCTGAGCTATTGAAGTCCTCAAATCGTGGTTTAAAGACTTCAAGGAGCAGAGAAGTGACCCGTGCCCCATGCTACAGAGGAAGACGAAAAACCTCCAGGGCCTCTTCCAATCTGCCCTGGAGGAAAATTCCTTCCTGACCCCAGATATGGCGATCAGCTAAACCCTGAGCATATGGGCAAGATTCACCAGCCAGATACCCAGGAAAGAATTTTCTGTATTAGTTTCTGGGTAGGGCCCAGAAGTATCGTATCTGATACAGAATGCTCAGAGAATGCTTCAGCAAATTAATCCTTCCTGTTTAAACACTTCAGGGATGTAAAGACTCCAAAAAACATTCCAACAGTATCTGGAATGTATTTTAGAGCTGGTTACTCTGTCAATGTGAAACCAGAAATAGTTCTGAATACTTTTACATTTCCCATTTATTTTAGCTCAAATACCTTCTGCAGAGCCAATGAAATCCTACAGTTGCTATCTATAAGTCTGGTGAAGGAAGAATACAGAAAAGCTTAAGGAATGTTTAGGGACTTGATAAGTCTGGCTTCTTACATGCTGTTTAGCTCATCAAAGGGCACAACAATAATTCCCCTTAAAATTTACATAAGGTTACATTTTAAAATAAGTACTTTGTCCCCATTACCTCTAAATACATTTCTTTTTTGCATATTTGCTTTTATTTTAACAATTGTTACCTCTTAGAAATTCCTGATACTAATGGAAAGATTTGCAGATATTTATAATGAACACACTCAGACAGTGAAGTATGTGAAATACTTCTACTGATGTCACATTTCAATGACCAGTCATGATTTATTGATTAATGATTGCCTCAAATAGAATAGTTGTCAATATATCTGATTATACACAGTTTTTATTATAACAATATAGACCTTTATCCACACAAAGTTCGTTGCAGGATCAGATATTTGAGAAATTATTTCTATAACAAAGCTAGATTTAAAAGATGTGAAAATGTTACTAAATATTAGAAAAAATAGATTTTCAGCATGTTTTTTATTTACTCTATATCTGAAGTACTTTAGTGTTAAAATAAAAATATTATTATACATATCTATACAATATGGCCTGCTTTCACCATATTTGAACATAATACAGGACATTCCAAAGCACTGTCTAGTAGCCTGTTACTTCCTCTATTCTTATGCTATGTAATGACTGGGCTCAATCCTTTCCCCTTTGAAGATACAATTGGCTTCAGTGGGAGCAGGATCAAATCCATACTGTCAGGAAACTGTGATAATTACAGAACTCAGATTCTGCACATTGAGTCAGATGATGCCACTGGCTCAGATTCTGCAAACATGAGTAACTTTATACATGTGAGTATACTTGCATACATGAGTAACTTTATACATGTGAGTAGTTCAATGGGACTAGTTCATGTGTATAAAGTTATTAAAACATGTAAGAGCTTCCAGGAGTGGGCACTTCAGTCAGTCATGTCAATATGCCCAGTTTCGTCAAGCTGCAGTCTGAGGGTGTTGGTATGAGCAGTGAACACTAAATATGCTAACATCACAAGACATACCTTACATATACAATACATTCATATCAACTTAGTGCAAAATGCATATAGATTTGTGCTAGTTTGAGCAGTGATGGCCATGAGCACTTCTGTAGAAGTTTAAGCAATTTTGAATATGGTGTTAGGAGCCAGTGATCCAGTGTTAGAGCAAATATTTTAAATACCTAAGTACCAATTACCTCCCAAATTTATTTTTGAAAAATAAATCTATAACCTACTGTAAACATGTAAACAATATGGAGATATTGTGATAGGTGCTGCAGAAATACTATGGTAGCTAGATTAAGGCAGGGCTTTTCAAAGGGGCATAAAGGTACTAGATGCTCAACTTTCAATGAAAAAAGAAAAGGAGTACGTGTGGCACCTTTGAGACTAACAAATTTATTTGAGCATAGGCTTTTTGTTGAAGAATTGCCACCAGAAGCAAATACTCACCAGCAACCACACACCACACAACAGAACCACTAACCCAGGAACCTGTCCTTGCAACAAAGCCCGTTGCCAACTGTGTCCACATATCTATTCAGGGGACAACATCATAGGGCCTAATCACATCAACCACACTATCAGAGGCTCATTCACCTGCACATCTACCAATGTGATATATGCCATCATGTGCCAGCAATGCCCCTCTGCCATGTACATTGGCCAAAGTGGACAGTCTCTACGTAAAAGAATAAATCGACACAAATCAGACGTCAACAATGATAACATTCAAAAACCAGTCGGAGAACACTTCAGTTTCTTTGGTCACTTGATTACAGACCTAAAAGTGGCAATTCTTCAACAAAAAAACTTCAAAAACAGACTCCAATGAGAGACTGCTGAACTGGAATTAATTTGCAAACTGGATACAATTAACTTAGGCTTGAATAGAGACTGGGAGTGGACGGGTCATTACACAAAGTAAAACTATTTCCCCATGTTTATACTCCCCATCTCCCAATGTTCCTCAGACGTTCTTGTCAACTGCTGGAAATGGCCCACCTTGATTATCACTACAAAAGGTTAAAGCTCTCCTGCTGGTAATAGCTCACCTTACCTGATCACTCTCGTTACAGTGTGTATGGTAACACCCATGGTTTCATGTTCTCTGTGTATATAAATCTCCCCACTGTATTTTCCACTGAATGCATCCGATGAAGTGAGCTGTAGCTCACAAAAGCTTATTTGTTAGTCTCTAAGGTGCCACAAGTATTCCTTTTCTTTTTGCGGATACAGACTAACACGGCTGCTACTCTGAAATCTTCCAGTTTCAGTGTACGCAAACCCACAATGTCAAATGAAAAAGGTAAACTTAGAAGTCTGGGTGTGGGCAGTAAGAAGTCTCTAAGCCTGATTTTCATCAGTGTATATCAATTGACTTCAGCTGAGTTACCCCTGGTTTACACCAGCATGATCAGAGTATCATATCCTCTGTACTGAGAAAATGCAGGTTTGAGATTGTTTTAAAGATGCTGCCACTCACAAGAAATTCAGCACTGAGTATTGGCAGGTTGGAATAGCCTAGAAGAAGCAGCAATTATTTTTTCACCATCCACAGAGAGCAGAAGCAGCTTTGGGGATAAAATGACAGGTAAGTCCATTATGGATAGGTGTGTGGTACTCAGTAGTTATATGGAATTAACAAGTTAAAATTAATACAGTTATTAAAACGCCACCCATTACGGTTTTGCTCTAGAAATTAAAAGTTGGAAACAAGATATTCTAAATCCTGATGGTATATATGATTTGATGAAAGTAGACACTTACCATCTGATACTTTACGTTCACAGTTAAGCAAATCCCTGCAGATGCGTGCTGGGTTATCCCGAGTGCCGAGGGGGTTCTTGATACTGTGCAGTAAATTGCTAAGGTAGTGTAGCGTTTTGAATATCTCTGCACTGTGATCTAGTAAATTTACTTCAGTATTCTGGTACCTCTGCCGTTAGCAATAATGTTATCACAAAAATGCCATAGCAGCAGTGCATGCAGTTAAATCAAATGCCCATTGGAGACCACATGCAGAAATGAAAGGTGTTTATGATGCATGCAGCCGGCCACATATGAGATAATAGAAATGATTTATTCAAATTAAAAATAATTAGTACATTTTATTAAAATCATTGGAGAAAAGGCGTTACAGTCAGGTTAAAAATTGTTATAAACATTGTTATAATACATGGAAATGGAAATTTGAATACACAAAAAAGAAAAAAAAAGAAAGAAATTAGTTCATTTTATAAGCGATACCTTACACTGTCAGATTTTGAACAACAGAGTTAATAGTCTTAGGTCCCAAATCTAAAGACACATACAAATGTGCTTAACTTTACACATGTGCAGAGTCCCATTGATGCAATGACTCTACTCACATGCATGAAGTTAAGCGTGTGTAAGTGACTGATGGACCAAGGCCTTAATGACAGTCTCATTTGTAGACATGTAGCTGAATGTATACACTTCACATTGTATAATGAATTGATACTTTCCATCCTCTTTAATCATATTTAAACATTAGAAATACTGTGGTTTTTAAAACCTGACTTAAATTGCATCCTATATATCCAATTGTGTTTAATCATATTATACATGGGTTAGTTTTTCCTCACTAAACAGTTTCTAGTTTTTCTGTTTTCAGTAAAGCCTTTGTGAAGAAGCCATGTTTTGGCCTTAAAAAACCCAACTCTTTATACATTTTCTAATGTATGTGCCAATGTAAATAAAGCAAGATATATTACCTCCATCTGTAGTGCACCATTTGATTCAATCAACGCTTGAATAGCAGCATTGATGTCCATTTGTTTCTGTGTAAACCAAAACCATTGAAGATCAGCAGTAAGATCAACAGAGAATAAAATTAAGGTTGTAAGTTCTTCAAGTATTGCTGCAGAAATATACCAGTTATATCTGATGAAGAATTTGAAAGTCTCTTAATTAAAACTTATTGCACATAAATGTGTATGTATCAAAAAGGACAAAAAAGCCCAACTTCCCCAAAACCTCTGAGGCCTTCTAATTGTTTAGCTGAATGCTCCACATCCACTAAATTACAAACTATGAATTTTACTTTTAAAAAGAAAAAACAAACGGATGAAATGGGATACTCTTATTTTAAAGAATTGTAATTTTAAAAAATAAATTAGTTTCTTTTATCAGTAATTTTCCTGGAAAAAAAATAAAACAAACAAAAGAAAAAATCCCCAGCCCAAACTATTGGCTCCAAATCTGTCTGCCATCCATCTAATCTAATACATCAACAGTTACAAATACTATTTATAGATGGAGAAAAAGGTGATATTTACTCTCCAAACAAGATACACAAAAAACAATTCAGTCTCTAGTCATGCACATACAACATGGGCCAGATTCCCTGGTCCCTTTGCACTACTCTAGTGGTGAAAAGTGCTATATCTTGCCAGCTGAGACGTCCTTTGATGTGATGGAGTCCTTGGCTGGCATCCAACTAGTTCAGCTGCCTCCTATACCACAGGCCACCCTAGTCCCTACTGTAGGGGGAATGCCAGAGTAGGAGGGGGTGCAGCTTCTGTCATGCCATGACCTGACTCAGGAGGGTGGCCCAGGAAGGGGGCTGCCCAATAGAGCAGAAATAATAGAAAAGGACTAGAACACTAAATCCATCCTCCCAGTAAATGCTGGATAATAATCCCCTAGAAGAAAACGGATACATTTGATGTGAATGCATCTGGTGAATGACATACCACGGAGCATCCTACTTCCCTTCAGAATTTGTATATGCTGAATTCCTATACGTAAGCTTTAAAACTGGAGTGAAGTTTACGTAGGCCAAGCGTGTGAGCATGGACATGTGCTTTGCCGTTTTAGGACTCTGCAACATGGTAGCACTACTAGAACAGAAGATGTCAGACAGGAGGTTTAGCATAGCAACTATATCTGAGCTTAGATATTATAGTGATGAGTGCTAAAGAAAAAACATTTGAATTTCACTTGAGATGATGGAGGAAGCAACACCCTATGAAGAGGGTCTCAACATTTTCACTTTCAACACTGAGGGAATGAGTTGCAGTGAGCACAATTATGAAACTTACTCTTGGCCCAGGTACCCCAGGTGGACCCTAGAAAACAAGAGAAAGCAGTTATTAGGTATTGCAGGCTTCTTTAAATCACACATGCAAGGAGAACCTAGATAAAAATAGCTCTTTATACACTTACCGGTGGACCTGGATGACCCCGTGGTCCCTGAGGGCCCTAGGAGAAAGGAAGATAAAATGCATTAGGGTTAAAAAAAATCCTTCTACTTTTGTTTGTTTTTTTTAAATCAGAAAATGCCATAATGAAGTGTAGTCAGCTGTGATCTGCACAAAGATTTCTTGGTAGAGCTGTAGACCATTTGTCTCCACTTCTGAATGTACTGCATTGTGCATTTTTAAAAACTAAGTGTTGTTCTTATGAAAGGTGCCAGACTGACAGTGCTGGATATAAAAACAACCCTCTGTTTTTCTGATCACACTTGATATTAAGAGTACATTTATAAATAGTGTGCAGAGGGTTAATAAATATTTAATAGATCCTATAAGCATGTCACACATGAGTAGTGTGTGTTATGGATAGCTATAAGCACATTAGCACAAAGTGTTATAGATGGTTATAAAGAGTTTCTTGACTTACTGGCCTCTAATAGTTGATCAACCTTTTACTAAATGATATATTAATAAATTATTAGCCCTTAATAAACTATTTATAAAAGTACACTTAATACAAAGTATGACATTTGATTCAGGATATGGAACACTTACATCATGGGCCCTGACATTGCAAACTTCTCTCCTTCTAATGCAAGCAACATGTCACCACCATTGCTGACCATAGAGGAACTTCATTTAAGGGTGGAATTAAGCAGCAAGAAGGGAGGAGGAACCAATTACAGTCACAGGGGCCTTGCAGGGCATAATGTGTACAACACACACAAAAGGTTAACACAAGTAGAAAAGGAAAGAGAAAATTCTACACCTTGGGTGTAGACCTCATAAAAATCACATCCCTAATCAACACTGTTATACCAGCAAAAGTTTCTAGTGTAGACCTGGCCAAAACCCTCATCCTAGTAGTAAACCATTTCATCTGTTTCTTTCAGTTCTCTAACCAATACACCAACAAGTAGTATGTCACCCAAGAGACTTCAAAAGAAACATCTGCATAAGCATCACTGTGCAGAACAACTGTGAGCATGATCCTCCATCTCAAACTGCCAACCAAGTCAATGGGAGTTTGGGGTGTTTAGAGCATGCAGGGTTGTGTCCCATGCTAGTCCACATACATTTAAATGGGAGGATGCCAGATAAGATCATATAAAAGAGACACATTTGGGTAACCGAGACTTTTCAGATGTATCGATCTCTACAAGCACATTGTTCACACTCTTTAGCCTATATGATGTAAAATTCATGGGACAGAACACATGGTAGCTACGTGAGAGCGCATTTGATTTTCAATGGGAGCTGTTACGATCACCTTGATTCAATCTCCATAGCCCAAATCTGTATTTTGTGAGTACTGCTGTTCTATAAACAGCTGTATAGTAATTATGGAGAGGAGTTAAAACTGAGGACATTTCTTTATGTTTCAGTTTAGCCTTTGCTGATTTTTACTGTGAAGGCATTAAGGGTTGAATCAGTTTGGATATTTAATTTTGTCAGCTTTTCAACCATCACCTACTGTCACTGGATCCTACTTACCTGGTTTCACCCAGTGTATGCATATTCAAGACTATAAGCCACCACCTCTATCCCGCAGACCAACATCTACTGTAGTTTTACCGAGGCACCATTGATTAGTGGTTAATGTAGGGGAACAGTAATATAACCTAAAACTTCTGATTCCTAACTGTGCCACTAACTCTGTGTGATTTTGGCAAGTCACATAACCTCACTCTGCCTCACTTAATCCATCTACAGCTAATAATACTTACTGACCTTTAAATAATTGTTATTATAATATTGATGAGAAATGATGTTAGCAAAATCTTCCTATGACTACTCTGGGTCAGATTCTCAGCTGGTGTAAGTCAAGTGAGTTCAACAGTGCTATGCCAGTTTACGCCAGCTGAAAATTTTGCGTTTAATTAACCAGATCAGTAGCACATTTGTTGTCAATATGTCTCAAGGATCCTTCAAACTAATGCGTGTATATTGCGGTATTCTTTGATCATGCTTAGCGAAGTGCATTTGATATCCTTATTGGTAGAAAAAGAAAGGGAAAGGGTGAAAAGAAACAAAAAGAATGATTTCCACAGTGTAAGGAGATATTTGTGTATCTTGGTTCAGGACTAGGTTACACAATGGCCAAGTTACATCAAGATGTGAAGGCTTCAATGATCTATACTGCTCCTATGTAAACACTTATTTCTGGTGAATAGATGTCTTTGTTCTGTGTACAGTGATTCAAAACTTTCACTGGATTTCTCTTATAGCTGAACGAGTCTATATTTTTGGTGTATGCACCACAACTGTATGTCTGTGGAACTATTTTAAGACACTTGAGATTTATAGAGAGGGATTTTATTGACAGTTGTATTGTTCTGATGAATTTAAACTGTTCTAATAAAGAGGTGATGTGACTCAGTCTGCCTTGATCCATTATCTCCTGACCTAGCTAATCAAATCCCGTATGAAAAGGTAAATTGGCAGCCAACTGCTACCTGGGGAAAACCCCCTTGGGCATATTACATTTCTTAAACGCTTTAAAACTTCAAGGATCTACATCAATTACTTTTACAAGTCTTTTAAACATAACTAAATTTCAAATAGTATGTTGGAAATTCTGTAGAAACATTATAAATGCTCCTTTCTGCCACAGAGCTGCAGTAGAAGGTTAAATTGCACATTTTATGAATTAAGTTAATAGCAGAATATTCCCCTGGAATGTACAGGATTAGCTTTATGAATCTACTTAAAGCTAATGTGATCAAAGGATAAGTAAAGGAGTGAGAAAAGTATAATTCCAGTTCCTTAATACCAAAACCAAAGAATAAAATGAATTATTTTTAGTGTGCTCTTTAATCCTTTCAAGCCCTTAATTTGACAGCTAGCACAAAAGGTCAAAGGTCCAAACTCCATTCTTTTCTCTTTGATACTTCAAAATTCTGATCCTACAAACATTTATGCGTGTGCTTAACTTTAAGCATGAGCAATCAGGGACTTCAATAGCGCTACTTACATTTTACAGTTAAGCATGTACATAAGTGTTCGCAGGATCAGGATCGTAAATACAGTTGGCCTGATTTTCAGAGGTGCTGAGCACTCATAACTCCTGTTTGATTTAAAGAGAGTCGTGGGTGCCCAGCCTCTATGAAAATCAGGACACAAGGTTTTGATCATTGTCTTACACAACCTTTATACCAGTGTAACAATGCTGACTGGAATGGAATTCTTCCTGAGTTACACTGGTGTAAAGTGAGAAGAATCACCCTTTACATGTTTTTATGTCCCATTTGATTGAAGACAATATGATGATAGGAAGGGCTAATAATGTGATCCTTGGATGCATAAATGGGAATCTCAAGTAGGAGTAGAGAGGTTATATTACCTCTGTGTTTGGCCTGATGAGACTGCTGCTGTGTCCAGTTCTGGTGCCAACAATTCAGGAAAGATGTTCATGCCTTGATAGACTCAAGGAGTTTAATCTATTTAGCTTAACAAAGAGAAGGTCATGGGGTGACTTGACTACAGTCTATTAGTACCTATATGGAGAAAAATATTTACTAAAGGGCTCTTCAGTCGAGCAGACAAAGGTATATTTAACAAGATCCAATGGCTGGCAGTTGAAGCTAGACAAATTCAGACTGGAAATAAATTGTAAATTTTTAACAGTGAGGAGAAAGTAAATAAGGAAGTGTTATTTACTCCTTCTCATGACACAAGAACTAGGAGTCACCAAATGAAATAGGCAGCAGGTTTAAAACAAACAAAAGGAAGTATTTCTTCACACAATGCACAGTCAACCTGTGGAACGCTTTGCCAGAGGATGTCGTGAAGGCCAAGACTGTAACAGGGTTCAAAAAAGAACTAGATAAATTCACGGAGGATAGGTCCATCAATGGCTATTAGCCAGGATGGGCAGGGATGGTGTCCGTAGCCTCTGTTTGCCAGAAGCTGGGAATGGGCAACAGGGGATGGATCACTTGATGCTTACCTGTTCTGTTCATTTCCTCTGGGGCACCTGGCATTGGCTACTGTCAGAAGACAGGATATTGGGCTAGATGGACCTTTGGTCTGACCCAGTAGGGCCATTCTTATGTTCTTATGTTAATTAACTATTGGAACAATTAACAAGGGTTGTGATGGATTCTCCATCACTGACAATTTTAAAATCAAGATTGAATGTTTTTCAAAAAGACAAGTTCTAGTTCAAAAGGAATTATTTTGGGAAAGTTCTATGGTCTGTGTTATCCAAGAGGTCAGACTAAATGATCAAAACAGTCCCTTTTCTGGCCTTGGAATCCATGACTTTATGACAGGCATACATCATCAGCTGAAGAAAATAATGCAGAATACTCAGTATCTTCTCATTCAGCACAGGCAGTGCTGCTTGACTGAAATTAGGAATATTTTGAGGGGTGTTTTTGACCTTTAAGCAGATGTTTGGTGGGAAAATGAAGCTCAGTTGTGAATGTTTGCAAGTGGTAAGAATCCCTTCATTTGAAAAGAAAATGTCTGCTGCAAATACAAGAGTAGGGTTCAGTCCAGCAAAGTGTATCTGCAACTTCATGCCAGGGTCCCTATTTAGATACAAGTTGGTCTGCTGTTGAAGGCTAAAAAGCAAAAAATTATGAGCCAAATCCTCAGCTGCTGTAGATGGAGCTTCACCAGCTTACATTAGCTGAAGACCTGGCCCAGCATATGAAACCAGTTTCTGAGTTAGCTGGGGAAAGGAGAGAAGAGTTAGGGCAGGTTGTGACTTTGCACTCTATATGATTTTATAAAAATATGCTAATGAGTGTGAATATAATGTAACTGGAATATGCTTCATGCAAAAGGTCTCTTGTAAGGTATTATTACAAAGCTTATAATCTACTGAGTGTGGTCATCCTATTTGTATAAATGTATCACTCTTGTATCTGAAACTAGAAATATGAAATATAACTCTGAGGTCCTATTGTAGTTATGCAAAGTGTGGGCCATTAATAGTGGTTTGGAATCTTAATGGCTCCCATTAACCAGGACAATTGACTGTAGATGGCTCTGTTTTACTTTAAGTCTTCCTGTATACCCGTTGGCTGGCAAGTGGGTAATGAAGTCTTACGTTGACATGTGATCATGTCATCTGAACTGGAATCCATCTTTAACCTGGTACTTTTCCACTGAGAAGGAGGGGTGGGAACCCAGAGGGACAAAGGATTCCCGCCTTATGCAAAAGATAAATAAGTGGGTGGAACAGAACAAAGTAGGGGGCAATCATGAGAAATCCCCTAGCTACCACCTGAGCTGGAACAAGGGCTGTACCAGGGGAAAGGACTGTGCCCAGACTAGGAAGGCGTCCAGTCTGTGATAGAAGCTTATTGAAACATCTGAGGGTGAGGTTTTATCTGTATTCAGTTTTCTTGGGCCACGTCTACACTACCCGCTGGATCGGCGGGTAGTGATCGATCTATCAGGGATTGATTTATCACATCTAGTGTAGACGCGATAAATCGATCCCTGATCGCTCTGCCGTCGACTCCGGAACTCCACCACGGCGAGAGGCGGAAGCGGAGTTGATGGGGGAGTGGCGACCATTGATCCCGCGCTGCAAGGACGTGAAGTGAGTGATTCTAAGTCAATCTAAGATACGTCAACTTCAGCTACGCTATTCTCTACGCTATTCAGCAGAGGATGTGGAAAAAGCTAATGTACTCAATGCTTTTTTTACCTCTGTCTTCACGAACAAGTTCAGCTTCCAGACTACTGCACTGGGCAGCACAGTAGGGGGAGGAGGTGACCAGCCCTCTGTGGAGAAAGAAGTGGTTCAGGACTATTTAGAAAAGCCGGACGAGCACAAATCCATGGGGCCGGATACACTGCATCCGAGGGTGCTAAAGGAGTTGGCGGATGTGACTTCAGAGCCATTGGCCATTATCTTTGAAAACTCAAAGATGGCAATTGGGGGAGGTCCCGGACGACTGGAAAAAGGCTAATGTAGTGCCCATCTTTAAAAAAGGGAAGAAGGAGGATCCGGGGAACGACAGCCCAGTCAGCCTCACCTCAGTCCCTGGAAAAATCATGGAGCAGGTCCTCAAGGAATCAATTCTGAAGCACTTAGAGGAGAGGAAAGTGATCAGAAACAGTCAGCATGGATTCACCAAGGGCAAGTCATGCCTGACTAACCTAATTGCCTTCTATGATGAGATAACTGGCTTTGTGGATGAGGGGAAAGCAGCGGATGTGTTATTCCTTGACTTTAGCAAAGCTTTTGACACGGTCTCCCACAGTATTCTTGCCAGCAAGTTAAAGAAGTATGGGCTGGATGAATGGACTATAAGGTGGATAGAAAGCTGGCTAGATCATCAGGCTCAGTGAGTAGTGATCAATGGCTCCATGTCTCATTGGCAGCTGGTATCAAGCAGAATGCCCCCAGGGTCGGTCCTGGGGCCGGTTTTGTTCAATATCTTCATTAATGATCTGGAGGATGGTGTGGACTGCACACTCAGCAAGTTTGTAGATGACACTGAACTGGGAGGAGTGGTAGCTACGCTGGAGGGTAGGGATAGGATACATTGAGCCCTTGACAAATTAGAGGATTGGGCCAAAAGAAATCTGATGAGGTTCAACAAGGACAAGTGCAGAGTCCTGCACTTAGGACGAAAGAATCCCATGCACTGCTACAGACTAGGGACCGAGTGGCTAGGCAGCAGTTCTGCAGAAAAGGACCTAGGGGTTACAGTGGATGAGAAGCTGGATATGAGTTAACAGTGTGCCCTTGTTGCCAAGAAGGCTAACGGCATTATAGGCTGTTTAACTAGGAGCATTACCAGCAGATCGAGGGACGTGAGCATTCCCCTCTATTTGACATTGGTGAGGCCTCATCTGGAGTACTGTGTCCAGTTTTGGGCCCCACACTACAAGAAGGATGTGGAAAAATTGGAAAGAGTCCAGCGGAGGGCAACAAAAATGATTAGGGGGATGGAGCACATGATTTATGAGGAGAGGCTGAGGGAACTGGGATTGTTTAGTCTGCGGAAGACAAGAATGAGGGGGGATTTGATAGCTGCTTTCAACTACCTGAAAGGGGGTTCCAAAGAGGAAGGATCTAGACTGTTCTCAGTGGTACAGGATGACAGAACAAGAAGCAATGGTCTCAAGTTGTAGTGGGGGAGGTTTAGGTTGGATATTAGGAAAAACTTTTTCACTAGGAGGGTGGTGAAGCACTGGAATGGGTTACCTAGGGAGGTGGTAGAATCTCCTTCCTTTTAAGGTCAGGCTTGACAAAGCCCTGGCTGGGATGATTTAGTTAGGGATTGGTCCTGCTTTGAGCAGGGGTTGGACTAGATGACCTCCTGAGATCCCTTCCAACCCTGATAGTCTATGATTGTGCTCACAAAGTTGTAGACGGTATTAGCTCCAGTAGCGAATATTAGAGAGCAAGTCCATAAAAGGTGGTATAATATGCTAATTTACTGTTACTGTGAATAACTAACAATGCCAAAGAGGTGAGACACCTTTGTTCATACTGCCTCTTACACATGAAACCCCCTCCTCATGTCTGCTAACACCCTCTCCTCATTTAAATCCCTACTGCAAATTCAATTCTTCTGCAATGCCTGCAACAAGGGAGCCATTAACACCACCTGAAATATTTTTTATAAAAGGAAAACAAAACAAAATGTATAGAACCACCAAGATGTGCATATATACAAACTGAAGATTCAAGTGACTGTATTGCTATAGCCTTCACCCTCCATCTCCCCATTGCCTCCCCGCTGTTTCTAACCACCACTCATTATATCACATCTAACATTTACACTGGCAGCTCCTTGAGATGCGGACAGTCTTTTATTAAGAGCTATACTTTCTGGGTGCTATCAAATGTTGAGAGCCATCCATTTTATAGTTCAAACTAGGAAAAGCACAGGATGCTACTGTGAGTTTGTAATGCTTTACATTTATTTAAACCTCTGAGAACTTAAAAAAATCCACTGTCAACCACGTAAATTATGAGGGAGGGCAGGGGTGAAATTATATGAAGTTCCATACAGATTACTTCTGTCTGTTAAAAAACTAATGGGCCTGATTCCCCTCTGCTTTTCCTCTTGTGGAGCCATTTATATCTGTGCAAAGTGAATGGACAGTAGGTATTAGAAACACTTCCATCAGCATGAGTGAAAAATTAAGATTTGGTAGCATTTTACATCAGTGAGCCATTAGAAAATCAGGTCCGTTTATTGTCTCCAAAGAATGTCTCTGTAGTCCTAGCCAATGTTGGGTCAAGAGAAATACAAATGAATTCTGTCATTATTTTGGAATTCTAAGAATCTACTGAGGGGTATCTGGATCTGGGAGAAATCACACCCACAACTTCTGGAATTAATGACAACTTGTTCATGTCCCTCAGGTTAATCTCACACTTGCCTTTAAACTAATACCACTGCATACACTTATACCTTCTGAAAAGAGAGTCTCACGAGATGAGTACATTAAAAAAGGAATTGAGTGTTAAATGTGAGTACAGGTAATAGAAACCAGTGTTTCTTGACGAATAAGCATTTGCATTGGTTTCAAAATGCAAGAGCACTTTTAGCTCCACACTGCCCAGAGAGAGGGGGCAGTGGGGGCAGGTCCTAAACTGAAGGAATGGAAATGAGAGTTAAATATCTAGGGAATAGTCTTAAATGAGCACTGTGGTATTTATTCTGTCCCTCAGCTAGGAATTGCCTTAAGAGCATTAAAATAAAAAAAGGACGGTTTCAGAGAATGAACATCAACACATTCTGAGTTAGCTAAGCACACAGCCCACATTCCTTCAGCAATGTTCCAAATTGCTTTAAAATATCTATTTCTGTAGTGTTTAGGTCAGTATTGGGGTCCTATTGTTCTAGGTCACTGCAAACACACAAGTAGACACCAAAAGAACTTATGATCTAATTTAAGACAAGACGCAACAAGCAAGTGTGACAAACAATAGGAGGGAAGAGGAGAGGGAAAACGAGAGTAAAAGGAATAAGGTTACATAGGTTAGTTACTGGAAAACATTGGCATTCCAAATCATTATAAGAATTTATATATATTATACTATACACACACACACACACACACACACATATATCTATTGTAGCAATGGACAACAGCCCTCTACATGGTCATTGTTAGCAGGCAATTTCTTGTATGCTCAATGCAATGCAGTGCATGTTAGTTAGACATTTTGGACGTTTATGACATTAAGAAAGCTAAAATAATAATAATAATATGATGCTGATGATGATGATGAAGAAAAAGGAGGAGGAGAAGAATAAGAGGAAAGTGACTTAATCACGTATATACCACTTCAACAGTGCCTGCTGCTACTATAGCAGTCCATATATGTTCAGTTGCTGGCCTGCATGATCTCAGCCTCTGCTTTTGCATATACTCACACGGCCTGTGAATTCCTGTCTCTCTGTGTAAGATTACCTAGAGGGATAGGATTCACAAGTAGTGCTGTGGCACAGGGATTAGAGTATCAGCTACTAGAGCAGGGGTGGGCAAACATTTTGGCCTGAGGGCCACATCTGGGTATGGAAATTATATGGCGAGCCATGAATGTTAATGAAATGGGAGCTTGGGGTGCGGGAGGGGGTGAGGGCTCCGGCTGAGGGTGTGGGGTCTGCGGAGGGGGAGCAGAAGTGAGGGGTTTGGGGTGCAGGAGGTGGCTGCAGGCAAAGCAGAGGGGTTCAGAATATGGGAGGGGGCTCTGGGCTTAGGCAGGGGGTTGAGGTGTGGTGGGGGTATGGGCTCTGAACTGGAGGTGCGGGTTCCAGGGGTGGGGCCAGAAATGAGAGGTTCAGGTTAGGTGCGGGAGAGGGCTCCGGGGTGAGGCTGGGAGTTGGGGTGCGGGGGCTCCAGGCTGGGACCGAGGGTTCGGAGGGCAGGAGGGAGAGGATCAGGGGTGCAGGCTTCGGGCAGTGCTTACCTCACGCAGCTCCCAGAAGCGGCAGCATGTCCCTGCCTCTGGCTCCTATGTGGATGTGCAGCCACGGCGGCTCTGCAAGCTGCCCTGTTGGCACACGCTGCCCCTGCAGCTCCCATTGGCCATGGTTCTGGCCAATGGGAGCTGCAGAGCTGGCAGTTGGGGCGGGGCAGCATGTGGAGCCCCCTGGCTGCCCCTACACTTAGGAGCCAGAGGTGGGACATGCCAGCTGCTTCCCAGGAGCTGTGCAGAGCCACGGCACACATGGAGCGGGACAAGCCTCCAATCCCACTCCCCGGCTGGAGTGCAGGAGCGGGGCAAGCCCCCAACCCCACTCCCTGGTGGGAGCTCGAGGGCCAGATGCGGCCCATGGGCCGTAGTTTACCCACCCCTGTAATAGAGTGACAAGAGGCCTTGTAGGCTCAATTCCTAACTGGGATACATTTTAAATATACAATTATTTTATGACCAGAGTCAACAAGGTCTGTGTCCACGGGCAGCATATTCATGCATGTGTCAGCTGTTATACTAATGGAAAGGCATCACAGCCAGCCACTGAGCAGTTGGGAATAGAGCTGGTCACGAATTTGCTGATAAAACATTTTTCCATTAAAAAATGCCGATTCATTGAAACTGAAACTTTTGGGGGGACAGTGGCAGTGACTTTCTGATTTCTAACCATTGAAAAAATGGTTTGAAATCTTCAGAACATCCTGTTTCAACATTTTTTAAATGAAAAGTACTGATTTTTTGTTTTGAAATTTAAGTTAATTTATAACAAGAAAAATGTTTTAAAAAGGTAAAAATCAAAACAAAGTGTTTCAAAATTATTGACATGAAACGTTTCAATTGGCCTGAACTGAATGTAGTTTTGGATTGTTGGTTCACAAAAAATTTAGAGATTTTGTCATTTCATCCCAATTCAGGATGTGAAAATGTTTTAAAATCTCAAAATTTCCCCCAGGACTGGAATACAGTCTCCTGCCCAACTCTAGTTGGGAATACTGTGGGAGCACCAGGCAGTGCTGCTGTCACAGTACTCTCATGGCAAGACACAGCCAAAAAATAAACATACAAACAATGTTTAGACTTACAATTTCACCCCTGGAGCCTTTTTCACCCCTGGATCCCTGAAAGAAACAGAGACTGTTAATCCAGTGCACTCTAATATTTTAGGACCTGAACCTGCAAAAACATATACACGTGAGTTACTTACTCACATCAGCAGTCCTTTTAATATTAATTGCTTCATGTGTACAAATGTTGCAGGTCTGGGGCCACAGTTTGTACTATAGATACATAGATTATAGATTAGACAAGGAGTTACATGAACATGATCTCTGATCTATATATTTTGTTTTTTATCTTTTCAGTTTGTAATTCCATTTTTTGCTCTTTTTGAAAATGGTTAATATTATTTTTCTTTTAGTCAGTTTTGCCCTGTTTAGCTGTTTGTTTAGCTAAATCTTGCAGCATGTTTAAACCACCATCATTGGGGTTCCGTGCTTAAGCCATCATAATGCTGTGAATTAAACTATATACTATCTTCAAGTGAGAAAATCCATTTAATTCCATGCGACGTTCTATGGGTATTTCCACATCTACTTTTACTGCTGTCATCAAAGATATACATGATGATTATTAATTCCCAACTACAGGCAGATTAGCTATCTCTTCTTTGCCTATATTATGTTCTTGGCCAGTTTTGCATTCATACTGTGTCTCCAAAAATGTTAATCTAGCAATTAATCTGATGTGCATAGAATTTTGGATCTTGATGGTTGGATACACACCGATGTGTGAAAATGAGTCACAGCTCAACCTTTTTATTTATTACAATGACAGACTGTCTGGCTTTTATGAAGCACATTAACAATCTTCATACAATTGTGGAGAAAAATTCTAGAGAAAGAGTTGTCATCTTTACTTTTGCTGGGGAAAAAAAGGAATGCAAATATTGTACTTTGCTGGTATGGCCTTTTTCTCAACAAGGGCCAAGAATGTTCTAATCCTATTTCCCTTCTCTTTCTTCACTCCAGTTACATACATGTTACAAATACTAAATATTAACTACTGTATATAAACATTATTTTGCTGATCTTTATTCCAACTTCATAGAGATATCAGGTGAGATCCTCACTTCTGCTCCTGCCCCTCTGTGCCATGAGAGGGTGTAAAGGGACCCTAAAAGCCTCATATCTGGCCAGGAGAGGATTCTCCAGCACAGGAACTGATGAGAGAGCCATAAGGCTGCCTCCTTAAGGTCCCCTTTGCTAGCCCTGGCATAAAGTGTGTGCTGGAGATGGCGCTAGGGGCAGGAAGAATTGAATGTGGGTAGGGCCACAGCAGCACAGAGATTCTAGGCAGCACTTTGGGCCAGAGGACAACCCAAGCAGGCTGCCTTAATTTACACAGGCCCACAGGCTGTCTGTATTATGATAGGTCCTCTCCAGGATTGGGAGAATACGAAGACGAATTGAAGCCACTACGGCACCTCCTCCCTGTGGGTTACAAAATCTGTGCTGAACCAATGAGAGGAGCAGCATGGAATCTCACCCTATGTGTACTGCATTGTCAAAGAAGAGAACTGGTTCACTCCAATGACTCTTGCCATCTTTTAGTTTGCTCTACTTAGATTAGAGTCACATACAGTAGTGTGTGGATATGGTGTAATATGAAAATAGTCTTGCTAGCTGCTGCTTAAGTTGTAAAAATCTTCTATTAAGACATAATTAAACACATGGATGAAAGAACATCCTAACGAATAATGTGAAATGTAAAGGGAAACCTAAGGACTTAAACTTACAGGTTTGCCTGTTGGGCCTATTATGCCTTCTTGACCAATGGGGCCAGTGTATCCCTGTAAACAAACAAAGGATTTACAGGATTTCAACATGAATAAAATCCCAGGAAAAACACATACTCTCTTTAAGATTGCTCAGTCTTCAAATAACTGTATTTATATTTAAATAACACCATACTATGCCTCCATGCATAATTATAGGCCTAAAACTTTCAACAGCTCAGTAATGAAACAACACAGGATTCCATATGTATTCAAAGTGCCATGTCAATGCTGGCTTTCTGAAGACTATCAACAGGCAATGAACCAGATAATTACTTTAATAATCAGTAAGTATTTGTATGTGTTTGGAGAGCCTTTATATCGCTATGAAAGTCAGAGCACTAAAACCATGGTAAATGAAGTCTTTTATTTACCCAAAAGCCAAATATTCCTTGTTTTGAGCTACCGTCAGCCACATCCTAAGGTATATGGCTACCCACAAATAATCATATAAGACAACTAGTGAACACTGCTAACAGAGGTATTTTCCTGTTTCATTCTGGTAAATGATAAAGCTCCTTTTGGGCAAATAGCTCAGAACCACTGTCTGTCCTGTATACTGATAATCAGGAAGAGAAAACAGCTATAAAAATAAGTCTCTCAAGCTGGTTATCTCAGACACCAGCTAATCAAACTCTCCCAGAAGTGACATCAGGGCACATATCACAAGAGCTAAGACCCTGTCATTGGCAGTGACGAATAGAGCATTTTACAATGTGATGTGCAGAGCTGCAACCTGGCCATCACCCCAGATTGCGCGATGGATGAATATTCCCTCCCTCAAATACCGCTGTTGATAAATCCCAGCAGCGCCTCCAGATTTTTGGATGAGTAACAGGAGAAAAAATTACAATGTGAAAAGCTGTCACAGGTTGGACACAAGCAGCTAATTCAGTTTAGTTACCCTTCAGTTAAAAGGAATAATTCCTAAATGTGACGTCTGAATTAACTATTCCCGGGGCCAAATTTGCCCTTCAGAGGCAGAGTTTGGCCCTTTCTAGCAGCTGAGAGGTGGGCATTTGACTAAACGTTCTGGTTTGCTATGAAGAAAAAGGGAGTTATTTGGCTCATTCAATCTGATTAGAGAGCTCTACGTGAAAAGGCTATAGAAAATGAAGATGCACCAACTAAACAGTATTGTGAAAACTATTTTGTAGAATTACATATAATACTTACGATTTGGCCTACAGGACCTTTAGGACCCAGAATTCCAACTAAACCAATGTCCCCATCAGGACCCTAAAAATAAAAATAAAAAGCTTAAACCACCTGAACATCTGACAGATTAAAATCTAGCCACTATCAGCCAAAACTACTGTACGTAAGCAATTATTTTTCTCAGAAAAAACAGTATGGAAAGTGGAAGCATGATACTTGCTAAGATCAATCAAAGTGAAAACATTAAACAAACTGACTCCAGGCTTGTCTACACTTACAGTACTGCAGTGGCGGCAGCTTCACTGCTGTAGCACTTAGTGAAGATGCTACCTATGCCAATGGGAGAGCCAGAGGTCAGAATATTACTGTTCTGGGTTAAGCTAAAACTCATGGAAGCTGGGGGATGTAACTGCTGCCCTTTATTTAAGATAGCTGTAAGAAACAGTTAAGTTCCTATATGAAATAGTAGAGGCCTCCACCCCAAACACAGGTATCTGACACTATGTAGGAGAGGGGCTTAGGTGGGTATTGTAACAGAGGTGTGTGCATGAGAGAAAGAGAAGCAGGAGAAACACCATCGAAATAGACAAAGAGGGTATGTCTACACTGCAATTAAAAGCCTGCAGCTGGCCTGTGCCAGCTAAATCAGGCTCGTGGGGCTCAGGCTAAGGGGATGTTTAGCTGTGGTGTAGATGTGAGGCTCAGGCTACAGCCTGGGCTCTAGGGTCCCAGAGCTTATTCTGTAGCCTGAACATCTATACTGGAATTAAACAGCCTCTTAGTCTGAAACTCTTAGCCTGAGTCAGCTGGCACAGGCCAGTCACAGGTGTCTAATTGCAGTGTAAACATACCAAGAGAAAGTGCAGAAAGCCAGACACAGCCTGGACAAGCACCGAGAGCATGGCCCTAAGAAAAGCCAGAGAGAGAGAGAGCTTTTGGGCTGAGTGCTGGCTGACAGGGGCTTGGATCTGTGAGCAAGGAAACACTCTCACAGTTCTGGATACATTTAAAACCAATTAAAATTGCCCCATCTTTCTTTGCAAATGGCTTAAACTCTAATAAAAAAAAAAGATGCACACGTACTTTTGGACCTGGGAATCCTTGAAACCCCATCAAACCTTGATCTCCAAGTTCTCCCTGTAATATTAGCAGGCATGTTGGTTATTATTCCATGTTGCTGACTGAATTGTTAGAATATTGTTTTGCGTCATCCATGGTAGATACGTACAGTCTTCCCTTTCAATCCAGGATCTCCTGGTGGGCCTTGATCACCTTGTACCCCAGGAAGGCCTCTTTTACCTGGTTTTCCTGGATGACCCTGAAGCCCTTGCTCACCCTGTGGAGAGTCAGATAATGCATCTTACCTTATAATTGCAACAGAACAGCTAAAAGATTAACTCCTCAATGAACGTGTGTCAGAAAAGAATTATGTAGCTAAACAGCTTTTATATAGCAACAAGCTTTTTCACTATCTCTTTCAAACAATTGTACAGTATTTCACTACTTTTCTTTCAGGAATATTTTCCAGTAATTATTCCTTTCACTAAAAGACAAACATTGCTTGATTGTTGTTTGACTTGGGGACACAAAACATCACCCTGACAACTTTGCCGGTGAGTTGTAACCCTCTCCTCTCCCATTGTCTGTTCCTTGAATGTCAGCTCTTCAGGGCAGGAACAGGCTATGTCTACACTATGCACCTTTTAGCGACACAGCTGTACCACTACAGCTGTGCTGCTAAAAGGCACGCAGTGTAGCTGCTGTTTGTCGGCAGGAAAGAGTTCTCCTGTTAACAAAACAACTTCCACTCCCAATGAGTGGTGGTAGCTTTGTTGGCACTTGCTTCAGTTTACCTCTAGTTAGTTTCACATTAGTTGATGGATCAAAACATGTTACTGTGGTATCTGGAATTGCCTGGAAAATGGAGCTCTCTCAAAGTGTTTACTCCTTTTGGGATGTTGGGCTCAAGAAGAAAGCATCTGGTCCTGTGAGATATTGAGCACCCTGGACTTCCATTGAAGCTCAGAGATGCCTGCCACCTTCCCAGATTGGGCCTTACGCTTGAAAGTATTGCAATCAAATGTTAATGGATTGCTTCACAGGACAAATCATGCAGGACATACTCCAGCAAAACTCCTATGTCAGTCAGGGGAAGTTTGCCTCAGTAAGACTAAAGGATTTGACTCTAAAACTTGTATTAGTAAGGGGCCAGATAGATGAATTTTGAAAGGTTCTTGGTGTTGGAAGTAAAATGCTGGTGGATGGGAACTGGTGCTCCAAAGCCAGATTAATTTGCTCTGTTTTTATAAAAGTGAGAAAGAAAAGAAAAATTATACCAGCCCCATCTGCAGTCTTACATTTCAAATGTGCGTTTGATATTAACATTAGTGTTATTAAAAGGCGTTTTGTTGTCCCATAATCTGTCAGGTAGGAGATTAAGATGAAGATTAAGGAATGTCAACAATACTGGATCTGACAAGCATAACAAAATATCATGCACAGTACCTTTAGTCCTGGTTCTCCACTGATACCTGGCATGCCTGGCAATCCCTTTGCTCCCCGAGTTCCAGGATACCCTGCCAGCCCTGCTATTCCTGGGCTTCCTTTATTACCCTTAACAAGTCAAGAACAACAGATTACAATCAGAACAGCCATTGGCAGCATTTCCATTGCACACTAAAGCAGGCACACATTTTAATGTTCAGTCAATGCTGTTTATATATTTGTGTATATATTTATATCACATCTCTGTATATGCGCGTACAGCTAGACAATAGTATACAGCTGTAAAACATATTGAGATTACTCAATAAATAAACTTGTTCTTAGTAACTAAAACAACATTTTGTGCTGGGATACCATTTCAGACTTGGAGGAGGGGCAACTTTAACTGTGATTCCAGGGGCTACTTAGGCACCTGAAAACTCTAGGTCTTTTTGCAGATAATAATTCAGAAATTTGCAGACAGGAGCACTGTATCTAATTCCTATATAAAGAACAAAAATTAAATAAATATTAGACCCACTTAGCTCTAATACTAACATGTTCTGACATCTTATATCAAGTCACTTAAGGGACACTGGTTAGGTTTAAAATTTTAAGGTATATTCTTACTTTGTTACTAACTCTTGAATACTACAATTGAAACAATTGTAGAAAAATCTAATTACTTTCTATCATTTTTTTGCAGTTTATCAGGCTTGAAATAGATCATTTAACTTTTGGAAACATCCTACGAGGGCAAGACCCCATGAGTTTATACTGCACCTGCCTTGGGCTCTAGGGGTGTTAACCCACTACAAATAATAGACTAAAAACAGACTTTAAACGGGAGTGAAACTGACACTTTCAAGGCACTGTCACAGTATTGCCAACATCAAGTGTTCAAAAATCATGAATCAGGCTCACCCAAAATCAAGAGATTGGCTTTAAAATAATGAGATTATGTAAAAATAATAGAGTTGGTGTTCTTTTTATTTGCCTTCTGCTTTTTGAGCCTTTAAGGTGCGCTGGGGTCATGCTTTAAAGCTTTCTCCACAGCCACAAGGGCTAGAAACTTCATTTTTTTGTATTAATGAAAGCTGAAATCATCACACATCCACTTGACTCCAAGAGCTGGGGCTTTAAGGAAAACAATAATTATCATGAGACTCAAGACAAAATCATGAGAGTTGGCAACACTGCAAAGGATAGTTACTTTCTAGAAGGCTCTTAAACACAACGCTACAGTGACTGAGTTGCAATTTTCACAGGAAAGTATTTAAAACTAAACACCAAGAAAATTCCACATTTTAAAGATGAGGAAAAAAATGAGACTTCCAAGGTATACCAGGGCCACTGTAGGCAGGAAAGGAAAATAAACAGGCACAGGACCTCTGGGCAGCTCTTCCTCTTGAAAGAAAGTTGGAGGGTCAAATCTTCTAGTCCTTAATCAAGTAACATTTTTATTGCCATAAGTGCTTCCACTCACAGATATTAACATGAGCTCAATAACTATATACTTCATACTTAAATATCTGAGCCATCTTATCCAGGGCTACACATCTTATACACATTGGCTCAGGGATTACATTTTCTGGCATATTTTGAACAGTGCTGAGCACACAGATGGTGCCCAGTGAATAATACAAATCATGACAATAATCGTTGACTTTATGGACTCTGTGGATGGAATTTCTGTTCTTTGTTCTGGAATTGGCCAGGATACAGCTCAATATATCTGCCTAAGAATTTGAGGCGTAAACACTTTGATACTCAAAGGACACTTTCTCATTCCTTCCTTTTCTCGAACGCAGAACAAAAAATGACAAAACAAAATGGTTTTCAGTTAAAATCTAAAATTGCACAGCAGCCATTGCCGTACAGCCCAGCCTGGGGCAGAACCTACCACCTACTGTGGATCAAGTAATCTCCTCTCATTCTCTCTGCATCCTTCCTGACCTCTGTGATGCTTTACATGTTGTCAGCCATGCTTCCTAATCACTTGTGACTGTTTTCTGGAGTCTCAGAGAACTGGCCTTCTTGGTTTTGTTCCCATCTATCAGAGTCCTCTTTTTTTTGCAGCACGCAGCAGAGAGATAGGCTGGTCCAATGGATAGGAAGCTAGCCCTGAGTAGAGTGACATATTTTCCCAAAGAGAAAATAGGACACCCCACGGGGCCAGCCAAAGGCCTCCCACCTCTAGACATGGCTGGCCCAAGCCTCCCTGCCTCCCTGGGCCAGCCCAAGGTACTCTTCCTTCCCCCTCATGCAGGGCCAGCCCAAGTGCCCCCTGCCGCCCACACGGGGCCAGCCTAGCTTGAGCCGCTCTCCTGAGCCCTCCCTCCTGCATGGGGCTGGCATTGCCGCTCACCCCCCTGCACGTTCCTCCGTGCACCGCTAGGAATTGCACCCCACTTTTTTGGCAAAATTGTGCATTTGTCCAATTTGATCTTGCCAACTGGTGATCAGTTGCAAAGGTTTTTAGGCACCCAAAGATGCAGCTAGGCATTTGAAAATCCCACTAGGTCCTTAAATACCTTTGAAAATCTGGCCATTAGTCTCTCTGTGCCTCAGTTCCCCCTCTGTACAATGGGGATAACAGCACTGCTCTACCTCACAGAGAGGCTGTGAGGAGAAATAGGTTAGACATTGTGAGGCGCTCAGATACTATGGTGATGGGGCCACATAAGTACCACAGGTAGAGTGGGAACTTCTCTATACCACTGCTAGCCCTTCCCTGGATTTTGGTCCCTTCTTTTGACCTATGCCCCTCAAATCTCCCTCTTTTCAGAATGTAAACTTGGCTTAGAGGGCTTGGCCGTAATTTTTCTGAGTCCCCTACGTTCTCTCTTTAACACTCCTCACCGGCACCAGGGATTCCTGTTTTACAGGTTCATCTAATCACTTCCAGATCCTTAATTTAGTTGCCAGCCCTTTCTTATCGTAATCACCCTGCCTCTGTCTGTAAACAAAATACTAACTCCCTGCCCCAGGGGCACAAGCTGGGAGCAGCACCTCTCCTCTGCAGAACTCACACTGCACACTAATGTTGTGCTGTAGTTAAGAGCTCCGTCTGGGAGCATACCACCCATACAAAACTCAGGGTGGGGGCAGGAGTCCCCTCCTCCCCCCACGAATGGTGCCCCTGATTTTGTGATTAGACCTCCCCTCTCTCAATGTTTACTCTGAGAATCATCTCCGCAGGCCTGGATAAAGGCACTGAGAACTGTGAAGTGAATCAACATGAAATCAGTGGGGCTCCCTGCTGGCTGCTGGCACTGAAGTCCCCATGTGCGTGGTCAGTTGCAGGACTGCAGATTGAGTCTGGACATTGATGACCAGCAGAATGATCTTCCATATAACTGCATATTTCAAAACCGCTTTACTGACATCCCAGTGGCTGCTTTCACTTCTCCTATTCAAGGGTAGTGTGGATCATACAAATTTGTTTATATTAGTGATGGAATCATCTATCTGAAACTAACCCCACACCAATAAAATGGGATCTGGATCTGACCCATAGCTGTTTTTGCTTGATTACAGTTTAAAATGTGCAGGGTCAGGGCCCTGATCAGTGTTAGTAATAGCAAATGACTGCTTGGGCTCATCCTTGGATGACACATGTATGATCTTTCCATAGATATGTTGTTTTCTTTTTAATTAGGTCTGAGAATTCAAGAGATCACAAGCGTATAATAAGGAACTCCTCTTGATGAAAACAAGATGTCAGACTCATTGATTGCAGATGTACTGAAATGACTGTTCAGCCTTGAAACATTTGTGTGTGTAGGAGGCTCTCCACATAATAAAAAGACAGCGCCTTTTTCTCATAGTGTCTTTCAGAGCCATTCAAATTCAACATGCTTATTTATAAATGCCAAACGTACTAATACCATTAGCATTATGTACAAAAAGGATGAATATAAAAATAAATTTACCACATCAAGAACATTTGCTACTAAAATATATTGGTACCCCAGACTGTACAGAAGAGTAACAATTTTTAATGAAAAACATGCTGTTGAGTGTATGGAGTTAAACCAAAAGAACATGCCTATGTCATGTTTAAAAAAATGAATGGAAAGATGCCCTCCTCATCCGTAATTAGTGTTCATTATGATGTCATTTAGAAGCAAACGCAGAATATCTTTTTCATATGTAGTTCCATTCATCATTTCTATTAATAGAGCAGGTTTCCAAGAGTGGCTCCCACAGCCTTTCAATATGTTACTCTGGTTCCCAGCCTGATGAACTGCTGTGCTTTCATAACAAATCTTCTGCTCTCTCTATTTTATGTGGCTAACTTGTGTTTAAAATATCTCTTAAGTAGAGACATGTCAATGTTATTGTTAACATGCATTATTCAGAAGTACTGGAAGAATGTTGAATTATTACTGAAAAGGCTAAAAAGAATAAGAAAAAGCTATCCATTATGGTGTTCCCTCTAAATTCAACTGCAAAGAATTACAGTCACTTGAAATAAACCCTGTAACTCCACAGTTAATATGATATGAAGACTTTAACAGCTAGTGTAATATGCATCTGCCCCCTCATCAACAAGTTATTTAATTTGTTTTTTTTTCACCAAAATGCAAATACACCAGTATTTATAGCAGTTCTTCATTAACTATTAACTTGACTAAATAGTTACACCAACTTTAATCTAATTTATCTTCATAATAAATTATGGGTCAATCCAGCCAATACTTACTACCAGGCACAGTGCTTACTACTGTAAGTAGCCTAATTGATTTCAATGGGGCCTAATTTTCCATGGTGGAGAATTAGCAACAGGGTTTTCATCCTTCCTTTTGGAGAAGTGGTGACAGATAAAAGATGTTGAGCGGGGCGGAATGCTGCTTGCCATCTTCTCTATAGGAAAGTAGGATTGGCATTGCCAGTATCTCTCTCTCTCTCCCCCCTCCCCCTCTTCTGGAGTTCCCCAGCAACTCTGGGCTACCTAGGATGCCTTAATCTCTAGTGCAGTTATTAAGGAACTCCCAATACTTTTCGAGCTGCTGTGGGAAAGAATATGGGATGACTATGCCACAACAACAGTGCTGTAACAATGCTGTAAAAAGAACTTTTCCTTAACCCTGCAGCCTCTCTCTGTTTATATGTAAAGCGTGTAGGGCAGAGGTAGGTTGCCTTTAGTTTCTTTGATTTGGGAGCTGGAAACCCCTGCCTTGAGGTAGTCAAAGATACTGGGTTGTAGGAGACTATTCACCCAGCAACTCCGATGACAAGAAAAACGTCCCAGGTTCTCAGTGTGAGCGGGCAGGTCATCAGTTCCCCCACTTGAAGTTAACATAGATAAGGTGGGGTGACCCCGGAACTGGGCAGTGAGGAATCACAGCATCAGCCCAGGTCTGTAACTCATTCATGACCTTGGGCTATGTTCAAGGTAACAGAATTGCGAACCCACCCAAATTTGGGGGGGGGAGGGGGAGGAGAGGAGTGTCTGTGCTTTTATGTGAATCTTTTGCTCAGCTCTTAGTTACTAGTTATGAAATATACAGAATATTACTTCCTCTGACATCACCTTTTCTGTAAATTAACCTTACATCCTAGATAGATTTCCAGAAGCAAAAATTAAAGAAAATACATAATTAATTTCTAATTACATAACTAATAAGATGCCAAAGGAATCTAGAACATGTACTTCTGTTTGGATGCTTTAGCATTTGGAAGTTTCTTGAGGAGAAGGCTATAGAGAAGGGTAATGTATATGTTACTCACAGGAAAGCCAGGCTTCCCAGGTAACCCAGGCTTTCCAGGATTCCCAGGAATGCTCTCTGGTCCAGGATATCCAGAAGCACCTTTCTGCCCTGGTGGGCCTGGTTTTCCCTTGAAACAAATTCAAATAGAATATGAATCTACTTAATCTATTCATATTCATGAGCAGTGTCTAAAGTCATAGAAAAAAGATTTCAAAACAATATTTCCTAGGCCGTACTATAATAGTCTCAGTGACCTAGATCAACATTTTCAAAAGTGGCCTCTGAGTTTGGATGGACAACCTGAGATTCCTTGGTTCTTATTTTCAGAGGTGCTGAGGACCTGCAGATCCCAGTGACTTCAGCTGGAGTTGTGACTGTTTGCACATCAGGTCCAAGGTATCTCAGGTGGGACATCCAACAATCAAGGCTTCAGAAGTCAGAAGTCATTTCTGAAAGTATTTAGAGCTATTATATAATTGAGAAATTACATAATTCAAAAACACATGAGAACCTCTCATTAAACAGCACTTACCTTGCTAGCCCTTAGTTAAGCTTTCACTGAATGCTATCATGCCATCTTCATCAAAGCTCCAGTGAATTTCTTTCAACAACATGATTTACCTTTAAACTGCAATATGCTAGCGGAAGAGGCTTAGAACTCATGTAACTATCTCCAAGTGAATGCATGCCCCAGAAATACAAAATATCCTCTCCAACTAGATCACTATGCCTCATCCAAAAATGTGTTTTAAACAGTGATATAAATATGTAAAACATTTGTCATCTAAATCTTGGCTTCAATTTTTAGTAGTACAAGAAACTTGCACCTTGTAATGAGCCTGAGATATGCTTTGAAATTCCCCAGAAGCCTCCTCTCATCACTCCTCTCTTCCCTGCTTCTCCTTCCTTTTTCCTGCCATACCCCATGTTCTCTTTGTTCTGCCCTACTGATACTACATACATATCTGTTCAGTACTCCAGAGGGCATAACTAAACTCCTAGGATTGCTTCATAACTTCATTTTATCCAAATGAAATTATTTATCCCATAAATTATTTATCCAATAAAATGCTGTCCATCCACTCTGCACAGAATGTGCAGTTTGTTGACAAGCATCTATTAGGTAGTTGTACTTCTCATTTACCAGAAATGATAGTATGTAAAGCTAGTAAGTTGTTTACACCATGTGCTGGTGTGGTGTTATTTATTAGTGGACCCAGAAATAGCCTTATTGTAATGTATACTGGGTAATGTTTACGGAACATCCACTTGTTCCCTCTTCTACTCACTCCTTGTGGAGAGGGGGAAGGATTAGTTCCTTTAAAAAGGAGTAACTGCTTTTCAATGAAAGTGTATTTAATATTTGGTGTCTGATGGAGTGACAAAGGTGCGGAAAGGTCAGAAGCTCAGTCAGCCATATTTGTCATGGGCACACGGATGGAGAGTGCTGAAGGCAGTAGACATTCGAAGGAGAATTTATGGGAGCCAATCAGTGAGTGTGCGTGGGTGGGTGGGTGGAACAAATGCAGCTAACTTCAGGGTGGTCCCTGTTAATGTGATAAGAACTGTATACTCTGTGTAAACTCTACAGACAAAGAATGTAGTTATAACTTTGCAAATGGGAAGCAGCCTCAGGATATAATTCACTAATTGTACCTCATTCCAACGTGCTGATTAACTGAGAGAGTTCATTTTCAGTTCATTTAATACCATTTTGTGTTTCATCAAAGATTATTGGCCTGATTCTCATATACCTTAAGGACAATTACATTTAGACCCACTTTGAGTCCCATTTAGACTGGCAAAGCAGTATAAAGTGGTCTTAGGGTAAATGAAAATCAGGCCTTAAACTACGACAAGCAACGAATACTTTTGATTTTTATATGCACTGTCATTTGCGTTTATCTGTTATATAAACAGAACATAGATGGCAGAATCTTGTTACTTACAGGAATTCCAGGTTTCCCAGCTTGACCAGTCATTCCTCTTTTTCCAGTGGGACCCTAGATATTTCAAACATTTGTGAATTGGTCAAATCAAAGACATAAAAGAAGACTCTAATGAAAATCTTTTCATCACCTGGCTTTGGATCAGGCCCTAAAAGCATGACATTTTCAACAATCAAAACAAAGACTTCATAGTGTGGTTGCACACAATTTCCCCCCTCTTCTTTAATATACTGTACAATTTCAGGTCATTTCAACAGTACCAGAGCTAATCAGGATATTCCAGATATTTAGGTAACTCTGCGCCATCAGACAATATCACTGTAATAAAGTACATTTTTCAATAGCACTTTCATCTCTTTTTGAAAAGTAAAGTATACAAAATAAGAATATGTATATGCTGACGCCTGTATTGGAAAACAGGATTCTTGCCATAGTGAATATTCCCTTTTATCTGAACTCTAAACACAATACGAATGACGAAATAAACAGTTAATTAAAAAAACCCCACTTTTTGGATTGCACAACCAATGTGGAGACATCTGTGGATTTAGCTAACTTACTGATATGGAGAGGGTAACATTTTCAAAAGCATCTAAGTACCATTGACTTTCAATGAGTCTGAAGCACTTTTGAGAAGATCCCAAAGCACACAGAAAACTTTAAAAAGCCATTATAATCACAGTATATACAGGGATCATTCATCCACCTTAGAAATACAGCCACCTCTAAGTAGACTGCAGCAGCACACAGCAACACTACAGCATAGATTGAGTAGAAAAGACCTTTTAAAGTTTTCTGGTCTAAATTATTTTTAACACAATTTCTAGAAATAAAGGCTAGTGAATAACCATACTATGTTAAAACTATATTCAACCTAATAAAGTTTAAACAAACTAAAGATAAAGGTAAATACAAAACCCACCATCCAACTAATATAAATACCAGAAAGTTAACAAAATACTGTTCCATTGTTTAATTTAATAACTTTTCTTAATAAAACTATCGCACAAAAACTCCACCAATTAAAACGGCAATCTATACATTTAAAGCACCCTGTTTCGCTTTCATTAACATTTCAGAGTTCATATAAAATAAAAAGTTAATTTATGTTCTGTGTGACTAGCCTTGTAAAACTTATTTACAGCAGCACTATTCACACCACAGGCGCTAAGGTTGTGTCAATGTTTCTATTATTAACCTGCTTTTTTATAAGACTTTAGGCTGTAAAGACTTTATAAGACGTTAAGCTGTAAAGTTTTGTTCCAGGCTGAATATTGGCTCCAAATTGGCATATGGAGATTTCTTGCTGGGGAGTATTTTCTGACTAATATAATGGAAGTTTTCCCCAGGGAGAGGGTTGAGGGATGACTGTTTTTGTCCTACAGTGTGCATATGTTCTCAAAGTCAATATATCGGAATGCATAGGAGAGGTTTCATGTTGGTACTGGTATATGAGGATTTAGTGTGTTCATTTTGCATTAATGCCCATTTCCAATCTGATCCAGATGATCATCTATATACCGAAAATGGTTTATTTGCAGCAGGATTGTAGGGTGACAGTGGGAGTTTTGGGACAAATCACTAATATCCATCCCATTTAAATTGCAATGGGAATACAGATTACAAATCATCTTTATTCTAATCTTTCTAAAAATATTAGAAGCCAATAAAAGTCACCCAATGGCAAAGTGTGAAATACTTTAAGCAATTTACAGTACACCATGAGGACAAAGTATTACTGGTGAAGGAAAATATTTATATTTGATCTTTTCAAGACTTGCTCTGTCATTAGTGTGCTGTTGTTTTGTAGCATATTCCATACTTCCAGGCCTCAGTCTAAAGCCCAGCCATTCTGAATGTACATACTATACAGTCTGATTGGGCTTTCTTTACAGATTATTTCATCAGATGGATCAGCGTTATGTAATTCTGGGTGTTTGTACAGGGCTAGTTTGTCAAATGGACTTCCACTTAAGGACATAAAAAGGACATTCAAATATTTTGAGAAGAAGTAAATTTTTAAAGGCTTTTCACCACTTCAGGGTAAAAATACTTATCAAGTAGTACTTATTTGTTATCTTAGGTTATTGTGAATTTTTGGTAATTTTCCATTTCATACTATTTTTCTCCTTAAGGGATGAAACAGAAACAGGATAATTTTAGTCTCAACACCAATATAATTGTATGATGCCTCAAAAATTTCCATCATGGCACTGTCAATCATTTTCAGGAAAATTATCACATCTTTTTTCTATAAGCCTAATATCTGGAAAAAGCAATCCCAATATTTCAGAATTGTATTTGACTCTGATATCTGATTCTTAATAAAGTTCATACAGCACATAGGTATCACATAGGAGCCAGATTGGGGTGGGCCCTTGTGTGGGCATGGGAAAGAGGAAACACTAAAGGAACGTAATCATTGTGACCTGTGTACAGGTGGTCAGCCTCCATTGTAGACCTTTGAGAGCAATGACTGCTCCTAACTAATACTATTTGGGAGAGGGTGGGGGTGACATTTTCTCTACCCTCTAACCCTAACCCCAGCCCACTCCAACCCAGCCAGTGAAACGCATGGTAAGGGATGTAGAAGTGGGCATACTCCTCCGGCACATCCTGGGAGCTTCAGAACACATTGTGCTCTGGAGTGGTGAAACTCTTCACTGCCTCCAACTCAGAGTGGTGCCTTAAAGGAAGTGTTGAAACTTAGATGAATACACATTAACAGTTCCTAAAATATTTGGAAATATAAATATGTTGTAATAAAATATGGCAAAAAGAGACGTACATCAAGTAATTAGGGCTAAAAATCAACCAACTCCAAAATAAGTTGGCATCTTGAATCTGGCCTAATTTGAAATCTTTTATAGAGAAAAGTCTAGTGAGCACAGGGAATTCTTCGGAGAAATACAAATGAAGTGTATCTAATTTGACTGGGACCCTGTTCAAGTCACACAAGTGGACAACTATCCTATCCATCTCTGTATGGTTTTAGGTAGCAATCAGGTCCATTGGGTTTGTGTTTGTAAGGACTTAACAAGGTGTAGAGTGTCAATAAGTGTCAGGAAGTCATAAGACTTTATGTTAAAATAGAACATGAAGACAAATACTACAGTCATCTTTCAGCGCAACAGCTATAAATCATACTTTGGTCTTGAAAGGAGCCTTATGATTTAAAAACTTCACTTTGTCTTCTATGGACAATAATGGTTGTTACAATTGCAAACACAAAAGAATTACAATAAAGTGGAGTTTTCTTTTTTTTTTTCCACCTACTTCTGATCCTCTCTCTCCCTTTGGTCCTTGTTCTCCCAATTCACCTTGTTCACCCTTTAGAAAGAACAGAAAAAACACAAGCAAACAACAATTGGCCATTAAGGTAGGAGAGAAATAAATTATTTTCAATAACAAATACAGAAGCACAATACATACAGCTAACTGCCTGGAACACTTACTGGAGGCCCTTGTTGTCCAATTGCTCCTCTTAGACCTGGAAGCCCTGTGTGACCCTAGAAACAGAAAACATAAATATCACTGCAGAGATAACTCTGATGAGCTGATCATTTTCTTCTGAAGCCCACTCCTAGGAGGGGCTGCGGATATATCTACATTGCAAAATAACCCGCGGTAGCAAGTCTCAGAGCCTGGGTCAACTGATTTGAGCTCACACAGTGGGGCTAAAAATAGCACTGTAAATGGTCCTGCTCAGGCTGGAGCGCAGGCTCTGAAACCTGACAAAGGGCACGGGGACCCACTGCCCAAGTCAGTTAACCCAACTTCTGACACTCGCTGCCATGGGTGATTTCTTGCACTGTAGACGTACCCTGAAAATCCTCAATTCCACTGAGGTAAATGGAATTCAGGGTGTTCAGCGCCTCATGGAATCAAGCCCTTAGTGACCCTTTCTTCGTGACAATCCCCACTCCACACTCACCATGGGAGGGAATTATACATTGTTTAAACTTTTCTGCTTTCTTGAGAGATTGGCTCATACTTGGTTTATTGCTTTATTATAGGTCTGATCTGTTTTGTGTGTGTAAGATCTTTCTGTCAGGGACTGCGTCTTTTTGTTTTGCTGACCCCACAACAGTAGCAATTGTAATTGAGTGTTTGTTATAGTGAGGTTACAGCATATTTGTAGGAAAACTGCATAAAACATACACATAATTATTAGAATGAGAGTTACAAAATAATAGTGTTTGCAATTCCAGACAAATTTATTAGTTTATTCAATACAGTATAAATTTACACTAAGAACTAATCAATACAGGTGAAGCATCAGCACGCTCACGTGCGCGTGCGAGAGAACAGCAATTTTGTTTTACTGCATTACAAAGCAAGTGGTATTTACCTTGAATCCCTCATCACCAGGTTCCCCTCTATCTCCACGTTCACCACTAGGACCCTAGAGAGACAACCAAAGAGCAGAGTTTAATGGCTGATAAAAATACTGCTGCAGTAACAATACATCTGGGCCTTTCCTTCAGAAGAAACCACCCAGCTGTGAGGTTACCAAAATCTACATACTGTCAAATTAGAAAATCAGCTAAGTTCACAGAATAAAAATGAACTATTTCTAAAACAAATATGTATTACATTAAGACATGCAACACCTCACCGTCAAAAATATACTGTAAATGAAGACCCCAGTCCAAGTTTCTAACCTCCCACAGCTGCAAATCTGGAATAATTCTATTGACATCCAAGGAATCTCTCCAGATTTACACCCAGGTAAGTAAGATCAGAATGTGACCCTAACTTTTTTTTTTTTAATTTGAAGGGATTATTTGATTTAAATTTCAGAAGATTATAGGAAGGTGCCATTACCATGATTAATATGTAAAGAAAACAAATGACAGGGACCACTAGGTACAGATGGATCCTGTTTTATAATGAACCTGCCTATAGTGAAACTCTGTTTATGAGAGGAAATCCTCAATCCCTTAGCGAAGCCTGCATGAAGAGGTTTTGTGTATGAGAACTGTACAGAAGACAGGGGAGGCAGGGAAGCCTCTCATTTAATCCAGAGGCAGGGCCCTGTGAATGATGGTGCTGCTACGATTGCATCCCATCACCTGCAGTAGAAGCTGCAGCTTGCTGACTTCAAGGAAAAGTCTCAACTCCCAAATCTGCAAGGTGCTGGGTCCCCCCCTGGGAAGCGTTAAGTGCTTTAATGCTCATTGCAGTCAATGAACCAAATTCTGCATCCACTGAAGCTGATGAGTTCAGGATCTTACCCAATGGAGGTAAGGGGGCTCAGTACCTTCCCGAAGGCACTCAACATCTAGGTGGATGGAGATTTTAATAGGGACCAGCTTCCCACCCTCCCCCAGTATCTGAAATAAAAGCACTAAGAAAGCAAATATTGCTTTACTTCAAGGTTACCAGGGGATCATCAGGCACAGTGGATCTTCAAAGTTTATGAACTGATCCAGTGGCCATCTCTATTACATGCTCATCACCATGGTATCTGATGCCAGGTCCCTACTTCTCCCCTGTGCTCTAACGTTTCTGCAGAGATCTCTGCTGTAGAGCGCAGCTCCATGGCATGCATGGGATTGTGGAATCCCCCTCCGTTGCCTCTCCTCTCTTCTGTTTCCACTGGGCTTTGGGCCTCCTGAAGCAGCTTCCCAGCGGCAACACACGTTTCCTCCGCATACAACTTTTGCTCCAGTCAGCACGGCAGAATCAACACAGCTATGGGCGAGTGAACTAGGTTCTTTTCTCTCTCAGGCATCTTCATGAGAATTGTTTGCTAAGTTCCCTCTGGGGGTCCAAATTCTGTTTTCATTTACATCTTCTCATTCCATTGCCTTCAAATTCTGCTTTTTTTGGGGTAGCAAAGGTTTAAATAATAAGGGGAGAATCTGAAGCCAAGGGGGCTGCATAAGTATAACTGAGGACAGAAGCTGGCCCTGAATTAAAAAAATACTTAAGGTTATGGGAGAGTTTTATTTGGCATGCTCCTCGTTGATGTAGACAGTTGTAGGTAGTACTCACACCCTTTTAATAAACAAATCATAGAATCATAGAATCATAGAATAACAGAGCTGGAAGGACGTCTGGAGGCCATCTAGTCCAACCCCCTGCCCAGAGCAGGACCAATCCCAACTAAATCATCCCAGCCAGGGCTTTGTCAAGCCTGACCTTAAAAACTTCTAAGGAAGGGGATTCCACCACCTCCCTAGGTAACACATTCCAGTGTTTCACCACCCTCTTAGTGAAAAAGTTTTTCCTAATATCCAACCTAAACCTCCCCCACTGCAACTTGAGACCATTACTCCTTGTCCTGTCATCTGCTATCACTGAGAATAGTCTAGATCCATCCTCTTTGGATCCACCTTTCAGGTAGTTGAAAGCAGCTATCAAATCCCTCCTCATTCTTCTCTTCCGTAGACTAAACAATCCCAGTTCCCTCAGCCTCTCCTCATAAGTCATGTGTTCCAGTCCCCTAATCATTTTTGTTGCCCTCCGCTGGATGTTTTCCAATTTTTCCACATCCTTCTTGTAGTGTGGGGCCCAAAACTGGACACAGTACTCCAGATGAGGCCTCACCAATGTTGAATAGAGGGGAAAGATCACATCCCTCGATCTGCTGGCAATGCCCCTACTTCTACACCCCAAAATGCCATTGGCTTTCTTAGCAACAAGGGCACACTGTTGACTCATATCCAGCTTCCCGTCCACTGTCACCCCTAGGTCCTTCTCTGCAGAACTGCTGCCTAGCCATTCGGTCCCTAGTCTGTAGCGGTGCATTGGATTCTTCCGTCCTAAGTGCAGGACTCTGCACTTGTCCTTGTTGAACCAAATCATCAAAGCAGCTCACCCTCGCACAGTTGCATTGCTAACAGGAATGAAAAGACACTTATACTGGGTAACTAAAACAACAGATAACTATTTGGAATAAATACGGGGATCAAATTCTGTTCTCAGACATGTTGATATAAATGAAAAGTCAGCTCATTAGGATAATTTAACAGAGGGTGCAGATCTGCTGAGTAAGAAGGTGCCATTTTTGGACAGCCACTTTGTATAGTAAAACAATGTGTTCAGTTTTGTTTCTAATGACACTGGTTCTGCACCTTTTTATGACAAAGTGACCCTAGACTTTGCCTCTCATCTTGAATCACTAAAATAATTTTTTTGAGAAAGAAAGACCTACTGGTTCACCTATGGGCCCAGGTGGTCCCAGTACTGTGTTGTCTTCGCCTGGGTAACCCTAAAAGGAAAATAATTATTAAAAATATTTATTCCTGGTAATGAAAATCTATTTATTCAAGTATTTCTTTAATATTAAACTGAAATAAACATTTCATACAGTGTACATACACGCAAATATGGATTATATACACATTTATACCAATTGGTGATAGTGACTACTATACTTAAGGCTGCAGAAAACCCACCGCTTTTACATGCATCTCACTTTAAAAAACATTCGCATTTTGGGCTGAAAAATTACATACTTGCTTTCTTAACAAAAAGAAATCTGAACAAAATCCCATTTTAGTTAATGGACAGTGAAAAAAGGACACTCCTGCCAGTGTTAAAAAAAGGCTAACTACTCCTAATCCAATAGGTGTAGAGGAAACACTGTTAATCATACTGAGTATCATAATAATTGTATAGGTTAATTTTATGATGTTTTAAATGTCACACTACTACCCACACCAACAGATAAAACACTCTCTGCTCCAGTAACATATTGCCCTTAAAGACCAAGGGCCAGATTTTCTTAGGTGTTTAGGCATCCACTGATCCAGAGAGGTGCCTTGTAGGATTTTCAATACAGCCTAAGCAGGTTAGGAACCTAACTCCCATTGGCAACTAATAATCATGAAGTCAATCTACTTAGATGCCTTTGAAAATTCCACCAGGCACCTATTAGCATCTTTAGGAGCCTAAACACCTTTGAAAATCTGGTCCTAATAGGTTACTCTGCAAGGCCTTGATCCTACAAACTCATCTGCATGGGTGGATCTGTGTTCCTGTCTGACACCCCATTGCCTTCAGTGAACATAAGGGTCTGCCTGCAGGATCAAGGCCTAAAAGAATCAGAGTGAATCTATAACATTGGGTCCTGATCTTGGAATCACTTTCTACCATGCATAGGCCCTGATCCACCAAAGCACTTAAGCATGTATTTGACTTTAAAGTCAAGTCAATGGAAATGTTCACATGCTTAAAGTTAAGCACAAAGTTTAAGTACTTTGCTGGATCCATGTTGCTTACTACTGTAATCACACCCAGGGAAGGCAATGGTGCTGTCTGGTAGTGCAGAAAATGATTGAAGAACTAGGACCTTATGTTTTAGAAACTGAAACATTTCATTATTCTAATTCTTAACTTTATCTTCCTATAATTTGTTTCCGCAGGTTTACATTTTTGCTCACATTGCATCACAACAGCCGAGGTGTCATCCTTTTTCCTTTTGATGGCTTTGGATAAACAAAGGCTGTGAAAACTGTCTTTTGAGAAATGCTTTGATAAGCTATGAATGTACCACAACATTTCCACCTTTTACAATCACTGGGACTGTAAACAACAAGAACTAGTTTCCGTACCTTCTCTCCTTTGGGTCCTGGAGGACCAGGTGATCCTGGCTGACCCTGATGACCCTAAAAAAATCCCAAACAACTAAATACAAAATGTTATATATTGCTCAGATTAGCACTTTCTGCTGTATGGTAAATTGAATAGTGACATTTCAGACAAATTATGGGCCCAGTCTGGAAATTTGTTGCAGGCAGGTAGACCTCTGTGTGTGCAGTCACAGAGGCCCATGGACTTCAGTGGGGCTCTGTCGAAACAAAGGGGGCCAAGTGTGGTTCCTAGTGCAGGATCAGGGCCTTAGTTTGCAATTAATATTTGAAGACAAAGATTTAATTATTATTCCAATAGGTGACAGCAGGAATCCCTCTACACTTTGCATCTATTACATCAGTTTGGAAGAAAATGATTATTTTTTGACATAGGCCACAAAAAATTAATGTCCTTCTTCTAATCTTGTTAAATCTAAAAACTACAGGTTCTCTTATTGAAAGGGGAAATGCCTGTCCAATCAGCAGGCAATGGGTAAGTTTGTAGGAGCTCTCTTCTACCATCATTACCCTACATAAGTAGTCCTGTCTATGGGAGCAGTCCTATTGAGTGCAGTGGTTGAGAGCAAGGGTTTCAAGATTGGGCCTCATGTGCATAAGAAATAATTGCCACTGAAACTTTATTATTTATCAATCCATCCATCAAGATTAAACTTATTTATTAAAAATCAGTTTTCATGTAAAAATATCTGGTGTGGCAGTCACCTAGTTGGATATTTACACATTCTTTATACAGTTGACCTCCAATTATGAGAGATTGTTTAAAATATATTGTAATCACAAAATTATATATCAGATATAAATACTGACACACACACACACACACACACACACACACACACGCACATTAATTTAGTAATAAGCTCACCATGTAACCTGGAATTCCTGGCTCTCCTTCAGGTCCCATTACTCCTAAATGTCCCTGTTAAACAGAATAATCAGCGATAAAGAAACTAATTGCTTGGCACTTGAGTAATAGTTTCATCTTTGTACAGAGGTTGTGTATGCAGGCATGAATACCATTACTGAGCATTAGAGGGAATACAAGAAATCTGTACAAAACCAGGGTTGTCAACTTTCTAATTGCAGAAAACCAAACATCCTTGCTCCTCCCCTTGCCCCTTCCCTTCCCTTCCCTGAGTCCCCACCCCCTGATCACTCCATTCCCCCTCCCTCTGGTGCTCACTCTCCCCAACCCTCACTCACTCGCTCATTTTCACAGGACTGGGGCAGGAGCTTGGGGTGCGGGAGGAGGCTCCGGGCTGGGGCTGAGGGGTTTGGAGTGTGTGGGGGACTCTGGGCTGAGGCAAGGGGTTGGGGTATAGGAGGGTGTATGGGCTCTTGGGTGGGGCAAAAAATGAGGGGTTCGGGGTGCAGGAGGGGGCTCTGGGCTGAGGCACAGGGTTGGGGTGTGGGAGGGGTGCGGGCTCTGGGCTGGGAACGAGGGATTGTAGTGCAGGAGGGGATTCCAAGCTGGAGCAGGGGGTTGGGATGCGGGAGGGGGTGCAGGTTCCAGGAGGGAGTTTGGGTGTGGGAGGGGGCTCAGGGCTGGGGCAGGGATTCGGAGTGCGGGCTCCAGGTGGCACTTACCTCAGATGGCTCCCTGGAAGCAGCGGCATGTCCCCCCCTCCAGCTCTGCATGCTGCCCATCTGCAGGTGCCGCTCCCGTAGCTCCCATTGGCCACGGTTCCTGGCCAATGGGAGCTGCAGAGCTAGCACTTGGGTTGGGGGCAGCGCGCAGAGCCCCCTTTGACTGCGCCTCGGCCTAGGGGCCACAGGGACATGTTGCTGCTTCTAGGGAGTTGCGCAGGGCCAGGGCACTCAGAGAACCTGCCTTAGCCCCGCTGTGCCGCCAACTGGATTTTTAACGGCCCAGTTAGCAGTGCCGACCGGAGCTGCCAGGATCACTTTTCGATAGGGTGTTCTGGTTGAAAACCAGACAGCTGGCAGCCCTTGTACAAATAGTGCCTTATCCAAAGCCCATTGAAGATGATGGAAAGACACCTATTTCAGAATAGGGGGTGAATTTAAAAATATGACTTTAATCACAGACACAAGGGCGCTTGTGTCAGAAAATCCCACTTACAAGGAACAGACTATGTTTTTGGAGTATCTGAGAATAAACTGTGTTCAAAGCTAAAAACCATGCCCCCACTGATAGTATTGTTTGTTTACATCTCATATTATCTTTGGTCTAAAAATGTTTTAAGGTGCTCAGTTATAAACATCCTTCTTTATTATATTCAGCAGATGATTCCTGAACTGCTTAATCTAGGCCAGGATTCAGGGTAACCCTGTGTGATGACAATAGACAGTGTTGATTGTATTAGCTATTCTAGGAACGACACAGACAGAGAGAAATGCAGGGTCTATCTGTGTCCAGCAGCCTCAATAAAAATTACCTTTTAAATTCACGACAAGCAAGACTTGTCTCTTCCCTTCTATGAGACTCCATGCCCCTAAACTGTAAATACATGACTCCATAAAAAATATATTGTACTGACCAATAGACCTCTAGTTCCTCTTGCGCCGTTAGGACCAAATTCTCCAGGTTGGCCAGCTTCACCTGTGGCTCCAATCTCTCCTGGCGGTCCTAGCTGCCCCTTTCCCCCCTGTTGGTGTTATTTTATGGAAAGAATTAAGACATTTACATTAAAATTAAATATCAGTTTATACCTCAGCAAAAGAGTATCATTCGGTAAGGGTATTATTTTTAAACACACAATTTGCTTTTAACTGTAGTTTTAAAATCTGAGACTCTAGGACATGCAATGAGGAGTATTTCATTAACAAGCATGATGGTTTGTTAGTAATTTATTTCTATATTAGCCAAACTTAATGTTTTATGCTACTACTAGTGATGGGCTCAACCTGCAAAATCCAGAGCCACATTTTGATGCAAACTTCCCTTGAGGAACTTGGATCTGATGTTCTATTTTGGGACCTTACCTACCTACCTACCTACCTACAACAGGTCCCATTGCTGTGCTGGTGATAGAAAATTATTTGCCCAACCGCAGGGCAAAGTATGAGATGAAGTACATGGGGACTTGATTCCTCTTATGCCTGGGGTTTCCTGGCTCATCACGTGAGCCTAATGATACAAGTGGCACAAAAATTTATGGTATCTTCTGGGGCTCTGGATCCTTCAACACCAAGTGATTAAGAGGAATTATTTTGTAATAGAAATTCAAGGCTCACATAGAAAGGAAAGTAGAAAGCTGAAAACGACATTACCTTTCTTCCTGGACGACCCGTTTGACCTGGATTTCCTGGTGTTCCTTCAGACCCCTGTGGAGGGAGGGAGAAACAGATACTGAGAAGGCTGTGAGAACATGTTTAAATTGCACTCCAGATTGGATAATCTCTGCAAGGCCTTTGAAAATTAGAGATGTAGGTGGAAAAATCTTATTAACCTTGGCCTTAAGTTAGCATGAGTGTTAGAATGAAGTAAGCATCAGAGCACTTTTATCAAACAAGTGAAAAGGCACCAAAACCAGCCAAACAGAAAATATTCATGGAGGAATAAAAGTCATTTTGTCTTCAAGCCAAACAGTGCATCTAGTGAAATATGATATGCAGACAGTGGAAAACTGACTGTGGATCCCAAGGTTCCTTCTATAGAGGGAGCCCTAGTGAGAGCAGTAAGGCCCATGCAGGGCTCACCGCAGGTCTGAGGCCTAAACCAGTAAGCAGCAAGCAACATGGTCCACAGTTCATTGCTGCCAACCACCCAGTAATCCAGGTGCAGGGCCCACCGAGCAGGAGATGAATATCAGGTCCATGTTGTCCCTGCTATTCAAGTTACATCACAATATGAGTAAACCAGGGGAGGGGGGATGCCAGGCTGTTACTGGGAGTCTTATGATTCCAAATGAGCCAGAGTGCTCAACAATTGATGCTGACTTTCAGGGGGGAGAGAAGAAGTGTAGGGTTTCTTTTTCTGGAGGGGAGAGAGATATTTTGGTGAATTCAGGATCAATGCAGGTTAAACCCATCTCCCACTTTATAATCCTCCTCTATGATTAGACATGGCCCCAAAGCAAAACTATTGGTTAAAACATCACTGAATTTTGAGGAAATTCATTTCCTGATCTAGAGCTGAACTTTGGAGCTTGTCCATATGCCCATAATGAGGCCAAACCAAAACGAAAGGTCCAAACACTCTCAACCTTTGAGACCTTTAAGGAAGAAGGAAAGTAGTTTACTATAATGGCCTTTGAAACATGTGAAGGAGCAGAAGCCTGAAAAAGCTTCAGTTAACGAACAGCTAACCACCTGATTAATCTTGTTTTTGATGCACAATAAGACTTTGATGATGAGATTTGCTGTATAAAAATGTAATTTTATAAAATGAAGATGTCCTGAAGCTGGGTTGTTTATTGACCATTTCAATATATCAAGTCGGGAAAACAGAAAGCATTCAAAGTGTTCTGAGTTCTTCTGATATTTGTAGCAAGGAGAAGAAAATATCCAGCATGGTACTGCTGATCTCCAGATTTATGCAAAGTTAGTAGGGCTGAAAATCAACAAAGAGGAAACTAAAACCATGAGAATCAACGTCAGGGACCATAGATCTTGAACTCTGGTCCACAGGGCTCTGTGGAGCTAGCAGGTTCCAACCTGCTACCCAGGGACCACCTAATTGTTATCAGAATAGGAGCTGAACTCAGACAGAGAACCCAGTCCCCAGACCTGATTTGCAGAACGCTGGGGACCTCGATTGGTCCACAGCCCCTATTTAAACCCAGCACAGGAACAAGACGTGTCCGTGCATCTGGTATCCACCTTGATCTGGACTGTGTGCCTTGTGCTTCCCGCTCCTGCAGTCTGACTCTGGTTATCAATCTGTGGTTCTGCTCTCAAGTTTGTCTCCAGCTTCTGATCTCCTGGTACCCTGACTACCTGCTTCCTGACATTCAATTTTCAGTTTGCCCTCTGGGTGGTCTTGGATTCTGACCTCCGGGTGGCTGACCCGGCCTGACTCCTGCTTTGACTACTAGGTCAGACAATCCATGTCCCGGTTATGACAATCAGTTTTAATTCCCTCTGGGGACTCTACCTGTGGTACTGCCTCACTGCATGCCTCCAACATCCCTGATCATGCCAAGGTCTCAATTTAGCCCCATACTTTTTATTTTTGAAAAATATAAGAAGCTTGTTCAATTAGTGATTTCAGTGTTTCCCCTAATGCATTACATAAAATCTTAAAGCATTTGACTCTCTGGGACTGCATATCTCAGGGGACTAGATCATGGGGTAAAAAATATAATATGCTCCTTTCTCAGTTTGTGAGACTGTTTCTTTAAGGAGCCAAGAATAGGCAGTATATTGCAGAGGTCCATCAGAAGAGTTTAAAGTTGAAGACAGTTGGAATGCCTGAGCTTCCAAAGAAGAGAAGAAAGAAAAGGAGTACTTGTGGCACCTTAGAGACTAACCAGTTTATTTGAGCATGAGCTTTTGTGAGCTACAGCTCACTTCATCGGATGCATAGCATATCGTGGAAACTGCAGAAGACATTATATACACACAGAGACCATGAAACAAAACTTCCTCCCACCCCACTCGCCTGCTGGTAACAGCTTATCTAAAGTGACCATCAAGTAGGGCCATTTCCAGCACAAATCCAGGTTTTCTCACCCTTCCCCCCCCCCCACACACATACAAACTCACTCTCCTGCTGGTAATAGCCCATCCCTCTTTGAAACCTCTCTTTATAATGCGCATGATAATCAAGGTGGGTCATTTCCAGCACTAATCCAGGTTTTCTCACCCCCCCCACACACACCCCCCTCCAAAAACCACACACACAAACTCACTCTCCTGCTGGCAATAGCTCATCTTACAATGTGCACAGCAATAATCCAAGTTTAACCAGAACGTCTTGGGGGGGGGGGGGTTGTAGGAAAAAAACAAGGGGAGATAGGCTACCTTTCATGGTCTCTGTGTGTATATAATGTCTTCTGCAGTTTCCACGATATGCTATGCATCCGATGAAGTGAGCTGTAGCTCACGAAAGCTCATGCTCAAATAAACTGGTTAGTCTCTAAGGTGCCACAAGTACTCCTTTTCTTTTTTCTTTTTACGAATACAGACTAACACGGCTCTTACTCTGAAAGAAGAGAAGAGTTCTCAAGAAAATGCAAATAGGGACAGGAGAACCCAGCTACCCAAATTCAGCAAAGGAATGTTGTAAGTACTTATGCTTCTAAGTAATTGATTTTACAATGTCCAGTATTCAATCCAGATTTGAATAGAAAGGCTACAAAATTATCCAGAATCTTGAAACTCTCAGAACTATCTCAACTGCAGGTTCAAGACATGCCTTAGGCGTATGATTCCAATTTCAACCATGACCAACTGATTACTCATTTTCAACTGTTGGAAGCTAACTGTCAGTTTACAGAAAGATCAGTGAAGTCAGTTCAGAGATACCTCAGTATTCTAAACCAAAGCAAATTTCCTCTGTTTTCAAAGTGATGACATTGATAAATGATTTTAGTGACATCAGTAACTAATGATGTATACGAGCGAGTCCCAGAATAAGCTGTAGCTTTCATTTGATCAGATGGACTCAAGATAAGTGTTATTTGTGTTCTCTCCCTTTGAGGGAAGGAGAACATAACAGCAGGCAGAGGGAGAGGATGGCTGAGGCCTTCTCTCTAATCTATGTGAATAAGAATATTAAAGTCCCTTGTCCATGCACACTGTCTGTGTCTAGACTCTAAAAAAGGTACTTTTTGTAGAGTTACTTTGAAATTGCCTCCCTTCCCTCGGTTAAGCAGAATCTGGGGAAAGCGATTTAACAGAAATTCGGCTCAGGGGAGCTCATTCTAATGAGTTTTCCACTTCTAGGCCAGTTGTTCAGCACAGTCTAAAAGTTCTTTTAATCTGACAGCTGTTCAGTGGTTTCTCTAGAATAAGGTATTGCTTTCACTCTGGTGTCTAGTGAATACAGGTGCCCACGTGATGATTGGTACCAAGTGACACTATTGATATTCTCAGCAGAAAAGCTAAGTGTTGATTGGGGATGGTGGCTGAGCTGACTTGTCATTCCTACAGGTGGTCTTTCAAAGAGAGGGTTGAGGCACATAGCTGAGGCAGAATAGGGGACACTTGCTGGTGTCTGTGGAGCAACTGTTTTGTACATTGAGAGAGCACCTTTCCCCCTACAAGCTGTCACTCTTTACAAGTGCTAAATTCTTTTGCAGAACTTTTTAAAGAAAAGTTTTAAGCCTTATGATTCATTGTTATAAAAGGACTTGTAGCTAAAACCTGGTTACACTTTAAAGCCTGAAGCCTCGGCATTTATAAAGGTTGCAGATTGTTTATATTTATTCAGCACTAGGTGCTTTATAGACCAAAAAATGGCAACTTTCTACCTCAAGAAACTTACAATCTAGACAATAAAACATTACACAATCAAAGGATGACAATAAGGACCCAGGTAGGGGGAGGAGGAGGACACTGTGTATAGCATGAAAGGTCATGACATAACATTTACTGTTATGTATGTAACTTGTCAGGAGGGGTCTGAAGTAGGAGACTTTAAATTATATGTTGCACAGGATCTGGGTGATTGTTCCAGGCATAAGGGAGTGATAGTGAGGAGTGAAAAATCTGCCAAAAGGTTCCACATTTAAAAAATGGCCAACATGTTTCTCTTCTTATCCATGCATCAAGCCATGAAAAGTTATATGGAGGTGGTGAGCTCATTCAAAGGAGATATTTCTTTTTGCAAGAAGTAACACCCATCTTGGTTGAAATTATACTTACTGGAATACCCATTATGCCAGGTTCACCAGTGGGGCCTGTAATTCCTGGAATTCCGGTCTCTCCTTTTTCACCATCCTCTCCTGGAAGCCCTTGGTCTCCAGGGATCCCCTAAAATACAGCAGAAGAATAAATCAAGCCTAAAAAGAATTAAACTGTTATACTGAATGATGTTACACAAGAATTCTCTGCTTATTTTTGGCCCTGATCTAAAGCAAATGGGATCTTTCCACTGACTTCCAAAAGGTTTTTGGATCAGGCCCCCAGTTATGGTGAAATGCTTTTTATCCAGTTCAAATTGCCCTCATAATGCCAGATTTTTGCCTGAGTCCTATGCAACTGCACAATTCTTTGGAGGCCTCACAAAATCTTCCTTCCTTTGTGTCCATTGCACAGTATAGTTTCGGTCTCTGTACTCATTTGAAAGCAAGGACTGCGAGTGGCTTAGCACTTGGTCACTTTTGGTTGGCTATGTAAAGAATGACATGTTGCACCCTCTTAAGGGTCACAGTCATTGTGCTCCCCCAGGCACTGGGGTTGTGGCAGGAAGCATTGTGCCTCCCTGAGTGCCCTTTCCCAGATTTCTTACTGGGATGGTCCACAGGATCCATAAATAGTAAGGCAATAGCTTTATTGCAATATACAACCCTTGGTTATTTTACATTAAGTGCATCATCGGGCTTGTGAAATACAGACAAGAAAAACTGGACTTAGGTTCTTAATTAGGTAAGTAAAACCAGGAATATTTCACATCTATTATGAAAAATGAAGACTACCTTTGAGCCATCTTTCCCTTGAACACCATCTTCTCCTGGGGATCCTGGTTCACCCTAATTTTGAAAAGAAATGAAACAAAGTTACTACCACTTCCAAATCTCTGAAGGAGCTCTCTTTATTGGGTCAGAGTTGCCTCGGAAGAATTTGTGCTGTCTAGCATTACATGCATTTTTGAACTGAAATCAAAAGATTTTTTTAGACAAATTTTTTGTTGCTGGGATTCTTTATTTTTTTGTCTTCATTAGAATGTAAGAATGGCCATACTGGGTCAGACCAATGGTCCATCTAGCCCAGTATCCTGTGTTCTGACAGTGGCAGGTACCAGATGCTTTAGAAGGAATGAACAGAGCAGGGCAATAACTAAGTGATCCATCCTATCATCCAGTCCCAGCTTCTTGCAATCAGAAGTTTAGGGACATCTGAAGCATGGGATTACGTCCCCGACCTTCTTGGCTAATAGCCATTGATGGAGTTATGCTCCACAAAATTATCTAATTCTTTTTTGAACCCAGTTATACTTTTGGCCTTCCCAACATGCCCTGGCAAGTAGTTCCACAGGTTGACTGTGTGTTGTGTGAAGAACTTCCTTTATGTCTGTTTTAAACCCACTGCCTATTAAGTTAATTGCTTGATCCCTAGTTTGTGTGTTATGTGAAGGGGTGAATAACACTTCCTCATTCACTTTCTCCTCACCCGGCATGATTTTACAGACTACCATAGTCATCTTCTTTTTAAGCTGCTCAGTCCCAGGCCTTTTTCTCTATCTCTGTGTATTGAAGCTGTTATTATGTCTAATAACTTTTGTTACCCTTCTCTGTGCTTTCTCACATTCTAAGCTCTTTTCTGAGGTGGGGCAACCAGAACTGCACGCAGTATTCCAGGTGTAGGCGTGTCATGGATTTATATAGTGGGTTTATAATATTTTCTGTCTTTTATCTATCCCTTTCCTAATAGTTCCTAATATTGTGCTTTTTTGACTGCCACTTCCCACTGAGTGGATGTTTTCAGAGAACTAGCCACAATGACTCCAAGATCTCTTTCTCGAGAGGTAACAACTAATGCAGTTGTTCATTACCTTAGGGAATAAAACTCAGAAGCCTGTAAATCTGAAATGCAGTAAGGTATAGGTCAGGACTCCTACAGTTACAACACTGTGAAATTTCAGATTTAAATATCTGAAATCATGAAATTTACAATTTTTAAAATCTTATGATCATGATATTGACCAAAATGGACCATGAATTTCGTAGGTCCCCATTACTAGCTCAGTTATATATATCGCTCAAGATCAACACTGTCCATGAAAAAATCATCACTTACCAACAGTTACAATACCAGGGTATTTTAGGTTCTGCAATATTTGTCTTTATTAGGGTCTGATCCTGAGAGAGACTGAGCACTCATAACTTTGCCTTCACAGCAAATTGCAGGTGTACTGCACCGTAGGAAATAACTTTGTGGTATCTGAAATACAGTGGTGTGATAAGTGTTGACTTTTTAATGCTGAGTTTACTTTTCTCCAAGTGTCAGCAGAATCTTGGAACCTACTTCACTTGGTATTCTCTAGTCTAAAGGAAGAAAACGGGGTGTTGATGAATTGATGGAATGTACAATTACATTCTAAAGTTTAAGTTAGAAAGGGTCTTGCTTATATTCTTGTCAAAATCTTTCTAGAGAAAATCTGTCACAAACTATATCACAGCTTCACCATGTTTTTTGAAAAGTCCCAGGGATCAACCAAACAGAGAAAGAGGACCAAGGCTGGGGAAGAACAGGATTAACAGACACAAAGACCTATCCTAATCTAAGTGAAAATTTATTGGACATGCAGAGAAAAATCTCTAGCCACTGGAAACTAACTCGAAATGGAAAGACAAGGCTAGGCAAAGTGGTTCTACACTCAAAAGACAAAAAAGAAAGGCAAAAAATGCAATAACTCCGTAACAGGTAAAAAATAAAACACTTTGCACAAGTCAGAAAATTGAAAAACATTAAAAATAACTAAATAGCTCTCACAATTGATACATTCTTAAAACTTCTCCCTCTCCCATATCAGACCCACCTCATGCGCTGATACTTGGACAGTCCAAAGTTTAAGACTACATTAGGCATTGTTGTTTTTCCTTATCAACAAAAGGATTTTTCTTTGGATTGATATTGTGTGTTTCACTGCATGCCTCTGTGTGTATGTATGTTATGTATCTATCTAGAAGTAGTAATAATACTTAGCATTCATTGAATATATTAAGCAGAGGTGCTTAATGACTTCTTTGTTACGGTTTTCACTGAGAAGGTTGGTGGTGATTGGACATACTGACATAGTGAATGCCAGTGAAAATGAGTTTGGATCAGAAGAGGCTAAAATAAGGAAAGAACAAGTTAAAAATTACTTAGACAAATTAGATGTCTTCAAGTCACCAGGGCCTGATGAAATGCATCCTAGAATACTCAAGATGCTGACTGAGGAGATATCTGAGCAATTAGCAATTATCTTTGAAAAGTCATGGAAGACTGGAGAGATTCCAGAAGACTGGAAAAGGGCAAATATAGTGCCAATCTATAAGAAGGGAAATAAGGACAACATGGGGAATTACAGACCAGTCAGCTTAACTTCTGTACCTGGAAAGATAATGGAGCAAATAATTAAGCAATCAATTTGCAAACATCTAGAAGATAATAAGGTGATAAGTGACAGTTAGCATGGATTTGTCAAGAACAAATCGTTTCAAACCAACCTGACAACTTTCTTTGACAGGGTAACAAGCCTTGTGGATAGGAGGGAAGCCGAAGACGTGGTATATCTTGACTTTAATAAAGCTTTTGATACTGTCTCGCATGACCTTCTCATAAACAAACTAGGGAAATACCACTTAGATGGAGCTACTATAAGATGGATGCAAAACTGGTTGGAAAACCATTCCCAGAGAGTAGTTAGCAGTGGTTCACAGTCATGCTGGAAGGGCATAACGAGTGGGGTCCCACAGGGATCAGTTCTGGGTCCGGTTCTGTTCAATATCCTCATCAATGATTTAGATAATGGCATAGTGAGTACACTTATAGTTTGCGGCTGATACCAAGCTGCGAGGAGTTGCAAGTGCTTTGGAGGATAGGATTAAAATTCAAAATGATCTGGACAAACTGGAGAAATGGTCTGAAGTAAATAGGATGAAATTCAGTAAGGATAAATGCAAAGTACTCCACTTAGGAAGGAACAATCAGTTGCACACATACAAAATGGGAAATGACTACCTAGGAAGGAGTACTGTACTATGGAAAGGGATCTGTGGGTTATAGTGGACCACAAGCTAAATATGAGTCAACAGTGTAATGCTGTTGCAAAAAAAGCGAACATCCTTCTGGGATGTCTTAGCAGGAGTGTTGTAAGCAAGACATGAGAAGTCATTCTTCCACTCTGTTCCATGCTGATTAGGCCTCAACTGGAGTATTGTGTCCAGTTCTGGGTCCCACGTTTCAGGAAGGATGTGGACAAACTGGAGAGAATCCAGAGAAGAGCGACATAAACAATTAAAGGTCTAGAAAACATGATCTATGAGGGAACACTGAAAAAAATGGGTTTGTTTAGTCTGGGAAGAGAACACTGAGGGGGGACATGATAACAGTTTTCAAGTACGTAAAAGGTTATTACTAGGAGGAGGGAGAAAAACTGTTTTTCTTAACCTCTGAGGATAGGACAAGAAGCAATGGGCTTAAATTGCAGCAAGGGAGGTTTAGGTTGGACATTAGGAAAAACTTCCTAACTGTCAGGGTGGTTAAGCACTGGAACAAATTGCCTAGGGAGGCTGTGGAATCTCCATCATTGGGGATTTTTAAGAGCAGGTTTGGACAAACACCTGTCAGGGATGGTCTAGATAATATTTAGTCCTGCCATGAGTGCAGGGGACTGGACTAGATGACCTCTCAAGGTCTCTTCTAGTCCTATGATTCTATGATTATCATCTTCAAAGAATTTTTACAAACATTCAACGCCCCTTAAAAGTTGGTAAGCTGATGGGGAATCTGAGGCACAGAAAGGTTAAGTGACTTGGAAAGTGTGTCAATATCAGAGCTAGGCTTAGAACTCGGGAGTTCTTGACTCCCAGTCCTGTGCTTAGAGCACCTCACTCTCAGTGACACCAGATACTACATGGATATATTTTTAAAAATCCAGTCTTTACTCATTTTAATTAAAATGCTTTGAGAAAATCATGTTCTTAACCTTATTGTTATTGCCACAAATTAAACCCACTCTCAGATATTTTAGTATGATAATTTATGCTCTTTTTAATTAGCCTGTTACAGTGTTGCCAATATTATTTTTAAATGGATCAAAGACACATTTTATTCAATTTCTCTCACACATATAGGTCATTCAACTTGACATTTCTGAAATTCAAAACATTCTCCTTTTTGGAAACAGAATCATATTTTTCACCCACCCTTAAACCTTGTTCTCCTGTTTCTCCAGCATTGCCAGCAGGTCCGATGTCTCCCTGGAATATGCAATATGAAAATTAAACTATTAAACTGCTGGGAACAAATAGTTTCTAATGAGGATGAGGATTACTGATGATGATGGGTATTCTATGACATTTTCTTTCTTATTGCTTAATTGCCCAATAAGCTAAATCAACAACAGAGAGTTGATTTGCTTTTACTTAATTCAGCGAAGAATTTATGCAACACGGAAGAAAACAATCCCACCATCTACCTTTGCACCTGGTTCTCCTTGCAGGCCAGGCTCTCCCTCAGGGCCAGGAGGTCCCTATATGGTACAGAAGCTACTGTTACACATTATCACCAAGAATGGTTTTACAACTATCAAATAAAACAGTAAAGATCCAAACACAAAAACTATGTGATGCACTAGGACAGTTACATGATTGAAAAACAAAAGGAACTTGTGTTCTTTGGCCTAGCCTGAGACATGCGGTGTTAAGAGAGAATGCAGTATGGTAGAGGTTCAGGAATACTCCACAGACTCAACAGAATCGTTAATCCCATATCCTTCATAATGAAACACATGTAGTATAAGCACAACTCTACATTTTGCAACCTTGTTCCCAGATACCGACTTACAATTCCAGCAGTTTTTACACCACGAGCCAAATGCATGTTTAGGAGGATCTATGGGTAGGTCCACAACCTACAGAGTTATTGGCACTGGATTGTTTCTTTCAGAGTTTAAATTTTAATAGTAATAAAAATAATAATACAAAACAGATCAGAAGGGCATGGTGATGGGTGTTTGACAAAGAGCATTTTTTTTGAATGAGCTAAATTTAATTAGTTGTGACTGAGCTCACTCCTCAGCTACTCCATTGCAAATGTGGCTAATAGCTCCTCTATGTTTCTTTCAAAGAGATATTAAAAAACCCAAAACCAAACTCCCAAAACAGGACCACAAGCAAAGTAGAGAACTGCATGCCATTGCTTTTTCATCCACCACTAGGAAGTGACATAACGACTTGAAGAGTCATTATCAGTGGTTTGCTGTGAAACTGGGAGGCTGTATCTTGTGGGGTCTCACAGTGGCCTGTTGTGGATGCACTACTATTCACTAATTTTTAATGAATGACTTAGAGAATGGAGTGGAGAGTATACTGATAAAACTTGTGAGGACACCCAGCTGAGAGGGATTACAAGCACTTTGGAGGGTAGAATTAGAATTCAAAATGACCTTGATAAATTGGAAAGTTGGTCTGAAATCTAAAAGAGGAAATTCAATAAAGACAAGTGCAAAGTACTACACTTAGAAAAGAAAAATAAAATGCACAAATACAAAATAGGGAATAACTGGCTAGGCAACAGTACTGGATCACAAATTGATTATGAGCCAATAATGTGACACAGTTGCAAAAAAGTCAATATCTTTCTGGGGTGTATTAACAGGAGTATGATATGTAAGACACAGGAAGTAACAGTTCCACTGTACTCAGCACTGGTAAGGCCTCAGTTGGAGTGTTGTGCTCAGTTTTGGGCACCATATTTTATGATATGGACAATTTGAGAGAGGCTAGAGGAGAGCAATACAAATAATAAAAAGTTTAGAAAACCTGATCTATGAGGGAAAGTTAAAAAAACTCGGCATATTTAAAATTGAGAAAAGATGACTAAGGGGGCCTTGATAACGGTTTTCAAATATATTAAGGGCTGTTATGATGAGGATGATGATCAACTGTTCTCCATGGCCACCGAAGGTTGGACAAGAAGTAATGGGCTTAATCTGCAAAGAGAGAGATTTAGCTTAGATATTCTGAAAAGCTTTCTAACTATAAGGATAGTTAAGCACTTGGAACAGGTTACGAAGGGAGGATGTGGCATCCCTGTTATCGGAGGTTTTAAAGAACAGGTTAGACAAACGTCTGTCAGTGATGGTCTATGTGTACCTGGTCCTGCCTCAGCATGGGGGGGATGGACTAGATGACCTCTTGGAGTCCCTTACAGCCCTTAAAATTCTAGTTGAAAACCCCCAGCCCTGGATAGGTGAAAACTGATTGATTGCAAAGGGAATGGTGTTGCTTCTGGGAAAGTGCTGCATTCAATAAATGTACCATTGTCCTTCCAGATGAAGATACCCTGAGATTAGGTTTGCAGAAGCCACTGGCATCATTACATCCTTTTTTTATTTTCAAATTATTGTTTGCAACAGCCATAAGCAATGGAGAATCTCTTAATCACACATGATATTCAAGTTCACTGCAGGTAACAGAAATATAGTTTTTGAATACATTAATAAGGTACATTCTGTGGCTTAAGTTTCTGTTGAAATTTATTATAAATAAATAAAGACAAAGCATAAAAAACTCACCTCAAAACCCATTTCTCCTATAGGGCCAGCATCACCTTTTTGTCCTCTTGGGCCCTAGCATTAAACAAAATCTTCTGTATGTATAATTCAGTTATATTTAGGAAATACATAATATTAACCATATAATATAATAGACTATTTAAATGTATCATGTTTAACTGCCAGCTGGCATAATCAAGTATATCTTATTTTGCTTCATCACTGTGTTTCCTTCCAAATTCTGTGACTGATGTTAGTCCCTGTAAGAGCACATTGTTAATAGCAGTGAAGACTTCATTGCCTCTCTTGACATAGTCTAAAAGTAGATTTCAGAAGGATAGCACTGGTCTCTCTTCTCTTGAACCAGAAGAGAATTCTAATCTAAACTATATTCTTCTCTTGATTTATGGAGACTTTGTTTAATTAAGACTTATTTAATTCTTTGTCTGGTTTGTTTTGCATAAAAGCCTACAGTCTGGTATGGAATTAACTGAAAACAACTCCTGTATGTTTCATTTTATGGATTTAACAATGTTTACACAGGACAGTCACTGAGGTGTAAGGGACTGCAGACTGGAGCCTTTCTGGCAGTTTCAGTAAGTAACTATACTATGAAGCAGTGTTCTTGTAAGCCAATATATTATAAGTAAAGACACTGTAACATCTAAGGGATGCATTTCTAAAGCAGTGTGCGTGAACTAAGTGTACAACTCCAGTTATCCATAGTATGTGACCGTGAGATTTGTGTGCCTAACTTTCAATTAGAGTTAGCTTCTAGACATCTAAGAACTCCACCCCTTGGCCCAAACTCTATAACAGGACAAACCAAAACCCCGGATGTAGTCATCCCTGATCTCTGGGGACATTCAGAATCACGTCCAGACCTGAACACTGTGGTCTGGACCCATCTATATTTTAAAGAAACCCCTTCAATGCTAAAGTAAACAAGATTTTTGGTGCTACATCTCTATGTGCAATATAAGCCTTCCAAGCAGCTAATTTCCCTGTACACCTTCTCAGGACATGGATTGCGCATGTGGTCTTGCTGTTCCTGTTGACTTGCTAGTATTAATAAAAGCAGCCTCTTCCTCTTTTCTGGCACCGGAGCTAATGAGATATTGCTGGGAAGATTTCAACAGCGGTCTCCCTAAATTACTCGGCAATGTCATTTAAGTACAATCAACAACTAAGAACTGCAATGAATACACTATTAGGGATCTATCCAGGCTGAACCAGGATTGCCTTGGTTTTGGCTTGCAGCACCTCCGTAGTCTTCCTCAGCTTTACTGTTATAGAGCTTAAGTCTGATTTAGGAGCCAAACATCTCCCCATATTCCCACGGAGCTCAGACTGCTGGCTTGGCAATATACCACTCCTGTGGAACACCAGAAGCCAAACAAATCCAGGATCATTTTGAATAATGCTGAGACCGCTTTCAATTCTAATCAAAAGACAGTTTGTAACCAATTACTGTACTAACAGATGTCTGACACTTAGGTGAAATGAATCCTTTACTTTACATTAAACAAACTAAATTAAATTGCTAAACAAACTTAACAATTTAGGGATTTTTCTCTAAAAATATTTCCTTACTTTTTGCAGAGAAGCCAGTGACAGGGCCTCTGAAGCTACCTTACATGCAGCAACCCACTGACTGAGGAAGAAGGCAGACTGCTTGGATAAATCCTCAGAAAAAAACATTTTATTTTGCAGTATCCTGTGTCATTTACTTAGCCCTCTTTGAAACTATACACAACATTTTCCAACCAAATCCACTTAAATCCCTGACATAAATATGCAAATAGTCAGCTCCTGGACACAATTGAGACTTTTCTTAATTGCTGCATTTCACTCATAAATGCTACAATGATCAGCAGAGTAGAAATGTAGATTGATTAGAGTACAGTAGATGGCTTTAGATTACATAAGTGTGCTTGCTGGCCCATATATAAACATGCAAATCAGGCTCACGCTGGCAGTAGAGTGGGAGGATGAACACGCATACTATGCTTTAGAATTTGTAAGGCTCTCAGATACCACAGATTGGAGCAAAGTATAAATTGCCTAGGCTGGTAGGTGAGTTAGACTAGATTAGATTAGACGAAAAACACACAATGAAGGGGATCCAAACTAATAATAATAAACATTAGAATATAGAATGTTTAGTGGAGATTTTCTATAAAGTGAAATCTATTTGTTTTTATAAGATAGCTATCTACTTTTAGCAGGAAGTGAGTTAAAATATGTAGATTAAAATGTATCAAAGAAAATTTACTTAAATTATTTATCTTAGGCTGTCAGAATTTTTCCACTGTTTTAGCCAAAATAATTACGTTATGACCACCTGCAGGCATCCATGTCATCCTATGGAATTTATAGGCATCTGTTCAGCACTTGAAAGAATACAGAGTACTGTAAATCTTAAGATTATATCAACAACGTACTTTTATGCCATTTGCGACAAGAAGTAATTTTTCATAGGCAATAAAAATAAAATATAAAAAGTTATTTGACAAGTTTTTATGTTTTGCAAAATAAAATGGCAGCCTTCTAGCGAGTCCCACCACAAAAACACACACTACTGCATTATATTTATAAACTTGCGACTTGGCTTTAGAGTTGTTGATGTAACAGCATTCTTGCCGTGTTTATACCTTCCAGCCCATTGTATATAGTTACTGCCTCTCTATATGGTTTTTTGTTACAGTATTAGCCACATAAAAGTGTGGGGGGCTTTCTAATAATAAAAATAAGAACAGCAAACCATTCAGGAAAAGAATGCCTGAAGTTTATTAAAACAGACTCTTTTTTGTTAGAGCAGTAACCTGCCAAGTATATGGGGCTCCAGAATAACTATCATAAAACTTGGCTGAAAATAACAAGGAAACCATCAATGTCTATGTTTAAAGTTCTATTTACATACTACGTCATATAGTATGTCTGTCTCTAAGTAGTGTGAAGTCACATAATATAATGGACCAGATTCTGCCACTGTTACTCATGTTGAGCTACCCAAAGAAAGGGCTGCAGAATCTGTTCCAAAGTAGTCTTCGTGCAGTTTCCAAAAGTAGTGACAGTTCCAAACCTTGATAGAGTGGAAGTCGGGAGTTATCAGGAAATTAAGTACAATATATAAAAAGCTTTATTAGGAAAGTATGGTGATCAACTTACTGGCTCTCCCATAGGGCCTCTGTCACCCGTGTTTCCAGGAGGTCCGGGTAAGCCCTAAGAGAAACAAAACCAATAGGAAAAAGATCTGTTTCAAATTCTGGAAAAAGCCACTTCCTTCCCACTTCTGTACACCCAGCAACTCCCTCAAATAATCCCTCTAGAAACGTGCTTAGCCTTCTCCTTTGTGATCTGTGTTATCACATCAGCTCTTGTGATTCATGAGTGAGCTGAAGCCTGCTTGTGCTTCATTTATTTGGGGGTGGCTGGTTTGCTGATTTGCCATTTCAAATCTTAACAGACTCCTTACTTCTCATGTGACCTAACAGTGTTAAGGGACTCTTTGTCCCTCAAACAGTATATGTGGGATTAATTGGACAAGTCTCAGGCTTTACACCATAGCAACACACGCAAGTTCTACTCAACTGTTTGACAGAACCCTATTTGCATCCATGAAGAGGAGATATAGAAGCATAATGGCAACCTTTAACACTCTGCAATAACTTCACTTGTTCCTACAGACAATATCTCTTCAACCTAATGCTGTTTTGCTTTATTTGTTCCTTTGGTATAAACACCAGAGTCCATGAAGAAATGAAACACTGAGCTCTCTATGTTATTTTTTGTCTGTCACAGATCACTAAGTGAAAATGCCCCTCAGATTCATTAAGGGTCCTTGGGAACAGAAGAGAAAAAAACAGAAGAGATGTTAGAAAGCAAGAGGCAGCATCCACTGTGCTGCAGCAGTAGAAACAAGACACATTCCTGCCCTATTGTTTAGACAGGTTTATTGCCTGCCTGGGGAATGAGACATAGTCTGCTTAGAGTCACTCACGGGACTTCCTTAGCTATTTCTTTGACCCTGTTTGGCAGATGAATCCATCTTTTCATACAGTGTGGTGGTGCCCAGCAGTTGTAATCTCAGAAGTGGGTATATTGTACATGGGAGTTTTGTGAGGCCACACTCAGTTTCTCAGTCAAAATCCACTTTGAGTTTGTAATCGGAGTCATTTATACAGATACGAAATAGAGTGAGCTAAACAAAGGCAAGTAGAGTTAAATACTCAGTGTGTTTATTGAGTCTGAACCAGAATTTAGACTTAAGTGCAGCTATATAAAACAGAACCCTTGGGCCAACCTACCCTGCAGAATCAGCCGTAGTTCACAGATTAATACATCAGAAAAGGGGGTTTCCTCTGCAGCAGGGGTGCTGGAAGAATTTGTATAATGGGGGTGCTGAGAGCCGTTGAACCAAACTGTGAACCCTTTATATGATGGAAACCACTTCAAGTCAGGGGGTGCGAGAGCACCCCCAGTTCCAGCACCTATGCACTGTAGTGGAATTAAAGACTATCACCAAGTAAAGGGGAATATCAAGAGAATAATGTCTTGAATTTATATAGCACCTTTAATCCCAATGGATCCTCAAGAACTCCATAAATAAACTGAATTACATCTACTGTATATACAGAGGTCACCTGGCACTGAAGTGACTTCTGGTTTGAATGACTGCAATATCAGGCAACAGTGTAGAACAGGAAATAATGAAGAATTCCATACCTGACTGAAATTGAAGGGGCAATTTCTACTCTGGCAAAAAATGCCATGCGGTCCTTCATAACCACAAGTGGTCAGGACCTCAGTTTTACATCTCACCTGAAAAAGGATGTGGTTTACAACTATGTGAGATTCCAAATTTGTTGAACCCCTAACACTGGATTTAAATAGAAAGTTGCTCAGAGACTGAAGAGAGGTCGGGCAAGACAATCTTCCTTGTCTTTCTTTTCCTTCTCTTATTGAGGGATGCCATTTCCTCAGTGTGTTTTCTATATGACCTCTCTACTTGTCAGCAACCACTGTGGCTTCATACTCCCTCCAAGTGAATGGTGTGACGTGGTACACACAATACTCTGTGGAACAACTGACAAGGGGCAGCAAATTTCCAATTCTCTAGACAAACAGGCAAAGCTATGAAGTGGCCCTGATTAAAATGGCAACCAACATTATTAGTCTTAAGTACATAGCATTGCATTGCTAATATGATTGGTATTATTCTCTTGCCTTTGTTTTCCTTACTTCTTTTTGATTAGCTCATCACCCTTGAAAAGTCACGATAGTGTGACTGGTCTGTTAAACATATTACTATAGGAAAAGGTGTGACTTTCATAGAAGTTTGAGCTTTGTTCTCTTATGGAAAAGCTTTTTTATTGGTATACAGTTCAAAGGAAAGGTGTCCTAACATACAGTTCCAGTTATGTTTATATGACATACATTTTATCCCTGCAATGATCACATAACTCTACGGTAAAAGGTATAAAAGTAACATTTCTTCTATAACATTGCTGCTTTCTCCTCTAAAAATGGCAATAAAACTACTCTAATGAGCATGGCAACTTCTAGCTGTCTCCCACAATTATGCAATAGTGATTTCTTCTGCTGCAATGTTCTTTTAAGTTACATCCTACAGACAGTGTCTCACCTGAAAGATTACATTTCTAATAATAGACAGGATTACTATCAGATATTCCTAGGTTTCATTCCCGTAACTGCCACTGTTTCACCTTGAGCATGTCACTCTACCATCTGTTTACGCATTAGTTTACGCGTCTGTAAAACTCAGATATAATGTCACAGAGGAATTCTGATGCTTTGTAAATTGATGTTACTAATATGCCTGAAGATCCTCAGATGAAAGGTTCTATACAAAGTAAATGCAAACCATTATTCTCAGAGCTCAATGACTGGTACAAAGAAAATAATTTCGCTTGCATTTGAGTGTGAAGCAAAGTTTTTTGTTTTTTGTTTTGTTTTTTGTAGCAGTGCTATAAGATTTCAGTACTTACTGGTACTCCTGAATCACCCCTTTCTCCAGGGTTTCCAGCCTTGCCCTGGTCAAATAAAATTATTAAAAGAGAATGCTGATGTCAGATAAATTCCAAACCAACGTCAGGCAAAAATTTCTAGTGGAGGTATTAGTGCCTAATGCCCAGAACATTTCTGATACTTACAATAAGTCCATGAACACCCTTTTTCCCTGGATCACCGCTTTCTCCCTGACAAATAACGAATGATGAATGAGTTCAGTATGAATTTACTAGATTTGCCACACAGAAAACTACAAATGTAGAAAAAGAAAACTACCATGGGCTAAATTGTGCCATCATTTACACCAGTATATACGTAGAGTAACTTCACTTAAATTGATGCATCTACTATGGATTAAGTCCAGTGTGAACGAGACCAGAATTCAGATCTACATGTCTACTATATACATAAAAATAAGAACCTCAATGAAGCAGAAAATTGTGAGTCCCTCACTGAATTAATAGCAAACTCAGAACTATTTCATGGTGCCCTTTACTTTTTTTTCATTTTTCTTTTCCATCAGTCAACACCGTATAAGCATCCTCTGCAGTATTGAACAAAACAAATAAATAATTACCTTAATACCTTGTGTCCCTTGTTCTCCTGGAGGACCATCTAGACCCCTTGGACCCTGAAAATTAAACAAGTGATTTCTGGTTTTAATTATAAACTACTGACAGTAACTACTATAGAGGTTTATCAGAAAGATACCACATCAGCTATACAACTGAATGGAAAACTATCCATTCTCTTAGCATGGAGCTCTGAAATTCCACATGACGAAAAGCACTTTTTATTTTGCTAAATGTGAAATAAAGCATCAACTATTATAAAATCAGTTTCCAGCTTGCTGTAATATGAGTCTAAAAAGAAAGCCCTTACTGTTTAATATTTAAACAAGATGTTTAACCTGCTTGAAGGCAAACTCTATTTCTATGCTTCTAATTTGCATATGCATCTTACTCACATTTTGTGCAGACAAACCTGCATTTGCAAGTACAACTGGTTATTTGGATGCTCACATCTGGTCATGTTGTCAGCTGAATGTGAAAAAATTGGTCTGGGACTGAACATCTGGCCTTTCAAATTTAGACAGTACAGTTCTTCTGATGTTAAACCAATATAAAGCCAAATAGAAATGGTGAACTATTTTTCAGCAGGGGCTTCCCTATTTCTAGATTAACTAGTGTCTCTTGAAAATTGAGATTTTGTAGTGCCAACATATGAACAAAGGATAACTTACAGTTACACTGTGTATTGCATTATAATTCATATCTGTAAAATGGGAATAATTATATTTATCTCCTTTGTAAAGCACTTTGAGATCTACAGATGAAAAGTGCTGCATAAGACCTAAGTACTATTATTATTATATATTAGCAAATGTTTAAATTAAAAATATTCAAAAGTGCTTAAAATTAGGCATCTGAGTCCACAAGTAGGCATCTAAATCAAAGCAACCAAAAGTAGATAATGACCAAAAAAGGCAAGGGATATCTCATCCATACTGAGAATGGAGGATGTTTTTATGATTCTAAACATTAGAACCATTTGCATATTGACAATAAATTTAAGAGAACTTAATACAGATATAGAACAAGTAAATCACGACCACCAGATCTTCATCAGCATTTAAGGACTTGATGAATTATTCTCTTCAGATGTGGTCAGAACAGTAATATTTCAGGATGTTGTATTTAATAACATGGATACAGTTTTCTTAAAAGCAAAATAAGATCTGCAGTATCATACAGCAAAGTGAACTGAGGTGTACAGAAGAAAATGGTCTGTAGTTTCAAGTGCACAGAACATGACTGAGTAACACTTCCAGATAGTCTAGAGTTTCCTACATTGTTGGCCACTTGTTCTTCAGATCGCATGCTACATTGTTCCATCTAGACAGTCATGCAGGATTTCTACATAGTCACGAGAGCGATATTATACACAGTATTTTTCTCGTTGGTAATTCAAGGACTCAGATGAAAGCATGTTGTGTAAGACTCAAGACTGCGAACAACATGCTGCAGCTGCAAGCAATGTCTAAGTGTTGCTCTCGGTCGTCACACTTGTATGTGGTTAGGAGAGAACAGCTGGATGACCCTCTCTTTGGGTACCTGTGACCACCCTGTTCTCAGAAGAGCACTATGTTTAGCTGGTTTTGCCTGGCTCACTTTCTCTCTAAAACGTGTCTGACTCACACGTGTTCCTCTTGCATCACAGAATTCTGTTTGATCAGACTTGGATTTAATAATGTAAATCAAGGGCTAGATCAGGGGTTCTCAAACTGGGGGTTGGGACCCCTCAGGGGGTAGTGAGGTTATTACATGGGGGGGTCATGAGCTGTCAGCCTCCACCCCAAAGCCCGCTTTGCTTCCAGCATTTATAATGGTGTTAAATATATAAAATGTGTTTTTAATTTATAAGGGGGGTCACACTCAGAGGCTTGCTATGTGAAAGGGGTCACAGTACAAAAGTTTGAGAACCATTGGGCTAGATCCTGACAGGTGCGGTGCACTCAACTCTCTGACACTCGAGAGAGTGAAGGGTGATCAGTGACTCTTGGGAACCGAATATGCTCAGAATCATGCAGGATGGGGCTCCTAAACTGCACATTTTATGAGAAAAGGGATATTCCCGCACTTCTGCTTCTGGCAGGAAAATGAAAATCAATGGGAAAGGTAAGTTGGCTAACGTTTTTGAAACCCCTTTAGTTTTTGGCACAGGTTTTGGGAGCAGTTCTTGTATTATTCCAACCATCTCTCCTGCCCTGATCTAATAAACAACTGAGCGTAGAATGATGTGTAATGCACCAAACAAATCACTCAGTAGGTCGTATGTAACTTGAACTCTGATTCTGGGGCCAACCTTGCTTCCGCTGACAAAACTCATTAAATATTGCATGGCTGGGCACAAAACCAGCCTTGGTATGTACTTATTGTGGAAGGTGATTAGCTATCATGCTGATAAAAACCTAGACAGACCAAGAGATAGGGCTGGGGCACCTGTGCATAGCTGATTCGCTCTTAACAAGGTATTTAATATACTCTACAACACAGAGAAAGGTAAAGTCAGACACAGCGAATTGTACTTGACTCAGAAATGCCAGCTGTACAGCTCAGAGCTCAACTTAAGCTTGCCTTATCCATCTTTTTCTTGGGTCCTTCACTGAAGTCAGGCCTCCCCGGAGTGGCCATCGTTTTGCACACAGCAAGTAGAACAACTACAACAGAAACACCTCTTTGCCAGAGAGAACACGCTCGTGTCTTCTCCTACCTTCTTTCCAATGCCACACAGCTCTCAGAAAGCTTTGTCTGGTATATATGGTTCTTCATCGAGTAGGAAAATCTAATCTATAACATTTTCTTACCTAAAAACACAAATGCACTGGGAATAATGTATGTTTTCTAAACTGTTACAAAGGAACAGAGAATGTGGAAGTAACTTTCAAGGGAAAATGGGAGTAAAAGGGTGAACAAAAGTGCACATCTCCTTGCCGGAAAAAGGCCTGATCCAAAGCAGACTGAAGACAATGGAGAGGCTCCCACTGACTTTGATAAGATTTGGATCAGACCCAAAGATTCCCTGATTTTAAAAGGGAGCTTGACCTACATAAGAGTACATGACTGGACTCCAAGTGAACTTATATAACTTTTTAATCCTGATTATTAAATTATTATACAGTATAATTTAGAAGAAAGAAAAACATCTTCATCTAATTAGATTCAGCAAAATGTCTGATTATTGCCACTACTTTATCACTGCCTGAGTTCTAGTCTAACATTCTTTGATTCCTAACAGCCTATACACCCCACAACAAAATGTTCCATACATTTCCACAGGAGAAGAAAAATAATCCTACCAAAAACTCCTAGGATGCCCATAAGAAGATAATTTATCATTTTAATGAAGGAAATACAAAAACAAAAGCTAAATTAAATCCAACTCTGGGATTCCCAATGCATCCTGTCCTGCGTGTGTCTATTTTTCACATTGTAAGCTCTTCTTCACCTTTGGTTTGCATAGCACCAAGCACACTCTTACAACTATTCAAATAAATGGTACTCGTTACAGAGAACGCTCAACTAAAAGTCATGTACATTCCTAAGTGTTATTATAAAACCCACGTATCTACTTACACAACATTCATAATTTTATTCTTCTCCCCAATGTGTAATGCAGTCTTAGTTCCATATTACCTTGTTCAAAATTGCTTGCTCATGTCATCTAATGCATGCACACTTGCTTGCAATGCATATATAGGGCAGGCTGGGTAGACTTACTGGAAATCCTCATTTGTCTGACTTATCTGATAGTAGTACCAGGTGGTACTCAGACTTTTCTAAGGGAGAGTGGAGGAAGGAGACACATTAGTGATGGAGAATCCCAGAGAGGGCAAGTGGACAGGTCAGTAAGCTAAAGAAGGGTTGGAAGTTGAAGGGAGAGTCAAGAATGCATCACACAAGGAAGCAGCCAAATAAGCAAGAGAAGACACTGGAAAGGGGGAAAATCAGAATACTAAGCAGAGCAGTTGCAGAATATAGAGAAACTATATAGGGAGGGTGTATGATCTGGGGTACGTCATGCACACATTGAATTTTTGCTGGACATAGAGCCACCACTGTTTTAAGTGAAGGTGACTTCAGTTGTCTATTCATTAGGAAGAACTTAACAATTGCTTTGATCATGACTAATCAAATGTCAGCTAATCAAAATAAAACTTGGGGGCAAGAACTAGAAGCCAAGGACTAGGTTTTGAAACACTGTAATTTAATTATTAAATGAACACAAAATAAAGGAAATGAACATGATGTCCAGTGATACTAGGTATTGTATTAACCTCTTGCCTGCCACAGGGCAAAGAATACGAATCCAAAGGAAGGGCAGTTGTATACTCTCTATCAAAAGCAGAGCATCATTCCTATAAATACTACTGTGTGACTCATTATTGGCACTGTTGAACTCGATCAGATAGAATTAGTATCATTCCCTGCAGTAGCTAGTGCAGAAGGAAATACACACAATTTGGCTGCAGTTATTTAATATAGGCTACATACTGTACAAGTCTACGAACTGCAGAGCTGGGCAAAACAGCTGCCAAGTGATCACTACTGCTTTTTTTCTTTCGCATGAGTTCAGCTTTGAGGAGGGAATATATTATCATGCATGTTTATGATTATTTAATCATAATTAACCAAGGAATATTTGCCTGACAAAACAAATAAACAAACAGCTCTCTCCCCCACCCTGTTTCCTAAACACAGGAAAAAGAATGAACACAGCATACTCTATGTTTTCCCCCCACAAGTTTAATATGCAAGAACAATGGAAAGTTACATCAATTTTAAAACCGTTTGCCTTGAACAATTAAGGATACACACTTACATTCAGCCCTTAGTAACATATCACAGAGCCCATCTGATTTTTGTCCACATGCACACCGATCACACGTTCTCTCCTGCTCTCAGTTCAGTACTATTAAGAATATACTGAACACATCTCATCAACTCACATAGTTGATATCCTTATTCTTCTGTAATTTAGGTTCATTAGACCAAATTCAGACCTAGCTGGAGTGAGTGCAACTCTATAGGCTTCAATGGAGTTGCGCTGCTATCCCCTTCCCTGACTTTGGCTCATCATTTGCATGCATCTTAGAAAGGCTTGAGTTTGAATGACTATAAAATGTTTATTCAAGGTGGGACATATGAATGTCTCCTAACCTTTAACATACTGAACTTCACTCTGAAAGATGTTAGTGACTAAGAATGGTGTAATGTATAATAATGAAAATATTTCTCAACAACTTCTCATTCTTCTTCTTACCATTCCCTGCCATGCAAAAGCGATCAAGTTTATACAGCTATTATATCATCTTTAATTTGCAAGGACACATCCTTATTAAACATAGGGCAAAGAGTGCTAGCTCAGTGAAAATTCCCCCTGATTTCAATGAGAGTTTTGCCCAGGCAAGGACATCAGAAGTTGGTCCATAATTTATATTTTATCATTACAAAATAAAAAGGGAGACTGGTTATATTAGCAGAAAGAGAAGAGGTTATAGTAAGAACAAAAAGCAGCTCTGGACCCTCATGTTTTAGGTTATGTCTATACTAGAGTGGGAAGGTGCAAATTCCAGCTCCAGGAGACATATCTGCACTAGCTCTAGTATGCTAAAAATAGAAGTGTAACTGCAGTGGCCCAAAGAGTTGGAGGACTTGGCTGTCCTGAGCACAATCCTGTCTGAGACCACAGGTACACTTGGGTGGCTATGGTTCTATTTTTGCCATGCTAGCTAGTGTAGCTATGGCTCCTTGAGCTGGAAGTTCTACCACCTGCTCTACTGTAGACACGCTCTTAGATTTCTATTGCATAAATTAGCTTGCATCACAGCAGTATGGTACTAACAGCTCTCCTGACTGATATCTGGGTACTAGTGAGCAGGCACAGCAGCTAGCAGGAAGAATAGCTGCATTCCTGTAAGCAGGGCCTTTTTATACTTCCAGTAACACCTCTCCTGGGTTCATACAAGCTCTCAAGTTCACCCATCTTAAGAAGAGTAACCCGATTGACTCCCCTCCTCAAGTACAATTATTCCCACCTCAGCAAGTATCAATGTGTCCTGCCCGAGAGGAGCCACCAGCGTGGCAACCTCTATATTCCCTTGTCACAAGTGCAACATTTAAAGAATAAAACATGGGTTACTGCAGGACCAGAACCAACAGTTCCCATGCTGCTGCTGCTGTTCCTATCTCTGGCCTCCCCACAGTTGGCAGGTGGCTCGCCCCTCCACAATGACTTTAGTTGGGATGCAGAAAGTCTTAAGCATGAAATGGTGAAATACCGTAGAAGCTAGATGAGACTCTTACTTGGTAAACTGCACACCGAATGGCACAGTAAAGAGAGAATGAACCTCTGGTAGGGAAATATTCAAGCATGAACAACTGATCTTTTCTTCAGCCGGTCAGAATTCCCCCATGTACTGAAGTCTGCATAGCTGGACAGTCTTAAAATTAGACTGCTGTGTAATCTTAAATTCTAAATGGCTGCTCAGGGCTTAATGGTGTATGGTATAAAGCCATTTCATTGTGTAACAATGCAGCAATAGCTGGTCACTGCTCTTAAAACTTCCTATAAATTCCAGCTGTGAAGATGTGATCCGTTCTTTTATTTATACACAAAGGGGAATTTTCATATGTTTGTATTTAACTTTTGCATGCAACTTGCTGTATGTGCCCTTTTAAATCCTGCCACACACAGCTCAGTGTTCCCATACAGCTTTCATTTGAATCCAAAGGTGACATCTTCGGTTTTAAGTGGTGTCTATATATTTTTCATACATTAATCCCATATTGGGCCCGATCCTGTAGTCTAGAATGTAGGCAAAATTCCTGTTGGCTTCAATGGGGAGGTTAGCCTGAACAAAGACTGCAGCACTGGGATCATTTTGTAACGAGTCCTAATGAAGCTACTTTTAGCAGTGCAGTGTCCTGCTGCCTCCCCACTGCTGGAGCCTTTCCCCACCACCGTGAAAGACTCTGGCAGTAGCGAAAGGCTTTGGTAGGGAGGCAATAGGGAAAGGCTCCAGCACTCCAAGCTGCTGAGCCTTTCCCCATTGCCTCCCCCCGGCAGAGCCTTTCACTGACATGTGTAGCTACATGCTGCAGTGTGGATGCAGCTTGTTTTTCACTGCGGTTTGTAGCTCTACATACCATTCATGTTGTTGCAAGTCGTGTCTCATTAGCTGCTTCCCACAGTTCACTTGATGATTTTCTGAGCTAAATTATGTATGACTGTTTTCACATGTAAATTTATTTAACCAGTTCTGAACATTTCCAGGTGTTGTGTTTTTAGGAGGACTTTAAAGATTATTCGTTGTTTAGTTAAAAGGTATACTATTATTATTAAATCAACAAATACATCCCCAAATTGTAACATTTTATTTCCTTAACCTTTTAAATCATGTCAACAAAGTAATATTTTAGAAGAATAAATCCATTGTTATTAATGAAGTAGGAATGCAAACACCCTATTTTCATAGGATTATAGCAGTTCTCCTTGGTGGGACTTGAAGATGCTTTTGTCTGTGAGCAGTTGAGCTTTAAGTTAATTTCTTTAATCCTGCAACCCTAACTCAGACAAATCTTCCATTTAAATACAAGTTTTATTTGAGTTAGGCCAGCAGAATCAGACCTATAATGTACCAGATTTAAAATGTCCATCACAATCTCATGGTTTTATATGTAGAATAACTATACAGGAACATCTAATGTTAGCACAGGCACTTAGGGTGGACATAGATACTTTTAGATGAAAAGTGGATATGAGTACATGTTTCAACTCAGCTTCACATATTTGATCAAGTGTAAAAGACTGGGATAAGTTATTCTGTATATCTCATCCTAAAGAAAAGAAAACAGTGATGTGGCATTTCTAGTTAGAAGCATCTTCATAATAAGGTTTATTACTACACCAATTCCTAACTTTTAGCAGAGATTATACATTTTATGTGCAGTATTTCACAAATGGTTCATATGTATTGTACTAGCAAAACAGAAGCAAATTACAACAGATTTATTTTGAAGGAGGAAACCATAATTGAAGGAAGAAGAACATTATAGGCAAGATATTAACTTTCTCTAATGAAAAAGTAGTATATTCTTAGTACTATATAAAGTATATTTCAAATATATTGGAAATAAATATAAAAACACTTTTTTCTAAATATCTTATGTCATATGTAAGGCAGTAATAATAATGAAAGAAAAATTTAAAAGACCATACAGGTCACATACTTTTATGATGCAAAACAAGTTTACTAAACTTAACCTTCTGTATAGGACCCTAGTGTTAGGACATATATGTAAGCTTCTTAAGTATTTATCTTTATCCAACAAAAGTTAAAAATCCTCTAACCTTATATTATTCGTAAACTAAAGTATATGAACATTTTCACCAAAAAACTATATATTGAAATGTCTTTTTTTAAAAGAAGGAAATGATGTAACAGATATTTAACTGTATGAAAGACTATTTTTGTTTACAGTTCCTGTTACAATAAACTATTTGACAGAAAAGGATTCAAGAATTTTGGCAAAAGAGACCATTAAGAATTTGTTTTAAATGTTCTCTAAGTAAGATGATACCCTACTTTTCATCTCATAAAAGACCCTGTTCTTTAAGGCATCAAGTGCCCCCTGGTTCAAAGCAGTACATTAAATCTAAGGTGATGAGTGCTCAGGCCAACAAGAATAAGTAATTAACTGGCTTTCTAAGAGGAAGAGTTCACATGGATCATGTATCAAACCATCACACTATTTTACAGCTTAATTGGTCTCTTTGAAACTGTTTAACTCAATGGAAAAACTCCCATTGACTCAAATGGGCTTTGGATCAGTTCACCGTGCACAAGGAAAAAAATATAAGTTTTCACATTTTGCTGATAAAATAGTCTAAACTGAGTTTTATGGTGCAGGAATATGATGATGTTAGGTGTCATGTATAGCTTTGTTTTTCCTCTCCTAAAATTATACAGTAGGAATTGTAATTTTCTTTCACAGCCATTAGAAGGCATTAAAAGAATGCTGATAAAGAAAAATTTTAGTCTGTAAAACATAGAAACACAGTCCATCAGCCGGGATGAGGGTTTGCATTAATATATTTCTGTAAGTAGAGATGGGTAAAGTAAACAAGCAATAATTTTGGTTCTGATCCTGCTTCCAATTGAAGTCAATGGCAAAACTCAAACTTACTTCAATGGGAGCAGAACTGGACCTTGGATTTATTTCTTACTAGAAGCACATGTCTTGTATGTTATATTTCAGTTAAAATGCCTTGAATCGATATTGATGATATTGATAACCTTGCAGAGAATTCAAAAGAAGCAACTGGAGGTGATTTAGAAACTCAATTCCTATTAAGTCATGTGCTGATCATTTCTTTAGGTAAAATATAACAACAATACTACTTACTCTTCGTCCTTTAGATCCCTGTGGTCCTGGAGGTCCTCTTGCCCCTGAAGGACCCTAAGTATTACATCAACTCATTATTTAATATCCACTACAGAAATACCTCCAGAAGTGACAAGAGGTCTATATTATAGACTACATATAAAATCTCATAGTAGTTCAATATAGGCTGAAAAAAAATCAAGCATTCTCTCTTTCTAAAAGCTCAGAATCAACCAAATTACTTTAGTACCACTTATCCAATAAAATATGCTTAGTATTGGCTTTGTGCCATTAGTACTGGCTTTGCGCTGGGTAAGAAATAATGTGGACTGTGCCTTTCTCTAGCGGCTATTCACATAAATTATAAGAACCTACTACTACTACCAGCTCCTTTGGCTCAAGTGGTAGAAACTTGTGTTTTAGGGTGCTACAAGACTCATCTGCTATCCCTGCTGGTGACCCATGGTGGAGAGTGTAACACAGGCAAATGAGGAAGATTCCATTTGTTTTTGATTAATAGTAAACACATCATGCATACTATTATTTGATTTTAATTAAATATCAGCAAAATAAAATTAAAATGGCTACACTTTAAATCAGCCTTGAAAAATTCTAGCTCTGGGCAAGTAAAAAAATATAGGTAAAGGGCAGGTGAACAGTATTTGTGCCTGGCTAGTATATTTTCATGACAGTTCTGCATATAGCCTTAACAGTAACAGAACAAAAGAGTGATTTTTAAACAGACTGCATTTTATGTTAAATCAAAATGTTGGTCTATACTTACAGGCAATCCTTGTGGCCCTAAAGGCCCAAAGCCCCCTGGAGGTCCTGGATAGCCCTAAAATGGAAGTAGATATAGAAAAGGGATTGAATAATTCTGATCTTAATTTGCTGAACTCAAAATTGCAATTTTGGCAGGTAATGGCATTTAAAATAATCCCCCCAAAGCTGATTATATCATCTTCAGAGTATTCGAAAGAGCAATCCACTCTCCAAGGTCACAAGATATGAATGTGCATCAACAAAAGAGCTTTTACGAACAAAACCAGATTTTCAAATTTCTAAAACAGCCAAAAGATTTCCATCCCATCCCAAAGATAATCCAGTCTGGCAACTCTGATTTGGTGAGTGCCTAGGACACAGCAAAATTATAGTTCTCCTGGATACATGTTGCCAGAGCCAAAAACAGAAAAACTTTACAGTGCCACAATCCAGAACTGGATACATACATTTCAAAGAAGTCATTTAAATTTGGGATGTGTCCCAATCCCAAAGAACTTGTTTGCCATCCATTATCTTCCAACCAGGACTGTGCATAGTAGTGTGAACAGGTGATCATTGTAGACAAGTGTCAGTGGTATTTTGTGTGAACAGGACTGGCAAGGAAAAATTATTTTGCAGGCCCACCCAAGATTGCGAACTCCAGCTCTGGTCCATAATGTAACGGCATGTTACATTTACTGCAAACACTTACCACACAGCATAGCACTTTCTACCATGACTTGAGTGGGACTACTCACAGTAGTATGCACTATGGCTGATAGTAAAGTGTTAACAGGATTGTGTCCTATACTAATAAATCCTTGTTTATTCAGTTCCTGGCTGAGATCTGTTCCTGAGTGTAAAGTGGTAGGTAGAAGGTGAACCCAGTCAAGACAGATTTAATGTTGGTAGGAAGAGTGAAGTGCTTCAGAGAATATCATCCCCTTCCTACAGACTGATCTGGAGCCTAGAGGTCCGCTCGGACTCTTCTCTGCTAATGCACACCTAAAGAGCAACTGCTGCAAAAAAATGTCCATTCTATTGGCTAGAAAATACATCACACCCTATCAGTCTCAGGCCTAGTGATCTGTGTGTTTGTGATTTCCAGCTTGACTACTGAAACTCACTATATCTAGGAATGAAGCCATACACCCTGAAAAACCTTCAACTGGTACCAAATGCATCACTCTACTAGGACAATGGTTACAAAATGCATCAGCCCACCCACACATCACCCCAGGGCTCTACTCTGTGCACTGGCTTCCCTACCGAATAAAAAGAGCTAGCTTCAAGGTCCCTCGTCTTGCTATTCAAATCCATCCCTGGAACTGAACCAAGCTACCTGAGAGACTGCCTCTCCCTCCTGCTCATGACCTCCCACAGCAGCTATCATTAAATATAATAATGATGCTGTGAGCAACAAGAATTTTGTCTTGTTAGAAAAAGAACATTAAAAGGAGAGAGGGAAAAATCATGTAACAATGTAACCACCAGTAGACCCAGTATAGGCCCCCCAACTCCAGGAGAGGATCCCTGACTCTGAATCCCAAGTGGAAATAGGTGCCTCTCTCAGGGTGTGTCGATGCTGCACGCTTCTTTCATCAGCATGTTGTACATCCCCGTGAAACCTCCCTAACACTGGTACAAATAGCAGGGTCAACGGTGAGGTACAGCTTAGGTGAGTGAAGACATGCCAGAAGGGGCTGAGTATGTAAACAAGTACATCCCCCAATGGCTCTCTATTCACCCAAGCCATGTCTCTCTGCCTACACTCCTATTTTTAGCAGTGTAGCGTCCCACTGCCTCCCTGCTGCTGGAGCTTTTCTCCAGTCTGGCAGCCAGGAAAAGGCTCCAGCAGCTCCCTGTTGCAGGGAAAGACTCTGGAAGGGGAATGGTTCTGGCTGTGGGGAGCTGCTGGAACCTTTCAATGTTGCGTCCCCTATGCCAGAGCCTTTCATTGACATGTGTAGCTACATACCACAGTGTGGATGTGGTGTGTTTTTCATTGAGGGAGGTAGCTACATGCAGTGATGAGCTGCCAAAAGCTGAAATACCAGTTCCTTCAGTCGCTCCGGGTCTGCAGGGTCTGCCGCTGAAGTGCTGCTGAAGACCCAGAGCGAGTGAAGGTCCCGCCGCCAAAGTGCTGCTGAAGACCCGGAGTGCAGCCAGGTCAGTAAAAATTAAAAAGGGACTCTCAGGGGAGCCTCCCCAGCCGAGAGCTCAGGCGGGCCGGACAAGACGGTCCTGTGGGCCGGATGTGGCCTGCGGGCCGGAGTTTGCCCATCCCGTTAACAACCGGTTCTAAACTGGCTTCAAAATTTAACAACCGGTTCGCGTGAACCGGTGCAAACCGGCTCCAGCTCACCACTGGCTACATGTATGCTATATGCCACTGCCAGTTATGTGTGAAGTGTAGTCATAGCCTCAAAGTCACTCCAGGGTTGTGAATTCTACAAGGCAGCAGAGCATCTAAAAGTCAGGCATTGCAACACCTGTGAATCCAGCCCTTAGTCTTAGAAAGTAGTTTCTCTCTCAGCAAACATAATCCGCAGACTATGAAGTTTACTTTTCCTTGTTTTTTGTCATGCTTGCTAATTCACTGGGCTTCAATCCTGCACATAAATCTGATGAGAGAGCTGTTTTTAAAAAAGTGGGTAATTCATATTCACTGCATGCTGCTTCAGTCTGCAAAGTACTTAGCAAGCTGCTAAATGGAAACTTTCCTAGAAACAACATATCGCAAATGCTTTACTTTTCCATAAGGCTTTTTGCTCTTGGCATGGCCAAAATGAATTAGGTTTTTGGGAAGGAAAAGTTCCTTTACAAGTAAAATAAAGCTGACTTGTACCTCATTTACTGCTTACCATGACACCTTTCTCCCCAGGAGGGCCCACTGGTCCTGGACTGCCCCGCTCTCCCTTTAACAAACAATTTAAAAAAAGAGAAGAAACAAATTTATGGTGTGTTATTTCACTGGCACAGTTCTCTTTCCACAGTGTAAGGATTTCTTACTGTGGCAGGGGTGTCTGGCTATTAGGGGTTAATGAGGCTAAGTGCCACAACTGTGTAGGAGTATGTCTACAATGGACCTGGAAGATGGGATCTCCAGCTTGAGAAGACATACCTGTGCAAGCTCTGATTGAGCCAGCGTTCTAAAAATAGGCGTTCTAAAAATAAAAATAGCTGCCACACCGGAGGGGCTAGCTGCAACAACTACATTTCTACTTTTTGTGCGCTAGCTTGAGGAGAGCTAGAGCAGGTATGTCACCTTGAACTGGAAATTACAAGGCCCAAAGGGGACTTCTGGTTGGTCTAGAGCCACTCCAGAACCTGGAGGCTGCAGTATACTGGGGACTTGTGACCCCCTAGCACATAATACTGTAGGCAGCAGGAGGAGGAGGAGGTCCAGCATAAGGAATACAGGCATCATAGGGAGTATTTCAGTTCTGCCCCACAAGGGTAAAGTTGGAAGGCCCTCTGCTCATGATGTCTCGAGCCTTCAGCCCCGGAGGTCCCTGTAACACATGAGCTGCAGGCAGAGGAGGGCAGAAGCAGAGATCAGGCTTCTGTGGGGCTATTTCAAAGCACAGGTACTGTTCCTTACTGCCACTACTCCTACTGTTTTGGACTTAGCACCAAGTAGGAAGGGGGAGGGTTTAAACTTCTGAGCCTGCTGGTGGTGGATATTAGGTAGGTAAAAAGTTCAGAACCTGCAAGTTGGTTTCATGAACCTGAAGGATTGTGTGTGGGATCCTCTGAGCTAATGAGAGTGATTCTGAGCTCTAGAGAGGTTAGGCAGGAAGAAAAGTGGTTATCAGCCTGGAGGGACACATGTGCGTTCACACGCACGCACGTGGGAGGTGTTTCTGACCATGTGGGGGTTTGGCTGTAGGAAGAGGAGGCGGCCTAGGAACTTTCTGAGCTCAGAGGATGATGTGTGGGCAAGTTGAGTTCAGGTGGGAATGGAGTCAACTGATGAATGGGGAAGTAGGTGAACAGGTGTAAGAGAGGGGGACAAGTCAGTAGTGGGGAGATAGATGGGAAGTGCTAGATTAGGAGACAACAATGAAGGGGGAATAGAGGAATAAATATGGTTTTCTCCCACTGTAGCCTTTACTATAAAGTGTCCCATTTCCTCAAAGGGAAGTGGGAGAGGGCACCTCTTTTTTTCCCCCACTTCCCCACCAACCTTTCTTATCCCCCCCCAGCACAACACCTTCCTGTGATCCCCCAAATGCAACCACAGTGTCCCAGTTTTTTGTTTTGAAAATAAAATCAAACTACAAGTTACTCTTTCCCTTCCATTTACTAGGTGGCTTACAGGAAATAGATTCAGAAAGCTAACTGGGCTATGCAATCCACTGGCAGCAGGGACGTGCCTTGCATGGGGGTATGTCACATTCCTAGCTACCTACATTCTTTATGCATCCATGAGTTATCTATAACCGTAACAAATAAACAAGAGAAAAAAAACTTCACATATCCCTCTATTTTTTAATAACACGTACATATGGGCAAGTCAAGCCCCCACCTCAGCATCAACTGCCACTGCCATTTGTCTAGCTCCCAGGCTAGAAGGGGAGGAGGGTTTTTTCCTCACCTCTTATAGCCTGACTCCTCTTCTATCCTAACAACATCCAGCCCAGCTACTAGGCCTGGCTGAGGATTAATCTCGGCTGCTAAAATACAGCTCTTGAAAATAACAAATGATTCCTTTATGTTATAGAGAGGCACTGGGTACATCACATTACAGTAAACCACTAATCATGAAGAGACAAGTATCCAGTGTAGTCATGGAAACTGTCAATCTGTCATTAAGCAATTTGCTTCCATTTGCTGACAGATTTGCTACATTTCCTCTCCTATTTTAAACCAGCAACGGAAGTAAGTTTGTAAGTACATGAAGAGAAAACAAAATGACAAGATCTCCTTCAATACTGTATTCTAGGCATGCAGTTATGATTAAAGCCTTATAAAATTTATCCATATTTAAGATTTGACAACCAGTGCTTTCATTTCATGTATTTCCTTTTCCTTGTAATATAAACCAACAGTAAAAATATCACCATATTTTCATGGAAGTTATAATAAATTCATAGAGTAAGATTTTGTCAGTAGCATTCTTTTGAATTCTAGCCACCAAAGTTGGTGAACTAATTCAACCCTGCAGGATTAAAATATGAATGGTGCTAGATCATTCTGACAAATAATTATGTGTTTTTTATAATTGAAACTGACATTCAGTCAAGTAATAGCTTCCTGTTTTTATCTTTTTGTTAAAGTAGAACTTGTCTAATATTCTTAGACTTACTTTATGCTAATAATATTAACACTACCAAACATTACATTCACAAACACATCTGAGTGTCATATAGGAGAGGAAACTGTAATTATGTGCATTTATTGACTTAGCTTCATTTAAAAACTGGCACAGAAATTTTACTAATGCTTATTGCCAAATTATAGTGTTCTGCTTTTATCTCTCTCCACAGTGAAGTGAAAAATGGCCACCCAATTAAAACAAATACTGATCATGTCACATTCTCAGACTGAACCCAATGAAATAGATAGGAAGGCAAGCCCTCGGGCACAAACAATATCTCTGCCCACTCCAGTAAATTCACAAGCTCCAATTTCATTATAAATAAAGGCAAACGATCCACGTGCTGGTCACTGGTATTGGATTTGTGCTGCATTTGATTACATCCCTATGTGTTAAAATGCATACTGACATATTAGTTATGTCACAATGATCGCTAAATAATCTATCATCAATGTATGGTTTCTGTAAGCGATTTATACTGCTGTACAGACTGAGGTGTTAGAAGTTACCTTTTCACCAGGGATTCCAGCAGGTCCAATTTCTCCAGGTAAACCAATGGGTCCCTACATGAAAAAACAAATGGATTTTATTTGTATGATGCCCATGCCGCTTCGTGTTTTTGCATCTGCCAACAAACAAAGGGCAGATTGTGGAGCCCTTTTTCAACCTGGTGAGCCACCTACTCACAAGAGTAGACCCAGTGGTTTGCAAAGGACTGTTTGTGTGAGTCAGAGTTCGTCCATGTGAGTAAGTGTTGTACAGCCTAGCCCATAGGACTTCAGGGGCAGATAATTAATACTAATTCCCAACCTTCCCCTTGCTGGTAGTCTCGCCACAGCATTACAGAGCTTTTCCTAATATACCATTTTCTCTGTTGAGCAGACATCTCTGGTAGTAGCTTCTGCTGACGTTATGCAGTTGGGGCTAGATTGTGGCCTGTGGGAGGCACCTCCTGTACTCAGATCCAGATGCAATCAAGGGATGTTGGAAGAAGGGGAAATATTATTTAATTATTATTTAACTTTTATGTTGTGGTAGTGTATCCCACACACCTCCTGGGTGTGGTGTTCTGTCCCATTTAGTGGCACCGAGACCACTTAGAGAGAGATTAATGAGTCTGCTCTACAGGCATATGGCTTTTAGTAGTACTAAAAGTACTAAAAGTAGTACTTTCATGCAGTAGAGGCTCATGCATTTAGCACCAGAGGTCCCAGGTTTGATCCTGCCCGCCAACAACCAGGGTCTGTTGGTGTTACAGTAGCACCTAAATGCTACCACGAGGCTGGTCCTCATTGTGCCAGGTGCTCTATCAACATATAACTAGCAATGCTAATTGCTTTCCCAGTGCTTTAGTCCTAGCCACAAATTTCTAGGAAGCTATAAATTCATCAAAGAATATCCTCGATGTCACTGGAACGCAGCCCGGGCAAAACAAAAATACTATTGGATTGAGGTAATACTTATTGTCTCCTGAGCTTGCTAGGAATGGAACACCCATTGAAGTCATGGGGAGTTTTGGCTGAGAAAGACACAGGATCAGATCTTTTCCTAAGAAAATAGCTCTCTCATGGCCCTCTCCTACGAATTTCCACCAGTATTGTACAGGTTGTAACAAAAGATCTATATGGAGGGGTTCTTCACAGGGGTGTTCCACTAATAAAAGATAGGTCCTTTTGGAACTAGTCCACTCTCAGTGGCTTCAGTCCGCTCCCACTGAAGCCAATGGTAACACTCAACAGGCGGAGACTTAGGCCAATGCCGAGTACTTTTCAAAAATCTCACCCCCAACACCATGTAACACACCGCCACCACAACATTCCAAATAAATTAACAATTAAATAAAACACCTACATCTTTGTAGCATTTAGATCATTGTAACTCTAGGCCCTGAAACTCTAGGCCCTGATTCAGTAAGGTACTTAACGATGTGCTTAACTTTAAGTAAGCCTGTGTGTAGCCCAATTCACTTCAAATGCCTACCGTTAGGCAGGTCCCTAAGTACCTTGCTGAATTGAGCCCTAAATGCAGAAAACAAGGAAATTTAGAGCGAGGCCTGTTTTCCAACATACAGTTAAAACAGGACAACCCTTTGACTAGTATCCTGATATTTCCCACTGGGTATTAATAGTGGAGGGCAGCCTTAGCTTTTTTTTTCTTTTTGCTCATCTTATTTAGCAGGTGCTGTTTTTCTGTAGTCCACTTGGCCAAATTTTAATTAAAGCTGCAATTTTTTTCCATACAGTATTTCATACTCTCTGCGACAGGTACTAAGGCAATGAAAAGATAAATAAATAAATTATTTTTTAGGGATTTATTTTATTTCAAAATATATTGATAGGTTTCGATGTCCATTTTAGATACGACCATGATGAGATGGAATGTTGAGGGGCAAGGGTCCATATAAAGGCAGATAGACAGATGTCAAAAGAGATAATGGAAGCTAAGCAGCTACAATATCTGAAACCATATGGCGAAATGGTGCCACTTGCATGATTATTTATTTTTAATTTTATACATATATATGTTGTTCGGTGGAGTTATGCTGCCTTTTTTCTGAATCTCTCTAAAATGGATATATAATTGAAAATTACAGAGTATCCTCCCAGCTTCAAAAGACTTGGATGATTGACATTTCTTCTCTTGAGGCTGTTGTTAAAGCTTTTGGGCTCCCTCTAAACTCTTTCTTTCTTTCTTTTTTTTTTTTTTTTTTTTTTTTTTTTAAAGAAAACGGAGTCTTACTTAACAAACGGAGGGGAAAAGGCAGAAGGGTAAGCAGAGATATCTGTCCAGTGCAGAGTTTAAAGCAGTCTGTTGACAGTGTTTGAAAAATACCTTCCATAAAAGGCTTGTACAGTTTGCCTAGGAAAAAATGAAAACATCTCCAATGGAAGAAAATGTCCTTTCTGTAATCCATAACATAATTACAAACTCTCATTTGAATAGACCTGTAATCATTAATCCTACTGCATATGCCTTCCCTATATAGCCCACACATTGTTTTACTTTTACTAGCACTACCTCAGAAATCTACCATCCTGGAGACATATTCCTTCAATTTGAACTGCCTCCAGTTTCTAGGGTAGAAGGAAACTTTGAAAACGAGGCACTATGTAAACAAATGAGAGTCAAATTATAGAGGAAAAGGCAGTTCTTTATATTGAACAACAGAAAATATCTTCTTTTTATGTTCATTTTTAACCATTCTTTCATACCAATAGGAACACATACAGGAGAACACCAAACCCTGTCAACAAGACATCTTGTTAAAATGGATATGTTTTGTCAGTTTGTACATAGTAACAGCAGTTTATATACCAAGTGGAAAATTCTGGCTCCACTGAAATTAATGGGAGCTTTGCCACTGACATGAGTGAGCTCACCCCAGACATATAAACTCCATCTGACCATTAAAATCACTGGGACTTCTCACGGGAGTAACTCCTCACCAATGGAAGTCAGAGGTTCACAATCTGGCCCAGTCTAAAAAGAAAAGGAGTACTTGTGGCACCTTAGAGACTAACCAATTTATTTGAGCATAAGCTTTTGTGAGCTACAGCTCACTTCATCGGATGCATACTGTGGAAACTGCAGAACTTATATACACACAGAGACCATGAAACAATACCTCCTCCCACCACTCTCTCCTGCTGGTAATAGCTTATCTAAAGTGATCACTCTCCTTACAATGTGTATGATAATCAAGTTGGGCCATTTCCAGCACAAATCCAGGTTTTCTCACCCTCCGCCCCCCACCCCCACCCCACAAACTCACTCTCCTGCTGGTAATAGCCCATTCAAAGTGACCACTCTCTTTACAATGTGTATGATAATCAACCCAGTCTAATAGCTCTTAATTGTGATAGAGACTACAAAAACAACAAACCAATTACACCTACAGCCAATTTGTTTAAGGAAGTCTTAATGCTTTGAGGCAGTTTAGCGGCTCTGGGATTTGTGTTCTGAACATTACATTCACAGCCTGGACTGAGAGTAGGGACTGAATTGTGAAAAGCACACAGTCATGTTCTGAGAGACAACTCCTTAACTAGTGTCAACTGTCACAGCTTCAGGGATTTAAAAAAAATGGAGCTAGGATGGTTTAGTCCAGCTGAGTATCTGCCCCTGAATGTATTACAGGTAAGAAATAATCTTTATTCCTGTTGAGTGCATTTATTTTATTCTGAGAGAATTATAGCTAGAAGCTACGTGGAGCTGTGTTCATTTGGAAGAGTTACTTTCCCTGAAATGAGAGTTAGAAGAGATATTTCAGGTACTTTTAATTTTACAGGACACTCCATGGCTAGGTGGAAAACTGGAAGTGCCCACGCTCAAGGTTGGTTAGTGACTGCAGCCAGTTACTTCCAAGCAGGAGTAATGAGCACGGGCTCCTTCTCCCTGGGACATGAAAGCTGTGGAGAGGGTGGAAGAAACAACAGCGGGAGCGATAGGAAAAGAAAAGAAACAGTCAGTATAGAGAAGCTGTGAATGCCTTGGGAAAGGAAAGCACATTCACGATCCCAATTTTGAGCTATTTGATGAAGTGAAAAAAATTAATGCACATTCAGTATTTTACTAAATATAACAAATAATAACAGATCCAAATGTATGATTAATGTATTTTTATAGCAGTAAGGAAATTGCAAAACAGCATGTAGACATGGCAAAAATGATGTATGAATGCTGTCCCTTTGTTACACATATTGGCTGTCCCAGCTATGTATTGGCATAATGATGCCTTTTGCTTCTGTAAATAATTATCAGTAAATGCTTGACTCAACTCCTTCAATTCCACCTTGTCTTCTGAGGATGTTGCAAGTTTTTTTTCAAAAAGAAAATGCACAGAGCTGGTGGTCCCAGCTACATACTTGGAGGCAGCAGATTTTCAATAGCACAAATTAGAGTTAGGGATCCAATCCCAATGACTTTCAATGGGAGCTGGGAGCACAATTGCCCTTTGGTGCTTAGGAGATTGAGAGTTATGGTTCAGAGTGTTTCCTCGATTGTAACTCTTTTTGCATCTTGTTAATAAACGTGGAAGTTTTTGGCTGTTGTCTCTTTTTGGTAAGGTGCAAAACAACTCCTGTAAGCCACCTTTACTACATTCACAAGATATTTCTTCCAAGAGTTTCCAACTGGAAAATCATGCAAATGGGCCACAATCAGTCAGCAGCTATGTGCGCTCCAGGTTTTGAACACATTAAAGCATCATGAGGATACCTCTGATTACTATTAAATTCTGGAAGAAAACTGCTTTAGGGAGTCAGTGCAATTGTAAAACAAGTATTGTTGGAAACATGTTCTCAATTTCCTTGCTACCCTGAAGATCTGGATTAGCATGGGGTTAGCAAAAGTGGAACATTTAAAAAAAATGGTGAGTGAAGAAATAGCAAAAGGCACCTGGAATACATCATATAAGTGATCATGAAATATGCAGTGTTGTTGTAGCCATGTTGGTCCCTGGACTGACACTGCTTGTGAAGTCTGGCAGAAATATGAAAGTTACTAGTAATGTAGTAATATTCAACTGTGTTATGTCTGTAACACATTAAATCAGATTATGTGAATAAGATTCAGAAGTTGGCAACTGCTATCTCTACATACATAGGAATATAACCAAGTTTAATTAGCAGTAAGCAACTTTAACTAGCACTTAAACAGGTTTTTGTTTTTCAAGAGCAAAAATATTCACACACACTAGATAGCTGTTACTCCTTTTATGATTTAATTATTATTTTATTTCAGTCTATCAAAATCATTGCTCAATAGATTTATACTGGCGACAAAACAACAAATTCAGGGATTTCTGCCTTTAAACATGCTCTGTTATATATATATATGTGTTCAATAAAATCCACAATCAAGGCCACTAGAAAACAGCAGGTGAAAAATCACTGCTAGATTTTGTGATTTGTACTCTGCTCCCTATTTTCCTGAAATTTGAGCTGTATTAGAAATCTCAATGTTTAATATATTTTGATATCATAGCCAGTGTTAGGCCATCTCAATTACCCTGTGGAATACAGTATAAGAAGGGTCTGCTATCAGTGCTTGAATCTCACTAACTCTAGCGTCTGAAGTTGTAGCCCCCAGGGAGGCAGTTTGGGGTGTGAGCTGGCGAAGAAAGCACTTGGATAAGAGTTCAGAGCGTAAGGGCTTCACAAGGCCATAAAAAATATATTAAAATCTCAAAATGAGGGAGGTTCCTTAAGAAGGTGATATGTGTGAACGAGTCCTTTTAGAAACTTTGAAACAGTGGAATGAGAGAACACTGTAAGTCTGAGTGGGAGGGTAGCAACCTGAAATGAAAACTAAACACACCCTAACAGAGCTGACGTTGGGGCCCAACAGCTTGACCTGGGGGCTGTTATCCAGGATCTTGGTAATAGAAGCTTACAACAGGATGAGATCTTGTTGTGAAGACCAGATGGAAGAATCTCTTCCACTTTGATTTGCAGACTGATCGTCTAGAGAGGTTACTGTGCTGTTACAGGATCTTTTCGATCTATGTGGCTCTAATGCTGTCCGTTGTGCTCAGCCAGCCAACTTCCAGGTAATCAGAGTAAGGAAGTGGAGTCTGGGAGGAAAATTTAATATGGCAGACTGGGGAGAGAGATTGGTGGCTGTGTGGACAAATGCAATATGTCTGTGAGCTAATAATGTCTGGCCCAATAAGAGGCTGTAAGTGTCACTGTGGCCACATCCTGACTGATCTTCCTTATAACCCTTTGGGAGATGGGAAGAAAAGCACAGAGAAGCCAATGAAGCCAGGGGATGAGGAAAACATCTTGGAATGACCCTGGCCTTGATATCTGCTCTGGAGCAGAAGACAAGGCAAGATCTATCTCAGGGAGCCCCATCAGTGGAATAAAGGCTTAAGAATAGAGTGACCACTCATGGTTGGCTGAGTACTGTCTGCTGAGGCAATCCACCAGATCTTTGTTTGTTCTTGGTAAGTGAAGGGCCAAGGGAGTTATCCTGTGAAGCTGGTAGCATGTGCACTGCTTGATTGCTTCCTGACACAGGGAGATAAGCAGGCATCCTCCTGCCCATTGATGTAATACATTGTGGAGGTGTTTCTGTCAGGATATGTACTGTGGTTCCTTTCAGGAACAGTACTGGAGATACAGGTGCTAGAGGTATTGGTACTGGGGCCAGGTTGGCGTCAATAGTTATTAACAAGTCTGCTGTGGTATTGTTCAGGACTGTCGTACTGGTTGGTCTGGCACTGAAGGTGCCAGTGAGGAGTCATTGCCAGTATTGAGCTTCATGGCATAGGGCACTTAATTCTACATGGATACAACAGAGAGTCAGCCCCGCTGGCCTGTCCAGGGTGATCAGGCATGTGGGCTTGTGAGTTAGAAATGTTGGAAGGCCTAATGACTAATTTCTTTGATTTCTCCCATTCCAGAAAGAGGATCGGTGCCATGAGTTATCCCTTGAGCAGAGCTCATATCTGCCCTGCCTAGTGGAGGCGGTACCAGGTTTTGGCGCTGATTGCCAAATCTGGTTTGGAAGACTGAGGACAACTGAGTGAAGAGGATGCGGATCCTTTCTTGGTACCAGCAATGGAAGCCATCCAGGTAGAGTCTCTACTTACAGGAGTGCTAACACAGCGGGATCTCTGGGAGGAGAGTCCCTTTTTTAAACTAGAGGTTGCAAGCCTGAAAAATGGGAAGGTTAGTGGAGTTTTCAAGGAGGATGGGAAGGAAGAGAAAGGTCAGAAGAGAGATCAGAAAGTCAGAGACTAAGGTGAACATGATGGGGGTGCCAGCAGAGATTGAAGAAGAGGAAAATTCTTGATGATGTTAGTTTTCTTTTGAAAAAAAATGGCAACCTCCTGGGCAGACAAAGTGAGACTGAGGGAGCCTACTAAAACATTTACTGATGTTTATTTACAGAAACAAAAACATCTTTATACCAATAGGCTGAGCCAAATAGTTTTGATCTCATACTAAACTTTCTCAGAGTTCATGGGGCTCTTTAGATCCAGGGCTTTAGTTTGGCTCACATAAAGAAGCCAACTGCAAAGTTTGGATCCAGATCACTACAGGTTTGAGCCCATCTCTGCTTATTACAGAAGAGGATAAATATCTGCCAAAGGTAGTGTATTAAGTCAGAGTCCTTTGGCATCCCCAAAAACTCCCTTTTGGCACGGTGGTACACTCCAAAAATCAAACTGAATGTGTTATAGAGGAAAGGAAAAAGGAAAATAACTGAATGAAAAAAATGATCACGGCCATAAACCTTGTTAAAAAATTAGGCCATAAACTTTCATTTGCAAGGATTTCTGTACGAGTCTCTAATGACAAATATCCCTTTATAGAAGCCTCCTTGACATAAGCATTTTTATGGAAAATGGATCAGAGACCAGATCCCACATCTAACACATGCGTAAGGAAGACCAAGCATACTGCCAGAGCACATGCTTTGTGTTAGAAACCGGACTACAGTGCAATAATTGGAAACATATTGTATACTTAGTGCAAAATAGAGTATATAGTAATTTTTTAAAAGGCTTGGTTAGAGAGAAGCGGATATTCTTCCAGTTCCAAAAGAGTCATGTGTAAGCAGTTACCTGTCAGGCTATATAGACTAATATTTACTTTTAAGTCAAAAGAAAATTTTCCAATGAAGCATCATTTCATATAGAATTCAAAATTTCACCATATTCATAAGACATAATGTTAATGACATGATACAAATATCCATACAATATTTTCTTGCCATAAGAAAATCTTTATATTATTGTACTCTTTTCTTTCCATTCATCCATGAAAACTTTCCCTGCATCTGCACATTCCTCCCAGCTGGAAGATAAGATCTAACCTGTACCAATGCAATAATTATGTCTGCTTGTAAGGATTTATACACAGACACTTTTCTCAAGAGCCTATAAACTTCAGTCTTTGCAAAGAGTTTCCTTCACCTAGGTACAGTATTTAAAAAACAAACAAACAAAACCAACCAACATTCAGATTTCAACACATTAAACTGAATATTTCTAGGGTTTAAGACAGTTTCTTTCTATGTTAATTTTAACAAAACAACAACCATATTACAAACCTGAGCTTCTATTACTTTATGTCATACTGATATACCTAGAATTGTGTTTTCAATGTTTACTATGAAACACCCCCAACCTTTGAAACTAAAGTCCAGTCTCAGACCAAGTTCACCAGCCCTGCATTTTGAGACATAATAAGAGTTGGTGTTTTTAGATTAGTTTGATCTTATTTTTCATAATCAGCAGCAAAAATAAATTAATAATTACAAAGGTAATGCAGCTTATTTGCAAAAAAAATAGGCCTAATGGTTGTCCAGCTAGCAAGGCATCCGCTGTACCCCTGCAACGGCAATGCACATCACAGCTAATAATATGGGAAGAGAAGCATGCTCAAAAAAGCCACTCTGTTCCCAACGCACAAAGGAGGGGGTGGAACCTTGGCCTGTCCGCTAACACCATTGTGCTGGCTTTCTGGGAAACAGAATATTGTGCTGCAGACAGACTCAGAGCAGTTTACTCCCTCCCCGGAGCAGCAAGGGAGCCAGGAGGAGGACTGTGACTCTCTGAGTCACAGCATCACTCCTGATTGCTCCAGAGGTAGCACCAAAATGCAGATCCTTTGGATCCAATGGATAAATGAATCTGAGTTCATTCAGAGTTTTGAAGATGAAGGTAAAGACCCTGAAATGAAGCCCAAATCTGATCAGCACTAATGCAGAGTGCAGACAATTAGTTTTAAAGGCTGTCCTCTCTCCAGACCACTGTGAACATGGAACAAAAAGGAGCTGAAATGGAAAAAGTTTTGAGAAAATTCTGACTTCCTACACATAGAGGGGGAATTTAGCTAATGGGGTCATCTCCTGGGCCCAAGACACTTCCTTTGTCAATGCCAAGTAACTACTTGCCAGGAGCTGCCTATATGACTGTAAGCGAGGTACAACATACGTGGGTCATATTACTTATCCTTCCAGAGGGAACACCAAAAAGTTGTTTTTTAAAAAAATAATAATATATTTTATTCCGTAAGGGTTAGGAAAGGCTTTTCACTGCAGGGAAAGCAAGGAGATAGAGGGAAAATTCTTCCTCAGATGAATCTAAGTCCCTAGCAAGTTGGTTTACTTGGAGAAAGGAATAATGATGAAAATATAGAAGTTTGCATGTACACACACCTCACTCATTCTAATGCTGCCTTCCTCATCCATTTTTTGTTCTTGTAGCTTTCCCATTTTTTGCTTTGTTTGTATAACATTGTGCTGCAGTTGCTATACTCTGCAACCAAGCTCTCTCAATATCAAAAAGAACAGAAATAACATAGTTTTCAGAGTAGCAGCCGTGTTAGTCTGTATCCGCAAAAAGAAAAGGAGGACTTGTGGCACCTTAGAGACTAACAAATTTATTTGACAATAAGCTTTCGTGAGCTATAGCTCAGATAAATTGGTTAGTCTCTAAGGTGCCACAAGTACTCCTTTTCTTTTTGAGAAATAACATACTCTCTCTCTAATCAAGATCAGATCTAACTCACAAGCAGTACTGTTTCTGCAAGATTTTGGAACAACCTGAGATACTGAAGCATGTTACAATGCCATCATCCTTTACTAGGCAGACTGAGTTGGCTTTGCTTTACAATGCCATACGCCAGGAGCTCAGGGAGGAAAACTGAACAGGCTTACTGAATTTAGTCTTTTCCAAAACCTTTAATGCCTTGTGCTACATGTATTTGCTGATAGCACTTCATTCTGAGTTAGGTAAAATATGATGGTAGACTAGAAGATTGCCCAATGTGCAGCGCCTGACAACTAAACAGCTGTTTGATCACCGTTTCTGAATCTCACTGCTATGCTTATGCCACTTGGCAGTCTAAGCTTTTTGGTGAATGATCTGTATTAACAGTCAACCTTAAAACTTCAGATCAATTTCCTGCCTCAGAGCCTTTGTACTAAAAATGTTAGGAAGAGAACATAAGATCTATAGGTGCGTTAATCATGATTATGTTCAGAAGCACAAGGTTAGAAAGGCAGATGCCTTTGTCCTCTGTTCCACACACTGGGATCTGACTGTCTGTTTTGTTAAAATTTTCTGTCCTTTGAAATCGTATTTGGTAGTAAATCAAAGTAATCTGAGTAAAAGCCTCTGAGGCTACTTATTTTGGATACGTACATCCGGCTGGGGAAATGTATTGATTTTGTAGCAGATAGCTACAGTCTCACTGGAACCTTCAAAGGTGCAGTTGCCAGACTCCAGAATGAACTGAATATTAGAAAGAGAAAACATGTTGGCATCACTGCTTTATCCACAACTCAAAGATACAAATATCATGGGCCAAATTCTGCTTTCAGAAACACCACAGTAAATCCAGAGTAATTATTCTAGAGTACACCAGTATGATGTACCAAAATTCCACCCCATGCTTCTCATCTAAGATGACAGAGTGCTGGCAGGACGTTCTCATAAGCAAAGTGTTGGAAGTCAGTCTTCGTCCACGTTCTTCCCAGATGCCATGTGATGACACTACTCCTGTTAAAAAACAAAATGTTTTCCTGAATCATCAGTGTACAAAAGAGGTGCATTAAACTTTGAGATGCAGACTGACACGGGACCAGCAGTAAACAGCATGCTCACACCTGCACCATTATTGGGTGAAAATGAATACATATACTCTATAAACGGCTGTAAGGATCCACGGGTCTAGAATGTGTAGTTGTGGGGTCCTTGGATGACTGATACTTCCACATCACCACTGGGGAGCCAGCTAAAGGAGCATCCAACAAATACTGGAGGGTTATACACCTCAGGAAGTACTGCCCAAAAACACCAGAGTGACACAGAACCCTGTGAACACCTGTTTGGTCCTCACCAACTATTTAAACCAAGAAGTTGCCCCAGAGAGCTGTCTGAGCAACAGTGCAGACTCCAGCTTGCTGCTGCTACCAACCCTGTCGTTTGCCTTGTCTTGATCCTGATTCCTGCCATTGATCCTGGCCCCGCTTGACCTTGATACGTATCTCCTGACTTGGCTTGGTAACTAGTCTTGACTCCTGCCTTCGATCCCTGTCCAGGGGACACTACTGTTCCAACTGCCTATGCCCCAGCCATTACAATGCCATTTCCATGATCATTGGTCAGGTAGCTGCCAAATGTCTCTTCTCATATTCCATCTTCACAGGTGACCTTGATATACACATAGCCTGCTACATGTAAAGGAAGGTAGCTAGAGAACTGGTGGTAAAAACATTATGCTGGGTGTAAATGACTGTGACATTAAGAGTGTTTGAAGTCTGACGCCATTGCTGTCCAAAATGCAACAAAGAGGTTCTTTATTTCCAGCATAGCATCTGGTGAACAAGACTTAACAGATCTCTTCTGAATGGTAGATGTCATGCTGCCTCCCACAAGTAGCACAGCTGAGCATTTGCTGGGAGTTGTTATTCTGTTCTGCAGATAAAATCGCCTGGATTTGGAGCAAGATGCAGTTGAGACGACAGCACACCCTCGTGCAGGAACTGTTGGACTCACTCTTGTATGGTTCCATTTTCTTCTCTGTGAGGGCAGACCAGATGGAGAGCTCATTTAAATCAAGATTGGATTTTTTTCTAAAATAGATGCTCTAAGGATTATTTTCAGGAAGTTCTATGACCTGTGCTGTACAGGAGGTCAGACTAGATGATCGCAATGGTCCTTTCTGGCCTTGGGATCTATGAAGCTATGTGCCCCATAGCTCTCTTCTCTGAAGTACTGCAGAGTTCCATTTTGTCACTCCTCCAACATGTATGTGATGCTTTTAAGGGGGGGATGATAATGAGGTAGCGTGGACTAAGGCAATTCCAGTATCTGGAGCAAACTCAGGGCTAGGCTCTTTGGCTGCTAAGGACACGAGCCTTACACAGTGCAAAACGGCCTTAAAACAGCTGGTGATTCCTCACAGAAAATTCCCCATGTATGGGGAATCTTCACTGATGCAGGGCTGCCGGAGATAGTGTAGCCACCTCCTATACCAGCCGCTCCCCCTCAGTGCAAGAGGGAGGTGGGAGCATGATGGTGCTCAGCTCCATTATACCTGATTCTCCCCTAGTGTAAGAGGCCTTATACCAGCAGCATAATTTAGAGGACAACTCCACTTGGACAGCACTGAACAGGGAGCCACAACTAGGCTGCACCCATGGCTGTGCTCAGACATAGCGGAGAATAAAGACTTCTGTCTCTGCTTTACTGGATCTGGTTGGTGTGGTTGACCAGTTTATCCAGTGACATGCTGGGACTGGGATTTTGATGAGAGTGAACAGCCCTCTGGATTTGGATGGATTATGCTGGTAGGCTGGGGGAAATAGCCAGAAGAAATATCTGTGGTGATACCAGCTCCCTCAGTTAAGGTACCTTGCCAACTTTTCTTTCTCCAGATTTATAACTTGGCCTTTCATTGGATGAGGGAGCTGTTTCTGAAGGTCAAGATAGACGTATGGGCCAAACGGTGTTTTAATAATCTGAACATGGCCTTTTCTTTTGAAATTAACACTTAACACAGTGGCTTCACACTACTGTCATCTTGAGATCGGATTGCTGCAAAGGACTATGTGGTGCTCCTCCTTATATCAGTTGGAAATTTCAGCTGGTGAATACGGTGGTGGCCTCTCTGTTGAGTGGTGGTTCTTGCATGGAGCATGTAACACTTGTGCTTCATCACTTTCACTTCCCCTTCATTTGGGAGAGTCTATTTAAGATGCTAGTTCTGATCTATCAAACCATAAATGGTTTGGGGTGCTGGGTACTTCAAAGACTACCTCTCTGTCCATGTGGGATACTAAACAGCTGATTAAGGGCTTTATCAGTGAGGAATCCTTCAACTTTGCAATTTGCTTCTTAAACTGGTACACCGGAGCCTGAATTTGTTGACCTTCAGGTCATGTCACAATGTCTATCTGTTTTCCAATGCTTTTCCTGAGGGGGAGGGCTAAGTGGTTGATGGATACTGTCAGTTATGTGGGATCTGAGAGGGGTTTTACTCTTTGAGGTCTACAATATAGATGAAAAGCATTATATAAATGCAAAGTATTGTTATTATTACTCTATACATTCTTAATAGTCTCTCTTTTTCAAACCTTTATGAAGTAGGTTTTTGAGAATGGCGGAGCTAGTTGTGTCTTCTGATGCCCTTCATAGTATTGACCCCACATTCACTATCCTTTCTTTGAAAAATGTTTTACTCAGTTTGCTTTTCTTTTTCCTGATGTTTCCAATTTTTGTTTGTGCATCCCCCGCGTCCAGACTTTTCACCATAGTTCAAAGAACTTTGTCTATTTAGCATCTTGAAAATTCACTCAAAGCCCCGTTAATCTTTTTCTTAGAGCAAAGAGAATTGCAATTTTCCATTCCCCATAAATTAAACATCCTTTCCATGGGGGTCAATCCTGCTACATTTTGCCTCTGCAGGAGGTGGGGAAATTACTTACATGAGTTCTTCCCAAAAGTAACTCCACATCTCCAGATACACAGCACAACTTGCCTTATCTTCCCAAGGCAGCATGACCTTTTCTCTTACAGGTCTGCCTGCTGTGCAGCTAGCATCTGCAGCCAGAAGGTCACCTACATTCTTTGCTGGACCTTGTATTTTATTATTCTTGTTGCCAGTTTTTGTACTACTTGTATCTACTTAGTTTCCCTTCTGTGGTACTGAATGCTGTCCACAATTGGGCATACTTGTTTAAATGTACTTTAACAGGTCATTTATGAAGTGCTAGGATTATTTTTTAAGGGTTTGTGTTCTATGCCTCTGCTTACTCTGGTTTGTCATTTTGACACTAACCCGACATTGTGCTGTTAACAGCTTCTCTGTTTTTGCTGAATTTTTGCAGTGATTTTGGCAGGGAGAAATGTTCATTAATTTCCCCCCCAGCTATTCATAGTCTGTTACTGCCTGGATGAACACTAGCATTACTAAACAATAACACAGCTCTAGCAGGCAACGGTTTTAATCTCAGAGAATTTCAGTTTTATGGCACAAAACCCAAAAAACAATCACTTTCTTAAAATGTCTGAAGTTATCCATGTACTGGGATGCACTCTATACAACACAGATGTGGTATTTGTTTTGATGTGCTTGAAGCAACATGGTTTCAAAGATTTGCCAACCACCAATAATTTAAGCATATGAAACCCACATGCCAGCACAGTGAGATTTTTTTTTCCTCCTCACCCAGAGGCAATTTTCTCAGTAGTTGTAGCCAGTGTTTCTTTTGGGATGCTTTCCAAAAGATTCTCTCTCACTGGTATTGTAAATTTACTCTGGCTGGTGTCCCTTATTAAATTAACCAACCACTGTCTAAATGGATCTATTGATTCCATAGCAGATGATTATCTCATCAGCAAAGAGATCTATCAAAACACGTCAGTTTCTGATTCTGCTCAACCAAACCACACCAGCCAAAAATGGAACCTCACCATATAAACCAAGGTGAAACAGATGCAGCTTTTACGTTAAAATCATCCCTGCTTTGAACAGCTGACAGGTTTTACACTACAGGACAATATGCTGACAATAGCTTTGTTCAAGGCTTCATCACAGCAGCGTTTCAGTTTCCTTTATTCTTATTTGGACCATACAGAACTCAGCCATCCCAGCCAAGTACCTTTGTTTTTGTTCTCTTTAGGCACAATCATACGGGCGTCAGGAAGAATTTTTTATTTTTATATTATATTGTACAATGAGCTAGCTCCATGGTGGGGATGTAGTGTTTCATCATCTTCTGAGGCATCACCTTTTAGATTATATGGATCAGTTGGTCTCATCCAGTGTTTGACAATTCTGTGTTCTGATGTCAACTTTGAACCAAATCCAAAGCAATGCCTTATTAATATTACGGTATGTCTTTCCTTCATCTCTGCAACCACTTTTTAAATCTGGTTACATTTGCCTTAACTATGGAATTTTGATCCTGATGAAAGTAGTTGATAAATGATTCTGTACAGTACATCACTCTGATTTTAAGCTTTCCTTTGGTTACTTTTTTGGTCAAGGATTGATATGGGCCCATTACAACAGCATTTATTAGACAAATAATATTCTCCCCTCAAGAAAAATTGCAGTATATAGTTACGAGTGTTTTAGCAAAAGGAGCTTATGTGATTCTAGGGTAAGCATCCATAGGTGCCTCAGATAGCTATCCACAAACATGCAGAGAGGAACGGAAGGAATTTTAAATACAGAAAATGGTGAAAATCTCCTAGATTTAAAAACATTCTTAAGCAGTCCAAGTTCCAGCTGAAGAATAGTTGGCACCATGATTCATAAGAAGTTGAGAAAATAGGCTGGTTTTAAGAACTTTTCTATTTACTTTTTATTTCATATAGTTCATGAATATTATAGCTGCTAAAGTACATAGAGCTAAATCCAGCAGGCAGCTGAATACTGTTGAAGGAGGTGTATAGAGGCAAAGCGCTAAGCCCTGGCAACCCAGCTTTTGCTCAGCAGCCTTAGAGAGAGAATTCTGGGTAAAGAGAAAAAATATGAACTGTGCTCAAATTCAGATAAGCTTTGACTTTCCAAAGGTGTTTTGCACCCGAGTCACACAGGCACTTTGGAAAATTCCACTGTACGTCCACACTGAAGGAACATGGGAGTAGGAGGAAGGGAGTGTGTTGAGGGACCCAGGGTATAGCCAAGTACTAATAGTCTAAGTGCAATCCTGTACATGGAAATGATAGCCCTGATCCAGCAAGAAGCCTGTGTCTAATTCTAAGTATATGAACAGTCCCACCGAATCTAGATAAGGGCTTATGTGCACAGCGAGCATTTTCACCATTTCAGGATGACCAGCTGGAGATCTTCTCCAGTTGAGTGTATGGAAAAGCTGACCTTAGAGGGACCGAGAGCAGAAGCTGTCATTTGCGCCAATCATGTAGATAGAAATGCTTGCTACAGCTCCCAAAAAGTCAGCAGCTCAGTGCCCCTTGATATATGCCAGGCAGATGTTCTTGCTGGATCATTAACCACACAGTGCCTGAGTCCCCAGCATATTTCATCTTACTGGATCATGAATAACAAAACACCATGCTTAGAATCCCTCCAGGTGGCTGTGTCTTGCTCACGTTCAACCCTCTTGTGTACCCATGCAGGCTCAAGCTTGTGTTCAGCAGGGCTTACCCTGAGAAAGCTGTTCGCTGGAGAGCAATCCTTTTGATGCCTTGGCCAAAAGCTATAGTTCCATCAGCTTAAAAAACAAAACAAAAAAGCCAACCAAGAGAGCCAGCTGGAACCAGGGGACAGGAGAATAAAAAAAGGTGACAACCATTAAATTAGTACTTTTAATAAGGTGGACTCCTCATGTAGTTTGTTAATTAACTAACTAAAGTTATGTTAAAAAAAACTTTTGATAACATAGGCAGAGAATTCGCATGCTTTTATTTTGAGATTATTATATTTTCCCCATGTAGTATAACAACTTTGTTCACTTCAGTTGCAGGTTTATAAGTATATACACTATGTAATCTTGGATGAAAAGGGGAGTCAATGAAGTCCATTTAAAAAAAAAAGAAAAATAGGCAAGAGCAATAAACTAAGAGAAAAAATAATCAAATCACCACATGCCAAGTACAGCCCCTAACAAGGTTTGTGGCTGCCATTCCCCTGATCACTTTGCTTGTATATCCCCTTTCTTCCACCCATTGTATTGTCTCATTAGACTGTAAGGGTATGTCTGTACTGCAATATAACACTCAGGGCTTGCCCATGACAGCTGACTGGGGCTTGCAAGGGTCGGGCTGTAGGGCTATAAAACTGCAGTGTGGACATTTGGGCTCGGGCTGGAGCCCGGGCTGTCACCCTTTCCCCGTGTGGGGTCCCAGAGCTTGGGCCCCAGCTCAAGCCTGAACAATTGCCAGAGACCCTGGGGTTTTTCCCCCACTTTCCTCTGCAGCATGGGGCACAGGACACTTACAAGTTTAAATTAGAGTAAAGGGTGGATTCTCTGTAACTTGAAGTCCTCAAATCGTGATTTTAAAGACATCAGTAACTCAGCCAGAGGTTATGGGTCTATTACAAGAGTGAGTGGATGAGGTTCTGTGGCCTGCTATAGGTGTTTCATTGCAGTGTAGACGTACCCTAAAGCCCAGATAGATCTTCAAAGTTTTTTAGGTGCCTAACCCCAATTGATTTCAAGATCTTTCGATAGGGAGTGTTTCTTTTTACAATTTTTTGCATTATCCTGATTGGGGCTTTTGGGCACAACTGTAATACAAACCAAATTATTTCATCTGTTCCAATATACCACATATTTAGTGGCTGGGATTTTCAATATTCTTCTCTCCGAATTCAAAAACCAATATCCCTATAATCATGTGAATTTTAAAAGTTCAGGAAGGAGGCAAGCAAGATGAAGGAATTCACTGGTGTGTCTTTGCTAAATATTATTATTATTAATAATACTGTGGAAGTGCTTGGAGGCATAGATCAGACAGGGCTCCATTGTACTTGGCACTACACAAACATATAGTAAGTCCCTGTCCAGATGATCTTAGTCTAAAAGACAACTTAAAAACTTGTGTGTGTGTAAGAAAGGCTATATTCTGCAGTCTGATGGGGAAAAAAAATGAAATAAGTGTATATTGGCATAGCAATGCTGGTAATGTGGGTAGCAGACCTGACTCCACTTGGTCACACAGCTATTAAGTTTCAGTAAACATTCATCTCTGAATCTCCCCCTGAGAAGAGACCTTGCTCATTTCAATCATAAATATGCATCCCCACCTATTATATCAGCAACCAATTCTCTCCCATCTTTGCACAGATAATTTACCATCATTTACAAAATACACACAGCCCTTTCAAACTGCTTTTTAACTTAGTCAGCCAGCCAATGGTTTAGATATTTATGAACTGTTGAAGTAGTTCTGGGATCAAGCTGTTACTGGTATATATTATTTTTTTTTAGATATGCTGACTATCAGATATTAATAAATGTAATATATATGCGCATGCATTAAGTGCCAAGAACATTAAGCACAATTATAACAGTGATATAGACTAAACTGGCCTATACCATAATTCTATTCACTTAAGTTAAGTATCCCATAACTCCTTGCATTTGCTGAAACAAGCATTTGCATAAGCAGATAGGAAACTTGTAAACATGAAGACTAATTTGGTCTATATCTTAGTACAAACTAGGGAGGTACCTTCATGGACCAGTACCTGGAAAGCTAGTATCCATAAGATAGATAAAAAAGGAACAGAACAACAAGTTAAGGAACTAGGACAAATGGATGGGTTGGATTTTAATGATGTGTAAACCTGTAAAATCATTGTTTAACTAATACCAGCTGAAATTGTAACTTTGGGGTGCATACCTTCTGCATAAGGCGAATCTAACATCGGTGCACAAGATGGCTTATTGGAGACTGGCATTGCCCAGAACCTTTGTCCTGTACTATAGTAATAAACCTGACTGACACTGGTTATTTGGTCTCAAGTATATTTCATAACAAACCAAAGTATCGTCAAGCAATTGGCACTACAGTTTATCAATAGATATGATATACGATGTGCAGGTTTATTTTCAAAGTGGGCCAAGTGACTTAAGCTGGATCTGCCTGAGCATTTAAAAAAAAAAAAAATCTTGATTCAGTGGACAGTCCCATGAGCCATACCCCTGGTCCTCCTTCTGGGAGGATTCAGTCCCAAGAGCCCTCCACAGACTTGGGTATGACTAATAAGCTGTTCTGAAAGTTTTCCCAATTGCTCAAACATTTGAAAAGGAGTACTTGTGGCACCTTAGAGACTAACCAGTTTATTTGAGCATAAGCTTTCATGAGCTACAGCTTACTTCATCGGATGCATACTGTGGAAAGTACAGAAGATCTTTTTATACACACAAAGCATGAAAAAATGGGTGTTTACCACTACAAAAGGTTTTCTCTCCCCCCACCCCACTCTCCTGCTGGTAATAGCTTTTCTAAAGTGACAGGTTTCAGAGTAACAGCCATGTTAAACACCGATTTTTTTCATGGTTTGTGTGTATAAAAAGATCTTCTATACTTTCCACAGTATGCATCCGATGAAGTAAGCTGTAGCTCACGAAAGCTTATGCTCAAATAAATTGGTTAGTCTCTAAGGTGCCACAAGTACTCCTTTTCTTTTTGCGAATACAGACTAACACGGCTGTTACTCTGAAACCTGTCAAACATTTGAGTTTGTCTGGAGTTCCCAGAAGGCGATTTTCACCCACACAACCTACAGAAGTTTTTCAAAGCACTTTACAGAAAATGGTTGAGAGAAATATAAAGCAAATATCTCAGACAGTGGTGAACCACTGCCAGTACACTTCACAAATAATTAGCTGGAAAAAACTAAAGGAAGACTACATATGAAGGCGTATATTTATCATCACTATGTTAACTGTCTCTTCATTGACTTGAATGAGTTTTGAATCAGGCCCTTAATCTGTAGTTTTCAGTTTACCCATTAAAATGAACTCAAACTGGTAAAATGCCAGATTACAAACTACATTCAATCAAAAGGCAATCTAATTAGGGACTTATTAACAGGAGTGATTCTGAAGCACCCTTTAGACATAATTCCATGGTGTGGAAAGTGAGGGAAACATTTTTTAAAAAATATCACATGTACCTCAGTTTACATGTGTGATATTATCCTGTCTGAGTGCAAGGAGTTAAATCAAAGGAAGCAGGGGAATGAAATGGGAAGCAAAACAATGGCAAAGTTAAGATACAGTCCAGAAAATACTATAGGCCCTTCAGGAAACAATAGGGAAGCTATTAATTGGAGAATCCCTCCAGCCTGGCTCCAACTATGAGGGCAAATGTATTCTTCCCAGACCTGAGCCTAGGGAAGAGGACGGATTGAGTGGGCTGTCAGCTGCCCAGGAAGAAGAATGACAGGCACACAGAGAGACAAACTGCAGCAAGCAGGCTGTCATCCCAGCTTAGAGATGGGGGTAACTGGCTGAGAGGAACTCTCCAACAGTTAATGAGAAAAAAGATTTAAAGCTTAGGTAAGGGGAAAATAGGTGTAGCGGCCTTTTTGTTTTTATCCACTGCTGTGTGCTATGTGCCTTTGGGTGAGTAAATAATGCTTTGATTTGAATATGCTGTTTCTGAGTCACTATAATCAGCTACTGCCACAGGCTCCTGGAGGAAAAGGGTTTCCAAATGCCAAACAGGGCCTCTTGTGTTAACATGGCTGGAAAACATGGGGGCTGTAGCCCAGAGATGCAGTCTTCCTGGACTGCAGGAAGCCAGGCCTGATACTGGAGAGGTGCACTCAAGAGGAGAAAGCAGAGCTCACTGTATAACCAGGAAACATGGTTTTAAAACAATTTAAGTCAAACAGAACTACTGCAACATACAGCTCTCAAAATAACTTGTAAAAAAATCTAGAAAGAGCATTTAAGCTTACTGCTTCACCAGTTTTTCCAAGGTTTCCTTGATCTCCTGGTTCTCCCTGTTAATGCAGAAAACAGATTATATAGTGGATTATAAATTTTGCTTCTTGCAGGAGGGTGTTTTACACTTCTCCATTTTCCCAAATTCCCTTTTTGTGTTTCATTTTCTATATAAAACCTAAGCAGTAAAATTATACAAATTAAACAAAAACAATGGTTTTGCCTGTATGATCAGGTATTCTTTGGTTCTCTTTTTAATCCCCCTCTTACATTCATATCTTCCTTTTGTCAAATGGAAATTAAATATAAATACACTATATAATTCTCTTTATTAGTTCATAACCACTTCTAAAAGCAAATGTTATTTGTAACTAGTCTGTTAACTTATTTATATCAATTTGACAATACACCATATGGGGCAATTATCTGCATAAAGTATAATAATACTCAGATATTTAACTCTTCGATTTCTTTTCCAAATTCGCACTGTTCCACATTTATGATGGTTTTGCGAGACACCCTACTCTATACAACAGTTGGAAAAAAATTCTAAAAAACACTCAGGTTACTCTTCCAAAATGCTACATTAGAAAGAGATAGGAGTATTAGAAAAGAAATTCTGTTCTCACTTATTACACTGTAAGTCTTGCAAATCCATAGAACTCCATGGAGTCATGGTGGATTTACACTGATGTATTTTACAGTAGAACTTTACAAGAGAATGTCACTGTATTAATTATCTTGCTAACACTACATAAGTGGCAGTATCAGCCCTGTTGTCCCATCAAATACTGATTTGAGGAGCACTTGCTGTTATGGTGGCTCAGCTGTGAGGCATTGGGCTTCCCTGCAGCTAGAGCATCGGTGTGCAAGTAGCTGCAGCATCAGTGCCATGGAAGTCCTTTAAATGCAAAGTGACTGAGCTTACACCAGCCTTCCCTTGCACATACTCCAATCCTCTCCTTTCTTCCTGCCTCCACACCCCTATGTCCCCAACATTCATACTAACCCTCCTCAAATTGCCACTTATCTTCCCCTCTGAGCCATATGGAGGGACAGCAGGTGCCATCCATGTCCCCCAATCCTGTTGGGAGTATTCTTTGTTCTCCCAACTGAGGAGCCTGCAAGTAAGCAGATTCACTGGCTAGATGTAGGTCAATGAGTGGCCTCCTCTCAGGTGCTCCTCGTGGCCACAGGGCCACTCTGCAAGTCATCCCACACCTCAGTTTTCCTCTTGAATTCACAGTAAGTCCAATACAAGCATGTCCTCAAGTCCATCACAGTTTGTTAACCAAAACACAGTGCAAACATCCCAAGTCACACAACATAGTTCACATCATCCCTGTTCATGTAAACTTAAAAACCCAGCTCCTTTCTCACCATCCCAGTGTCTTCCAATAGACCCAGACTCTTTATCAGTTGTTCTCTGTCCCACCACCAGGACTGCCACCTGAGCCCTTCCTTCTGGGGCACAATCCTCCTCTTCCCAGTGGCAACTCCCACAGCCTCTCCGCTGAAAGCCTCATCCGATTCCTCTGGGACCCAGCTCCCCAGCAAGGAGATGCCAGCACCAGCAGGTAAGGCCCTCTGCTGCTCCCCTCCCTTCAGCCCTCTGGATCCAGCAAGCATCTCCATCTGCTGCTCCTTTCCTCTCCAATCCTGGCTTGGGGAAACCTGCCAGCAAAGCCCTTGCTGCTCTTCTGCTTTCAGTCCTCTCCTAGGAATTATTCTTCCTCACTGAACCAGTCTTCTCTAACCCCCTTAACTCACTCTCAGGCCTCTTATGTTTCCCAGATGGTGCCTTGCCCTCTTAATTGGCCCAAATAGGGAGCAGCTGTACTGGAACAGGAGCGTTGAGCCCAATTTCCTTTAGTCGTATTGGAAACCCTGTTACAATGTATCTCTCTCGCACAAGCACATACGTATGTCTGAGGGCATTCTAACCAGGGTGCTTGAACAATTTTTATAGTAGGGGGAGCTGTTGATGGAAACCATGTATTTGGTGTTTGTTATTACTAACTACTCCAAGGGAGGGTGTGTGGCAGCACCCCCAGTTCCAGCACCACTGACTCGAACTATATTCCATTTTCATATATAAAACCCAGCAGTATTACCTTCAAGCCTTCTGATCCAGGTTCACCTGCATACCCTTTCCGACCTGGCCTTCCCTAAAATAATAAATAAAATTAAAGATTTCTAATATTTGACTTTTACAAAAAATATATCTCCATTTCCTAATTTCTCTATTTATCAAAGGGTCTCTCTCAAAGAGATTTCATTAACTGTATTAAATGTTTAAATATAATATACTGTCTACTAACTTTATTGTACCGTGCATTTTACAGCCACTTTTCTGAAAATATGCTATTGAATATAAAAGAAAATATAGTACAATCAACAAAACCTGTATCAACTTTTACAACAGCCAATGGTTTATTAGAGAAAATTCATCAAAACCCAAGGATGTAACATACACTTCAATTTCAGTTATAAGAGACCATTAAGGTGGCAAAGAACAGAAAGGAGCTAATTCACTGCTGTCATAACACCACTGAAGCAGGGGGAGTAATACTGCCAGAGAATTTAATGACAGGTGTTCCAACTCCCTTTTCTCTATCAGACAGAATCAGCTCAAATTTCTTCTCTCCTTTGCTCAGAAGGAGTATTGTAAATTTCAGCTCCTGAGTTGTTTTACCTTTGGTTCGATGATTATACTTGTTGACAAATCCTGCTGCTATGATAACTACTTAATTGTAGCATATTGTTAGCTGAGGAGAAGTATGGTACCATTAATCAGACTGAGAGACCACAGATGAGGAGGCCTTTAGAAGCCTTTTACTGTGACCCGCTCAAGCTGCTGCAACTCGCACAAAACAAAAAGGCACAGAAAGACAAAAAGGGGATTCTTCTTCTGAATTTTCACTTGGCTATTTGTAAAACTTTACTTGTGCCAAGGGCAGTCTTATTTTTACTGTGCCATTTATTTTTTTCAAATATGTTTTATTTCCTCCTCAGAATAACTTGCAGCCTAGAAATCTTAGCCCAGCACAGTCACATAACTGCAGTGACACGTTAGTCTCTCTAAGTGATGGCAGCTTTATTTACCACACTTCTGTTGAATGTCCCCAAATTTCAATTAAGACTGCTTATCCAAATGTAAAGGTTTTCAGAACAACTGTATTTTAAAAGGACCGTCTTGTTTTTCTAGAAATACACCATGATACTGCAAAAGTACAGTACGTCACTGCAAGTTATGGAGATAACATGGCATATGCTGAGGATTATATCATTATCACACTTGGGACTGCAAAATGCCGAACACAATTACCCATGCCATTTGCAGTTAGCAGCTGCAAGTAAAATACATCGTGGAGCTCCTTGGTGCACAGTGAAAGCATGGCTGCTGCACAAGCGTGTACAGGGTGGGTACTCTGTAGACCAATGTGTGTGTGCAGGAGGTAGATACTGAAGTCTTCCTCCTGGCTGACTCCTTTGGGGTGGCTAGTCTCATCCTGTCCCTGTGCTCAGGGGAGCACAAACACTATAACTGTGCCCAGTACCTAATGGATGCAAACTATGTCTGAGAAGCTTGCAGTCCAAACACTCAAAACAAATATATACTGGGAGAATGGTGATGCTATACATCAGGGGTGGGCAAACTTTTCAGCCTGAGGGCCACATTGGGGTTGCAAAACTGTATGGAGGGCCGGGTAGGGAAGGCTGCGCCTCCCCAAACAGCCTGGCCCTGCCCCCATCTGCCCCCTTCCACTTCCCACGCCCTGACTGCCCCACTCAGAACTCCCAACCCACCCAACCCCCCTGCTCCTTTTCCCCTGACTGCCCCCTCCTGGGACCCCCTGCCCCATACCACCCCACCCGGGACCCCACCCTCATCCAACCCCCCCTTCTCCTTGTCCCCTGACTGCCCTGACCCCTATTCACACCCCCACCCCCTGACACGGCCCCCCCAGGACTCCAACGCCTATCCAACACCCCCCCCCCCGTTCCTTGTCCCGACTGCCCCCCCCCGAACCTCAGCCCCATCCAACCACCCCTGCTCCCTGTCCCCTGACTGGCCTGACCCCTACCTACACCCCCTGACAGGTCCCCCAGACCTCCCACACCGATCCAACTGCCCCCTGCTCCCTGTCGCCTGACTGCCCCCCAAGACCCCTCCGGCCGTGGCCCCCTTACCATGCTGCTCAGAGCAGCATGTCTGGCAGCTGCGCCGCCTGGCTGGAGCCAGACACGCTGCTATGCTGCCCTGCAGGAGCGTGCTGCTCCGCTGCCCAGAGCGCTGCCCATGCGGCAGTGTAGCTGCGGGGCGGGGGGACAGCAGGGGAGGGGCCGGGGGCTAGCCCCCCCAGCCAGGAGCTCAAGGGCCAGACAGGACGGTCCCGCGGGCCGGATGTGGCCCGTGGGCTGTAGTTTGCCCACCTCTGCTTTACATAATGGACTCCTCTTAAAGGCTGATTGACAATACCACTGTAGGTGAAAAGCCTTAAAAGGGAAACTACAAGTATTGTACAGATACTTGAAGTTCTCCTTAGCAGGAATTTTCAGTCTTTTGAGCATAACAGCTGCAACAGACGGAATGATTGTGATTATAGGATCAATAGTCTGCACTGGGACCTTCACTTACAGTATACCCATCAAAATCAGGGCAAAGTGCAATCAAAGCAATGGGCACTAAGCTACCTACTTATTTCTCAGGGCAAGGGCACAATCTAGGTCTTGGGTTCTGTTACCTTGATTTCTCTGTGACTGTATCTATCCCTCAGTGCCAATGTCTGGGCATGTTCCCTGACTCTCTGAGCAGTCTCTGTATGTTTTGAGATTATATATTCTTACTAAGTTCCCATGATACACACTTTAATCCCATTTTTTTCTGGCAGCCACAATAACCCTAAAAGCATTCCATTTTGTTACACAAGTTTCAACAAGTCCGGACAGACAAGTGCTTTGGTAATATTCTTTAGTTGTTATAAATGGGTTAAATACAACCCAGGGTAGCAGTGCTGCCAGAGAGGAGGCAGTTACTGAAGTCAACCCATTTGAAACAATCTTTGGCTGGCACCTTCCATTTGCTGAAGTTGCAGTTCCAGTTTATGATCAGCAGGCCCAGTGCCATCTTAACATGAGGAGACAAGTGCAGGTGCAGAAGAGACCATACGGGAGCATCAAATGAGTTATTTGAGGGCATGATTCCAAGTCAGAAGTACTGAAACTGTATCTCATTCTGACTTTACAAACTCTGCGTTAAGGGCTATGCTGTCACTACCCTGCTCAGTGTTGGTTCAACCTTTCCACATTGGATCCAGTTACGTGGGAGTAGAATGGAGAGAGGTATGGTAATAAAGCCTAGGGCTTTGCGAAGAGTGTCGGCAGAACCGGAGAAAGCATGGTTTGCAGGAAAGTCACATTTCTATACATGGGTCAATGATGCGAGGGCTATAAGTGATGGGTTTCTACAGACTATTGCATGCACAGGGGCTGTGAAACTATTCTATTGGAAACAGACCTGTGTTATTTACACCCACTAGCTCACAATATATAATAGTTTTACTTGGAATTCCCACGAGAAAAATCTAACCTTCTAAAATGTAATGATATACCACTAAATATTTATCATTCATTTCTACAGATTGTGAAGCAGTTTCTGCAACCCTTCTATTGTGCAGCACTTACTCCTCATTAAAGTAAATGGGACTAGTTCTATAAGTGTTACGCAACCTAAGTAAGGGTTGAAGAATCTGGCTTTATAGGATAATTGGTGTCATGTGATAAATTAATTAAGGGGCACTTAAAGTTAGGATTTATATGGCTCAGCTACAGGAGTTGGCTAGCATGGCAAATTTGCAATAAACTAAGAACAATTTACAGTCTATATTCTAATTGCAAAGAATAACCCTGAAATCCATGCCTATTGTTTCGAGTTGCTCAATAAATCTGAATATGTAAAACTTAAATTGGAGGAAAACATTCTTTTGAGTGATTGATTTAATAGTTCACTTGCTCTTGGAAACTGCAGTTATGAGGTTAATAGTCTACCTGATGTTTTACTTTCTGGACTTTGTTGTGCCAACTTGTATTACACTGTCGCCTCTTCATATTAGCAAGCAAGTTTTCATACACAGAATCTCACTTACAATTTCTTCAGGGGAAAAATGGTTGGAGCTTGCTCTGAATCATCTCACTGGATGAATCGGTATTCAAGTATCCACACCACATACACACATTTCACAAAGTAACAGAATTTAGCAGGTTCCCGTGTAATTATTCCCCCCCCCCCCATATTTCCTTTTCAATCATTGTTAATTGCCAAGATATTTTGGGTCCAGTTCAGATTAAACATGTACAACTGTGTGTAAGTCTCTTGGTCAAATTTCCCAACAACATAAATGGCAGTACAGGTCACACATCAGATGAAAATTGATCATAAAATGGGTGAAAGTGGACGTAAGTGGGAAAGTAATGTAAAACTGAACACAGATTTGACAAGAAAACATAAGACGTAAGATAAAGTAAGGGTGGCCTCTCCTAATCCTACATCATTCTTGGAAAAGGAACTTTAATGAAGTAAAAAAACCTAAGGAAAATGTTTTTTTTCTTAATGAATGAATGGAATGTGCCAAGCCCCCCTTCAGGGAAGAGAAATCAAGTGCACCCCTTTCACCCTCAAAATGGCCTATCCATTTTAATTTCTACATTCTACATGTTGCCCTCCTAACCCTGGCTAGTCCTTCACATGACCATAGCCCACAGAAGGACATGGACCACACTTTGGGATATACTGCTATAACAGAATGATTTTAAATGCTCAGGGAACTTTGCTGGGACATTCTACACCTTCCTAGGAGGAACTGGTTGACAGGCTAATATATCATTTCACAGATTATTTGTGGCTTTTTCTCTTCATCTGTCTCTCACATTGGTAATCAGGGAATATCCAGCAATATACTGTTTAAATTCATTCTAATGTTCTGAAAGATTCAAATCAGTGACTAAATGGCAAGTTAATCCATTTTCCCCTCCAATAATAATAAGGTACAAAACCCCTAACCAGCTGATTGACTGACCTACAGTGACATAGTGATATTAATGTCTGGATAAACTTTATGACTGTTTGTTAACTGTGATTAAATTGAATATGCAGAGGCATCTCTTGCATGTGGCATCTATTGTATTTTCATAAGCAAAATAAGCTAAAATGAAAATCAGAATACGCTACTCTACATAGAGTATAAGAACACATAAAAGAACAATCCAGGCATTTGTCACTGAGCTAGTATGAGAGGGAAGGTTTTGGTAAGCGGTGAGCCTGGCAGCTGGATTTTACTTGGAGTTGGCAGTTCAAAAACCTCTCTTTATAATTAGCCAAAGGGAAACACCTGGAACTTTAGATTTGGATCTGGAAGTTGAATCCTGGAGTTCAGCAAGGAGAGATCCTGTGTTTTGGTTCTACCTGTTTAAGATATATGGGAATTCCAATCCAGACCTAAATTTGGGATCTGCAATCTGGGTTCAGGTTCATCTCATTCGTTCAATAGCTGGTAGTGGAATTTGTTTGGGGCACTTGTCATTGTGAAGATTTGGTCGCAAGTTGATCTTGTAGATTTGTAGAGGGGATCTTTGCACATGCCTAAGACTGGCCATGACACTAATGTCTTTCACCTGTAGATAATAGGGGCATATTAGATATAAAAAATAGATGAGATATTGAAGAAGGACAGAAAAAAATTCTGAGTTTGGCCATTGACATCAATGGGAGGAGGATCATAACTGTAATCCCTTTGTTTCTTTAGTATGGTAAATTCTCTAATAACATTAGCTTTCATAATGTGTTTTGAAAACTCTGTTCATGAAACTTGGAACCAAACACTGTGAAAAGCAAGACATGTAAATAGCTTGTTGATTTGGATCTGAACAAGCATCCAGGCTTGTTCAACCATATTTGGGGTACATTTGATCGAGGCCCATCCTCACTCCCATGTAACCATCCAATCTCCCCCAACCCATTTTATGAGAAGAGGTGCAGAGACAAGGGTAGGCAGGAGTGGGGGAAGTGTGAGGAAGGAAAAGGGATCCGGGGTAGGAATAGGAAGAAGTAAGCTGGCAAGAGGTCCTGAGACAGCCTCAGGCAGAGGAAACAGAAGTATCCAGGCCACAGTAGCTGGGTCCCTGAAGCAAGGGGGAAAAACTGGCAGTTGAAACACACAGAGAGAATCCTGACCTCCTACCCACCCCAAAATCCCTGATTCTCTTGCTCTTTTGTCTCGGCAAGGAATGTGGGCTAGTGATCTGCTCCAAAATATCTGAGGTGAGCCATGGGGTTGAAATCTTCAGTGTTCATGAAGCATATATTGTCCATGCATTCTTCACTCAAAATTGTTTGTCATCATAGAGAAATTAGTGCAGGGGTGGCCAACTTGTGGCTCCAGAGCCACATGCAGCTCTTCAGAAGTTAATATATGGCTCCTTGTATAGTCACTGACTCTGGGGCTGGAGCTACAGGTGCCAATTTTCCAATGTGCCGGGTGGTGCTCACTGCTCAACCCCTGGCTCTGCCACAGGCCCTGCCCCCTCCACCCCTTCCCGCCCCCTTCCCTGAGCCTGCCATGCCCTCACTCCTCCCCCTTCTCCCCCAGAGTCTCCTGCACACCATGAAACAGCTGATCGGGAGGCGCAGGGAGGGAGGGGGAGGAGCCGACTGGCGAGGCTGTTGGTGGGTGGGAGACGCTGGGAGCGGATGGTGGGAGCTGCTGGGGGGTCTATTGACATATTACTGTGGCTCTCTGGCAATGTACATAGGTAAATTCTGGCTCCTTCTCAGGCTCAGGTTGGCCACTCCTGAATTAGTGAATCATTAGTAGGGTTACATGTTTGTCACGGTGAGGAAAATGTCACAGGTAATGTGACTTTTCTGTTTGTCTGTGACTTTTCAAATTTGAATGAGGGGACTCGTACTAGCACTCTGGCCTGTTGGCCATACCTGAGTGTTGCCGTTACCCCACATACCAGGTTGCAATGCCTAGAGTGGGGAGCCAGGCCCAGCCCCTCCAGACAGCAGCTGCCACTGTGGGGTGAGTGTGGGACACACTCTATCTCCAGCCATGCCTCCACCCTGCTGGGGCCTCCCCTCCTCACAAGGCTGGGATTAGGGTTGCGGTGCAGGGGTGGAGGATGCTGCTGGAGGTAGCCTGTGCCCTCTCAGTGGCAAGAGGAGGAGGAGGACGACTCTGTCCTATGATTTTAGAGAGGTATAGGTCGATTCCATTTGTTACAACTTTTTTTTTTAAATAAAAAATCATGGCTCAGTCACTTTATGTTTAGTACAAATAATCACTTTTCTGGAAAAATGGTGCGTAAATTCCTTTACACACCACTTTCCTCTAAATTCATGCCTTTAACTAAATTAACCGTGACTGCTCTGTGGTTTTTGATAAAAGCTGTTGTGACAAATCTGCAGCTCTAGTCATAAGAGCTTCTGATTTTTCAATTTTCTATCAGAAAAATTAAAACAAAATACTTCATTCCGGGTCAAGTTGGCCTGAATCAAAAAATTTCCGTTTCTTGAACCAAATCGAAATATTTCCTTTTGGGTCAGTTCGACATTACTCTGTGGCTGACAGAGCTTTAGGGTTGCCAATTTTGGTTGGATGTATTCCTGGAGGTTTCATCATCTTGGAGACTCCAGGTTAATCTTGGAGGGTTGGCAACCCCACAGAGCTTCTGCAGTGCCTCATACTCCCATGGCTGGAATGCATCTCCTATGATGCATTGCAGTCTCTCCTTTGTCTGAAATGCCACAGTGCATCATGGAAGCTGTAGTCAGTTCCGAGAGCTCACTCCATAAGAGAGAATGTGAGTATGAAGTATGCAAACTACAATTCTCATGAAGCACTGCAGCAGCTCAGGCAGATGCAATTCAATATCAAACCATGCCTCAACAAAACATTTCAACATTTACTAAACAAAATTTTTCCCAAATTTTTGTTCTGTGAATTTTTTTTGATATTTTGAATTTTCAGCCCAATTCAGGATGAAAATAAATGTTGAAATATCTGAATGTCCAAGGTTGACTGGTATTCTAATTTCTGACCAGCTCAATAAATAGGCAAGAAAGGCAAAGGACGGGAGAAGGGAAGTAGTATTATACCCATTTTACAGATAAGCAACTGAGGCACAGAGAGATTAAGATCACACTGGAAATCTATGGCACAACCAGAAAATGAAAGCAGATCACTTGAGACTCAGTCCAGTGGCTTAACTACAAGACCATCCTTCCTTTCCATTGAGACCTGTGCTTTGAGTTGATTTGTTTAATTTGCTTTAGACAAAGTTCTGCTACGTTACCCTGCACTCTATTGTAAATTATTATCCAGCACTTATATTTTCAAGTTTAATTATTTCTTGTGTAAATGAGTTTAGAGCCTAATGGATTTTAACAGCTAAAAAATAAATAAGAGACTCAAAGTGTGATTGTATAAAGTCTATAAAAAGACTGTAAAACTGGCATTGTGCAGTTCCATCTTTATTGCTGTCAGTGACTCCATATCAAATGTGATTAGTTTACAATTAAAAGATGATTTCTGTAATAGCCAGCCCTACAAATGCACACTGAGATCTGAGAACTGAGTTGTGTTCTTTTCTTCTCATGCATCATTTCCAGTAATAAAGGTTCTGTAAGCCAAATTAAACCTTCAGATACACCTGTGAAACGCCATTGTCTACACTAGGGTTGGACAGATGCAAGTGCCTAGAATTTAGTAAACAATTCTGATAATGAGGGACATAATCCAGCTCTCTTTATCAGCTGTGTTGACTCTGTGGGGCTAATAGGAGTAATACAACCAATAAAAACTTTTTTGACACTAAAGTGAACAGATCTGACTCAGAATACACACAGGAAGGAGATCCATTTTTACACAGTCATTTTTCAGAGTAGACTCATCCTTTAAACTGTACTTTTTGTTAACTATAGTAATTTGTGTTTGTAGTAGTAATGTTACTCATACTTACTCTTGGTCCAACTCCTCCAATAAGTCCAGCTGGTCCTTCTTCTCCCTGAAAAAACAATCAGGACTTGGAATAACTTTTTTGATACTGTATTTAGTTTTAAAACCTGAAAAGAACTATATTCACTTATATTAAAATCTTAAATTTGCATAGTGAATGGACATAGCTAGACATCTTTACTGTTAGGATCTAGGTTTGCACTATACAGGAAAGGGTCTAAAACTGACCTCATCTCAGCCTACAAAACCATCAAACACAATCTGCTTAAGAAAAGCCCACAAACAGAGCTGCTCAAACATTTTCACAATTTTTGACCAGCTGTACTGAGAAGATAATGGGGTTTCACAGATGTATCTGAGGGTCTAATTTGGCATAGATATGCATTTGTCTCTCATGGAGTCTAGTACTCTGACAGAACTTTGTCTTGCTCTGCATGGTCAACACATAGTTATGGTTTGATTCCTAAGCAAGCAGAACAGTTCTCTTGCCTCTCCAAGCAGATGGGAATGAGTGTGGAGCCAAAACAGACTGACAACGTCTTCTTTTCATCCCAGCTGCCAGGAGTACAGGAGAAGAAAGAGGAGACATTATAGTGTTACCAAGAGCCTCAAAATAACCATACATGACCGTGTATTGTAATGGTAGGCTTTTGAGGTTGCCGCATTACATTATGATGTTAAATCAAGATTCTGTATTATAATATCAAGACATGATGTCATACTGTGATTATTTGATGGTTCGGTGACTCCACTTAATATGAAAGTATTTCTCCAGCTCTTGGAGGCAGAGATGCTCAACATGGAGGAGAACACAGCAGTCTGAATGGAGGAAATATGGTCTGCATTTTACATGGCTTCTGATTAAACTGATCGTTTTTTGTCACCATTACTCATTTATCATTTAAAAGCACTCATGATAACTCATCATTAAATCAGCTACATAAAGCTCTAGAGCTCTACCATCAGACTCATTATCTGATTTAATGCATTTTTACCAGCTATCTCAACAGCACAGAACAGCAGGGCCGCCCAGAGAATTCAGGGGGCCTGGAGTCTTCGGCGGCGGGGGTCCTTCTGCTCCGGGCCTTCGGGGTATTTCGCTGAAGACATGGAGCAGAACGACGCCCCTCCGCTGAAGTGCCACTGAAAACTCTCGTGGGGGTCCCTGAAAACTCTTGAGGGGGCCACTGCGGGGCCCAGGGTCTGGGGCAAATTGCCCCCACCTCAGGGCAGCCCTGCAGAACAGCACATGGAGTTGAATTTAATACATATATATATTTTATGCTAATGAATTAAGAATCCTTGATTAATAAGTTTATAGGATGCAATCCTGGCCCCACTGATGTCAAAGGGAGTTTTGCCATTGAATTCAATGGGGCTAGGTTTTCACCCAATATTCTTATTTAATATTATTATTTAAAAAAACCTGTCACTGTTTAATTCTGGATTCCACATGCAACATTCTGGACCCACACTCCTTAGACACTCTACAGAGCTGCTGAAATAAATCTTATAATGACTGCACAATACTGTAAAATATCTAAAAATCTCCCAAAATGGAAACTTGAAATCCTGCATGGCAACACTGTCCATCCTGAAGCAACGTTTTCTTATACAAAAAAATGGGGTCAGATTTTTTAAAAATGTAACTTGTTGACTGGACTGTGTTTCCATCCTACCTCAATTCCTTTCGGGCCTGGGGCCCCCGGAGGCCCTCGGTCACCCAGAAGTCCCTAAATAACAAGACAACCAAAATGAGATTTTATATCAATCAATAAGCCTGTTTGTCTGGTTTCTTTCCTCTTACAATCATGCAGTGAATGACAGGCTGAAAGCTGAGGAAGGAGACATCATTATCTGCTATTGTTCATTTCCCTTAGAAAGCCAGGAGAAAAGCTGCCCTAATTCTAACATCTGCTGTAACGCTACAGTATCTAACGAAGTTTAGCTACATCAACATTTCTAAGATTCAGACTATTTTCATTTACCTTTTGAAGGAGGAGGAGGATCAAAGTAATTGATGTTCGCAAGAGAACAGTTTATTTTTGTTACACAACATTTGTTTGAATTTGATGGGCTGCTTAAAGAGGAACTGAGAAATCCCCTGTAAATCTAGGTTTTGGGTAATATTTAGGGTAATATTTGGTGATAATGAAAATTGACTTATATTAAAACTATTCTTCTCTCCACCAAACTCCTCATTTTATGTAGTTATTTCCCAAGGTCCAACACAATACCACTTACACTACCAAAGCAGATCAGTAAATCCATCTTTTCTTATTCTTTGGTGGGATTACGATTGCTGTCAGAACACAAGCATTACAGAAATAGCTGTACAAAGTTTAGACTTTTATATTTTTACCCAGCTGCAAGCCACTTCCGAGCATTGACTCTGAAGGCAATTAGCCATGATTGAATTTGTAACAAAATCTTGGTGAGTAGCATAAGACAGAACGAAATAAAAGTAAGCTTTGCTGTGTGCGTGACTCGGCACTGCTTTGGCAAGGGTGATATCCTGTCATGTCTCTAAACTTTATTTTCAGTGTTGTCCTGACAACTTAATTTTCAGTGTAGAAAATAACTTTGGAGACTGAAGACCTCTATTTATCCACACAAGAGGTACACCTTAGTAGTGGCCTCACATATAATCTTTCTACACTGCCAAACCTATGTACCCAAATTCTGATCAGTTAGAGAGGGAGTTTACAAAGATTCAACCCTCAGCCAATATGTCGAGAATGCCTACTGAGACGTCAAATGTAATGCTGGCATTTGTTCTGTGGATTGGGAAGTGATTTGAGGGTATCAAATCATTTAGAACTGCCGCCAGATAGCAATGATATTCAGCCATTACAAACCTTGGCAGGATTATATCCTGTGTCCTAGAAGTGAAGGACATATCCCATTGCCAACCCTGAGTCATCACATCCTCTTACAGCAACATTTGTAAAACTCCACTACACAGACTGAGGAACTAATGGTGTTTCAGACACCTTGGTTATCCAAGTTATAATGGTAGTAACTGGAATAAGCACTCAACCCGGCTTTATGACAAAAAAGATCTACGTAAATATATTATTATTGTATGAGGGAAGCCAGGCTTACTTATATCAGGTAAAGCAACGAGAACAAAAAATCATCTCTTATGAAAGAGATCATTAGCCTTTGAAGAAATATTGGATGGAAAAGCTCCAACTCTCAGCGTTATTAAATTTATGAAATTTAGACTGAAGGTGCACACATTTGTCCAGCAGCTGCCTGCCTGCTTAGCACACAAAGCAACACTTCATAGAAAATGTATCGGGCCATCTCAAAATACCGAGTCTTATTAAAGCTCCCATCATTTGATTTTATCTGGAATAAATTACGATGGAGAACTGCAGCTGGAGAGCATCTCTCTGGCAAAAGCAACAGCAAGACACTTACTCCATAAATAATACTGATCTTTAGTCGGTGAAGAAAAGTATTTCCTTAGAAAACAGAACTGTTATTTCACTATGACTTTTCAGTGTCATTTAAACTCATGCAATGGTGCAAATATTAGCAAATTTCTTAGTTACTGTGTGTGTTCCTAGACTGTACTTACTCAAATTTGTAAAGAACACCTCGGCCTTTAAAACTGATAATTAACTGCAGTTTCCATACCCACACTCTGAGGTTTCAGGCAATGAACAGAAAATGAAGGTAGTCTTTAGAGATGTGCCAAAATGTCTGGAAAGAATTCAGGGAGTCAGCAAATGGGGGTATCATGTATTTCCCATGTGTTCAGAACTTTCCATTCGACCCTCCCTTACAGGATTAATAGAACTCTTAATAGCCATTTATAGGAGGTATGCTACCCAAACAAAACATGAATGAGCAGAGGAAGGAAGCTCGCAACTATTTCCATGGTACAACATGTATTGCTAGAGAAACCATTATGATATTTATATAGTGAGCAGGTCTGCCTTACTTTTTACTCTGGCTCTTGTAACATGCAGCCAAAAGTATTTGCAAGAGTGACACAACGAACAAACAACAGAAAGATATTTCAGAACTTCCCAGACTAAAACACTCCTCTTTTTATTAGTTATTATGCAAGTGCCTCATTTTTATGAACATTGGATCAAGATCAAACACCTTCTAAGATATTGCTTCCAAGATGAATAATGTGCTGTGGACCAAACTATGTAATGTATCTTTCGTGCATTATTCTAGGAGTTCATATTTGTTAATTACTGTAGTAATTTGGATAAAATGGCCATCCCAAAGTTCTACTGGTCTTCAGAGACAGGTATATCATGTTTGCATATCTTACACTCTATCATGATGGTTGGTTTCTCTTATGCTAAAATATAAAGACTACGCCACCTTCCTGGCACTTTGTGCAGATTTTGTCTCTGAGGAAGCACAGAACAGAAGAATGAGGAAAAGAGCAGCTTGGTGAAAAGAGTGTTCTAAAAATAAAGACTAAAGGAGACTCTTCAAAACTGCAGTGAACGCAAGACCACTGGGAATCCTAAAGGCAAACATTTCCAGTTTCATGTAGCTCTACTCTCTAGGTATTAGGAGCAGTGCAAAGGCTATTCCACTTTGGTAACACTCCATCTCCAATGTAAGTCACCAATTCTCTTTGATTAGACCTGGCTGTCCAAGCTTTTTGTCTTTGCGAGCCAATGTGCTGGAGAGACCACAATGTCTTGTAGAGTTATGGAATTCTTGCTGTATTAAATGAACTCTGGAATCTTAAATACTACGGGCTCTCTCTTAGCATTTCTGTTGGGATTTGAATGAAAGGAGATAGACTAGTATTGTATCTCTGAAACATAAATCCACTACTAATAGACCAAATTAACATTAACTTTGAACTGCATATACAGGGAAATAATATATATCACATCACTAAGAAGGGCTTTGAGCTCATTTACACTATAGATGCATTAGTTTGGATATTTAAACTGAATCTGTATTTTCTAGATCTAATTTAATTCCACTTCTCTCATGTCCACTAATGCATAGGCCTGATGTCTCATGGAAAGATCTTACAATTCATTAATCTTACCATTCATGGAAAGATCTGACAATTCATTAATCTTACAAAAACATAATAATGACCACCCAATAGTATTCATATTAAACAAGCATAAATGGTAACAAATTAACTCAGCCAGCCAACAAATCAGAGCAAAAGAAAAGCTCCTCTCTAGTCATCTTTGCCTCTGGAAACATAACCTCAACCTTTCCCCCAAGCCCTATAAAATAAATGGCTTTTGCAGCATGCCTAGAAGGTTATCATGTTTGGGGTGATGGATCAAGGCTATTTACACATTTGACAGATGTGGGAGGCAAGTGAGAGTCTGAGGTTGACCAGGTTTCCAGTAGTTGGAGTGACTATGAGATCTGAATGAAGGGATAAAAGAAGATGGTGTTTGGTTTTGTATAATTCTTACTGTTTATTAGGATGTCAGTGTTTAAAGGATATTATGGCCAACCCAGGGAACATATGAGACTCAAGCAGACAAAACTTCAGGAAACGGCTGAAGCAATGAAGGGTAACAGAGATTTAGGTAGTATTTGCATAGAAACAATACGTAAGCTCGTATTTTTAAAAGCAGATGGCTAAAGGGTTAGAAAAACACCAGTGTAACTCCACTGTCTAAAACAGAGTTAAGCTTTGTCTACATAGGAAAGTTGAACAAGTATAACCTAATGAGTGAATTTAAAGACATACAGTCAAACTAGTGCAAAGCCCTGTGTGGGCACTCTTATTCTGGTTTAAGAATGGCTTATTTCAGTTTAGCAAAAAGTCAGTTGGGGACAGGTTTAAGCTAAATTGAAATAAAGTCACTCTTAAACCAAAATAACAGTGTCCATACAGGGGTTGCACCAGTTTAACTAAACTGGAATCAAAACAAATTCAAGTTACACCGGTGCAAACTTCCTATGTAGACAAGGCCTGTCTCCTGACTGTGAGAGGGAAGTCATGCTCAGTTCACAGTTCTTTGCTAATTTCCGAGGCTGCAGTGTGACACCTAGCCCCAGTCCATGGTTTTCCTTTGTATTTTTTCCCAAGAACCTTCTCTTCTCTTAGTATTGTCTCACTCTCAGTGCATTAATGACATTGCGATAAGGCTCTGTAAGTTCTTACCTTTGGACCTTCAGGGCCATTTAGTCCAGGTACACCAATATCTCCTGGAAAACCCTAAGGAGGAGAAGATAGGCAAGCTGTTCATAGCATAGGAATGTTTCCATTGTACAAAGTAAAAAAAAAATTTTTTTTGTTTTGAATCTATTCATTTTAGAAATGTAACAAACCTGAATCACAGAAATCAAGACATGGATTTGTTTTATGAAATCCAAAACACTCTGAAGTCCAGTAAGCTGTTCTGAACAAACTTGGCTTCATTAAACTCAATTTGACAGATGTCAGTATAGCTTTTATTTGTCTTGAACCCTTTTGTCCATTTGACAAGTTTTATTATTTAACTATAGACCCAGACTTGATCCCATTGAAATCCACAAAGGAACCTTGCTCCATCAGTTATGAATGTAAAAAATTTGCTTAAACCCCAGCACCTAATTGCTTGAGCCCCAGCACCTCTTTCATTACAAATTAAGCACTGGGCACCACGACACAGCAGCTGTCCAGCAGCCTTTGGGAAATGAGGTCGTGGCGTCTAATGCCAGCCCTGCTTGACGGACCCCCTGAAACTTGATCGCGGCCCCCTAGAGGGACCCGGACCTCTGGTTGAGAACCACTGATTTAGACAATGAATTCGTAGTTGTACAACAAAAAACTGGTTTATACTATTTTACAAGAGCTCTTTATACAGAAATGTTTTTTGACATTTTATATGAAAGTCACACAAGGGGCAGGAAAGTCCGATATAAATTTCCCACAGCCACCTTAACTCTGCTTCATTTTACAAAGGAAATGAACAACAAGTCTTTTAAACAAAACTTGTGAGTTCTTTACTGCTTTAAAGTAGAACTGCAGGAACATGTTCTGCAGGAGATTAAAAACTGGCTGCAATCTGATAAACTCAAATGCTGTCCATGGACTCTTTTGCCATTTACAAGTCCTGACTGATAAAATATAAAGGTGATGGGGGGTGTGACGCAGAAACCTAGATGAGCAGACAGACAGAGTTTAATTTATGAAATCCGATGAGACTGTAGTCCATATCAGTGTGGCTACAGGACAATGATGTTTAGTGGTATTCACTGAATTCTCAGGTGATCATTCCATTTTAGAACAAACTAGGCCCAAGCCAACTTAACTTTTTAAAATTGAACAAGATCAGACTTTTTCACACTGGTATTGCCATCTGTTCTCAAGCTAGGAACTGCTGCTAGTACTGTGACACTGATACTTTATTCAGCACAGGATGCACTTATTCATCTGCCAAAATATTACTTGATTTTGTTGTTCCATTACTTTTCAAAGTTTACCAAACTTGGCTCAGCTGAAAAGTAAGTATGATTATTGTTGTAGGAAATGGGTGGCATTGATCAGCTCCTACCCTGAATAAAATATCTATTATTGGATCTATAACTTGATATGCCGGACTCTGACAAAGGTCCCCTTAACCCTTACCACAGGTCATTTGGTTCTAAAGATAAACAGGATAATTTGTGAGTAGGAAAATCAAATATCTACAAATGAAAATTAAGAGTATCTGGTAGGCATCTTTCTGGTATTAATGAATTTACTACACATGTTCACAACATCTTTTAAAAATATCCACAGCTTTATTTGCAATACCAAATTCTTTCAGAGATGGAAACAGCACTGCTCCCTGTTATTATTTATGTCTAAATGCATGTCATCATTGAAGTTTTGAACATTTTTTAGTTTCCCCAAGTACAAAAGAAACCTATGAAAAAGTCCTAAGAGTTGAAAAATGTTTCCCCATCACCTTCTGTTCCCCCAAATCAAGTAACTCAAAATACACCGAGTGGTTTTTATTAATCTTTCTGAAAATTATTCAGTATTAGCTGAGACTAAGCTATTACATTTCAACCCTAAAGGTAAATTACCAAATTCATTCTAAAGCATTCATTCTAGAATGAAAGTGCAATCTCATCCTTAACCACATTACTGCTAGTGTAATAGTATAACAGAAGAGAATGAAATACATAGTACTGCTAGTCTTAGATGTTTGGGTTTTCCTGTGTTTACTTTTCATAAACTGCTTTTAATACGCTATAAATGAACTCAATCTGTGATGTTCACTTTTGTAACAAACCAGAAGTAAATGAGTAAATAAATCAGAAATCTAAAACATCTGTTTGAAAATTATTGTTGTAACCTGTTTGTGACCCAGTTGGTTCTATGACCTTTAAAGAAACCTTAAACCTTAAAGAAACTTTTAGCACTTGGATGCCGAGGGGCACAAGAACAAGCCCATTAGACAGAGTGACTGCCTGATTTACAATGAACTTTCAAAACAGAAGTTTCTGTACCAATCCTGACTCTGTACACTCTAATCTATACTAAAACATCAAAATTAATGTTCCCCTTCAAAATGGAGAAATGTTCACCAGAATAGTTGTGCAACAACACTGACATGCCTCAGATGGCACATATTATTTTATACATATGTGATAAATGCACTCGAATTGAATATTTAATATACATTATTTATATCACCCCAGATTTTTTAATTGTTCAGGTTAGAATCTAAAAAGCACATGATTACTCACTAAATTAAACTAACTAGGTCAATGCAACAATAGTTGCTATTTCACCTTTTCGTACCTCTAAACGTTGCTGAATTTAGAGGCATTCAAGAATTTTAAAATGTAGTTCTTTATATCTCTCTAACTATATTGGAGGGGGGGAAGAGATTTTCAAAGGCATGAATGGATAGTTACTGCTGACATGAATACAATTTCCTTTAAGTGATAAACAGCCCAGAAAATGCTGTGTTAACAAGGGTACTGGAAGAGCCATATTCCTTTTAGAAGCATTCTGACATTTTCTGTGCAGAAATCCTTCTAATTTATTTATTTACTTGGGTGTATACAAATGCTTCTAAGAGAAATTCTAAAAGCTGTATAATTAAGCTGTAAGTGTAAACAAGAGCAAACTGAAGCCAGCATTGGTTCAGCTAAACCAATCCTTGAAACTGTGCTATTTCCAGATGTCAACAAGGTGTGTGATGTGCCCAGGAACTACGGTGATGGGCACAGTAGGAATACATACAGTAACAATAATGGTACATCCAAATATTCACATATCTTCATTTTTATTTAAAAAAAATTTCTTCTGTATTACAAAGTCTCCTTTTTCATCTTCTCCTGCTGAACACAATCTATAGGGAAAACATAGATACTATGACAGTCCTGGAAGACGATTTTAAAGAAGTTTTCAAATTAATGCATGATTTACTAATGTAGCAGTAGGAAAGTGGTTAAACAATATTTATGACCAGTTTATCAGTAAGAACCTACATCCCTAATCTACACAAGCGTTGAGAAAACCTAACCCCACAAAAATATGCAATGAATCTTAGAGCTGCATCTTGAAGCCCTTAATAAATCTTCACATTTTCAACAACGGAAGTTTTGCTGAGTAAAGACATCAGTATTAAATCCTATGGACTGGTACTGGGGAAACTATTTGAAGAAACAGATGAAATTCAGTGAGATTCCTGACTTAGAACTGTAAGAAATTATCACATAATGGCATGCACAGATTGGCTCATCAAGATATAGAGACTTATCTACTTTTGTTATGCTAAATAGGTACCTTGGTATTGGTCTTCAAATTCAAATTACAGGGGATCCAGTAATGTAATACCACAGGAATCTAGAATCTGTAAAATGTCCTCATTTCATTACATAAAATGGAAATTGGTCCTTTAATTTCTAATGTGGTTTACCGTTTTGATGGAGAGAACAAACAGCATTGCTATTCATCAACACCAAACAGGACCAAGTCGAAGTAAAAGAAATGAACGAGGCTGGAACTCTTAAATTGTCTTGACAATTTTTTTTTCCTTCCAAACTCTGAGCAATGTAACTGCACTCAGTATATTCCGACCTTCAGAATTTCTGTTTGCCAAGAGTTATTCAGGAGTCCACCCTCCCATGTCTACTCCCAGAATAAAAAAAAAAAATCCTTTTTTTAAAACACAACTGATAATCTAGGAGGTTTATGTGTAATTTCCAGATGAAATTCTTGTGTGCAAAATATGAGCAGATATTTTGACACTTCCTAGGGAAATGTAAAAAGTAGAATATCTAGACTCTGCCAATAACCAGAAGCCAAACAGCTGGTAGGTTACAGAGTACTTCTGAAATTCTGTAACAGCCAAAGAGTGTTGGACCCCTTCCATCTTAGTCACATGAGGCCTGGAAAAGAATACAATTAGGTGGATTACTGATTTAGACGGAATTCCATGAGCACCGTAGGTAAAATTTTTGGATAAAGTCCTGAGAGTCATTTTATCAGGGAAGAAGAGTGTAGCCACTCAGAAGGAAGCTTTCACAGAGAGATGTAGAAGGGGGCGTGATGCCTTAGGTTTAAATGGAAGCCCCGTAAGTACAGGAAGTACTAGGTTAAGGTCCCAAGAAGAAATGGGACCTTAATGGGTGTCTTCTCAACCCCTTTCTGAATCTCAGAACCATCTGATGAGAGAAGACAGATTGGCCACTGACAGGTAGATGATGTGCTGAGACTCCAACCAGGTGAATTCTCCCCGAGCTCAGAGAAACATTAAATCATTTCACTTGTAGCAGGTAACCCACAATCATAGGAATGACTTCGACTTCCTCCTCAGTGAGAGAATCTTGTCCACTCCACAAAGTAAGTATGTCTGGTGGAGTCTCCTCTGCTGACCAAAATAACCCTGAATGGAGAAGAGCAGGAACATGGAAGGCTAGACTTCTATCCAGGAGCCAGGCCTTGAAATGGGGAGACATGAGCCCCTTCAAACCCAAGATCCTACACTGTGGACTGGACTTAGCCTTGGGGAAGCCAGATCCCTGTAACCATGATAACCTGTGTACAACCATGGCTGTTGCCATTGTGTGAGAAGTGATGTTAACCACATCAAGGACTGCTTGGAGACTCATTTTTGCTATCAGCCGCCCCTCTGTGATTGAGGGCACAAATTCTTCTCGGGAATCAGCCAGAATTTTACTGGTGAATGCGGCAATTTTCTCACAGAGACTAAAATGGTATCTTGACAGTAGGGCTTGATAATTCAGAAGAGAGAATTGTGAGTTGGCTGAGGAGTAGAATTTCCTTCCAAATAAATCTAACTTTTCTGGCTATTTCTCCTTTGGTGTTCTGTTTTGTCTAGCTTTCTTAATAGCTGCCATCACTGCTGGAGATGATGGGACTCGGTGGCTATAGAAATACTCAGGACCCTTGGGTGGAACCTGATATTTTCTGTTCACTTTGCAAGAGGTGGGGGACACCATTGCTGGGGTCTGCCATACCACTTGGGCAGGGTCCATTATGGCCTCCTTATGGGTAAGGCTATTTTCCCAGAGGACGGAGGTGGCAGGACATCAACCAATTTGTATGTGGACTCCTGGGCCTTTTCCATGGATATGTGCAGTGCCTCCATTATTGTCTTTAAAAGGAACCCTTTGAAACCCTTGGAACCCTTTGAAATCATCAAGTTAGGGACCCACTGCCAGGACAACTGCCTCATCTGGTGAGGACAACTGCCTCATCTGGTGAGGAATATGATAAGGTTCCCACTAGAGATGGCTCAAGCTGTGGGGGAGCCTCTTCTTCTGGTTCTGCCACTGGAAGCAGGGAGGGCTGTGGTGGTGTCGTGGCCAGAGTGGTTGCGGCTGTGGATGCTGTGAGTACATAAAGACTATTCACATAGTTGCAAGCTTCACGAGATGACCAGGGACCCCAGTATCGCCATATGCGGGTGGGATATGGTCCTGATGGCCATGGTTCTGGAAACCAGAGGATTTGAGAGTGGTGAGAGTCCCAGTACCCACCACTCTGGAGTGGTCCCCAGTGCTCCTGCAAGAGATCAAGGACTGTGGCAGAGAGGCCAGAGCAGAGAAGGTGAATTGCTAATCCATCTCTTCTGACCTTAATGAAAAATCAGGGAGTAGAAATATATTGGATCCACAGGCAGGGTCAAGGGTCTTGGCGTCATTTAAGGCAATAGCGACGGAGACTGTGCTATTGCCTGTGGGTCCAGTAACATTAGGGAAATGAAAATCCTGGCTCTTGAAGAACTGTTACATCCCTAAATGCCGTGAATCCCACTGTGGCCATTAGGGATACTCAAACCACCCAGGGCTGGGAATTCTGCTGGTGTTGATGTTGGTGCCGAGCACTGTGATGCTAAACTCTGTGCCACAGGTAAGACTGTAGACTCCATCAGTGATATTGTCAGTGCTGAGTACCTCCCAAGGACCGGTCTCTGAAAGATGGTGCTGTGAACAGCAAGTAAGACAATAATCAAAGTGCCTGCAGCAGACTTTAACTGCCAGCTAAAAAGGAGCTGAGCATGATTTGTCCTTGTCTACACTTGCAACTAGGCCCTGGTCTACACTAGGAGTTGAGGTCGAATTTAGCAGCGTTAAATCAATTTAACCCTGCACCCGTCCATACGATGAAGCCCTTTTTTTCGACTTAAAGGGCTCTTAAAATCGATTTCCTTACTCCACCCTGACAAGCGGATTAGCGCTGAAATCGGCCTTGCTGGGTCGAATTTGGGGTACTGTGGACGCAATTAGATGGTATTGGCCTCCAGGAGCTATCCCAGAGTGCTCCATTGTGACTGCTCTGGACAGCACTCTCAACTCAGCACTGGCCAGGTAGACAGGAAAAGGCCTGCAAACTTTTGAATTTCATTTCCTGTTTGGCCAGCATGGCAAGCTGCAGGTGACCATGCAGAGCTCATCAGCAGAGGTGACCATGATGGAGTCCCAGAATCGCAAAAGAGCTCTAGCATGGACCGAACGGGAGGTACGGGATCTGATCGCTGTATGGGGAGAGGAATCCGTGCTATCAGAACTCAGTTCCAGTTTTCGAAATGCCAAAACCTTTGTCAAAATCTCCCAGGGCATGAAGGACAGAGGCTATAACAGGGACCCGAAGCAGTGCCGCGTGAAACTTAAGGAGCTGAGGCAATCCTACCAGAAAACCAGAGAGGCGAACGGCCGCTCCGGGTCAGAGCCGAAAACATGCCGCTTCTATGATGAGCTGCATGCTATTTTAGGGGGTTCAGCCACCACTACCCCAACCATGTTGTTTGACTCTTTCAATGGAGATGGAGGCAACACGGAAGCTGGTTTTGGGGACGAGGAAGATGATGATGATGGGGTTGTAGATAGCTCACAGCAAACAAGCGGAGAAACCGGTTTTCCCGACAGCCAGGAACTGTTTCTCACCCTGGACCTGGAGCCAGTACCCCCTGAACCCACCCGAGGCTGCCTCCTGGACCCGCCAGGCGGAGAAGGGACCTCTGGTGAGTGTACCTTTTAAAATAGTATACATGGTTTAATGATTAATTTGCCCTGGTATTCGCGGTTCTCCTGGATGTACTCCCAAAGCCTTTGCAAAAGGTTTCTGGGGAGGGCAACCTTATTCCGTCCACCATGGTAGGACACTTTACCACTCCAGGCCAGTAGCACGTACTCGGGAATCACTGTAGAACAAAGCACTGCAGTGTATGTTTGCTGGCATTCAAACAACATCCGTTCTTTATCTCTCTGTGTTATCCTGAGGAGAGTGATATCATTCATGGTCACCTGGTTGAAATTGGGTGCTTTTCTTAAGGGGACATTCAGAGGTGCCCGTTCCTGCTGGGCTGTTTGCCTGTGGCTGAACAGAAATGTTCCCCACTGTTAGCCGCAGGGAGGGGCTAGGCACGCGGTGGGGGGAGGCAAAATGCGACCTTGTAACGAAAGCACATGTGCTATGTATGTAATGTTAACAGCAAGGTTTACCCTGAAAGAGTGTACCCATTGTTCTATAAAATGTGTCTTTTTAAATACCACTGTCCCTTTTTTTTTCTCCACCAGCTGCATGTGTTTCAAGGATCACAGGATCTGCTCCTTCCCAGAGGCTAGTGAAGATTAGAAGGCGAAAAAAACACACTCGCGATGACATGTTCTCTGAGCTCATGCTATCTTCCCACACTGACAGAGCACAGACGAATGCATGGAGGCAGACAATGTCAGAGTCCAGGAAAGCACAAAATGACCTGGAGGAGAGGTGGCAGGCTGAAGAGAGTAAGTGGTGAGCTGAAGAGAGGGCTAAAGCTGAAAGGTGCTGGCAGCGTGATGAGAGGAGGCAGGATTCAATGCTGAGGCTGCTGGAGGATCAAACTAATATGCTCCAGCGTATGGTTGAACTGCAGGAAAGGCAGCAGGAGCACAGACCGCCGCTACAGCCCCTGTGTAACCAACCGCCCTCCTCCCCAAGTTTCACAGCCTCTTCACCCAGACGCCCAAGAACGCGGTGGGTGGGCCTCCGGCCACTCAGCCACTCCACCCCAGAGGATTGCCCAAGCAACAGAAGGCTGGCATTCAATAAGTTTTAAAGTTTTAAACTTTTAAAGTGCTGTCTGGCCTTGTCCTTCCCTCCTCCATCACCCCTCCCGGGCTACCTTGGCACTTAGCCCCCTATTTGTGTGATGAATTAATAAAGAATATATGAATGTGAAGCAACAATTACTTTATTGCCTCTGCAAGCGGTGATCGAAGGGAGAAGGGGAGGGTGGTTAGCGTACAGGGAAGTAGAGTGAATCGGGGCGGGGGGGTTCATCAAGGAGAAACAAACAGAACTTTCACACCGTAGCCTGGCCAGTCATGAAACTGGTTTTCAAAGCTTCTCTGATGCGCACCGCGCCCTCCTGTGCTCTTCTAACCACCCTGGTGTCTGGCTGTGCGTAACCAGCGGCCAGGCGATTTGCCTCAACCTCCCACCCCGCCATAAACATCTCCCCCTTACTCTCACAGATATTGTGGAGCACACAGCAAGCAGTAATAACCGTGGGAATATTGGTTTCGCTGAGGTCTAAGCGAGTCAGTAAACTGCGCCAGCGCGCTTTTAAACGTCCAAATGCACATTCTACCACAATTCTGCACTTGCTCAGCCTGTAGTTGAACAGCTCCGGACTACTGTCCAGGCTGCCTGTATATGCTTCATAAGCCATGGCATTAAGGGGTAGGCTGGGTCCCCAAGGATAACTATAGGCATTTCAACATCCCCAATGGTTATTTTCTGGTCTGGGAATAAAGTCCCTTCCTGCAGCTTTTGAAACAGTCCAGAGTTCCTGAAGATGCGAGCGTCATGTACCTTTCCCGGCCATCCCACATTGATGTTGGTGAAACGTCCCTTGTGATCCACCAGTGCTTGCAGCACTATTGAAAAGAACCCCTTTCAGTTTATACACTCGCTGCCTTGGTGTTCCGGTGCCAAGATAAGGATATGGGTTCTGTCTATGGCCCCACCACAGTTAGGGAATCCCATTGCAGCAAAGCCATCCACTATGACCTGCACATTTCCCAGAGTCACTACCTTTGATAGCAGCAGCTCAGTGATTGCGTTGGCTACTTGGATCACAGCAGCCCCCACAGTAGATTTGCCCACTCCAAATTGATTCCCGACTGACCGGTAGCTGTCTGGCATTGCAAGCTTCCACAGGGCTATTGCCACTCGCTTCTCAACTGTGAGGGCTGCTCTCATCTTGGTATTCTTGCGCCTCAGGGCAGGGGAAAGCAAGTCACAAAGTTCCATGAAAGTGCCCTTATGCATGCGAAAGTTTTGCAGCCACTGGGAATCGTCCCAGACCTGCAACACTATGCGGTCCCACCAGTCTGTGCTTGTTTCCCAGGCCCAGAATCTGCGTTCCACCGCATGAACCTGCCCAATTAGCACCATGATGCCCACATTGCCAGGGCCCGTGCTTTGAGAGAAGTCTGTGTCCATGTCCTCATCACTCTCGTCATCGCGCTGACGTCGCATACTCACCCACTTTCACTTTGCCAGGTTCTGGTGCTTCATATACTGCTGGATAATGTGCGTGGTGTTTAATGTGCTCCTAATTGCCAAAGTGATCTGAGCGGGCTCCATGCTTGCCATGGTATGGCATCTGCACAGAAAAAAGGCCCGGAACGATTGTCTGCCGTTGCTCTGACAGAGGGATGGGCAACTGATGACATGGCTTACAGGGTTGGCTTACAGGGAATTAAAATCAACGAAGGGGGTGGGTTTACATCAAGGAGAAACAAAAACAACTATCACACAGAATGGCCCCCTCAAGGATTGAACTCAAAACCCTGGGTTTAGCAGGCCAATGCTCAACCCAATGCTCAACTTACTGAGCTATACCTCCCCCTGGTATTTCAGGCAGGACTGAATCTCCATTAAACTTTTCAAGGTTCCCCTGACAGACCTCACCAAAACGATTGTTGGCCGTTGATTTCATGGAGGGAGGGAGGGGGGAGCAAATGAATAGAAAACAAATCTGCTGTATTTCTTGTTTTGATCCACTCCATCTATCTTTTACATCTTTGGCTGGCAGCAGATGGTGCAATAGGACTACTAGCCATCCTCATCTCCTGCCTGCTTGCCATAAGATGGTACAATAGGACTGCTGACAGGACTAAAGAAAATGACCTGGTCGAGTCACTCCTAATTTAGTCCCTGCACCCATGTCTGCCCAGGCGCTCCTGACTGACCTTATCAAGGCGGTCAGGAGCACCTCAGACACGATGGCGATGGTTATCAGGCCTATTGCACCATCTGCTGCCACAAGGCAATGGGTTGCTGCTGCTGTGTAGCAATGCAGTATCGTGTCTGCCAGCACCCAGGAGACGTAGGGTGACCGTGAGCTGAGCGGGCTCCATGCTTGCCGTGGTATGACGTCTGCACAGGTAACTCAGGAAAAAAGGTGCAAAACGATTGTCTGCCGTTGCTTTCATGGAGGGAGGGAGGAAGGGAGGGCCTGATGACATGTACCCAGAACCATCCGCGACAATCTTTTTTGCCCCATCAGGCATTGGGATCTCAACCCAGAATTCCAATGGGCGGCGGAGACTGTGGGAACTGTGGGATAGCTACCCACAGTGCAACACTCCGGAAGTCGATGCTAGCCTCGGTTCTGTGGAAGCACTCCACCGAGTTAATGCACTTAATGCACTTAGAGCATTTTGTGTGGGGACACACACAATCAACTATATAAAAACGATTTCTAAAAAAACCGACTTCTATAAATTCGACCTAATTTCGTAGTGTAGACAAACCCTAAGCCATGTTCAGTGTCAGTTCAGCTCTACACATTGCCAACAGCAGTTGCTGGCAATGGTTCTATTTTGTGGCATAGGAAGCTCATTGTCTATTTCAAGTGGTATGCAACTTGCTTAGAAACCATTTGGAGCACTTGTGTGTGGATGCAAGGTGAGTTGCAATCATTCCACTGAAAAACAATAGTAGTTAGCATAGGAAATTTTTCAGTCTAAACAAGGCCTTACACCAAAGGGCTCAACTAGGATTTCTGAAATGCCAAACACAGGTTGGTCATATATATGTGTGCAGTTAAACCATTTTCATAACTGATTCAACTGCATCTATTGTCATCAAGACAAAGGAGTTAATACTAGTGGTTAACCCTTTAAAGATGTGGGACATATCTGATTTGTGGAAGAAACTGTTGTACATGCTCAGGATGATGACAAGACAGCCCCACAAGCACGTTACTTTTCAGCCTCTACCTGTAAACAGACTGGAAGCTTGGCACAGCAGAAAAAGCATAACAGGCCCATGCTGCTATGTAGAAGGAGAAACTGAGGCATATCACCTCATGGCATTGGTGGCTAAATGCCAAGACACCTACACTTTAACAGATATTGCTGTCTGCATTCTGTCAGCAATACTACACCCCAACCTGTTTTCAGGCATCCAGGGACCAGGAACCCTAAAACTGGCTAGAACACTTATGAATGACATCATATGGTTTAAAGGTACTGAAAAGGAGTGTGACCAAAGACAAGCGGGGATTTTACATGTACTGCCTCTGCCATGGACAAGGTCGAAGTCTGTGGCAGTAAGTTCAGGAGGAGGGTGTGAAGGTGCCTCCCATAAGGCTTTACGGAAATATACTTATGCGTGTATATATGATATAACTAGAATGTGTTTTATGCTACTTATGCCATGTAACATATCTCTGTAAAGGTTATGATCTACTGAATCTATTCATCCTATTTGTATGCATGTATCATTTTTGTATTCAAAGTTATGAATATTGGCTGCATACTTGTTTGATTGTGAGTTGGTTTTAATGAAGCAGTTGGTCAGCTTCCTGAGAAAAGACTAATTTTAGTAATTGCCCAGTCAAGAAGCCCTTAAGCCAACAATGAACTTGGAGATGCCAATCTACATCTGGGCGTTCCCAGGAATGTGGCTTGGCTGGTAAGGAACTCAGTCAAGCTTGGATATGTGACTTTCCCAGGTGACTCCAAAACTCCATTTTGTAGCTGGACTTTGCACAGGAGAGAGGAGGGGGTCTCCACCCACAGGAGAAAGTCTATTTAAGCCCGTGGGAGACCCCCCCCTTTTTGTCTTCAGCTGGCTAAAGAGAGAGCCTCTCCATCCCCAAAGATACCTGAAAGAAACTGGAACAAAGGACAGTAACTACAGGGGGTGTGAGTGATTGCTGGACCCAGACTAGAAGGAGACTAGTCTGTAAAAGAAAGCTTACTGGAACTGGTGAGGTTTTTATCTGTATTCAGTTTTATTACCATACTAGACATAGGCTTGCGTGTATTTTTTTTATTTTGCTTGGTAATTCACTTTGTTCTGTCTGTTACTACTTGGCACCACTTAAATCCTACTTTCTGTATTTAATAAAATCACTTTTTACTTATTAATTAACCCAGAGTATGTATTGATACCTGGGGGGGGGGGGCTTTGCAAACAGCTGTGTATATCTCTCTATCAGTGTTATAGAGGGCAAACAATTTATGAGTTTACCCTGTATAACCTTTATACAGGGTAAAACGGATTTATTTGGGGTTTGGACCCCATTGGGAGTTGCACATCTGACAGGAACACTTCTCTAAGCTGCTTTCAGTTAAGACTACAGCTGTTAGAGGATGTGGTTCAGAGCTGGGTCTGGGTTTGCAGCAGGCTAGAGGGTCTGGCTCAAACCAGGCAGGGCACTGAAATCCAAAGCTGAGAGGGCAGGAAAGCAGGAGCAGAAGTAGTCTTGGCACATCAGGTGGCAGTCCCAAGGCAGTTTCTGAGATCCAACCCCTCACGCATAGAATAATAGAACTGGAAGGGACCACGAGAGGTCATCTAGTCCAGTCCCCTGCACTCAAGGTAGGGCTAAGTATTATCTAGACCATCCCTGACAGGTGCTTGTCTAACCTGCTCTTAAAAATCCCTGATGATGAAGATTCCACAACCTCCCTAAGCAATTTATTCCAGTACTTAACCACTCTGAAAGTTAGGCAGTTTTTCCTAATGTCCAACCTAAACCCCCCTTGCTGCAATTTAAGACCATTGCTTCTTGTCCCAGCCTCAGAGGTTAAGACAAGCAATTTATCTCCCTCCTCCTTGTAACAACCTTTTATGTTCTTGAAAACTGTTATCATGTCCCCTCTCAGCCTTCTCACCTCCAGACTAGCAAGGAAATAAATGTGGCACAATGCTAAACAGATTTTCTGACCCCCCCCCAGCCCGCACCATCTTTCATAAGATCTTGAACAAATTTTAATGGACTTCCACTAGGCTTAAAACAGCCAACCTTAAATAGATAGAGGCATATTCTCTCCCCACTGCATATTCTCTGATCATAGGACAAGAGAGCTTTCAGAAAAATGTGCTCTCATCTCAGAGACTTCATAGGCTGGATGATAGCAATCAATTACCTACCTTGATGAAATACTGGAAAAATCCCAAGCCTTCCTTTCCACAGAGAAGACAAAATTATTTTCCTCCACACTTATGGAGAAAATGACCCTTTCAGGAAGGGCCAGCTTAGACTTATTGCCAAGATCATGGCAACTTTTGTAAGTTGTAATGTTCCCATACTTGAAAAGCTATTGGCTAGGTGAGGCTTGACCTCATCTCCCATGATGCAGCATGGTCTCATCTCAGGTTCAACCACCCAGGTGCACCATAAGAATCTCACAACCATGGTATATCATGTGAAATAGAGGAGAATGGGGGAATGAGATTTACAACAATTACAACAACTCCCACAAGGCAGACAGAAAGAGAAACAGAATATTTTCACATTAACAAACAGTGATTTTGGGGACCTTTTTATTTTACAAGAAACAAAAGCACAGAACCAACCTCTAGAAATGTTTTGACCTTTTGTCCTGATTTGGGATGAAAACAAATATCAAATATTGGAATTTCTTATGGGATAGAAATTTCAATTTTTGACCAGCCCTAGTTTGTGTATTTTAAGTTCCCAGGACTAGGTTCTAAGGGCCAAATCCTGAGGCCCCATTTCAGTATTCATTCATTGTTTATTTAGGCAAACTCCTATTGAAGTAAATTAAAGTTTGCCTGGGTAAAGGCTGAATGTAAACTGAGTAATGACATCACGATTTGACTCTATAATTGTGAATTTTGAACATTAGGACATGGACTGTTCTTAGCTCCTGAACTTCATTGTCTGCATAATCTCAAAATATCATGTGATGAGATGAAACGTGCATTGAAGACAACCCTTTCTCCCTTTTAGAGCTAACAATTCAAAGCAGTCAGTGATTCACTTGCAAAAGATTTGGATTTTGTTACTGTTCGCTATTATGCAAATGTGCCCCTTTTCTTTGTAATTCTATAGCCCCAAGGATAAAACGTATAGCAGCTGACTCCCATATGTGTACCTTCCTGAGAGAAGAAGCTAACAAGTTCAGACCAAAATAATGCAAAAATGAAATAAATGTTCTACTGAAGATAATGACTAATGCTCCCTTTACTCCAGATGAAATCTATTTGTAATACTTGAAGCAGATCTTAAGCCACATCTGAAGGAAATAATAAACTCTGCTTTAAGAGCCTATTTTGGGGATCAATTAAAATAGGCTCATGGCACAAGATTCACCTACAAATAAAATATTATTAATGCATTTGGAAACCTCTTAAAACTCATTTTAGTTTCATGCATGTTAAGAGTGACATCTCACCTACTCAATCCTGTTATAGCTATTATGCAAAAAATATGTGTTGTGTGTTAACACACACTGCTATACAAAGGCTTGCAATTAGTTTTGTGAGTAAAACAAATGTCTAGAAAAGGGCACTTTTACATGAACCATTTTGAGAGACAGGAAGAGGCTGGAAAATATGTCAACTCTTCAATGGCTCAAAAAACACACTACGGTAAAGGGCCTACTAAAAATATCTTCTGCCCTCTTAGCAGTAAATACCCTGGAATGCAGTGGATCCTGGTTCAGTGGAAGCATACCCAGAAGAAGGGTTGGCCTGATGGTGCACAGTTCCCAGACTGAAAAAATGCACTCCCTAGCCAAGGGTCCTGGAGCCACCCAGGAAGTGAATGAATATGAGACCCTCTATTCTCCCCCCACCCCAACACACACACTTGTCTCTTATTCTCAGAAACTTTAAGCCACCCACTCATGGCCCTAAAGCAATCAGGAGTTACTAAAACTCTAATCTGAAGTAACTCTGTTGCACAGCTGGAGAGGAAAGACAGATCTGGTGAGTTATTTGAGGCTGGACTGCATATAAAAAGCAAAAATCTGGGTGTGTGTGTGAGGCCTAGTGGGTCTATTCCTGCTCTTGCACACACTATGATAAATATTGACTACAGTGGAGGAATTGCCTGATTTACAACAGTTTACATGAGAGAAGAATCAAGGACTGTACAGGGGTGCTGGAACATTTGTATACTGGGGGAGCTGGGAGCCATTGAACCAAACTGTAAACCCTGGATATGATGAAAGCCAGAAGGTGCTGCCGCAACCCCAGCACATCTAGTTTCAGCACCTGTGGGGCTGTATCACCCCAACTTCTATATCTCACAACTGCGTCCCAGCTGTGGTTTGAGTCTGAGAATAGATGTGTTCAGAAATCTCAACCATGTGAAAAAGAGCAGAGTGTGGGCTGGAACCAGTCTTTATAGGACCTCTTAGAGATTATGTCTACACTGCAGCTGGGAGGTATGTTTCTCAGGGCAGATAGACAGATTCATGCTGGCTCTGCTCAAGCTCATATGCTAAAAATAGCAGCGTGGATGTTGCTGCATGGGTGACAGCTTGGGCTAGCTACCTGAGTCCAAGGCCACCCAACTCCCTGGGTCTGAGCTCAGGTGGCTAGCTCATGCCCCCGCCTGCGCTGCCATGTCCACACTGCTATTTGTAGTGCACAAACTTGAGAGGAGCGGGCACGACTCTGTCTGCCAGCATTGGGAATCACACCTCCCAGGTGCAGTGTAGACATACTGTTAGGGGAGGGGGCATGACATGTCTGAACACTCCAATAATGCAGTGGAAGCAGTGAAAGCGCTCCTCCTTCACGTGCCAGCTAGCTTTCTTTGAAGCTTTGAGAAAAAATGCTACCTGAGATGTACTGGCAGGGCATAGCAGGGAGATCTGCACTGCTGCTGCCCATACTGTATGTTTATGGTCTAGTTACGTCAAAATAACAACTTGCCAGGGAATTCAGGTCACTTTTAAGAACAAAAATAAGATGGGGAAAATAAAACACAATCCTCATTTTTAAGCAGGGTTATCCTAATTTTTAAGCAGGGTTTTTGTTTTGTTTTGTTTTTTTGCCTTCTACTTGGCATTCACATTCCTCTAAAGATTGTGGAATACAGCTGTCCCGCCCTTATTTGCATCTCATATTTCACCATATGGTGACCATGTTTATAAGTGTTCATAGTACAGACAAAGCTCATTTTATCTCACGTCAACCTGACCAGCATAAGAAAGGCTCAGGGATGCATAACTCTGGAGTGTTAAATGTGGCATTTGTTCAGTCAAATTTTCAAAGACAAACACTTGGTCATTCCACAGTGTTGTTTACATAACAAGACAAAGATTTTCTTCTGAGGGCTCTGTTCCCCCTGAGCAACAGGAAATGCTTGCTTGCTTGGTCACTAATCCTGTTAACAATGCGTCTAGAGCATGACATGGTATACAATATCATGCAGGTATGCATTCTTTTGCATCAAAAGAACTATTACTATCATGAGAGGAACTCAAATCCATGACATACTCTATTAATGACATTATACTGAACAAACCAATTCCCTTCTTTAAACAACATAAATCATGTTAAAAAAGGATTAATTTCGTGCAATAAGCAGTCTCTTAATTTAGCATTTTCCCCTACTTTAAGGTGAGATTTCCTTGAACATCACTATGTAAAAAATGGCATCTTCCTACCCAGCAGATCTGGTCCCTCTGTATTTCTACGTACTTAAGGGACAATCTTTGTACCACTTTTAAATCCTATTAAAACTGCAAAGCCAAAACAGCTATGGGAGGTTGGTTTTTTTCTACCTTGCATATCATCTACAGATTTTAAAAAAATAATCCAAATGCAGGGCCAAATTCTATCTTTATTCACATCTGCACAACTCTACTGAAAACAAGAGTTGCATGGGCATAACTGAAGGCAGAATTTGGTCTATAGAATCTTTACTACTGGCGATGTAGCATGAAACAGAAAGAATCTATCTCGACTTGCAGATTTTAGGCTCACTTTGCAGGACTGGCATTTAGAAAAACAACTTTTTCTTGTAAACTCAACATTTTTGTCCGGAGTCATTGAGAGGGATGGTCAACATGGAACCTCACAATGCAATTTTTAGAGTTGCTTTTCAGGGATAACCTCATTTTAAAGAAATAAAAGGGTAAAAGAGCTTTCAAGTATAAAATGCAAACTTTTATACAATTTCAGTAAGGAAATTTTAACTAAAATTAAACTTCTGTGGAATCTATTTACACAAAATTTCAGTGGTATAGAAAGGTCTAATAAAGCATATGTTAAAGCCTTATCATTTCCGCAAAGTGAGGAAGACTGTGTCCCCATATAATACATGATTGAAATTCCACTTATATCTTTGCTACTTTTAGAGAGTTATTTTTAACATACATACACACAGTGTGCTATTGTGATCTCTAATGTGATACCATCAGGTGTTTTACATCCCATATTAGGTTTTGCATTAAAAATTAAAAAGGAAAACACTAATATTAATTTAAAAATTTAAATGTATTATAGGCAGAGCAGGTACTACCACCTGTTAAGGTTGCCTTATATCCCCATTATAAGACCCCGTTTTTGATTGTTTATAACTTTGCTGAATTTTAGCTGTCCAGGCTGACATTTTAGATGCCAGATGTCTGCCTCAGGTGTTTTTTGTTTGTTTGTTTTTTAATTTCAACAAAAACGGTTCAACTGTGTCTGAGAATGAGGCTAGTGAAAAATACATTGTTTTGCCCATGTTAAAAAATCCTGGTGACTTTTCTTTGAAAAGACCACCTTCACAATGCTTTGAAGCAGGGGGCTCAAATTGGTAGGGGTGGGACCTTCTGTCAGGGAAGTGCATTTTGACATACCTGTGAAAATCTGCCCAAATTTAGCCTAGTTATAATTCTTTGAAAAATTGCTTGCTCATTACTTTTAGTAGGTAAAATCTCTGAAGATTCCCTCCTTACCGTGCAAGCTTGAGCTCTTCCAGCTCCTACCGGGACCAGATTGTTCATGTGCTACCTCCACAGAGTGACTGAGTGCGCTCTATCCCTTCATGGTTCCGATATTTGACCCTTACTTCAATGGGACTTCTCATGTAAATGAAGCTACTAATATGCACAGGTCTCATATTAGGGCTAGAAGCTAACTGCAGCATCTCAGATAGCACTATGTAAAAACTGAAAGCAAATGCTAACTTTTAAAGACAGCCTCTGTACAGTTATGAAAAACTAAGTTAATATGTTCTTAAAATACACTTTCAGTTTATAATTGTAAATGTGTTATTTAAGTTGACAATGGTCATTTAATAAACGTTATCATCATTAGCAAGTTTAGCGTATTTTACAAATATACACATATATTAAAGATTATAAAGATTTTTGAATAAATCTGTTGGAAAAAGTTAGCTGGTTAAGAAAATAATCTGAATTGTTGCTTTCTTCCATCCAGAAAATGGCGTGGCTTTCCTGTGTAGTCTGAAACATTCAGTCTACATGTTGTGACTCAAGATGCAAATGCCAAAAACACCCAGATGTAATATCTCAAAGATTTAGCTGGATTCCATGTAAACTTCCAGAATATGAAGCAGTTCTAAATCAACTGCTATGCCAAAGTTAAAATTTTAACAATATATCCAGACTGTCCAATGTATATGCTTTGCAGTCCTCTCAACTACATGTGCTCTGCCCCAAGAGATAAACATAAATATACAGCCAGTCTTGAAAAATTTTGAACATAAACATGCTGCAGAGTTCATATATGGAAATATGGATTTAAGAATCGCATGTGCTTCATCCTAGCTACAATGCACAACTGGAATCAACTGAGAACTGTTCACAGCCATACATGTGAATGGTGCACATCCAGGAGCATTCAAGGTACAATGTGTGTTAATCCTGTGTATTAAAGTTATTGTCCAATAACACCTTATCATATAAAAAAACATGAACTAATCCATTTGTAAAAGGACATGATTGAAAACCACTTTCTACCATAAGACTAAACCTTTGAACTGACCGACCACACGTTTGCCTTCTAATTTTTGTTTTGTGTTCAAAGCACAATTAACATTAAATGTTTCATTTACATCTTTCAAGCAATTTCTTACCTCAGGCCCAGGAGGACCAGATGGTCCCTGGGGTCCAGGATCTCCGATTTTTCCCTAAAAAAAAATCCAAAAATTATAACTTAGATAGCAAATTAAAGCTTTACAAGAAGCAGATTTGTATTAGATTTTTGAAACAACTTAAAAACATCAATATTATAATGAAAAAATATTTCTTAAACGTGTGTGCATATTATACACACACACACACACGAAGGGAATATGAGGGTTACAAACTAAGTTGATATAGATACTTTCAATAGGTTTATTTGCCCAACCCTGCACCATTAAAATCAATGGGAGTTTTGCCATTGGTAGCAGGATCTGGTCCAACTACATATCTTGGTGGTTCCGCTACAGAAGATTTACACATACATTTTTTTAAATTGCATGACCGTATTTTTCTAAATCTTGATCTCCTTTCCCCCATTTCTTTCTCTCTGTTGTTGCTGTTGCTGAATGCAGTGTAAGTGAGCTGTAGCTCACGAAAGCTTATGCTCAAATAAATTGGTTAATCTCTAAGGTGCCACAAGTCCTCCTTTTCTTTTTTCTAAAATTTAGGGCCTTCTTCCTATAAATGTGTTTAATGTTACTGAGGTTTGCAAAGTTAAGCATGTGTTTGCTTCCAATACTTTAATTTAACAAAGTACTTAAGCATCTGATTATTTTAAGTTCTTCAGCAAAAAGCATAAGCACATGCTTAACTTTAAATTTAATGGGACTACCCTCACTGCATAAAGTTAAGCATGTGTACATAAGTCTTTTTGCAAGACCAAGACTGTACTTTATGAGTTCCCCCACGTAAGGAAAAGTGCTGGGTTTTTTTTTTTTTTTTTATTGCTCTGTAAATTGCCTACCACGTTATGGATGCTAAATAGCAACACCATCATCACGGTTCAAACTGTGCATAGGAAAGCTCCAACTGCGCTGACAAGTTCTAGTGACATATTAAGCGGGCTGGTTGTGTTTGCCACTATGAATTATGCAGAAAGTCAGTCTGGCCATGGCGAAAAAAGAGCAAAAGTCTCAAATTTTTGGTAATGAGAATTCCAAGACCCAACAGTTGCATTATTACAATCAAAATATCCCTTCTTCTACTGCTTAAACCATTTTAAGTGCTGTCCCTTGCCCGCCACCACAATCCTGCAGCATCAGCAATGCAAAAAGGCAGGTAAAAGACTGGCAATACTACATCCTCTTCAGTGCTGCTTCCTTGTCACAGGGTCTTCAGAGACAGAAGGAGCAGTGGTATGGCAGAGTTGTCTAAAAGCAAGTGACAAGCAGACAGGCTTAATCATAAGCCAGCAGAACGTCTAAGAATGAATTCAAGCCTTACTTTATTTGTATCTTGGGGTAAGTGATTTATTATTATGGTGATGATTAAGTGAGCCCTAAATATCCAAGTTTCAGAGTAACAGCCATGTTAGTCTGTATTCGCAAAAAGAAAAGGAGTACTTGTGGCACCTTAGCGACTAACCAATTTATTTGAGCATGAGCTTTCGTGAGCTACAGCTCACTTCATCGGCTGCATCCACAAGTACTCCTTTTCTTTTTGCTAAATATCCAAGGGACCTTCTACACTCCATGGGAAATCTGAACTACCAGATTAATGACTGAGCAGCAAAATGCCTTCCTCTGGACCAGAATCTGTTCTCAGTTACACCAGTGGTATAACTCTCTTGACTCCAACGGTGTTAACTCCCAATTTACACCAACGCTAGTGAAATCAGAATTGTTCCCCAAAGCATTTGGCTGAATGACACAAACAAGTATCAATCCTCGTGACACATACTGATGTAACCAGAGTAAACAAAATAAGTGTTCAAACCTACAGGAGGCCCTGGCTTTCCTCTGATTCCTGCTGGTCCTGGCAAACCAACAGAACCCTTAAGAAAAAAAAAAGCTGTTAAATATTGTTGTTGAAAATTATTTATAACATTGCACGTAGTAAAAAACTGATTATACTTTCCCACTTGTGCAAAATTAATTAAATATCAGCTCAACACTCAGACCAAATTTCAAATCCATTGAGCAGGATCTGAATCAAACTCTTACATTCATGTTACAGCAAAATAATTCAGTTAGTTTATGCTATTTTAATTAGTTGCACTGCAACAACAACAACAACATATCAGCTTAGAATTTTTATAAAAACAAATCCCTTGGGTAATTTAGGAGTTATGGATTAGCTACCAAAGATTCCATTACTCAAAGAGGAGCAAAAAGCTTGTTTATTAACTATTTTCATTTTATCCAGGGGCATCATATGGGCTGTCTGATAACACAGTTTTGCCGGGCTGCTGACCACAATTTTCAGGTTTTTTGGGTCAATAAAACTGTAGGCTCCACCCCAGGATGCTTCTTGGCTTCTGTTGCAAATGACCTGTATAACAAGCTCTCAGTAAGTTTTGGTGGGAATTAGACTGCTCTGTCCTCCCTTTTCTTACAGCACGTTTTCTGACATGCATAAGCGCACTCATGGCAGCCAGAATTTGGCCCATACATTTTACATGCCTCTGATCATTATTTTCACAAAGAAATTAATTAAAATAACGGTACAGAAAATAAAATAGTGCTGGGGTATTCAACTGATATTGCCGAATTCTATTTGATTGTAAATTACTTGCTGCAATTTAAAAAAAGAAAAGGCCATTGGGATTATTAGACCAGAAGATACGGCAAAAAAGTGCCGTCCTAATTTACCTTGTCTCCTGGATATCCCAGCTCTCCCGGCTCTCCTGCAATGCCTTGTTCACCCTAAACAACATATTATTTTAAACAGACATATATATGCAGCTTAAATGGTGTATTTTTCAGATTCACAAAAGCAGAAAGACTTAAATCAATGTTCAGTATTTAAAACTATAACATGGTTTTTTGAAGAACAGTGCACAGTGTACCACTGTAGGACCCAATCCTGCAAACATGACTAACACAGTGCTTGACAGCACTATTCATGGTAGTCAGCACTATGCCCAGTAATGTTTGTAGAATCACACCCTCAGTTTGCAATAGCTTGATAAAAAGAAAACCAAAGAGGAAAAAAATGAAAAAGGGGGCTTTGCAAAACAGATGTGAGAAAGACTGTCTAAATGTAATATATCTCTATGAGAATGGAAATATTTAGATCACCTTATCACCTTTCATTCCAGGCTGCCCCATACTCCCTGGAAGACCCTATTAAAAATTAAAAAACAAACAAACAATGTTTGACTATTATTTGAAAAATAGTCAAGGCAATTGGAAAATGGTAATGTGAGTTCTGCTTAATGCCATACCAGAGGCCCAGGAATTCCAGAAGGTCCACTCGGTCCCACAGGCCCAACAACACCCTAAACAACAGAAAATAAGATGCATTAAACTTTTACTTACAGGGGGACTGCTTCCTGAATGATTCAGGGAAGTGGAAATGCCATAAAGTATCTTTTGCTTCTATGTTATTGGTTGCGTTCCAGCCCAGATTGGCAGTGACTGAAAGTGTTTTCATCTGTTTGGAGATGCAAATCCAGGTACTCATGGACAAGTATCCAGATCACAAAACCTCCACCATTACTGGCATCCTCTATCTCAGCAGAAGCACCATGAACTAAACTACCCCCTCATTCCTAAATGTCATGCACCCAGAAAAGGATAGGTGCATATCTGGCGGGGCAGTGTGAGAAAGCTTGCACTTGTATTGTAACTGTACAGTCTGTACCTGTTCAGTGCATAAACATAAAAACTTCAGTCCATGTTGGGACTGCCAAATCCAGCCCTTTTCTGTCAGCACCAAAATTTGATTTAAATGAATTATTCTTCTTGAAACGTGACTCTTGTAAAGGAATCTCAGTGATTTCCATATCAAGTACACCCAATATACAAATGAAAAGATGCATTTTTCCTAAGTACCAGCTGTGCACATTTAGCCTAAACTCAAGCAGCCAAGCTGGGTTCTTTCATTCTCATGCATCTTCACCAGTAAATAAAGGTTAACTATATCAAATTAATTACTATACTACTCCTCCAGGTGATTTAAACTTGCACTTCCACTACTAGCTGCTGCAAGAGAAGAAACAGAGAAAAAATTAAAGGTAAAACTAAAAGAATCAACAGTGATATTCATGCATGATGGTTAGATGAACATGAGAAATGATCTGATAATGGCTACAATCATCAATACAGAGAAAAACGCTTTTCTGCTTCCCGCCATTGGTTCTACAATTTGAAAAGAAAACAGCAAAATGGTGTGTCCCAGTTGCTGGAGATGCCATCCAAGAATGCAAAGAAAAGTATGAGGATGAGGTCTTTCATCATTTGCTGAGATAATGGAAATAATAGAGAAGATGAGAGAGCTTCCCAGGTGCAGCCTCCTACACTTCTGATATATTCGGTACTTAAAACAGCCCGAAAACACATTTTGAAAGTTCAAAAATCCTTCTGCAGCCACCAACAGCCTCATGGTTAGTTGACTGAAAAGAGAAGATTGACTACTCAGCTTCCCAATGATGCCTGCCTGGTAAAATTATCAGGAAAACTGTCTCTCTACATCTGCATCCAGCTTCCATGACTGCTTAGAAGTGTTGCTTTTTAAACAGCAATATAATGATACAACGCTTAATAAGATTAAACTATTGGAAAGGGAAGGACAAACAAAAAGAAGATAGGAATAGAGGTCAGGAAATGGAAGACTGAATGAGACACTGTGTGCCGGGGTGTGATGAACAGTAGCTTTCACAGTATTTGACTCTCCCTGTGCCTACACTGTCCCCCTACCAGCTTTCCATACGACTGTTTGGGGAAGATCACATTTTCTTTGTATTCAAACAGTTACTCTTCTAGGCTTTGCCTCTTCAAAGTCAAAGCTTAATTTCTCTCTGAGACACCCATCACTGACTGTCCGAAATAACAGTTCTGAGATTCAATTAAATTAGTGATTTTACAAACGCAAGACAGAGAAAAAGTGTAAAATCAAAGGTAGTACTAGGCTAATACTTCTAAAAATATTGCTAGACAGGCAGAAATGTTTATTTTGTAAAGTAAGAATTTATTATCCAGATCCAGAAATGGCAGAATCTTTGGTGATTGATCCACAGCTCAAGAACTGTTTTGCAGCTTCTGAATCCAATTTTACAACCTTCACCCTCATTGTCCTCAAAATGCATCTGTTAGCAAAAGCCCTCTCCACTTAAACATCTCTGTTTTCTCACTTCTATATTCATGGTGACAGGATGCTTATTACATCCCATTTTTATTGGTCCACTAAGGAAAATATAACTGCACAAACTCATTCATTCTCGGTTAGGAGGTTTTGTTCCTAGCAGCATTAGATGAGTAGCAATGGAAGCACCAATTCCAACCTACTTTTTCAGATACATGTCTCTCCACCAAGGAAATCTGAGTGTCTTACCCCCAATTACGCTATACGCAGCCATTAGTGGCTCTTTCACCTTTTTTAACAACCCTTAATTAACAGCTCGAGTCAGACCTGGCAAATTCCTAGCAGCTCTGGGCTGGAGAGGTTACTTCCCAATAAGTAAATTACGGTTTTTTAATTAGACACATACAGATTGATACAATTGTTAGAGTCTTTGAAGAAAAATTCCAGATGAGGCCAAGGTAAGGAAGAGAACAGCTAACTGTAATCCAAATGCAGTTCCTAATACTGTTAACACTTAAGCACATGAGTAACTTTACTCCCAGGAATGATCCAATGGACTCAAATGGGACAATTCACGTGAGTAAAATTATCCATATGCGTAAGTGTTTTCATGACCAGGCTCTGACTCCACAATGGGTTTATCTAGCAAGAAAATGTGTCTTGTCTGGGCTAATGCAATAACAAAAAATCAATAAAGGATAACTTACCTTTAAAGGAATTTTTTATTTTATGTTATAAACAACACTAGCATTTAAAGACTATAATAATACTGGGACTCAACTATATCCTACTTCAAATGAAAGTTCACATGACCCCTACTGAGAAGAAACAAAAATACCAATTTTTTTTTAACATCTTTAAAGCTCAAAAACTAGAAGCAATCAGAGCTATCCTAACTAAAACTGTTAACATGCCACATTCCCCCACATCGTTATGTACCATTAATATATTTGGGTAACTGATCCTACCAGAGCTGATGGCAGGATTTGAACCCATGTCCTTCATTGTTAAAAAGCATCAGATGCTATTTCTTGAGCTAGCGGTTCTCAAACTTCATTGCACTGCGACCCACTTCTGATAATAAAAATTACTGCATGACCCCAGGAGTGGAGACCGAAGCCTGAGCCTGCCCAAGCCCCGTCACCCTAGGTGGGGAGGCTAAAGCCAAAGCCCGAGCCCCACTTCCCTAGGTGAGGGGGCCAAAGCCCAAGAGCTTCAGCCTCGGGCTGGGGACTTGTAACCTCAGCCACGCCGCCCAGAACTGAAGTTGGCCTCGGGCAGTGGGGCTCGGGCTTTGGCCCCGGGTCCCAGCAAGTCTAATGCAAGCCCTGGTGACCCCATTAAAATGGGGTCATGACCCACTTTGGGCTCCCAACCAACAGTTTGAGAACCGCTGAAGGAATAATTACATTAGCTGAAAGCATTACCTGTGTGGGCCAGCTACTAGATGGGGAAAAAGACATAAGAATGGCCATACTGGGTCAGACCAAAGGTCCATCTAGTCCAGTATCCTATCTTCTGACAGTGGCCAATGCCAGGTGCCCCAGAGGGAATGAACAGAATAGGTAATCATCACGTGATCCATCCCGTCACCCATTCCCAGCTTCTGGCAAATGGAGGTAGAGACACCATCCCTGCCCATCCCAGCTAATAACCATTGATGGACCTATCCTCCATGAATTTATCTAGTTCTTTTTTGAACCCTGTTATAGTCTTGGCCTTCAGAATACTATGTTTTTTAATTTGGGATATACATTTAAGTTGAGCCTCTATTATGGGGTCTTTAAAAAGTTTCCATTCAGCTTGCAGGGATTTTACTTTTGGTGCTGTACCTTTTAATTTCTGTTTAACTAACCTCCTCATTTTTGGGTATTTCCCCTCTCTGAAATTAAATGCTACAGAATTGGGCCACTGTGGTGTTTTCCCCGCCACAGGGAGGTTAAATTTAATTATATTATGGTCACTATTACCAAGCTGTCCAGCTATATTCACCTCTTGGACCTGATCCTGTGCTCCACTTAGGACTAAATCAAGAATTGCCTCTTGTGGGTTCCAGGACTAGCTGCTCCAAGAAGCAGTCATTTAAGATATCAAGAAACTTTATGTCTGCATCCCTTCGTGAGGTGATATATACCCAGTCAATATGGGGATAGTTGAAATCCCCCACTATTATTGAGGTTTTTATTTTAATAGCCTCTCCAATCTCCCTGAGCATTTCAGCGTCACTAGCACCATCCTGGTCCGGTGGTCTGTAATATATCCCTACTGCTATATTCTTATTATTCAAGCATGGAATTACTATCGATAGAGATTCTATGGTACAGTTTGATTCATTTAAGATTTTTACTTCCTTTGATTCTATGCTTTCTTTCACATATCGTGCCACTCCCACACCAGCACGACCTGTTCTGTCCTTCCGATATATTTTGTACCCGGATATTACTGTGTTCCATTGATTAACCTAATTCCACCAAGTTTCTGTGATGCCTATTATCTCAATATCCTCATTTAATATGAGGCACTAGTTTGCCCATCTTATTATTTAGACTTCTAGCACTGGTATATAAGCCCTTTAAAAACTTGTCACTTTCTCGCTGTCTGCCATTACATGATGTAATTGAATGGGACTTTTTTTCTTTTGACTGTTTCTCATCAGATCCTACCTGTATTTTATCATCTTCCACCCTCTCCTTCTTATTAAGGTATAGGGAATCTCCATTTATAGATCCTCCCCTAAGGGATGTCCGAACCACGTGCTCCTCCGCACCTATCGGCTTTTCCTCCAGCCCTTAGATTAAAAACTGCTCTACGACCTTTTTAATTTTAAGCGCCAGCAATCTGGTTCCATTTGGTTTAGGTGGAGCCCATCCTTCCCGTATAGGCTCCCCCGCTCCCAAAAGTTTACCTAGTTCCTAATAAATCTAAACCCTCCTCCCTACACCATCGTCTCATCCATGCATTGAGACCCTGCAGTTCTGCCTGTACAGGTGGCCCTGCGCATGGAACTGGAAGCATTTCAGAGAATGCTACCACGGCGATCCTGGACTTCAATCTCTTACTTAGCAGCCTAAATTTGGCCTCCAGGATCTCTCTCCTATCCTTCCCTATGTCATTGGAAGCATGCTTCCTTATATTTGTATAATTAGAATTTGGCCACATCTGCATTATATGCATTATCATCTGCAATGCAGCTTAATTATCATCTGGTCATCCAGGTGATGAGTTACTGTAAAAAGTCATTTACTAATAGCATATATAAAATAGAACATTTTGAGGGAGACACAGGAAACAGCACTATGTGATTCTGCTTTTAGACATATTTAAGGCATATTTTTGAGAAAAGAAGACTGAAAGGGGAACCTGATAACAGTCCAAATACATTGAGGGTTCTTACAAAGAGGACTGTGGTCAATTGTCTTCCATGTCCACTGAAGGTAGGACAAGAAGTAATTAGCTAGATCTGCAGCCAGGGAGATTTCTTTTTTTAGATATTCGGAAAAGCTTTCTAACTATAAGGATAGTGAAATACTTGAACAGATTACTAAGAGAGGTTGTGGAATCCCTATCATTGAAGGTTTTTAAAAAGAGGTTAGACAAACATCTGTCAGGGATCGACTAGGTCCTGCCTCAGCACAGGGGGATGGAATAGGTCAGTGATTGTCAACCTTTCCAAACTACTCTACCCCTTTTAGGAGTCTGATATCTCTTGCGCACCCCGAAGTTACACCTCACTTTAAAATTACTTGCTTACAAAATCAGACATAAAATACAAACATGTCACAGCACACTAGTACTGAAAAATTGCTTACATTCTCATTTTTCCATATAATTTATTAAATAAATCAATTGGAATATAAATACTGTACTTACATTTCAGTGTATTGTATATAGAGCAGTATAAACAAGTCATTGTCTGTATGAAATTTTAGTTTGTACTCACTTCACTAGTGCGTTTCATGTAGCCTGTTGTAAAACTAGGCAAATATCTAAATGAGTTGATGTACCCCCTGGAAGACCTCTGCGTACCCCCAGGTGTACGTGTACCCCTGGTTGAGAACCATTGGAATAGGTGACCTCTCAAGGCCCTGCCCAGTCCTATATTTCTATGATTCTATATCAGACCAAATTCTGCCCTGAACAGAATTAATTTACACCAGAGATGAATTGGGACTATATACCTTCATTATATTGTGTGTGGAAAATATTGCACCTAACAGCAAAATCAAAATGAGTTCGAGGGAATAAACTGGCAAGCTGAGCTGTTTCAAACAAAAGTTCTGATCTGCTGAGACTGGATTTATGTTATTAAGTATACAAATGTTCAAACTGTAATGATGGAAGAGCAATGTTGTAATATTCTTTTATTAGAATGACCAGAGCAGTTCATTAAAATAAGATTAGATTTAAATAACAACCCCAGAATCTCTTAGTTTTGAGATTTATTATTAGGATTCTGGACACAGAGGAGAAATGTAAATATTTTAATGAAGTTCAAATAAATGGGAAAAAGTTACACTCACTCTCAGCCCAGGAAATCCAGGAGGCCCAACGCCACCAACAACTCCCTTTAAAGAAAGAGTGAATATGGAACAATCAGCACTTTAATATTTTAATACATCCCCACAAATAGCAAAGTAATGAAAGGTGATCTGCAAAGAAAAAGAAATTGGAATTCTAGCTTCTCTCTGATGTATAAATAGGGCCTTAAAGATGACTAATATTATGCATAAAGAATGTATGTTCTAAAAGCCCCTTTATTAAGGTAAGAGAACCCATAATAAACATGATGTGAGAAATGAAATCCTGCCTCTAAAACCAGGGAAGATCAGACTTGACATTCCTGCTATTTTAAGGGGGGGAAACTAAAGAGGAGTGGGAAAACAATTTTTGGAGGGGGCGCGGGGGGGGGGGGGGGGACAGCTTGTCAGGCTCCCTTTATCTATAACTAGGAGGCCAAAAAAGGCCCAAGCTCCATTTTAAAATGAATTTCTTTGCAGACTGCCTTGAAAGGCAATGATCTCTTTATGGGCAACTGTTTACGTATATCTAAAACTGATTCAAATTCTATTGCACATCTGAAGTGAACAGACAGTTCATTATAATTATTCCTTCTTTTACAGCTGGAGAATATTTTTAAATAAGTTTCAAAAAATAAATTACTTCAAACTTTTTTAACTATTTTAACAAACTACTGGCTCTTTCCTGCCCAAATTAAACTCTGTGGTTGCAGAGCCTCAAAGGTGCTATGAACCTTACGGGTTACCCAGCGTTAAAGACTGCAATCTCTGATTTAGTTAGGGATTGGTCCTGCTTTGAGCAGGGGGTTGGACTACAGGACCTCCTGAGGTCCCTTCCAACCCTGATATTCTATGATTCTATGATGATTCTATGCTCTCTCCCTTTAGCCACCCAGGTCTGCCTCCTTCCAGGCTCAGACTCTATGCAGCTTAATTACCATGTGGCCATCCAGGTGATAGAAATTATGTTAGGGGCTCAGTGCATTCCTTCACATCCCAATGTTGGAGGTGGGGAGTATGAAAGCAAATCTTGGCCCACGGTGAAGCTATTGTATTGGGCTTTCCAGCTGTGAGACCAAAAGATTTAAAAGGTAACTTCCTCCTTCTCTGCCCCCGCCACCCATCCACCAGCCCCAAACTCCTCCGCCGTACCAGCTGGGAGGGTTCTATTCTGCAGTGGGCTGTGGATGGGGAATGTAACATGTACATGATTAAGGGCTAGGGACAGAAACATGAAAACAGGGATGGAGCAATCCTGGTAAACAGAAGGAGGCTGGGATGTGGAGAGTATGATTTGTCCCAGCCATAGCTGAGATAAGGGGGGAGACTTCCTGAATCTCCAGGGACCACTATCTCTTATCACCGCAGAACTCCCAGTCAGCATGCAGTAGCTCCTGCTCCACATTATCAGCACTAGAGTACCCTTAGTAAATATCACATTAGATTTCAACCTGGCCTCCAGCCCCTTGCAGCTGCAGACTTGGCACCTTGCCTGAACCAGCCCTGCAGGGTGGGTTTTTCACTGGCTATTTGAGGAGGCTGTGATATCAGCAGCTGTCTTGGTAGATTAGAAGAAACTCATTTTAAATGTGTGGTGCTAAAATGCAGTTCTTTGTAATGTATAAGTCTGTAATTTAGGACCTAGACTTTCTGAGTTTGTCTCTATTCAAGTGTTGCTCTTCCCCTTCAGTTCTGGTGGAAAGAACGCATCTGCTTTGGAGAGGGGCAGAACGAACTGACCCTTGTGTATAATTTGTACGGCAGTTGGTTACACTAATAAAGCCCTTTGAGTTCTTTCAAGATGAAAAGTGCCACAGAAGTGAAAGATACTATATTACCTAACCCCTTGGTGAGCTTCATTCCAGAGATCAGAAATGCTGAATACATTTACTGCGTGCCAAAATCCTGGTGCCACTGGGCAATCAAGGCACCAGCAAAACTTTAAAGAGTTTCCAGTTGGTGCAGCAGAGGAGGGGTCATCCTCAGAGACTTTGTTACAGTTCCCTGGTTCTTCACCCAGCTCCTGGCCCTCACCCAGGTTAGAGTAGCCCGTAGGCACTAACTGCCCATCTTTCCCAAGGGAACATCCATCAGCTGAGAACAGCTGCAATCTGGCCACTCCTACTCCCTGTTCATTGTGTCAGGGACCACAGGAAGGGTGTTGGAGGAACCAGGTAATTTAGCTCTACATCTATGGGGGGCTTCTCCAAGCCAGGGGAATCCACAGCTAAGAGGCTGCAGCCAGAGTCAACTAAGAACAGGGCAAGAGAGAAGCTCCTTTGAAATCAGTACTGAAACAATGACATGATGACTGTCACATGTTTTGATTACTGCATCATCAGAGCACATTATTCTGAAGAGGTGTTTCTAAAGAAAGAGCGGCTGCCCTACTAATGCTGAGTTACTAAAAGACAGACAAGCAAAAGACAGGTCCAGAGGCTTATTCAGTAATAGTTCAAAGGTTAAAGCTAGTAAATACCTGAACATACTAGAGCCAGTTTCCTGAGAAACAACTTCAGAATATCCCCTTTTTAAGAGACCCTGGAACTGTATCATATCAAGCAAAGTCATGTCCTAGGGCCCTAGTCACTAAGAATTTTAGCAAGAATGCAGATTTGTTTAGTTAGCCTTAAACAGGCAAGAGTTTGATCCTGAAGGGAGCTGAGCATCTGCAGCTCATAATGGGAGCTGGCCACATTCAGCAGCTTTCAGAATCTCTCTCTCTCTTATCTGAGCACCTTCAATGTAAAATCAAGAGTGATAGCAAATTTCTAGTGGACTGCATTGAATCTCCTCCTTTTCAAGGGGTTTGTTTGGTTTTTGGACAGGTTTTATCAATGACACATTTTAATACCACCATGTTGTAAATTGCAAAGTCACACACACAATTTGATACCTACAGGACTCCCATCTGCACCAGGGGGGCCTCTGTTTCCAAAGTCACCTGGAAAACCCTGGTAACAAGAGAGAGGTAACACTGTTAGAATCACAGCACACACCGGATATTATTCTTCACATTACACTTGGAAATATGTAAGAAATGCGTACACACTAAGAAATTTGGCAAGAACAAATGACTTGCCCTTTCTTATCCAAAGCTGGGAGGTTCTAAAAGAAGCTTACAAGAGTCAGGTGCACAACCCCCATTGAATTTTTATGGGATTTGGACACCTAATTCCCATAGGATCCCTTGAAAACCCCAACCCAAATTGACCAAAGGTACTAGAAAGTAAGATGATACTAGCAAGAAGGGGGGAAAATAAACCATTTCAGCTGCAAAATTCAAAACGCACTTCATTGTCTTACTCCAAAATCCCATCCAAGAAAGATTTGAGAAGATTTTCTGGATGCCATTTTAAGTTGCAAGAATATGACGTTATCATCTTACTGAGCCCTTATGAGGTCGATACTATGCAAGTGCCCACTGGAATGTTTGTTTGGGGTCTTCTGGTACCCAGCTCCGTGCCTTTACTACAAGATCACACCTCCCCCATGCCATATAGCATTTACCTAAGACTGTTTTTTAATATTTATGGATGAAGACTCAATATGACAAACGTGCATTAAAATCAATGACCAATATGAGGGACTCAGCACTGCTCAGAATTAAACCTTCATTTTCTAACCATTCTGTATGCAAAGTTATCTTTGCCAATGTAAACTAATGCATGCTTGCCTGGTTGAGTCTGCAGCTAGAGACTGAAACAATAGCACCAAATGAGGTATGAATTTCCTCATTCATATTAGCAGAGTGTTGACTTCAGAGTTTAGATATTGAGGTAGTGATGCTATGTAGTCACCAGGATGCACCTGGAATCTGATTGGACAAGTGAAATTTCAATTTTGAGCCAAAATTAGCATTGTTGTCTGGGGCTGCAGGACTCGAAGTCCTGCCTTGCTAGAACCATGATCTTTTTTGCTCCCTATTATGGATGCTATTTTGCTTCCCCAGATGTTGCCCCTGGAAAGGAAGCACGAATTGATTGAATTATTTTAATTCCTATTGATTTCATATCGCTATCAAATGCTCACTAACCAACTGGAAGAGCCACATGTGGGAGAGAGTGGATTCAGTGCGGTGGTGCACAAAAGTTAATGCCCACAAGAGCAGCACAAGTAGTGATCAATGCCAATATATTAAGTTGGAGGGAAGGTGTGTAGTGGAGAACTGTGCAGAGCCCTACTAATGCTAGAACCAGTCTGATTTAACACATTTCTTAATAATCTGGAAGAGGTAGTAAAACAGCACACCAATGAAATTTGCAGATGATACTAAATTGGGAGGGGATTCCGCTTGGAAAAATGCAAGCTAATACATCCAGGAAAAAAAATCCTAAATATAGATAGTATGAGAGTAAAATATCTTGCAAGCACCAGGGTTGTAAGAGAGCCAAGAATTATCTTGGGCGTATGAGCTTGTGATACAGCTGTAAAATTCCAGCGCAATTTTGTGCTAAATTTGCCAACACATCCTAAACGTAGGGAACATGGTATTTGAATGGACAGTTCATAGTTGCTAGCATAGTATTTTTAGACTATACTAAAAGACACAGTTTGCTATGTTTCCCTTCCATCCTCACAGGTGTTTCGGCCAGTGGATTAACACCACTTATAGACTTACTGGCCATCCTCCACAATTGCTCTGATCCATCCCTAACCTTCTCAGTGCATTCTCATAGGGTTTGTCTTGTTCATACTGCAACTTCTGCAACAGGATTTAGCTCAGGTAATTTAAGTTGACTACCACAATTGTAAATTCTAGTGTACTGTAGATATTCCACAATAGTTTGTTCCAGGAAATAAACATTTGTTCCTAGCCATGGTTCATCCTATGTCAGTGGTTCTCAACCTATTTACCATTGTGGGCTGCATAACAATTGTCATGTGGGTCGCATCCAGTACTACCTCTATGGCTTTGAGGATGTCACATTGGCCGCAGCTGTGTGCTGACTGGGCCACAGGTTGAGAACTACTGCCCAAGGCTGAGCCGCAGGATAAGCTAGGATCCAGAACAAACCTTTGGGAGTGTTTGCACTGAGATTTACAAATATTTGTGACAGGTTTCAGAGTGGTAGCCGTGTTAGTCTGTATCAGCAAAAACAGCGAGGAGTACTTGTGGCACCTTAGAGACTAACAAATTTATTTGGGCATAAGCTTTCGTGGGCTAAAACCCACTTCATCAGATGCATGTATTTTCCACTCCATGCATCTGATGAAGTGGGTTTTAGCCCACGAAAGCTTATGCCCAAATAAATTTGTTAGTCTCTAAGGTACCACAAGTACTCCTCATTGTTTTTGCAAGTATTTGTGAGTGTGCATGTTAGAATTCACAACTGTACTAGTTAACAAACATTAACTGGAACCACCCTTCCATTCCCACAGACTGGAGGGAGCAGTTTCTTTCATCCTGCATGTAATTATTTCATAAACATTACCTTTTCTGCTCTCGGGTGTTTTCAAGGTTATAGTTTTCTCTTTGTATAGCTGCAAGAGGAGGTTAAGATACTAACCTTTCACCTCCAGTGGGCCATGCTCAAAAGTGCCTCAGGTCACACAAACTATTAGTTTAGCCCTTTCAACCTTCCTTCCTTAGGTTGTCTAGCTCATGATTTATCAGAGCTAAATATCTTTAGTTAAGAGCTGGGAAGGGGGAAAAGGGGTGCCTAACAATGGATAAACAGGAACCACAGGCCGGGAACTGAAAGGAACCTTAACAGTTGCAGTAGGGAGGTGGGAAGTTTGCCCTGTAATTCAAAATACCTCTGGATTTCTCAGCCATGTTTTTCTTTAATCAAAACTATTAGTCTTTTACCTTGGTGTCATCATAAGAACTGGAGTTTAACTAAATAATAAGGGAAAATTATCTTGTATAACTCTCCTCTCCTCCACAACCATTGAACTAGAGTTGTTCCAGCTAGTTTTGTTTTGTCTTGTATTGTCTGGTTTGGTCTTATTTACTTATACTTTGTCTTGTACTTTTCAGTCTTGTCTTATTTTGTTCCAGTCAGTTTTCACTGTGGACAAGAATATATCCCACTCCTATTCCTCTGTGAATGTACCATTAATAGCCTACATAGTATCTTGCAGTAAGTTACTAGGCTCATAATTCCTCATATTTTCATCATAATGTGAATTAATTTGATTTATTCATTCTAATTCATGTGCTGACTTTTGAATTGTAATCATTACAATGAATTAACACTGTATTTTTAACACAAATAATAAAATATCAATTATGAAAAGGAGAAAGACAGGTAATATTGAATGGACTGTTGCATAGTAGATGGTTGTTTATTACAAACCGCAAGTCAACTCACTACTTCAGCACTCCGGGGAGTAATGCTGTCCTAAATCCTGGCTCTCCTGAAGTCAATGAGAGCATTTCCAATGTCATCAGTGGGGCAAGGATTTCACCCAAGGAGTGTAAGCCCTGACAAATTACTGTCTGTGACTGCATCTGAAGTTTTAATTTATCAGATGTTCTCCAGATCAATTCTGAAACATTCTCCATGCTTTGTAGCAGCTTTGCCCATTCAAAATACACATCAAACTATTCAATGTTTTATGATTCATACATTAAAAAACTCCATTGGATGGCTATGGTGATCTCAATATTTAACATAAGTAAATGTGGAAATTCATTACTGGACATTGTATTAAAATCCATAAAAGAAGTTAAACCATTAAAGTTCCTACAACAGTGTAAACGTACCAACATCACACAGATAAAATTTAATATCCTTTGGATTTCTAGTTAAATAGAGGAATGTGGCTTATTCACAACAAAATGCAGACATGCTCAACTGACCAGGCTGTACTTACCAAAAGTGAAGCCGCAACATCAAAAATCTGTTACCACCCTGACATCACCACTGCTGCCCTCTTAACGGGCCTTCTGCTGGGAGAGCAGGAGGCCAGCTTTTCTTAGCAGCTGACACTACAGAGACGCTCCAATGGTGAAGGTGGCCAGAGGATGCGCCGAATCAAGGCATCCCCAGGCAACGTCCCTGTCCTGGCAAACACAGTTCACTTTTTTGGGCTGCACTGGCCTTCTAAAAGCCCACTGAGGAAGGGATGTTTGCTGCCATTTTCTGCTACCTCTTCCTTTTGTCAAAGTTTCTGCCATCAAGCTCCTGAATTTTCACTGGCTGAAGCCCTCCCAAACACAGGATGACCCTGGCCCAAGGTTTTTTTTGCATTCTGTTGCAAACTAACAAACGGCCAATTTCTCAGAAAATTCTGCTAAAGTCTGCGTGTGTTAAAACCAAAAAATATCCCTCCAAACTGACCAGTTTTCAGCAAAAATGATTCAGGCCATTTCCAAGCAACAAACAGGCCCATCTATCACACTGTGAAAATTGTATTCAATATCTGATCATGGTGCTCTCAAGTGACAATTGTTATTCTTTAATTTTAAGGTACAAGTTTTTCATAACATAAATAGACTGTATAGCATTTATTCCTTATGTGGTTGTTGATTCAGTAGAGGTTCATAATGTTCATTATTAAATACGACAGACTTTGAAATTAACTTGAAAACCTATACTCTCTGGACCAAATTTTCAATTGGCCTCTGAAATTGTATCGTAAAATTTTATTTGACATAGTGCCATGTTATTAAAATATCTTTTGCTTATTCAAGGCCACCTTCTGGGAAGCCATAGTCAAAGGCTAATTTACTGTTCTTTTAAGAAAACTAGTACATTTTGGTGAGGATGTGTGCCCCAATAGATGTTAAACTTGTTAAACTCCAGATGACACCCATGAAGACACAACTTTTTAAATAGAAACTAACAGTTGGATCAAAAGTGAAATGGAGAAAGCAACGAGGCAATTTTTCCAATTACCAGGTCTCAGATTCAGACTGTAGGTAGTGATTTATATACAGAAAAAAAGAGCAAAAGACGTTCTGGATGAGACAAAGGGGCAGATTAACCATAACCATGATATTTCCACTTTCATCATCATGAGTTTTATAACTGATGAGAGAAGAACAATTTAGGTACTATAAAAAAGAAAAAGCATTTCTAATCTAGGAAAAGAGAAAACCATCTAAAACTGAAAACAGAACAGTACTACTGTGTAAGAAATGTTTTATTAAATCAGTAATATCATCTAGCATATTGCTATAACACATCCTAGAAAACAAGAACATTCATATTTTTAACTGAAAACGGGTCTGTAGTATTTTCACACAGTTACAATGGACTAGACTAGCAGATTGTTGGTATAGTTCAAAAGGTCTGCTTTGTCAGTTTGAGTACTAGTTGTTGTAACTAATCCTATATAGTACTTTCCCAATAAATGTGCTCAAAGTGGTGTATGTGAAATACCGTGCAGCATATATAACAAGACAGGTAATATAATAATACAGAAGTGGCCAGATTTCATATTACATACTTAATATGGAAAGAAATGGGACACATGCACCTTGAATACAGAATATTTTCTTTAAAACATACTGTACATCCAACTGATTTAAAATGCAGGCAATTTTAGACTCTCTAATATTTATAATAAGGAATTTGGTCAATTTAATATTTTGTTCCATTTCAAATATGCCAAAGATATTATAAATACTAATAACTATTCAGCTAGTCTGCTAATTGGTCGCATTTTGAATCCTAAAGATGATTTTCATGTCAGATGGTTTTTATAGTATATTAAATGCCATCTGGACAGTAAACAAAATGATGGCAAGCACAATTATCTACCAGAATTTTAAAGCATTCATCACCATGGTGTCTAGAACTATGTTAAAAATTAAAAGAACTACCCTAAAACAAGCCCCTAATCTCCACCTCTTAAATTTTAGGCTGCTTTCCAAAATGAGATCATATTTGGGATTTGCCCTTCTTCCAAAAGTGATGGTGCCATGCTGGCCATTCTTTCCCCTCATTTCAGAGTAACAGCCGTGTTAGTCTGTATTCGTAAAAAGAAAAAAGAAAAGGAGTACTTGTGGCACCTTAGAGACTAACCAGTTTATTTGAGCATGAGCTTTCGTGAGCTACAGCTCACTTCATCGGATGCATAGCATATCGTGGAAACTGCAGAAGACATTATATACACACAGAGACCATGAAACAAAACTTTCATGGTCTCTGTGTGTATATAATGTCTTCTGCAGTTTCCACGATATGCTATGCATCCGATGAAGTGAGCTGTAGCTCACGAAAGCTCATGCTCAAATAAACTGGTTAGTCTCTAAGGTGCCACAAGTACTCCTTTTCTTTTTTCTTTTTCCCCTCATTGTTATTGATGGAAAGTTTGCACAAAGATGAGTCTTGCATTTCACGCTGAATCTTAAGGCTAGGATTCATCTCTCTGATACTGGGGAATTCCACAGCCAAGATTCTTTTGGTGAGAGCATCCTGCTCCAACCTCTTGAGGTATTCACCCTGAGGCCATTGGGTTGGATTTGGGGAAAGAGGCATTCGACGGTCCTGATCCAACAAAGTACCTAGAGCTAAGTACCTACTCAGGTGCTTTGACAGATTAGGCCTTATGATAACTAAACCTTAGCCCACTGTGGAGGACTAAGGTCTCAGAACTGATTTCAGGACCAAGAAATAGATCTGGCGTTAAGTAGAAAGCCAACGGTATGTGCAGAACACTGGGCTGATGTGCTCTCATTGATCTCTGTTACTTAAACAGTAGACTGCCATGTGTTAAACTATTTGAAGATGGATCTCTACGGTCAAGAGTCCCCACTAGAGAGGGTGCAATACGTGACTAGCTGAAGATGGAAAATAAATTTCTCTCCACTTCTGCTACTTGTACAGCTAGGAGCAGTCCAGTGGGATCGAGACATCATACCACCTTGAGAACCTGAGGTCAGGTGCCTTCAGCTGAAGACAAGATTATAATTCCAGACAGTGTTTCAAAGATCCCTATCAGGATCACCTCCTTTTTACACAGATTGAGCACGAGTCTTCTGCTTTTTTACCTTGATGCTCTTTCTTCTCAGAAAAGCCAGCACACTGCACATGGCTAATAAGGTGCCATAATACAATAGCATGTATCTGCTAGTGCAGTGGTTCTCAAAGCCAGTCTGCCGCTTGTTCAGGGAAAGCCCCTGGCGGGCCGGACCGGTTTGTTTACCTGCTGTGTCTGCAGGTTCGGCTGATCGCGGCTCCCACTGGCCGCGGTTCGCCTCTCCAGGCCTATGGGGGCTGAGGGAAGGGCGGCCAGCACATCACTTGGCCCACGCTGCTTCCCGCAGCCCCCATTGGCCTGGAGCGGCGAACCATGGCCAGTGGGAGCCGCAATCGGCTGAACCTGCGGATGCGGCAGGTAAACAAACCAGTCCGGACCGCCAGGGGCTTTCCCTGAACAAGCGGCGACCGGCTTTGAGAACCACTGTGCTAATGTACACTTTTGGGATGCACAAACTAGTACATGATTCAAATGAGAAATGAGCAGCAACAATGTAGACAAAAAACTGAACACACTATCCTGTTAGCCAATTACTTTAATAAATTTAATCTTTTTTGATTCACACATTAATCTGTAGCATTAAAAACTTAAATAAGGTTCTTGATTTTAATGAACGTGTTTCAGGAGTGTCTTTTAGTACTTTTTGTGTTATGCACTGATTAACCCAAAATTCACATGTATTGGAAGCTGGTCCATATTTCACATGGTTTTGTAATAACTATGCAGCAAACACAAAAATTACATCAACAGAGCTATGAATCTCTCCTTCCACAGTATTTTATATCCAGACAGCAAAAGTCTTAAAGTACAACCATGTGGCAGAAAACAAAGAACTTGGCACGTAACAGATCATGCTACAGTTTTCTGATCTATCAGAAATACTGTAAACCTTAGGAAGGTATGCCTTGCAGATTTGTGTCTGGCCCCAGATGCAGAAATATGTTTCTATTAAGTAGGGAATATCTTTAACTTGCCAACAGTTGATTTCTACAATTTTTTCTGCAAACATCTGAAATTATTAGAAGCTGCAACTGACTTGTATTCAGGCCAACACCTGAATCAGACTCTTCATAAAGCCCGCAATCATAAATCTGTGTTGCATTAACAATATTTTTTTAGAACTGTTTGCATTTTCAGTGATCTTTTAACCCCATGGCAGTCACACTGATAGTTCCCATGGCTGAACTGGCCATCAGGTTAAGAATTCTTAATTTACGTTTATTTAGCAGCACCATTAAATTTACCGAACAAGTTGTCATTTTTCTGTAGTGCAAGGTATGTGCTGAAACAATAATAAAATCATTTGTGAATAAAACAACACTAACCTTTTCAGCTACTTAAAATTATATGCATACTTACATTATTCATTTAAATTAGCAACAAAAGTAGTAACCCATATTAGTAACCTTACCAGTCTCCCCTTAAGACCCCTTTTTCCTTGCTGTCCTGGAATGCCCTGGAAAAAAAAGAAAGAAAGAAAGAAAGAAAGAAAGAAAGGAAAGAGAATCTACAATCTAAAAAATCTACAGAATCTAGATTTTTTAAAAGTAATTTAAATGACATATTATTGGCACGCACATTTGATTGTAAAAGGCAATCTAAAGATCACCACCACAAAAAGCAGACACTATACCTATTTCTTGTTATAAGGGAGCAGGAAGAATGGGATGGAGAAATGTAAATTGTGATCTCTTCACTTCAGGCATATTAGTTTAATTATATTAATATGTCCTAGAATGTTGAGAAGGGCCTGCTTTGGCTGTTATTAAGGTCAATGGAAAAACTTTCCCTGATTTCAACAGTAGCAAAATTAGGCTCAAAATCACAGTTAGCAGATTATCATGGACATTTTTGTCTTAAACACATACCAGGCAATTCAGAAAGGGGATTTTACATGGACTGAATTACTCTTAGAGGAAACTTTCACTGCTCACTTCAATGACAACAGGAACAGGCTCCCAATCTCAAAAGTTTTAGATGAAATCCAAGCTTCACTTTACAGTCAATTCAGATTTATTAACCTTGGTGCTATTTTGATTTTATTCACTAGATTCATTCTAATCAGCAGAATATTATTATTTAATCGTATGACATTTTCACACACTCCCAGTTTTGCTGTCAGACAAGCCTTATAATAAATCCTAATAAAGCCTAATAAATCTTATTTAAGTTTTCCTTGGTCTCATTCTGGTGTATATTATACTTCAGTGTGTTTCATTATTATAAATGTGTAAATATTCAATACATGTTTAATTAAACCTACTCTTTCTCCTTCAGGTCCTGGCTGTCCTGCCGCCCCTGGAGGTCCAATGAAACCCTTAGAACAGATAAATAATTCTTAAATTTTTTCATTAAAAAGTTTCATCTCAAGAACAATGCTAGATACAGATTTACCACACATTTATGAACGTATAGTGGTTTGAGATTTTGGGTGAAATCCTGGCTCAGTTGAAGTCAATGGCAAAACTCCCCGTGATTTCAATGTGGCCAGGATTTCACCCTCCAAATCCAACTGATAGTTACAATCACCCACCATTGCAGAGGTAACGTACAAATTAACCATACTCGGAAAAAAATTCCCAAATGATATACTACTGCATCAGAAAGTGCTGATCAAAGGAATATTAAAAATAAGCTTTCAAATTTACAATATTCCCCATATGTAAATAAAAAATAAATTATTTTTGTGTGAATAAGTTTGAGTGATTTCTACTACAAAGTAATTATTTTGCAAGTTTATCTTGTCACAGCTGGATTGTATTAATTAAAAGTGACTAAGATGTCTTCTCCCTCCCTGCTTAAGTAGAAGGGGAGAATTGTCTATCCCATTAAAACCCGTGAGACAAATCATTGTAAGCATCAGTTTAATTGTAACTGCATCATGCCATGCTTTCTATCCATGTAGAGAGTGATGCTGTCTACTCTGGAGCTGGAAGTTGCAATTTCCAGCTCAAGGAAACATCCCACACTAGCTCTGACTGCGCTTGTACGCCAAAAATAGAAGTCCCGCTGCAGTGGTGCAAGTGGTGCAAGTGATGGGAGGGGCTAGCTGCCAAAAATACATGCCTAGGATCTCAGACGAGATTATATTTGGGGCAGCTATCCTCTCCCATTCTTCGCGCCACTGTGGCTACATTGCTATTTTTAGCAAAGCTAGTGCAGGTATGTCTCCTCAAGCTGGAAATGACACCTTCCAGCTCTAGTAGGATATACCATGGGAAGTAACTTCCTTATGTTGCATCAAAATCTGAAAATCCACAGCTAAATACCACTGTGTTCAATTTTTAAAATGGTACGGTAGAAATAACTGAATTTTATTGTAGAACATAAGATCAATAGAGTAGCCAGAGTAGTAACTATTATGATGGGACACATGCTAACCACTGGCTAACAGAGAGGTCATATCCCTGTGTTTTGTTCTCAAAATATCCAATTCGCTTCCAGTTAAATGAATAAAAATAAAAAGTTAAGAAAGTGAAAACATTAAACTGAAGAAATTCTCACATGAAAATAGCATTTAGGAGGTTTTGAAGATTTTGTCTTCTGTGACTGAATTAGGAAGCAACTCTACTTTTCATCAATACAGTGGAGACCAGCAGAAGCCCCACAAAGTCTAGTTAAATAAAAAAATCATAATATGAAATACAATGAAAAGTTATAAAGGGCAGGAAATGTTTCTCACTCATAAGAGCTGTTATAATTCTCTGTTGAGCAAAACACGGGTGCAGCTTTCTTGTACTAGACAACGAGAATGTCATTAGTGATTACTCCACTGTTGGGTTTGAATGGGATACGTGCAATTCAGAATATAAGGTGACTTGAAGGAAGTCACACTTATGTCCTTGGCTAGCCCATTTCCTTCAACCTGAAACTGGTAAAGGGAGGATTGTATTGGGGGGAAAATAAGTTCCACGTACAGGGAGCTATCCTGGAAAATGTATTTTTTTAAAATTACGCTTAAAAAATCCACCCCCTAAAATGTAGTAATCATTTAAATTCCTGGCTCTTAAGATTTGAAAACTAACACTATGTCCTGAGAAATTTAAACCTCCTCTCAAATCTTCAATGGTTTGTATGTGCTATATTCCATTATATTGCTTCCAAAGCTCAGTTTCATTTTCACGGCTGTGCATATGTGACAGACATGTACAAATTCAATTGCAAATTGGCATAAACAAAAGTACAATGAAGTGATTCTACAAGTAGAGGCTCTGAGAGTGAATGTGCAAAGGCAGGGGCAGCACCTAATTACTGAAAAAAAATCAGTGTTTTCACATCTATCTCTACAGTCCTTTGAATTTAATGAAATATCTTAACTCATTTTTTGAGGCTCTTAGGAAGGACAATACTCTTCTTGGTACCGCACACATTAGGGAAAAATGCAGCTCTCTTTTCTTTCCCTGCATTGTCTTAAAACCCTTAAATAATCAGGATGCAGAGCTATCATAGGAGTGCATTCTAACCTAAAGAGCTCAAATTATATTGACATAACTGCATGAGTCAATGGCACAAAAACATGTTTCTGGGTCAACATTACAGGCAACATCTGACAGAAAGGATTATGTAGGAGACACCCTTTTGAAACATGACAGTCTGAGATTGCTCCAAAAATAACTCATACTAACAATGACAGTCATATGTGTGGGCAAAAATAATAACGAGCTTGTGGGCCACTTAGCGGAAAAGATTGTGATCACCTTTGTCTTATATAACAGGAGAAGGAGTTGGCTACAGGTTTATGGAGAACTTTGGGGCAAGAAAAAAAGGAACAAATGTCTCAGGGTTGAGAGCCACGTGGGTGCAATATCTTTGGGACACAAGATCCTTACAAGCAGAGAAATCACCTCTCCCATCCTATAATGAAAACTGAATTTAAGAAGAACAAAGCTTAGACGTTTCAAAAAACTGTTGCAGATGAAGGCTTTAAATATCTGCAATAAAAGACACAAGTGCACAGATTCAGCAACATGATGGAGAAGTTGTAACAGAAGCTTGACAGCATCATAAGGTACACAGTATACTTCACAGGAACCTGTACGATAATGGAGTTGAGTAAGGATGAGGGTGGAATCAAAAACCTGAGAAATTTCTAGTGTAAAGCAATTACAAATCTCAGGTTGCAATACACAGTTAACATCATATTCACATGTGATCCAAGTCTGATGATCTGTTGAGGGCAGTGACCTTGAAAGAAATAAAATCTGATCTTTTTACATCTATAGGTGTGTATGTGTGAAAAGTAAAAACTTTTTTTCCCTTTTCTCCGTGAAACTTTACTCAAAAACAATCCAAGCAAAGCTTAAATTTTTAAAGGGCTCAGATTTGTACCCCTGGTCTTGGCTACAAAAGATATCAACTGAAATATTTTAGGATCTAGCAGAAGGTGACTCTCATATTCTTTATGTGATTGTTTCCTTCCATCAACCTCTATACAGTTGAAGATTACAAATGCCAGATCTGCCTTCACTCCTGACAGCTTCTACTACAGAAATAATGCTCCAGGCAGGAAACAGCCTCTTCCCCTCCACTCCCCTCCTTTGCTCCCCCCACACTCTCATAGGGTTCTTTTTCTTTCTCTTCATGTCTGTATATGTTCCAAGTGAAGGAAGAGCAGCAAGATGAGATTATTCTGTACCGCTTGTAGGCATGAAAAAGAAATAAATCCTCAAATTTTTAATGAAATAGAGTTTGTCATTAACCAATTCTGCAATAGACAGAGTGATTCAGTGGCTGTGCAACTGGCAATTCAATGAAATCTCTCAAGCATACTATATGTATAAAAATACAGTCATGCATGCCGTAATGCTTACAAATGTTACTTACTCTTACACCTTTAGGACCTGGGTTACCTTCTGGTCCAGCTAAACCCTAGTATAAAAAGACACGACTTTTACTTCATTTAAAATAAATGGAAATACTAGATTTAAAAGAATTATCACAATAATTGTTAATTTCCAAACTGGTAATGCACTTTTCATGATGGGTGCTATGTGAACCTCTAGACAGAGACTGCAACTTCCTTTATATTAAAGTTATTTCTTTTTGTAAAGTTCTTCCCAATCCAGTTGAAACCTTCTACCCAATTGTGAACTTGACATTAAAAATAACTTCATGGAACTTTTCATAAACTTTTATATTGGAATGCAGTTCCAGTCATTTTCTAGCCAACATTAGAACAATAAATTTATTTCAAAGCATTTTGTATTTTTAAATGTTGGCATGTTGTCATCCAGTCACTATATAAACTATTTACTAATGCTTTTTAATATATAGCCACTGTAAAATTGGTCTAGTAAAATGTTGAAATAGTTTAGAGAGCATGGGTCAAATTCAGCCCCTCAAGCAGGAATGACTCCATTGAAGTCAGTTGACAAATACAAGGACTGAATTTGGCTCATGTAATTTAAATGTGAGGAAAAGTGACTGACCTTTCATCTTAATGCACCAACAGCATATACTGAACTATCTATCTGTCCCAGGTATATAAAAATCAATATTACAAACGGCTTGCATTGATAGCAATTTGATGTTTTCATTGGTTCTCTCTCTCAATGAACTGAATGGAAAAAGCCCTTTAACATATTCTTTCCCCACATAAAAGTTAAAGAAATAGTTTCAGCAGTAAAAAAAAGAAGTGTAGGCAAATAAGTAGGAACGGTACTAGAGCAGAATGCTTCCTGTTTCTTCTGAACATTAAATACTAAAAGGTTGAAACAGACAGAGAGCAATTTGGTAACAAGGTATGTATGGACTAGAGGGACACAGAATAACTGTGTCTAACCCATTCAGAGCCCAGTACTGAGGGCACAATGTGCCAGATATCTTCCGTGAATGGTGCCTCTGAAAGGAGGCTTGTTTTAAGTATTAGCGATACAATGTCAGCCAACGCAGTGATGTCATCAGCAGTGCCAGCAGATTTAGATATGGTTCTTTCAGAAACGACATCATTAATGCTACATGATGGCAGACAATCCTTTTGAGGTAGATCAGTTTGTCAAAACACTCCTTGCCAACGGACAGACCATGTACACTAGGCATCACTTTGAAAATTAACCCCAAAGAGAGGAAGGGAAACATATTTTAAACTAATGTATAGTACTGAACAGGTGCTTATAATAGGAAAACATATAATTCTATTGTATAGTTACTGCACCTGCCTGCCAGGGTAACCAAGTGAACCAGCATTGCCAGCCATTCCTGGAATTCCCTAAATTGAAAGCAAAAAAAAGTAATCAGGTTTTGTGTATTTTTACCTGTTGATATCATGAAAGAGCTTTTTCCTAATGCAAGACTGTTTCTTGTGTAAGTTGCATAGGAAGCCCATAAAACCCACTCCTTATACATAATTAAAATCGGCATGATTACTTCCTTAGCAATGGTGCACACATTGCAAAAGCATCTAGGTTGGGGGAGGGAGAGGGAGGGAATTAGTCCAAAATGAAGTGAAGTACAAGGAAAAAAACCACTGATTCATGATGGAAAACTCTTAGACAATGTTTGGCAAAATCAGATATGCACAACGGGAGATGCCCTCAAGGGACAGGTATTTATGGTGCAGATAACCCAAGCTGACACTGATCTTGGCCGTATTATTAAAATTTTTACTTTTATGGAACAAATGTAAGAAGAATCGGAATGTCCTTGTATATCTGAATTTCCTTATATTGGTCTCAATGTGGGTATGCTAGGATAAGGTTAGAGTAACAGTGGATTAATAATGGGTACAGTAAACTCTTCCTTTTCCCCCTCTTCCTTCTCTAATCAAATCCAAAAGTGTTTTCCCCCCTAATAATTCTGTGTATTTGATTGTTTATTTTAAGAAAATTCTGCTTTTCTGAAATGGGTAAGTTCTTGGGTGCCAGGTGGTAAAGTTCATTGTTGAAGAACTGGACACCTGTTTGGTGAGCAACCTTTACTCAAGCAAGGTCCAGAACTAGACGAGATGTGATGAAGATAGTTAGGATGGGAGTGCACTTCATTAGCTGAGTGGTGACACTTAAACTGTATCTGATCCTGTTAGTCCTTCAATTTAGGGAATAGTAAGTTCACTAAAAAATTTCAAACAAATGAACCAGTCCAAGGCATTGTCAACAGAAAGACAGGTTCTCTGATATCAACAATTTCCCAGTCATTATATCACATTACAGAGAATAAGAAACCTCTGAAACATTTAAAATGTCTTTCATAAATAAAAATGAATAATTAACAATAAACCAGGAGTTACCATCTTGACCCATTGTTGATAGTCAGATATAGTATATAAAAGCACAAGAAAGGCAGGAGACTCTCACAATATCTGCAACGTACATTGTGTTATTTATTTTGGATAGAAAATATATCATCATCATCGTATAAAATAAATTAATCTGAAATTAACCAAAACATTTAAACATATGGCAAAACTTACCTTCCAACCTCTTCCAAAGTCTCCTGCCTCTTTTATGCTTTCATATGCTGAACTGCCCTTCCTGTATCTCATACTATGTCATCATGCTGGACTTCCTGCTGGGAAGTATCAGTAAAATGACAGCTCTCATTGCAAGACAACAGCATCATTCATGGTTATAAAGTCACTGAAATACCCACAGCTATGTAAAGGAAGTCCTTAAAATGTGTCTACATGCTATTGTAGACCCTAATACTGCAGAGGGATCAGCACGCTTAAACAATGGGACTCCATAATGGAGTAATGGTCAAGGTATGCAGGATTGGGGCCTAATTTAGTAAATATTTACTTAGTTACCAAAGGTGTCACAACTGCTGCAGTTTCCCTTGAATAAAGACTATTTAATTTCATTTTAATGCACAGAGTAGGAAATGATTAACTTTGAAACATGATTTCATTAGGCATCTATTTAGTTAAAACAAACAATTATCTATTCATGTAGCCAAATCTTCCTCACTTAGACCCTGATCCTGCAGACACATATACAAGGTGAATAGTCCCACTGACCAGTTCAATGGGATTACGCTGCACAAATGTACTCAGATGTGTAGACCAGAGTATGCTCAAATGTGAGTTTGCAGTGTAGGGACTTTACAATGTATGCAATTATCTATTCACATGAGTAAATGAGTATAATTTGGCTCATTTTTGGTTGTATAAATTCAGGGGTGGCACCAGCCTTTTCCCAGTGTGGGTGGCTGAGGTGGGCTAAATAGAAAATTGGGGGAGGTCGGCTGTGCAGAACTGCAGAAGAAAGGGCGGCAATGCCATACCAGGCCACCCTTACTTCTGTGCTGCTGCTAGCTGTGGCAGTGCCTTCAGAGCTGGGTACCTGGCCAGCAGCCACCGCTCTCCAGCCACCCAGGTCTGAAGACAGCACCGCCGTCAGCTGCAGCGGAGAAATAAGGGTGGCAATGCCATATCATGCCGTCGTTATGTCTGCGTAACGTTTGACCTTTGCACTGGGAGGGGTGGCTGTGGTAAGGCTATGGTAAATTTTGGGGTGGCTATCGCCCCCACAACCCCTACCCCCCAGCACCACCCCTGTATAAATTAGCCTAAGGTAGCAAAAAAATAACTGTTGCGGGAAAGTATAGGCAGATTAAACTGTTTTTTCCTCAAATGTATTAAAAGGTAGCACAAACTCACATTGAGACTGAGGCTTTAATTTGCTTTACTGCTTCAAAATACTTAATTCATGCCACCCACAATTGAAAATGCATTGTTCTTAACTCCCTGGATTCCATGTTATGAAATGAAAGCCTCTGTCGCTTTTCAAAATCTAGCCTTGATATTTCAAAAATCCTTTTAGATCCACACACCTAAAAAGTTACTTACAATGACATGGTCAAATCTATCTTCAGAGTTCTTGTTTATCTGGGTTATTTTTCCCTTAAACACACAAGTTTCATTATTTGCAATGCCCTATGTGAAATCTGAAAACAAGAGGGGATCACGCACACAGAATCCGAGCCCAGGGATGACTCTCCACACCTGAATCTGCCCATCCTAAACAAAGGGGTCAACTGTACCCTGCCTCCACCAGCCATCCAGAGCATCCTTCATTGGGTGGGGAAACCATTACTGGGCATGGGTCCTTGCTGTTGCTGGAAAAGACATGCATCAGCCGCCCAAACACCTTGGAGAATCCACTAAAGAAGAGATATAAAGAGGCTGCAATAGCTTCGCCATATTTCCCGTGCCCTGTATGAACCCACCTCATTGGGGATTCCATGGGTAGCCATTGGTAAATGAAGCCCTGGCATTTCAATTTTGCAATGCCAGGGAGCTGGGCATCTAGGCCTGGCCTCCAGGACTGGTGTTCATGGCAGTATCAGCCAATCTAGACTAACCTCTGTCTCGGGAAACTCACGCAGTTTTCCTGACCCAATACCCACTCCTGCAGTTTATCCATTAGAGAAGCTGATTTGGCCCAACATTTCTGAACTGCAGGGCCCTTAGGAGGTCCATTCTTGATGTCAACCAGGAAGAAAACCAAAAGGTGCCACTGGCCAAAAATATTGAAAGAGAAGAAAATCATGGCACAGGTGCTGGAGGAAGTGAAGCCCCTTGGGATTCTCCAATGATCAGCTCCTCCTCAAAAGCCACTACTAAGATTTGGAATGAGAAGGAGGTAAGAAGTTAGAATGTCACCATATTTCCCTCCACCCCTGTCTCTCTCCTTAGCTAATTTTATGTTTAAACAAACCAAGTCCATAGGGATGGCTTAGAGATTGTCCAACCTTTCCACCCATTGTCATGTGGGAGCCACACTAATGCAAGACCAGGACTTCCTCCATGAGCTACATGCAGCTGGTTTGAGTGAGGAAGAATAATCCCAGGCATCAGAAGTCATGAATGTGGGAAGCAAAAGTTATTTTGCATAAGTGCCGTGCCTCCAATTTGGTTCTGCTTTCCATGATTTCTTTCATCCTCTTGGCATATATGGGAGGTTGATTATTCCCTGAAAGGGCTGGTCTGCCATGGAACCAGGATCCAGGGTCTCCTAAAGCTTGAAACAATTCAGAGGGCTGTGGATATTTTTGGCTGAATCAGGTCTCAAAAATTCCAAGTGCAAATCAAGACAAAAAACCCAAAGAGCAACAAATCATTTTAATTTACTCTTTGTTCTTTTTAAAAACCTTGCTTGCACTCCCAGTTGTGCTTCACTCTCAAGTAATTCCACATTTGATATATTTACAGTAACTTTTTTCTTTGTTTAGAGGTTTATGGAAATTCCAGCCAACAAGTGGATACTTTGAACTTCACAAAGTCTGTTGCTACTGACATGCAAAATGAGTATCATTGTCCTGACTCTTTCCAGGCCATCCTCTACAATTACGTTTCTCCTTGTCACAGTCCTTAAAATAGGAGCAGTCAGAACAGGCCGTGGAACAAAAGTATTTTCCCAAATTTTTATAAATGAGTTTTAAATATTTCCAAAATAATATAACAGACTATGAATAATAATTATTTATAACAATAGTATGGGTATGTTGAGATGAGGTCAGACGGTCTTCAGTACTGCTGGGCAAACAGTAATTTCACATTGAGGTCTAATGTATCAGATTATATTCAAGAGAATTCACACACTTGCATATTTAGTGCCAAAATTATTCCTCTGATGTCAATCTCTCTCTCTCTCTCTCTCTCACACACACACACACACACACACAGAGTTACCCTCTTGTTTTCATTACTCGTTAATCACTTTTCACCAGCTCCTTCGTTGGTTCTCAGGTCCCGCAGTTAACAATGCTGTTCTTCTGAACAACTCTGATAATTAATTCTCTTGCAGAAAGATGCCAGAGGCCAAGGGACTGAACTATAACGACTGCCCTCACTTCATTTGGTTTCTTGGAGTAGAGCTCAGTTAAAGTTTTGAACAGGTAAAATCTATTTTTTTTACTTTTTGTTTTTGACTTCTCCTTTGGTCACTACTATCATTAGGTCATGATTATTCATTCAGCATTGACAGTGCATTCAGTACTGTATACAACAGAGAAAAACTTGACTCCTGTTCCAAGGTTATTACAGTTGACAGCCATGGCCCCTTATCTTTAGGGAGGAGTAACAAGTATCTACCTCTGAAACTCACATGAAGGATACTTTAAGAAAGCAACACACAGTCCCTTCCCATCTCCCCATCCAGAAATTAAGCATGCATTGTCAAGTCTCAGTCAGTAAGGTTTTGAAAGAGACTGAATTGCCTCCTAAAACATTACACAACACATTTCTGCCAAGCCACCAGACTAGTTGGAGAAAACAAGTTCGTTTATTATGTTTTATCTAGGCCTTAAACCATACCCATCTCCATGGCAACTAAGTACCTGGTCAAGAATGAAATCTATTGAGTATTTCTTCAACCAGCCAGCAATTGAAAGAAATTATTTGATATACACATTTAAAGTCATTATCCTTAATTGTACTTAACATGCTTTGTACAATGTGTATCAACTGTTACAGTGCCTTCACCACTCACTTGCTCGCCTTGTGGACCTGGTGGCCCTGGATAGCCTTTGAGACCCTGCAGGTAGAAGAGATAAACAGGTGCTGTAATGAATACATTCAGATATGCAAGATGCAGCTTTGGGGGTCTTGATTTCCCCCTCCCCGCTTTATATTTTTCTTCAACAAAGAACAATTTTGCAATCTCTCTTTCTCTGTGACATCCACATGGCTTAATTTCAGTAGCTGATGCGGGAGGAGGGAGAAAGAGAAACTTACCTTAGCATAGATGATTTCTAGCTATGCCTGCTAAACTTGCACCAGTAGTCCCAGATCTGTGTAAGCTTAAATAACACGTAGACAAAATGCCTTTAGCAACAATCAGCTTGTAATTATTGCAAAGCTGGATTTAGTCCAGACTGTTTCCCCATTCCAAATCCTTGTCATAACACTATCTCTGAATGAGCCAGTTCAATGGAGTTAAGCATAACAAGAACGTCATTGCAAAGAGCGCCAAGAAGCTCTCTAGGAAAAGATAACCGTAAGAAAACAAAAGATTTCTCTTATATGGACTTAATTTTTTTTTAATACTCTGTATTATGATGATAGTTTTGCACAAGTAAATGAAACTACCATCTTCCTGACACTAAAGAAAGTCTTCCAGATTATCCTGGAATCTTTAAATCATCAAAGTTTACCATTTCCCCTCTTTATATTGAGCATTATGATGATGATGGTTTGCCTGTACAGATGGTGGGTGAAATCCTGGCCCTGTCGAAGTCAAGAGGAGTTCTGTCCATGATTTCAATAGGGCCAAGATTTCATCTGGTGTCTCAAGTTTCGGTTTGGTTTCTACACCATGCCAAGAGCTTTGCTACAACAAACTAAACGGCATTACCTAACATGAAATTATAAAAGAGGAGTAATTTTGTTCAGTAATAGTTTTAAATAATGAAAAAGAATCACATCTGTTAAGCTTCAAACTTTGCAATTTTAGCATTATACACTTGCTTGGGAAATAACGTTAGTCCCAAGGACATGTGCTCATTAAAAAACCTAGAGGCTCCATTCTCTCCAAACCAGTGTTGCAGGTATTCCCTTACATCTTGCTAAACACTCACATAGCATTGCTAACTTGCTTTAAAGTTTAGATATTACAGTAAAGCAGACGCAAACAACAATCATCTGCAAATCACAAGCTGCGGAGCGTATTTCAGCCATACATCTGAGTGTGTCTACACAGTCCACAGAAGCAAGCCTCCCAGCCCAAGTCAACAGACTCAGGTTAATGGGGCTCATGCTAGTGCTCTAAAGATAGCTGTGTAGACAGAGCTTTGAAGTTGCACTTCCACCCGTTTCCAGGCCTCAGAGCCCAAGGGCTTGTTTTCACTGTGGGGGTAAGTTGACCTAAGTTACACTACTTCAGTTATGTGAATAACGTCGCTGGAGTCAACGTAGCTACGGTCGACTTATCCTGGTGTCTTCACTGCGCTGTGTTGACAGGAGACACTCTGGTCGATTTCCCTAAATCTTCTTGGGGAACTGGAATACCGGGGTTGACCGGAGAGTGCTCTGCCATTGATTTAGTGGATCTTCACTAGACCCACTAAATTTACCCCTGCTGCATCAATTGCAGCAGCGTTGATCTCCCCACAGTGAAGACCAACCCTGAGCTCCAGCCGGACCCGGCTGCAACTTCAAAAGTGGCAAAAAATAGTCTACACAGCTATTTTTAGAGCACTAGCATGAGACCCACTAGTATGTGGCATAGGTATGGGAGAGCGGGTCTTGGACAAACGGGCTGAGAGGGACTGCCTAATTAACATGCCAAGGCATGCCCTAGAAATGCTGTTGGTAAGATCATTAAATAAAGACAAAAGCATGATTAATGACTGCAATGCAAATCTGGTGGGCAAAGCAGTAACACTTTCTTAGGAATTATGTGTAAAATTTTCAAAAGCACCTTAAAAGGACATAAGTTATTTAGGAGCCAAAGTCCCACTGACAGACTTTCAGAGGGATTGGGGTCCTAAGTGGTTTAAGCATTTTTGAGAACAACCCTACATCTGGGTTTTAAAGGATCTTTTAGAATAGGTGCTTACAGAGGAAATGTTCAAATGTTTTAATATCTGGACCAGGAAAAAAGGGAACTACGTTTGTTTTGAGCTAAAAGGAAAGTATGTGTAAAAAGAAAAGCTAATAATATCTGTAGGTTGATTGGAGGATAAGATACTCCCCAAATTCTAATGAAGACGCTCACATTTGGACTTCAAAGGCAAAAACAGAAATGGAAGGGTTTGAGCTCCTGCTTACACCAGCACACCCACTTTGTGGGCATGTTATTGGCACTCAGAGTGACAAGAGTGCTTTGGTCTCTGAGAGAGAAAGGACTCTACTGCCTAATGGAGTAACGTAGCCTCTACTTCGTAAGGGGCCACATTTAAGGGGCTGTTATTTACTATATGTTTGTACAGTGCCTAGCACAATGGAGCCTCAACCTTGCTAAGGCCTCTTAACATTATATCAATATAAATACTAAACAACAACAACATTGGGAGCCCAGCAGTGTTTTCCATTGTTTCCATAGAAATTCCAATAGCACAGGGTTGGGGCAGTTGCTGGCTGGTTACAGCAGCCTCCCAAGAGAGACAGAGGAATGGGCAGGTAATTACAGGAATGCAGGAGGATTTGGTCTTCTCTGAACAGTGCCAAAGAAGAGTTGAAAAAAGCCACTGTGGCCACGTGGTGAGCACAACGAGCTATATGACTGTAGGCGTTTTTACAGAAACCTTTGCCATGGGTGCCATGGGAATGAAGAACTGCTTTGCAAATAGAACTAATACCAGCATTTAGATCTAAATCAATATTAAAAACTGGAAACAAATCAACATGTAAATGGAAAAGCTGAAACAGCTGGACAGTTGTTTTCCAAAATGTTGAGAAGGTCAAAGAACAATGCAGCAATATAGATGAATGACATACATGACACAATACCATTCTTATTCCTCTATGACAAATACTGTATGGACCAAAAGTGGCATAAAATTAATCCTATGTCAGCATAATGACGGGAACAAAAATGTAAGGGAAATAAGCTCATCCCATTCTTGCTACTCTCTCATGACTGCAATCCTGCGGTCCTCTTCTGAGGCTGGATCAGACCCATAACACATAACCCACAAACACCACAAGACACAATGTACTCATCAACTCCACATTTTCACCATCTGACACAATTTTGAAATACTTATTTGGTCTCCATGCACCCTCAGATTAGAAATGTGTTTGGCTTCTTTGTAGATCCAGCGTTTCTTGTCTGTGAGGCATGTAAATCATATAAATCAGAGTCTCTGGCTAGCATGTGCTACCTGTAGTATTATAATGACAGAAGGCTTCACCCTCACTCCAGCCCTGGGTTTTTGATTTGTTTTTTTACACCAGCCTGGTGTCAGGGCTACACAGTGCATTAGTCTCCCGAGAGGGGTGTTCGTTCTAATGTGCGCTACTGAGTTGTGCACTAACTGGCCTGTGTGGACCCTGCTGACATGCACTAAAAGTTCCCTAGTACACATTAATGTAGGCCCTTTTCAAATAGTACTATTGTAACATGCGCTAGGGAACTGTTAGTGAACTCGAGCAGGATCCACATGGGCCAGTTAGTGTGAAACATTCTAGTGCACACTGGAATTGATACCCCTGTAGTGGGTAGTGAAGCCCTTAGATTCTCAAACTCCCAGGATTCAATATTTCAAGGGTAAAAATAAAGATTTACTTCCTTTAAGAAAATAGGCCTGTGTCTCATCTCATTGGTATAAATCAGGAGTAACTGCACTGAAGTCCTGGTGCCTGGGGAGAGTCAGTCTTTGTGTCTCCAATGGATGCGGCTGTTCTAAGGATTCTATCATGGGCCCGAGCATCACATTGCCTCCAAATAGTTGCTTTTCAATACCTCTGAACACTCCTGCACGGATTTTCCAGGCACATTCTACATGTAGGAGGTCTTATTTCATGTCTAACTACTAAAATAATGCTGTTATCATGCTTCCGTTCATAGGACTTATTAAAGGAAAATGCCCATGATTACTCAAAATTTCAGAAACCTACAATCCTGTATCGAAAACAATGGGAGTGTCTACTTTAACAAACTAATGTGGTATTTTACAACAATATCCAACACTGAATCCATAGAAGCTTCTCTCTTCCCTGATCAGGCAGGAAACTCAATTAACCGAGATGGAAAGAGTTCCTTGCTCACTGATATCAGTGAGGAAAGCATTAATGTTTTTAGGTGGCAATGAAGTTTGGTTTGAAATCTTTTGTCTGTTTGTTTGCTACATTTGATAGTTAGATGTACGTTTTGTACAGCAATAACATACACCTTGAGAACGAGTGCTCATATGGGAGCTTTTCCCCTTCACATGCTTTGCAGGGAATGGGAAAGAGGTTGAAAGGAGGGGTCTCCTCTCTTTGTGGTCTAACTCCACAGTTAATCTAAGGCTTAGTCTACACTAAAGTTTTGCCTACCTACGTTGCCTCGGAGCATTAAAAAATAATCATACCCCCAGCCGACATAGCTATGCCTGCAAAACCCCCCAGTGTAGATGCAACTATCTAAACAGAAGAATGCTTTTGTCACATAACTAATGTCATTTGGGGAGGTGATGCAGCTACGCTGGCAGAAGAACTCCTTTTGCCGACATACACTGTCTCTCTACTAAGGTGCTTTGCCAGTATAGCCATGCCGGCACAGCTCTACCAGCAAAGGCTCTGCAGTGCCGACAAGCCCTGGCACTAATCTGAAAGGTAAGTATCTTGCTCTTTATATTACTGCTGCAACCAGACCTTCACTTTAATGTGGAACCAACAAAGAATCTGAGAAGGGCAGCGGGCCTAATATTGCTGTCACACCACTTTTACACTAATGTAATTCTGTTAGCTTTAATGGTGTCGATCCTGATTTATGACTGGTGTAAGAGAGGAAAGAATCAGGTCCAGTGTATCTAGCAGGGAGGAGCAATCAAAAGCTAATTTACATGGATGCCATAGCAAGTTTCAGTGAAAGTTTTAGAGTTGTTATAATGAAGAGAGAAGCCTCTCCCTCTCTTCCCTGCCTAGCCCAGACGCTGAAGGGCAAGATACTTAGGTAGCAGAAAACGTGCCTCTACTTAGGGAGAGGTGATCCACATTATTTATCTTCACATGTAAATCCCAGACCCTATCTTCTTGGTAAAAAATAAAGCCAGTTTAAGGCAAAAGTACATTTATGCGATGTCAACATATTATATTTTAAACACGTCAAAACTTATCTAAAACAGCATTCAAAGGAGAGTGCTTATCCCTTTGAAATCAATGGAAGAATTTCTCTCATTTAATCAAACTTCATTCTTATCTAGGAAAATAACACTCTTTGTGAAATAAACTCAGCCATTCACTACCACAGAAATGTGGAAATTTCCACAGATATTTATTATTTGTTCACCAACATATTATGAACTCTCCTGCTACTGCTCCTCTTTTTTGTATGGATGCTTCAAACAAACATGCCAGACCTCAGAGGACTGACAACGATACAATACTCTGTTCTTGTTCACACAAGTATAAATTTGGAGACCATGAAGTAACAATGAAGTGAGCTGTAGCTCACGAAAGCTTATGCTCAAATAAACTGGTTAGTCTCTAAGGTGCCACAAGTACTCCTTTTCTTTTTGCGGATACAGACTAACACGGCTGCTACTCTGAAACCTGTCATACTGACTTCATTAGAGATACTCTGGATTTGCAAAGGTGTAGTTGGGCAAAAATTGGCCCTGCAAAATAAACATGTTGCAGGCAGTAGAAATATGTAGTCAATGGCAACACAATAAACTATTAAGACAAGGACACACAGGCACAGATGGTGGGTACCGTACAGGATTACCATTGAATAGTGCAGCATTTTTAAAAGAGATCTCTCAAGGAAACTCTACTAACGCAGTCTCTCATTGCTACTAACCTCTTCCCCATCTGTGCTAAATTCCAACATTCAGGAAACCAAAACCAAGAGCATATAGCACATGACTAATCACAAACCATCTCCATTCAAAAAATAAAAATTTAATATGAATGTAGACCCTAACATTTTCACAATCATTGTAACAGTGCACACTATTGCATAAGTACTGCACAAAATTTCACAAAAGTTCCATATCAGACAAATTTTGATGAAAAAAATCCTATTGTTTTATCCACAACTTTGAGCAGGTCTAATTATGCCCAGGAGAGGGCAGTAGTAGGCATTATGCAGCCAGCATGTTACCAATGAAATATTCAATTTCACCATTAAAATTAAGGGAAAATGACTATTTAAATCTCCTGTGCTCCTTTGAAAGTGTCAGCCTACGAATCCTTCAGGAAAACAACGAAGGTCAATGAGAAAAAGGGCATTTACCAAGAAATGGTATTATTCTACTTAAAAGGGAGACCTGAAATAGTGCAAGAGCTACTCCACATTAAAACTTATGTCACAGTTTAAATGCTGATCATTTTACTGAAGATCAATCTACAGGAAGATAAAAATCAGAGCCAGCTGCCAAAATCAAACAGGACTTAGGAAGCAATGAATTTATGGATTTTTTTGTCTTCTTTATAGTTAGGTGATAAAGGAATTATGTTACTCATTTATACACACCTGAGCAGTTCCCCAACAGCATTTAACAAAATCAAATATAAAGTAACAAAAGAGAATGTTTGTTTTTTTCCCCCAAGGATTCCCCTGTTTTCCTAACTGGATTATTGCACAATTTGCATACACTCTGAATGAGTTTCCAAACTGAAAACAAGCTACCAACTCAACTAAAGTCTGAAAACACGTTCAAAATCTTGGGTATGCTCTGGTAATGATATGGAAAGATCAAGCATCTTAAAACTGCAAAGCTTGGACTTAGGTCCATTAAACATCAAGCATAAAATACTTTTTAGTATTTACAGGTGTAACATAATTCATGGACTCAGTGATTTTACAAGATTAGATCAGACTGGAGTTTTCTGAAATGTGGTTCCAGTTAGTGTCTACTCTCTACATGAAGTGGAAACAAAGAGTAAAAGTGCCAATAATCAAATGAACACCATCACCCCTAGCTTGTATTGTAGACATAGCTTAACATGATTTTATTGAAAATTAAGTAGAAACTGCTTTGCTTATCCAAGCAAAACTGTGAACCTGATAATATAGTAAAGCAGTATATGTTTTGGGACTCAGAAGATGCCACAGCTCTGCTGGTGACAATTGGTGATAATAAGCAGGCTACCAGATAAATCTCCAACTTGGATAAGCCTGCTGGAAGGAATTTCCCCACATAAGAAATTAACATTTTAGTCAGACCTTTAAAATTGGGTTAATTTTGATAAATCCCAGAAAGTTTGTGGACAAGTGAAATACATTTCCTAGGAGCTTTTAAACTAATTTTGCAACATCTTCCTTTTTTGGGTTACAAAGAGTAAATTTATGCTTTTGGTCAACACAAGAAAAGTGAATTAAACCAAATCAGACGTCGGCCACTTTAATTCTGAATGAGAGTGTCCATACAGGGGTTTAATGAAGTTTAACTAATCCACTTCAAATTCACATCTTTAGTTAATTCACATTAATTTTCCCTGAGTGGCCCTGTATAGACAAGGCTTCTAACTTCCTATCCATTACTGAACCCAATTAAACAATATTTTTGTGGTTTTCAAAATAATTTATATATTCATTCCACCCTTCTTCTCCAGCTTTATGTCTATGTACTCTCCCTATCACTCACTCCACTCCTACAATCTTGGCATCCCTTTTGTCCCCTTTCCTGAATACTTCTTTGTTTGCCTCATGCTGTCCCACGTTAATGGACTGTTAAGGCCTGGGTAGTTTCTTAAATGGAGTATGGGGTTTTTATTTCTTAGAGTACTTTGACATTTCTCCTAGTGAAGAAATAATTATGTGAATATTAGGTGGCTTCCAAAATCTAAACTTATTTCACTTGGCTTCAAGGCAACAGTTTTAGCTGCTCTGACACACATCTGACACACATCTGAAAAACATCCAATTTTGTGGTGCTGAAAGACTGAGCTCCATTGCTAACACTGAATGAATTAACACATGATTCGGTGAACGAATTAATGAATAGAAAAGAGGTGGCCAGTCCTGAAACTGAGAATAAAGTGGGATTCACTCATTTAAAATATCTCTGTCTTCCAGGCAGGAGTATATTTATTGAAGCTCGAAGTAGCTCATGATACCAGAGCAGAAACATAGCAAGCTTTTCAGAGTAGCGCACCATTTGGGAGTGACCATAAAAAACTTCTAATTTACACTGTGCTCACTACATTTTAAATTAATTTAGTACTCAGGAAAGGCTCTGGATGGACCACATAGGGACCAAAGTCTTATATTTATCCACAGTATGAATAGAGGCAGTACATGTACCATAGCCTCACTTAGATCAAGGCTCCTGAGTTTCAGACAGGTTTCATACTGGCCCTACCTAGATCAGACAAGCAGCGAAAGGGAAGATTTCAGCATGTACCATCGTCTTTTGCCAGTAGCAGAGTGTGCACTGAACCTGGAAGTATTGCTTACATAGGAAGGTGAACAGGCTGACATGGGTGTGCATTTCAGCTATGCTTCCACTACTGGCTAACAGGGAACACTGCCTGCTGACTTCCCATCCACTTCCTGATATTAAAGCTGGAACTTTTGAAGTAGGTGTGGGGCAATGGGAAGAGGATGGTGGGGCTTCTTGTGGTTTAGGTTGACCTTTCTCGTACACAGATTGGCTTGTTATGGAGCTCTGTAACTTGCATAGCTTGGGAGAATCTGTTATTTTCCAGACTGGGCCCATCCTGAAAAAAGAGGCACATGCAGTATATGATCTGAGGCTCAGATTCAGTCCTGCCTGTTGGGTTTTGATAGCTGACCATTGTAAATTTCAAATAGTAAGGAATTTCCAAAGACAGACTATGCAGCTCAAACTTGGAGGGCCCCGATTATGCAGACCCCCCCCCCCACGGATTTCCCGTGGACTTACACTCGAGAGCTGAATATAAAAATTAAAAAAAAAAATCTTACCTTCTGACCTTTGATACCAGGAGGGCCTAGTAAGCCTCTTGGACCTGGGTCACCCTGTACAACACAGTAAGGTAGAATCATTTCATTTTATTATAATATTTGAAAAGACTTAAACACCTGGGAAGCAGTAAATTCTCTTTATCCCTGGACATTTAAAATGGAATAGACACAACAACAACAACATTTATTTCAGGATCTCAGAATATCTACATTTTAGCCAGCTTAAGTCGGACTGAAGTGGTTACATGGGTCTTGTGTGGCCTTTGCCCAGAGGTGAATTTCACTCCAAGTGAGTAGTTTTTAATTATTTCTTAACTTTCAATTTGTTCATATCAGATCGATTTCCCCAATGTTACATGTTTCTTGCACTGGAAAAAAAAATGGCTGCCACATTTCGTTTCCATACAAACCTGCAAGTAACAAATGAAACAAAAAGGTTTTCTGGGGGAAGTATTCCAAATATTTTCTAAATGTAAATGTCATTAAATCTGTTTGGAAACAGTGAACTGGCAAATTTTTTCATTCAGCACGATGGGCCAAAGTCAGAGGTATTGTAGGCTGTGTACATTTAGACTGTGCTGTAGCTATGACACTGTAACCCCACAGTGCAGTTGCAGCCTAAAGCGACAAAAGGGGGTTTTCCATCACTGCAGGAACACCTCCCTGAGCAACAGAAAGTAAGCTGACGGAAGTATTCTTCCATCAACCTAGCAGCATCTACATCAGGGCTTAGGCTGGCATAGCTATGGTGCTCAGGGTTTTTGGATTTTTCACACTCTGGATTGCCATTGCTATGTTGACCTAAATTTTAAATGTAGACCAGGCCTACATTTGTGTAACATGCAAGTGGAAGGACCAAATGAGGTATACACATTTCACCAAATTAACTGATCTCTAAACACACATAGTCTCACTTCTGAATTTAGCCCTGCCTTTGACAGGCAGCTCTTTAAAATGGAACTCTAAATATACATTATGAAATAAGCATGCTAATTAAACTCTCAATATGAGCACTTTGGTCTTAAAGCGTTAGCCATAATTAGTAGGTGTGCAATTCAAAAGTAAACTGTAATCATAAACCTCCAAGCCATAGCTTCCATAAAGAACCACGCTGTATTTTTATCTGAAAATCATTTTGGAAAGACAAAGTAACCAACTAATTTAACTATAGGAGCTTACTCTTGGAATCCACTTTAAGGTGAAGTGGAGGACAGAATCTTTGATTTCTTAGCATTAAGAGAGTTCTTAATGAATATAGCAGAATAGGGCTGAAAGATCCTTTGTGACTAAAGCAGTGATGAAGACACAGTATTTCTGGGATGGGACTTCTGCTGCCTTAGCTTCCCCAAGGTTACGTAACAGTGGCTGCATTTGTTCCCAGTGCAATTAAATTCCTTAATATGCAGTGAAAATCTGAAAAGTGACTGTTAATAGGACACGGCTGCAGTTGTGTCCACAGTCATCATCTCTTGATTGCTTCTTGAACCAGTTTGTTCCATCCGCAAATGAAAACATGTTTTTCTAACAGTCCTTCAGCTTCAAACTAGAATCAACAAGTCAAGCTGGATTCTTTCTGGCTTGGCACCATCACCAAAGTCATAAAGATTCTTTGGGCCGAACTCTGTTCTTAGCCACACCTGTGCAAGCCAATTGCAACTTAGATAAGAATTATGTTTATGATGTGCGAACTGGAATAGAATTCTGACCATTCTCTCAAAGTTGTCTTGGGTCAAGAGGATTAGAAAGAGGAGGGGCGGAAAGCTTATTTTTTCACTAAAGTCAGCAGATAAGATCCTGAATAAGCACAGGAAGCAGATCTGCTGACTCAGAAGGTGTCATTTTTACAGTCTTTTTTCAAAGCAGAGCTTTGCTCTGCATCTGATCCTTCTAAAAAGGATGAGGAGTACTTGTGGCACCTTAGAGACTGACAAATTTGTTAGTCTCTAAGGTGCCACAAGTACTCCTCGTTCTTTTTGCTGATACAGACTAACACGGCTACTACTCTGAAACCTGATTTTTCTGTCACTTAAACCTGCCGTACACAAGGGTAGCTACTGATTTAAATAGAGTCACTTCTGATTTACACCAGCGTAAGTGAGATCAGAATCAGGCTCTTTATTTTCAAGTACAGAATGTTTTAGCATTTTTTTGGAGAGAAGACAGTGACATTGGTGAGTGTTGAACAGGACAATGTGTCTGTGTGCAAATTCATCAAAATACTATAAAGAGACAGCATCAAATTCAAATCTCGTAAGTTTTAAAAAATAAGTTAAAGATCATTTCAGGGACTATACCTACTCCCAGGACCCTTCCACCACAAGTTTGTATGTTTAGAATCATATTTTCCTTTTTAAAATATTTTTCCTCTCCTGTTACGGTGTGAAAGACTCACTTAAACAAAAGGGGAAATCTGCTAACTAAGCCCTTGATCCCCTAATACTACAAAGATTTATACATGTGCTCAGCTTTAAATACATGAGTAATCCCACTGGACTGGATAATCCTAACTCATGTGCTTTAAGTTAAACATGTGCTAAAGTGTCTATGGAATCAAGGCCTAACTGACTAGATATGGGAAAGAGGGAAACAGATACACAGAGGGCTGTCAAATTTTGAAAAACAGGGAAAAGGCTGTGATGCATGACCAGAAAGGGTTACAAAAAGAAAAGGAGTACTTGTGGCACCTTAAAGCATAAGCTTTCGTGAGCTACAGCTCACTTCACCGGATGCATCCGATGAAGTGAGCTGTAGCTCACGAAAGCTTATGCTCAAATAAATTGGTTAGTCTCTAAAGTGCCACAAGTCCTCCTTTTCTTTTTGCAAATACAGACTAACACGGCTGTTACTCTGAAACCAGAAAGGGTTCTGCATCCTACAGATCTGCTTGATGCTTCATGCAGGGGAAGCTGAAGCCACAAGGACTGAGATCCCAGTTCTGATTGGACTGCCCTGAATACAAACATTGGACTATAATTTATGAACTATTTTGAAAAGAACTCTCTGCATCTACAAAGCTCACCATCTCTGCTATGAATCTGAACCTCAAGAATTGAACTCATGTCTGTATGTATACTGATCTTTTAACCTATACTCACTCTTTTTTCTTTTTTAATAAATTTTAGTTTAGTTAATAGGAATTGGCGGCAAGTGTGTATTTGGGTAAGATCTGGAATATTCATTAACCTGGGAGGTAACATGTCCGATCCTTTGGGATTGGAAGAACTTTCTTATATGATGAATAAGATTCACTAATCCTCATCATATCTGGCTTGGGTGTCTAGGTGGAGGCCTGAGGCTGGGTTACTTAAAGTGAACTGTGTTGTTGACTTCTGGGTAAGCAATAAGGTATTAGAGAAGGTTTTGTGCTGGCTTGGTAAATCTAAGTATTGGAATGTCCACCAGCTTTGGGGATTGTCTGCCTCATTCTTTGCAGTTCATCCTAACTGAGTGACTTCAGCTGGCTCCCCTGGGATTTCGGTCACAAAGGCTTATGTCTAAAGTTTCAGTTACTCTAACACGAAGCATCCTTTGCAATAACAGAAGGTAAAATAAGTTCAGGTAGAGATGTGATTTTTAAGTTGAAAGTATTCCTTTAACCATTGTCACACTTAGCTTTGTGTACCGATATAAGATGTTATAAGGTTTCAATACTCATATTTTGTTGCTGATGTGAGGAAGTTAACATAAACAACAGTTTAACTGTACCACATTTATCCGGTCCTAACAAACTGAATTTAATTTAATGCTTCCAATAGAGTTTTACTTTTTAATTTTTGTTTCTTAAATCAGAAATGAAATACAGAATTTGAAATTTAACTACAGATGAACCATTAAGCGTTGTTATTTTATGTCTTTGGTTCATAACTGTTGCCGGAGGCTTACTTTATCTCAGAACACTAAAATCCAGCCACCCATATAGACATCAGCCATTCTGAGACAAACAATAATGGGAAAACAGAAATTGAAACTTACATAGCACTAGACTTAAAAGATAATTAAACCCAACAATACAGACGACATAAGCAAACTTCAACAAAAAAAATGTGGCTAACATTTCTCTGTAATTATGAAGCAGTTACCTTTTCTCCACGTTTTGCTTGTCCTGGGGAGAATGCTGCATCTCCTTTAGGGCCCTATTGCAGAGAAATGAAATCAGTGTGGTACAGGGACAGATGATTTAATTATATAGCCAGCCACAAATATTTTCACTGTTGAAGAAACTGATTGTGTGTGTGCAGGATCTAATGCTGTACAAAGTATATGTCTTATTCCAGGAAAGTTTCCTTATGTCAATTTTCCTATTAAAAAATGCATTTCACACTATATGGCATAATACAATAATCTGAATGCATATGTGGTGAGTCTGAACTTCCCTGCATTTCTTCATAATGTACCTGACGATTATTTATTAAAAAGGCAGAGTTTAATTGCAAATGCAGTAAGAGGTACAGACAAATCAGTGTGCCTGCATTCTCAGTTATAACTGAATACTTTATTTGTACTTTGCTGATTTATGCAAGCCTGATGTTTCAAACTATATCAAACATGAACACCAATAGAGTTGTGATGTCATTTCTATTCAGTTCTGTTTTGTTCCTATCCTTTACTTTAGTGCCCTTGAAAGCTGCTGTTGAGATGTAGTCAGTTGGTTGCAATTTTTCATTCACTGCATATTCCCTCCCAAAACAAAACTTGGCATAAAACTAACTAGAATTACCCCATGATGGAAATAATTTTCCCTTAAGGCTAGTGTTAAGTTGCCCATTTGTTGCTTCAAAAATGCAAGGTTTTGAAGTTACATTCCTTACAAACAATGTAGATATTTTTAAAGGGGAAATGTGATGTTCAGGTGGCAGGCAGAGGACATTTTATTGGGGAAATAAATTGCATAAATATATATTTGGCCTTTCACATATTCTGGCAATAGGAAAATGTTGTCTCGCATAAGGAAAGCAGATGGTTATGTTTCATATGCCATATTTCATAGCTTGTTGTGTTCCCACATAATTAAGTTCTGCAACGTGCTACACTTTACTTTCCCCTCTCATTCAAGTGTCACTACCTGTTTTTATTGCCATGAGAGTCTGAGAAGCGTGCGTGCTTCTCACAACTTTTTGAAGGCAATTTCTTTTGGTTCCCAGGTAATAAATTAACGCTCAGAAGTAGTAAACTGCCTGCATTAATTCTTTAAAAGAAGCGACTGAAGCATTCCCACTGACCAGGCTTACAATAGATAAGACACTAACTTAACAGTTTTCTAGCCTGAGTTTAAAAGAAGAAAGTTATTGTCAATTGAAAGTAATCCACCAGTCCTTCATGATTCCATGTTTTCTCTATATGTTATCAGAAATAGTAGCCTCTGCCATCTTTTTTCACACATCCAATATTTCCAAAAAATAGCAGAGAGCCCTGAAGGATGGAGAAAGTGTGAGAGAGAAATCCAACAGTCCTGGGTTCAGTTTTTTACCGGGCAGGATATAAGTCATTCCTGACTAGAAGTCATAGAATCATAGTGTTAGATGGGACCCCTGGCCAAGATGCAGGATTTGTTGTGTCTAAACCAGCCAAGGCAGATGGCTATCCAGCCTCCTTTTAAAAATCTCCAGTGAAGGAGCTTCCACGACCTCCCAAGGCATCTGTTCCATTGTCCTACTGTTCTTACAGTTAGGAAGTTTTTCCTCAGAATTAATCTAAATCTGCTATGCTGTCATTTGAAGCCATTGCCTCTTGTCCTGCCTGCTGTGGCAAGACAGAACAACTTTTCTCCATCTTTTTTGTGGCAACCTTTCAAGTGTCTGAAGACTGCTATCATATCCCCCCTTAATCTCCTCTCTTCCAAACTAAACATACTCAGTTCTTTCAGCCTTTGCTCATATGGCTCGCATTCCATCCCTTTGATCATCTTTGTTGCTCGCCTCTGGATTCTTTCTAGTTTCTCTACATCCTTTCTATACATTGGTGACCAAAATTTGACACAGTACTCCAGCTGAGGCCTAAACAACGCCAAGTAGAAATATCACCTCTTGTAACTTGCATGCTATGCCTCTGTTAATGCCACCTAAACTTGCATGTGCTTTTGCAACAGCATCGCATTGCTGACTCATTTTGAGGCTGTGATCCACCACAACTCCCAGATCCTTCTCAGAAGTGCTGCTGCCAAGCCAGTTTTCCCCCATTCTGTGTCTGTGCATTTAGTTTTTCTTCCTTAAGCGTAGCGCCTTACATTTGTCTTTGTTGAATTTCATTTTGTTGTCAGTAGCCCAGTTCTCCAATTTATCAAGATCCCTCTGAATTTTAGCTTGATCCTCCAAAGTGTTGGCAACCCTGCCTAACTTTGTATCATTTGCAAATTTGATCAGTTTGTTCTCTATTCCTATATCCTGGTCATTAACAAAGATGTTAAACAACACTGGACCCAGAACACATCCCTGTGAAACCCCACTTAAGACCTCCCTCCAATCTGACATCATTCCATTAATAGTTACTCTTTGTTTGCAGTTGTTCAACCAATTATGTATCCTTTTAATGGTAGTTCTGTCAAGCCCGCATTTCTCCATCTTACTTATCAGAATGTCATGTGGGACGGTGTCAAAAGCTTTGTTGAAGTCCAGGTATATTATATCCACCACATTCCTGCTATCCACCAAACCAGTTACCCTGTCAAAGAAGGAAATCAATCTGGTTTGGCATGATTTGTTCTTAATAAATCCATGCTGCTTTTAGTGATTATCCCTTCATCCTCCAGGTATTTGCAAATTGAACGTTTTATACACTGCTCTAATAGCTTCCCAGGTATCAAGGTCAGGCTGACTGGTCTATAGTTCCCCAGCTTTCCCCCCCCTTTTTAAAGATGGGCACTACATTAGCCCTTCTGCAGACTTCCAGGACCTGTCCTGTCATTCAGGAGTTTGCACATATTATTGCCAGTGGCTCCGAGATTTCTTCAGCTAATTCCTTCAGTACTCTGAGGTAAATAGTATCAGGCCCTGCTAACTTGAATGACATAACCAAGTCATGCCCTCTACATGCAGAAGTGGTTTCCACAAGGGGAAGGGAGTTCTTCCAGGCTGATCTCTCCTTTTCCACAGCCTTCCTCACCTCCATCACCAAGACAACAACTTATGTACATTAACTCTTTGGCCATTTAACCTTGAATGTGGCCTCACTTAACGTTCAATTCTTCTCAACTCAACCTGATTTAGTCAGATGTTTAACTGAAACTCTTCAGCTGAATCACAGAGACATCCCCTGGGCTGAAACAGTTGGGCCCCTATGTATCTGAGCTTCCTTTTATCTAACACTCATATCTTATGAAAATCCCAGTTATGTCCTATAATGTGAGTCACTTTCCCATCAACTCCCCCAACCATTTGAAAACTCTCTTTATATGAATGTTTTTGATGTCCCCAAAACATTTTGTGAAAAACATCAGCATTGCTGGCAAGTGTCATATATTATCAATTGGACAAAGAGCAATGTCTCTGACACACTTAAGACCCAATTTTCCAGAATGACCGGAAACTCTGATTGACTTCTCCTGGAGTTGTGAATTTCATAGAAGCCTCAGTAACAGCGGTCCCTGGGAGAAGTACTGACCTAGCAGATCTCCTGGCTAGCCCTGCCCTGACCACTGTTTTAGTTTGTGCAGTCTAGCTTCAGTCCTCCAACAGAGCAGGGGTTCTGAGTGGCTGGCACTGCAGTGCTCTCTGCTACTGGCAGACTCACCAATGCTGGGGACCCACAACCTCCAGCAGGTGGATCAAGAACCACTATTGAGTTATACTAAATGCTGCACATAGTACATATGGTTAAATTCCATTGACCTCGTCATATCAAAACTGTACAGACCACAGACTTAACCTTTGGCCTTGAAGCTGAAAACCATATAATAATGGATTGCTCCATACTCAGCTTAGTTCAGCCTTGCCAAGAATGTCTTTACTATAGCCAAGGAAATTATTTTTTACGGTTAAAGCTAGCCCAGATCAGAGTTGGATTAAAGATGGCACATGCCCTTTATGTATAAGTAACTAAAATCAGTATGGACAGCTGTTCAGGTATTCCCAGCAGAGAATTCTGCCCTCAGCCACCGAGTCATACGTGTGTGTGTGTGTGTGTGTATAGCCTACACTCATGCCCATCTGTTAGGCATTGTGCCCATTTACAAATTGGCAGACCCTTATGTCAGCACAAGTCCCAGTCAAGATGGGGTTTATATTAACAACTGCAAAGGACACCTCTTCTTCAAGAAGCTCTTGCCCTGTAGCACTGGCATCACTTTGCATCTACTAACACAAAACTGCCCAAAATAAATACCTCTCTGATGCAGAAAACCAGCCAAGCCACTGTTCAGCTATCGAGTTCTGGAAAAATGAACTTATATCTGATAATTGCAAAAAGTGCCCAGTCTGAGTGCGTGTGCGAGAGAGAGAGAGAGAGAGAGAATCCTAATTCTAAAACAATTAGGCTTCCAAGTGTTAACGCTGCCATGCACTTAGAGCTTCAAGAGAACAGGATTTAAGCCTCAGGGTAGGTTGTGACTTACACTGGCCTGTAACAGCCACAAAAAGCAGAAAACACAGCCTGTAACTGTTGTGGCACAGAGATATCCTGCCTATGCCCACTCTTCCCTGCTATGTTAGCAGGAAGGAGGGAGTATGGCATAAAAGTCCCACATAGCAGTGAAGACTCCCCCTTGCTGTGTGGCACTCCTCCCTCAATTGTTTAGACTGGGCTTACAGCCAAAGTCCACCCATGATGAGACAGAAACCAGCTGCACTGCACCTGAGGATCTGGCCTATTTTCTCTTTAAAATCTTTTCCAAGTATTGCTTTGTTATGACTGCTCAGAGAATGCTTGAGTTGTGTTGATAAGCATGTCAGGTCTTCCAAACTGAAGATGAGACAGACTCTATACACAGTACTTACCTTCCAAGGGTTATTGCAGAATAGTGCTTTAACTGTGATAAAGATTAGCATCTCTCTAATGACAGCAAAGCTTGCGTGGCACAACAGAAAGGCCATATTGCAAGCAGAGATGGAAACTTGCCAGTGTCAAACAGAAGATAGATATTCCTGCGGTAAACAATTTAGTTCTTCTAAAAATAATTCATGACAATTATTTTGCAATTAGTCTTGTGTTGGTAGCTCTCAGGAATTCCTCTTGTCAGACAAATCACATACCCCTTCTATTTCATTATTTTCTTACGACAAACCCATAAAAAACAAAGTTGTGAAGCCCAGAAAATTATCAAATAGAACTTTGCTCTTCTAATTTTTAACAGCTTTAAGACAGAAGAAAACAATACATTAGTTAACATATAAATAAAGGTAGGCTCTGAGGAGCCATGATGCCTGGTGGGAAGGGAGATCCATCCAAGATGTTACCTGCCTCTGTGTGGGAGGGGGAGACCATTCCACAATATATCCCACAAATGTATAGGGTTCAGAGGGACTGCAGCCTCTAAAATCTGCAGCCTCCTAACCCTTCCCACCACGTAAACCTCACAGAGTCCAAACCCTCCCTTAAACCCATCTGGGCAGGTTTCTTCACAGGACAGGGTGATCTGGACCTACGGCATTAGAAATCATAGTCCTGAGTCTGTGCTGCCCTGCACTTTGTGTAATTATTTACTCTCATGCAAAGCGGGAATAAAATGCTTCAAATCAGATTCCTCCACTCACTTTATGCCCATTTTGCACAGGTTTAACTGACTACACAAGGTGCAGTGCAGTGGTGAATCCAATGATTCACTGCATTTTACCTTTACATCATCACCACAGAATCTATTACAGCTAAATGAATTCATTGTCCATGCAACAAACTTTATGAAAACAAAAAGAACCACATATAATTACTGCCTTGTGTGATAGTTACGCCTCTGTACAATCATCGCTTGTATACATATTTCTATTTTCTTCCTCAGTAAACTGGCTCAACTTCTCCTATTCATTTAATTCCCTACTTCACTGTAGCCATTAAAGTATAGAAAGGATTGGTGTGTTATGTCAATAAACAGTGGTATATGGAGTGGCATGTGGGTGAACAATGTCAATTCTCTAAACACAAGAGTCTGGCCCAAAGATAGAAATGACATGACAGATACCAGCAGCACGTTTAAGTTCCTGTCAAATGCAGCCACAGACTGGATCTTGACATTAAACTGTAGTCTCAGACAAAGCTCTTTACTTAGGGTGAAGGATGGCTATAGATTTTCTGTCATATTGCCAGATTATATGCAATGAGACAACTATTTTTAAAAAAACCCACTGTTTGACATACCTGCCAACTTTTCAAAACCAAAATGAAAAGGATTCAGGGCATTCAAAAGTAGCTGGGCGCTACTAATTCCTCCCCAGCCAGAACTGCGGACATTTGGTTTTTCTAAAAACTACCATTAAATTATCCATGCCTTTTTTATAATAAATATTTTCATTCCTTTAAGAACTTTCAGGGTTTTTCCCCCTCTCTTTTCAATACATTAAACTTTCTGATTTTGGCCCCAATTCTGCACTTTGTTGCATGTTGGCAAACTGCTCCCCTCCCTGCAGAGATCCATTCCCTCAGCATGGCTGTGCACAGGTGCAGCAGTCTGACAGTGCACAATGAATTGCAGGACTGGGGGACCAGCCTTTCTCCCTTTACTTATGTTTACCATCATTGATTTCTCTTTCCCATCAAATCTCTTCACACCATTATCTTTCCACCCTCCTTTTCTAGCCCCATATTTGCTTCTTTTGGCATGGAGACCCAAGTGCAAGTCGTGTTCACTCTCTGCCTTTTCAAGTCAGTGGAAAGACTCCCCTTGACTTCAGTAGGTACTAATCAGGTGATAAGTTTGGGTGATGGAGTGAACAGGAACAAGTGTAAGTTGATAACTATTATTTGAAATGATACATGTTGGGCCTGATCCTCCTCTTACTTACCCCATTGCCAAGAGAGCAGTGTCCTGCTTCCCTTTTACAATTCAGACAGACTGAACTAAAAAAGTTATTTGTAATAAAGCTGCAGCTGGTTCTTAGCTAGTTAAAATATGTTCCCTTTGATACCTTGCCCAATGCCATTTCCCCAATAAAACATATGCAATTCTTTGTCATTTTAACTTAGAAACAAGCAGTCATCTTTATACATGGTTTTCAATTGTGAAGCAGGAGCAAGGAACTATAAACCATCTTGTGAAGGTAAAATAAAATATATAAGTATTTAATCTATTTAGCATTACAATGCAGCTATACCAATGCCAAAATCCACACACTCAGTTTTCTTGAAATAGTTCTTTTTTATGATAGCTAGGAAAATTGCTAAAAACTTATGCATGCTTTGGTGATTTTAGACCACATGCCAACCCTATACCTCTAGGTCAAGTATCTAAGGTTACATGCTAAGAACCCTAAACTATATACATGTCAATGGAAACTGCTGGCACACACACAGGGACAGAACCTGACCTTCAGTTTAAAGTCATCAGTGACAATCTAGGAAGCTGTAAATGTATTAAATTCCACTCTTGAAGCACATGTGTAACTCTTCAATGTAGACAGGAAATACACACGTACCTTGAGGGGAGAATAAAACCCATTGTGATGTTACTGCCAGAAAATTATTACATTTGATCTTGTGTGTTCTATGATTAAACCCAAGCGTCTTCAATCTCAGCTAGTGTAAATCAGCATTGGTCAATTGACCTCAGTGGAGCTTCTCCAGTTTATACTTGGTGAGGATCTGGCTTACTTCTATTTAATTAAAATATTGTAATAGAAATTTGCATTGAGAGAGTAATTTTACAGGAAAACAGAAGCTGTGTGGAGCTCTAGCTCCCTCTGCATAAAATAATGATACAGTATTAACAATAATAAATTGTGCCCAACAAGAAAATGTAGCGTTCATAGCTAAGCCTAGAAAATACATTAATTTTTATGAATTACTTCATTTTTTAAAATCATGAACTCAACTACAGAGTAGATAAACTCTCAGAATCTTGGTATGACCCAATGAAAGGAAATATATATTATGAAATAAATCCTATGAGTAGCTGGCTACAGTTATTTCAAGTAATAGTGGCTACACTTCTCTATTCCACAGTTTGCATAATTATTGTAAAAGCAAATTACAGAAATCACTGTTTAATTGTTGTAATAAAATTAGATACTAACAAAAGGGCACATAGCAAACACAAAGCCACTTTGTTTTACAATGTCAAACATCACAAGCTTTATTTGATATATTTTCATGGCCTAGAGCAGTTTTTAACACCTGTCACTACAGGTCAGATTCCTGCCATAAGGAATCACACTAAAACAAATCATCATGTTGTTTTTTCCTAACGTATCTATCAAACCGTTATAACTAAATATGAGTTGAAGGCATTTTGCAACTGCACAAATCTGCCTGGCGGTATTTAAGTGGCCTTTGTAACCCAGGTTTGAAAGTTTTTAACGGAGCTTATAGCAGAATATTTTTTCTTAAATTTGCAATATCAAATCTAGGTTCCATAGTTCTTAGTCTATCATTTAATCAACACACTCTGAAAGTTGGAGTAATTAAATGCCATCAAACAGGTGAAATCTTGACAGCAAATAGAAGTATTTATGGAGAGGGACTTGGCCTATTTTTTATTTTTTTTTGACCAAAGCAAAAGGTTACCGCAGGGATGAAATGTCCAATCCTGCAAATGCCTCACTTGAATAATTCTGACTCATCCAAGTAGTTGGATTGACTTCAATCAAAATCCTTTGGAAAGCAAGGAATACTCACATGAGTAAAGGCTTCCAGGTCACCATTCCACATGCATCATTTTCTCCTGTGAAACTGGCTATTTTCCTTTTGATCTTGGTCTAAGTTTTATTGGTTACATTTCCTTAAAAACTGTTTATAGCTGCACTCTCCATTTGTAAACCAAATAAAATTAATCACTACTATTACTGGAAGCAAACTCTAGGACTTCCAAAAAGTTACACATCCGGACATTCAAATAATTCTTATGGTAGTGTGATTAAGTTCGCTCACCTTTTGACCAGGCACCCCTGGCAAACCTGGATTCCCATGTGGCCCTGGAAAACCCTATAAAAATGAGAAAGAGAGGGATTATTCAAAAGTACATCAAACAACGTTCATTACTTTGTGGAAATATTGCAGAGAATCATCCTCAAGGATCACTGTTCCATCTAAAATCATTGGCTAGAATTTTCAAAGGAGCCTAAGGGAATCAGTGTCCATTTCCCTCTAAAATTAAATGGGAGTTAAGCATCTAACTCCCATAGACTCCTTTGACAGTCTCATTCATTAACTTTTCACTGGGCTCCCAGGTAATTCACGACACATATATTAGAGCAAGCTCATTGTGACGATGACTTTTCAGCCATAGAATGTTTGGGATAAATGGAAATCCTAAGCATCACATTACTGAGGTATCCCTATATTTCTGCTCAATAAAAGTTGGCCTAGGAATTCCACCTCACTGAGGATTAACATACCTCTTAGATAAAACAGTATCAAACAAGACATTCTGGAGATATGGGTGAACAACAAAAACAATTTGTTTCAAATCCTGAAAACTCACTTTTTTTTCTTGACGTGCCCTAGCTCAGACTCAGCTTGGCTGATACACTCCAAAATTCATTTTTTAAGTCTCCTCTGTGCAGAGGTCCCACTTGAGAAATTTTACACAGAAAAGAACTTTTCTAATAAAGTTAAAAGGGGTTAAAATCAAGCTCCTGAGCAGTGGTGGATTTAAAGTTAGTGGGGCCCTGTGCTCAGGTTCATTTTTGGGGCCCCTCCTTGGGATGCAGCCAAGAAAAAGAACATTCTCTCTTATCTTGTGGGGGTGCTCCCAGCCCCCTGCCCTACCCCAGCCCCCTGTCCGGAGTGGCTCACAGCAGGGAGCTGGGAGGGGACGATGTGTAGGGGGAGTGCGGGGCCCCGCCTTTGCTCTACCCTGCCCCGATTCCATCCCCTTCCCCAAGGGCCCGCCCCTTCCTCTTCTCCGCCTCCTCCCTCAAGTGTGCTGCGGCCCTGCTCCTCCCCCTCCCTCCCAGAGCAACCTGAGCACTGGCAAACAGCAGTTTGGTGGCGGGGGAAGCACTGGGAGGGAGGGGCTGGAACGCGGCAGGCTCAGGGGAGGAGGCGGGGGAGGAGGGAGCTTGGCTGCCGGTGGGTGCAGAGCCTGCAGCAGGAGCCCCAGGAGCTGGCAGGACCAAGCTTCTGCCCCCACAGTTGCCTGGCCCTGGGGCCTCCTGTCATTGCGGGGCCCCATGCCAGGGCACCTTGTGTTTTACTGTAAATCTGCCTCTGCTCCTGAGGGAAATGTATCACTCTTAACTAAGGTGTCACTACTGAGACCGTCGGACCAAGGCACGATTAAGGGCTGAGGGAGCGAAGCATGGGAATCCTGGGGAAGACTAGGGCCTGAGGCAGGAGCATCCTCATGCAGCTGGGAGTAGTGGGAAGGAGTCACTGACATAACAATAACTGAGCAGCAAGTGGAGCAGCACAAAGCTGACTGCTGATGGCTGAGTGCGGCCACTGCGAGAAGAGAGTTCCTTAGATACCAGGTGCCTCTATTCAACAGCTCAAGGCACATCTCAGTATGACTAAAGATGACTCAAAGGACAGAAGAAAGTCCTGGGTGAAGGTCATATGACAGGATCCATGGCTGTTCAGGAGGGGTGATGAAGGGCTTTCTTTGACTGGGAGGCCAAAGTTTTCAGTAGATCTAGGCTCAGATAACCCACCTGACTGTCACACCACATCTGTGTATAATGTATATACTACCCATATACTTTTCTAATAAAAACCTCTATTTTGGGAAGTTCATGTTATATCTTGCCCATAAAAGCCTCACGTCAGCTTCAAGCTTAGCACACAAAAGTAAGGCCCGGGACCCACTTTTCAATGTAAAAAAATAACAATCAACACTTGGTGGTATTCTGATGTTTGTGAGGACTGTAAGAGCTAAAGCGCAACAATGACTTTTCAAAAATGAAGTTTTCCTGGCCCTTAGCTCATCACCTGGACTAGTCTTTGTGTCAACATTTAAGTACGCTTTTAAAATTCTATTTAAATCACAGTTACTAATAAATCAAACTGGCCCTTCTCAATCTAGGCTGTCTCCAGACACTAGCCACCCCTCTCTAATTTAAGATTCCTCACTTCCCATTATGCTTTTTTGCATGTTCAACTCCACATTCAATTCACAAATTTCACACTGTGGAGCTTTGCACCCCAGAATGCACTGCATCCATCAGAGGTTAAGAAATAGGCATCTGAAAGAGACAGCTTCAAGAGATATAAAGGATCCTGACTCTTACCTCCCACCTCCACCATAATGGTATCAGAGGGAATCAAGCAAGCCTGGTGGACTTTCTGACTGGCCATGTGACAGGATAGTTTTACATTTTTAACATGTGGTTTATTTGGGCTCTCTCTTTTTAAGGAATCAAGAGCGAAGTTATCCTCAGTGAATTGCCCTAGCATATAACATCCCCCCCTCCCCCGCCCACTAAAGCTGCAGATAGAATCATAGGACTGGAAGGGAACCTCAAGAGGTCATCTAGGCCAGTCTCCTGCAGGACTAAGTATTATCTAGACCATCACTGAGAGGTGTTTGTCTAACCTGCTCATAAAAATCTCCAATGATGGAGATTCCACAACCTCCCTAGGTAATTTATTCCAGTGCTTAACCACCTTGATAGTTAAGAAGTTTTTCCTAATGTCCAACCTAAACCTCCTTTGCTGCAATTTAAGCCCATTGCTTCTTGTCCTATCTTCGGAGGTTAAGAAGAACAATTCTTCTCCCACCTCGTTGTAACAACCTTTTATGTACTTGAAAACTGTTATCATGTTACACACACACGCACGCAATATATCAAGATGTATTAGCTATGGTAAAAGTTATTTGAAGAAGCTACAGACACAGAAATCATGCTTTTATTGAGCTGCTGTAAACAAAGAAACTAAAGCAGATTCTTAGAGCAATTTTCTTTCCAGCCAGCAGTGGATAATTCCACTTTCATTGTTTTCCAGTCTGTAGCTGTGGAATGCACTATTCTGGGAAGCCCACTCCCCTTCATTCCAAAAAGCAAATGAATCTAACCGTCTCAGCTACAGATGACTACACTGAAAAACTAAAAATTAATGCTACAGGTAACAGCATCATAGTTATATAGCAAACTCAATAGCAGTTTGTGGACACATTCACTCAGAATACCTTCTCTAGGTATTTATTGTAAAATACACATTGTTTTATCTGTCTCGTCTTATTTTGTTTTAGCCCATTATATGCTGAGATTAAAGAGCAACAGCTTCCTTGCTGACTAGTATATGAATACACTCTACAATCAAATGATGATACAAAGTTTGGTTTTACTATCAGCGTCCAGTATACAGCTATAGAAAAATATAGCCCTTTTACTCACCCTTGGACCTCTCTTCCCTGATAGACCAGGTAAACCTGGAGGACCTGGGGGACCCTGGAGGGACAAAAACCAGATAGTTAAGGTAAGAAAGACCAGTCTTTGTGCTGCAGGTCATAATCTGACTAGCCCTCCTACAGCCACCCAACTGATTTTCTGATTACAAAACCTTCTCATTTTGAAAGAAAAGCTCAGAACTAAAAATACAATGTGCTTTTTCCCAATCTGGCTCCCAACTGGAGACTTATGGTTAAAATTATATTATGCATAAGGCTTGTAACTCCCAGTTTAGTGCATAACTTAAATAAATTTATTTTTATTATAGGAAGAAGAATCCATTTCAAAGTCTAAAAACAAGGAAACAAAATGTATTTAAAAAAAGAGAAAACAGTTAATTTACTAAATTAAAAACATGGCATACCATTTACATCGCAAAAAATATATGTATCATTTGAGGCAATTCAGACAGTTAATCACTATAAGAAACTAAGTAATATAATAACCCACAGAAAAGAAAGAAGAAGAAAAAGAAACACAACAGACATGATTGAAGACTTGTTTGACTTCCTAATTATGAACTTTTCATAGGAATCATAGGTAGCACATTATTTGTTTCTTTACATTCATATTTTTGAACCGATATAACTGCTTTCAAAGAAAAAACTTTTTGATTTTTATCAAATAAATTCATATTCTGTTTTATGAGCTGATGTAACCTTTGCAAATAGATTTGATCATAAATAATTGTAACAATATTAGGCACAGTACCATGTTTGAGCTAGGTAACAGCTTTGTCCCTAAAAATGATCTCTTTCCTTTTACATTGTACCTGTTAACTTTTGAGAGCAAAGACAGTGTTTCATCTGAGCTCAAATTATGGTGAGAACTCTTGGCCAAATTCTGCACTGGCTTGTGCTGCACTGCATGCCATCACTTTTACTTCAGTAAGGTTGCATGGTAATGGGGTGGAATTCAGGCCTCCTCCTTTAAGAGCAAATCAAATTCCCATCCCCATGCAGGTGAAGAGAGCCATGGCTGTAGCAGAATCAATACCCTTTCACAGCTGAGGCAGGTGAGTGGCAAGATGTTAGGACTTCATGCAGGCAGTGCCCCTATGTGTCACACAGTTTTTCACTGGTAGGGCTCACTGCCTCTGCTTCCCAGTATGCAGGGTGAGAAATTGGGGGTTGGGGGTGAATCCACAGAGGCTACTGCAAGCCCTACCTCTGCACTACGAGTCATGGAATGGCCTGAGGGAAGGATTCCATCACCACTCCTACACCAAGACTCTAACTCACCCAAAGATCTTCTGCACACAACCCAATTACTCAGCTTGTGCACTGGGTAAAATACATTAAATAGCTCTGACTGTACTGCTTGACGCTGTTCAAAATTATTTAAAATCGGGGGGAGAGATGAAGGAAAGCACTAGGATTACTACTGTGGCTGATATGGCAATAAACAACCTGTGCAGGAAATGTAAAGATGGTATGTGCATAGCACTATCCACATAACTTCCCACTGGCTTTTATGAGCCCTTGGTGCATAATTTTATTATGATTAAAATCCAGAATAAAAATGTTAAATCTTAGGAAAAATGAATATCAGTTCCCTTTGAAATAGAAGGATAACTTCACTGGCAGAGAAGCCAACACTGACTATCAGCCAATGACAGACCAATTGAATGCAGATAGTGGCTTTAGGGAGACCTCAAAGGGCTTTCTGGGAGTACAGAGGAATAGGTGGACAAGAGGTCAAGCCCCCTTGATTCCCTTTGGCCTATACAATGATAATTGTACAGGTAGTAGGTTTCCAGCAAATGTAACCCCCACGAAGTGAAGAGGGTAGACCAAGAAGGCCATTTAAGTAGCGAGTGGTGCACTGTGACACAGTAGAAAGAAAACTGTGTGCAGTCAGGACTACAATTATAGCAACCTTCATACACCCTGGCATTGTACAGGTAGGGGTTGGCATGGTGGAGGTCAACAGGGTGTTTAACCTTGCCTAAAGCAAGTTTAGTGCTAATGTGGTTGCCTGTGGACTGTTAGGAATATTTGTAGGTGTGGACAAATGGTGCATTACAGGCATGCTACAGGGACCAGCCATGACCCACTGGTGAGTGTATGTTACAGGTTCTCCTCTGTGCCTGATCTGAGGAGGATGTGAGTCTGTTACAGTGGCTGCTATAGGCCCTTGGCTCTATAGCTCATGCTGTAGCAGCTCATATTTTTAGCTCTTTAAATTCCCAGTTCACTCCCTGATGAGTCAGCCAAAATAGCAGCCATCACACAAGCACTGGTTAGCATGCCAAATTTCTCTAGCATAGACAAGGCATTTGAGTGCATTTCACTTCCAAGAATAAAAAAAGAGCAGACAGACACACAGAGCTTGACCTGGCATTCTTGTTGAAGAAGAGTTCCAAAAATATAACTAAAAAAAGCCTGGAGTTTCCGCATCTTGTTACATCTGGAGGAACTGTTTCCTATTCTTTCCTTTTTGAATCACTGAAGTTAGAAGATGCACCATGCACAGAAAGTTATCCTGGGGCTACATAAAGGAAAGAGTCAACTACATTTCTTCATAAAAGGTGGACAAGTAAAATATTTTGAAGTTATGGTACATTGCTTTTTTAATTGTAATGTGAAGCTCTTTCTACACCCTATTTCAGATACTGATTACATTTGCTTTAAAATAAAGTGTTTTGATAGCTGGAATCCCTATTTTCCCCTTATGAAAATACTAATACATATTTACATCTCTACGTGAGCCTTGTTCCAGATTTGTTTGGTGCAGCTGGATGTGTATTTCAGCCTGTTTGGCTTCTAATTTTTTAAGATTTCTTTTTCATTTTATTTTGCCTTTTGTATAGCACCTATGTGCTATGCACTAGGCAACTTATGGATTAATGAGTAATTGTTTTTATTGGTCTAAGGACAATGAATGGTATAATGCTATAAAAAGAATGAATTTTTCTTCATAGGGCATAAAGATCTGGTCTATGGATGCCACCCTTACGACAAAACCAACTGCCAGCAATCCCTAGAACCTTGCACTAAGTAGCCAGAATCTTTATAAAGATGTGTAAATATAAACCTCCCCCCTAATGTTCCTACCTCAGAACTGCTCACACACCCTCCGCCCTGCACCGACCTTCTCTCTAAATAGTTACTACTGCCTATCTTACATCCAGGTGGGATAATGAGCCACCTGCCTACTTGAGTCAGCAGACGCCACTTAAACCTTTCTCAACATAATCACTGGCTACTAGGGTAGTGTGTTTCAGGCAAACATTGCTAGCCTATTACACCAACAGTTTAGACAGTTGGTTAAGTTATTAATAGAAACACTCCTTAATTGAATTAATTGAACTGCTGCTACTTCAAATTGACAGCAGAGCAGTATTAGGAAACCGATGCCCCTGTTTAGCTAAAGCAACTACTTAACTGATTGTATATTTGGTGGAGACCACTGGAGAGTTTGCTGATCATTGTTTTTCAATTATTTGCAAGAAGTTACACCACTGCACAGAATTCTACAGCCTGTGGAAGTAGTTACAATAGTTACAGCTTCAAACCAACTGATTTCTTCTGTTTTTATACTGACCGAGAAAGTTAGTTCTAGATACCTACTGTGACAGGGTCAGGCCAGATGGCTACAGGAGAGTAACAGAAGGCAGATATATTAGCCCCAGGTTAAGTAGGTCCCTTTTCCCTGGGTAAGGTAACAGGGAAAGTTCCACAACAATCAGGAACCTTCTGGAGACAATTAAGACAGACAGGCTGATTAGAACACCTGCAGCCAATCAAGAAGCTGCTATAATCAATTAAGGCAGGCTAATCAAGGCACCTGGGTTTTAAAAAGGAGTTCACTTCAGTTTGTGGTGCGTGTGTAAGGAGCTGGGAGCAAGAGGCGCTAAGAGCTGAGAGTGAGAATGTGGACTGTTGGAGGACTGAGGAGTACAGCCATAATCAGACACCAGGAGGAAGGTCCTATGGTGAGGATAAAGAAGGTGTTTGGAGGAGGCCATGGGGAAGTAGCCCAGGGAGTTGTAGCTGTCACACAGCTGTTCCAGGAGGCATTCTAGACAGCTGCATTCCACAGGGCCCTGGGCTGGAACCCAGAGTAGAGGGCGGGTCCGGGTTCCCCCCAAACCTCCCAACTCCAGGTCAGACACAGGAGGAGTTGACCTGGACTGTGGGTTCACGAAAATGGCCAAACTGAGGGCTACCGTGAAGCTCCAAGGCGAGCAAATCCGCCAATAAGCGCAAGACCCACCAAGGTAGAGGAGGAACTTTGTCACACTACACAAAGACTCCGAAGAGCTTCTACACAACCAACGAAAGTCACTAAGTCAATAATTCCAGAGTCAATCTGATATGTCCCCAAACCAGGGAAATTGGTGGTTTGTTTGTGCAGAACCAGACCCATAGTGCTTAATATCAGGTGTAGTTCCACAGTAGTAAGTATTATACTCAGTAGCTGGCATTTGCAACATCAGATCCTGGATGCTGGTCCAGTTACAGTTCAGCACACAGAAATTCTACTGACTTTAATGGAAGTTTGATGTGCAGAGTAATGATAGGATTCTCTCTCTTAATAAGGTGTTGGAACCAGTCACTACCATTTCCTTTTAATGAAGAATTAAGAAGTGAATGAATTCATACATGGCTTTGGAGCGGAGCCTGGAGCTGGAGCGCGGAGCAGTGGAGCTGCAGGTTTTTGCCCAGAGCTGGGAGATTTTGCACAGAAAATCTTGACTGCTCCACTGCTCCAGTTTTTTTTTCTGGAAACATTATACAAGATAGAACCTGTTATTTGCTCTATCTTGTATAATCTATTCAGGCTGATGAAGCAAAAACATATTTCTGAAAATTTGCTCTCTTTACTAAAAGGACTGTGCTTGCAATTTGAATCTGCTTTCCCGTTAAAGTTTATTTTCAACTTTGTAACGTGTAGCCTTGTTATTTCCCAACAATTAATGTTGTAGAACAGCGATAGCACGTATTAACGCTATGGCACATACCAAATTTCACTGATATATCTACATTAAAGCATTTTTGAGATATTAATTAAAAACTTGGAAAATATTTTGAATATTTTACTGCAAAATTTCATAAGAAAAACTAACTTGCAATTTATAAATAAAAATTTATATTAATTTTGTATATTAAAATGCTTCTCACTTCATTAAAACTGCAAGAAACCTGTTAAAATATTAAAATATACTTTAGTAATATTTTTGTGTAAAAAGAAAATGTGACCATTTTTGTCCAGAAAATCCAAAATAAATTCGAAGTGCCTTAAGTGGTTAAGATATCACAAGCAGCTACATTATTAAAAAATGTAATGCTTTTGTTCATTGCTTTTCGAAGATCATAACAAGAAACATATGGATGCGGTAGCAGCACAAGAAGATTTGGCCATGGCTTCAACAAAAAAATCAAATCTGCCCCCCACGACTGATAGCTGATTTTCGGAAAAGGATCTCAACGACGTCTTTACTTTTGAATTTGAAAAGCCCAAATTTGAGCTTTTGGGAAAAGCAAAGAAGAAATCAGCAACGTGCAAGGTGGAAAAGGAAGTGAATGGTGAGCTCAAACCATGTAGCTTCAAGACAAGTGAAGCAAGTGCCGTGAAAAGTTTCAACCTTTGGTGGCATGTAAAACATAACCATCCTGAAAACTATGTGGCTCTGGTTACAAAAAAGGACCAGGAAGATGAGGCAAAACAGAAAGCTAACGCAGCTAAACGACGTCCATCTGGGTCTTTGAAAACTCCTGGAGAAAAGATTTTTTGCGGAGCTTCATCTGAAAAGAAACCCAAAATTGAGCAAACAAAACCTGACTCATATTTGAAGTCCTCAAAGGTTACAGTCACCATGGATGCCAATACTTTCCGTGAAGGGCTGATGGAAATGGTTTGCTTGAGTTCAACACTGCTCACTAACTTCAGGCTAAAGAACAAAGGATTCCAAAAAATTGCAGGTGAAATGGGTCAGCAGCTTGGCGTTCGACAGGGCATGATGCGGTTCATCATTTAGTTGTCAGCACAGCTGAGTCTGGTTGCGAAGAGCTCAAGAAAGCTTTGGAGCAAAAACTGTGCTACCTGAAAATGGATGCGGATGTGGAAACAGAAATTTCCTTGCAATCAATGCTCAGTACTATGAAGAAGGAAAAGATAAAGCTGTGGTAAAAACCTTGGACATAATCGACACTGAAGGGCGTCACAATTTGCTGTACATGAAAAGTCAAGTAAAAGCTATTTTAGAAAAATTTGGGATCAGTGAAATGCAAGTGCTGAGCATCTGCGTTGACAATGCAGCAAACATGACGTGTGCCATGAAAAATTTCAGTGAGGACAATGAAACCATTTCTACCTCTGAGAACAGGGAGGTGGACAGAACTGAAGCTATTTTGCCTGATGAAGAAACTAAAGGAATGGATGAAATCAAACTCAACATCGATGCTGCTGTGCAATGGGTTAATGACCCTAACCTCATACTTCCAACATGGCTTCACGAGGACGGCTCAAAAGTCCAACTGATGAGGTGTGGTATTCACACTCTTCAGTTGGCAATCTTGGATGGACTGAACAAAGAACATGCGAAGAAATTTCTGGCAAAAATTCGACAAGTCGTTGTCAAACTACGAACCCCAAGTATTCGAAGTGTTCTGCTTGATCTACATGGGGTAACTCAATCACTGGATACTGTGACTCGCTGGGGTTCAACATTTGCGATGATTGATCGGCTTCTCGTTTTTCAATCTTACTGTGAACAAGTGGCTGCTGCTGGAACAAGAGAATTCAAGTTAACAAAAGCTGAATGGGACAAAGTAAAGAACCTGCGAGACCTCTTGGCAAAGCCAAACCAAACAACCGTGAATCTTCAAGCTGTCGATGTAACCCCGGGAGTTTTAATGAAGGAATGGCGAAAACTGTCAAAATTCTTGCAAGAAAATGGTGGACAAATTGCAAAAGGAATTCTATCCTCCATGTAGAAACGTGAAGAGAAGCTTTTTGACAATATTAATTTCCTTGCTGGAGTTTATGTTGACCCATGGTATCGGATTCTTCTTACCTCAAGGGAAATACCAAAGGCAAAGGAAGGGCTCCTTGATATTGCTCGACGACTCGAAAAACAAAATCTATTGCTACATTTGAACTCTGCGAAAGAGATTGAAGAAAACGAAACACAACAAAAGGAGTCATCAACAATCGAATTTGCGGTTTCGGAAAGTTCATATGCTTCAGAAATAGCAGGCTGTTCTCAAACTTCCGTCTCCACTCTGAACTTGTTCGAGCATCCATCCCTGAGACGTCTTCAACCATCACAGGGAAATGGAGATAATTCAAGCACCAGTTCTTCAGAAGATGATGCCTTTGAAAAGGAATTGGATAAACAAGAAAGACGCCGGCGAGTTTCTGCGATTCATAATTGTAATGAAGCATTATTCGAGAGAAAGTTTTGGGAAGATTTGGGGAAGACATGATGGAGTCTACTGGTAGGCTAAAAGTTAGGTCTGTTTTTGAGGCCATTTACAGCTACCCACACTGCATTCAGGCTGCCTGTAGAATTGCTTCGAGCATGCCAACAACTCAAGCTAGTGTAGAGCGACTGTTTTCGGCATTAAAGTTAATTTTAAATGATTTGTGGCAGGCTATGAAAGACAACTTGATTGCTGCAATAATTTTTTACAGAATGAATTATGAATGATTCCAGTTTGTATCATTGTTGATGAAATTTAAATTGTTTTAAAAGTCTGAATAAAAATAATGTTTTTTTCAAAATTACAGTATGCACTTTTTTATTTAGTTAAAAATTAATTTGAGTCGGAGAGTGGAGCAGCGTCGGAGCGGAGCTGGAGCAGTCACTATTGGTGCCGGAGTGGAGCTGGAGCGGAGCAATTAAAAAATTTGATTGCTCGAAATCCCTGAATTCATATTCATGTTTGATTTCAACTCTGCCTTCTAGCCAATCTTGTAAAACACCTAAGTGCTGATAGAGCAATGTATAGTCCTGAAATAAAAGAATCTTTCAGCATTATGTAGAATTATTATTATGCCACTTCATTTTCAAAATTTCCAGCCAAAAATAATGGCAAACACTTCTCCCTACAAATTGCATGGAAGTGCATCATGAACCACAATGAGAGGGAATCCAATCAATTGTGTGACTGGTCTCCTTCTCCTTCAGTTCTGGAAATCTCTTCCATGGTGAATTAGGCAGGCTAGAATTTCCAGGATTGCTACAGTGATACCATTAACATCAGAGGACTGTATGCAAGGCATCATGTACCAGATCCAAGTTTTACAGCAAAATCCCCTGGTTTCTAACACAAGCCAGTGCAGTGAATTGGAAATTGTCACATCTTCAGGGAAATTCAAAAATTTAGGCTTTGTTTAATTAAGTATGAAAATAAATAATACATAATTACAGTACATCTTCCATTATTGATTTTGCTATTAAATTCTGCTGATAGTATTCTGTCCCTAAATTTCCAATAAACTGGAAGAGATGAGGATGGAGGTTTTTGAAACTGAAGACATAGGGTATTTGGAAAGTCAAGGTAGGTGACTTACAATTGTGCAATAAACACATTAGCTCAGTTTCCATTAAAATGACCAGCAGTGGAACAGTTAAAAATGATGACATTTACTTATATTGTCATATTTATGTTTCAAGTCAACAGCCTCTTTGGGGGAGGGACCATCTTTTTCTTCTATGTTTGTACAGTGCCTAACACAATGGGGTCCTGGTCCATGACTGAGGCCCACAATACAACAGCCCACTGAGGTGAATGAGACAGTTCTTAGTCAGGAAGACAATAGTGCTCCAATCTGCACTCACCCATATTTGGAAGGGGATTTTTTCAATCATACATAAAAAAACCCACTAGCACTTATGCATTTTACTGAGATTTATAAAAAATACTAAAGAAAAGGGTGCCTAACCATACGCTATCCATAAATGAAAGCTTAAATTTCGGTAGCAAAGGGTGAATTCCATAGCTGTGGGATCATGGAATACAGGGGCCCTAATTATACTAGGCAAGAGTCGGTTAGGGTGGATGATTATAAAGCTAAAGCAAAGTTGAGGAGTTTGAAAACCACAAAAGCGAGTTATTGCTTGTCAACTCTAATAGATTAAAAATTATTTCTGTGTTGAATCCTTGAAAAAAGGTTCAAACCAGCCATGACATAATGAAAAAAATATTTTTTTCCATGTCTCGTCAGCATTTTCTTACTGTGAGGGAACTTTGAAAGTTCTTTGCTGCTGCTTCCTCCGGTTTTCCAGTGATGAGATTTTAGGGGTGGGGCTTACATGAATCTATTCAAGTGTTGGTTTGGAGGTGAATTACTGTTCAAGGGAGCAGACTTAGTGAGGAAACGGAGTGATGTGACTGAATAGATAAGAACCAGACTATCACTGGCTCCTCCAGAGGTGTACAAGACTCAGAGAGGGAGCAAAGAACATTTCCCATGGAATAGGGGCCAATCAGAGTGGCAGTCCCTGTGGTCTTCTGGATTTACAGGCTGCATGCCTCCAAAAACTTATTGTAGAGAAAGCTATGATCCCTTCAGGAGGAAGGTCTTGTGGTGAAGGCATTGGACTGGAGCTCAGGAGACCTAGGCTAAATTCCTGGCTCTTTCACAGATTCCCTCTGGGTTACCTTGAGTAAGATACTTAGGATCTATGACCCAACAAAGAACATAAAAATGTAAGGCTGGCCACACTGGGTCAGACCAAAGGTCCATCCAGCCCAGCATCCCATCCTCTGACAGCAGCCAATGCCAGGTGCCCCAGAGGGAATGAACAGAACAGGTAATCATCAAGTGATCCGTTCCCAAGCACATTTAACTTTAAGCATGCAAGTGGTCTCATTTATTTCAATAGCAGTACTCACATGCTTAAGTTAAGCTCATGCCTAAGTGTTTTGCTAGATCAGACCCTTAATTTTTCTGCATTTTCCAGGTCTCCTTCTATAAAGCGGGGGTAGTAACATTTCCTTTGTCTGTCTTGTCCATTTAGATTGCAAGACCTCTGAATCACAGACTGTCTCCTACTACATGTATGAACAGCACCAAGCACAAGGGGGCCCTGATTCTGGTTGAGGCCCCCAGGTGCTATTGTAGTATCAAGAATAAATAATAATATGTCCCATGAATATTTCAGTGCTATTTGTGAAAGAACAGATTTGATTTTTCTGACTGACTGAAATCTTGTCATGCAATTTTTGCATTATCCTTTCCAATTCAACACAATCTATTGGTGGTTATAAAATGTCCTCATCTTTAAAGACAACAATTAACAACATCTTGATGACAGCCAAGGACTTAATGATATAACTATAGAAATATTGTTACAAAGGGCAAAAACAACAAAATGAAGGACTGGCATCATATGCAGGGCAAGCAAGCAAGATCACTCATGGATTATCTTTAAATTAGTTTTTTAACACATCGTTTCTCAATTGTCTCTCTAGCCCTTAGCATCTGGATCTTGTTTAAAGTAGAAATTGGGCTCTTAGATAGGACTTTTAGTTGCTGATGACTTGTTTTCTGAAAAGATGTCTGCTGAGCTGAGAGAGAATACACACACTAAATTTATGGACATATTCAAACATATTAGAGGCTGTCTGACATATATCAAATAACTTTCCAGTAATAACCACAAACACACAGAGGAGCACAAGTGGAATTATCTACTCCATGCTATGGTTTCTGGACCTCAACCAGAAACTCAAATAAGAATCAGCTATCGTATTATTCAAGTTAAGCATGCTGGGAAACGTTCTACAGTCAGCCTGCAATCTCACATAAATTAGTTTCTATCTGCATATATTAGGAAGGTGTTTGGATATTGCACATATAAAATAAGACAACAATTAAGTTCACATTAAAGAAATACAAACATGCATTTTCATACATTTCTGAAGTTGCTTATCACGATAATTAATTACATGCATTTTGTGATGGAACTGCAAAGCAAGGGACTGCAACTCCGATCAGCCCCCTCCCCACAGCACTTCCCTTTCTCCTGCCCAGGTAAGGGAGTGGCTGGGCTCAGCCTGTAATGTAGGGCAGCGGCATGGAAACAAGGAGGCAGGGAAGCTGAGGCAGTGACCACGTGGCAAGCAGAGAGTTGGAGAGAAACTGGAGGCAGGATCAGATGCAGAGCTGCATGTGGAACAGGCTGCGAGTGCTGGACATTACAGACGGTGCAGGTCTGTGTGGACTGAAGGGGAAGCAGCAGCTGGGTGTGGAGACAGTGCGGAGGGGCCTCAATAAGAGACACAAACTGAGCCTGGTTTGGAAAGCTGCAAGCCCCTATTTTCTTGGTATAGAAACTGGACTGGAGAGGGCAATCCCAGCACCAGGCATGAAGAGCCCTGACTCTCAACTGGACTGCCCCCAGGGGCCCACCCAATCAACAACCACTATTGCTTACTTTGAACTGTAACTGTTTAAGCTTCTGTACCATGGATATTTGCAACCTTTCCCTTTCCCACTAGCCCTAGTAAAATAACCTTTCCCTTGGCCATGTATCCAGGTTGTTACTGGAACCCACCAGGGCTAGCGCCTACAAGGCCAGCTGTTGATGCACCTAGAGAATTTACCTCCCAGTCACAGTACCTCTAACACACTACTGGTGCCCTACTAGAGCTGTCAGTTTTGGTTGGACATATTCCTGGAGGTTTCATCACATGACATAATCTTTAAAGATTAATCTTTAATGCCTGGAGGGCTGGCAACCCCATGCCTAGGGCAGGGGTTCCTGAACTTGGTTCGTGGCTTGTCCAGGGCAAGCCCCTGGCGGGCTGCGAGATGCTTTGTTTACCTGAGCATCCGCAGGTACGGCCGCTCACAGCTCCCAGTGGCTGCAGTTTGCCATTCCCGGCCAATGGGAGCTGTGAGCAGCTGTACCTGCGGACGCTCAGGTAAACAAGGCATCTCGCGGCCCACCAGGGGCTTATCCTGAACAAGTCATGAACCAAGTTTGGGAACCCCTGCCCTAGGGGCTTGGGCTACAGAGTGGCCTCAATAATTAGAATTTTAATTAATGTCCAAATGCTCTAAATATATGGTTATATTCAGATCCCACAGGAATGGCATTTCTGATTTAGATTTTGTGCTCTGTCTCATGCAAATATTTTCTACCTGAATAAACTGGTTTGTGATTATGTGAGTATAACATGATAACATGATACATCATGTGATTATAACCTCTAAGCATATGTTTACACTGCAATTAAAACCCTGTGGCTGGCCTATGCCAGCTGACTTGGGCTCGCGGGACTTGGACTAAGGGGCTGTTTAACTGTGGTGCAGACACTCAGGCTCAGGCTGGAGCCTGGGATCCAGGATCCTGCGAGATGGGAGGGTCCAGAGCTCAGGCTGCAGCCCAAGCCCAACATCTACACTGCAACTAAACAGCCCCTTAGCCAAAGTCAGCTGGCATGAGCCAGCCATAGGTGTCTAACTGCAGTGTAGACATACCCTAAGAGTGCTGCTCATCTGAGAATCTTATATCATTCTGATAATAAATTCATTTATTTTCTTTGGTTCATTTTATCCATTCTTGTCATGCTTTAGTCTTAATACTTATGTACTGTATGCATTAATCCCATAATTTTATTAAGTAGCTATTTATATCTAGTGCAATTATAAATATCTTGCTGCATTTCAAATAAAAAAGGCAACATATCTGGTTTCTTTATCATTTTACCAGAACTGAGTGTCTTCGTACTCTGTCAGTGTATAAAAAAATACATTTATGCCAAAATTACATTCTGGACAGCACATCTTATGGCAACCATACATTTATACAGTACATTAAGAAGTTTCTGTCTCAGTTTTGACATACTTTTCAGGGCTTATTTCAGACCCTTCTGTTAAATGTGTGTTGCTATAGCATATTAAATATGCTATAGCATATATAGCATATAAGTTTATAATAAAGACAACTTACTGGAGGTCCAGTTTCCCCTTTCGGCCCTCTTGAATTCTCCATTTCAAACATTTTGTTAAGATCTTCATAATCATAATTGTAACTTTCAACATCAATTTCATAACCATTTTCTGCATCATAAGTCTCATCAGCATCAAATGCACCTTCCTCCCATGGACTGAGCTGATTATCCAAAGACAGGTCTACAGTAGCCCCGTATAGTGTTGTGTTTAAGATTTGCTGAATTTCCAGGGGTTCATCTGAAAGCTGCTTGGCCTTTACCTGTGTTTTCATATCTTTGATCTTACTCTGTTTTACAGAAGAAATGAGGGGGGGCTCACTTTTTCCACCTGCATCTTCTGTGGCATTATCTGAACTATTTTGAGGTGATCCCAGGTTTTTTTTGCTGCCATTCCTCTTTTTGCTCAAGCCCTGTTGATGAATTGACAGACTAAAGTTTTCCTGGACACTTGCTTCAGGTCTAATTGTTGTGGACTGAGGTTCAGATTTTGCAAGCTCTGATGGAGTAACAGTTCTTAACGCCAAGGATTCTGGTAGGGTATGGATTGGTGCAGTGTTGTTAATAGGAAGGTTTAATGCTTCTTTCTGTGTGTAAAATGATTTATGTTCAGATTGGGTGTTGTCACCAAACTGTTTGCTTGGAAAGTTTACAGACACCCCAGCTGATGTGTCGGGAGGTGCTGGCAAAGATCGGTATGTTTCAGCTTGGCGACATTGCTGTTTTACGTATTTACAATAGTTTGCAGAGGCTTGTGCAGAGGGGATAATATCCAGTTGACATATTACTCCTTCAAAGCTGACAGACTGAGAGTTCATCCGTCCTAAGGTAAACAAACCACCCAAATCAAATATCTGTACTTTAGAAAGTGTTTCCCTGCTGTAATATTTCTTTCCACACTCAGCAAACATTGAGACTGTCTTGTCTCTAATGTCAATAGCAAATGAATGCCATTGTTCATCATGAATACTGTAATCAAAATATACAGACTGCTTCCCTCCAATATATACCACTACCTTCCTTGGTAGCATCTGTACACCAAACTGCAGTCTGTTTTTGTCCCTAATACTGAAAAGAAAAGCATTGTTTACTCTATAAGAGTGTAGCCCAATCAATAATGTGAACTGATTCCCTAGACTTGATGGTATGACTTGAGTGATAGGGGATTCAATGTGTGCATCTCTGGTTAAAACAACGCCTGATGCTGTTAAGCGAACCCCCTGAGGTAATGGAACAGATGACAAGGGCATTGTAGACACTGCTGATGGATGTTGTATGTCTTTCCCACCAAGGCCTAACTGATGAAGAACATCTATGCCTGCAAAAGAAACAAAAAGGGGGGGGTGTATTATTGTTTTATTTCATTCATATGTTCATAAATTGATATATATGCATATATAGCATGTAGACACACATACACACACACACAAACACACCCCCTAATATCAATACCAGCATCTGAATAAAATTATACTTCACAGAATGAATGTACTGTATACTATTAGGTCACTAAATCCCAAAGGAAGATGCATCAGTCAGTGATATAAATGGAGAGCAGAAACCTGACTAAAGTCAGCTAAACTGATGAACAAAACAATCCTCAACTTGTCATTTAAAACCTAAGACCCAGCTTGTCTGCTCACTTGGTTCACACACAGGAGGTGCTATGAGGGGAGGAATCTATGTGATGATTCCTTCATAGAGACAGCCTCCCCACTCCATGCACAATATCATCCTATGGGGGAGGGGAGTTGCCCTCTCCACAAAAGTCCCACTCCCAAATTTGACAGGAATTGAGGCAGAGAGTACCCTTGCTTCCACTTTGGTTCTGGCCTCCTACACTCCCCTGGCTTTGTGATAGAATGGCCCCACTGCAGGCATTTTGCCAAGGACTCACCCGAGACATAACTCCTGCTGCTGTATAACATGGAGATTGAGAACTGTCCATGTAAATTTATTCCCAGTACTACAGTGGGATTACAACTTGGTGAGAACACCCTCATAGCACTCTACACTCCAATTAAGCTCCCAAAACTTAAAACATGGAGCAGCTAATTTACAAAATGGAACAATTCCGAATTCCTGTCCTTTCTCCGTTTTCCAACAGACTGAAAGCAGAATCCCCACTTACTCTAAATTCACATGCTCACTACCAATCTGTCACTTTCAAGCTGGCAAGAGGTCATGTATTACTTACATACCACCACAGCACCTAACTTTTAAATACTTATTTTAAATTAGACAAAACATGCTGCACTTTTTTCTGTTAACCACCCATGCTACAATGCTTTACCCTGTGGCATAAATAGCATTATTGAAAACACAAGGTAGAATTTTGTTTAAAGAGGGACGACCAGCATATTAGCACAGCAACAGCTCACCAAGTACCATAAGGGAACCTCAGGTTAGGCAGAGAGGTAAGCCTGACAGCGGAGATATTGAGTGTATTGTGGATATGCTGCATTTGGTACATGAGGAGGAGAGCTGCTGCCATTCCATCAGGGTGCCCCATCCACCACCCACCACGCAGTAATGAGGCTGGCTTCGAACGAATGGGATAGCCATCAGTTGCAGATATCTGTGCCACGGGACAGTCAGAGGAAGAGGAAAATGAAGATTTCCCCAGAGGGACAAAAGGTGGTGGCTTAATTACAACATGTTTGTACTCCTCTTCCTCTGCTGAGTTTACTCGTAAAGAGCATAGATGAGGTAAGCCGTGGAGAAGCTGTCTGACTATGCAAAAGAGGAATAGGCCAGGTAAGGGAGGGGAATCAGCAGGACAAAAGTGCCAGTGCTCTCCATCTTTTGGCTCTTGGGCTAAAAAGTCCCCACTCTGCCCTCATCCTTTCTGTTAATCAAGAGGCTGCAGCTATACAGAAATGATTTAAACTAGGATTGCGTTCTAGTGGAAGAGAGAAAAATATTGTAATACATTAACATATAGCACTCACGAGATTGCTGCTACAACTGTGTGGGTCACTTCAGAAGAATCCTTGCTGTACAAAGTAGTTTTGGCTCTGAGTGTGAAATAAAAGCCTATTTCCTCCCAGAGGGTGAATATATTCTGATCAATTAATAGAGATGAGAGAATTTGCCTCTAGTTGAATTTGTTTGGTATCCAAATAGCTGGACCAAGCTATTACCCCTGACTGGGGAGAGATTAGCATTTTCCATCGTATTTTGGTAGAGGGTACTTTGTGCTATGTAATTTGTGTTTGTATTATGCAAATAAAGCTGAGGCTTTTTAACTATTAAGTGGTTTAAATGAAATTGGGAGTAGCCAATGGAGGCTAAGGATTTTTGCCAAGGTTAAGGAAGTGGAGGCACAACTACAAATAAAATAAAAAGACAGTAATTGAAACAAATGGATATTCACAATTTTTAATGGATATTAGATTTCCTTTTCCAGCTCTCCCACTCTCTGTTTACTGAACATATTAGTAGCAAATGTTAAGAATAGACACATCTTGGCTCAGTTTCTATAGAAATACAAAAAAGCTGGAGATTTCCTTGGAAGTGTTTTAAAAATTGGAACCAAAAGCATAAACCTGAGTGCACTGTACAGCTTGAAAATTAATTACACACCTTGCAGTGGTTCTAGTCCTGTTAGAAAGTTTGCAGTAGTGCCAAGATTGTACTGGCAGGTAGCCAGCGCAGACAGGGGCAAGCGAAAGCACATCTTCGGAGAAAATCATAGACACCTGCCAATTTCTCAGGATGCCACAAAGTAATTAATTTATCCAGGCTGTATTTTAATCCATCATAAACTAATAGCAAATACTTGCTATGCAACTGCCAAATTTAATGCATGTGGTAATGAAAAATCATGATTTGCCATAGGCTAGATTCTGCTTAGTTATGACATGTGTGCACAGGGGGAAGAAATATTTGCATTGCTCTACCAAAGACCAGGTAAAATTACAGCCTCTATGCTCTGGGGAGTGCAGGTGCTCCCCTGGGGAAATGACACCCCAAAGGAGGCAGCAGCCATGGCTCTGTCCCCTCTACGCACTGGCCAGCTGAGGTGGTTGGCTGCACGGGATGGAATAAATTGCACCCCACAAAAGGTTTGGTGCTACCCCCAGGGGCAGTGTCCCCCTAATTCCAGGCTGGGCCTAAATGTCACATTTAAACTCTGTAAACACCTTATGTTTGTGATGGATTGTGTTTGTGTTTGCAAAACGACAAGCGTAAGCATGGACTTTGTCAGAAGGATTATGAGTTGAAGGATAAATCAGAGATGGCTCAAACAAACTGGGCTATTAATAATTATTTTTTTAAATCATTGTACATTAAAAATACTGTACCTCCCTCTGAAGTAATAACAAAACTGCCCAAAGTCAGGCAGTTCAAATGTAAAAATTACATGGATGGACTTAATACAATCCTATTGCCTTTAGAAATACAGTACAGGAAGAAGGCCCTCAATAACCTAGCTAAGAGCTTCCCTCTTGAAAATGCATCAGCACAATATTATCACAGAGCTTGATTGTGTCAGTTACACTGAGCCCAGAGAAAGGGGCAGTAGTGATGTCAGGTGCCACACTGCCCTAGGGGAATACTAGGAGGCATTGTGCTTCAAAGAGCCAGACTGTCACCCAGAGCTTAGAGGCTACTTGTCTGCTGCCACACTCCTTAGTTGGGTGCAGTATACTCCCTCCAATGCAGCCAGCCTCCTCCATTGGCCAGTGCGTGTTGTGTTTGGCCTGGGGAGGGAAAAATGAAGCTCTGGCTCTGGCTTCTTTAGGGTACTGTGTGCCACCAAAGGAATAGGTCCAGAGTGCAGGGATTACAATTCTTTCTGGCCCTTGCATGGGCTGTGGAAGGGGGACCACAGCTCCTTATGCTGCCCCCATCCCACTATTGTGCACCCATCTAAGAACCAGGCAGAATCTGGCCCATAATGGTTGACTAGATAGCTCAGAGGATTTGTAATAGGATATAGACCCTTTCATCCCCAGATCAATGACCAAAAGTTACTACTTCATGATGGCTATTCAGTGGCCTGTGGGAATGAGTTTTGTGGTCTTAACAGTTCAGTACATGTGCCCAAATCACAAAAATCATCACTACAACTGGAACCTAGCAGGTGAAGAACTAAAGGGCCATGGACTCTGAGCTGCACTCCCACCTCTAGAGGTTAACCTTCTCGATAGTTATTGTGATACATTGTAGGGGAAGTAGTATAGGAAGACTACTTGGTGAATGAATCAAAGATTTCAGTTTACAGAGCTTTAAAAGAAATTATGAATAAACAAGTTAATGAGCAGCAGTCATTTTGTACATTAAATGGAGAACTGTCTAAGATGGCAAGCATCCTGTGACTGCAAAACTCCAAGTTAAATATCCTTATCCATCAACATGAGTACTGTAACCTTGCAGTGTTTTTATCCTTATGATTTCTAAAATAATTAATATTCACTTTCATTTCATGGCATTTTTCTCAATAAACTGTATGGGTGGAAATGTCACTGGTGAATCTGGTTGTCATTTAAGGAAGTGAGAAGAGTAAACATGGATATCACAGCAGAGGTGAGCTAAAAGGCGGACTGTTTGCTGAGACACTTGAAATCTGCAGCACACAAACTTTCTAAAGTCAGCGTGAGTGGGAGTGAAAGTCATGTTAGTATCTGTGCCAACAACCCTAGAGAAATTGTGCTCAATTCTTGGTTCCTCATTCTGTTTATTTTGAAAATTACCTGATGCCCCAAGAGTTCTTAGAAGCTATTCTCTTAGTTTGCTGAGACACAAAAGCAGGGTAAATTTAGTTTTTATTGTTCCAAAGAATGGAAAAAAGAATCTCTCTAATTCCATCATAAAAGAATAATGGAAAAAGGAAAAGAACCAAAGATCCTCATGAAAAAGAAAGGATAAATACTTTTTACACCCGCAATATACTAGTTTCCTTCGAACAAGTGGCAGCTCGGGAGAGGGCTAAACACAAAGCAAATGCAGAATGAAAAAATGACACAAAAGATTAAGTAGCAACAAATCACCCCAACTATACTTCTATATTTGCACTGTCTATGTCCTACTATGCAGCTACAAACTCTGTTTCTGGATATTTGATTTCTGGTCAGGTGTGTGGTCCCTTTTGAATACATTAAGTTTGGTTTTAGCTTTCAAAATTCATCATTGGTTTTAGGAACATGTAATCCTCTGAACTCTTTCCCCATTATGAAAGCCATTATTTTTCTATACCCATTAAAGGTCAGTTGTTTTCCCTTATGTATGTCTGCACATCATCTGTCTTCACTTACTCTTTTACCCAATAAATAAGAGCATATTTGTCACACACATTGCTATGGCTCATCTTGTTAAAACTATTTGTTTTAGCTTTTGCAGCCTGATGCTTTTTCTCCTTCTCCCCCTAATGCCCTGCAAAATTCATTCAGTTGTTCCATCACTGGGAGTATGGGGGGGGGGGTGGAATAAACTTTGGCTCTGTCTCTTCCCTATCCACCAATAGTAGTGAAGACCACTGAAAAACCAACAGCTCCCCCCACCTGCCAGTTGTGGGCCACTGAAAACTGCAAAATTTAAAGTTTTTTTGTGTTTTTCAACTAAAACCTCAAAAAATTGCCAAAAATGGATATTAATGTGTCAAAATGGAAACATCCATCAAAAACCCTTTTTCCACTGAAAAATACATTGCCAGAAAATTTTCAGCCGGCTCTCGGCACCACACTGGGAGTCAGGTGACCTGGATGCCAAGTTCACCAGCAGATATATAATCATAACAGCCACAAATAATGACAGCACAAGAGCCTGAAACTGTAGTGTTGTGTGGCAACAGGGACATATGCACTGCAACGATCACTATGTAGCACTGTCAGGATACAGCACCCTGATTGTTTTATGGCTCTGCATTTCCATCCAATCTTCAGGAGTGCTGGCACATTTTGTATAGTGGGAGTGCTGAGAGCCATTGAACCAAACTGTAAAGCCCGGGTATGATGAAACCACCTTAAGACAGGGGGTGTGGCAGCACCCCCAGTACCCTTAGTTCCAACACCTGTGCCTATCTTATCTCTTTTTGCTATCCTTGCCACTCGTGGCAGCTGTGAGGATGAGCTACTTGGGGTGTTCTCCCCACTTCAGCCCTCCTAAGGTGCAGGAATGTACCCTTCTAGCTGTTTGGTCAACTCTGCAGTGAGTAAGTGTGACTGGCCAGCTCAAAATCACTGTGTAAGTCCAATTGCTACACACTCCCTATGCTGCGTCAGGTTTTAGTTAACATAGGGAGCACTCCTCTGACTGATGCTTGAGACATAGCGGAATAAGTAGAGCAGTGAGTACCAATTAGACCTGTGGGCTGTGCATGCAGAATTCCCCAGACTGACTTGTGGCTTAGGCCCCATACAGACAAGGACATTTACACAATGCATTGCTTCTCAAGCAATGTGTGCATACCTGCCTTGTAAGAACAAGAGAGGAGGCAATGCATATTAATTACTCCACCCAGCAACATAATGTTTGGCAGAATAACTACCAGTATAACCTCTCCTTTCAACGTATCAGTCAGAAACCAAGTACCAAGATATTCTTAATGGGTGGCATCTGAATCTTTGGCAAACTCCTTAGATAACTCTGTGAACAGCTTAGTACTGTCTCTGGATCTGCTATGTAGTTCGACAGAGGGATAGGCTGCTTGAACTGTCTGTCTTTTTGCTGCTTCTTTCTTTGAATTTCTTTTGATTCTGAGAAATCTAAGCAATTTTCTTTCACAATATGGTTCCTCACAAATCATTCTGCAATCTACCATACATTTAAGCCACTTCTTAAAGAGAGATTTTTAGGAACTGAAATTTTGCAGGCATGGGTATCTCAATATGTCCTGATGCCTTTTCTTATTTAAACTAACCCACATACGCTTTAAAGCAGAAAACTTTTATAAATCAGTTGCTTTTTATGTATAACTACTTTTTATAGCTTTTTATATTACTATCTCAAAGAATCACATGATAGGCAAAATTCATGCTTGTGCAGGCTGCCATCGCACGGCCCTGCATATTATTTTGGTCCCAATTAAGCCCTTAATATAGGACTTAAATAGAACTGAAGTGTTGCATAGGACATCTGCTTTAGGGGGGATTTTCATTTAAGGAAATTTCCCATTGAGTTACATGGAACTGATATCAACTACAAAGGGGGTAATGTCTACAACAGTGCAATGACAGCTGTAGCAATATAGGTTTCAGAGTAGCAGCCGTGTTAGTCTGTATCCACAAAAAGAACAGGAGTACTTGTGGCACCTTAGAGACTAACAAATTTATTTGAGCATAAGCTTTCGTGAGCTACAGCTCACTTCATCAAGAAATTCAAAAAGAAGAATGTTACATTTGTTACCTAAGCCGAGGGAAGAAGGGGCTTCAGAATTAAGGATTAGGCTCTGAGTAAGAGGTCACAATAAACTTCAGCAGAAGAACAGTAGTGTGTTCTCTTGTGCCCAAGTAATGATGTTTTTCTGCAAACTTCCATACATATGATGGGTTAAGGTACAACTTTCACTATCTTTTAATGCAATTTGGGGGGTTCTTTTCACTTTGCAGTGTGCGCTTAACAATTAATTCTATTAGAATGGTGTCCCCAGCCTCTGCTTGCCAGAAGCTGGGAATGGGCGCCAAGGGATGGATCACGTGATGAGTACCTGTTCTGTTCATTCCCTCTGGGGCACCTGGCATTGGCCACTGTCAGAAGACAGGATACTGGGCTAGATGGATCTTTGGTCTGACCCAGTATGGCCATTTTTATGTTCATGTCCATAGAGGGGCAAACAAACACCTTTGAAAGTTCATTTGCTTATATGGATGTGAAATACACAGAACATTTTTCAGAGTAACAGCCGTGTTAGTCTGTATTCGTAAAAAGAAAAAAGAAAAGGAGTACTTGTGGCACCTTAGAGACTAACCAGTTTATTTGAGTATGAGCTTTCGTGAGCTACAGCTCACTTCATCGGATGCATAGCATCCGATGAAGTGAGCTGTAGCTCACGAAAGCTCATGTGAGCTGTAGCTCACGAAAGCTCATGCTCAAATAAACTGGCTAGTCTCTAAGGTGCCACAAGTACTCCTTTTCTTTTTTCTTTTTACACAGAACATTTTCTTCTTTATGCATCAGAAATGGCTCCTCTTATCTGCTTTTTCCTCTAACCGGGGAGCATGCGGCTGGGGTAGAAAATCGCATGATTCCAAATCACGCTGCCGCTGCTGAATATTTATTTTATCTACATAGACTTCTAAGAAGAGGTGTGCGTCCTAACCTCTAGGCATCCTTGGAAATCATTTTAAACCCACCAATATAAACATAAAACCTGCAGCAATCTCCACTGTACACAGCAGTAATTAGATAGTACTTACAGCAAAGTAAAGGTGCGAAAACTAACTAATGATAGCTCCTCAGGAAAATCCCCTTCCCCAAATCCTTTTTAGAAGGTAAGCTTTTCAGTGTGCCCTAGGAATTAACAAGTGGGAAGCAAGTTCCAAAGCCAAAAGGTTCTCAAATACTAGGATGAGAGGGCTATAGAAGTGGATAAACTGCAAGATAAAATGCCCTGCCAAAAACTCCCTCCCTGATGCTCAAAGAGTGTCAGCTTGAGTGCTTCCACTGATCTCAGCTGTGGCAGTGTAGCACAGAGACAAGCAGTCTGGGAAGTATGTAGGTGCAAGGCCAGTTAGGGTTTTATAGGCAGATCACAAAGCAAGGGTGTAACATGCTCCTGCTGAGATACCTGCTAAGCATGAAGCACACTCTGTACCTACCACCTTCAGTTCCTGCATGGATTTAAGACCTAGCCCAAAGGTTGAAAAGTTTAAAAATTAACCGTTAAGGGAACCAGACAACTCCCAACCACAAAATAATCTTTCCCAGGCAAAGCAGCCCTAAAACTCCTCAGGAAGCCGGTGCAGGATTTCCCCTTCACTGTGGAATTTCTGGGTAGTGTAGAGCTGCACTAGTAGCTTCTACACGAGTCCCCTCCTGGTACAAGGAGCATAGACAGGGCATTCCTTTACCTAACAAGCCCCAGCTGATAGAGCAGCCACTCAGGGTATCAGACGGCTTATATGAAACAAAGCAGTCATGACACTTCTCTATTTTATCCAGAAGACCAACCCTGTGCCTCCCGAACTGAAAGGACAGCAGAGGGCACATTTGCACCTCCTAATGGTAGGAGCACGGTTCTGCTATAGCTGAGGATCTAGTCCTGTAACTTTAAAACTCCTTTTCTGATATTTTGCCAATCTTCCCAGAAAATTTCCTCCTGGGGATGACATGTGGCATGTGAAATTTTGGGGGAACTTGTTATCTTTTGGAGAAGTTTGGAGTGGTTGGTTGAAAACTGGATATATAATGGGAAGTTAGCTTCATCCTTAACTATATAGCAGCTACCATCACTCCATAATGTCAAGCCCATCACTGGTATCTCTTACCATTTCTGCTGCTTCAGGAAAAGTGGAAGCTGACTCCTTAAATCCATCCACCTTCCTACCCCGTTCCTGTGGTGGCCCCTAATGTAGCTGGCCATCGGAGCAGTCCATCTACATATACGGCTGTAGGCTCAGCCTGCAAGGCCAAACTTTCTTTCTTGCAGAACTTGGCTCAATGAGAGTGGCACTAGGAAATTAGCAACATCCCAGGCAGCATATAGCATGCTCTGAATGGGAGAATAGGGAGACAGCCTTGCCAAGGCAGATGGAGAGAGCACGGGAGACATAAACAAGTGGTGGAGGAAAAAATTAAGAGCAAGAAAGGAAAAGAAGCAACATACTGGAACAAAAACCACAAGACTAAGAAGAAAACAAGAACAGAAAAATATTGCAACTGACAGGTAACAATGCAAAGTGATACGTGAGGAGGAGAGTACTCAGCTGCTGATTCATCACCACAGACTCAAGCACAATATAATCAGGAATCAGTCCTTTTCTTTAAAACATATTCCAGTTGTTTGGTTTGGTTCTCTTTGTGGTGAGTCTAGTCACCAGCCAAAAGTGAACATTTATTTCAAAGGTGAAGTCATTTTGTGTGCCACTTAGACAGTGAAGGGCAATTTACATGACAGGCACTCAATGCTATCCATGACCCATTACTGGCAGCCAAAAATTACCATCCTGACACATTAACTTTCATCAATTTAGGATGCATGTTCCTCAGCTGTCTCTGACATAACCCTTCACATCTGGCAGTGCCAGGATACCAAGCAGACAAAAACAAAACACCACCCTATTTCCTAACCAACATCTGTATTTGAATACAAAAATAAGCTAACATGCAAATTTCACTTTTTGCCTAATAATGCCCATCTAGACTAAGCACTTATTACAGGCCCTTGTTTGCTTGCAAAGTCTTAAGAAGTGCAAAGGTAACTCAGCCACAGTTCACCACCCCCAAGAACACCCACTTACAATGACGACACAATCAAAGCCTTTTCACTGTACAAGACTTCTCTTTTATAAAGACTTTGGTTAAATATGTAAGCAATTTCATAGACAGAAAATCTGAGTTATATTCAAAAGGTCATCTTTTCCAAATGGTTAATTTGAACTTATGATCTCATTGTACTCTATCTGACATTTGGATTAGTAACTTCTGAACAGCTGAATTTAAGGTCATTACTACCAGAAGCCATTTACTTTTTTTCCTCTAGTGGCAGATTATTCAAATACTCTGTTATAAGGAAGTCTTCTCACCTTGTGCTGGCATTTGTGCGGCACCCACAGCTACGCATATCGCAAGAAAAAGGAGGAGGGTTTTCCTAAAAGAAAAAAGAATTTTAAAATGTGAAAAAAATCTTAACCAATCAACAGTTTAAAACTCCCTGGGATTTAGAAGGCCTGAATCAAAGCCAGTTGAAGTCAGCGAAAAGACTCTTAGTGATTTCACTTAGTTATGGATCAGAGACACAGTACCCTCAGATTGTAGAACTTTCCACTGATGCGAATAGGAAGTTTCACGCAAGGCTCAGGGATAATATATGTCCTCATGTTTCAACCAACACATACCCAGTAGATACATTCTACATTGATTCCTATTCACAAGACAACTATATTCATTTTGAAATTATTTTATTTTGTTGTATCTGTTTCATATTTAGAGGCTGTTATATATTAAACTACTTTCTAGAAAAATACTATTGTAATGAAAATATAAGACATGACAATTTGTTACACACGATGATCACTGTGCATTGTACCCATTACCAATTTTATCACATATTCTATCAGTTTATCCAGAAATGAAAATGGTACGTAGTAAATGATCATTGTGCACTGTACCCATTACCAATTTTATCACATATTCTATCAGTTTATCCAGAAATGAAAATGGTATGTAGTAACTAATAATTTTGTAAGTCTTGTACTTCCTTCTTTTCTACTTCTGCGTGACCAAGATCCCAGTTATAACTGCTAGTGTTTCCCAGGAAGCAGTGTATCGTGCTCTCCTAGGGGTATAAAAATCACAGAACATCTTTGGAATAAAACTCCATGCTCAGAGGGGCACTCCTGTATTCGCAGGTGACCCATGAGCATAGATAGCAACAAAAATAGATCAAGATAATGCGTCTGGATTTTTTAACAAGAATCCATTAACACTGAGTCTGTCTAATACAGAAGGAAAATCAACTGTGACAATGACATTTTACAATTTCCATTAATTTTTACTCTTGATTTTATTGCATTACATTTCTTTCTTAAATCCTGCTAATTTTCGTGGATATTCCAAAGTGAAAGAACCAGACTTAGAAATAATTTAACAATAGTGGCAGCTCTAATTTATATAGTATTAAATAAGAACTGTCCCTACCAGAGAATATCAGTTATTCAAACATTTCACATTATTGGATATATGGACCCAATTCTGCAAACATTTACTACCACAGTGGTTACTACTGTGAATAGCCACATTGGCTTCAATGGGGCTACTCATGGTAGTAAACACTAGATCCAATAGTATGTGTTTGCAGGATCAGGCTCTGTATCGCTGTAGCAGCTGAATTCAAGGGGAAAAAAACATTTTAGAGCTACAAGTCTTAACTAAACACCTGTAGTTCAATGGAACTCAATTTCATCAGACTATTGCTCAAGTTATGTAAGTGAAGGTCAAGTACAGGATAAACAACCCATTCAAATAGCACCTGCAAACAGGCTGCCTATGGCTAAAGTTCAAACAAAAGGCCTTCTTCCTCTCAGCGTTCATTAAAGGGTCACCTTAGGCCCAAAATTTGTACAAATAAAAGTTTTTACAAGAGTTGAGGAGAAATGGTTCTAGGATTTTGTAAAAATTCCCGTGTAAACAGTATCTTGTTTGGATTTAAACATTCCTTTAGAATGTTTGTAACTCAAATACATTAGCAACATGCTAGCGAAGGAGAATCCAAGTGAAAGACTATTTCTATTGTCCAAACTGTGAGTGAAATGAAACAAGAAAACAAATACAAAGTGAAAAGTAAGTTAGATGACTGACATACTACTAGTAATGGAGGTAAAGCCAATGTTTTATTTAAATATAGCAGACTAATTCTCTCACTTATACAGGTTTATAGTGATGTAAATCCATTGGCTTAAAAAGAGTTGCTCCTAACTAATACTAGTGGAAGAGAAGACTCTGATTTTGAAAACTCCAGTGTCCCTTCCAGCAAACGAGATACTTGCAGCAAGCATTCACCAATAAATAGCTTTATTCAGACAAATTCTGTTCACATTATCCCACTATCAGCTCTGTCCATATCCACACAGCAGTGATTCTCAAGAGCTCATTCTTCTAATATAGTCCTTCCTGAAGACACAAATTTTCACTGCAGCTGAAACCACTCTGTCTGAGTCCCCTGGCAACTGACGTTCTGAAAACAAACACCTGTGATAGATGCTATGAGGCAGGAGGGCGTTTTATAGACCCAACAAGTAGAATTTGTCAAAGGTGTTTTGTCTTTAAAAGGTACTTTTAAAAAATACTCCAAGTGGTAACATCTTTGTTGTTCTTTTTTGGCTGACTGAGCAAGTGACACTGACATCACCCAGGAACCACCCTCTCTCCTATTACTGATATATTAGGCTAAATATTCTATCAACTGTATAATATTTCAGATGCTTAGGAAAAGATAGCATTATTTACAAAATGAAACTAGGTATAGCTACACTGCTAGGATATGCCATCATGATGCAATCTGTCACAAATCAAAGGAAAGTTTTCACTGTATAAGGCTTGCACAGAGTTCTTAAGAAGGTTAGCCCCAAATTGTCAAACTAGATAAGTGGCCTTATTTTCAAAGGAAGTCAGGATCTTATTTAGGTATCTTTATATGGATTTACTGTAGGTACCTACATTTAGGCACCTACGTCATGGAAAAGAGTTCACAGACAAGAAATCTGGGTAACCACAGGTTTGTACCCTTAATTGCTGCCTACAACTAAAAGTATAAATACATGCAGTTTTTTTAAAGAGAGATGCATATATAATAGGTGAGATTTTCAAAGGTGTTCATTGTTGATCTAACTGCTTTCACTGAAATCACTGGAAATTTTACCACTGATTTAAATGGCAGCAGAATAAGGTCAACATTCAAAATCCCACCCTATAAGTGTGAGTCAAAGTGCATATACTCTATTATCTATTTCTTTACACACCCATGCAGTACACATTTATATTTTAAAATAGCTATTCAATTTTTTGGCTCTGCTTTTCCTGCTTTCTTTCATGGCTGATGGAATTGCTGCAGTTCTTCTTGCCTTTACAGCAAGAAATGCCTTTTACAAGCATTTTTAGCAGCCATTCACCAGCAAAAACCATTGGCTGACATCTGAAACCCAGGTGATGCAATGGGCTTGCATTTTAGGCTTTCATTTCTGGAGACATGAATCCAAATCCTAATGTAATGTCACAAGTAAATGTGAGCACATACTAATCCCCATTCACACATATCATACAACTTGCACTGTGTGATTTCATCAGTGAGATGCTCAAAGCTAGAGCAAGAAAGATACTGAAGGTCAGATTTTAGCTGCTGTAACAAACATACCTACATATGGAAGCGTGTATTGTACCTGCCACAGTGTGCATGGCTCAACCTCAACCCACTGTTATTAGTGACTTTCATAAGCACCAAATTGACTCCCAAATGAACAAAAACAAACAAAATAATCCCAAAAATTTCATTAACAGGCAGGGGCAGCCCTAGACTAGCTGCCAGCAACTGGTGCCCTAGGCGAACCATGCAATCGGCGCCCCCACCCCAAACCCCCAGGGCAGATCTAGGCTGAGGTTTTTGGTAAACTGGGAAACATTTTTCCGCTTTTTTCCTTTGAATGATTTTAAGCGTTTTTTTTTTTTAAACAGAGGCTTAATTATTTGGTTTGCCCATCCATCCGTCTGTCCAACCAATGTTTCTGAGATCAGATACAATAGAGACATGAAATTTTCAGAATAGATTTGTACACAACAGCTAGATGATATTTCAGTCTGATTTGAAATAAAAATGCATTCAAATGTTAATTATAATTTTTATTATTACAAATCCAAAATCGTACATTACGCTATCCTGCTTTAACTGTCATTATCGCCACATCCAATATAGAAAGAAATAAGAAAACTCTTCAATGAACTTTAACCTGTGTTTACAAAACACACCGGATAAAAAACACTCTGTGCTCTTAAAACATGACTTTTCTTGCTTTAAGTTTTGAAAATTCAGTCACTAGTTCTTTTAGATCCAATTTCCCAGCTATTTCATGCTGTATTGACATTGTGGCAAGTCCAACAAGTCTCTCTTGCACCATTGTTGAATGCAGATATGTTTTATCAATTTTAACTTTGAGAAGCTACGTTCCCCACTAGCTACGGAAACTGGCAAAGTTAAAAGAATGCATAGAGCTATAAAAATGTTTGGAAAACTGAGTTTATTTTCACAAACAAACTTCAGTACTTCTTCAGGAGTGGAATGTTTCTTAAGTCGTCTTGAAAAAGCCTGAAGCTCACTACACCAATCTGTAGCATCAATGTCTTTTGAATTTTCATGAGTCAATGCTGACTCCAGTTTTATACAAAATTCTCTTATCTGTTTTGCTGTTTTCTTTTGCAAGCTGTGGATATCATATAGAAAGCCAAATACTGACTCTAGCTGCTGCATCTGCTGAAATCTTTTGTCAACCGAGTGAATAGCAGTATCAAGGACTGCGAAGTAGAAATTCACTTTGAACCTTTGTTTTGGGTTCTGAATGGGTGTGTCTCATCCTTCATACAAAAACTGCTGTTTCTTTTGCCGAATGCGAACTGGCTCTGGTTCAAATTCTGTCGGAAAGTCTATTTCTTCAGCGAGCTCGAGAGAATCTATCAGTGTTCTTTCAAACCCTTCATCACTTCTGAATTCCTCCAGAATATTTTTAGTTTGCTGCAGTTTTTGAATAGCAGAATGTATGTTCAAGTTCTTTTCCTGAAGCTGCTTACTAGCGAGGTTAATCTTAAAAAGGATATCATACCACAAAATGAGTGAAGTCACAAATTTGAACTTGGAAAGGCCATTTGCAAGAGCTTCTGCATCTGAACATGCCGTATTGCCAGATGATCCAGTAAAGGTAGTATCATCAGAAATTTCAGTTAGGGCATCATAAATGTTTCCAAGTTCATAGGGAAGAGGCTTCAAAGCATCAGTGCGACGCTCCCATCTTGTCTGACTAAGTAGTTTCACAGTTAGAGAATTCACATGGCGAGTCAGAATCTCCCAACGGCATGTTGAGCCTGAGAAAAACACATAAACACGTTGCACCAAGTCAAAGAAACTGCTTGCCTCCAAACAGCATCTAGCAGCGTCACTGACAACCAAATTCAGAGAATGTGCACTACAAGGAATGAAAAAGGCCCTAGGATTGATTTCCATCATTCTCCTTTGCACACCATTGTCTTTACCCTTCATATTACTCCCATTATCATAGCTAGCCACGTAAGTTTTCAACAGATAATGACATTGTTTCAAGTTCTTGTAGAATAGTTTCCGTCATAAATGCTCCAGTCGTCTCCTTCAGTGGTACGAAACTCAAAAAATGTTCCTTTATGAGCACTTCAACATTATCTTCATCTGCAGACTTTTCCATAGCCACAAAATGAATGATCTTCATCATTTGTTCAACATGACTCACATCTGGAGTACAGTCCACTATTATTGAAAAGTATTTTGCAGAATGGGCAGCTTCTACTGTTTTCTTTTTAATGACATTTTCTAGGATTTGAATCAGTTCATTCTGCATATTTTTTCCTAAGTAATGAACCTGTGTTTCATGATCAGTTATTTTACGTAGATGCTCCTTCATGAATGGATCAAACAAAGCTAGGTAGTCAACAAATTTTAAAAAGTTTCCATTACCTGGCGTGTATAATTTTTCATTTCTACCACAGCCATGGAATGCCAAATTTTGCCCACCAAGAATTCTCACTAAAGCAATCAGATGCTCTAATATTTGTTGCCAATATTTCTTCTTTTTCCTTGGTCACATGTACATTTTCTTCATCGATAGTTTTTCCTTTTTTCAATCGTAATTCAAGTTCTTTCCAATTTTGAAAACATTCCAAATGTTCTGTACTTCTTTCATGTGAAAAGAGAATTGAAGATATGTTTTTCTAGTCCTTTGAACCATTTTCAGTAAGTGACGTACCAATTGCTTGATTTCTAAACAACTTGCAGCAAAAGCAAAACACAGAGTCCTTCAACACTGAATATTGTAACCAGTTTCGATGAATTTCTTCCCCATTAATGAGTTTCCTCTTGTAATGCTGAGCAGAGAATTTTCTTTTATTTCCTTCCTTAGGGAAGGGAAATTCATGAACTTGTTAGGTCCATGTTCCACGAGAATTTCCCGCACACTGTCATCACATCTGGGCCATGAAGCTGGGTCCCCATACTGTAACTTGTTTGTAAGTTCATCATCCTTTCTTCCTTCTACTTAATTTACTTCAATTTCTGCATGTGTCTCTAAAGGTGAATAAATTTGTTCCACTTCCATATCAGTCTGATGTTGTGAGCTGCCTTCATCTAGAAGTAAGTTTCCATCATCTTGAGTTTCCAAACTCGGCAGCTGTCCAACACCACTTTCTACAAGCCATTACCTTCTGATCCCACTGAGGGTTACCAAAAGAAACTACACCATTTGCTCAAGAAACTCCCTGAAAAAGCACAAGAACAAATCCGCACAGACACACCCCTGGAACCCCAACCAGGGGGATTCTATCTGCTACCCAAGATCCATAAACCTGGAAATCCTGGGCGCCCCATCATCTCAGGCATTGGCACCCTGACAGCAGGATTGTCTGGCTATGTAGACTCCCTCCTCAGGCCCTATGCTACCAGCACTCCCAGCTATCTTCGAGACACCACTGACTTCCTGAGGAAACTACAATCCATCAGTGATCTTCCTGAAAACACCATTCTGGCCACTATGGATGTAGAAGCCCTCTACATCAACATTCCACACAAAGATGGACTACAAGCCATCAGGAACACTATCCCCGATAATGTCACGGCAAACCTGGTGGCTGAACTTTGTGACTTTGTCCTCACCCATAACTATTTCACATTTGGGGACAATGTATACCTTCAAATCAGTGGCACTGCTATGGGTACCCACATGGCCCCACAGTATGCCAACATTTTTATGGCTGATTTAGAACAATGCTTCCTCAGCTCTCGTCCCCTAATGCCCCTACTCTACTTGCGCTACACTGATGACATCTTCATCATCTGGACCCATGGAAAAGAAGCCCTTGAGGAATTCCACCGTGATTTCAACAATTTCCACCCCACCATCAACCTCAGCCTGGACCAGTCCACACAAGAGATCCACTTCCTGGACACTACAGTGCTAATAAGCGATGGTCACATAAACACCACCCTATACCGGAAACCTACTGACCGCTATTCCTACCTACATGCCTCCAGCTTTCACCCAGACCACACCACACGATCCATTGTCTACAGCCAAGCTCTATGATACAACCGCATTTGCTCCAACCCCTCAGACAGAGACAAACATCTACAAGATCTCTATCAAGCATTCTTACAACTACAATACCCACCTGCTGAAGTGAAGAAACAGACTGACAAAGCCAGAAGAGTACCCAGAAGTCACCTACTATAGGACAGGCCTAACAAAGAAAATAACAGAATGCCACTAGCCATCACCTTCAGCCCCCAACTAAAAACCTCTCCAATGTATCATCAAAGATCTACAACCTATCCTGAAGGACGACCCATCACTCTCACAGATCTTGGGAGACAGGCCAGTCCTTGCTTACAGACAGCCCCCCAACCTGAAGCAAATACTCACCAGCAACCACACACCACACAACAGAACCACTAACCCAGGAACCTATCCTTGCAACAAAGCCCGTTGCCAACTGTGTCCACATATCTATTCAGGGGACACCATCATAGGGCCTAATCACATCAGCCACACTCTCAGAGGCTTGTACACGTGCACATCTACCAATGTGATATATGCCATCATGTGCCAGCAATGCCCCTCTGCCATGTACATTGGGCAAACTGGACAGTCTCTACGTAAAAGAATAAATGGACACAAATCAGATGTCAAGAATTATAACATTCATAAACCAGTCGGAGAACACTTCAATCTCTCTGGTCACTCGATTTCTGATCTCAAAGTGAGTATCCTTCAACAAAAAAACTTCGAAAACAGACTCCAACGAGAGACTGCTGAATTGGAATTAATTTGCAAATTGGATACAATTAACTTAGGCTTGAATAGAGACTGGGAGTGGTTGAGTCATTATACTAAGTGAAACTATTTCCCCTTGTTTATTCCCCCCCTCCCCCCCACACTGTTCCTCAGATGTTCTTGTTAACTCCTGGAAATGTGCTAGAAATGGCCCACCTTGATTATCACTTCAAAAGGTTTTCTCTCCCCCCACCCCACTCTCCTGCTGGTAATAGCTCATCTTAAGTGATCGCTCTCCTTACAATGTATATTTTTTCATGGTCTGTGTGTATATATAAAATCTCCTCACTGTACTTTCCACTTTATGCATCCGATGAAGTGAGCTGTAGCTCACGAAAGCTTATGCTCAAATAAATTGGTTAGTCTCTAAGGTGCCACAAGTACTCCTTTTCTTTTTGCGAATACAGACTAACACGGCTGCTACTCTGAAACCAAACTTTTTTTGTGGATGTGAGCTACCCTCATCTCAGAGTAATATACCTTCATCTTGATGTTCCAAACTGCTTCCATGCAGATGTGAGCTAACCTCCTCTCCAAGTTAAATTCCTTCATCTGGATGCTGTAAACTGCTTCCATCTTTATTTGGATTAAAGAGAAGATATTTCAGGAAGTATCCCTGCTGTTTTGCCTGGTCCTTTTCCTTCTCAGCCTTTCGTTTACGATACTCAGCTCCTGAGGGTTCTCTTTTTCCTCTTTCCGCCATGGGGCATTTGAATATTGTTATGTACTGTGCTCCCGACTGCAAGCATGATAGCGTTAAGGATGGCTGTCACACCCACCACATGGTTGGTGATTTAAACCACATTGCAGCCATCCCAACACGTCTTTTCACTGCTTAAAGGTTCAATGACTAGTAACATACACTCACTTACCTATTAAAACAGTTAGTTACAGCATTTACACAGACACGAAATGATCTTTTTCAACGTTATAACCCGACACTGGTTCTTTGGAAAGTAATCCCCTTCCTCACGGTTACCTGCCTGGAGTGTGACATCATCACTTTCATAGTCTAGCAAGCGTTAACGCTGTTACTTTTCTCTTATGGACCTTATTTATTACATGTGAACCAGTTATAAACAAAGAAAAGGTTTTTTTTTAAATTTGATTTTTTTCCCTCAAATTTGGCATCCCATTTAACTTGGCACCCTAGGCAACCGCCTAGTTCATATATATAGACGGGCCGTCCCTGAATATACCTGCAGGATGTACCCCTGTCTGCCACCTGGGGATACATGCCTGATGGGAGTTGGTTGCACATACATATTATATTTACATTAGTCATTTTTTTTTAATCCAATGGTTTTAAAGCATCTGTTGTGAGATTTCAGCTTCAGACCTACAAAACAGGGCAATATGTTTTTGTAGGAGGAGGCATTTTCTATTTTAATTGATAAGTATACTTACCTCCCTTAAAACATGTTAAAGTATTATTAAAATTAATTCATTACAGACTTCAATTTATCATTTTGCTCCAACTTTAAGCTCTCATCACATTACATACATTATGAACACAAATCTTACCATAATACTAAATCTTAACAGACTTCCCACACATCCTTTCCAACCATCAGCATGGCTTCCATCTTAACTTCCTTCTTCAACTCCAGCTCAGTCCCCTGAGAGAGTAGGTAAGTGTTTCAGTGCATTCTGAAGGTCATCAAATCCAGGCTCCGATCAACCAAGCAGAGAGTGCATTAGTGAACCGTAGACTTTTCACAGTCACCTCCTGGCTATTATACCCAGTTCAACCGGGGGCTAGTAGCTTGAGTGCCTGGAACAATAGCTATAATATGGGGAAAGAGTCAGTCTTACAAGGTGATGGGACCCAAACCATTTGGGGCTTTATAGGTTGAAATCAACACCTTAGACTTCACCAAGAAATAATTTCTTAACAAGTGTAGATCATGGATCACAGAAGTAATATGCTCCCAGGGTGAAACACTGCTTGCTTAACAAGCAGATCAGCACGTTCTGCACTATCATAATCCAATCATGAGATGACAAAAGCATGGATTCCCACAGTGATGTCCACACCGGAGAGAAAAGGACTCAACATTCTTGCCAAGCACAGAGGAGAAAAAAGCATTTTTGGAAATTGCTGTTATTTGAGTAACCAGAAGCAGTTAGGGATCCAGCAAGACTCTTGTGTTGTGAACCTTAAACAAGCTGCAGATGCATCTCACTGATCCAGAGGTGCTGATATATTTTCCTCGATTTTGTTTCAGCTGTTTTTCTCAGCCCACAAGCATTATCTCAATGTTATCATGATTGGTGTCTCTGTCAGCTAGCCCTGGTCTATATCCCAATTTTCGTTAGACACCTGGTAAGTCATTCCATCACATCAGACTGGTCCAATGAAATGAAGTTTGACAATTGGGTATCTTCAACATACTGAACATACTGCAACCCTTACATCCTCAGTAACTGCCCTTGTGGACCAATCTCCATGTTAAACAAGAGGGGCAACAGAATGTGAGACCTGGGCATCTGCCCACTACCACCTCTGAGATCTCTCCAAAGAAAGAAGCAAAGCTTCTCAAGTGCAACCTCATTGCGTTCTGCTAGCTTCTTCAGGCAACTCGATGGCACCTTGCGGTCAGTGATGTTGAGGGCATCTTACAGATCGAGAAGAACCAACAAGGGCACCAGATCTTCATTCATTGCTATATGATCAATTATCATGATTTCTGCAGTTTCCATATTATAACAAGCCTAGAATCAATTGACTGGGACTAAACATACACCCAACACGGATGGAGTGATCCAAACCTCCACAATCTCTTTCTATCTCAGACTGCTATATCCCCAGTTCACAGCAGTATTGCCTCCCAGAGTCCAATGGAATCGGTGTGGTTCCATTGCACAGCAAAGACTAGGGGGCAGAATGACTGGAACTTTTGCAGGAGGCCCACACTTCTGCATGCTGCAGAGAATAGCTCCACACAGATTGATTGCACTGCAAGTGCAGAGAGAGAATGGGCAGCAGGCCAGGGATGAGATGAGGCCAGTGTACCATTCCCCTCCTCTCTGAGGAAGAGTGCTGCAACAGAACAGCCACAAGGGCTACTGCAGCAGTGGCCTGAGAGAAGTTCTGCTACTCCACCATGGATTTGGAGGAAAGATGCCTCCCTCCCCAGCGCTTGCACAACTCCCCTATGAATACCCAAGTTACTCAAGCTGTGCACTGCGAATAGGATTTGGCATAGGGTAACACATGTAACATGTACCTAGAACTTTTTTTTAATGTTGACAACATTTGGAATAAAACAACAGAGGAAAATAAAAGAAAAGAAGTTTCTACAAATGTTTTGTGAATTTTTTACCGGATTCTTTTTTATTTTAACCAGTTCTGCTATCCACAGTATCTTAAATACTTCCATTTGGACTACCCAAGGAAAGCCTTTCATTAAAGTATTCCTCTATATCCTCCTCTTCACTAATAAATTTAGGGTTTTTTTTCATTTTATAGACAGTGATACCAATATAAGATTTAAATAAAACAACAATTTAGGACTTGCAGCTACTCAAATGCAAAAAGTCAGTAAATAAAAGTATTATAGGGTTATATGGTTCACATTTAAGAATTAAAGGTTTTGTCAATTGAATTCAAAGGGAGGTTGGAAGTGCAAGGAATGCACGATCAGGTACATTACTGCATACCCTGCACAGAGAACACTGGAGCCAAATTTGACCAAACAGCATCCCCTCAAATTATGCTTTCGAGATGGCAAAAAATGGTGTACTTTCTATGCGGCCTTTGCTTGCTTAACACAAACACTCCATTATGCCAGAAGGTGCTTATTCTCTCTACTTGCTCAGCTAACTTGGGGACAAAATACCCTAACTGTACTCATGCAAGTAAACTCACTGGAGTCAATGGAACTATTTCTGAGAGTAAGCAAGACTCAGCCCAAGATTATTTCTGTGTGTAAGGCAAGCAGGATCTGGCTCTTGAATTACACTTAGTTCTCCCAAACATTAGAGGGTACACATCTGCCTGTTGTTTCTAATTGAGATAAACCCCCCTCAATACAAACATTCTCTCTCACACTCTCTCTCTCTCTCTCATTGCCCTTTAAGAAAACACAACTATCTTGGATAAATATGTCATGTTGTTTAAACCCTGCCAAGCGGAGCTTCCTATAATACTTTTCTCCCTGGCTGGCTACATATATAAAGTTTATTAATGGATGGGTTGCTACTGATTCTGACACAAGGCTATTGGGCAGGGGAAGACAGCTCCCTTGCCAGGAATGTGCAAACCAACCCCAGTGTCCCAGCAGCAGCAGCCTCCCAAGAAGCCAAACTCCTTCCCTGCTGCTACTTTCATGTTGCTGTGTTACACAAATGTATGAGATTTTTCAAACTCTTCCATCCCATTTCAAATCGTTCAGATTTTTCCCCATCTGGACCCAATTTGCAAAGCCCTGAATTACCCATGAATCCATCTGAGGGCTGAATGCAGGGCTTGGGAAGGGGGGCTGGAGGAACAATTTGGTCAGTTAGTAAGAAATAGCAGGCAGCAGTTCTAAGCCAGTGCCTGGGATACAGGGACCCCTCATGCTTAAACAGCTGTCAGGGGTAGAATTTAAAGTGACAGAATACAGAGCAGGATCTTTACTTCATCTTAAACCCAGAGACAATCCTGTAGTACCCAGTGTGTCTGGACTTTTAAAAAACAAAAGTAATTTAAACCACAATTATTATTATTATATTATGATTTGCACTAGTGTAGCGCTCAAACTAGCTGAACACCACAAGTTTTGGACACAATTAGGTAAACTTCAGTTTGTGCTGTTGTATTACTTTAAGAAATGCATTTGCATTTATCTAGCATTAAGATCCCTCTACAATTTTGTTTAATCCCACAGTAAAAAATCTGTTACCTTAGATTTAAGGTTGCTAAAGGGGAAATCCGACCAACGCAATCACTAAAGATCAAGAAGATCCTGAATTAAGGCCATTTACATTCATATGCCTTAATAACTAAACATCACTCAAAGATCCCTCACTTCCACAACAAACTCCCTTGCACTTGCAACATATAACTAGTCACAGTGTACACATCAAATGTTCACTTCACTGTTCACCCAGACTTACAAGCAACCTTAACTCTGACCACAACTAGGTTAACACATAAACTTGACATATGACATGCTCTGGTAAAGTCTATAATGTTATTTTTATATGAAAAAGTATGAAATCATAAAGTTGTATGTTATCGTGCTGCATAGAGGAATCTGATGTGTGCACAGTGGTAGTTATATGTTGCAAATGCAAGTGAAGTTGTGGAAGTAAGCAGGCATTACAAGATAGGTTACCTGACTTCATGATCTCCTTGATTTTAAGTAATTCAGAAACCTAAGCTGTAAGCAAAGGTTTTTGTTTGTTAGTGAGAATTTTCCAGGTTTAATACTATATATGTCAGCTCCGATAGTTATTCACACAGCAAGCTGTCATCATTGACAGGCAGCAACCACCACAGAGCCACAATCCATACACACCCTCTTGGACCCTTGCATACAGCCCAGATTGCCTCCAGGCTCCCCACCCCACACAACTTCACTGTCCCCCACAGGCCCCAGTCTTTCAGTCCTGATAACATATAACCCCGTCCAGGCTGGGCTTCCCACTGAAAAGCAGAATGTGGTAGGGTATTAGGAGGGCATAGGGAGGGGCAGGTAGTGTGGATGGATTGTGCACGGAAAGGGATATGAGGCTGGGGGGTATAGGCGCTGGAGGGGACAGCTGGACAAGGGAGGATGTAGAGAGCATACAGGAAAGCAGGCATGGACAGCGGCATCGGGATAATCTGTCGGGATTATGGGAGTGGCTGCTGGGAAGGGGACAACGGAGGTGGGGGATTTGGGCTGTGCAGGTGGAGAAGCGGGCTTGAGCTGAGGAGCTGGGGGAGCAGAGTTTAGAGGAACTGTGCAATGACAAACCACAGGGGGCTCATCAAAGAGCTCAGCGCTAGGGAACCAGGGAGTTCTCCGCTTCCCCCACCCCGCTCCCCACAGCGCCCTGCTCCCCCTCGGTGCTGCTGGGGTCCCCCTTATGCTGCCGCACGCTGAGTGGCCAAGGGAGCTAGGGGGAGCAGGGCTGTGGGGGGACCGAGCCCGCGGGGCAGGGTCTGTGTAGGGGGAGCCCCACTCCGCTGAGCCATCAGCGCTGCCTGGGAGGGCTCGGCGGTGCTCCAAGGCAGCGGGGCCGGGAGCTGAACGGGTGCCTGCACCGGCCGCTAGCAAAGCGGGGACTCCACGCTCACAGCCCTGGGGGGCCCTGCGCGCCCCCACTCAGCCCGCTTCCCCCATCAATTCCCGCGGCGCCTTGCAAAGGCTCCCCTCCACCCCCCAATACCTCTCCCCAGCCCCGCTACGGCCCCCGGCAGGTGTGCCAGGGAGCAGCAGCACCACGCTCCGCCGCGTCTCCGCCTGACCTCTTCCAGGGCCGCGCCCTCCCCCGCCGGCGCCCCCTCGTCCCCCCCCCCCCATGCCTGCCGCCCAGCCCCTCCGCTCCCCGGGCCCACAGAGCCGGGGGCAGCAGCAGCGAGCGCACCTGCTTTCCCCTGCAGCACCCAGGGGGCTCCCAGCGGGCCCGGGGGGCGGCTGAGTGCGAGCACCCTGCGCTGGAGCCAGGGGTGCTGAAGTCCTGATTTCCATCGGCAGCACCCCCACTATGGAAACCGTCCCAGCCCCCTGCCTCTCTAGCGCGGCTGGCCCGGGCATGAACGTGAAAGGGAGCTCGGACGCCGTGGTGACTGGGTCTGCGGGGAAGGGGCATTTCCAAGGCGGGCTCGCCGACGCTGCGCCTGCCACAGTCGGTGCACGCTTGAGCTACCCGTATGTAAGCAAAGCGCACTGTACCGCCGGGCTGTGAAACGGGCATTCCACCCCCTGCCGTGCCCGTGCGGCTCCCTGGGCCAGCAACGACCCGCCCCGCCAAAGCGCTTCTTTGTAGAAACGGGGCCAGCAGACGGTTCCGTACGCGATGAACAAGGCGGGCGGCCCGGTGGGACGCGAGTCCGTTGCGAAGGAGAAACGGAGCGAAGTCAAACTGCGCCCGGCCGGAGTGATCAGATCGGATTCGGTGCCTTGATCTCAACCCCTCCTTACGTATTTAAACAACACAAAGTTGTGTTTGTAACGCACTCTTCCCGGCCAGGCATCTGCCCCCCCCCACCCTCCCCCCTCGGACCCCCGTCTCCTCCTGCCCGTTCTTCGGAGAGACTGTCACTACGATGCACCAGAAGAAAGCACTTGTACCTATGTTTTGCCACCCGGGTCTCTGGCATCATTTGCATGTAAACATGTGGGGGGGGGAGCCTCCTATATGGGCTGCCGTCCCTCCCCATACAAGTATTCGAGGGCTTCGTTGCAACTCCCCTCTGGCGGCGGCGAACTGCTGATCTGGGACTCCCCCCCCCGCCCCCCAGCTCTTCGCCAGGAGGCTGCAGGCGTCACAAACGCTATTACGAACTGGTTCGTGTCTGCAGACCCCTTAAATAGCCACTAGCCCGAGTAATTAATCTTAGCCTGAACAGGCGAGGGGGGCTGCAGCTACGGACGAGCAGCTCCCCCTACAAGTGCGTCGAAAAAAACTACTTGAGCATATCCTCGAGTCTAAAAATAACGCCAGGGTCTGCCCTATCGGGGAGGAAGGCAAAATACCACTTCCCCTTAGTTGCCTCACATTATTGCCCGCTCTCCATCAGCAGCAGTTCACCAGTGAGTGACAACAAGATCAGCCACAGCGGTCTCCCCGGCCCGGAGGCAAAGCCCGTCTGTCCCTGCGGGGTTCACAGCCCCAGCAGCAGCTCCGGCGCAACTGTTGTGTCCTCGGGAGGAGAAGGAAGCTGCGGCCAAACACACGCACTCAGTCATCTCTTTATCAACCCCTTGCCCCAACCTCCTCGCTTCATAACTCCGGAAACCCCCTAAACTGCTACCCAGCATTTCGAGGCTCTCTCATGACTAGGCTAACCCGAGACCCGCGAGCACCGTTCCTCGGTCTCCCACCCTGGAGAACGCACCGAGCGCAGAATTCTTCCCTCCCGTGGGGAACTCTCAAGCCCAGGAGCTGGCAGCTCGGGGGGTTGGTTTGGTTTGGTTTTTAAGATAAGTGGATCTCGTAACGCATTTCGGAAGGGGGAGGGAGACCTGAAGGTCGCTAAGTCCGCGAAGCCTGTTTTAGCCGGCAGTGGGAAAAGTGCCAATAAACTTTTCCTTCTGCGCGGCTTGATTGCTTTAACATAAACCGTCTGTAGACCCGCTGGCAGAAGGCCTTTTAAACGGGGCATTTTACAAATTGCAAAGACAAGGGAAACGCGTAGCTCCAAAATAAACCGCCTGCCCTGCTCACAGACACTGACAAGACGTACGCTGTGTGTGCAGCGAGCTATCAACCCCCCCCCCCCCCGGCCCAACACACATACATACACACACACCCTTGACTGCTGGGCTCTTACTTACGTTTTTGCTGTGGGAGAGATGCTTCCACTCCTTGTCCTTTTTGCTCCTAAATGCATTTGTCTGCATTTGTCCGAGCAGCGAAGATCTATCCGAAAACAGAAGCCAGCTCCAAACCGCTCAAGGTTCAGGTACTGTCCATGAAATCACCCCAGAGCAGAGGTCCCTTCCGAGCTCTTGGCAAGCCCTAGTGCGTCCCCCGCATGGTGAAGGGGCGTGACTTGGGGTTTCACTCTCAAGGGAGTCAGGGAGAGGATGGCATCAATATAAACCAGAGCGGAGCACTCGGCTTCACACGTGGTTCACAGACAGGAGCCTTTGCAAGTACAGCAGAGCCCTGCATTGGACTCGACGATCCGCTGTGGGGATGGGGCGGGCCGGGAGGGGACCTGCGGAGAAATCCTTGGCCGTGGTGAAGAAACAGTGCCCAGGTTACCAGAGCCTTTGCAAAGCGCCCGAGGTGTCAGTGGCGATGCACTGGCGCGCAGCCTTGAGCGCAGCCTGCCTCTGGCTGGGAAGCAGAGCCGCCAGCCGACCCAAGGCAAACCCTCCCCACCCGCGCTCGGTGTTAAATTTCACCGCTCCCTGATTTGCGATTACATCATCAAACCCGCCTCACCCCCGCCCGCCCGGGCCGAGCCGCGCAGAGCCCCGCAGAACGCGCGCCTGGCCCGAGGCAGGGCGCACGCGGTCTCGGGGTTCCCGCCTGGGGAGGGAGCTGCCGCCGCAGCCGCCCCGCTCGGCCGCAGCACTGTCTGCAAGTTCTAGCAGCCGCGTCCTGCATCGGCTGTCCTGGGAGCCCTGCACCTCTTGGAGGGCCAGAAGCGCCGCGCAGCCTTTGTGATCCTTTCTCTCACGCATCTGTCCAGAGGTGGCCTCCTAAAGCATCTTCTCTGTCCCTGCTCCCGCCTTCCTTCTCGCTCTCTGCTTTTTCTCCCCAGACACTTCCTTTCCCCTCTGCTCCTTCTCCTCCCTGCTCTCGCCCCCGAAGCCTCTCTCAGGAGGGCAGATTTAGCTCTACACCGAGCTAAATGAGAGTAAGGCCAATGAAGTAATGAAGAGCCCCTCTGATTTACATCCACGTCCATGGGAGCGGAATGTAGCCCGGATAACAGCAGTGTACCTCCCTTTCTTGTCATGGGCCTGCTCCAGCTTCCACTGACTGAAGCCCCTGGCTAAACTCCGGTGTCCTGCTCCATGACAGCCTTGTCACCTTATATTTACTTATTTAATAAAGAGACATTGCTAAGTCTCCTTTTCATTATACAATGACTCCTTCTTTCTAAGTATGACCAATTTAATAAAGAGGGGAGGTTTTGTTTCATTTTGTTTTTTGGAGCAAATCAATGATACCAGAATTTTTCAGGTTTCAGAGTAACAGCCGTATTAGTCTGTATTCGCAAAAAGAAAGAAAAGGAGTACTTGTGGCACCTTAGAGACTAACCAATTTATCTGAGCATGCTGTAGCTCACGAAAGCTTATGCTCAAATAAATTGGTTAGTCTCTAAGGTGACACAAGTACTCCTTTTCTTTTTTCAGAATTTTTCAGAGTCCTTACCCCAATCTGCTTGATGCATGTTACCCAAACGGATTAGCAGTGGTGCAGTCAGGCTAAAAATGAAGGGGATGGGAGACATAAAACTGACGAATGTATTTAATAAACCTAAATGGTTAGCATCTGCTTAGATTCCTGCTGGGGTTCAGCAGCAAAGTCCTGGCAGAAAGATGTAGGCTCAAATAATATGTGGGGAATGGGGAAAAAAGAGGATGAAATGATATATAGAGAAAAATGAGTTTGCTGGAGGTTTTGCATCTCAAATGTAATTAAACCAGGATCTAAGAAAACTCTCTCTGGAAAATGTATGAAGAACAGATGTAATTTGGAAGCTCTATAATGCCAGAAGAAAGAGGACACCCTTTTCTGCCTTCTTGTCTTTTTCATTTCTTTTCCAATGTTCCTACCTTGCCTCAGTAACACAATATGGTGTTATCTTACATAGCGTCAACCTGCCTTCCAAAACATGCCTGATATAGAATTGAATAATACAAGACAGTGCACTATATACATTACAGAAAGAGTAGTACAAAGACAAATGGCCAGATGCCACAGTATTCACTCAGGCAAAATTCCCATTAACTTCAGCTGAAGTTTTATTTGAGTGAGGATATTAAAAATTTTTCTGCACTCACAAGGGCTACAATTCCAAGGAACAAAGGTGGATCTAGAAAAGTTATCTGAAAGTTTTAAGCATGCATCTTCACACATATATATTCCTATTTCAACATCTGGAAACATCCAAAATGTATATTGTCCCACTGGCTATCATGATATTTCCTATTTATTTCAGTTTTTGACAGGAAGGTGAGAAAAGCCAACAACATATTGTATTCCTACCCACATTTCTTTCATAAAAAAAACAGCCGCAGAACATGGCTATGTATGTGTTTGTTAAAGTGGGCATAATGCCTGTTCATTAGAGTATTATAGTGGTGGCCTTACCAGTTCTGTAGTGAAGGTTCTGTTAGCATTTCCATTTTAAACCCCACTTGAATGAGCTCCAACAACTACAGCAAAACCAGTCAAGCAATTAGTTTTTGTGTATTTGCAATAAGCTGAGCTAAAACAGGTACATTAGAGCTTGCATTTGGCACTGCAAAATGCCTTCCAAGAATTAGCAGGAATCTATGAACCACTTAAAATGGATGCTATATAATCAGAGTTTTTAAACAATGTGACTTGTTAACTCTTTAACATCAGATATAAAAAAGTGATGGAAAAAACCTTGGGGGAAGGTTGAATACTGCACCAATCCTGTCCTTCACACTGACCGGAAGTAGAGCAGTGCTGGGCTTTTGGTGCATATGGGAGCCATCCTGCCAGCACAAGGCAAGATGGGGCAGAGTGACTACATACTTGGACTCACTTCATAGTTGTGCTGAGAAAGGAGCAGCACACCTAAAGCTTACTATACTCACAGCATATCCATGGGCTGAGGATTTTGACTATGTCCTCATGGGAGTGTGGTGCACCATTCCTCACACATACTAGTGCTTATGAGTCCCCTCAATTTGCATAGCTAGCTTCAGGGGTGGCTATGGGGCCAGGAAAAGGGTTTTCTTGCACCCTCTTTTTTTGCCCCTGTTTCATCCAGTGCACTCCCACATCACAGGGTAGGATTTAGCTGTGTCCATACTCAGGTAAGGCTGTGAGGTAGTTTCTCACTTCCCCTGATGTTCCTCACTTGTACAGGCAGCCAACAATCTCTTGTATTTTTAATGTGTCTAATGTGATTCTGCAGTTTATTATTAAATTAATATCACTGAAAAATAACACATCTACCCAGCACTTTTTACCCACCACTCCCAAAACAGAAGTGCATAAGAACAGTTACTCTCATTTTACAGATGGTGAAACTGAGGTACAGAGAAATCAAATGACTTGCCCAAGTTCACACAGCAAGTCAGTAGCAGAGCTGAAAACAGAAGCCAGGTCTCCCAACTCCTTGTCCAGTGCCCTGTTTTTCAAATAGACTGCAAATCATGTATTAATCACCATACTGTACTAAAAATCAATCAATAACAGCCTTATTCCTTTACTCAATGTGCCTTCTCCATGCATTTTGACATTTTTAATGCACAAAATCCCCTATGTGTAAAGCAATCCAGTTACATGTGTTTACCTCCAGAAGTATATATAGTGGTCTGTAGACTTTTGAGCAATAAAAACTGTGCTTGACAGTGAAATTTGAGTTGCACTTCCTAAGATGAGTTTTTCCCAATTCCAGTTTTTCAGTATCTCTTGCCATTTCTCCTTGACCTCAGTCTATCACTGATTTATCTTATCTCTCAAGCAAATCCTGGGGTTACTGGGATCTAAAATTAGTTCTCTCAATATTGCTTTTGCCTTTCCTCCAGGGCTGCAGGCTGTTTCAGCCTTTTCTTTTTCTAGCAGTTCTCTCCTTTCATGAACCAACTTGTTCACTGACACATTGCTAAACTCCACTCTTCAAAGCACAGAGCAGGGATGGCTCATAGATGATGCAAACTCGTCTGAGGTATGGAAGATGGTTCATACAGCTGATTTCTCTTTCTAGAAAGGAAATTCTATAGACAGCAATGGTCAGAATTTTTCCAAGACCTTGATATAACACAAAATTAATAGGATTTTTCCCCATTAATGTAGGGCATGACATTGTATAGGCCATGATTCAGAATTAGGATCTGATTCTTCTCCCACGGAAATCCAGGGGAGTTTTACCATTGATTTCACTGGGAGTAGGATGGGACCTGTACATATTTTCTGGTTCAGTCCCACAATGTGGGAATTTTGGCAACAGATCTGCACTGCAATTGAGGCCACTTAGGAGATTTATTTTCCGTGTACATCACAATACATGGTGGTAGGCTACATACCTAAATTGTTGGAACGTAATGTAGCAAAATGTTTATTTAGAATTCTATCAGTGGCAGCCAAGAAGTAGATAACACTGCTCTGGTAAAAGAAAGAATTGCCAAGCTATCAAATATGGATTTAGGAAATCCAAGAAATGGAAGGATGTTTTTGATGGCTAAATTAACTGGCTAAATTAAAAAGATGGACTCCAGTTTTAAAAACTTTAAGACATTTCAGTTCTGTGTAGAATGTGAAAGGAACAGAATTGAAATAACTAACCCAGGTTTCTTGGTTGTTTTTTTTTTTTTTTTAACTCTAGTTACATACATTTTTTTCTATTAAAGAAATTAGTATGAAATGCAGTATCTTCTGACTCTTGGTTTTATTTTGACTAGAAGTCTGGAAAGGCCTTTAAAATGAGCACAATACATATGACTTATTAAATGGATTCTATCCCTTTAAATTTTCTATTAGCAAACTGGAAAAGTAATTAGCATACAGTTATATTGTTCTGAGTTCAGACTGTAGGGTAATGTATTTTTCTGTCTTGCAGGAACAACATCAGAAACCGAGAGAGAGAGAACAGTGATTGAGTTCAAGCCTGTATACTAAATGTGGCATGTATCACAAAGGCAAAATAGCCAAGCAGCACTGAGATTCCTTAAGACATTCATTTAGAACCAAAAACAAAGGAATATACCCAGCAAGGAATGAGAAAGCACAGAAAAGAGCAGTGAACTGCGATAGAAAGCAAAAGTTCCAGACCACAAGGTTCCTGTGATTCAGTCTGAGAAAGGTGTTGCAGTGAAGCCAACATACTTGCAATTGTTACTAAGACCTGGCAACACTAATTCATAAAGCTGCTTCAGTAGCAAAAAAACCACCATAAAGCTGAGTAAAAACTTGTTGAAAAGATTGAGACACACTATTAATACAAACCATGCAGAGGAAATTCTATACTTGATACTACGAGGCTTTATTTAAGTGATGGTGTAGCATGTGCCATCCCAGGATCTATGAGAAAACTAGCCAAACACCCAAGAAAATACTAAGGGGAAGGAAAAAAGTTGGTCAGGAAACACTAGAAAAGTGATAAGCCAATGGGTAGGGCGGGGGAGAAGATGCAAGAAGGGAACTGCAATGTGAGAATTTTAAGAGTGCATTGGCAATGGACCAGGAGACCCACATCATTACATCTGACAAATAGGCCAATCTGCCTAGAGAGAGGCATGGTGAATTTCCATCTCACAGTGCGGATCTGTAACCTCCTTGCAATTGGCAAAGGAAGAGCCCTGAAAGGATCCAGAAAGAAAATGGTGATTTTAATCTTTATTTGTTCTTCATCCCATCCTTGCTAGAGCAATTTGTAACCCAGAGAAGAGTTGGAAATACCCATTCCTACAGTGGATAGGATTGTTTGGAAATAAGCTTTTTTCTGGGATATTCACTGTACCGAAAACACACATAGTTAGAATCTTTGGATCTGATAGAGAATTTGTATTCACATGGTCGAATCATAACCTCCACAAGAAAGCCACGAGAAACAGAGAACAACAGGGGTCTCAATCAGTGGATCTTCCTACAAATCTTCCCATCAGGGAGTAGGGATGCAAATCTAGCCAGTAGAAGATCAGAAATCCCTGGGGAAATCCCATGCATTTCAGAGCAAACAAAGAATGCCAAGGCAACTGTGCTACTTCCTCAGACCCTCTTTCCCATGACAGGAATGGTTCCATTAGGAGCCATGCTGTCAGTGGCTCTCCACCAATGCCTGAACCAAATTGGGAGAGGGATTGGACAGAGTGAAACATAATACTGACAAGGTCAACATTATCTTATGCAAAGAAATCCTTATGAGTTTAGAGGAACCTGCTGCTATGGAAAGCAACAGAACAAACGGCTTGTAAATATTTAGCTTGGCACAGATGAAAATAGAAGTGCTATCAGCCATTTATGCCAGCTGAGGTTCCAGAGGTGTCAGTGGGTCTAAGAATACCCCTAACATTGTGATCCTCTTGGGATAACAGCAGGCAATCTCCCTCAAAAATGGGGGAAGAAACCACTCCTGCAGTACTCTCAAAATCCTTCTCCCATTCGGCCAGCACCATATCCATTTTATCTGAATGTCATTCAAATCCCAGTCTCAGATGGGCAACTGAAAGCCACAGCCACGGCACCATTCAGGTCTGACAAAACCAAGTCAGCAATAGTGGTCATCCATGTAGTCATGACTTTGCCGCCCAGCCTATCTTGCAATCTTCCCCAGTGGCTTCCCAGACATGAACAGAAGTGTTGAAAATGGAGAGTGTTGCAAAAACCCACATAGGAGACCCCTTGGGGCAAATAAACATTTGCCTAAAAACACGCTTTGGCAAAAAGAGAAAAAACACAACCAATCTAGAGTGAGGCTCTCCACCTCAGCCTGGCTTTGCCAACCAGCTAACAAAACTCATGTAGTATTAAAGGTCGCTGATACTATTAGAGAAATAAGCATGGACACCCTGACAATTATCCACTGCTAGGCTCCCAAACCTAGAAAATTCAGATCTTCTAGGCCTATCCTCTATGGAAGAGTTTGAGAAAAAAAGCCATTTCTGAATCAGTGGAAGGGATAGTTAACTTTAAAAAACCCCAGTTCCTTACTCCTAAAAAACCTTTCTTGATGACCATTTCCACCTCCTCTCATGGCAAAACTAATACTTCACTTCCAGGTTTTGGTGGAATAAATAGCTTTTTTAGTGCTATCTTGCAAGCTACAAGAGTTTAATCTCCTCTGACTTTGAGGCATTCCCACTGCAATCACCAATAGAAGTTCTCAGTCTGCCTCTGCCAAATTATATCCTGGCAATAGGAGGGAAACTGAGGTACTATGTTCAGATCTGGCAAAGACTCAGCTCTCCACTATCTGACCTGGAGTCGATGTCAGTGGTTCACACTGTATTTCCAACTCCATTCTGATGCAAGTTTTCATATATAAACATAGTCAAAAATTACTCCCAGATCACTGTTAGTCAATACATATGCGTTAAGCATTGTATACACCAAAATAGATATTCCCATAGTATTAATACTACACATTATATATGGGGGTGTTGGGAAGTTATGTTAACTTAATCTATTATGGTTTTCCCACAATTCTGTTCACACGTCAAATATCCCACAACACTTTGCAAAGTTGAAGTCAACTTTGGCACTAGAAAATAGGAAAACTGTCAAAGCAAAGATGAATGAATACTGTATACCAAGTACAGTTAGGGAGTACTTTAATGGCTCATCAACAGTTGGATGTAGTATTCAAAACAAGATACAGGAAAGCATAGGGAGATACCAAAGGCAAAGCTGGCAAAGTAGTGGGTTAAATTTCAACTTTAAATGACGTATAGGCGTCTTTTAGCTTGTAAATAACACAATATAAGTAAAAGTGGGTTTGAAGCACACTTTCTGTGTAAGGTCAGCATACTGTGAATCGCTTACCAGAAGGAGGCTATGTATGTCTGCTCTTTGTATTGAACTGTTTGTCTTTAGCAATAAGTTTGGTTAACTTTGGTTAGTTGGTCTTTTAAATATTTTTAATAACAATTGACTATTTTAATCAATATCACAGAAGAGAAAAAAATCACAGAAAATCTACAGTCTGTGGTCTTCGAAATGATGCCAAATGGAAACAATCAAGGTGGCTGGGTAAGCTCCATTTTTGCAGTCCCAGGTATGAATCAGAGCAAAATAATGATGAAATAATTTGCACTTTTCTTCCTAAAACCTCAAAGTAAATTGCAAGGTGAATAAGTATTTGCCCCATTTTACACACAGGGAAAGCAAAGCACAAAAGATTTTAAGTAACTTGTCCAAGGTCACACACCCAGTTGTTTCAAACAATTGACCAACAGACAATTACTCTGATCTTTGAAGTAAGTCACTCTACACTTGAAGCATTTCAATGTGATTTTTAAACAGCCTAAGAGTTTGTCTTGCCACACTGTGTACATATTATATGGAACCGTCAAAAAACAACTGCTACAGATCACTGAAATTAGTAATCTACTGCTAATGATATCTGTTGACAAAGCTCATCAAAACTAGCATGATTTGCAAGTTCAGTAGCTGTATACTAATTAAAATGGAAGTTACAGCATTTCCCACCTTCCTTTTTGGAATAAACATGTTGATATCAAAATCTTTCAGTGCTAGTTAGTTCTTTGTACAATGGGAAAAAAACCCACAACCAACCCAGCACCCTTGGAGCTTGGCATTTTTATGGGTTAGCAAAGTTTCTTGACTCAGAATCCAAAGGGAGAAAGTCAAAAGTATCTCCTAGCATGACTCATTTTTGTACCATAGGCAATTAACTTCTAAATTAAGAATTATAGATCAGGCATGTAGGACTGCAGCAAAACAAGTTTCTATTCAGAAATTCCCAAGTGGATTCTTTAAGTAGACATCCTCTCAAAACAGCAGACAGCTGAAAACACGGAGCTAGTAGACCAAAATACATTGGCTGTGTAGCTCTTCAACACTGATATTTTTAAGGTTGTAGTATAATTACCTTTTAAAAATCCTTTACAGCTGTAGTATCAACATAGCATGGTATTTTTAATAACCTATTTTCATAGCCTGGGTAACAGCAGTGTAGACATGGGCTGGATCCTGAAAAAAACCCGACTTCAACTGGATTATGTGTAAGAGTGAGTGTTGTTCAAGAGGGTTAAAGGACTGGGCCCTTAAGTAGCTCCAATATGGTTTCAGCCCAGAGAAAGCATATCTTATGGCAGTGAATGTTCGCAGAAAGTGGAGGGTAATTAAAAAAAAACAAACAAATCCAAAACCAACCAATCAACAATCCCTAGAAACAGAGTCGAGAGAAAAGATGGACAACAGAAGCAGGAGTTTTCCTCCTCAGATTAAACATGAGATCCATCAGGCCAGAATTGCTAGGAGAAGAATTTTTAATACAATGAACTATAAAATCCTCATGGTTTGTTTAATCTTCAGCTGTTGCCCTAAAAATAGTCCAAACAGTTGAACACCAGCTGAGTATGACTAACTATTTGTATACATAATCTTTATTTATATTACACATACACAAAACTTCCCTATATTAAAGTAACATTATGAAGATTGTAAAGTCAATAGCTCAGACATTAGGAACCTGTGCTGTCTTAATTCACCTCCTTTGGGCATATGCACTATGGTACAGCATTTAATTAAGTGATCACATACTATTTTTCCTAGAAGACTCCTGCTTCATTCCATGTACAGGATGGACTTGCTGTGGGGATGAATCAGGGTTTTCCCAGTCCCAGTGTCCTTGCCCAGCTATTCCCAAATTCCCGTTCACCTTCTAGCTTCTTGTTCCCAGTCTCCTTTCCCAGACAGTCCCGGTTTCCCCCTTCCTGGCTCTTCATTTGATCTGCCTTCAGATCAAGGCCCAACCGTCAGTCACTCCCCCAGCTCTTAGTCCCAGCATGTTTGCCCAGACAGTCCCAGTCTGCACCGACCCCTCTCCCAGTCCCAGTTCGCCTCTTTCACCGCTGCCCTAGGCTCTTTGTTCCAATCTACTCCTCTTGTAACCTGTATTCAAACCAGGCAGCTTCCTCCAACATGCTGTCTGCGTTCAGCTCGGGGATCACTAAAAGCACAGGAGAAACAGTTCAGGTGCATGGACCCAGCCCCCCCACAAATCTGCAAAAACCCAGAACTGCAGTTACAGGGAAAGTCCTGCTCTTCCACAGGTTAGAGCATGCCCAGTATGGACAGAATCTTCAAGGAATTTATTTACAAAGCTCTAGCAAGTCACTACTGGGCATGTGCAAACTGCAATTTTTCTTTTTTCTTTTTATACAGTATGAAAAAGTTTAGACAATCACAGCTCACAAAAATCAAAATAAATTTAAATCCTTAGTGACAGTATTTATATGCTATTACATCACTCCTTTCCCCTGTGGAACAGTATAATTTTTACCAGTGTTCCACAAGGGAAATAACTTTTTATATCCACCCTAATTCATGCAAGCACAGCCTTCAAAGCAACCACCTTGGAGTGGAAAGTCTGAGGGCTCTGCAGCTTAGACCATTCCAGTAATGATGAGGCAAAAAAAAAAATCCCTTCTTTTTTTCAATATATTTTGTTGAATTTCTTGGATCCCTTCTCTAATTTTAAGAAGTGTTTATGGCATTGGAGTGTACTCACAATAATGGCATTTATGGTTATCAGATGTTTTAGCTTTGCTATAGGATTGCATGACATACAAACAGCCTAATCTCTTTCACCATGAACATTAACATTAGCTGTTACATTTCGATGGTTTGTCTTACATAAAGTATGCTGACACGTTGTCATGCATTCGTCGCAGAAATGGAGGAAAACAGTTTAGAAATTTTATTGCAAAATGAGTTTGTTATTGGATGACAAAGACTTGCTTGCCTTTACAAGGAGAATCTTAGTTATTGTAGGAAAGATGTTTAACAATTAAAATATACATTAAAAAACTGGATGTATTTTCCTTACATGTTTTCAGACAATTTGTCCTGCTCTTGAAGTGGAATTAAAATGATTACAAGATCTCTTCCCATGATTTAATGTTATTTATAACCTAAACATGTCAATTTCATGTTGTGGAGTTCAGTGGGGTAGTTGGGGAAGTATGAAATGAATTGGGAAAGGATTTCCTGCTGAAAACTGGGCAGAAATATCAGAGTTCTTGTCCAGTACAGCCCCATGGCCTGAGGAAGCCAAGTTTGTGAAATAGTGGGGAAAAAAAGTCTGAGGAAACTGGCATATAACCTGTTAAATGTTCCAAGGAAAAATCTATTTTCAGAGCTACCCAACAAATTTAATCTCTGTTTTTCTCTCTGTATAGGCAAGTGGCCGACACCAAAAAATTGGCTGACTTAATGTACCCTCTTAATATACCACACATGCACATCATCTGAAAGCTTATTATGTCTACTTTTCGGGGAGTATGATGTGAGGCTGTCAAGTGGTGTTGTTACCATAGAAAAAGGGATAAAAATCAACACATTTAAAAATAACCACTTTAAATATTTACATTTGTTTCTGTTAATTTAATGACTATGAATATTTCAAGACATAAAATTGGATTTCTTTGTGATCTCAAAGCATCACAGCAACAATCAAAAGGATAAGACAAAAATCAAATAATAAATTTGTAGAGGTATCATTGAAATGTAATAGTACTGGTGAAATGTCTAGTCAACATTGTAATCATCATCTTGTTCATCATTACCCCTGTTGAGAGTGGGTGAGTTACCAGAGTCTTCATTTCCTTAGCATGTACATAATTCTGTGCAGGGAAGATTGTGCACTAACACCTTCTGATACAGGGTCAGATGCCACTGGGCACTCAAAAAATACAGGAAGTAGTTCATGACCCACATTTTTCCATCAGCGTTGCAATGGTGATCCAATACTGGATTTACTTATGTGCAAAGACATCCAAGTCTTTGATTGCCGAGATGCCCTTTTGACATGCTCTTCAAAACTGTCCTCATATAGTGGGAGTTTGACCAGTGACTTGTCCCTTTTTAAGCTTGACTGAGGTGCAAGAATTCAGGTCTTTGTAGATCTTCTTTTCTTTCTCACTCTGGTCACACAACACGACTACCAGCTTCCTTGCTGCAGAAATTGAGGCTTGTCTGTGATTCTCTCCCAATTTGGCAAGATCTCTAAAGTGATAAGCTCCCTTTGTTCTGACAACACTAAACAGATTCCCTCCCCCAATTCCAAATAGGGATGACACAAAGTCATATCCTGTTAATGCTTGTGCAGCAGGACATATGCTGCAGAAGTCAGGAGTGAGTGCGTCACAAATCGCATGTGCAGGTGTGAAGCGACACGTGTCAATTGTGCTGGTAATGGTGCCTGTTTCTATCCACATATCATGTATGTGTTCCATTTTTGGAAAGCAGTGAACAGCAAGGATTAAAGCATCTGAATCAAGTGATCTAATTACTACGGTTCCTTTGCACCAAGAGACCCAAAAGCCATATGGGAACATGCAGAAGCATCCTTATGTCCACTTCCGTTGAGTCTATACATGTCTTGTGCTTCTTCAACACCTATACTGGTGATGGACTTTGCTACTTCACCATTGCAAAAGCCTTCAGCAAGAAGTCATGTTTGTACTGTGTGTACTCCCTCACTCTCAAGTGCATTCTGAACCATATATTCACAGAGGAATTTTACAAGTGACTGATTGTTGAATGCCATGTTTAGAAACTTTTTCCATGGAGGCATAGGGCATGCACCAATTACCTATATTTCTGGAATCTAACCTTAGATCCTGTCCAGTGTTGTCTTTCTGCAGTTTTCACAGAGTATCTCTTGTCAGATCTGTCAAAGACTTTGATTACAGAATTAGCTCTGTCAAATTCTTTTGGGACCTGCCTCAAGTGCTCAGCAGCCAATTCATCGAATGTGTGATATTTGTCTCCAGCCATCATTTGCATGACAGCAATGGCATCTCTGAGGTACACTGTGGTTTCTTTGTTGCATGCTCTTAACACATGGATTCTTTCAGCTTGACCTTTTAGCTGATATCCTAATTCTGCTTTATCTGTTCTTCTCATTGTTCCATTAGCCTGAAAGAGGGACATAGGCATAGATCCTATTGGGTGACTAAGAACAGTTGCCACTGGAACATCATCTCTGAGTCTGGCTAAGGACAGGAGTTTGTGGAAAAGAATTTTTGGAGTGATAGCTGCTGTGGGTGCCCTCTCTCTTGCCAGACTTAAATTTTGTCTTCTTGGCCATGTAAGCAAATGTTTTGATCTCAGATTTCTTGACTGGGCTGAAGAACCTGTGTCCCTCATCAGAATCAAGTGCACTTCTCACAACTCACTCAATTTGTTCTTCACTAACATCTGCTATTTTCAGTAGAGACTCTTGTACATCTGATGTTACATGCAATCTAGTAGATATAATGATAAGCACCTCTGATTACAACTCTATGCTGCTCATCAATGTGAGCACTAAGGATACTGCCAAGTCTGACCCTTAGCAGATCAGCAGTGACTACAGGGATCTGGGAGGTAGGGTGACAGAGTCAGGAGAGCAAGTTGTGTTCTCGTCCATCCTCTCATTTCAGGGTAAGGATCCAGGCATGAACTCATTCATCCTGGAGATCAATGCATGGGTGTGCAGATGGTGTCACCCGGAGGGCTTCAGCTTCTTCAACCATGTGATGCTCTTCCCAGAAGAGATGAGGTCCATCTGACCAAGAAGGGGAAGAGCATCTTCAGGTACCAACTTGCCAACTTAATGAGGAAGGCTTTGAACTAGATTCAATGGGGGCAGGTGACAAAAGCCCACAGGTAAGTATAAAAACGTTGACATTAACAGAGCATTAGATTTTGGCAGGGTGGGGGTGGGCGTGGGGGAGGGGCATGGGAAAGTACAATAAGATCAAAGGAACAACCAGAAAAAATCAGTGTGGCAATCTGATCAGCATTTTAGAACTCTGTACACAAATGCAAGGAGTATGGGGAACAAACATGTACTAATACTTCCAGTTCTTCCTGAGCTAAATTATGATTTAATTGGCATCAGAGATATTGCTATAGAGGGTATAGCTCATTTAGAAAGGATAGGCAGGGGAAAAGGGAGGGTGGGTTGTATTGTACATAAAGGCTATATACACGTGTTCTGAGGTCCAGAAGGAGGTGGGAGGTGGACAAATTGAGAGACTCTGGGTAAAGATAAGAGGGCTACAAAATAGGAGTGATGTTTACTAAAGATCACCAAATCAGGAAAAGGAGGAGGTGGATGAGGTATTTCTAAAACACCTAACAGAAATATCCAAAACACAGGACCTGGTAGTAATGGGGAACATTAACTACCCAGATATCTGTTGAGAGAATAATACAGCAAAACACAAAATCTCCAGTAAGTTCTTGGAAAGTATTGGGGACAACTTTTTGTTTCAGAAAGTGGAGTAACTGGGGAACAGCCATTTTAGACTTGATTCTGACCAACAGGGAGGAATTGGTAGTGAAGCTGGCAGTAAAAGGCAATTTGGGTGACAGTGATCGTGAAATGATAGATTTCATGATTCCAAGAATAGGAAGGAGTGAGAGCAGCAGAATAAGGATAATGGGCTTCAGAAAAGCAGACTGTAATAAATTCAGAGAACTGGTTCGTAAGGTCGCATGAGAAAAAAATTTAAGGCCGGTCTACACTGCGGGGGGGGAGGGGATTGATCTAAGATACGCAACTTCAGCTACGAGAATAGCATAGCTGAAGTCGATGTATCTTAGATCGACTTAGAATCACTTACTTCGCATCCTCGCGGCACGGGATCAACGGCCGCCACTCCCCCGTCGACTCCGCTTCCGCCTCTTGCCATGGTGGAGTTCTGGAGTCTACGGCAGAGCGATCGGGGATCGATTTATAACGTCTACACTAGATGGATCACTACCCGCCAATCCGGTGGGTAGTGTTGACGTGGCCTAAGGGATAAAGGAGTTTGGGAGAGCTGGCAGTTCCTCAAGAGGACAATATTAAACACAACTTCATACTATATGATGCAAAGGAAAGATAAGAAATAATAAGAGGCCAGTATGGCTCCATCAGGAGCTCTTTAATGACCTGAAAATCAAAAAGGAATCCTACAAAAAGTGGAAATACGATGAAATTGATAAGGAGGAATACAAAAGATCAGTACAAGTATGTAGGGACAAAGTCAGAAAGGCTAAGGCACAAAATGAGTTGCATCAGGCAAGGGGCATAAAAAGCAATAAGAAGAAGTTCTTTAAATACATTAGGAGCAAGAGAAAGACAAAGGAAAGTGTAGGTCCTCTATTTAGCAAGGAAGAAGAGCTAATAACTGATGACATCAAGAAAGCTGAAGTGCTTAAAACCTATCTTGTTTCATTCTTCACTAAAGTCTGTGGTTAATGGTGACCAGATACTCAACACAATTAATACTGATAACCAGGGGGAAGGAACACAAGCCAAAATAGGGAAAGAACGGGTTAAAAAATATTAAGCGAAGTTAGATGTATTCAAGTCTACGCGGCCTGATGAAATTCATCCTAAAATACTTAAAGAACTAGCTGAAACAATCTCATGGTCATTAGAAATTATCTTTGGGAACTTCTGGAGGACAGGAAAGGTCTCCGCGGATTAGAGAAGGGCGAACATGATACCTATCTTTAAAAAGAGGACCCAGGGAATTATAGACCAGTCAGTCTAACTTTAGTATCTATAGAGATACTGGAGCAAATTATTAAATAATCAGTTTGTAAGCACCTAGAGGATACTAGGGTTATAAGGAACAGTCAGCATGGATTTGTCAAGAACAAATCATACCAAACCAATCTAATTTCCTTCTTTGATAGGATTATTGACCTAATGGATAGGGGAGAAGCAGTAGGCACGTATCATGTATGTGTTCCATATACCTTGATTTTAGTAATGCTTTTGACAGTTTCACATGACATTCTCATAAGCAAACTGGGGAAATGTGTTCTAGATGAATTTACTGTAAGATGGGTGCACAACTGGTTGAAAGACCATACTGAAAGAGTAGTTATCAGTGGTTTGCTGTCAAATTGGGAGGGTGTATTGGGAGGATATTGTGAAGGTCAAGACTATAACAGGGTTCACAAAAGTAGTAGATACATTCATGGAGGATTGGTCCATCAATGGCTATTAGCCAGCATGGGCAGGAACAATTCCTAGCCTCTGTTTGCCAGAAGCTGGGAACGGGCAACAGGGGATGATTACCTGTTCTGTTCATCCCCTCTGGGGCACCTGGCATTGGCCACTGTCAGAAGACAGTATATTGGGCTAGATGGACCTTTGGTCTGACCCAATATGGCTGTTCTTATGTTTTTATGTTCTTATGTATCTAAGGTGGTCCAACAGGGGTCAGTACCTGGGTCTGGTACTAGTCAATATTTTCATTAATGACTTGGATAATGGAGTAGAGTATGCTTATAAAATTTGCAAATGACACCAAGCTGGAAGGGGTTGCAAGCACTTTGGATGACAGGTTAAAAATTCAAAAGGATCTTGACAAATTGGAGAATTGGTCTGAATTCAATAAGTGAAAAGCACTTCACTTAGAAAGGAAAAATCAAATGTTCAACTACAACATGGGGAATAACTTTCTAGGTGGTAGTACTGCTGAAAAGGATCTGGAGGGGATAGTGCACCAGAAACTGAATATGAGCCAACAATGTGATGCAGCTACAAAAAAGAAGAAAAAGAAAAGAAAGCTAATATAATTCTGGTGTGTATTAGCAGGCATGTTGTATGTAAGACACAGGAGGTAATTGTCCTGCACTGCTCAGCCCTGGTAAGGCCCCAGCTGGAGTACTATGTCCAATTCTGGGCACCACAGTTTAGGAAGGATGTGAACAAATTGGAGCAAGGCCAAAGGAGAGAAATAAAAATGGTAAAAGGTTTAGAAAACATGACCTATGAGGAAAGGTTGAGAAAAACTGGGTATGTTTAGTCTTCAGAAAAGATGACCAAGGTGGGACCAGATAACAATCTTCTAGTATGTCAAGGGTTGTTATAAAGAGGACAGTGATCACTTGTTCTCTATGTCCACTGAAGGTAGGACAAGAAGTAACAGGCTTAATCTGCAGCAAGGGAGATGTAGGTTAGACATTAGGAAAAACTTTCTAATTATATAGGTAGTTAAGCTTTGGAACAGGCTTCCAAGGGAGGTCGTGGATTGGGTGCCAATGTCCACATTTTCTTAAAACTGTCCCCCGTAACGTCTAGAGGTTGTAGCTAAAAATACCTTAGATTCAGATATCTTGAACTGATAACTATTTGTACAGTTGTGGAATAATTAGCCTAAATGATCTCTGCAGACCAGAGTAGCAGCCGTGTTAGTCTGTATCCGCAAAAAGAAAAGGAGTATTTGTGGCACCTTAGAGACTAACAAATTTATCCGAGCATTTGTTAGTCTCTAAGGTGCCACAAGTACTCCTTTTATTTCTGCAGACCAGTTATAAATTAGCATTACCTTGTAAAAGGCCGAGATTTATTTTTGACATTTTAAGAGTTGCCAAGACAACTGCAGAGCACAGTAAACTGAGATTTTGTGTAATACTTCTAGATCATCACTGCAATCCCAAGTGTTTCACTACTGCAACTATGAATATAACAATATTACTTTGTAGGTGAATGGGGAGCGAGAGACAGAAGTTGAGTTCCATTCATTCAAAAATTACAAAACCAGAAATTCTGGTTTTAGGAATCAGGCCCGTAGGTGGAGTAGTTCACTTTATTTAAAATTCCAAAGCAGACATGTCATCTTATACAATTTGGCAAAAGAGTCTTGTTAAACAAAATACATAAATAGTTTCTCAATTAATCCCACAAAGTGGAGTTACCAATCCTCATCTAATTTATCCCTACTATCTTCCTTCTTTAAATGGATTATAAATCAATAAACTCTAAGGAATAATCAAGGATTCTGAAATAAACAAGAAAAAGAATGGTTTCAGAGTAGCAGCCATGTTAGTCTTTATTCGCAAAAAGAAAAGGAGTACTTGTGGCACCTCAGAGACTAACGAATTTATTAGAGCATAAGCTTTTGTGGGTTAGAGCCCACTTCATCGGATGCATAGAATGGAACATATAGTATATATACATACAGTACTGATGAAGTGGGCTGTAGCCCACAAAAGCTTATGCTCTAATAAATTTGTTAGTCTCTAAGGTGCCACAAGTACTCCTGTTCTTTTTGAAGAAAAAGAATAAGTATTACATTTTAAACACACACTTCTGTGAACGATCAATAATAAATGTAACAACTTTCTATTGACCAAAGATACTCCACATGCTTCGTTCTGTCTGTGAGTACCCTTACTTCCTCCTTGGAATTTCCAATAGGGAATCAGTGTACTGCACTGTCCTTACTTTATTTATCTACTTATTCACAATGTCCTGCTTTACATTTCATTACAGATCAGATCTGATGTGTTCTTGAGAGAGAGAGAGAGAAAGAGAGAGAGAGAGAGAGATTTGATTTTGCAATGATCTCAGGGTTAATTCATAAAGAGCACTTTCACAGTTGCACAGAGGTCCCACAGTGTTATGCCAGTACTTTTCAATTATCTGGCTTCACGGATTCTAACTCCAGAAATCAAACATCTGTTTTATGTCATTGATCTCAGACAGCTTGTCATTTTAGTGCCAGCTGAAAAGTGTAATCAAGCACATCCTCAATTTTCCAGAGCAAAATTGCCCAGATAATTTTTTTGTTGATGATAAACAATGCTAATAACCTCATGGCCAATGATCTTCTATACTGGCCCTCCTCCCCCAACGCTCCCTTCACACAATTTTCCACTGTCTTCAGCAGTCATGATTGATATCACAATGCTGGTAATGTGATGCCTACTATCTGTTCCCTTGATTCTTTCTCAAACTAGATCATCTCTATGCTTGTCTCACCATGTCTAATTTTTGCATTGGTCTCACTCAGAGCTGGTTGCTGGCTGGGTTTTCCTGCAATTAAGATGTCAGTTGTCTGGGAGTTAGTTTCCGTTGTGAGATGTTATTCTTAGATTCAAATGCTTCTTTGGTCAAAAATGGAAAGGAATCTGGTAGTTGCATACTAGTCCCAAGTGCAAGTGTTCATAAATCACAAAACTCCTACTCAAAAGGGAGGATTGTGTCTGGCATTCTGAGGGTGCACAAGGTGGGAGAGCACAAAATACCTTCCTTCTTCCCATTGGTGTGCCACCCATGCAAGAGATAAGCAATATTGTAGTCTGTGCTCTCCTGAGTGACTGCACCAGGCTAGTATCCCTTGCAAGGCAAGCTACCATATAGAAGGCAGGAATTATATAGTACTAAAGAAATGACATTTTGTTTAGGGCCCCTGTACATTACTGGAATGGTGTAATGGGACCTTAGTGTAAATGAGAACTGGGCCCATTGTATCTCCATTAGCACATTTCACTTCAAATCACAGGAACAAAACAGCGCGGAGTAAGTCATAAAAACAATGCCCACTGTGAGAAAGCTAAGGAGATGACCACAAAACAAACAAGAAGCTACCACTGAGAATAGTAACCATATAATGGGCTAGGTTGTGATTGGCCTGTAAGTGAGCAGGATAGGAGAGCAAAAAGGACCTTACCCTCTTCACAGCTCCTCCACACAGAAACTAGGCACATCTGTAGTCCAGCCAGTCATTCCCAGTATGCCATTGATAGCTATGGTGGTGCCATGGTGGGACAGAGGGGCCTGCAGTGTTGCCAACTCTCATGATTTTATCACAAGTCTCCCAATATTTGGCTTTTTTCTTAAAGCCTTAGTTCCTGGAATCATGTGACTAGGTGAGGATCTCAGCTTTTGTTAAAAAACAAACTAAACACACACACACACACATTTTTATCCCTCCTGGCTATGGAGAGAGAGACCCCTAATGGCTCAAACTCCAGAAGCCTAATCAAAAGAACCTCAAATATTGTTTTAAAAATCTCATGTTTTAAACTAATCTCAGGATTTTTGAGTAGTTGCAGTTGGTGCACTAAGAGCTTGGGAGGCATTGTTCCTTTTGGACGCACACTGTAGCTCTGAGCTCACACTCAGGGGGCTGGAGCTGCTCTGCAGTGCACCCAAAGCAGGACTGCCCCTTAAGGGCACAATCTCCCCCACTGTGTTTATCCTAGGACCCACTGAGTACCGCAAATCTGAACTCCAAGCTTTGGGGATTTCTAAATCCAGACCCAAACCCAGCTCAAATGTTGTGGCCCAGATCAACCTCTAGTTTAATAGGGGAAAGTATTACAATGTATCTACTTAGAAATGAGAGTCTACACAATTCACTGCAATAAAGTAAACACTGTGGTGATACATCAGAATACACAATGCAGGGCTTGGATCACACATTATTAAAAATATATATCGTATAAAATTCTGCATATTTTTTGTTAGTCCAAGAGGACTAAATTGCTATACAAAGAGATAAAAGGAGTGAGGAGAGAAAGGAAGAAAATTCAGTAACTGATGCCAGCAAAAGCAGTATTAGTGTCTCCAGAGACGAGGGACTAAAAGAGTCAAGGGGCAGCCTATGTGGCCGAGTTTTAATACACTCAGCACTTTCTGAAAATTCCTTCAATCATAAAAGGTGCTCAAATCTCATCTAGCACCATCACCCTGCCCCCTTCTTTATAAAATGTAAAGTTCAAAGGAAAATAAACCAAAACAAATCCATTTCAAACCCCCTAAAGTATCCTGGGGTGAAAACAGTCTGTGATTGTCAGTAAGCTGATGTGTCACATACTTCAATGGTTGAGGGAAAATAGAATTGTTTCATTCTTCTAGTGACTGGGTACTTGAAAGAGGATGTTAGGTCTGCATGAACTAATGAATGTTTTCCTGTGGCTCAAAAAGGTAACACTTATTTTTGTAACTAAAATAGGCATGAAAGTTTTAAGTGAGATGGATTCCTAAGAAGGGAGCCAAGCAAGGAAAGTCTTTCATATGGCTTATCTTCAATTGGGGCGCAATCATGCATATAGCTGCCCCCCACCCCCCATTGACTTCAGCAGGAATTAAGGGCACTCGGCACCTTGCCACACTGGGCCTTTGGTTATTATTTATTTTACCAGAAGGCACCATTGGATCTGCTACTTTAACAGTGTTTAAATACTTGCCTCACAAATGTATAAACCTCCACACAAGTAAGCAATCAACAGACAGGAAAGTTACTTCTTGTGGGCAACGATAGAGAGCACGGCACAATGCTGATAGAGTCTCATGTTGGCATGGCACAGTGGGGAAAAGAAGTTGTATAGGAAGTGTCTTCCCCTCTCTACTCAGATTAGTGTCTTCCATAAAACAGCCTCAGACCCAAGGAACTGCCTAGAAAGTGAAGGGGCTGTGTCTGGGGACAGATAGAAGACAGAACATTAAGTGGTATATTTCCCTTGGAAAACGGAGTAACATAGGCAATAAATGTATGGTTAAGGCTGTGTGTTCTGTGATTCCCTTTTGAAGGGACATACAGCATTGGCCTGATAGCTATTAGCAGCCTGGCAACTACATCTGCCATGCTATGCAGCCTCCTGAACACTCATGGGGTTGGGATCTGGTTCGCAGGCCACAACCTCTGGTCCTTTTCCCAGTCCTGGTCCTACCCCTGCACACCCTGAACCATGGCCAGTCCCATGACTCAGGAGGGAATGTTCACCTAAACTGAAGTTCTAACACTGCCATAAAGTTCTTGGACTATGTTTCTCCCCTCCATTAGATTTTATGCAGTGAGGGAGTACATGGAAACTCTTTTTTTAGTATCACTGGTGTAAATCAGGAGAAAGCCCCTGGGTTTCAAGGCTCCTATTTCTAGGTCACTGGCTTGAATCTAGGCCAGGTTGTCAGTGAAAAAAAAGCCATTAACAGCTGATGTCTCTTCAATGTTCTGTATAAGAAGAGTTGGTGGTTTTGATCTAAATTGCGACCGACAAATGTTGACCTCGCACTGTAACCAATAGCCCTGTCGGCAGTCTCAGTTGAGGGGCCAAAGACTGAACATGCACGGAGGCTGAACTATATCATCATCACCAGTTAGTCCTTCTAGGCAAGGGTTAGGCATATTGACAGGGAAGTCTAGGGAAATCCATACTGCCTATGCTGGATTCTGTTATGTGTTCTTCCACTACACATATGAAAACTTCCAGTAAATTCATAGATTAATTTTTTCCCTATTTAAAAAATATAAAAACAATATACTGTATAAGCTATGATCCCTTCAGGAAAAGAAATATAAATCACTACATCTGCATTGTGTCAGGATATCATTTTAAGCCAATTTCATAAATATTTTAATAGTGCAGCACTCAAGGAAATTTTTTTTAACAATCTGACAGTCACTTCCATGTTAATGTTACATAATCTATTTTCCATCCTTTCCTATATCTCTCTAGTTCAGCTGTTTGAGTCATTTGATAATCTTCCATAAAGTTTGAAGAAAATGGTACTTGTAGCCTTTTGGAAGAGGAAGTGTTTACAAAGCATATACATAGACTGTGATGGATCCAGAAAAGATTAGTTGCAAGGACAGTAGTCAGAAACTTGGAGAGCTCTTACAGGTCAGTTAGTATGCTGAATTACCTAAAAACTCAAGGTTTATTCTGATTTCTGGGACTGGTAGATTGCTGTATGCAGGTGCATAAATTCTACTTTATACTCTGAAGTCAAACAAATATGATGGGTTAAGTTCAGACCTTACGTGGGTGTAATGTCAGTGAAGTTTTAGTCACTTACCCTAGATCTGACTTTAGCCCCATGACTCAAACTGCATTGCAACAACCTGGTCTAATACAGCCTGGTCTAATAGGGAATGAAACCTAGGTGGAGCTACTATAAGGTGGGTGAATTACTGGTTGGAAAACCATTCCCAGAGAGTAGTTATCAGTGGTTCACAGTCACAGTGGAAGGGCATAATGACTGGGGTCCCTCAGGAATCAGTTCTGGGTCCAGTTCTGTTCAATATCTTCATCAATGATTTAGATAATGGCATAGAGGGTACACTTATAAAGTTTGTGGACGATACCAAGCTGGGAGGGGTTGCGTGTGCTTTTGAGGGTAGGATTAAAATTCAGAATGATCTGGAGAAATGGTCTGAAGTAAATAGGATGAAATTCAATAAGGACAAATGCAAAGTACTCCATGTAGGAAGGAACAATCAGCTACACACATACAAAATGGAAAATGACTGCCTAGGAAGGAGTACTGCAGAAAGGGATCTGGGGGGTCATAGTGGACCACAAGCGAAATATGAGCCAACAGTGTAACACTTGCCAAGAAAGCAAACATCATTCTGGGATGTATTAGCAGGAGTGTTGTAAGCAAGACACAAGAAGCAATTCTTCTGCTGTACTCCGTGCTGATTAGGCCTCAACTGGAGTATTGTGTCCAGTTCTGGGTGCCACATTTCAGGAAAGATGTGGACAAATTAGAGAAAGTCCAGAGAAGAGCAACAAAAATGATTAAAAGTCTAGAAAACATGACTTCTGAGAGAAGATTAAAAAAATTGGGTCTGTTTAATGCGGAAAAGAGAAAGACTGAGAGGGGACATGATAACAGTTTTCAAGTACATAAAAGGTTGTTGCAAGAAGGAGGGAGAAAATTTGTTCTTCATCTCTGAGGATAGGACAAGAAGCAATGGGCTTAAATTTCAGCAAGGGCATTTAGGTTGGACATTATGGAAAACGTCCTAACTGCCAGGATGGTTAAGCACTGGAATAAATTGCCTAGGGAGGCTGTGGAATCTCCATCATTGGAGATTTTTAAGAGCAGGTTAGACAAACATCTGTCCAGGATTGTCCATGAGTGCAGGGGACTGGACTAGATGACCTCTCGATGTCCCTTCCAGTTCTATGAAACACCCAAATTAATGTTTTCCTATATAGTGAAGACGGAACTAGCAGCTACCCCCCGTAGATCACCCTCTAACCTTAGAAACCATCCCAAAGTATCCCCAACATTTTTAATGGGATTTTGTTTCTAGTGAAGATTCTCAAACACCAGCAGAAACCAGTGAAAGTTCATCCAGGTCTAGGGAGACCAAATAGCAAGTGTGAAAAATCGGGACATTTCCCCCTCCAATAGGGGTATAGTTGCATATAAGACAAAGCCCTTCATATAGGGACATCTGGTCACCCTATCCAGGTCCTACTGTATAAGCAGCTATTTTTCGTTGAATGACCTGGATCTCCCTGCTCTCATGGTCATGTTTTAAAAGACTACACAAAAATGCACAGTATATAACTCAGACTAATTTTTACCTCAGACAGTTGTTTTCTGGTTGGATTTTGGCTAATTCTTGGCCTGTTCAAAATAGCATGTCTGAATGAATCATCTTCCTTGTCAATATTATATTTGTCTATTGTTCTGAATGTGTGGACAGAAACCTTTAAGGCAGAGGTGAGCAAACTACTGCTCGCAGGCTACATCTGGCCCATGGGACCGTCCTGCCTGGAACTTGAGCTGCCGGCCGGGGAGGCTAGCCCCTGGTCCCCCCTGCTGTCTCCCCTCACCCGCAGCCTCAGCTCACCATGCCGCCAGCGCTCTGGGTGGCGGGGCTGCGAGCTCCTGCCGGGCAGCGCAGTGGTGTGGCTGGCTCTGGCAGGGTGGTGCGGCTGCCAGACATGCTGCTCTGAGTGGCATTGTAAGGAGGTGTGGAACAGGGGGGTTGGATAAGGGGCAGAGGGTCCCCGGGGGCAGTCAGGGGACAGGGAGCAGGGGGTGGTAGGATGGGGCGGAAGTTCTGGGAAGGGGGCGGTCAGGGGACAGGGAACAGGGGGGTTGGATAGACGTGGGAGTCCCGGGGGCCCTGTCAGGGGATGGGGGTGTGGATAGGGGTCGGGGCAGTCAGGGGACAGGGAGCATGGGGGGTTGGATAGTGGGTGGGGTCCTGGGGGGGCAGTTGGGGCAGGGGGTCCCAAAAGGGGGCAGTCAGGGGACAAGGAGAAGGAGGGGTTGGATGGGTCAGGGGTTCTGAGGGGGGCAATCAAGGGGTGGGAAGTGGGAGGGGGGGATAGGAGGCGGGGGCCACGCTGTTTGGGGAGGCACAGCCTTCCCTACCTGGCCCTCCATACAGTTTTGGAACCCCGATGTGCCAAAAAGTTTGCCCACCCCTGCTTTAAGGATTGATTCAATGTACCTTTCTTGGGGAGGCACAGCCTTCCCTACCTGGCCCTCCATACAGTTTTGGAACCCCGATGTGCCAAAAAGTTTGCCCACCCCTGCTTTAAGGATTGATTCAATGTACCTTTCTTGGGGAGGTGTTCATGCACACATGCACTGAGAGATGTAATGATGCAGAGTCTTAACAGCAATAATATTGAGATACTCCATAGATGCAGTACATATCTGGTCGTCTTCTCTTGCACCCTATGTTTGATTTTGTTCTATTTTGCTCAGAGATGGTTTAAATAAAATATTTACTCTGCATTCTGTATCTACTATAGGCACACAGTACAGGGTACAACTTGTAAATATGATTAAAATGTGTGCTCATGATTATTTTAACACAGCACAGCAATATTGATAAGTACCTGAAGTTTTATTTCCTGGCCTTAGACAAGTGGACCTGGGTTACAGCTCCAAAGACAAATGTCCGTGCCACAAAAGGGGTTCTGTATGCACTGGCTCCTGTGGTTACTCTTACATACTTATAAAGGGACTATCAAATGCATATAGAATTTATAATCAAAACTGACAACTAGTATAATCAATTAATATTGCAATCACGCGGTCACTTCCTGTTCTCAAAACAATACTTTTTGCAGTGGCCTATTCAGCTGCTAAGGCAAATTTGGCATCTGAGGCCTTTATGTTTTGCTCCTGTTCTTGTTCCATCATCAATGAACAAATTCTTGCACTAATTCTGTCAACACAGAACACTGTCAGCAGCATTCTGGTTTTCTTAAGAATCCTACAGGCAGTGTTGGGTTTGGTTTTATTTAGGGGGGGGGTTTCTTCCTCCTCTAGGACTAACTATAAGAGGTGATTAGCTCATATAACTTTGGTGCACATAGTGTAGCTGTTATCTTCAGAGTTTGCCAATTAGCATCAGTTTGAAGTCTAACATTCTCTTTACAGCTGGCCAAAACTCAGAATTTCCAGTTTGCAGGAAATGTTGACATAATTAGTACAAAATGAAATCTGGGTGAGACAGATCCCAATTTGGGTGAGACAGGGCTTGTGGTTCAGGGACAGCCCAATCCAGCAGCCTGGTCAGAACTGGGGATAAAGAGCTTCAAGACTGCCAGGCCAGCTGGCTCCCAGGTTCAGCAGTGCAAGTAGGGTGGTATGGTGATATTTAAAACTGGTACGGTGTACCAGAAAGACACAGGAGGAGCAGAACGTGGGGCCACGCGGCAGCTCCTCTGGCGCAGCTGTACTCCCCCAGCCCTTCCATGCAGGACCTCCTCCATCTGTACAGCAGCCCTGCTGGAGGACAGGTCTGGGGGCAGTACAGCCACACCGGAGGAGCTGCGGGCATGGGACCACCCAGTGTCCCCGTGTTCTGCTCCTTTCTCCACTGCAGTTCCGAAGTCTCGCGCAGCAGGAGGAGGTCAGAGCCCCCCACTCCCCAGGTAAGGGGAAGGGATCATGGGGAGGGGACGGGGAGACTCTGGGGGCCACGGGCTGGGTGTGGGGTGTGGAGGAGTCACGTGGAGGGTCATGTGAGGAGGTCATGTGCCTCCCAAGTGTATCCCCCCGTACTGGTAAGAAATGGATTCCACTTGCACCACTGCCCAGGCTGCAGGAATTGGGAAGCCCAAGGAGGCATCTGGGCTAGTAGTCTGGATATCCTGGGTCTCCAGCCCAGAACAGTCCACAGCCACAGGCCTTGGAAGTACATCTCAGGCTCCTGGCTCCACAGCAGGGAGCTTGGAAGCCTTGAGGCCTCCAGCAACTAGTCAGAAAGCCAGGCAGTTTTCGACAGAACCTATTTGATTCAACTAGAGTTAATTGAACCAGAGACGTTTTCGCAAAACATTTTGTAATTGACAAATTTGTCAAAAAATTCCCAACCAACTCTAATTCTCTCACCTGTAATAGCAGGCATCATTGTGTCCTTCTTTATTACAGTAATTCTTCTGCTGTCGATTCTTGGCATATTGCTCTTTAGAAACTGATTCAGGGTTACTTGTCTTCAGCTCAAAAAGCTTGATTGATGTTGGCACTAGGATTTTTTTGTCCTTTGGTCCACAAGTCCTAATAAAGCACCAAGAGCTCTGTGGTGATATTTTAAACAATGACAGGTACTGATCTCAGGGCTTTTTTGTTGTTGTTGGCACTTTCTTTGCTAGTTGCATTGACATTTCTGCTAATCTATTTGTGTGTGCATAGTAAGGGCTCAACACGGAGCGCTTGAACTGACTATCAACGAGAATTACCTAAAATGTGAGTGCTTATCTGTTATTAGCTCATCATCTGGAATCTCATGATGAGCAGACAGCAATTTACAATGTATTATGATATTGCTACTCAATTTTAAAAAAGCACAACTAAGCAGTAGTCTACTAGAAAGAGGTAATCTTTACAGTTTAATTCAAATAGATCTGACAGTCTAGGACCAAGGGTGATCAAGCTCCTCATATGGCTTCAGTGGTTCATTTGTATTTTGCTTCCAGTACTGACTGTCTGTTTCACACTTGGATATCTTAGGCCAGATTTCTTGGTCTGTTATGGCTCCTTTGTGCTGCTCCAGAGATAGAGGGGGTGTCCACACAGCCAGTTTATCCATCCAGCTGAGGATTGCCCCTGTTTTGTGTGTTGTACATAGTGTTTTGCTTTTGTGTATTGCACTTTTGAAGTGTCGTGGCCCTTAATAAAACAGCTACTAAAATCATTCAATAACCTTTAATAAAGAGGTTAAGTACAGCAGAATTTGGTTCAGGATTATCATATTTTACAAAGAAATCCAGGTTTCTTCTTTTCTGCAGATATGTACAACATGAACCTCACTCAATCTTTTTCCCTCAATGAAATGCTGTGTTTTTCTTCCAATAGCAGTTATATATTCTCATAGCCTATTATATACTTAAAAAAATTGTTCACTGGTGCATATGTAGAACTTAAAATCTAAGGACCAAATTCTGCCCTGAGTTATTATGTATGTAACCTAATTGTTTTCATTCATTCTGTGAGAGAAATTGGCTAGCATTTTGAAATACATTTTTCCTATTACTCTAAAGAGAGAACAAAGGAGTGTTTAGCAGACAGAAGAGCTGCCCAAGGAGATCTACTTTCAAGTTTGTAGAGACAATCTTCCTACTAATTTCCCCCTTCTTCTGACAAATCTTCTAATCACATTACCCTGTCCATGGACTCGTATACATTTTCTGTTTCCCCCAGATTTTCTACCATTTGTTAAGTTACTTGCTGCTTGTTGACAGTGTAGCTCAGCTCAGAAAAGGTTATATTGAACTGCATGAAAATCACAAATCGCTTCTCTAATGCCTGGTAATGGCAGACCTCCTTAGGGAATTATTTTGGTCTTGTTCTTCTGGTCATTCTTAATTTTACTTTGCCTCATTGTTGTGTAAACCTGTATTCAATAGAGTTGCTCTTCTCACAAACAGAATACGACAGTAAATCTTTTACAAATTTCTCCTGGAATGCCTGTATTTTCAGTAATATATGTTTTGCCCAGAAATAAAAATTTCAATTTATGGGCTAAATTATAGTCTCAGTTGCAGTGGTGTAAGTCTGTAGTGACAATTGACTTCAAAGGAGTGACTCTGAATTGACATTGGTGTAAATGAGATCAGAATCTGGCTCCTAGATTGCATGTATACTGCTTAACAGGGACTGGAAATCCTTAATTTTTGCCCAGAGAATGGCCGGTCACATAAACCTAATTGGTGTATTTGTAATTCATATAGGGCCCAGTATGCTCCCCTTGATTTCAATAGTAAAATTCCCATTGACTACATTGGTGAAGGATCAGGCCCATGTGAGTCTTACTCAAATGACTATTTCTAGAGAAAAGTGTCATATCATATGATGTGCCCACTACAAGATTTTATCTATAGATTGTGGGAAAAAACATAACATTTAGGCCCAAATTCGAAGGCAACTGAAATCAATGGAAAGACACTGGTGGACTTCAACAGGCTTTGTATCAAGCCCTAAGGGAAGCCGGTACTCAGCTGCACAATAACTTCAATGGGAGCTGTGTACATGTATCAGAACTAAATTGGGAAGTAAATATATAATATTTCAGCATCTGCGGGTGCTAACAAACAAGTATTACAACCCACATGGCAGGATTTGAAATGAGCTCCATCTTCCTTGTTAGGAATTACCAAGAAGCTCACCACTCTGTTATGCTTGAAACTAAATGTAAGTGAATGGGACAAACATATCCTCTTTTCTTTGATATTTCTACCTGCAAAAACCTGCCTGATGCTTTCATGCATAGAAAGACTTAAAAAAAAAAATACAGAAGTTACAACTCTTTTTAAAAAAAGAGAGCCCGACTTTTAAGGATTTCCTGCAGAAACATGCCACATCTCTTTGCATTTGGACCATCCAGTTGCAGTGCAATATTTAACATGAAGTGTCACACTCCTACAGTGGGAAGTGATGAATCACAATATTATATGTTAGCCCAGAAATGGGTGAAAATGTGGTTTCCTAAATCCCTGGTTTCTGTAAACAAAACAGAAGGGCTTTAAAACTAACTAGAAAAAGAGAACATGAACCAAACTCTGAAGTTAATGATGTTGCACATGTTTAGAAAATTATCAAGAAGAACAAACAAACAAACAGACTTCTTTGGGGGACCAAACTCTATAGTCCTTATTCAGCAAAATTCAATTAATTCAATTACCAGAATAAGGATTGCGTGATTTCGCTCAATGGTAAACTAATATATAGAACACAATAGCCAATAGTTAAATGCAGTCCAAAGTAGACTGTGGTACTGAGAGTTGAAGTTGCTTCTGACGAGTTCCCACTTCAATGCAACAGGCTTGATTCCCTTTTCACTTAAATTGGTTTTGCACTAACTCCGTTGACTGCTTTGGAGTTACACCAGCTTTACACTGGTGTTTGGAGAGCAGCATTGGACTCAATTAGTTTTCTGGTGAAGGGTCTCAGTTTTTATTCTTAGCAAGAACAGAGTTGTGTCCTGCTCCAAATTGTTTCTTTAGGCCAATTTATCCTTCTTTTGATCTGCACATCTTTTGGGTGTTGAGAGTTAGTCGCTTTGGAAATAAGAGAAGATGAGTAAACAGGGAAAGCATGGGATTTGCACCTTCTGTATGTTCTAGTTTATTAGATGGGTTTCAGAGTAGCAGCCGTGTTAGTCTGTATCCACAAAAAGAACAGGAGTACTTGTGGCACCTTAGAGACTAACAAATTTGAGCATAAGCTTTCGTGGGCTACAGCCCACTTCATCGGATGCTTGCAGTGGAAAATACAGTAGGACGATTTTATATACACAGAGAACATGAAACAATGGGTGTTACCATACACACTATAATGAAAGTGATCAGTTAAGGTGAGCTATTACCAGCAAGAGAGAAAAAAACCTTTTCTAGTGATAATCAAGATGGGCCATTTCCAGCAGTTGACAAGAACGTATGAGGAACATTGGGAGATGGGGAGTATAAACATGGGGAAATAGTTTTACTTTGTGTAATGAAACATCCACTCCCAGTCTTTATTCAAGCCTAATTTAATGGTGTCCAGTTTGCAAATTAATTCCAATTCAGCAGTCTCTCGTTGGAGTCTGTTTTTGAAGTTTTTTTGTTGAAGAATTGCCACTTTTAGGTCTGTAATTGAGTGACCAGAGAGATTGAAGTGTTCTCCGACTGGTTTTTGAATGTTATAATTCTTGACGTCAGATTTGTGTCCATTTATTCTTTTATGTAGAGACTGTCCAGTTTGGCCAATGTACATGGCAGAGGGGCATTGCTGGCACATGATGGCATATATCACATTGGTGGATGTGCAGGTGAACGAGCCTCTGATAGTGTGGCTGATGTGATTAGGCCCTATGATGGTGTCCCCTGAATAGATATGTGGACACAGTTGGCAATGGGCTTTGTTGCAAGGATAGGTTCCTGGGTTAGTGTTTTTGTTGTGTGGTGTGTGGTTGCTGGTGAGTATTTGCTTCATGTTCTCTGTGTATATAAAATCGTCTTACTGTATTTTCCACTGCATGCATCCGATGAAGTGGGCTGTAGCCCATGAAAGCTTATGCTCAAATAAATTTGTTAGTCTCTAAGGTGCCACAAGTACTTCTGTTCTTTTTTTAGTTTATTAGAGTGATCTCCAATTCAAGGGGTAATTCATCTCTGAATGGAGACCTGTGTCTTAACAAAATCCTTTGTAAAAGATAATATTTAGTTTTATTGTCTGATCTAACCACTCTAGCATACAAGTTTCTTTATCTGGAAAGAAAAAAAATAATTTTGTGTAAGGTTTTGGGGACACTATGAAAAATATATATAAACAAGCAATGCACATTATAAGAAAAGAAAAAGAAAGAAAGTACTTTTGGTTCCCAACAATTTTTGTTTAATTACATACGTACAGGTTATAAGCATCTGACATGTCAGACCAGCCATCAGACTACTTTTATCCTTCGCTTAGAATATTATTAATGGCTACAACAGCAGGCTGCCAAATAATCCAACAGAAAACAAAACTGTGACTGATAAAGCACCCAAAACAATTGTCCATCAGAATGTTAAATAGTAAAATCCACGCAGAAGTATCTAGCATAAATGAGTTTTCCATTTCATTTCCTGATTCAACATCTTTAAAATGAATGAATTTGTCTTCTTGATGAGTTTTCCACTCTAGTTTAAGAAGAGGAAATGGAAAAAAAGACAGTGGTTTGTGCACTGAGCAAGCAAGCAAAAGCTATGTAAATTTCTGTCATGTTGCCTTTTTATTCTAGACCAAAGTAAACTCTGACTCTCTGGTAGGTAGCTCCTTTGGGAAGAGAAATCTTATAAATATTCAGAAAGTGAAAATAACTGGTAACAATATACATTTCTGTGAATCGGTTATGGAGAAACCTCTGAACCTCCTCTTCTAAAGATGAGCAACAAATGATCACCTCTCAGCCTGTGTTCAAAATCCATAACTTTAAATTCCAACACTGAGCCAGTATTTAGCAAAACAGATGTATATTTGCTCATCTAAATGCAGACAGTATAAAACAATTGAAAAGTAAAGTGTAATCTTAATAGTTCCTTTTAATGTAAGTTTTTTATAAAAAACCTTCATTGTTAAGTTTCAGAGTAGCAGCCATGTTAGTCTGTATCCGCAAAAAGAAAAGGAGTACTTGTGGCACCTTAGAGACTAACAAATTTATTTGAGCATAAGCTTTCGTGAGCTCACGAAAGCTTATGCTGAAATAAATTTGTTACTCTTCATTGTTAAGTACAGTTCTTCTGTGGCTGTTTTAATATTGGTTTCAGATCATAGTGCATTTTGTGATACTGAATCATGTGATATGAAGTAATAAAAATGCAGAATAGTCTTTCCTTCAGAGAAGACTAAGTAGTGCTCTCAATCAGTAGTACTTTCACAGAGCTATTGTATAGTTTTTTTCCTATAGTGGACTACCAAGCAGAAGGAGAAGATGCATTGTATGGTTATTTTTCACATTATCCTATAGTACTTGACTGCCCATTGTCGCTGTCTTGGAGTCTGAATTAATGCAATGATCTAAGCCGATGGTGGTGAAGAGGCAGGATATGATACTACCATGATTTTTAAGTTAAAGAAAGTCTGAAGAGGTTCTATAGTCCATCATAAGATTTTGGGAAAAATCCTAATGATCATCATTAAGAGATCTGAGCAAAATATGGAATTTCCATCCATGGAAAATTCTAACATGTTAATATTTGTTTTTGTCCCAAATCAGGACAGAAGATGAATTTCAAACATTTTTGTGGAATGAAAACTGAGAAATTTTGATTTGGAAGTGTCAAAACATTTTAACGTTCCTGACTTTGAAATGTTTCATTTTGGTTTGTCCAAATCACCCAGAATGCCTTTTTGTTTTAGTCAGTTCAACAGTAAACTGTAATAGGACTGTCTGCTACTCTAAGAGCCAGAGAACAGTTAGCCCTGTTCTGGAGAGAAGACTAGTAGACAGGTGCTGGGGATCAGCCAACCCAGCTGGACAGCATCTAGTAACTGGGTCTGATTTAGGTTGGCAGTTTTGGTCATGTTCCTGGAGGTTTCATCACATGACATAATCTCCGATAAAAGATTAATCTTAATTCCTGATGACTCCAGGACAATCCTGGAGGGTTGGCAACCTGGGTCTAATTATTCCCAGCTGGGGGATATAAATGAGGGCCTAAACCCCACAAGGGAGCCTCTCTTGTGGCTGCAGCAGAAGGCTACAAAAGGGCAAGCAGGCCCTGTGGACCCTCTTAAGGCTGGGGAAGGTTGGGACCTTTAGCTGCCTGAGGACAAAGGTTCCCAAAATCTCACTTGAGAACAATACTGTTGCTTTTTGTTATTATTCCACATTTCCTTTTGTTTGTGTGTTGAACACAGCCCTGAGCAGAGGCTATAGACTGAACTGAGTGTGGCCAATTGTTTGTCCCAGATTGGTGATCAGGTCCCCCACCTTACAGTTGCCTCATGGGAATTGTAGTTTAAGATTACGATGCCCCCATTTGTTCCTATGGGCCAGGCTTCCTGGTGGACTACATCTTCCATGATGAGCCCAGAACCATGCGACTCCTGTGATGTAGCATGCAGCTCAGTCAGTGGGAAATCTGCATTTTGTTATGGGAGATGTAGTCCTCCAAACTACAACTCCCTTAAGGCAATGTGTTGATAGGAAAATGCAGTTTAAATGTTCTGCTGAACTAAGTGTCAAAGGTCGATTAAAAAAGCCAAAAACTATCCTGATTTGCTTTGAACCGTCCTGAAATTAAATATTCCCTTTTGATTTTCACAATGGGAAAAGTTTTCAGCAAAATCAAAATTTTCCTACAGGAAATTTCAGATTTGTGAAAAACAGTTTCTATTGGAAAAAATCATTCTGATGAAAAACCATAGCTAAGGTTCTGGCTCTTTTGTCAAATTTCATGAAGCATTACCAAAGAGTCTAATAGGCTCACATAAAGAGGATCCTTTTTAAAAAACAACCTCTTGGCAAGACCAGGAAGCAAAACAAGTTTGAGAAGAAGCAGAATGAGGTTTGTATACAGATACACTAAACTGACTGATAGCAACAAGGACTCTAGATAATATCTTATTGCAATACATGTTTTTGTTTGCACAGACACGATCATAAATGTGAGAGAGTTTCAGGAGAACTGTCTGTAAGATTCAGAGTATAAAGCTATTTCCCCAGGTGTAGTACCGCAAACAGTACCATCACTTTCAAGTTGACAGCTGGACTCTAATGTGTCTGATTCTCATTTACACTAACACCACTTTCCACTGCTCTAGCAGTAAATATAGTTTACTCCACTTTAAAGCCCCTTCACACTGCCAGAGCAGTGTAGTGTGGCCTTACTGTCAGTGAGAATCAGTCCCAGATGTCTGACAGGAAGTGCTAAATGAAAAAATATATATACACTGTTACAAATATAGTAACTTTTCATGCACTTTCAAACCTTACATTTTCCTTAGACATATAAAGACACATATAATTAAGGATGTTAAGCTGGCTACAGGAATACAAAATATGTCCCTGCTCTAAGTGGTAGGACAGGCCATTAATCAAAGAAAACATTTATAGAAGACAGGAGGAGGAGTAGCAATGCCCTGTCTATTCTTTTTTCCCAGCTGAGTAAACTAGGCCTTAGCTTGAACCAAGCTATGGTCATGAGAGGGGATTTTATAGAGAAGACATATTCCTCAAAGTGCCTCCCCTTTTCCTGCCAGCATCACCTCAGTCTTGCCTGGCATCAACCTTACGCTTTGTCTACACTACTACTTTTGTCAGTAAAACTCTTTTTGGTCAGGAGTGTGAAAAACAAAAAACAAACCAACCAACCACATCCTGACCAACATAAGTTTCATCGGCAAAAGTGCTGGTGTGGACAGCACTGTTGGCAGGAGAACCTCTCCTGCCAACATAGCTAACGCTGCTCATTGTGGGTGGTTTAATTATTAAGAGCAGCTACAAGGGAGACATTACAGCGGCACAGCTACAGCGCTACAGCTGTGCCGCTGTAAGGTCCATAGAGTAGACCTAGCCTTAGCCACTGGCTCGTCAGTGGAGGTGTGCCAGTTTGATCCAGGCATCGCAAAAAAAAGGCAGGGATGTGGGTGTCATCCCTCTACAGCTGCCACTTCAGCCCATGCTGTCTCAGCAGCTCTCCCAATCGCTTTACATAGATCATTAGCAGTGAAAAGAAATGGAGAAAATATTGTTGAAGAAAAGCTTTGACTGACTGAAAAAAGCCATTAAATACAGAATTCATTTTGTATCCATACTATGATGATCACCACTATTGGTGTAATGGGGACTCAGTGATACAGTCCTTGGCATGCATTTCTACTGGCGGCAGCTGTTTCAAATAGTTAATAATGCTGCAGCCCACAGTGCAGCACCAGTGTCCAGTTTGCCAACACAAGCCCAGAGACTAGTCAGGTGTTCAATACACTGACAACTGAAGAATAAAAAGCCAATTGTGTGAGTTTAGTAAATCATTCTGTTTTATTTGCTACTTCTCAAGGATTTTACAGCATTCCCAAAGACTTTCAATATACTGCTACCTTTAACTGAAGATCTATAATATGGCATGCAACATTCCCAGCTATAAAGGGCCCATATAAGTGTGAGAGTCCCTTCTTAAGATCTATAGCATCTTTGAGTCAATGGTAGCACTTAGTGCAAAGTGTCAGTGACACACATGAGGCTCTTGTTTCTTGTCTGAACTTGGCAGTTCAGACATTCTAGAGGACAAAAGGTTTGAAGACATTGCAAGCAAACATACAGAAGATCCAGTTCAGACTGAGGAGAAATACAGAGTGCTCCTCCCTGCATAGTGCATTAAATAAGAGACGCTAAACATTGTTAAGCATCAGAAGGTTATGCATATATTATGCTGTAAATAAGGAACAGGGTGACCATTTTCAAGCTTGGTTGTCTATCATTGGGCACCACAATCCATATTTAGGCACCTAAATAAGTGGCCTGATTTTGAGAGGTGCTGAGCATTGATGGCTCTCACGAAGGTCAGTGGAACCTGTAAGAGCTGAACACCTCTGAAAGATCAGGCCACTTAGATGCCTGAATATGGATTGAGCCACGTTAGAGCACCCAAATTTGGGCATTTTGCCCAGGATCTTTTTAATTACAGAACAATTCACAGTGTGTAACTGTGCCAGGTCTTTCAGTTTTTGAAGGAAACAACTTTGAATGGAAGTGAAACTGAATTTGTCAGTCTGCTTTGATGTACGCATAAAATAAAACCCCAAAACTAATGCCAGGCTGTTTTAAGGGATGTATCAAATGATCTTCTAATTCATCACGTGATGCCTAGTTTAGTTGTATCGGACAGAATTGCACTTACTGGTAGTGCTGCACTCTTTATCTAAAGAGGGAGAGTCTGGCAGTACATTTTTCTAATAGTGTTGTTAAAGAGAACTTACAAAAGATGACTATGAAAGAATTTGCTAATATGATGCAAAAACAATCAACGTGAGAGAAAAGCAAGATGGAACAGAATGTCAGAGCATATTTAGTACAGTGAGGCCTCTACATTCTACCATAATACAGTCCTAGGACTAAAGAGAGTTCCATTCTGCAGGAAGCATGTTTCCTTTTTACAAGAAGTCAGGGTTATTCAATGGAACTTGCCTTGCAAGACAGGTTGGAATTTTACTGTTCCTTATTTTGCATGTCCATCACTCACAGCTTAAATAAGACTTGAATCCAGGTGTTCTGGGTTAAAGGGGCAACACATTGAATAAGAATGGGAGATTTCTATACTCAGAGGTTTTGTAAGGTCTCAAATAATCTTTTCCTTTCTTGGTTTCCAAAATTAGCCCAGGTTCTCAAGCCCTTTCCTTTGAAATTTAAACTCATAATATGCCCCATGCACCCAGAAGGGTAATTCTATGGGTGGGGGAGAGGGGAAAGAGGACTGTTTTCCTTCTATTGGGAAAGAGGTCTCCTTCAGTTCCTAAAGCCTTGCACACACAAATAAAATATTTCACATCCAGAATTTTTCCTCAGCCTCCCTACTCGTTAATTCACAGACTGACTGGACTGGTTTTTCACTCCACCTGCTCCCCTGTCCTTTTTAAATCCTATTTGTCAATCAGGTTTTTCCCTCTATGTAACCTGCAAATCACATTTTGGGGTGTGATTTGTGAGATCTTGATTGTCAGAAATATGCATTTTCCCATCCCCAGCACGTACGGAACACTTTACTATGTACTTCTGACCTCCAATCACACCAAAGACTGAATGTTAATTGCTGTCATTACCAGTAAAGGCACTAGATTATGACTAGCTACAGTCTCACTTTTTGATGTGACAATAGATTTTAAGATAAAGTACTTTGGAGCCAAATCCTGAACTCTTTACTCTAGCATACCTCCAATTAAAATCAATGTCAGTTTTGACTCAGTAAAGAAAGAGGGATTTATTTTTAACCAGCAGGGTTTTTCTAGATTCTCCCCTGCCCCAAATCTACAGGAGAAGAGAAGATAGGACTGAAGTTGCATTAAACTAGTTGTGCTGCAGAACCCTTCCTTGCAGGGAAGGAGGGCTCAGGGGACAGTTGAGAGGGTCCCTACACTGCTCCTAGTGGGACCAGTTACTAGAAGGGAGGCAAGGGACATCTGCTTGGATGCCCCCCTTCCTACTGCAGAGATTCTGAGACTTACAGATCTTGGGAGCTCTCCAAAGAAAGGGAGTGAGGCCCTTGGCAGCTGTCAGAGGGTTATTCCTGTGTTGAGGATAATAGGTTAAAAACCAAATTGTGGCTTTGGCACTTAGTCATTGGGCTCTTCAAGGGTCGTGAAGAACCATACTTCCCACGGGAAGGGGCTGGGCCTTAGGAATCAATGGGAAACTAAGCTTGGAGTGGTCAAACATAAGAATACAGGGGAACCGGGCAGGTTGCATGATCTTTTATTTGCAGTCTACTCTCCTGGAGCACCCCTCCACAGACCAGTACAAGGATAAGTGGAGGGGCCATGGTCCTGCCTCCTTTTGAAGCAGTGTGCATCCCTGGGACTTCAGGGAGAGAGAGTGGGCCCTGTACTTCCACAAGTACAAGGACTGCAGTTGTGAGTAACCCTTGCAAGGTGCACACGAGGCATTGGGAAACTTCTTTTACCTCCTCCCCCCACCCACCCCGCCCCAGTTGCCCACATTAATCTGACAGGCTGGATTCTGGGGGTGTTGTGTGTACAGTTACTTTGTGGTTGCTTTCTGCAGAAAGGAGAGGATGCATCTCTCATATTGAAGTCACTCCCTTCTCTTGTCCCTAACTCCATTCCCTCTCTCCTCTTCCTAATCCCAATATTCATGCAGACAGGTAGCTCCAGACAAAGATTTTTCTTTTCACTTCCCTTTAGTCTGTTTCCTTGGAAGACCTGTTTAAAATCCTTCTCCTGTCTCCCTCTATTCCTCCTTGCTGCCATCCCCGCCTCCTCCAACATTTTAAACAAGGGCTAGCCTTTAAATAATGTAAAGAAGTATTTTCAAAGGAATGAGGAGGGATGTATCTCTGCAAAGGAGGGCATAAAGGTGTGGGGTAGCTGCTAGTTTACTACAAAGAGATGGACTCAATGGATTACCAGCTGCTCCTCTTTCCTCCCTATAATTCTACCTTTCCGCTTTTCAAACACTGCTGGGAAAGCAATCTGAAAACGCTGCTGCTTCCACCTGCCCTAGGATAGCACCACCTACTACAACTGCAGTCTCACTCTGTGTTGTTTGAATTGGAGTCTCTTTGGGTATCAACAAGTGGCCTTGTTTATGGCCATCTCCGGTTCACAGAGTGAGGAAAAACACAAAGCAATCATAGTTGCGCTACATGGCAATTACTGCAGAGCCAAAGTTACATTCTAAGACAGCCACATAGCTCAGTCATCTTGTCCTACATCAGGGGCAGCTAATTCCACTCTAATCCTGCAGAATCCACCAATCTGAGGGAATAATTTAATGGTATATGGCAACGTTTCCTTTTTTGCAATGTGTAAACAAGAGGCTTAAGAAAGATAGAGACTGACTTTTTGTAAATAAACAATCCTTGTAAAACTTGGTGCATCACTCAAAATAAAGCCTCCTTTCTTCAAAAATACAGGACATAATCTTCTGCCCAACACTTTTTCAGTACCTCTTTCCAAAAATCACACGACTCTCTTCCTATATTGCCAAAATAATACTCCCAGAATGACCAAGTGTTGTAGCTGTCATGCCAAAAATGGTGGGGGTTATTTCCTTTAATATAATGTCTTGCTGAGAACCTTCTTAAAAAGGTTCAGAGTAAATTCAGCCTTGTTTCAGTATCTGCAGTTAAAAGAATCACCACCTCAGTTTAAATAGTAGTAAAACACCTACTTTGCGGCCGCTGCACATCCAAATGCCTTTTCAGCAGCATGAGAAACATTTTTAATGATCAAATAAGTCCAAATACTGACACTGTTGAATAACTGGCACTGAAACGGTGATGAAAGTAAACACCAGTTAATTAGTATTCCTGTAAATGAATATTCTAATAAACTTTAGAGACTAATGCTATGGCTTCATTTGCTACAAATTCAAAGGCCAAATCTGACAGACAATGATGTCTATTCACAGCTGAAACGGGGATTGTACCAACGGAATTTAGGCATAAATCCCATGAGGTTATAGTACTGGAATGACTACCCCAACTCAGTAAATTTCATTTAAGATGATGAGCATATTTGACATGAATGTTCTACAGTGTGTCATACTGGCATCCTTCTGCTCAGCAGAGTCAATCAGCAGAGGTTTTGCCTGTCTGAAATATATAGTTTCAGTTAGAAAGTCTGGAGGGATGTGCCATTCAATAGCAATATACCAACTACAGTGGGACAATATGGACACTAGTGCCCACACTCTAACTGGCATGTTAGCAGGAGAGGAATCATATACTACAAAACTTTTAGAGAAATGCACTCTCTGTGAGACAAGACAGCCAGCCTCTGGTAAAATGGTTACAATATTATGGGCAAGATCCAGATATTTTTTTAGAGTAATCATTATAATCCTTAAAAGTACAGTTGCCAAGTCCTAAAATTTGATTTATTATAATTTTTAGCATCTCTTTTCAATTTCTTTCTATAATTTGTTTTACAAAGCAAATGCTTCAGGGAAAAAAATCATTGAAGAAAGAAAACCAACTTCCGTAGCCACAGCCAATTCTACTGTAACGTAACTGGTGTATCTGTGCAAGGGAGAAAAATATCATTTTAATCTGTTAGGGCTTAACAGTAAGAAAATGATTTGAAAGTTTTCCTTTCTTGACCTTTTAACAGACAACCATCTAAAGCAGCAGGGCCCACACCTCTGGAACCTGCTACCTCTGCAGGGCCACCAGAGCATGAGTTCTGGGAGCTTTAAGCAGAGTGAAGCTTTTATGGGACAAATTCTCTGCTGGTGTCAGTTTGTGAGACTCCCATGAAGTCAATACCACTGCACCCATTTACCCAGCAGAGAATGTGGCCCTAAATGCTTAGCTAGGCTTTTACAGAGACCCGTAGCAGGGATTCACCCACTCTGGTTTCAGACCTGTCCACTCAGCATGCTGTGTCAATTTCCCGTTTCAGAAGACATCCACCAGCTTCCAGCACTGTTAGCTCACTGCAGTGACTTAGCCAGATTAAGTCATAGAAATCCATCCTTTCCAAAGTTAGCTAGAATGCAACAGTCTTTAGTCTTTTGTTTTCTCCAACTTCTTGCCTTCCTGGGCTCCAACAGACCCTTATCCCCTTGCTGACAAGGAGTGTCTGCACCTTGCTGACAAGGAGTTGGCAGCATAAGGAGCCCATGGCCACCCTCCCACAGCCCTGGGACCCTAACAATTGGACTGTTTGTCTTGTATTGTGAACTGCTCTGATTTTGCTTCCCTATGACTCTTCCTACGTGGACAACCTAGGCTTCCTTACTAGCCTTTCCTTGCTATTCTCCTGCTCTTTAATGGAGCACTCACTGGTTCACTCCACCTGGAGTCTCTCTACATGGATGAGCTGACACAGCTCTGAGACTCTGACCATCACGACCCTTTACATCTCCAAACAGGCCTCAAATTTCTCTCTATGATGGATAGTACTAGACAACCTTAACAACAGCCATCACTACCAGGTTTCTCCATGACGTTTGCTGCTATTATTTAAAAAAAAAAAATCTGTGCAGTTATAGTGACATCAATGGTTGTATCATTTCACAAATGAAATTAAAAGGAAGACAGCCATTTTTCTGATACAGCACTCTAAAATAGAGAAGGGCAACGATCGGTAGGGGAATGTGGTTAGAGGCTTAATAAAAAGTTAGAGGCGTACTGTATTAACAGAAAAACTGGTTCCATTTCATATGAAAGCTGAAATCTCTCTGCTGTATGTTAACACTGAAATTGTACATATACCCCTGTCCAAAAATTTACTCTTTTGTTTCAAAGTCACAGATTTTAAACATATAAAGGCAAGTACAGGAAAGTAAGACCTTAGATCTGAGGTTAAAATGTATGATTGCAAGAGCTGATTTATGGTAACTATATCATTTAGGAATAATGCTAGGATAGCATATGTTCTGAATTTTACTATCCTTGTTCTTTTTACAATCTACTCGTACAAGAAATCAATATCCACTTTTAAGATTCCCCACTCAAATTCGTAGTCATCACTACGATGCAAAAAGTGCCATGGCTATACTGGGGAAACCGCCACCAAGAGTAAATGCATTATTAATTAATTTGAACACATCTATTTTTATAATAAAGAATAATGGAAAACAAATATAGAAGATGGAATATATTCATAATATTGTTTCTAAAATAGGTTTTCCAAAGTTTCCACCTGTAACAGGGGTCACTCACCACTGCGGCACCTCCTGTTGGGTGTCCAAGGGATTAGCTCTGCTAGCCAGTGCATCCTCTTCTGGTGGTGTTTTGCCGCCATCACTTCTGCTGTTGGACCCATGTTGCTCCAAGGACTGCAGAATCCTCTTCAGCCCTCCAGCTGTGCCACACTCTGTGCTCCCCCTTTCCAGGGGATAGTCTCACAGTCCTTCAGTCCAGGCACTTCCTCAGTGGCGAGTAGGGGTGGGGGAGCCCCAGGCCTGCCCACTACTCTGGTTCCTGCCCCAGGGACCCTGTAGATGGCTGCCACTTGCTGCATCCCCTCTGACTCCTCAGTTCATTTCCCTGGGCCATTTCCCCACAGCCCCCAGCACCTTTTTCGACCTTACCTCAGGGCTTCAGCCTGCCAGTTTTAGCAGCTAGCCAGAAGCTCTCTCTAGCTTCCCTGGTCCCTGCTGGCAGCACTGCTCTGACCAGGGTGCTGGCACTCCTGCCTCCTACTAGGCTCACTTGCTGCCTTTCCCTGAGCCACTTCCATATCTCCTGCCTTCCCCACTCCTCTGGGTTTGCCAGTCTCTTCACTCCCTCCTCCCAGGGAGTAACTTTAGGCAACTCATCTCTGCAGCCCTCCCTTTTCCCAGGGAGTGACTGCAGACTCCTTCCCTACAGCCCCTTCTATTACCAGCCTCTTGGCTTTTGTAGAAGCTCTGCCTGTCCCTCACAGGTGAGCTTCTCTCTCTATTTAGCTGCCTACAGCTGAAAGCTCCCCTATTTGAAGCCTAATTCACTGCTTGGGCCCACCTGGCCTAATTCAGCTCTTGCAGGGCTAGCGTGGGGAGCTCTTCTTTAGGTCTGGGAAACTCTCATCTGTAATTCATTCTTCTTGAGATTGGCCAATGGTGCAGAATTATTGGAATTTCATGTTATACACTCTAATGTGTGGGGGGTTATTGTGTGTATATTATTTTATAAGATTTATATTACATAAATATAAATATATAAAATGTAATTGCAAACCTTTATTATTTTATGCAACAAGACCAATAAATGCTCTAGGCCTTACAAACCTTGTCTGAGTTATTACAAATAAAAATTGTATGCTACATGAAATGAATAGTTCTAAATGGGTAAAGAATTCTGGGTAAAAGAAAATGCCCTATCCTAATTAGTATTTATGGGTATTTTAATGCATTATGTTACTATTAAATTGCACAGAAAATAATGCATTTGGAAGAGTTAAAGTGTAAACTGAACCAAAGTTTGCATCCAAAAGAGGATCAGATATCCACCACCTATATTAACAAACCACTACAACAAAAGCTGTAGCTGTTGCAGAAACAGAGAATGACAGATGTAAGGTGTGAAAGAAAGAGCTTCACGAAGTGATAAGTGAATTTTCTGAAGAAAATTAAAACAAACCATTGTTGCTAGGGCTTCTCTGCAGGTATGGTAGTGCAAGGATTAAGGACTAATTCTTAGTTATATCAAAATTTGCATGAGGAAGGTGGTCAGGAGTTGGCTCGACTAGAATTCCAGAGTTAATTAGATATTCATGAGTAAAAATTAAATCTAGAAGGTAGTTGAAGGAAAAGAGGGACTTGAGGATGACAATGAATGCCAAAATCAATTTCAGGCACCTGTCACAAAACTGCATCTCAATGTGCTTCCCATAAATAACGTTTTTGAATTGCGGACTCAGGAAGTTTGTTCCCAACTCTGTGTAGAGAAGTTTTGCCTGGATTGCTTATATTCTAATTTTCTCCTCAATCTAATTTCTTTACATCTTGTTTCTGATATGTTAGTACTGCCCTAAATCCATTTATTGCTTTTTTTTTCTTCAGGGCAAGTGTTCTGCAAGATTATCTCCACTTCTTCTTTAGTGCAGATATTACAGTTCTAACATTTGCCTTGCTAAAATATTAGCCCACTTAGACGAGTCTAGACTAAATGAACATAGGGTCTGGCATGGATAGGCATTATAAGGACTTTAGTTACCATTTAATGGACCAATGCTATACTAATATTGTAGGAACCATACATGGCTCCATCAGCCCTGCCATATATGAATCTAACACAGTTTCCACACTCTGAGTTATGCTCTGCTGGACTTTTATAATTCTTACAAATATTGTTCTGATAATAAAAAGATTCTAGATATAATCTCTCTGGTTCCTTCATAATGCAGAATCGCTCTACATTTTATTCATGCATGCTTTAATATACTGTATATGCCTCAGGATCTCAACTGATCTTTTTTAATGCCAAATCACAACACAGGTAGTTTAAAAATATTACTCCCGGTACTTCTCAATAATCATTCTGCAGTGTTCTTCCTTTGCGACTACAATTAATTTGCCAGTTTTGCTACTACAGTTAAGGGGTTTTCTCATGTCACCTTATCCTCCTTCTTCAGGTACTGTAAACATTGCAACACTACATTGGACTGAAAACTGATTCTCAGCTAAAAAGCAAATTTTGTTGCATGCAAGCTGATTTGCTTAGCCCTAGGTAACTAGATTATAGTTAGAGGGCAAAAATGGATGCAAGTTTGGCTGGCATTAGAAACTTCTTATGCTTTTCTTCTTAAAGGTGCCATTATTATTTAAAGTATTATATAATGCATCAATAACAGTAAAAGGGCAAGTTACTTTGGAATATTTCTTAAAATTTGAAATGAGCATTATGTTACAGAAGCAGCTGTGTTGTAAGTACTTTTCCTGCCCTGCCCCACCCCCACCAAGATTGCATATTAAGAGGCCATTACAATATTTCACAATATGCTGAATGTATTACAGCTTCTCCTCAGCTTTTCTGTACTTGTACATGCCATTGAGCAAATACATTGGCTCTCCTGAGGTGTGTTCTCAGGCTTCTGAATTATATAATTTTACACCAGGTACCGTCAGCTCAAGGGGGATTTACACATTGGTGATATTACCTCCAACTACAGACCTGATAATATCCAAACACCCCCTTTTCACCTCTGTAGGTAAAAATGGACAAGTCTACACATTAATTTTTACTTGCCCCCATTCTACAACTTATAAATACATACCAGATGTGAGGGATAAGATGAAGCTGTTGTCCAGAATGAGAATTTCATCAGCATCTGCCTTTAAATCTTCAGCTGCTATTTTGGTTTTGCTACTGCTACACAATCTTATGACAATCCAGGGACACTTCTAGAGCAGTCAATAGGGTTCCAACTAAGGAAAGCATGTAAGCATATGTTGTAGTCTGTCCTTATTCAGGACAGCAGTTAAGCAAATTCATTGAGTTCAATGGGACTTTAATGTTGTCTTGGATAGGCGCGTTTTCCTGAATCAGGGCTAATTCCTGATAGAAAGATGGATAAATTCAGTTAGAAAAAATGCTGTGCAAAGTCTGAACTGAGAACAAATCTTGCAGATTACTAAAGCCAATTAGCAGCAGCTTTAAATTTATTTTCCAATTTAGTGGATGAAAAGTTCATGTAATTTGCTTTCACTTCTGGATTGGATATTCTGTGTCTTTTGGACAATGCATCCTTTGCTGGCGCTCCCTCCCCACACCTCACCTGGCAAGCTTCCTCAAGATACGCATCAGTTCAAATGAAGCAGAAAACTGACAATGTAATTCCAGTGAGAGTTGTTTACATTTCTGTAAATCATTAATAAAGAGGAGCTAGATTTAAAGTGTGCGTGCATCTGAGCAGAACAGATAGAAAGGCCGAGCTGCTCAGTGCCTACTTTGCTTCAGTCTTCTCACAAAAAATAAGACGTGACCGGACGATTAGTGAAGTTACCATAGACAATAAAGGGAAAGGGAAGCAGATTGGGATAAGTAAAGAACATATCAGAGATCTTCTGACCAATTTTAATGAATTCAAACGAGTGGGGTCGGATGCTATTCACCTCAGGCTAGTGAAGGAATTAGCTGAAGAAATCTCAGAGCCACTGGCAATAATATTTATAAACTTATGGGGAACAGGAGAGGTCCTGGAAGACTGGAGCAGGGCTAACGTAGTGGCCATCTTTAAAATGGAGAAAAAGAAGGTGCTGGGCAACTATAGCCCAGTCAGCCTGACCTCGATGCCTGGGAAGCTACTAGAGCAATATATAAAACAATCAATTTCTGAATACCTGGAGGATGAAGGGGTGATCTCCAGCAGCCCGCATGGATTTACCAAGAACAAATCATGCCAAACCAGTTACCCTGTCAAAGAAGGAAATCAAGTTGATTTGGTGGATAGGGGGAATGTGGTGGACCTCATATACCTGGACTTCAGCAAGCCTTTTGACACAGTCTCACATGACATTCTGATAAATAAGCCGGAGAAATGTGGGTTTCACCGAACTGCCATTAAGTGGATACACAATTAGTTGAAAAGCGCAAACAAAGAGTAACTATTAATGGAATGATGTCAGATTGGAAGAAGGTCTCAAGTGGGGTTGCACAGGGATCTCTTCTAGGTCTGGTGTTTCTTTATTAATGAGGTATTGAGAGCATCCTAATAATGAAGTATTGAGAGAATGTAGGTATTGAGAGCATCCTGATCAAGTTTTCAGATGACACAAAACTGGGAGTGTTGCCAATACGTTGGAAGATAGAGCTAAAATTCAGAGGGATCTTGATAAATTGGAGAACTGGGCTACTGACAACAAAATGAAATTCAACAAAGACAAATGTAAGGCGCTACGCTTAAGGAAGAAAAACCAAATGCACAGACACAGAATGGGGGAAAACTGGCTTGGCAGCAGCACTTCTGAGAAGGATCTGGGAGTTGTGGTGGATCACAGCCTCCAAATGAGTCAGCAGTGCGATGCTGTTGCAAAAGCAAATGCAAGTTTAGGTGGCATTAACAGAGGCATAGCATGCAAGTTACAAGAGGTGATATTTCTACTTGGCGTTGTTTAGGCCTCAGCTGGAGTACTGTGTCAAATTTTGGTCACCAATGTATAGAAAGGATGTAGAGAAACTAGAAAGGATCCAGAGGCGAGCAACAAAGATGATCAAAGGGATGGAATGCGAGCCATATGAGCAAAGGCTGAAAGAACTGAGTATGTTTAGTTTGGAAGAGAGGAGATTAAGGGGGGATACGATAGCAGTCTTCAGACACTTGAAAGGTTGCCACAAAAAAGATGGAGAAAAGTTGTTCTGTCTTGCCACAGCAGGCAGGACAAGAGGCAATGGCTTCAAATGACAGCATAGCAGATTTAGATTAATTCTGAGGAAAAACTTCCTAACTGTAAGAACAGTAGGACAATGGAACAGATGCTTCGGGAGGGTGTGGAAGCTTCTTCACTGGAGGTTTTCAAAAGGAGGCTGGATAGCCATCTGTCTTGGATGGCTTAGACACAACAAATCCTGCATCTTGGCAAGGGGTTAGACTAGATGACCCTTGCAGTCCCTACTAACCCTATGATTCTATGAGATATAAAAACATAATGCAATATATATGCTTAGATAGAACAAACTCCAAAGACTTAGTAGCTTTGTCTTATTCATAGCAAGTAAACTCCCTGGTAGCATGCATTGGCACCATTCACCACAGTGGTTATAAATGATCTAAAGATTCAGATTACACTGAATACATTCTGTTATGACATTTTGTCAATGGTCCATACATTAAGGAATCTCTGCTATGCCCTGATAGTATAAATTATGATGACTTAAATCATACATGTATTAACTGATCCATAATAGCGCTCCCTCTGTGTCTTGAATAGCACAGAGCTATGTTTTTTAAAGCATCAGGTGCTTCCAGGATGTATTGAGACGCAAGATCTCAACAAATTTTCCTAGAATCAAAGTGGAAGTAACTTCTTTCTTACCCTTTTTGTATGATTAAAAAAAAAAAGATGAATTGAACTAACATTGAGATTATAACCAAAGTGGACAAGAGCCAAGAAATTCCAATTTAAGACTTTAACAACTTAATAATTCTTTCCATTGTGGATAATTAATGAAACATATGCTACACAGATGATTTTCATGCTCTTTTTTCAGTGCCTACTCAAGATGAAGACCAAGATAAAGCAGGAGTCTTAACTTGGAATATCAATTGTTCCTTGTATCACAGCCTTCATTTTAATCGAACTGCTATTTTATGCAGCATAGTAGGGAACAAAAATGATCATAGTCTTATTTTCTAATTCTTTACTTTGAAACAGAAAGCCAAAATTCAGAACATTTGACTAATCTAGCCTAATTATTCATTTGGAATATGATTACAATTTCTTTGAAGGAAACAACTTCCCTCCCCATTTCATGTCATCCTAAACTGGTCTTTTACACTGATAATCTGTTTCCTGCATCTAAATCCATGGGTTTATCTATTTCAGTAGCTTACACTATGTATCATGCCTTCTCATATCATTGCCACACACACTTTCTTTCTGAAACCTAGTTTTTGGAGTATTTAGTTTTTGGAATATTTATTTGCACCTTCCCAACTATAAATTGATTATTTTGCAGATCTGTTTCCAGGAGATTTATGGGTTTATTTACTTTTTTGTATTTTCAACAGATTTTCTATTTTTAACCTCAGCAGTCAAAAACCTTCCTACCATTTGCCATCTTCCCAAGATTACAAACATCTTAAGGGATCCTTTATGTTGTAAACTTTCCGTTGTAGGGTACATGTGTATCCTGTTTCTGAAACTGTATAAACTTATTGTACTATATAAGTGATCTTTATTCATGATCAGTAGAACATTTTGTCATCCTTATGATTAAACATAAGATTACATCATCACTTGGAACAACAAGAACCTCATAGGAGATTATTTTGTACTAGTTATCAGACAAAATGTTAATAAGACCGAGTGGCAGAGATTTGCTAGAAGTCAGAGGGCTAAGAGCCTGATCCAGTGCCCTTTGAAGTCAATAGAATTATTCCTACTGATCTCAGTGAGTTTTAGTAATGTTTGTGCTAAAATCCTGGTTTATGTTTGGAGTAAGGATTTTAGTTCAAGCTGACACTCCTATGCATGTGAGCGGCTTAGTCAATCAAAAACACTTAAGATATACCATGCAACTTCCTCCATTTGACCTAGTCCAATGAGCAAGTCTTGAAATCAAAATAGAGCATAAATAAAAATTTGCTAAAATGTAAAGCCAGAAGCTTTTTGCAAACCCTTTTTTTAAAAATCACAATCTACATACAAATAAGCTAGGGTGGGTTCATAGATATTCAAACTTGAACCAGGCTGATTTTAATAACTTTTGGAGCAGAATCTGGTTTGCTCTACAATTGGCAGGTTTTGTTTTAAACCCATCTCATACATAGAGCCAAGACTTGCTACACCACAGGTATTGTGAGTGTCTGTCACAATAAGCTAGGAAAAATGTGTTTTCTTACATATTAACGAAATAAACCTTATCTTACTAAAAGGAGTTATTGGAGTCATCAGACTATGCCAGAGACATTCTAGCATCTCTAAAGAGAAGGTCTGACAGAGGATGTTTACAATTTAAGAGCTGTTTAGCATACACAGTATAATTTGTGCCATATGTTCTCCGATTTACAGTTTTCAGACCAAACCATCTTCTATTAGATTCTCAGTGCAGGAAGATTCCATTACTGCAGTAGCTCTGAATCTTCTGAAGTAAGACATACCCTTTTATTAAATTTGAGATTTTCTTTCTATTGCATTTCTTAATTGAATAGCATTCCTTGAATTATCTATCTGGTCCATGGCTGAAAATATAAATGAAGCAATACAGAGAGTTCACTTTAAGAGCCTAATTTACTGGAATCCAGTCTTTGTGAACTGCACACATATTTAATACAGAGAGACAGCTTGGTTTCTGGTGGCTTCTGCAATTGATTTCTAGAGGAAAATCTTTGGCGGCTGCCCCTAATTGGTGGGAGCCTGAAAGGCTCCAAATTGAGAATCTTCTACAAAAACAACAAGGCCTTAATGTTGTTCAAAGTCTTATGGAGACTGTGGCTGCAATCAGTTAAGACTTAAGTCCTAACCACCAACTGAATAGTTTAAAATGCCACCCTATAGCATAAGTTTTTTTTTTTAAATGAAGGTCCCATTCCTTCTTGAATGATTGAGTTTAATTACTAAGGAATATAGCAGGGAAAAGAGGAATCATGGACAGAAGACTTAAAAGTGGTCTAAAGAATTGCTTTGTTTACTTTACTGAAACAGTATGGTCTTAGATTCCTCTTCTGAGACATCCTCACACCTGGATTATAGTATGTGATCAGACCTGTTGCTTGTGTGTATTCATGTACAGGGCACTATTAGTAGTGCCCTGGTCACTGACATTGCTGCAGCACTGGTTGGAGTGCAGGCTTAATTTAAGCCACTGAGCCCTGGTCTACTATACTGGGTAAGGTCGAATTTAGCCGCATTAGGTCGATTTTAAAATTAATGCATCTACACAACCAACTCTGTTCCGTTGACCTAAAGGGCTCTTAAAATTGACTTCTGTACTCCTCCCCGGCGAGGGGAGTAGCGCTAAAATCGACCTTGCTGGGTTGAATTAGGGGTAGTGCAGATGCAATTTGACGGCATTGGCCTCCGGGAGCTATCCCAGAGTGCTCCAATGTGACCGCTCTGGACAGCACTTTGAACTCTGATGCACTAGCCAGGTACACAGGAAAAGCCCCAGGAAATTTTGAATTTAATTTCCTGTTTGGTCAGCGTGGTGAGCTCAGCAGCACAGGTGACCATGCAGTCCCCCCAGAATCGCAAACGAGCTCCAGCATGGAGCGAACGGGAGACACTGGATCTGATTGCTGTATGGGGAGAAGAATCTGTGCAGGCTGAACTCCGATCAAAAAGAAGAAATGCTCATATATATGCCAAAATTGCATAGGGCATGGTGGAGAGAGGCTACAACAGGGACACACAGCAGTGCTGCATGAAAGTTAAGGAGCTCAGGCAAGCCTGCCAAAAGACAAAGGAGGCAAATGGTCGCTCTGGGTCAGAGCCCTATACATGCTGTTTTATGATCAGCTGCATGGCATTCGAGGGGGGGGACCCTACCACTACCCCACCACTGTCTGTGGACACCTGCAAGGGGGGAGTCTCACACAACAGGGAGAAGGATTTTGTGGATGAGGAAGAGGAGGAGGAGGAGGAGAATGTGCAGCAGGCAAGTGGTGAATCCGTTCTCCCCAGCAGCCAGGACCTTTCAATCACCCTGGAGCCAATACCCTCCCAAGGTGGGATCCTCGACCCTGAAGCTGGAGAAGGCACCTCTGGTGAGTGCACATTTGTAACTACAGTACAGGGTTTAAAAGCAATAGTGTTTAATGTTTGATTTGCCCTGAAGAATTGGGATGCATTCTCGGCCAGTACAGCTACTGGAAAAGTCTGTTAACGTGTCTGGGAATGGAGCGGGAATCCTCCAGGGACATCTCCGTGAAGCTCTCCTGGAGGTACTCTGAAAGCCTTTGCAGAAGGTTTCTGGGGAGGGCTGCCTTATTTCACCCTCCACGGTAGGACACTTTACCACGCCAAGCCAGTAGCAAGTAGTCTGCAATCATTGCAGCACAAAGCATGGCAGCGAATGGTCCTGGGTTTTGGTTGCATTCAAGCAACATTTGGTCTGTATCTTTCTGTGTTAGCCTCAGGAGAGTGCTAGCATTCATGGTCACCTGGTTGAAATAGGGGAATTTTTGTAAGGGAACAGTAAAAGGACCCCATTCATGCTGGGCTGTTTGCGCTTGGCTAAAAGGGATCATCCCAGAGAATATCCACGCGGTGGGGTGGGGGGAGGTGTGTGCTGCACATCCACCCTAAAAACTGCAGCCCCTCCTTTTAAATGTGAAATCCAACCTGCATTGCTTGCTATGGGAAAGGAGGGCACTGCAGTTTGAAACCATTCCCACATGTTATGAAGGCGGAAGAAGCCAACCCCGCATACCCTTTGGCTTACCACAGCTGCCTGGAAACCGAATTCTGTTGCCCAGCTGTGTGTGATGTGTCACCATACCGGCAGGCGCTCAATATAAAAGGCAAAATGCAATCTTGTACCTAAAGCACATGTGCTATCTGCTGCGAATTGCTTGATTCACTGTGAAAGAGTCTGCCTTTTGTTCTCAGAAATGTAACATCTTAAATTTTACTCTCCTTTTTATCACCCTGCAGGTGTAAATGTTTCTATGCTCCCCCTATCATCTCCGTCCCTGAGGTTATCGCAGATTAGAAGGCAAAAAAACCACACTCACGATGACATGTTTTCTGAGCTCAGACAGTCCTCCCGCACTGATAGGGCACAGCTGAATGCATGGAGGCATTCAGTGGCAGAGGCCAGGAAAGCATTAAGTGAGCGCGATGAGCAGAGGCAGGATGCGATGCTGAGGCATCTGGTGGAGCTGCAGGAAAGCCAACGAGAGCACAGACCCCTGCTGCATCCATTGTATAACTGCCTGCCCTCCTCCCCAAGTTCCATATCCTCCTCACCCAGATGCCCAAGAACATGGGGTGGCGGGAGCCTCCGGGCACCCAGCCACTCCACTCCAGAGGATGGCCCAAGCAACAGAAGGCTGTCATTCAAATAGTTTTGATTTGTAATGTGGCTACAATAAGCCATGTGGCCTTGTCCTTCCCTCCTCCACCAACCCACCCCACCCGGGCTACCTTGTCAGTTATCTCACTTTTTTTTTAATTAATAAAGAAAGAATGCATGGTTTCAAAACAATAGTTACTTTATTTCCTTTGCCAGCTGTGATCAAATGGGGGAGGGTGGTTGGCTTACAGGGAATTAAAATCAACAAAGGGGGCAGGTTTGCAGCCAGGAGAAACACACACAACTGTCACACCGTAGCCTGGCCAGTCATGAAACTGGTTTTCAAAGCCTCTTTGATGTGCAGCGCGCCTAACTGTGCTCTTCTAATCGCCCTGGTGTCTGGCTGCTCAAAATTTGCCTCAACCTCCCACCCCGCCATAACCATCTCTCCCTTACTCTCACAGATATTATGGAGCACACAGCAAGCAGCAATAACAATGGGAATGTTGGTTGCGCTGAGGTCTAACCTACTCAGCAAACAGCACCAGAGAGCTTTTAAATGTCCAAAGGCACATTCTATCACCATTCTGCACTTGCTCAGCCGATAGTTGAACTGCTCCTTACTACTGTCCAGGCTGCCTGTGTACAGCTTCATGAACCATGGGAGCAAGGGGTAGGCTGGGTCCCCAAGGATAATTATTGGCATTTCAACATCCCCAACAGTAATTTTCTGGTCTGGGAAGTAAGTCCCTTCTTGAAGCTGTTCAAACAGCCCGACTTCCTAAAGATGCGAGCGTCATGCTCCTTTTTCTGCCATCCCACGCTGATGTCGGTGAAACGTCCCTTGTGATCCACCAGTGCTTGCAGCACCATTGAGAAGTACCCCTTGCGGTGGTCCGGTCCCAAGACAGGGATATGTGTTCTGTCTATCGCCCCACCACAATTAGGGAATCCCATTGCAGCAAAGCCATCCAGTATGACCAGCACATTTCCCAGAGTCACTACCCTTGATAGCAGAACGTCAGTGATTGCATTGGCTACTTGGATCACAGCAGTCCCCACAGTAGATCTGCCCACTCCAAATTGATTCCCGACTGACCGGTAGCAGTCAGGCGTTGCAAGCTTCCACAGGGCTCTCGCCACTCACTTCTCAACTGTCAGGGCAGCTCTCATCTTGGTATTCCTGTGCTTCAGGGTGGGGGAAAGCAACTCACAAAGTTCAAGGAAAGTGGCCTTATGCATGCGAAAGTTTCGCAGCCACTGGGAATCATCCCATACCTGCAACACTATGCGGTCCCACCAGTCTGTGCTTGTTTGCCGGGCCCAGAATCGGCATTCCACTGTATCAACCAGCCCCACTTGTGCCATGATGTGCCAATTGCCACAGCCCGTGCTTTCAGGAACGTCTGTGTCCATGTCCTCCTCACAATCGTCCTTGTGCCGGCGTCTCTTAGCCCGGTTCTGCACATACTGCAGGATAATGCGCGAGGTGTTTACAATACGCACAACAGCAGTGGTGAGCTGAGTGGGTTCCATGCTTGCCATGCTATGGCGTCTGCATGGGTAACCCAGGAAAAAAGGCGCAAAATGATTGTCTGCCGTTGCTTTCACGGAGGGAGTTAGGGAGGGGAGACTGACGACATGTACCCAAAACCACCTGGGACAATGTTTTTGCCCCATCAAGCATTGGGAGCTTAACCCAGAATTCCAGTGGGCAGTGGAGACTGTGGGAACTGTGGGATAGCTACCCACAGTGCACCGCTCCATGAGTCGATGCTAGTCATGGTATTGAGGACGCACTCCACCGACTCAATGCACTTAGTGGAGACTTACACAATCGACTGTATAAAATAGATTTCTAAAGATTGACTTCTATTAAATCAACCTCATTTTGTAGTCGACATTCCCTTAATCAGTTTCTGTTGGGGATTTCTGACTCTTGGGTGGCAATTTCTAGGCTAATGAGGCAATTGGCTCAGTAATTGGGAAGATATAAGTGGGAGGAACAGGATTAGCCTGGGTTGAGGAGAGAAGACTGCATGGAAGTCTGCCTCTTGCACGCCTGCAGTATGCACTGTTATATTTTGTAAGTGAAGAATATAAATACACACCTGGTGAAGGGGTAACAACCTGATGTGTGTTTGTGGATAAGAGACCAAGAGACAGACCAGACCAGGCAGTGTGACATACTGGATACCAATGGAGGCACCTTGTGACATTTCAGAATAGTAGCTTCTTACATTACTGACAAAAAAGTTTTCATTAGCCTTTTTAAAATAGCTCTTGTAGTCCAGCAGAGCCACTACAGCTATTGGGGCTGGATTCTATTCTGGTTTCTACAGCAATTAAATTGTTAAAGTTTCAGTTACAAAATCTTAGTTATTAATGAAGGGGAATAAACAAGAATGAACCCAGCTTGACTTTCAGCTCTGAGAAGGAAATTGCAGGGTTAGTAGTACTACCTCTCTCCCCGCCCTTTTTTTTTTTTTTTTTTTACTTATACACTGAACAAGTTAGACATATTCCTATACATAGTCCATGGTACAAGTGTGCAGAGTATTCTCTATCACTACATGTAGTGTCTGGTCCTGTTTAAACAGATGCACCCAATGGAGAGATGCTACTCCATAACTTTTATTTTTTCTGAAGTTAGTGCTCTTATGCGGTTAGTTACATGTTAAGTTTTGTAGGTTACTTCTATTCAGTTGAGCTAATCATTTTGGACTGTATTGGTGAGTGGTTACTCACACAGATAGTCTCATTCATGTCAATGGGGGCTATTTGGGTAAGTAAAGGTTTTGCAATCTGGATGCAGCAGTAGAAGAAGAAAGGGAATTTCCCACTTGGCTTGGCCTGGCCTGATCAGGGCATATGTTAATTGGGAATTTCATCTTTGCTAAGCCTTTTGTTTTATGATTTATTGTAAGTCTGAGTCAAGTGAATATGGCTTTCTTCTTTATGTCATTTGGGAGATGCTTTATAGCCATCTCCTCCCCCTTTCTCATAACATATCCACAATTTATGTGTGACCTCTTATTATAGACAATAGGGCTAACCGTCTCTTGTGCCATTAATCCTGTTAAGAAGGCTGCTTTTGAGCAATACATCATGAACTGCATCCTTCCAAGAAGCCTGAAAGAAGGATCTCTGTGGTACTCGGAGCATTTGGTGGTGTTATGATCTGAGAGACCAAGATTAATTTTAAACAGGGCACTGGACAACCACCAAGTCATTTTGCCATTCAGTGGGTGCAGCCAAAAAGTTCTGTCTTACCTTTGTAATGTAAAGATATTAGCAGTTTGAGTAGGCCTACTGTATTGTCCTCTAATTACAAAAGGGCATACCACTGGAACTAGTGCTATATAGCTTGCTGGTAAAACGATAACAGAAAAAACTTCCCAGCTTTGCCCACTGTTCCTGATGGTTTTTTAATGCCATAAATGCACATTTGATTTTGTGGCTTCCTATTTTGTAATGTCTAGCTTGTTGTTTGTTTTCCACTGTATTTAATGTTTGTTTCACCCCTCTCTCCAGTTTGAGGTTACTGTTTGTTCATAAGTCTCTTTGTGAACTAACCACTTCCTTTGTAGCTCTCTTATTAAGGAAACAAGTTGTAGAAAGTTTGGACTGACATTCTGCAGAATTCCTACTGAGAGTTTTCATATGCAGTGCAGTCCTTTTGTTATAAAAGAAAGGACTTATTTTCTTCTGATGCTTTTACTAACAGTGTTGGTGAGTTAGTCAAAACAGGAGCATATATTCGTGGCTTAAGTGGAGATACAAATATACTTTATAATGAAAAAAAATTTACCTTGAGTTCTTTATTGTTCTTTTTCCTGCAATACTCTAATAAAATAACAGCCAGGCTGGAAGAATTGCTCTTTGAAAATAGTTTTCTACTGCAGAAACTTTCTGGAGAAAATTACCTCCAGGTGTAGGAGTGAAACTGATGTCTTACTTTCATATTTGTCCTTGCCTGTTACCAAAACACAACACCATTACACATGGACAGCAGGAGCACAATATCTGCTAAAAGACTTCCAACTGAAACCTCCAACCTGGAGACAGACAGACAGACAGACACACATTTCTGTGGCTCTATTTCCATTTCCTTTGTTTTCAGAAGCCTAAATATAGAATTTCAAGTTTATGAAATTGGATAAATACAGTCAGACTATCGGAAAGCTCTTGGCCTGAAGAGTGTTCTTTTTCCACAGAATGCCAGTATAAGGAGAGTTCCTTGTAAATGGAATTGCAATTGCAGTTGCACTGAAACAATTTGACCTTGTCTTCACTAGGACATGAAGCAGCATGATCCAGTGGACAGGTCACTGTACAGCAAGTCAGGAGAGTTGACTTCTAATACCAACTCTGCTACTGACCTAGTGGATGACCTTTGGCAAATCACTTCACCTCTTTGTGCCTCTGTTTTCCCTCACATCCTTTCTCTGTCCTGCCTCTTTAGACTGTAAGCTCTTCACAGCACGGACAGTATGATAAGGTGGCCCCTGCCTAGGGCTTTGCCCTGTGGCAGACCATGCCTTGACAGGTACCTCTGCCTCAGTTTCTACTTGGTCCAGTCAAAAAGGAATACAGTTTCTCTGTGCTTATGTCACAGGGTCCACTCACTGCACATGGTGCCTCCTCCTGGTGGCTCTAGGGGATTAGCTCTTTCCAAGCACTGCCGTCCTCTGGCAGTTTCTCTATCCATTGTCTCTTTCTCCCTGTGGCCCCTCTTGCTACCAGAGTTGCAGCTTCCTGTTTGTGACTTGGCCTCCCAGTCAGGTCACTAAGGTCTTCCCTTTTCAGGGAAGTCAAAGTCCTTCCAGACCAGGGGTCCAGCTAGCGTCTCCACTAGGTGGCTGGTAAGGGAACCTAGGCCCACCCTCTATACTGGGTTCTAGCCCAGAGACCCTAGAACAAGCAGCCCAGGTCTGTACAGTCCAAGCCCTTGCTGCTGTTTCCCTGGGTTTCCACCTGCCTATCTGGCTTCCCCCTCTTTCTGGGTTTGCCAGCCCAACTTTCCTCCTCCCAGGGAGTGACTATAGACTACTTCCTTGCAGCCCCCTTGCTGTTCACAGTTCCTAGGCTTTGTACAGGCCCCTCCTGTTCCTGCACAGCTGGGCCCATTTCCAATTAGTGGCCTGCTCCCTGTCTCCTTTTTTAGGTGCAGCAGGGGCAATTAATTGGCCTGCCTAGCCACTTCAACCCCTCAAGGCCTTATGTGGGATGGGCACCCCATCACAGCCTACTTCAAAACCCCATCTCTAGGCATAATTTATTCATGTACAGATTCAATAGTCTGGACCCCTCATGACAAAACCATTCTCTCCAAATCCCAAAGTACAACAGGTTGATAGCACTTTTCCATGCCCTCTTCTGGGACATCATTTTCAGCTCACCCTCCCAAGAATCCATCTCGAGTCTGTTCCCAAACTCTCTGCCCTTATTCCAGGGCTCCACTCTCCAAGGCCAGCCACTGGAGAGCTCCCAGATTCCCTTCTTTCCCGCCCCAAGTCAGGGCTCCCACAAGAGAACTTTTGGCATCTTCCACTCAGCCAGGCCTCCCTGCCTGTCAGCCCTTCACTCAGACCTATTGCAAGGGGGCTTCCCTCAGTGTTCTACTCACCCAGGCCTCTCTGCCTGTGAGTCCTACCCTTGTGGATCCACCCTCCCGCACCAACCCTCTTGCGAGGACTTGGCTTCCCCTAATCAGGAAGGCTCTTCCCCTTCCTTCTAGGGCCCACTGCACAAGATCTCTGATAACTCAGATGGGATTCCCCAGCTCTGGACAGTCCCCGCCAACAACATTTTTCACCTTTTGTTCTTTCCAGCGGCTCTCTGTACCAGCTCTCCTCTGCTGCTCCTCTTTCTGCCTGTGTCTCTCATCTCCTCAGGGATCTCTCAAATGCCCCTTTATAACTTCCTCTTCTCAGGCCCAGCTGCCTTCTCTTAAACCCAACGGGGAGGCAGTGGACAAGTCACAGATTTACTGGACCCCCACTTCCCCTTAAGGGGCCAGTCACCCTGTGACAGACTGTCTATCACTATGTCCTTCTACAGTCCAGCTTGATCTTGGCCATGGCAGTACTGTAACAGATCATAATAAAATGTTTGCTAGCATTCCCCACTATTGCTACCAGCATTTCAGGAAAACTGGTGGTATGTGAAGCAAAGAACAGTGTACTAGAAATAACCTTTGAAATACCTGTAATCATATTAGTTACAGCCAACACAGAACAGCAAATACAACACTAAGGTGAATACAAATCCTCAGGTTCAGAACTGAAAACTAAAGATGTTTCCAGTACTTGCAGACCAGGTTCCCCTCTGAGTCATGCTAGCACAACTCCATTGAAGCCAATGGCTTGCACTAGTGTAACTCAGGATAATATGACACATGATCTAGCTACATTTTACAAAACTAGATTTTAAAATTTAGAAGTGAACTTATCAAGACATTATTTGAAATATGTATCTCATTGATGTTTCTTCTATTGCCACTGAAAAAGTTCACCCTGAGTCCAACAGTAGATAAATATATTTATCACTAAAAGTCTATTTGATTCTGCAGCGTGCAAATATCAATTAGCATAATTTATAGGCAGGAGACTGGACCTTTGATTAGGAAAACAAAATTACATGATGCCATGTTCAAAGTGCAATATAGGAGCACAACTCTCACTAAACTGTAACCCAGTGTAATTTTGCTGTGACCTGATCTTCACTTCCTACTGTAATTGCACATATATCTTTTTAATGTGTCTCCCTTAAAAATAGTGTGAGGATGCTAACCTAGTTTTAAACATAATCCATCTGGCAGCTAGCATCTTTGAAGTAAGCTCCTTAATGATTTTGCTGAAGTCAACACAACTCACTAACTGTTAATTAAGCTTTTTATCCTATAGTCCACAGACTATAGAATAAAAAGTTTGGATAATAAAATGAAGGAAACATGAAAGGTTTTTCTTTGATCTGGAATTCTTCCCACCAGAATGAGATCACAAATGCTTCATTATGTTTTATCGACTGAGAGAAGTTCAAAGCTAACACTAGACAGAAATTGGCTGTAACCACTGCATTAAATATTTACTATTCTATCAAATACCTTTATTGGGTATGGTAGCTCCCAGAGAAGTACATATCTGGGTCATCTGGGTCCCAAGAGAGCTTTTTCAAAACAGTAAGAATGATAATCAAATATATAGACTATCACATAAGATGTTCATACTCACTTAACTGATATGCTCAAGAATATCTTTGCCAAATTACCTGTTACCTGAAAAAAATGTGGGTAAACAAATAATCAGTTGATTACTGAACTGATGGAAACAAAACAAGTAGCAAACAGAAAAACCAATAACTCAGGAACACTTTAAAATAAATAGTGTGTTTTCATTCAAGCATTCACAACTGCTAGCTACAAGACTGAGGCTGGGAAAGACCCCGATTGAGCCATCCGAGGAGATGTGAGGGAGTGGCATGAGTAATGTAGCAAACTTGAATATACCCTAGCAGAGCAGAATGTGCTTTTGAAGAATTTCTGCTTCCCTGCCCCAGTATTCAGCCTATGTCCCTCTCTCTGCCAAAGTCACCTTTAACTATAGTTCTTCCACTTGATGCATTTTACGCAGCTGTGCTCTATCGAGGTACAGTGGGAAACCCAGAGGGGCGGATTGCCCTTCCTTTGAATTGAAGCAGCTACTGTGTTGGTAACGCAAATTTATAGCATCCTCACCCAGAAACGAGCCAACTGGTGAAGTGAAAATAGTGCCAGCAGGAATATTGGAGGAATGTCCAGTGAACAGGCTTCATTCACTGTGGCCACTGAGAACAGCAAATGGGCACTGATTGGGCCAGCAAGGTAGTGGACCAGTGCCAAAGAAGAGCAGGTGTCAGCAAGAGAGCTATAGCAGGGCTTCCTACCCCTCATCTGAAGCAGCAGTGGGCAAAATCTGTTCTGAGCAATGGAAACAGTGCTTCCCTATGGATCAGGAACCCACCCATGAATGAGCCGAGCAGATAGTAGAGGGAGAAGTAGGTGGAGAGCAGGTTCCCTTTCTCACCCTCTTTTTGTTTTCTACATGAGAGTAAAAACAATCGTGGCTTGCTGGAAATGAACCTGGAATGGCTCCATCTTTAGGTTGTCACAACCCTCCACTGCTCCCTAGGCATCTTATGCAGATACATCCCGAGTGACCCAACCAGACATTACAGGTGAGTAAGACAAACAAATGGGGGAGAGGAGAGAAAAGACAAGGTAACAATAACAATGGGTATTTAATATAAGCTAGCTGTGTTCAGAGTTCACCTAAATCCTTAACAAATGTCCTTCTCACATGACAGAGACATTTTCATAGCACACATAGAATGTGTGTCAGTATTATGGGTGACAGCCAGGCAGCCTGATTCTGCAACCCCCTACAGTGATGGGTCAAGGGGGTCTTCTTAACGTTATGGCCTAATGGTATTAGAAAATCTGGGCAAAGAGACTTGGACACAAGCAACACTTCAGCGTTCAATATCTCCAGCACCATGGTTGTTTCAAGTCCTTGGCCAGGGAACAGTGGATAAATTATTGTCCAATCTTCCTTACTCTGGACAGAAGGATGAAGATTTATAAATGTAAAATTCCTTTCCTGAACACCTTTCGAGCAGCGTAATTTTAATGGTGCACAAGTTTTCTCCCTCATGGCTAGTGATCAAGCATACGAAAGCTGATTGCAGAGAGGGACTAGATAGAACTAGAGATAAAAACTGAATGAAAGAGCGCTACCAACACAATCAAATACAGAAGCAGTTGTGCACCAAAACAGTTTCTCACTTTGAACACTAGAAAGGTTTCCAGAGTTGCACTCCTGCTGAGACATGGCTAGTACTCTTTTCTGACCATTTCACACTTCTCTCCCTCCCTCTCATTAACCTCCTATCGCCTCTTTTGAAAAAAATTTTGGAAAGTTCATTAGACATGATGTCAGACACTTTGCTGTTTTCTTCTTGCCCTAACAAGACTCAAGTATGCTTTCTCCCTGTGGCACATTCTCTCAGTGCTTAGACCTTAGCTCTTCACATTTTTTCTATTGACTTGGGGTCGAGTCAGTTCCTCACCTCTACAAATAAGCTGAGTCAGCAAGAGTGGGCACTAATATTGGAATATGCCTCTGTGAAGAACAAGCAGAAGGTATTTAACTATTATTGGATAGTAGGATTTTATTATTTTGTTATTTGGTACTCGTTGAGGAAGAAGAGAGGGGAATCTGAGGAGGAAGACAGTAGAATTTCAGAGAATTCTGAGGCAAAAACCTCATTGGGAAGAAAGACAGCAATATCAACAGCAGAGATACTGTATCAGGAGCATTGTCCTTCAAGCGCTCAATCCTATGAAGTGCTGAGCAGCTTCAGCGCCTGCTGTCTTCATTGCCTTGCCAGATCTGACTACTAACACTCAGCACTGAAGGAGATGAAGAGAGCTCCTTGGGGAAGGACCTGGGCCAAGACCATTTTCCTGTGGCATGCCATTAACAGAACAATGAGAAGTATTCTTAAAGAAGAACAGGAACACTATAAAATAAAACCATATACAACTTGAAACCAACATAAAATTCTGTGATATACAAAAAAAACAAAAAACAAACACTTCTGAAAAATGCACTTGAAAATAAATCTTTGTGACAATACTACAACATATGCTCTCGTAACAGCTCTGCTTTATATCTGCAGCACAATATTAGTCAAGGATGGACTTTCAGTTTAAGAGTAAATTTTTAAAGAAGACCTAAGTAACTCAGGAGCCAAAGACCCCTTTAAAAAAGGGATTTAGGCTCCTAAATCCGATTGCCTTTCAATGAGACTTTAGCACCTAAGTGCCTGTCAGTTGGGCTCTTTCAAAAATTTTATCCTAACTGATTTTGTGTGGTTCAATTAATATTAATTTCTATTTTTAAATTTTCCTTAAAGGAATGGAATAATACTCAGCTGTGCAATTATGGAGTGGCTAATATACAATGCCTAATCTATAAAGAGTAACATGCATTAATATGGCAATCCATATTTTTATGGAGTTAGTGCAGCATGGAACATTGACCATTGCTATTAGGTTTTTCAGTGACAACATTGGCTTCAATGAAGTTTCACCCATTTACACCAGCAGGGAATCTGGCTCAGTGATTTAGGACCTGATCCAAAGCCAACTGACATCAGTGGAAAGATGCCCATTTGACCTTAATAGATAAACCTGTTAGCATACAAATCACTGAAAGCTACATCCAAAAAGAGTTGCACAATACAGTTCGGTGTGGCATTGTGTCAGAACATATATAATTAATCCTAAGTATCCATATCACAAAACCACTGTTATAACTGATATTCTCATATCAAAGCCCCAAAGTTAAAGGGTATGAGACTCCCATTCTCCACAAAGGTAATTCCGCCAGATAAGGATTGAGGCACATTAACATGTGTTTGCATTGTTAGTGTACCTTTTCTATACCATCTCTAATGAAGGCAGTCTGGCACCTTTCACCAGTGCTAAATTCTACTCATTTATATTTATTTATATTTTTTAATTACATGGAAGGAAAGAGAAGTAGGAGATCTCTTCAGGATGAACTGAATGACAGAAAAGTCAATAAGGATTTTATAAGGATTGGGTTTAAATATTAAATTTAATATTAAAATGTAAATAAATATTAAATATTAAATATTAAGCTAGGGATGCAAATACATTCTCAATTTGCACATGCAATTATTCACACTATGTTCACAAACTGGATAACTGAATACATAAATGGATATTTATGGTCACTTGGATGTGCAGCTATCCAGTTTGAATGCACAACTGAGGTATGCACATAGATTTTGCAGGCAAAATTGCATGTCTGCAATGACGTCTATAAAAATAACAACCCTGATTTTCAACTAAGTTTTCATCTTGGGTATTATGAGTGGGATTTTTTAAAGGAATCAGTGTTGGCCTCTCTGTTCCCAGGAGTTTAAGGATTGATTTCAAAGGGAAGACAGTTAGGACAAGGCTGAATGTTTTTGAAAATTCCACCTATATGTTTTCTAAAACAAAATAGTTAATATATTTTAAACTCTTAAAAACCATGACATGTGAGATCAATTATTTTTTTTAAAATAGACCTAGGTAGTGGAGAGTCTACAGTTTCTTTTACACTGATAAATATGTTTATGTACTAAGGACTTCTGGAGAGGACTTTTTTTTGGATCAGTGCAGGCATTGTTTTAGTATGGAAAGTGTGAGAACAAGTTTTGGGATATGTGTCTAGAGGTTTAAATAACTGCATGAGATGCCTGAGTGAAGTCTATAGGAATTGCTTGTTGATATTAAACGAATGATGAATTTCTTTACCAACATCTGGTATAAATGAAGATCACGTAAATCATGGCTAGCTGGGGTCAGCTTTAACTTATGCTACAGAAATGTGCATATGGAAGTTTATATGGAGAATATATATAACCTCCATCCACTTACATTTCTCTGGGAAGTTTACATTGATATTAGAACTGCCAAACTTTTTGCAATGAGCAATATTTGGAAAGTTCCTGATTAACAGACCAACCTACCCGTGGTACATTTTTGGTCTGATTATAAATAATTAATTGTGTTATATGTTGTTGTGGTCATAAACAATGCCCTGTAGCACTTATGGGAGAGGTGTCATGTTACTTGTAGGGGAAGGACTATGTTATTGCCTTTAAAGCATCTGAGCATGACCAGGGTGAACTAGGCATTTTGAGAAGCCTGAACAGCATCAGATTGAGAAGAGTATTTGTGCAGCTTAAAGAAAGATAAAATGTGGTCTTCTCTCCAACCAGCTTGACTCTTGAGTGTCTGTTAATCATTACAGTACTGTGACCTATTGCAAGGACTTCTAAGAATCTTCATACACTATCTTGTGGTAAGATCGCAGTTTGCCCATATCACTAATTAATATCTGAAATACAGACATTATACAGAAAAATGAAGAGAGAAAGTGTAATAAAACACAGAATAAAAGCTTTCTTGAAACTTACTAAACATTCACACAATATATTGATGTCCCATAGGTTCACCCTATAGGGATCTGTATCTCAGACTGAAAGTGACATGTTGGGGGAGGTTTACGTTGGATGTTAGGGAAAAACTTTGTCACTAGGAGGGTGGTGAAACACTGGAATGGGTTACCTAGGGAAGTGGTGGAATCTCCTTCCTTAGAGGTTTTCAAGGTCAGGCTTGACAAAGTCCTGGCTGGGATGATTTAGTTGGGGATTGGTCCTGCTTTGAGCAGGGGGTTGGACTAGATTACCTCCCGAGGTCCCTTCCAACCCTGATATTCTATGATTCTATGTTACCTTCAGAATTACCTCTCTGGATATACAGTCACAAGCATGTTCTTCTGAAACAGGTTTGGCTTGTGGTTGTGGATTCACTGATCCCTTTACTCTGAGGTTTTCAAATCAGACTTGTGGAAGGTTTTCCTCACATTTACCCTACAAACCTTTATTCTGTTTTAGCGCCTTTTAAGAACTGGAATTTTTTAAAGAAGTGTAAGACTGTCTACCGCTCTGCCAGCCCATTACAATAATTAGTTAGCACAGATAGTTGGGTTTGCTCATTTGTTTAAGTAACTGCCACAATTAATTTAAATCCCCTTTTCTTTTAAGTAAAAACATCAAAGTCTACCGATCACAAAAAGCCCAGGCTTAATTAAAATCTTTACAAATCTGCTTGCACACACCACTTCAGTTTAGTATATAAATTACTCTTCAATTGTTTCCAGCTCTTAAGGAAATTAGGGAAAGCATAAAACAATACACTGACTCAGTAAGATAAAAATTCAACTGAATGCTCAGAGATTAGACCTTTGTGCAATTATATAGCGATATCAAAGGGAACTGAGTATACACTAGATCAGTGGAAAGCAAAGAATGCTAGATAATAAATGTAAGATGTTGTTAGTAAGGAAGAGCCTCTGTAATTTGGAAAGGTTCAGGTAACTTCGAAGACAGCAGAATTTAGAGGCCTATAGCTAAGTTAGTTATTTTCATTGCCAACTTTCATAAACTTCATATTGCCCCTTGTCTGTTTGTAGTATCCACCTGTGATCACTCATTTTATACTTCGTTTGTAAGCTCTCCAGTACAGGGACCATTTTTTATTATGTGTTTGTATAGTGCTGGAACACAGGGGCCCTGATTCCTAACTGGGGCCCGTAGGCACTACTACAATATAAATAATAATAATACTAATGACAAAATCAAAATACATTTCCCCCCACCTATGAAAATTGTTACATTGTTAGCTGCGCATGTAAAGATGGATGTGTTGTCCCTATACAAGCAGATAGTTAGCCTAGTTCTTTGGCTACAGGAATTTAGAAGCGCAGTTGTGAGAAGGAGGAAGGAAACTGTACATTTGAGAGGATTAACAAGTTTGGTGCAAGGGACAGTGGAGCTTGTAAGTACAGGAAACTGCTTATCTCCAGACTAAAGAGCTTTACATTGCCTTTGTAGTTTCAGTAGCTCTGCTGACAATCTCTGCTGGGAAAGGGGCATTAGCTGCAGAAAGCCAAATAGCTGTGAAAGGAATTGGCATTAATTATTCATGGAACTGATGCTACTTTTGGAGCTTAAGTTAAAGGATCTGACATGTCCATAGTGGAAGCGACAGGTGGGTCTCACCTGAACAACAGCTTCATGAGTAGCCAAGCAGAAAGTATTCAGGATTTTCTGTTTCTCTTTTCCTTGTTTGATGTAAGCTTTCAAATATTGTTTGCTATGATCATATACCATGCAACCTGGGTGAGTTAATGTCACTGAAAGAAACCTTAACTTCTGTAATTTTGCTGAGGTTAGAGCCCTTTGTCTTGCATACTCAAAGTTTTATTATTGCTACATTTGTGTGTTTAACCTGGATCTTTTAAAGTGAAAAGAGGCAAGCGATCAAAACCTGATGCACAACAATTTACTGGACTAGTCAGAAAAAATTATGCACAAGTAATTTCTATAAGAGTTTGTTAGCAGTGAAACTAGTATTTACTAGTGCTGAACAACTTTGCTCTTTAATGTGTAACTCGAAATCTCCTTTAATGTCACCTATTTGGATTGCAGTATCCCCTGTTTCATAAGGTCAAAACGTTGGTGAAGAGGAAAAGTTTCAACTAATGAATGCAGAACAAGACTTGTCAGGCAGCAAGGCTAACAAGACTGAAAAGTCAGACTTTTCAATATCATCTCTTGAACACATGTTCAAGAGATTCAAAGCCCATCTATCAATTTGTGTCATACAGCTTAAAGTTATGTTAGGACCTATAAAAAACTCTGCTTATTCATTTAAAGGAATCTAACTATAGCTGCTTTTATTGTATTAATAATAATGCAGCTGTCAGCAATATGTTTTTCTGGAAGGGATTCATGTGTATACTGTACGTCTGTTGTTCCTAGTTTCAAGAATGTGGTCATAGTTTGTAGTCACCCAAGAAAAGGTGTGTAGATCAAATATAATTTTATATTTACCAGCACATATGCACATTGTTTTACATAGTGGAACCACAAGAGCTCTAAAATGCAAGTCTCACACACACTTTCAGATGGCTACCATGTGCTCTATCCCATGAATTGTAATAATTAGGGCCAGAATTAAAAAATATGGTTGAGGGTGCAATTTGTTACGAGAGACTGACAATCCAAAAAATCTTCATTAACTTGAGCAAATGAATTTCTCCCATCCAAGAGATGAATGCGGCCTAATACTTGTGAGAGGCCCATCACCGCCCTAAAGGCCAGATCCTGAGCAATGCAGAGGGCTCGCAACACTCTCTGAAGTCAGTGGGCAGTTGCTAAGCACAAAACTTTACACCAGTTTTCCAGCCAGAGGAACTGCACTGCTGCTAGCAAGGCTCAAGTACTTCTAGCACCAGATCATAACAATTTGCAGGGAAATGTGGGTTATTACTACTAAATAAGATCAGCCCTATCATGTTTGTATTGCAAACCAATACCTTACATTTGTTGTTTTACTAGATTCATGGATTTTAAGGCCACAAGTGACTTATAATTATGTACTCCCATCCCCTGCATGACACCAGCCATGGAGATTCACCCAGTATCACGCACATAACTTCCATGGTTCTATAGGCACCACTTGGGTTTTACCTAAACATACTGATCAGCTAAGTGGAAATTTATCATAAGTAACATATTGATAGGTAAACAATCTAGCTCAAAGAAAGTTTAATCAGCTCCAGTGTGATAAAATTAAACGAGGATGATCAATTCTGGGTTCTAGATTCAAGACCTTAAGCTTCTGGATGGGTAATCAAATACATACATACAGGAAGTTTAGTCGTATATCACAGGCCTCATTTGGCACAATGAGACATCATAGGCCAGCCTCATCTGTCACAACAAGAATAATTTCATTGTGAGAGCCACTTGGCAGCACTGTTGGATATTGCGTCTCAAAAACTCTACCCATTGAACCAAAAAATATTGCCTGCTAGCTACCTTGAAAGAATCTCTGTAATCCATATGCTCTCTCGTGTACCTTTATAAAGGACACAAGAGTTCCCATTATGATCTCTTAGTGGAAGTACTCCAGCTTCACCATCCCTGCTCAAAATAGATGTTAAATTACTAAAATCCAGAATCAATTATGGAAATATTAGACAGGATTTTAAATGGTTTATTAATATGCACAGCTATTAGATGTATTCCTTTGTAGTTTGGCACGCAGCATCTGAACATGTATTTTCAAGGGATTCTAGGGCCATGGTTTAATTGGTAGGTGCCATTTTTTCTTAGAAGACATGTATCTTTCCAGCTGTCTGGTTGTCTCGATCATGGGGTTTTATTCACAGGGGTACCTCCCTGTGGCTGAGGCTGGGGATTAGCTTTGCTGGGTCTGCTGCCTCCTTCCTTCTCTTGCTGACGCTGTGGCCCCTCTTGCTCTCTAGGAATATCTCTGCTTCCTCTTTGTGGCTTGGCCCTCCAGCCAGCTCACTATACAGTTTTCTCCTTCCAGGGTAACCAAGTCTCACTGTTATCTGGGTGCCATTCCAGGCAGCCTTCCTAATCAATTTTGTGCAGCTTTCCCAGTGGCTAGTTGGAGAACCCAGGCACACCTGCTAATCTAGGTTCCAGCCCAGGGACCCCACAATCAGTAGCCAAGGTCTCCACCATCTCAATCCTTGCTGCCATTTCCCTGGGCTTCTTCCTACTCAGCTCTGTGCAGACTGTTAAATCCTGTTAGCTCTGCAGAGTTTTGTTTTAGACTTTGTAGTGAAGACTAGGAGTTATAGGGTTTGTATACTTTAGAAACCATAGATAAAATCCTGGCCCTATATGGTCAATAGTGGAACTCCTGTCAACTCCAATAAGGTCAGAATTTCACCCTAGATCCTTAACCCTGTTCTAGCTGGCTTGTGCTACTGCAGCATGGTAAAGCTGCCATGAAGCCAACTAAACCAGTCACCAAAGATTGCTGGCTAAAAAGACCCCAAGTCAGATCATAGCTATAAATTTAATCTACGTACACCTTCACAGTGAGTTGTAGAGTGAAATCTTGGCTCCATTGATTCAGTGGAGCCAGATTTCACCCAGGCACTCTAAGGGCTTGTCTACACAGTGGAGGTAATGCACATTAAATGGGTGTGATTTCTAAAGTGCATTAACGTGTTGCATATTAATTGGTCTGTGTAAATGCTGCTGGTGTGCACTAAATGTTCTCTAAACTACACTATGTGAAAGCACACTAAAAACAGTTAGTGTACATCAGCAGGGTCTACATGGACCAACTAACGCTCCATGTGTTAGTGTGCTTTAGAAATCACACCCCTGTAGGGCACATAACCTCCCTGTGTTGACAAGCCCTTAATGGGGTTATTTTCTCACAGAGAGGAAACTCTTGTTTGATGGCGAGCCAGTGTAGAAACTCCTCCACCACACTCCAACCCAGCCTTTGGGACAGGGGACAGGATTGGAGAGAAGGATGGTGTGCCTACAGGGATCCTGTGTTGTTGGAAGAGCACTTTGGGACCATCTGGGCTGGGCATCAATGAGAGCAACAATAAAATCAAGGAAAACTACTGAGGGGAAAAATTTGCAAATGATACAAAGCTACTCAGACTGCAAAAAGTTAAAGGGATCTCATTAAACTGGAGGACTGAGGAACAAAATGGCAGATGAAATTCAATGTTGATAAATGCAAAGTAATGCACGCTGGAAAAAAGAAACTATACATATGAAATGATGGGGTTTCAATTAGCTGTTACCATTCAAGAAAGAGATCTTGAAGTCATTGTGGATACTTCTCTGAAAACATCCACTCAATGTGCAGCGGCAGTCAAAAAAGCGAACAGAATGATGGGAATCATTAGGAAAGGGATAGATAAAATATCATATTGCCTCTATATAAATGCATGATATACCCACATCTTGAATACTCATGCAGATCTCGTTGCCCCATCTCAAAAAAGATATACTGGAATTGGAAAAGGTACAGAAAAGGGCAACAAAAATTATTAGGGGTATGGAACAGCTTCCATATGAAGCGAGATTAATAAGACTAGGACTTTTCAGCTTGAAAGAGAGACACTAAAGGGGGATACGATTGAGGTCTATAAAAATCATGATGGGTGTGGAGAAAGTAAATAAGGAAGCGTTATTTACTCCTTCTCATAACGCACAAACCAGGAGTCACCCAATGAAATTAATAAGCAGCAGATTTAAAATAAACAAAAGGAAGTATTTCTTCACACAATGCTCAGTCAACCCATGGAACTCTTTGCCAGAGGATGTTATGAAGGCAAAGACTATAACAGGGTTCAAAAAAGAACTAGATAAGTTCATGGAGAATAGGTCCATCAATGGCTATTAGCCAGGATGGGCAGGGATGGTGTCCCTAGCCTCTGTTTGCTAGAAGCTGAAAATGGGCAACAGGGGATGGATCACTTGATTGCCTGTTCTGTTCACTCTCACTGAAGCACCTGGCATTAGCCACTGTCAGAAGATAGGATACTGAGCTAGATGGACTTTTGGTCTGACTCAATATGGGCATTCTTATGTTCTTAAAAGTAAAAGTAGCTTTAAACCATCTTTGGCATACCTCTTTGGTCTTGCACTGAGCACAGTATGTGATTTCTGCCCGCTAGAACACTTGGTCACCAATTTTGAAACTCAAATACCAACAATAGATTTTTTGCAGGGTGGATAAAACTCAATTGGAAAAAAAAATATTTACATTCGTTCTTCTTTTTCAAAGTAAACCTATTTAAAATTATGACAACCTATAGCAAGGTCTACATTTACTATAATCCCTTAAAATCATTTAATTAAATTTTTAAAAAATATTCAAACATTACATGTTTACTGTTGAATTTTAAAGAAAATCAAGCAACTAAATTGGTGAAAGTCACCGACTACACACCTGGAACCAGAGCTCATTGAAGTGGTAAACCAGCTTTTGCTAGCAGTAACTTCTCCTGCAGGTGCACAGATAATATTTTCTTTGTTTCAGTTTATTCAAGTAGTTCATTTCAATGATTAGTTCATTCAAAGTTGAGAAACCAGTTGGGAGTTTCCACTTGTTTTCCTCTTCCAATCTATGAACAAAAATGAGGTGAGAGAGAAGGAGATCTATAGTTCTAAAATCTAGATGGTCATAGTGATCAAAACCAATCAGTTCTATGCACGAACTCCAAACAACACATCCTTTTTTTAATAAATCAGTTAGTTTTACATGCAAAATATATTTTGATAAACTTACCTTTTTTTCCTTATGTATTCAGCACATTTAAAGTAGTTTTATTTAACTAATTAAAAACAATTTCAGTTTTTCTAGTTTTGTATATTTTTAATTTAATTCAATTTCCATTCAAATACAGCTTGACACAAATCATACGTAAACAAAAATAACCATGATCTTGTTAATAAGAAATGCATCATTCACTATTTTCTAACAAAAAAGTAAAAATTAAGAATTTGAATAACTGTATGTTAAGCAACATAGCTGCTTAAATAAACATATATAAATACAGTGTATTCTCTTGATTAGCAAAAAGAAGTACCACATTTAATGTAAATGCTGTATTTCATACAAATCAACATGCTTTAATAGTTACTAACCAACGAGAATCAATCTTTCTTTCAGAAAATTAAAGTACAAACACAAATATTAAAATATATTCTTTGAATCAAGGTTTCCTGCTCACTGATTTAAATAAGTATTGAAATCTGTGATGTAAATCATTTCTATTTAAATCAATCCACCCCGATTTTTATGAATATTCCATAGACTGCCATTTGTTTGCTTGGGATAGTCAAATAATGTTGAGTACCAAAGTGTCAAAATTAATGGGACTTGTTTCAGAATACTCTGGGAAGCCAAAGTTCTATGCATTTTGGAAACTATTTGTTAGCAATGACAAATGCTAACTTTGTAATAGTGACTATAGTAAGGCCAAGAGATTGGTAAAGGAATATACTGGAATGTGGGCGGGGACAATAGCTGTAATAAGTCTTCTTTAAAATATTCATATCAAAAGCTTTGCTCTAACTGTACTGAAGGCAAACTAAGCAAGAACACAGCCCCAGAGAGAAGTTATTGAGTCCACTTTGAGGTCTTTTTGGCTTGATTTTCTTGTTTCCAGTATTTAATTGGCCAAACTACAGCTGCCACTGGAAAATGCCCATGAGAGAGAGAGAATGAAATGGCTACTCAGTGATTTATTTAGTCTTCATTGTACAGTTGTTTGATCCCAGGGAATTATGCTGTCTTGAATTCCTGAACTTTCTATGACTAACATAAGGCATTTGACTTAGTACCGGATGATATTTTGACTGAAAAACTAGAATATAAAATTAACATGGCACACATTAAATGGATTAAAAACTGGCTAACTGATAGGTTTCAAAATGTAACTGTAAACAGGAAATAGTCATTGAGTGGGTCTGGTTCCACTGGGGTCCTGCAAGGACTGGTTTTTGGTCCTATACTAGTTAACACTTTTATCAGTGATCTAGAAGAAAATATAAAATTATCACTGATCAGGCTTGGAGATGAAGATGAAACAAAAATTGGGGGTGGAAAATATTGAAGAGTACACTGATTCAGAGCAATCTGGATTCGCTTGGTAAAGTGGGGGCAAGCAAACAATATGTGTTTTAATGTGACTAAACGTATAGATCTATGAACAAAGAAAGTAGGCCATACTTACAGAATGGGGGACTCTATCCTGGGAGGCAGTGACTCTGAAAAAAGATTTGGGGGTGGGGGTGGATAATCAGCTGTATATGACCTCCCAATGTGACTCTGTGGCTAAAAGAACTTACGTGAACCTGGGATGCATAAACAGAGGAATCTAGAATAGGAGTAGACAGGATATTTTAACTCTGCTGGAATACTATGTCCAGTTCTGGTGCCCACAAATCAAGAAAGATGTTGATAAATTGCAGAGGGTTCAGAGAAGAGACATGAGAATGATTAAAGGATTAGAAAACATGTCTTACAGTGACAGACTCAAGTAGCTCAATCTATTTAGTTTAACAAAGAGAAGGGTAAGGGGTGACTTGATTATAGTCTATAAACTTCTACGTGGGGAACAAATAGACTCTTGAATCTAGCAGAGAAAGGTGTAACATGATCCAATGGCTAAAAGTTTAAGCTAAACAAATTTAGACTGGAAATAAGGTGTACATTTTTAACAGTGAGCATAATTAACCACTGGAACAATGTACCAAGGGTCTTGGTGGATTCTTCATCACTGTCAAGTTTTAAATCAAGATGGGATGATTTTCTAAAAGATCTGCTGTAGGAATTATTTTGGAGAAGTTCTATGGCCAGTGTTATACAGGACATAAGACTAGATGATTGTAATCAGAGCCGTCCCTTGGGTATGGTGAATCTGGGTGACCGCCCTGGGCCCCATGCTTTGGGGGTCCCCGTGGGTAGGGAGGTGAGGCAGGCGGGTGAGCGGGGTGAGGAGGCAAATGGGGAGGCGAGTGGCAGGCTGGCAGATGGGCAGGGGGCAAGCAGGAGCCCCACCAATCTGCACCTCCCTCTCCCTCCCAGCGCCTACTGCCTGCCACAGATCAGATGTTTTGCGATGTCAGGAGGCACTGGGCGGGGGAGGAGCGAGGGCACAGCATGCTCGGGGGAGGAACAGGCGGGGTGGGGCCTTGGGGGAACGGATGGAGTGGGGGGGGCCTGGGCGGAGCACCCTCCGGCAGATAGACACCGACTTTCTAATGTCCTGGGCCCCGCACCTCCTCAGGGACAGCTCTTATTGTAATGGTCCCTTAAAATCTATGAATATAAACAAACAATGGCATGTAAAGTAAGACAAAATGCAAACAGTAGAAAATCTTAGGGCTAATTCTGCTCTCAGTTATTCCTGTGCAGCTCCAGTGACGCAGGAACTCAGGCAAACTCATCTCTATTGGAACTATTCTGGAGCTGGATCAGAGACTTGGGAAATGTAAAAGACATCAGTTTGCTCATGTCTGAAAGCAGGTTTGAAGAAAGTTGCTCACTCCAACAGTCTAAATGCTGTTCCATGAAAGGAAAACCAGGCACTGAATACCATTTAGAAAAACTGTAGAGATCTTAGGGCAAATAATGTGGTTTGTCAAAAGGCTCAGAGAGAAAGGATACCAATAATAGGGCTTGTGAAAAACTGGATGCCTACCATTTGGTTTTGGATACTGTATAGGAACATTCAGATAAAGTGTTCCAAATCTTAGTGAGAAAGCTAAGTGTGGGAATAGACCATGGCAAGAAGGGATATTATTTTTCAATTACTGGATGCAAGGCTCAAACTGATGTGGAATTGGATGGAAAATAGTGCCTACTATTAACATAAAGTTATTAGTTTAATCAATATGGTGAGAAGACAAGAAGGGAAAGGGAATTCTTGTTAACAATTTACTATTCAAGGCCTGATCAGATGCCAAGAACAGAGACTAAGTGATTAGGCTGCTAAAAAGAAACAAGACATTGTACAAAAATCATAAAGTACTCTTGTTTCCAGATGTTAGTCTGGAAATTGAAGCCAAAAGAAGAGAACTGAGTCCTAGCAAGTGGTATTTTATAAAAGTGGGAACAGAAGCTTATTTCATAGATCCAGATAAGCACTGTATGCTGCTGGGGGTAAGAACTGCTCGTGTAGGTATGTGGAACTCTGCAGAGAAACTACTGCAGAAGTTGTAACAGAAAATAAGCCCTGGTAGGATTTAGACAATGTCTCCCACAAAAGGGTGATGATGAGGAGGCTTGTATTTGTTGTGGAGATTTAGTTTGTTCTGGGGAGTTTCTTTTGTTTAAGACCTTGGTTGCCTGATGAGATCATGTCATTTATAGGACAACCAAATTTCCTCCCCATTACTACATATGCAGACTGAAAGAGAAATAAACAGGAACACCACCTTTGAATGCTTCTGTCTAGGGGGAAATTCCCTTTAAATAAAAGCATACAAAAAGGAGTTGTGGCCCAGGTACAGAAAACTTTATATTTCTATCTCCAATCCATGCATCCCAAACAGATAGCTATAAGCTCCATTACATTCTAACTGCACCAAAATTACGGCAATAATTTGGACATGACTAAATGGATAAAAGCTAAATGATAGACCCTCCTACGTAAGCTTTAAGTGGCACTTTTCAATGTAATTTAAGATGCATTTAAAAAGTGTGTTATGCAAGGTATGTTTACTGATGTTTTCCAAAGACAATGATTGTTATAGTAATACATTTCCAGACTTACATAGTTGTCGCTGAGGACTTGGGCTAAATTCTGATAATCAGGAGGTTTACAGTAATTAATAAACATTGATGGGTAGTACCTTGTTTTGATAACAGGTAGTTTCAAATAGCTGAAGTCTGGATAATCAAGGCTGAGCTACATACTTCTAAAATATTTGCTTGCGAAGGGCTTTTCTTTAACCAGGTTTGGATAGCGAGACTGAGAATCAGAGTTATGTGTTTTGACCTTTCTGGCTTGGGGATTGCCTTCTGACAGCTCACAGAAGCTTGGTGAGCCAGTATATTTTCATGCTTGCCATCTTATAATCCAGAATCTAAATGTTCATTAATAAAAAAAAGCTTTTAGCCCTTATTATTGCAAAGATAGCCCTCAAAACATAAAAATTGAATAACCAATGCAATGTAGCCCGCTTGAGTATGCAGACATCCTGAACCAACTGTGTGACCAACATAATGGCCAGCTCTCATCCCCACACTGGTCTTTCATTCTCCTTGCATTCTCCTCTACAGCCTGATGATAACACAACTTATTTGGAGCAGACTCTTCTGTTCATGCTCCTTGAACAAGCTTGAGTTGGGAATTTTGGTTTCAGGGACTCTTTATCCTTCACCACTTGCACTTAGAAGTTGTGGGGTTCTTTTCTCTTTGGGCAGCACTGTGAAATTTCCCTTACAACAGTAATCTAAATAAAAAGATTTAGTAAAAATAGAAAATGGAACTAAACTAGATGAGGTATCTTCAACTTAGTTACAGAGCAAAGTGATTGCCTTATATCCCTGGAAAGCAGTATCCTCCTTCAGAACTCTTTTGCCCATCTGTTGGCATCGCACTGAAACACTTTTGTCTGCTATCCTCAAGACTTCCTAATCAAGCGCAACCTGATCCAGGGCTACTCCTCCTTTTTCCTACCCAGTTTTCTCCAGTTACCTATGCACACCATAACGTCTGGTAAAACAGCTTCATTCTTCACTTTGTAGAAGATGGTCCACTGAGGAAAAGAAAATCCTTAACTATGATTAATGGCTGCCTTTCAAAGGTTTACAACTTGCTCAGATTTTACTTTTACTGGCAATTGCCATTTTTGATCAAATCCTATGACAAACTTTCCAAGCAATTTTGTTTAATTTTTTTCCATAACCTATGAATTATAGACAGAGGTTCAAACCTCTGTCACAGAACAGTCAACTCTGAAATCTAATCATGTCAACATAAATGTCAATATTGTTACCGGTACTGCTTGGTAGTACTCCACACACTAGGATTATGGTTAACACAAAGGGGATAAAATAATCTGATATTTTATTTAAGTAATTATGACATATTTTTGATATTTGATTCTGAAACAATTGCAGAGCCCTATAACTAAAAACAAAGAAAAATATAACTGCTATTTACAGTGGCTCAGATCACTTTAATGGAATGCTACAGAATATAATGATCATATTCAGATAGTAATTTATCTGAAAAATAATCTGTGTGAATGAATCTGCAAGAAAATATACAGTATTTGCCCTGGACTTGTCAATGGAACAACTTGTGTGCTTAAAGTTAAGCACATATATAAGTGACTACAAGTTTGAGTCCCAAATTTGCTACAGCCAAATTGGGCTTGAGTTAAATGTGGCCTCTTCTACTATACAAAAGTTAACTTCATAAAAAGAGAGAGAGAAAGAGATGAAGAAAGGGGAAGAAGCTCAGTGAAAGCATTTCAACTGCTCTGGGTTCTGTTATGTTTTATGCTAGTCATAAAAAGTACAGTGCAGTACATCACATTATAAATTAAGAAAACAAAAAAAAAGTATATTCATGCATTAGGACCATTATAGAAAAGGTAGAAAAGTTTGGGATTTCTTTTAAGATTATTGAAAATTGGGCTTTAACCTGAAGAAAATAATTAAATGTAAGTAACGTATAGCTCATGTTTTACAATATACTGTATATTGATTTTCTTAGAGGAAAAAGACCTAACCTGGAAGAACACCCTGTATTCTGAGAATAATCTGAAATGCCAACCTACCATTTTTGTACTTCAAAATGTTTTCAGTTTTGATAACCAGGCACGACTGTTAAAAATACATGAGGTTGTTAAAAATACATGTTTACTTTAGTAGTTTATAATTCAAAGGGGTACTTTAGTGGGTGGAGCTGTAAATTGGCAAGTGGATTCCTGCCACAGCGGAGTAAACTGCAGCTCTGCAAGGATCTTTACTAAGAATAGATGTGGTCACAGTGATAATTAAAAAGGGCTTGGCCTGAAAGAAGCTTTGGTGGGGAACGATTAAAGCTATGGAGGTGGTTGCTGGCTACAGAAAAACTTCACTAAAAATTACATGGCATAGATTACCTTAAAAGGGTTACATTAAGATGAAAAAGATACAAAGTATAACTGATAGGCCATGGTTTCTATTTTTAGCAGAGCCAATGAAAGAAAGGGGCATTTGAAGTATTTATGCTAACAATAATTCAGAAGGCACAATTTTAGAGAAGAAAAAGATAACTTGTGTTGTGAGAAGATGTGGTGAGACTGTGGGAAGGCAGGGCCGGCTCACAACATTTTTGCACCTGAGGCGGGGAGCTCAAATGACGCCCCCATGCCCTCTCGCTTGGGCCAAAACTTTTAAAGGTCTCAATTCTGTTCCTTCTTCCTATTCTACTCCTCTCATGGTACTGCTCTGCTACCTACCCCAATAAAGGAGAACTAACTTAAAATGCCTTATTCAAAAATGTTAAGTAACACTTAACTTTCAAACGCCTGAACAGCAAATGTAACTTTTCTTGTCTGCATAGTAAACACTGGCATTTTTATCTGTTTGAATAATCAAAGTGGTGCTTTCTATGCTTTCTTGGTTGCAAAGATTTGAACTGCTTCCTCAAGGTCCAAGTCTGGGACAGCTCATGCTCTATTGAGATGGTTGCAAGGCCGACCAGCTTCTCCTGTGTCATTGTGGAGCACAGATGTGTTTTTATTAACTTCAGCTTGGAGAAGCTGCGTTCTCCACTGGAACGTTTGTTCTCCCGAGAGGACAAATAAGCAGGCTGGTAGCAGGGCCTGAGTGAGGGAAGATATCAGAGTCTTAAGGGCCTAACTGGCTCCTACTACTTCAGTTGACTGCCTGTTCTCCGCACGTGGGTTCAGGGAAGCAGCAGGAAACAGGAAGCTCCCTGAGAAGCTGGTGTTAATCAGTCCAGGCTCCTGGGGGTGCTAGAGAGGTACATAAGAGGCTCTTTCTCCACTCTCTCCCCAGAGCTCCTGCTGCTTTCTGTTATTCCCTCTCACCTTTTCTCCTGCCTGCCTGTTATGTCTCTTGTGCCCTCCTTCCTCCAGCACAGCACTCCACCACCTCTGTGCATCTAGAGCAGAGAGAATACATATGCACCAGGAGCAGACACAATTTTCTACACTCTGGGTCCTAGTGGTGCCCGCTCCCCCACTGCCTGGCACCTGAGGCAGCTGCCTCAGTTCGCCTCATGGTAAGTCCAGCCCTGTGGGAAGGTGTACACACCTGGAGGCATATTTTTTCTATCACTTTTCAAATGAACCAGATCAGAGATTAATTGCTTTGTGTTAATAGCTTTGTATCAAGCATTTGGTACAGTGTAACCTTTGAAAATAATAAAATGTGTGGAAGGTCAACCTCAGAGTTCTGAGATTCTGGGGTGGGTGGTTGGGGGGGAAATACCTTTTATGCAATCAGAATGTCAAAAGGTATCAGAGTTCTCTGGGCAGGAATAATTTATTCACCACTTAATAGGATGATATTCTTTTGGGCTACTTATAAGCCCCAAGAACCTTTGCAATGGGTCTCAAACTAGCCATGTGATGCTAAGATCCTGGGCTGCAAGTTGTGAATTCATTTTGGTGATGATGTAATCATTGCACCACTGATGGGTACTCTGAAGTTTATCACTAAGTGATCGTGCAGTTATGAGCTTTGGGATTAACCATGAACAAAAGAGTAAATATTCTAACCCAAAGTGCAAATCAGGATAGGTAGGGGGTTTACAATAAACATGCCCTCTGACTGCAGGAATTCCTTGCCAGTGAACGGCATCAATGGGGTTTATTTACCAGTATGGGCTCAGGGAGTGTGCAAGCTCCCTATACCTGTGGGGGAAGCTCCATCAGCAGAAGCATTCTTCAGTGGAGCTTTAAACTGACTGGAGCTCCTCAGGAGCCTCACCAACAAAAGCAGCCTGAAATTTGAGCTAAATCATTGCATCTACTTGGTGCTGTAGCCCAACCCCCTTCCCGTGTGGTTCTGCTTCTATTGTTGGTTGAACTGACTGGCTCTAGCTCTCCCACTAGGGGAAGGAATATAGCTGACTTTCTACTGTTACGCAGCAGCCTGGATTCTGCTAGTGGAGTAAGTCTGGCTCACTGTCTCTTACAAGCCCTTCCTCCCACTCTGCCCACCTCTCACCAGTTACTTCACGGAGAAAGCAGGAGCTGTTTCCTTCCACATGTAGTCACGCTCACCTTACTCATGCACCATCACTCCCCTGCTCAACCTGACCAAGACTATTTCAGCTCAGTCTCTGACAATTAAGTTTTCCTTTTCTTAAGGGGCAATTTTAACCTATCAACTTGCCTCTTGACCCCATTCTTTCTTGGCTTCTAACTTCCCTTGTTCCTTCTTATTCTCTTCCTAACCCACTTTAAAATTAGGAACTAAGTATTAAGCACAACACAATAATTTGTTATTCCCTGAGCAACTGAGAAGAGAAATTAATGGATGAGACAGGTGTTGAATCTGTGCCAGATATCTGCCAAGCAGTCTCTCCTTTCTACTGTACCTCCTATGATTATGGAGCAAAAGGCTTCCAAAGGAAAGTGGGTTGCCCATCCAATCAAACATGGAAAGGGAATTGGGGGACTTTTCTCAAAAATGAACAGATTAATCCAGACCATTTGAAATGTTCTCCTTCTTCTAGATGTCCCACAAGAGATCATGCACAAATTCTAAGGCAGCAAATTGGTGGTTTCTTAGCCAGGGAAGAGATTGTAGAGGGCAATATTAGACAGATGGCTCTACTAATAATTCTGAAATTATGCTAGATTCTAGCAGCTTCTCTTGCAACTCTTCACATTCCAAGCAAAGGAAAGATGATGGGGAATGCCCTTTTGAAAAGGAAAGTCTTCAGGAGGAAGACAATTTTCCATAGATATATAGCTCTATGGGGGACTTCCAGAAAAATCAGAAAACAGGAGATTGGAGACATTTATTTGCAAGTTCCCTTGTAGGGAAGACTCAGTAACAGGTGCCTTTGCAAAAAAGTGCATATATGGGGACTAATTTCTTTCCTTTATTCCCTCTGCTGCAAAATGCAGTAGTGAAGATTTTAGTGGAAGTTATGGTGAACTGGATATTAGTAGTCCCTTTTAAAACTTATCTGGAGATCCAGATCTTGGTTTCAGGCACTAATAAGAATACTAATGGACTATGCAAGAGAATTGGGAAGGCTTGAGAGCTAGTAACATATCACATCAGGCTGATGACTCAGCTGTAAGGAACTCAGTGGAGATCATATCTCATATGTCTTCTATCAAGAAATTCCTTGAGGAGGCAGGTTTACAGAGGGAAGCTATTAAGTTTTCTATTATCTCTCTGGAAAGTTTCCATGAATATATCTTACAACAGAATTTAAAGCAGCTTTATGCCATGGATAGGAAACAGAGATAAAAGATCTTCTATCAACCTTAAACTACTAGTAATAGGCTATTTGGCAGACAGGATTAAAGAGGGTAGGGCTCCAAGTAGCCTTAAAATTTATGCTTCTGCTTTAAATTCTGTTCTTCCAGACATTAACAAATCGAAAGCATATGATATTATGAGCATCTTCTACTTCAAATCCTGACTTTCCCAAATACAGTGAAAAATGAGACATTGGTGCATTACTTTCCCTTTTATCAGAGATCAATAATTGCAAGACTAGTGACTGAGTGCTTATTGGCTTCTTTTGGACTAGCAGACTCAAAACTCCACCTGGTTAGAATTTCAGAACCTTAATTAAGGGACACTGTGCATAGATATGAAATGCAACTCATTTCCCAACTTACTGTGTCTAGATTGTTCTAGATAATTCTAAAAAACCAAACAGTTTAAATTTTATTGTGTTAACAAATATACACAGAAAGGTACAGAGTACGGAGGAAAGACAACTCTTCTGAATGACACTGTCCCTTTAAGGGGTTGTTTCTCCTCCCAGTCCCAAACAAATCTATCAGGTTGATTAAAGAGACTTGGGTTCATGGATCACATATTAACAATCCTTGGATGGAAGCTACAGTGAAACGTAATTTAAGAAAAAAAATCCCATTCATCATGTGGAGTTACTAGTACAAATATAGTGATTAAAAAACATGGATGCTTCAGTACTATCAAGAGCATAATGTAACAGTGTAAGTGTCCTTGACCTTGATTTAGCAGGGAACTTAAGCGTGAGAGAATAGTCCCAATGACATTGATGGGACAGCGGGACTACTCACATGCTCAAAGTTATGTACAGATTAAGTACCATGCTGAATCAGCCTTTAGGTTGTATTGGCACAAACTGTTTATAAGTCAGATGTCTCATCCAGAATGTCAAATCCTATAGTATGCAGAATGAATGGCTTTGTATTAAAAATTAAAAAAACTATAGTGAAATATATTTTTACTAGAGAAGCTTTTTAATACAGAATAGTGTAGACCTGACCAATATTGCAGCCTTATTTTTCTCATCATTATACACACAACACAAACTGTTTGTGTTCTTACATAGCTTAAATCTCTTTATCACTTTCTGCTGGATGAACTCATCTTTGAAAAGGATGTTCAAACTGACATGAAGAATGTCTGATCACTTTTGCTACTCTATATGAGCTCAGAGCAGCAGAAAGGGAAGGTTCCCACTTGTTAAAGCTCCAACAAAAGAGTATTATAAGAGACAGATATTCGTGACCACGTAAGCAAGTACAGTACCAATGAGCTCATATTGCTGCTTGACAATTCTTCTGTAACCTTTTGTAACAACCACCAGAAAGAAGTTCGATGCAACCAGCTTTCTCTCTTTTGAAGTGATACAGCTGCAGTTGAACATGTAAAGATTTGTCTGGGGAAAAAAAAATCAAAAGCTTATTTGAAAACTACGTGGGCACTTATGTTAGCAGCTTTGTCATGTGCCTCTAAAGATGAAAATGACAGTAAAAGCTACATATAACAACATTCTAAAAGACCTGTTTGATAGAGATTTAAGATATACATATAGGAAATGAAGAATCGGGCTCTCTCTAAAGAATGGTGTAGGCTCTGTCATCATTTTCGTGTGTGTGGGGGGGCAAATAAAATAATTTAAAGGATAAGAGACCCCAAACTCCATCGGTTCAACATAGCTCTGCTAAGGAAATCTGTAGTGTAACAGACTGCTTTCTATATAGTAAAATAAGCACAAATAATTAAATTGGCAGTATTAACAATGTTGCTAAAAATATCTGCAGTAATCTGGTGCGAATTTTAAGTAATTAACTAGTTAGAAAAATAAAAGAAATCAGTCTCTTTCTTCATAAAAGGAATAAGCCCAGTTGAGAAAGAAAACAAATTATGCTTGGGGCTAGCCACCCTATTTCAACGGTGGGGGAAAAAAACCCAACCATTCTGAACAGCCACAAAATGTCATCACGATCAGGAAAACACAGTTGTCATTGTAAGAGGGACTTCAGACTCCAAAATGGTCCTGTCGGAAGACTCTGGAATTGTGAAGATTATAAAGTGAATTTTAAAAACATACAGCTTTCATTTCATAAATTGAGTTAGATCAAATTTACTGAGCCAAGTCCTAAATTTCTTCTATCTACAGTAACCTATCTAAGCGGTTACACTGAACTCCTCAAGTTAAGCACTATAAATTAAGGGGAATTTTGCCTGAGTACAGACAGGATTCAGCTCACTGGGATGCAAATGGGAAGGTTATGTCTCAGGACACTATGCTGCATATTTGTAGAACCAGTGATAAGCCATCTTGGACGCTGAAGGTTTCCTCCTGCTTAAGAAAGAACCAGCAGCTCTGTGGATGGGTTGGATCCAAGGTAATAAACTCAGTATTTGTATGATTTGATTTGTTACATGGTCAAGAGTGTCCTTAAAAGCTGCTTATAAAATTAAGTTTTCTTCCACAGTGCATTGATGGTGGCTGCATATCATGAGGTTGAGTACAATATATTACACAAGCATGACATCATTTCAGTGCTATGACTAAATGACATGAATGTCAACTTTGCCACTAGCAGCATGAGAAAAAAGCCAATGTATGTGCCTCATAATAAGAGAACTACAAATAAAGAGAAAATATTTGAATTCTGTAATGTGAAAATAAAGATCACTAGCTGCTGTGTATGCTGAAAAACAAGGAGACACCAAGCCATAAAGGTACCTTCTAAACTACAAGATGTAGACATGTTAATGGTAACACATAGCTAATGCTTCATAAAGAAATAAAATCCTTTTTGGGTTGTCATCCCCTCGGGAGCTCGGGATGTTCCCTTTCAGTGTGGAGGCAGCATGCACTTACGACTGAGCAGACATATGACGTATGTGACCTAGCAGTATTATCCAGTTGGATCCAGCAATTGTTTAAATCATTTGGAAGCAATAAAAGAGCACAATCAAGAACTGTGCTGTCTTATTTTCAAAAAAGGGCAGATTTGGGGAACATTCTGATGGCTGGCAATGTACCATATGCGTCCTAACATCTCTGAACACTCTCCATTTGTCCATATTTTCCTGTAAATAAAATGCTCAGAACTGAACATTATATTCTGGGTGTGCTACACTGGAGTCATACAGACCTTTCATTTCCTGGGCTGTTGTTCCTTTATGTATGCAGCCTAAAACTGCATTGGCCTTTGTTGCTCTCATTTGACATTACAGACTATGTCTGACTTGCTGTCACTATCACCAATAAATTTCTCCTACTGAATATCTGTTTATCCAGATGTATTAGTTCAACCATGCAGAAAGTTACTCACTTGCCTGGGGTTAGTAATTTTTTGACAGGCAAGTTATCAACATGAAGATAGGCGAATATACTTTGTTCTTCTGTGTAGTAAATACACAGATTGTCTGCAGCCTGCCAATTCACAATCCCATAATATCTCTGAGGCAACTACATATATTTCTATCTGTCTTTTAATACCATTTAGCAGTTGGAAATAAGGGGGAAGGATCTAGCACCATGTGATCAACCAGCTCCCTGCAGACCACAAAGTGCTCCACAGAACACAATTTAAGAACCTCTGACCTGCAAGGCATAACGTACATACATGCTGGCTGACTTTTATACATTCAGATTTTCCAAGTGTTCCCTTATGGCTCCCCATTCTTTGTGAACAGTTATTTTTACAAGGGTTTCCTCATTTCTGAACCGTCAAAACTTACTTTATTTTTTGTAGTTGAATACAGATTTAAACAAGGAGTTCAGTACCTTAGGTATTTGAGTCAACACTGGACACCACTTACTAATGGGCCTATTTTTTCCTCCTCTAGTATTTATCCTCCTGATGTGTTTATAAAAGATGTTATTTTCTTTGCTTAGCATTAACATATCCTGGCCTTCAACTAAATAATACTTAAGCACAGTCAGAGTATCGACTGGTAACTTAGTAGTCTCAGCCAAACTCATAGTGCTTTCTAGTTGCAGCTACCTATAGTAGGAGCATCCAAGTATGTGGGTAAAAGGGCTGAATAGCTATGGTCTCTTAAGCTTCAATCCTGTAAATACTTTTATGTTCAACTTTATACAAAAACAATGGTCCCACAGACTCAATCTTGCACAAGCTTAACTTGACACATATAAGTAATTCCATTGGCTTCAACACGCATAAAGTTAAGTGCATGCATAAGAATTTGAAAGATAAGGGCCTTAGTGATTCCATAATTTCTTTTCTCAGTTCACAAGTAAAAAAAGATATATTTTTCTAACTGCCAGCCCAGCAACCTCAACCTGATATCTCAGTGGCTTAGTGTTTTCTGAGCAGTGCATCACCAACAATCAGCCTCAGACACAACTGAGGTGTATTATACTCATGGGATACTTGAAGCATACAAACTTGCGTACTACATTGAGGTAAAGATTCTGCCTCTGAAACTGTCACCAATTCCACTAATCCATGTAGCCAGCTATGGGAGGTAAGGTATAGCTATGGATAGAGCTCTGCATGGATTCAAAAATGTGAATCCGCATCCGAACCACATCCGCCAGGATCAACCTGCGATCCGACCCACAATCCACTAGCCAAAGTTTACTTCTACCCGCATCCGCAAGCCGTCTCAGGGGCGGGAAGGAGCTGAGATGAGCGAGGGGGGGGGGCAATCTTGCACGAAGTGGCAGCGTGAGGGTAGGGACTGGGGGTAAGGGGCGGTGCAGGGGTGGGGTCTTGAGGAGAAGAGGCTGTGTGGAGGGGGGGCTGAGCTGCTGGATGGCGAGCAGGTGCTGGACAGCCCCAATTCCGATCTGCCGCCCAGCCCCAGCCATTGGCTGTTGCCACCGGCCCAGAGCATATTGCACCCCCTGGTTGCCCGAGCTGGATGCCATGGGACAGGCACCGGTAGGATAAGAAGATGGTCCGATTTTATAGGGACAGTCCTGATATTCAGGGCTTTTTCTTATATAGACATCTATTACCCTACACACTCTGTCCTAATTTGTCATACTGGTCACCCTAGGTGCTGCCATGTGACAAAAGGCGCCAGAGTCCAGCTGCTGCTGCTCAACATGTACTGCCAGGTATGGGGCCTGCCGCCCTGGGGGACATGAGGGCAGGACGGGGTCCAGGAGGCCCCAGCTTAGATTCCCCACCCCCGACGTGAGGGTCTGTCCTCCCTGCGTGGACCCAGCCTGAGAGGACGAGAATAGGCTCCCAGGTCTTCTCGCCTGCTCCTGCTTCTCCCATGGCACTGACTTTCATCCTGCCACTCCCTGAGCCATCAGCCAGGCAGCCCGGCTCCTTGGTCTCTCCATCCCCTGCCAGGCACTGACTCTCTCCCTTTCCCTCTTCCTCTCTCTTCCCCCCTCACGCTCCCAGCCCAGGCAGCGTATTTATCCATCCCTATTTAAAGTGCTCTGGGCTCTGTCGGAAATCAGATGACCTTTTCCTGGACGTATTTCTTGGCTTAATAGCTCCTGGTGGGTGGGGGAGGGAGGGAGGGGTCGCTGCTCCTGCCACGAAGGGGACTCGGGACCGGGCTGCGTTTTATAAGCTGCCCAGCAGGCGCTGAGAAGAAGCAAAGTGTCTCCAAAACGGTTTGGGAGTTGGCTGGGCGCGGCTCAGCTTGGCTCGGCCCTGTGCAAACGCGTATCTGTCTCCACTCCAGATCCAGACAGCCCTGTAAGGTTGTATCTGCATCTGCTCAACTACCCGCAAAAATGGTCTACCGATATGAAGCGGATAGCCGCGTATTTACAGGGCTCTAATTATTGCATTAAGGTAAAGACAAAAGGTTCAGGTATTTCTGATTTCCTGGATAGCAGATAGGTTAGCAGATAGGTTAAAAGCAATTTACTGGAAATTCTTAAACCATTTATCAAATAAGAAGCCTACACTTACTACAGTGACCTTCATGTGGTTTAATTGGACTCTGCTAGGCTTTTAAAAGTAAACTTGGTACTGGATTCAAGGTTTTACTTCTGCATATCTTGATGTTTCTTCATTCATGATTTTTTAAAAAGGTTATGATGGTTCAGTATCACTAAACAGGTAAATTCTGAATGGTGGAGGAAAATATTAAACCTAATCAAAAGAAAATTTAGTGCTAGTTTAAGGCAGGCAACCAAAAAGTTGTAATAGAAAGTACTGTGCTCGTGACACAATAATCAAATATACTTAAATAGTTTTCTTTAAAAAAAAAAAAAAACACGTAGAGTGTAAACCAACAGAATACTACTTCATATACCATTAGCTTGTTGATATGGATACCTAATTGCAAAATAATAAAAAAAAACACTGATGCACCAATAAATATTTCATTGCTAGTAGTCTGTTATATATTGAGAAAAGATTATAGTTAAAACATGTGCATGTAAAACAAAATAAGAAACGTCAGTTATATTTTTATATAAAAAGGACATTTATAGGATATTTAATATACATTTAAAATTTATATATTGAGATGTTTAGATGTTATCTGAAACTGTTATCCTTTAAAAACTATATCACAATTCTGTAAGAATATTTTATATTATGGCTATAGAAAACCAATTTACATAATCAGGATTTTCCTTCATTCTGGCCCCAGTTTGGCTAGGTACTTAGGCATGTGGTTTGTTTTAGGCACATGAGTAATCCCATTGACTTCAAATGAATTACTAATGTGCTTAATATTAGGGATATTCTTAAATACCTTGTTGAATTGGGGCCATTATCAGGAGGATTGTCACCACATTTAGTGCCTCCATATAATAATTTGAATGGATTTTCTTTCAATTATAAATTACACTTACAAAGTATTAAGAATAGTATTTCTATTACTATCATGGTAGCTGGAATGCAAATTGAATCCAGTGAGAGTTTTACAGCAACGGAAGTACAGTGAATAACAGGAATGCATATCTTTCATGGAGATTGCGCAGTTTTTCCCTCACTATTGTTCAAGAAATGCGGATTAGTAATGCCATGTAAACATTCAGAACATGATTAGACAGTGTATACACATCAGGGTAGCCTCAATTCTGAAAAACTTGGGAGTGAGAGTTTTGCTATGAAGCCCTAATGACACAGGGTTCAATCCAGCAAAGTGTCCTCAACTTCCATTGACTTCACTGAGAGTTAAGGACACCCAATAAGGACAGAATCTTGTCAGGTGCTATTTAAAGTATTCTAAATTAAAGAAATCAGCCAAACATTGTTACATATGAGTTTTTCAAGAACTGTACATAATTGTGGATGCGGTGGTTCTGGTTTTCTGATTTTTGTAGATTGTGCTCTAATTCTTTCAAACATACTTCCTGATGTTTCTCACTCTAAAGAAAAAGAGAGAAAGGGGATGCAAGTTAGAAATAAAATACAAAATAAAAATACAGTAAGACTAGCACTTCAAGTTTATAACCCTGTCTGTCATTCCCTAAAATTTTAGCCAACTCCACACAAACGCAAGACCTTCAAAATGATCCCAAAAGCTTGAACCTATACACTATATCTCCTGAGCCCAAATTGATCTGTTTGTATAACTTTATACTCTTAAAAAAGGACACTAGTCCTGGGATATCCTTTACAGCAACTGTCAAACGTTTTGCATTTCCATCATTAAACATTTGTGGCACCTTAATTCCAATACGAACTCAAAACTCGCATGCTTATTTTTTTAATGAGAACGTCTGTTACTGATCTTTAATGCAGCCTGATTTTTGTTGCCTATGTTACCCTTTAAAATAAAGGGTGAATGATAACACCGTTTACTTGTTTATTAGATCCATACACGGTAAATCGCAGATTATTGTTTATGTAACAAATTACCATTTTTTGGATTCTCTTTTATGCCTATCATAACACGATTTCAGATGTGAGTTACTTAAAATAACATTTTTCTTAAATTTTTTAGTCAATTATAACATTTAGATTTAATTCTAACATTAGATGAAATAATCAGGTTAAAATGAGCTAGAGAAAAAATTACCTTCTTGAGCCCTCCCCTGTTTCCAGCATCATTCTAACAGGAATAGAACAATTTGATTTTTGTTTTTCCTTTCCATATATATTCCCAATTTTATGGGTATGTAACTGGAGAAGGTGAGCAATGTATACATTTTGTGTTTGTTCAGAATAAACCTCCCCTCAGGCATAAATAATTCTCTTTTCATATTTATTTTGAACTGGCGCCTAAATACTTCTAGAATGAAAACCACTGAAAAATGTACTACAGACCTGATACAAAGGTATCAGAGAGATTCTGCTAAAAAATAATAGCAATGACTTGTAGTCCTTATCTAAAAGGTTTCAGACCCAGGTGGGAGATTTGGAAGTGGAGTTGCAAGATAAAATAATTTAGAATGCATGGGAAAGTCTCTGGTCATGTGACTCAAATTCTTTTATAAAGCTAAGTGAGTTGTAATAAATCCATGCTTTGAGGCCTGACTACGTTCCCATTGACCTCAATGTCAGAACTCCCACTGGTTTCAACAGAAGCAGGATCAGGCTCATAAAAATGAAGACGTCCATAGGTATCATGGATAGATTTTTAGAGGTACCTTTCAAAATGGGAAAAAACAAAAAAGGGAACAAGAACACCCTGCCCAAAATAGAAATGCCAAAGGGGGGGGGGAGGAAGAGGAGGAACACTGACAATGTTGGAAATAAGTTATAAAAACAGCTAACAGAACATCTTGAATATCCTTATTTGAAGCAGCCACAAAAGAAACTCATGTCTTCCTTGTTAACACTCAGGTAGGGGGCTGAAATCTGTGGTCCTCTCCCATGGGTGGATATACCCCCCTCTGTTGGGGAGTGATATCTTTTCTCACTCAGGAGGTTCCCCTGGAATTATTCTACTAATGCTTTCTTCCAGCCTCAAAGTGGCACAGGGTCATCCCTGTGCCTTCACACTTGGCTCTATAATCATCCCATGCCCCTCAGAATATTTGGCTGTGTAGTTCCAACACTACTCTCATGGGCTCCCCACAGATTCAGCATTAATTTGCTTGCCAAAATCCTATATATTTCCAGGAGATCTGATACTATTTCTGCAATTGCCCCTCTGGATCATGCCTTCACAGCTATAGATCCTTGACTCCTGTAGAGGGGATCAGGAAAGGGACAGAATGATCCCATTCCAAGGCCGAGGTCTGTCAGATACCACTTACTCTAGCCACTGAGGCAGAGGAGTCAATATAGCCCTCAATTCTTACTCAGGTAAACTTATACTGACTTCACTGGCTAATCTGACCAATGTCCAGCTCAGCTGTTTGAACCATGTACCAGGTGGAGATTTGTTCCTTCATTTCTCCATGCTATTGGGAAAAAAAGATACACAGCAAGAGAAAACAAAAGCAGAAGAGAGTAAAAACATAAGGCTATGGGAAAACAATTATGCATTGCTTCATAGAAAATCCTTTACGAACTAGAGTCCACAAACAAACAAACAAAGAAAAAAACAAACAACAAAGTCATTTGAAATGTTAAACACTCCCCTATTCTAGTGCAGGGGTCAGCAACCTTTCAGAAGTGGTGTGCCAAGTCTTCATTTATTCAATTTAAATTAAGGTTTTGCGTGCCAGTAATACATTTTAATGTTTTTAGAAGGTCTCTTTCTATAAGTCTATAATATATAACCAAACTATTGTTGTATGTAAAGTAAATAAGGTTTTTAAAATGTTTAAGAAGCTTCAATTAAATTAAAATGCAGAGCCCCCTGTACCGGTGGCCAGAACCCGGGCAGTGTGAGTGCCACTGAAGATCAGCTATATAGTGGAATCCTGATTAATTGGGACTGAGGCCACATTGCATAATCAAAAATTTGGATAAATCAGGAGAATGGGCGAGGCTCCAACTGTCTGCTCCAGAAGTGGCAGGGCTGACAACCCAAACCCCGCTACCCAGTTCAGTTAATATGGAGAGCCAAATAATGGAGGTGTGGACAAATGGGGTTCTATTGCATTGTTTTGTAAGAATAACATACATGCCTCTATAAGCTGCTTATGGATATTTTTAGTAAAAGTAATGGACAAGTCACGGGCCATAAACAAAAATTCACTGGTACCACTGCTCAGGCCGTCTGCGGGGCCAGCGGCATCAGCTACTGGTTGGGCAGTCCCCAGGGCCAGCAGCTGGGGGATGCCAAGCAGCAGCTGGTGCAGCTGGCCCCTGGACTACCCAGCAGCAGCCGGTGTGGCTGACTGCAGAACTGCCCGAGCAGCAGGCTGTGGGGACGCTCCAGCAGTGGCCAGTGTGGCTGCCCTGGTGCTGCCAGCAACAGAGTAGGAAGCTCCTACTCCCTCTGAGTCTGAGCCTGAGCCTGAGCCTGATCTCCCACTTAATCTCCTCCCCACCCCCTTTTCTCTCACTTTCTTCCAGCCTTATAGCTCCTGCTAATGAGGCTAGCAAGTGTGGTCAGTTATCAGGCAAAGATAGGGAGGTTCACCCAGCCCCAATCAGGGAGAATGTATTGGGGCTGTAGTAGCAGGAGCTGATTAAGGGCTTCTGTGGCAGCACCCTGCCACAGGTAGAAAAGGGTGTCAGCAGACTGAAGCTGACACCAAGACCCACACCAAGAGACAGAGATGCTGTGCAGGGCAGGCTGCTTCTCCCTGCCAGGGAGGGAGTTAGCTGGGCTGATTAGTATTTGTACCTTAAACTTTCCTTGGCAGCCTTTGTAAGTAAGACTCATGAGTGTAGGTCTTTTATTGTTTCTACCCTGTATTCTAGTGCTTTGTACTTTTGAGGAACAAACAAATAATGCTTCATTTGGAAGACACTTTCTATGTCACTGCAAACTTACATTACTACATTTCCCTGAAGGAAACCTCTTACAGGTACCAAAAGCGAGTTGGGCCTGTGTGATTACTATGCTTGGTAAAAAGGGGTTGCAGCCCAGAGATCCAGTTTAGGAATTGTTGGACCAAGTGGTTCTACCTGGAGCGAGGTGCAGAAAGCCAGACCTGTCACCTAAAGGGTGTATTTGAGAGGAACTAAAATAAGTTAAAGGTGCAGCTTGCCCTGTAGCCATGACAGGATTAGCAGCTTCCACAGAAAAATCTTAAACTCTCAAGAATCCAGCCCTCAAAGAGCCAGCAAAGAGTCAACATTACTCCTGGGGGGGAATTCTCCGCCACTGCACGTGCACAGAATTCATGTACCCAACAGATTTCTTTGCTTCCGTGCAGAAAAATGACTTCTGATAGGGAAGCCGCAAGAACAGTCATGCACCCCTCCCCAGCAGCCCAGGTGTGTCGTTTTGGGTGCCTGGAGTAGCTGGCGGAGAGGTAAATCGCTGCTGGGAGGGGGTATTTGGGGACCTACTGGCCATTGGCTCCTACCAGAGCCGGGCTTAGCTGCTAGCCTTGGCTGGGCTGGGGGAGGACGGGACTTACTCTTCCTCCCAAGGAGAAGCCATGTCCAGGTCAGATAGGAACCTCCCCCAGCTATAGAAAGCTCCACCCTCTGGCTTCCTGCCCCCATCACTCCTCAGCCATGGGGGGAGGGGTGATTGTACAGGGAGCTGCTCCCCCATCCATGCAACTCCCATGCATCCAGACCCCCCATACCCAGATTTCCCTGCCAAGCCCCACTCCTCCCCTATCTGGCTCACATACCGAGCCCCTCCTCCCTGGCTCCGGACTCCCAACCCTGTACCCAGACCCCACCCCCGCTGAGACCCCTCTACACTTAAACCCCACCTTGATGAGCCCCCCCTACACCTGGACCTGCACTCCACCAAGCCCCACTCCCCCAACACCTGGATCCCCTTGCTCAGACCCTGCCGCCAAACCCTATCCCCCCACACCCAGACCCCCCTTGCTGAGCCCTAACTACCTTCATCTTGACCCTGACTACACAAGGATGAACAGGGAGCCAAAAAAAAAGCTAACTTTGTTCTCTGTCTCAAACTTGGAAATCTCTAACAGACTTCACAGAAATATCCAAAGTAGCATAAGAAACTAAATTTTCCCTGCAATACTGCTTATCTTTGTCAGCAATGTGCCTTTCCATTCTTATTGTATCATTTCTATCCATTGTAAATTGTTTTTTATTTTATTAGAATTGTTTTGATGTGTCTTTAATTATGTGATAATGGCCATCAGTTTTGGGCTCCCCCCCGCACAAGCTTCTAGAGAGTTTAAAAAACGTCCTGTGAATCTTAAACCAGAGTTCATGCTAGAAGGAGAAAAAGACCAGTTCAGAATGTAAGAAGTATCCCTGGCTCTAGGTGATCAGGTGTAGCCAGAGTTCCTTTTGACCATATACCACCTTCAATTTAGCTGGAATTCATCTCTTCCCCCCGCCCTGCACAAAAAAAATGTCTATGAAGATTTATGTAATGTTCATCCATCTCATGAAGGATATGAGAGAAAAATGAATTTTTTTTTAAATTAAGGGGGAAATGTTTGTTACCTTTGTGGTGTTTATGTGGCCGTTGGCCGAAAATACCATTTCATCAACATTCTTCTCAGAGATAAGAAACATCTCTTTCAGGAGAGCTTCGACCTCCCCTTCTCTGACCAAAGGTTACTTGAGATTTTTAATCATACAAATTAATCAGTCAGAGAGAATAATTTCTTTCTAAGCAAAAGATTTAATAAATATGATTAATTAGACACAGTCCAATTCAATCTCCAACTTTACTGAACTCTGGGGGGAAAAAAGACAAGACAATCCATTCTGCTTGTAGTAGTAAAAGTTTGCTCTGAACATCTGTCTGAAGTAGACCTAAATGAAAGGACACCAAAGGCCCAATTCTGATTTGACACCACTTTTACACTAGTGTATCTAACGACTACAGTTAAGTTAAACCTGATGTACTGCAGGGTCAGAATCAGGCCCCGGGTCTCTGAAAACTTATGTATCTCTTTGTGTACTGTTGTCTCTAGCCAGATGCCATGAACTCAAGGGCCAACATTTTCTATTTGGATACCTAAAGTTAAGCACCTGGGATGCAATTTTCAAAGAGTAGAGGATTTAGACATGCCTTCCATTAACAATAATGGAAAATGTGTTGAAATCCCCAAGACTGCTTTGAAAATCTCCACCTAAATTCATACTTTGGCACCTAAATAGCTAGCCTGACTTTCAAAAGGTGCCAAGCCCACAATACCTTCTTGAAATGGGGCCCTGATAGGGTAAGTACCAATGTGCCACACCTAGGATCTGCAAGTGCTTGAAACCTTTGAAAATCAGGGCACTTATTTAGATTCCTATATAAGGCTATGGGTGCCTAACTTTAAGCACTCATGTTTGAAAATTTTTGCACAGATTCCTGGTAAGATCAGATTCTTTTACCAGCTCAGAAATATATTTATCCACTTCACTAAGTAGGTATGGACTTGCTACCAATTTGTTTGTGCCCAGGTGAGCCTTTAGAATAAGGAGTAGCCCTAAGGGAGGTTACTAAGGGGTCTTAGCAGAGTAGACAATCCTGCACTAATGTAGGAAGATGGATTAACTATCCTAGAGATCTTTTCCTAACCTGTCATCTATAATTCTGTGCACAAAATATGCAGTCTTTCTGATAGCTTTATGCTTAACTGAATTATGTGAACTGACTTTTTGCCCCAAACTATGTACAAATTCATTTAGAAATATATTCATATATTTAAAATACTTTAGCATATGTAGAGATTAAATTAACTAAGAAGTTTATGATCAGTGTTAGTAAAGACCACACCACACGATCCATTGTCTACAGCCAAGCTCTAAGATACAACCGCATTTGCTCCAACCCCTCAGACAGAGAAAACACCTACAAGATCTCTATCAAGCGTTCTTACAACTACAATACCCACCTGCTGAAGTGAAGAAACAAATTGAGAGCCAGAAGAGTACCCAGAAGTCACCTACTACAGGACAGGCCTAACAAAGAAAGTAACAGAACGCCACTAGCCGTCACCTTCAGCCCCCAACTAAAACCTCTCCAGCGCATCATCAAAGATTTACAACCTTGGGGGGGGGGGGGGTAGGGATAGCCCAGTGGTTTGAGCATTGGCCTGCTAAACCTCAGGTTGTGAGTTCAATCCTTAAGGGGGCCGTTTAGGGCTCTGGGCCAAAAACTGGGGATTGAGCAGGGGGTTGGACTAGATGACCTCCTTAGGTCCCTTCCAACCCTAATATTCTATGATTTTATCCTGCAGGACGATCCCTCACTCTCAAGGATCTTGGGAGACAGGACAGTCCTCGCTTACAAACAGCCCCCCAACCTGAAGCAAATACTCACCAGCAACCACACACCACACAACAAAAAACACTAACCCAGGAACCTATCCTTGCAACGAAGACCATTGCCAAATCTGTCCACATATCTATTCAAGGGACACCATCATAGGATTAATCACATCAACCACACTATCAGAGGCTCATTCACCTGCACATCTACCAATGTGATATATGCCATCATGTGCCAGCAATGCCCCTCTCCCATGTACATTGGCCAAACTGGACAGTCTCTACCCAAAAGAATAAATGGACACAAATCAGATGTCAAGAATTATAACATTCAAAAACCAGTCAGAGAACTCTTCAACCTCCCTGGACACTCAATTATAGACCTAAAACTCGCAATTATTCACCAAAAAAACCTGCAAAAACAGACTCCAATGAGAAACTGCAGAACTGGAATTAATCTGCAAACTGGACACCATTAAATTAGGCTTGAATAAAGACTGGGAGTGGATGAGTCATTACACTAACTAAAAACTATTTCCCCATGCTAATTTTCTCCCTACTGTTACTCACACCTTCTTGTCAACTGTTTGAAATGGGCCATCTTGATTATCACTACAAAAGTTATTTTTCTCCTGCTGATAATAGCCCACCTTAACTGATTGGTATCGTTAAGAGTTGGTATAGCAACCCCCATTTTTTCATGTTATATCTATATCTTCCTACTGTATTTTCCACTGCATGCATCTGATGAAGTAGGCTTTGGCCCACAAAAGCTTATGCTCAAATAAATTTGTTAGTCTCTAAGGTGCCACAAGTACTCCTCATTCTTTCTGCTGATACAGACTAACATGGCTACCACTCTCAAACCTGTCAGGAAAGAGATAGATACTCACATTGTTTAATTTGCAGACAAGTCGCTTTTGCTCCTCTCGTCTCTCTCTCAATTCAGTTTCCAGAGCCAATATTTTTGTCTGAAGAGCTCTCTCCTTGGATGAATTTTTTTCCACCACTTCAGACTCCTGTGATGTAATGAAAGAACAAAAAGCTATATACACCTCTACCCCAATATAACGCGACCCAATAGAACACAAATTCAGATCTAACACAGTAAAGCAGTGCTCTGGGGTGTGGGTCTGTGTGCTCTGGCAGATCAGCGCGTCTGGCTCCGACACGCTGCTCTAAACGGCATGTTAAGGGTGCCGGGCTGGGGCTGAGGGGTTGGATAAGGGGCAGAGGGGGTTGGATGGTTCGGAGGTTCTGGGGGTGGGGCGGTCAAGGGATAGGGAACAGGGGGCATTGGATAGGGCGTGGGAGTCCCGGGGGGCCTGTCAGGGGACGGGGGTGTGGATAGGGGTAGGGGCAGTCAGGGGACAGGGAGCAGGGGGGTTGGGTAGGGGGTGGGGGTCTCTGGAGGGGGGGTTATAGGCGGGGGGTCTCTGGAGGGGGTAGTCAGGGGACAAGGAGCGGGGGGGTTGGATGGGTCGGGGGTTCTGAGGTGTCAGTCAGGGTGGGAAGTGACTTAATAACGGAAATGCTCGAAGCCAAAGCAAGTTCGATATAACGTGGTTTCATCTATAACGCGGTAAGATTTTTTGGCTCCCGAGGACCATGTTATATCGAGGTAGAGATGTAGTTACATATAGACCTGCATTTGAAGCCCAAAACAACAAATAATTATTTTAAACTATTTTATGCTACAATTGATTGTCTCTTCCATATTTGCTGGTTATAATCCTCCCTCTATTCCCCAGCAATTATCTTGAGCACACATGGAATACATTCTGATTTAAAATTAAATAAGTTGTCTCATAGGAAAATACTGTCCGAATGATTAATGGGGGGGAAAAAAAAGTCTGACTCATCTGTGAATCTGTCCTGAACTGAGACTTATTCAGAATATGTCAGTATTACTAGAATATGAGAACAATCATACAACTGTAGGTTCTACTTTACTTATAGGTAATTTAATGGGGACATTATCACTTCAGATATATATTTTCTGATTGTATTGCAATAGTTACTTGTGATGTAAGTTCCAACACTTCTTCACCTATTTGTTTTATTGCTTGAAATCTATCTTTTCTGTTCATGACCACACAAAAACTTGTACATTTTGTGTGTGGAAAGCCCTCTTCTAACATTAGAAAGACTCAGTATCAAAGTCCTAGTGGGCTGCACATTCAAAAGGAAAATGAAAAAAGGCAAGCTAAAGCTTTTGATCAGAAACTCTGTCACTTCTGCACATTTAAATATTGGATGGTTGAAGCTCTTCATGTTGTTTGAAGTAAAGAATTCCTTTGTATAAAGATGGACAAAATCCCGGCCCCATTGAAGTCAATGGGAGTTTTGCCATCAGTTTCAACAGGGTTAGGAAATCCAAAGTTCTTTGTATTTATTCAGGCAAACTCCCACTGACCTATTTTTCCACACGGCCCCCTACATATGGAATGATCTACCTTTCTTGATTTGTCTGACCATCACACCTCCTCAAGCCCATTGTTCTTTTCCAGGTTTTTCTTTATTTGAAAATGGGAAAAACTGCAATCAAATTTAGAAACATATTACACCATATATACCTTTTTTCTGCCTTCTTCCAAAGCAGCCTCCAACTGTCTGGCTAAAGCATCATATTCTGCTAATTTCTCTTTAAGCTGCAATTCACTCTGCTGAAGACTCTCCTCTTGGTTTGTCAGCTGATGTGCAAGTTCTTCATTTTGTACTTCCATCTTTTCTAGCTGTCTTTATGCAAAACAGATACACACATGAAATTTGATGAAGAGGAGAAAAATGTAAAAGTGAGTACTAGTCAGATATCACATTTACCTTTTAAGATATTCATATTTCTTCTTAATGTTACAATTTTCCTCTTCCAAAGAATGGTTTCTCAAGAACCTGTTGTCATCCATCTGTGAAAATGATGTTTCCATTCTGTTTAATGGAGATTTGCACAGGACATTTTAAGCCAAATCAAGCTTGCCTTATTCAAGCTATCCTATTAAAATCAGTGGGCCTACTTCATCACCATGGCAAGCAGTATTTGGCCTATATCTGAAGCAAATAAAATACAACTAATGTAGCAGACTATAATATAAGCTAAAGACTTGTTAAGGCATGAATTTAGGGCTGGCTTACACCCTGCAACCTAATGCATTTAGTTGAACCGGTTTAAATCAGTGCAAAATCTGGCTCATAAAGCTTTTTTCTCCATTTTAAAATTATTTTGTCCTCACAGTATATAAAAAGTGCTTGGAAGCTTGATAATGATATTTGTTTCCTTACCATTTTCCTACATGTACAACTGTTGTTATGCAGGAGCAGCTTAGAAGTGCTGTCTGATGGATTTTTTAAAGCACCAAATCATTTATTTTGAAAAGAGCAATAAACTTTGCAAACATATATACCAGACTTTAACTATATATATTAGACTATAACCAGATCTAATAGAAGAAAAATACTGATTTGAATTTAAATGTCTTGTTGACAAATTAGTGATCAGATTCTGATTACAGGTACACAGTGAAAACCTTGAGAAACATCACTGATAGCTTTCAGAGTGGTAGCCGTGTTAGTCTGTATCAGCAGAAAGAAGGAGGAGTACTTGTGGCACCTTAGAGACTAACAAATTTATTTGAGCATAAGCTTTCGTGGGCTAAAGCCCACGTCATCAGATGCATGCAGTGGAAGATACAGTAGGAAGATATATATATATACATACACATACAACACGTGAAAAAATGGGGGTTGCCATACCAACTCTTAACGAGACCAATCAATTAAGGTGGACACCATTAAATTAGGCTTGAATAAAGACTGGGAGTAGATGAGCCATTACACTAACTAAGAACTATTTCCTCGTGCTAATTTTCCCTCTACTGTTACTCACACCTTCTTGCCTACTGTTAGAAATGGGCCATCCTGATTATCACTACAAAAGTTATTTTTCTCCTGCTGATAATAGCCCACCTTAATCGATTGGTCTCGTTAAGAGTTGGTATGGCAACCCCCATTTTTTCATGTTAAATCTATATCTGTATCTTCCTACTGTATTTTCCACTGCATGCATCTGATGAAGTGGGCTTTAGCCCACGAAAGCTTAGGTTCATATAAATTTGTTAGTCTCGAAGGTGCCACAAGTACTCCTCGTTCTCATCACTGACAGAGTTCCTCTGCATTTAGGGCTCAATTCAGGACAGTCTCCCTACTCAGGAAAGCATGGAAGCATTAGATTAACTTTAAACACATACTTAACATTAAACACATGATTAAGTGATTTCCTGAATTGAGGCCTTGGACAGGTTTAAGTGAGAGCAGAAGCTGGTTCTAGATCTATAAAGATGACCTTTCCAAGAAATTTAACATAAAATCCAGAGCTTGTATTTTTATAGGGACCACAAAAATAGCACATGGGACCTCATTCTGTTTCTAATGGCGTCATCGGAACTTTTGCCACTGACTACCTGTCAATAAGTTTTAGGAGACCTTTTCTGGTTTTCCCCATTAATTCCAACACTTCCCAGAGCTCTGCTGTCACAGATTATTCTAGTCCACAAAAAAGATATATGGTCTGTCACATAAATTTAAATTTAAAATAAAAAACTGTAAGTTTTTATTCTGAACACGGAGAGAAAAACAATCTTTGAAAAATGAAATGTATATAAAAAACAGGAGGAAAAACATGTTCAGGCCCTTAATTAGTACTACAAACAACAGTGATTAAAAAACTCTAAAAATTACTTGAAATCATCTTTTTTAGAAGTCTGACGTGTCCTTTTTAGTACATTTATACGTAAAATACAATATAACTTGTAAAATAGAAAGGATATAATTTACTGCTTTGAAGTTTATTATTTATAGTCATTTCCCTGAACAAATATTGCCCAGCTTATGAATTAGACATTACAATATCATTTTTTAAAAATGTAATATTTTCATTACATGAAAAAAATCCAGAGATTGAAATTACTCCATTAGATATAATGGTGTCCTTTAGAACTGTACAATACACTAACAAGGAAAACTTTCTGGGATTCAGCTGGGGATTCACTTTTAACATACCTAATTATTCAAAAGGGAAGAGGGTGTTTTGTTGTGTTTTTTTTAATCAGAAAGCTCTAAAATCTAAACACAAAAGTAAATAAGAATTTTCGGTTAGGGAATGAAGCTGCAATTTCATTTCTCTAAACGTACAGAAAAATGTAAGCAGACCGTATCACAAAGAGCATCACAATTGCTGCACAAGGAACTTTTGTTGTATTAAGCAAGTATGTGGCTGAGAGAACATTGATATGGGTTCCCTCAGATGGCAAAACTACTCCCAAGACTTTCTTCCATAGTTTAGATACTTTACTATTAAATGGTTATGCTTTAAGCACCTGGACCTGTAGCTTCCTAATGGTTTTGGATTTGTCTGCATAGCTCCTTTTGTAGGACAACAGGTTTTCCTGATACTCCTGCAGCCTCTCTTCAGCTACTTTCAGCAAGTCACGAACACGTTCTAACTCCTTCAAGCGAGCCTGCATCTGGCTCCTCACCTGCACGGTAGCATTAAGGGAAAACAGGTAGGTGCAAAACCATAAATTAATTGTTAAAAATCTTCAAATGTTTTCCACATGGTTACATACATAATATGTCTAAAATTCTACACACATTTTTGCATAACGTTATTCCTCCAATAATAATAGGATGACCAGATGACCTGATTTTATAGGGACAGTCCCGACTTTCGGGTCTTTTTCTTTTATAGGCTCCTATTACCCCCCACCCACTGTCCCGATTTTTCACATTTGCTGTCTGGTCACCCTAAATAATAATGAAAAATGTAATTAACATTATGGCACAAGCTCATCCCTCCAGCCCTATATTTTAGTTAAGGCTCAGTGAAACTGGAAATGTAATGAAATGTTAATGAAAAGTAATGTGAAATTTTTCAACAATTTATTGTATGTGTATTGCACTCCTAAAATGCTGATTTATTGGGACATTGTGTAACAATTTTTTCACAGTGAGGCATGTGAAAGCTCTAAAAGCTTTTTAGATGAGACATTCTGAACATGAGGATTATAGTGTAATTTTGGAAGGCAGTGGCAAGTGCCCGCCTCAGCCCACCAGCCACATACAACACTTTTCAAACATTGTTTAGTTATGAGATAGGCAAATACCATATCCCCATTTTACAGATGAAGGTTGGAACAGAATGTGACTTGCTGAAGGTCACACAGCAGGTTATTTTCAGAACCAGAATAAAAACCTAGGACTTCTCACTGTGAGGCTCAGGCCTAATCTTTAAAACCATGGTGCCCTACAGGCGAACCAACACCTGTCTGTGTCTCAGTAAAAAGGGCAACAATATTTACCATAAAGGAAATCCACAAACATATAGCAATTAAGTTATATGCAGTCACAGATAATCAGGTAAAGATTATCCCAATTTTACTAATTCAGAAACTGAAGAGCAGAAGGGATCTACCTTCTGCTACCTAGCATGGCTAACAACGAACCAGGGAAGAGTCACGGGGAGTGAGGAAGCAGAGTGTAGAAGATACCAGAGATCTATGCAGAATCATAGGACTGGAAAGGACCTCGAGAGGTCATCTAGTCTCCTGCACAACTATAGTATCTGCACAGTTGGGAATGTTGCTCCCCTCAAAAGGAAGAATTTGTAGGATGCTTAGCAAAGCAAACCTTACAGTAATTTCCTTCTTCCCTGTCCAGCTTCCACAGATTTTCTTGAGGATGGGAATAAGCTAGGCCACTGATTAGTATTTAAAAGCAAACAAACAAGTCAATCTGAACATTCTGTGATGGGTTCACAAATTGTTATAGTGTGGACCACACCTTAATTGAGAGCAGCTTATGGACCACCTCTTCCCTAGTCACTGTCCTGGGAACGACTGCTGCTCCTGCTCTGCAATTCTCACTCTGTGGTGATTACAGCAATTGCTTACAGGGAAAAGTAATGTTAGTGAAGTATTTAATGTATTTTTGGCATCTTTTTATGAAATTTAGTACCTGGAAAACAAGAAAGCCAGCACCTTACAACCACCAGCAAGTGGTTCCCAGGCCAGTCTGAGGTTCACTGTTCTACAAAATACCATGAAACCATGTTATACTGTTTATTAAAGTGGACTACTTACCTCACTTATCTCTAAATCTTTAGCTTCTGTTATTTTGTTTTCATTTAACACTTTTTCATATCTGACTTTCAGTTCTTCTGCTTCTGTTTGTAATTTTTGTACCTAGGATACAATATATTTTACATGTATCAGGAAATGATATTTGTATTAAAGTTTTCTTTTTTCAAATTTGCTGCAGTGTGACAGACCCCGCTTCACAGCAAATATTTTGAAAGGGCAACTCTGAATATAAAACGCCAAATTTAACTGGTAATATAATGGCTCGTTATCCACCATGGAAAATGAGCTGCAGCTGTTGTGTGAGAGCAGTTGGCTGTCCAATTTCTTCCATCTCAAAACAATAGAATCATAGAATCATAGAATATCAGGGTTGGAAGGGACCTCAGGAGGTCATCTAGTCCAACCCCCTGCTCAAAGCAGGACCAATCCCCAATCAAATCATCCCAGCCAAGGCTTTGTCAAGCCTGACCTTAAAAACTTCCAAGGAAGGAGATTCTACCACCTCCCTAGGTAACGCATTCCAGTGTTTCACCACCCTCCTAGTGAAAAAGTTTTTCCTAATATCCAACCTAAACCTCCCCCACTGCAACTTGAGACCATTACTCCTTGTCCTGTCCTCTTCTACCACTGAGAATAGTCTAGAACCATCCTCTCTGGAACCACCTCTCAGGTAGTTGAAAGCAGCTATCAAATCCCCCCTCATTCTTCTCTTCTGCAGACTAAACAATCCCAGTTCCCTCAGCCTCTCCTCATAAGTCATGTGTTCCAGACCCCTAATCATTTTTGTTGCCCTTCGCTGGACTCTCTCCAATTTATCCACATCCTTCTTGTAGTGTGGGGCCCAAAACTGGACACAGTACTCCAGATGAGGCCTCACCAATGTCGAATAGAGGGGAACGATCACGTCCCTCGATCTGCTCGCTATGCCCCTACTTATACATCCCAAAATGCCATTGGCCTTCTTGGCAACAAGGGCACACTGCTGACTCATATCCAGCTTCTCGTCCACTGTAACCCCTAGGTCCTTTTCCGCAGAACTGCTGCCTAGCCATTCGGTCCCTAGTCTGTAGCTGTGCATTGGGTTCTTTCGTCCTAAGTGCAGGACCCTGCACTTATCCTTATTGAACCTCATCAGGTTTCTTTTGGCCCAATCCTCCAATTTGTCTAGGTCCCACTGTATCCTATCTACCACTCCTCCCAGTTTAGTATCATCCGCAAATTTGCTGAGAGTGCAATCCACACCATCCTCCAGATCATTTATGAAGATATTGAACAAAACCGGCCCCAGGACCGACCCCTGGGGCACTCCACTTGACACCGGCTGCCAACTAGACATGGAGCCATTGATCACTACCCGTTGAGCCCGACAATCTAGCCAACTGTCTACCCACCTTATAGTACATTCATCCAGCCCATACTTCTTTAACTTGCTGACAAGAATACTGTGGGAGACCGTGTCAAAAGCTTTGCTAAAGTCAAGAAACAATACATCCACTGCTTTCCCTTCATCCACAGAATCAGTAATCTCATCATAGAAGACGATTAGATTAGTCAGGCATGACCTTCCCTTGGTGAATCCATGCTGACTGTTCCTGATCACTTTCCTCTCGTGTAAGTGCTTCAGGATTGATTCCTTGAGGACCTGCTCCATGATTTTTCCGGGCACTGAGGTGAGGCTGACTGGCCTGTAGTTCCCAGGATCCTCCTTCTTCCCTTTTTTAAAGATTGGCACTACATTAGCCTTTTTCCAGTCATCTGGGACTTCCCCCGTTCACCACGAGTTTTCAAAGATTATGGCCAATGGCTCTGCAATCACATCCGCCAATTCCTTTAGCACTCTCGGATGCAACTTGTCCGGCCCCATGGACTTGTGCACAATGGGTGTCAACTAATGGTAGCCTATTTCTGAAGGTAGCCCAGTCATTAGTTTGGACCCTAATACCTACTTAAGGCTGGATGTGCTAAGGAACTACCTCTTGTCTCTTACAGCAGGCTAAACATTTTATTGTAGCTCTTTGCTCCATAGGCAAGGCCTGTTGGCAGGGTTTAGAGTTTGTAAACTGACTACTTCCTGGTCAGTAATTATAAAATATGACGAGTCAGGGATGTCAGTCAAGTGTGCCCTTATGCTGTCACCGAATTCTATAAAATATCTGATTTCATCATGCTAAAATTTCCTTTCTGTAAACAAAGGCACATACTACAAAGGAATTGCTAAGGAACTTAAAACAGATTTATAAAATATGGGCTTTGTTGGTATTTCCCTAGCACTGAGACAAAATATCCATATGCCATATAAACAGACTGCCAAAACATTACTCTAGTGCTGCCTCACTAGTCCTAGGACTGTTACCAGATGTCCTGGTCTGTGGGGATCTTGCTTCTGATGAGCTTGGAGAGATTATTTGAAGGCCAGAAGAGGGAGTTCACGAAAGATTTCTTTCAGGGTGGGGTCCTCATCAAGTACGGGTTGTAGTAGTTTGATGATACCCTGTATGGGTTCCAGTGTTGCATGGTAGGTGACAACTAAGGGTGTGCATTTGGAGTGGGTTTCATTTCTGTACTGAAGCAGGTTCTCTCCAGGTATTTGGGTGGTCCATTCCATGATGTGATCTACTTCTCAGGTGGAGTGTCCTTGTTTGGTGAAGGTGGTTTTGGGTGTTTTAAGGTATGCATCCTGGACTTTCTCCTTGGAGCATATTCTGTGGTATCGGAGTGCCTGGCTTTAGATAACAGATTTCTTGGTGTGTTTGGGGTGATTAATGGATCTATGAAGGTAAGTGTGGTGATCCATGGGTTTCTTGTATATAATTGTCTCTAGGGTTCCATTGTTGAAGCTGATCATTGTGTCCAGGAAGTTGATGCTAGCATCGGAGTGTTCCAGAGCGAGTTTAATGGGTGGGTGGTGGTTGTTAAAGTCATGGTTGAAATCTATGAGGGAACTTAAGTCATCTGAAATATCATTGATTTATCTCAGGTATATCATTGGTTTCATGGTGCATTTGTCCAAAAAAATTTCTTCAAGGTTTTATCTGTTAACTACAGCCAGGTACTCAGATACCATTGACTGTGCTCCAAGGAGAAAGTCCAGGATACACACCTTAAATCACTCAAAACCACCTTCACTGAACAAGGACACTCCACCAGAGAAGTAGATTGCATCATGGAACAGGCCACCCAAATACCCTGAGAGAACCTGCTTCAATGCAGAAATACACCCCCCTCTGACAGCACACCCCTAGTTGTCACCTACACCCCATAAGGGGTATCATCAAACAGCTACAATACATAGTCGATGTGGACCCCATCCTGAAAAAAAAAAATCTTACCTGAACCCCGTCTTCTGGCCTTCAAACAACCCCCCCAACCTCTCCAAGCTCATCATCAGATGCAACCTCGCCACAGACCAGAACAGCAACTCAAAGCGACACCAGATCCTGACAGAACAACAGATGCAAAACCTGCAGACTTATCTCCACTACTACCATGATCAACACCCCCTACAACACACCTTTAAAGATCCATGGGTCCTACACATGCTTATCACAACACGTGGTTTACCTCATCCAGTGCACTAAATGCCCCAGTAACAACTATGTGGTTGAAACCAGACAATCGCTACATTCTCGAATGAACTCACACAGGAAAATGATAAAAGACAAAAACACCATATCACCTGTGAGTGAACAATATATCTGACCTGTCAGTCCTCATCCTCAAAGGAAACTTGCACAACACCACTTTCAAAAGGAGAGCCTAGGAGCTTAAATTCCTAACTTTGCTAGACACTATAGCCCTGTCTTCACTACAAAGTTTTATCAGCAAACACTGCCTTTTGCCAACAAAACAGGGGAGGTGTACACACTACAGAGCTATTTTTGGCAGCAAAACTCTGCTGTTTTGCCGACAAAATAAAACCACCTTGATGAGAGGCATAAAGCTTTTTGTGGAAAAGTTAAAGCGACAAAGCGTCAGGTCAGTGTAGACGCTGCCGTTTGTTTTGTCGACATAACTGATTTCCACCAGTATCCCACAATGCCTGCAGTGACCACTCTGCTCACTGTTTTGATCTCTGCTGCCCTGAAGGCATGTGCCCCTCCCCTTTCAAAGCTCCAGGACAGCTGAACATGCTGCTCTGCTCTGAGAACAAAGAGCAAATCATTAACTTGGCATGCTCCTGTTCTGCCCTGCACTAGGAACACAGCAGCAGGCAGACTGCTGCTGCAGGGAGTGGAGGGTGGGTGGGGACTGCTGTGCTGCTTTGACATTCCTCAGCATGGAGAGCTCACAGAGCTGCTTAGGATGCCACTCCCGGCAGCTGAGGAGGTTGTGAGAGAACTTGGAGGGAATCACAGAACCATAGGCAGGCAGAGCGGGCTGCTTCGGGACAGACTGCTGTGCAGAGCAGAGCCGGGGGCTGATGTGGAGGGGCTTGTCTCCCTGCCCTACCTCAGGATAGGTCAGTCGGTTGGCCTGCTGTCTTCCCTGCCCTGGACACACCACTCTCCTGTCTCTCCTCGCCCCTCCACTTCAGTTGAAAAGCAGCTGATAATCTACTAGGATGCCCATGGAAAGTTGGGATTGAGAAACCTGCAACATGTGATGCTGTACCTGCCCCATGAGGCATTGCAAACTCTTCCCAAAGCAGCCTGCGGCCAGTTGCACATTGGGATAGCTACCACAGTGGCCTGCTCTCTGTATCGATGCAACAGCTGCTAGCGTGGATGCACTCTGTTGACACAAGGAGCACAGTGTGGACATGCAACAGCGGTTTTAATTAAAGCAGCTTAACTTTTGTTGACAAAACTTTGTAGCGTAGACAAGGCCTAAAAATCATGATCTTACTAAAGACAACAATCTGTAACCCACTAACCCCCACGCCCCTTTTTTGTACTATGACTACAGGGATGTTAATAGGTAACTTCACCTGGAATGGTCCCTTACAATATGTGCTAACTACTTATGCTAAACTGTTCAACCTCATATTTAGCTGTGACACTCTGAGTACCTTTCCCAGACCTGAGGAAGACCTCTATGTAGCTCAAAAGCTTGTCTCTTTCACCAGCTGAAGATGGTCCAGTAAAAGATATTACCTTATCACCTTGTCTCTCAAATAAGATCCTCATCATTATCTCAAAACTGCATGTAGACATAAAACTGATACTTAAGCCTCCAAGTCCATTAGTCACCTGAGTTTTATACTGTTCAGCAAGATTTTCCTGCTGCTTTACTTTTTCTTGCAGGTTTAAGAGTTCAGCTTCAGCCGAAACAGTGTTGTCTTCCAAAGCAGCAAGTAAAGCCTAGATTAAAATATATAGAAAATAAATATTTTATTCTTGTTATAGGCAATACATTTTTTTTCTGATAATGAAGAATTAAGAAATCAAAGCACCATCAGCACTAATATATGACTAGCCATTAAACTACTGGTATTTAGTTGTACATGATCACATTTTGTTATTTTGCATGGTAAGTAACTGTGACAAACTCATTTAAATCTGTCAACTTTCATTCATATTTGATCCAGAATAGAAATACTACACAAAAGATGTAAATCCTGTCATTTTAAAGACAGACAGTGTGAGTTAATCTAACTCTAGTTAGGGCAAACCAATATTCAATCAGCTTGATTCTCTGGCTGACTAAGAAGTAGGCAAAATCAAAGAGGCATTTGACAGCCTTGGTTAAAAAAAGGAAATCTTGGATTTATTTTCCAAGTTGGAAGGGCTATTGGATTTTAAGGACTATAGGGGATAATAGTCACTATACAGAGAACAGAAACTGTTTCACTTCCCCCAGATAGTACACCTGATCAAACAATATATTGTTGTATTGCCTATGTAACCTTGACCAGCAGGTCTGATGTGATGAATTCTGGAACATCTTTATAGTCTGTTTCAGAGTAGCAGCCATGTTAGTCTGTATTCGCAAAAAGAAAAGGAGTACTAGTGGCACCTTAGAGACTAACCAATTTATTTGAGCATAAGCTTTCGTGAGCTACACGAAAGCTTATGCTCAAATAAATTGGTTAGTCTCTAAGGTGCCACTAGTATTCCTTTTCTTTATAGTCTGTGACCACTTTCAACATTAAAGTACTGGGATCTGAAAGGGAAGCAGGGAGGTACTTGAAACCAGAGAATGTGATTCTCAATGTACGTCTACACTTCAAGCTAGGAGTGTGATTCCCAACTCGAGGAGAAATACTCGCACTAGTTCTGATCAAGCTACCATGCTAAAAACAGAATGTAGCTGTGGCAGCACAAGCAGTCGGACGGCCTAGCAGCCCCGAATATATGTCTGGGGTCTTGGATGGGACCGTACTTGTGGCAGCTAGGCCCTCCGCTGCTCATGGCTATACTCTAGTTTTATCATGGTAGCTTGATCCGAGCTACCATGAGTATTTCTTCTTGAGCTGGGAATTACACCCCCAAGCTCCAATTCCAAGTGTAGGCATACTGTGAAAGGCTAGAAGGACAAAAGGAAAGAGTACTTTCTAGACATGTTTAGGTTTTTTTTAAACTTTTATTGTAACTAAACATAAACCAGATATTATGTATACTATTTTATTCTGAGCTGATCTTCTCTCTACACTCTTAATAAATCTTGTTTTTAATTAGATCTCTTGAGACTTACTGTTTGGGAATTTCACACAGAAAGTCAAATGCCATTTGAACTATGTATGCAGCAATAAAATTACTTGAATGGTAAAGAAGCTTTCTTGTTACAAACTGGATTGCAGTATGTGTAGATCAAATGACATATGAACTAGGCATCTTTTGATGTAATTAACAATTAAGTAATAATTGTGAATATAATCTTTGGAGGAGTGGGATGAAAGGTGGCCACCCATAAGCCCCAGTGATTGGTTTTTCAGTGTGTAAAGCTTTGGTTTACAGGAAAAGCCCACAATGGAGATATCCAGAATCAATAATATGAGCCACGGAAAAAGAACAGTAGGATAGGTAGGAGCAAAACCAGCAAAGGAAAGTCCGAGAGACTCTATCAAATTGCGCCAAGCAAGTTTGAAACCTCCTTAACTTAATTTGAAACTAGTTATTAAAAGTGAACTCAGTTCCCATGTTTGGAACATTGTTAAAATTTGTTTCAAGTTAAAAGGGTAATTGTTAGTTACGTAATCATACAGATAATGATAATGAAAAGGACACAAGGTAGTGTGGTAAGGTACAGGACTGGGAGCTCAAAGACCTATTCCTAGCTCTGCCACAGATTTCCTGTGTTAACCTATCATTGTCTCATTTTCACCAACTTCAAAATGGGGATAATACCTACTTCACATGGGTCTTGTGATGTTTAGTTCATTAATGCCTGTAAAGCTCTTTGGGATCCTTGGATGGAAGGTACTGTATAAGTGCACAGATTATTAAAGGAGGCCTCGAGATATTAAAAATGTATAGGAATAACAACATCTGAATTAAATCTAGTTACTCTTTATTTTAAAATGCATCAGGTATCCAGTGTTATTCTCATACTGAACAATGAAATGATATAACAATCTACCTTTAATTTTGCATTTTCAAGACGAATATTTGCATTTTCTGAATTGATAGAATTAAGCTTTCCATGGATTTCTTCATTTGAATTTCTTCCACAATCTTGTATTTTTTTCAGGTCCTCCAAAAGGTTTGTGATCTGCCTTTATTAAATAAATCAAGAACTTTTGCAGCAACTAGCATATAGTACTTTTTAAAATTTAAGTTGCATATTATGTTCCTCTAGCAGTTATTGAAAAGTTTGTGGGTTTTTGGTTTTTTGTTTTTATTAAAGTAACTCCACATATTTACACACCCCAAATGAGCAACTGGAGAAGTTGCAAGTTCTTCAGCTTTTCCAATAAATGATGTAATAAGATTAAAGGATGTGAAATGGGGTTAGAACAATTGTAAATAAGCTGATTAGATGGAATGCACAGGCACTCTTCCAGCACAAATATCAGATTACATATATTTACAGTCCAAGACATTATGATGCAGAATTTAAAAAGGGACTGTCAAATTAAAAGCCATCTTAAAAAATTGTCTTATGTAGGTTAGGAATACCACCTTCAACTATTAAAAGTAAACCGATTCTACTTTACTTTTCACCATTTATGCCAATTTACGTTTTGTACTACAGTCAAATTAGATAATGAAAATTGTCTAATCAGATTCACGTCTGTTCACAGAGAGTTTTGCTTTCTGGTGCTCATTCCCTGGCATAGTGCCATAGTTTTTGCTGCAATGTTTAACTCTAAGGAAAGAAACTTTCTCTTTGAAATTAAAAAAAAAATTAACGCTTTCCATGAAAATTAGGTTTTCTGAGACTTAAAAAACCAAAACCTGTAAACTTAATTTTGGCCCTTATAAACATGTGAACATTCCTCTTTAAACAGCTATTTGACAAAACAAACATTCTGCATGAAACCCAACTAAAAAGTACAGGCAGCAGCCATTAGTCTTATTTTACATATTTATGAAAAATCTATTGGAAATACAAACTGTAGTTCAAACCATAAAAATGTGTAAGAATATTTCTTACCATATGCCAAGGAAAAAGGCATTTTTAATTATTTAACCTTTTTCTATTATATATTTTAAGATTTCAGGGAGTTCTGTTTTGTCTGTGATTACAGGGAATACAATGTTATAAAAATGGCACACATGTATATATTCGGTGGCAAATCCTACCCCTATCTCCATGTATGGAAGGCCCATTCCGTAGTGGAACTAACTGGTCAGATTCACTGCAGCAGAATTGTGAGTAGAGAGCCAGGAGTCTATACAGGGGGGTTCTTTTGTGCTGCTGTGGAGGCAAGCTTTGACAGTGCGGCTGGAGAGGAGAATCCCTGTTGTATCAGTTCCTACTCAGATCCTTCAGCTATTTTCCCCGTGTGAGGTGTAACCCAAGTTCATAGCCTGTAATTGCAGCCACTGCTGGCAGATGAGAGGGTTCCCAGTGTCAAGCACAGTAAGCCCCTGTAGTCAGGAATGATGTAGGGGACAGAATACACTCCTTGATGAGTAGGAGTTACTCTTTAGTTATAATGGAAGTTGTGTGATCCAATGGAGAGAAGGCTATAATGCTAAGATATGTTCCATAGTTGAAATATCTAATTCTGAGCACCAATTTCCAAGTTCTAAATTCTACCTAGAATTTTAAATAGAAAAACCTGTATATGAAATTAATATGATTTCTTATTAATTTGCAAAAAGCTGCAATAGTTTAACTTACTTCTTCAGAGTTTCAGTTTGAACCTCTAATCTAGTCTTTTCTTCTACGGCCTTCTCATGATGATTTTTCCAGACACTGGAAGCTGAAAGTACTTCAGACAATTTGACTTCCTGGAGAATATACAAAATATAGATCATGTAACATAAGAACTGCTTTTTAATTTTGCACAGTTCCCTAAACACAAAAGGAATTTTAATTTAAAGCAACCATAAGTCACACCTCAGTAGTATAAAATAATGTAAACTTAAGCTTGCAATCTCAAGAAGAGAAATTAAAATAAATTTTTAAATATGTTAAATAAGCTTGAACTACAGAATTATGAGTCCCTAGAACTGAATCACAATTAAGCATTCATAGTGTTTTCTAGCTGCAGACTGCAGCAAGACTTCAAAATTTGAGGTAAAATGTTTTCTTAAAATAAATATTTTGACTGTACTAATCTCTGAGACATAAGAATGACGACATTTTTTAAAATAAGATATCAAAATAAATGCCAAAATGAAATTTGAGTCACAACATCAAAATGTTGTGAAAAAGAAACAATAGCTAACTAAGAGAGTTTCAAATAGAAAAGAAGAAAGATTGGATTTTGTGGTTTATTTAATGGCAGTTAACGTAGAGCTTCTCAAAGCAACGAAGAGTTAGCCACGCATGTTCCATTAAAATTAACTGCTTCGAAAACCTTCAGCTTAAACCTCACAATAGGAAAATAAAGGGAAAGTACTATGAGAACACAAAAAAATTGGAGTTAGACAAATGGCAATTAAATTACTTTAATTAATTAATTTATTAAAAGGTCCAGTTCAACTGAATGTCATCATGAGAAAACCAAGTTGCATCGTATGGTCTGAGGGTAAATTAAGCCCACAAAGAAGAAACAAAGCAAATTTAATTAGATCCTGATATATCAACTAGGCAAATGTATTGTATGTCTAAAATGGTGTAACGTTATGATGAAAGCATATTCCCACCTATTGGGAAGTGCAATGAAAGGAGACCAAGTTTTAAATGTACTCTAATGGGACAACTGATTCCATTCAGAATTGTAATCCACCAGCTCCAGAAAGATCACTCAAAAAAGTTCTGATCCTCCTGGCCTTCTGAAATTTCTTAACATTGGTGAAAAAAAGGCAGCAAGAGGCCCTCAACAAGGTCCGAGCAACAGCTGAATGAGAGGATTCTAACTTCATTTTCAAAGCTCTACAAAATTCAGAGCATACAGCTTACAAAGAGAGATTTTAGCATCTACAAGACATGCTGCCTGCTGGATCCATTTTTGAAAAAAGACAATAGCTGAGTACTAAGACATCAAGACCCCAATCCTGCAATCTGATCTGTGTGAGTGGACATTTGTGCCCATTAACTTCAATGTCTATCCACACAGCTCAAACTGCAGGATCGGGGCCCGCCTATGAATGTAAGGGAACAAGCTTCTCAATGATATTTAAGGATTAATGTGCATGACTCACGGTAGTATTAACTGGCATATACCGTACTGAAGGGAGACCAAAGCCCCTAGAGCAAACTTACAAATTGTACAACCACATGGTCCAAGTCATTCACTAAACTGACGTTTTAATTTTTTTAACAAAATGAAGACTAGATGATTATGATGGTCCCTTCTGACCTTAAAGTTCATGCATCTTATCTAGCAATTACTTTTGGATCACTGATTTTAAATTACCCTTCTCTAAAGTGGAACAAATTAAAAGGTACCAGTCCAGAGTACAGTATGCTCAGTCGGTCATTACTGTTCTTCAATGATGAGGCAATCTTAATGTTTGATTGCACTTATTATTTTAAATAATTGATTATTTTAAAAAACATTTGATTATATCAACACAGCCACTTACCCTCTTTCTAATTTTGGAAGTTAGTTTTTCAACAGATGCTTCAAAACATTCAGCTCTTTGTTTCTGGGCTCTAGTTGCTTTTTTCAGAGCTTTCTTCTTTTGTTCATTTGTTTCCTTTACAGCTAAAATTTGGTGCTTGTGTTTGCCAATTTGAAGCTTCCACTCAGTTATTTTCTTTTCCAGAGTCTGCAGCATAATTAAGCAAAATGAATGATATATTCTGAACATTATGGGGCAGATTTTGAGTCACAGTAACATAACCATGCAGGGGAGAAAGACTTTCACCCCACCTGCACTAGGCTTCCTGCATCCCAAATACATGCACCAGGGTGAGAGCAGAAGCTGTGCACCCCATATTTCCACACACTGAATAATGAGAAATGGGGATGGAGGGTCAGAGGGGGAGGAGGGTACATAAGCCAGAGGGTAAGGAAGGAGCCAAATGGTGGGGGAAAGCCTTGGGGATGGGGGCACAGCAGAAGGGGAAGAGGATAGGAATAAGTGAGTAGGTTGTTGTGGGCACGAGCAGCAAATGGGGAGAAGGACAGACTGGGGTTCGAGGGGCAGAAGAGTCTACAATTACTAGAAAATACTCCCATCCACAACCTGGAATAGAACCCAAGAGTCCTAAGTCGCTACATTCTTCTGTTGTCAGCAAATAGTTCTGAAGACCACTGAAAAAGTGTGTGTGTGTTTCATCCTCCTCTAGTGGCTGGCCAACACAGCATATAACCACCTACTACTGCTATCAGTTACTAGATTAGCTCAAGTGGTTCAAGTATGTGCTGTGGATGTAAGGGTCTAAAATCTGCTGATGACCCAACCTGGCAATCAATATGACTCCACATGACAGAAACTTTTTTGCAGTTTGTTTTTGAAAAAATTAGGAAATTACATTTAACCAAATACATTAAAAGAACATTAAGGCTGCATAGTCATACACTCAAAACTTAGGAAACGCCAACACTGCCTTATGTGTATAAATTATAGTACAGTCTTTAATTACATGATAACATACTATATTTTCCACAGGACCCCTGCCTCATTCAGCAGTCTGAATGCACCCAGTCTGGGGATGAATCAGGGCTGTGCAGTGAACAAGACAATTATCTTCAGCACCCCTGCATCATTTATTGCAGAAGTTAGAAGTATACAGTGAATGAGGCAGAAGATTGCAAAAAGAGAAAGGATGGTCTCAAAGTTGAGTCAGATGAACGTTGCCCTGGAGAACTGGATTCTCTCCATGCCTCTGCCACAGAATTCCTATGCAAGGCTGGGCAAGTTACTTGAACTAGATATTTATGTTTGTTCCCCTACATAGCATTTTTTATTTCAATAAGGATGCTAGAGGCAAATCACATCAAAGACATTAAAACAAGGTATAGTGACATTTGGCGAAGAAAGCAATCAGATGTATCCTTAAAGCCTGCTTGAAAGAGGGCCCAAACACAGTTGTCTTTAGGATGGCCATCGATGGCATAAACAATCTACCAGCATGCAACTGTTTCTTGATGGACAGTCTTAAAGCCACATTGATATTATCGACAATTTTTCCACCATGCAATAAAGTAGTAAATATGTCAGCTACATATACCAGTCTATATAAAATCCTCTATCAGGTCATCTTAAAATAGTTTAAAGGCAGACATGACTAAATGTAACATGAATTAAAAACAGGTATAGTGCCTTCTCATTCAAGTTTGGGCCATGACCCTCCCTAAGGTGGGTTCCAAACACATACATAGCTAGAATGATATGCAATCTACTTGGTAGTCAAAAGAAAAAGAAAAAAAAAGGAACAATGTTACTTCTTGATGTAAGTGTGAAATGAAGCAGTTTATATTTGTGTTTGATCTTTATAACTGTGATTTGGGAGATAATATCTTCAATGAATTAAGCAAATTTAGGAGAATATAGAAGATTTTTATTTGTCAGTCTGTTGCTTATACGTTGGTAAAAGATATTACCTCACCTACCGTGTTGCGTATATTAGGTTAAAGAAATACATAGGGAATACAATTGTTAGTCCTTTATATCACCACAAGATGTCACTATCACAGTATCACAGTCCTGCGTAGCATGCAGCTATGTCCTTTACAAAGACTTTAGTAAATTTAAACTTGGAACTCATTTCATAATGAGCAGAAAACATTCAACCTGTCCCAAGGCTTTGTCAGGGTATCAGCTGACTTCAATGGGCTATGGACACTTAATTACCTTAGATTCCTTTGAAAACCTCAGCCCATATGGCTGTCTACTCTCACTGAATCTTTATGCAAAGATCAGCTTATTCCTTGAAATATACCATTTAATCTGCTGGGAGAATTCTAATAATTACACTGTGCAGAAGTACAAGAAACAATATCCTTCAGAACAAAACATGGAATGTGTATACTTAATTTCATGTTCCGGAGTAAAAGTGTTAGAGGAGAAAATAAGTAATCTTCCAAACCTGAAAAAAAAAAAAAAAAAATCTACCCTACTTTTAATTTCCAAATGTTGACTTCTTAATGGCAAATACCATATATTAGGGCTGGCAAGCGATTAAAAAAAATTTAATCGTGATTAATCACACGATTAAAAAATACCATTTAAATATTTGTGGATGTTTTCTACATTTTCAAATATGTTGATTTCAATTACAACACAGAATACAAAGTGTACAGTGCTCACTTTATATTTATTTTTTATTACAAATACTTGCACTGTAAAAAACAAAAGAAATAGTTTTTTCAATTCACCTAATACAAGTTCTATAGTGCAATCTCTTTATCATGAAAGTTGAACTTACCACTGTAGAATTATGTACAAAAAATAACTGCATTCAAAAATAGAACAATGTGAAACTTTAGAGCCTACAAGTCCACAATCCTACTTCTAGTTCAACCAATCGCTCAGAAAAACAAGTTTGGTTACAATTTGCAGGAGATAATGCTTCCAGGAGATAATCCATGTCCCCTGGAATGGTGGCTGAAGCATGAAGGGGTATACGAATGTTTAATATATCTGGCACATAAATACCTTGCACCACCGGCTACAAAAGTGCCATGTGAATGCCTGTTATCACTTTCAGGTGACATTGTAAATAAGAAGTGGTCAGCATTATCTCCTGTAAATGTAAACAAGCTTGTTTGTCTTAGCGATTGGCTGAACAAGAAGTAGGACTGAGTGGATTTGTCGGCTCTAAAGTTTTACATGGTTTTGTTTTTGAATGCAGTTATGTAACAAAAAAAAACCCTACATTTGTAAGTTACACTTTCACTATAAAGAGATTGCACTACAGTACTTGTATGAGGTGAATTGAAAAATACTATTTCTTTTATCATTTTTACACTGCAAATATTTGTAATAAAAAATAATATAAAGTGAGCACTGTACACTTTGTATTCTGTGTTGTAATAAAAATCAATATATTTTAAAATGTAGAAAAACATCCAAAAATATTTAAGAAATTTCAATTGGTATTCTATCGTTTAACAGTGTGACTAATCGTGATTAATTTTTTTAATCGTGATTAATTTTTTTTTAATCGTGTGAGTTAACTGCAATTAATCAACAGCCCTTATCTATATAGCTATACACACACACACACACAGTTAGTATTTGGCATTGCTCGGAAACTTCTACAGTGATAGTTTTAAAATCACTTTCATTCCTATTTTCCAAAAAGTGTAAAAATACATCATTAGAAAATCATATTCACCAAGAAACAGGTGTAATCACTGTTAGAATTAATTTCTATAATTAACTTATCAATTGAGTTTATCTTTGCAATTGAGTAAGACTCTAGTAAGTCTAAACACAAAAAAAATCCTGCATGTTTGTCTGTATGGTATCTATGAGGAGATCATTAATATCCAAAACATCAGAGTCCAAGGTCAAATCCAAGCCTTGTTACTAATCTAGGCAAAAAGGAGTACTTGTGGCACCTTAGAGACTAACAAATTTATTTGAGCATAAGCTTTCGTGAGCTACAGCTCACTTCGAAAGCTTATGATCAAATAAATTTTAGTCTCTAAGGTGCCACAAGTACTCCTTTTCTTCTTGCGGATACAGACTAACACGGCTGCTACTCTGTAATCTAGGCAAGTTACCTTTGCAATGTCACATATCATGCCTTTCAACTCCTACTGTTCTAGGAGGGCTTCGTGAGTGACCAAAAGACCCAAATTATGCATGTAAGATGATTCAACTGATTTTTCTGACATGTTCAGCTAATACACATACAATGCTTAGTTTAACTACAAAACTCAGCTTTCCTCAGACTATATAAAACCTCTCCTTCCCCTTTAAAATTATATTGCCAACTTGTATTAATTTCCCTAGTTTCTTTAATTGTGCTTAAAAGATTGAATATGTGGCTAGTTACAACTGATTTGGAGCAACCACAAGTAATTACTTGGAGGATCAGTTAAAATGAAATGAAAATGATATGCTGCTCTATCCTTCTCTAGTAAGAGATTCTATTTTAGGAATTTTTAATTATACAGATCAACTGGCCAAACCTTCCCCCCGCATATGATGGGAGATGACAGAGCACCTATGCAAGCTCCCATAGACCCTGGATTGAAGAAGTGGCCTCTCCACTGGTGCTCCATTGCCAATGGGGTAGGATTCCATGCTACTTCGCCCCTGAAAAGAACCCTGCACACAGCCTATTTACTTGGCTGTTTTGTTTGGGCTCAGTAGGCCATAATTCTGTATTCAGAGAACAATACTATATGTAGTAGACAAAGTAGCTAATTTCAATTATATTATCCAGTATATAGAATACATGAGTTGAATTGGTGAAGAACCAGCAGGCATGCCAGCCAGGCCTATAGACAGCACAGACCATAAAAAGAGCCAAACAAAATTAGCTCATCTTTAATAAGGGAGAATAAAGTATGGCTAACACAGGGTTTTACTCAATGTCATTGTCATTATTTAGTGTACAAGCAAGAATGAGTTTAAATAAAAAAAACCAAGCTTGGCAGTTATATTTTCAGCAGTAGCAGTTCTGCTTGAAGTTTGGCACATTGAAAGTGTGTGCAGCAGAGACCATTATCAAAATATTGTTCAGTAAGAGTGAACTTCCTTTTTTTTATTATTATTCTAAACTGGAGAAAGTGAACAGAGGCTTATATTCATACCAAGATTTTTCTCTTTTTATTGAATGTGTGATAACAAGCAACTGACCAACAGGCTGATGGTAAGGTATCTGGCAAATTCAAAAAGATAAAAGGTAATAGGGATAGTCCACTTTTAAGAGAACTCCCCGGCTCAATCCTAAATTTCACATTCCTTGCACATTTCAAATACTAGTAGAGAATCTGTGGCTACAGTCTGTCCCCTTCCTTGCAGCCACCTGATCACATCCTTGCAGTCTTTCAACAATGACAACCCCTGTCAACTCTCTCTGGTTGTTAACACTAATATACGTCCCTTTATTAGGCCTTGATCCTGCAAACATTTCCATCCATGTTTACTTTAAGCATGTGAATAGTTGCATTCTCTTCAGCGGGACTCCTTAGGTGCACATGTGTAAGTGTTTGCAGGATAAAGGCTACTTTGGATACTTTTTACATCATTCTATGAGTGTCTATAGTGTAAGCTCTGAACATTTGTAAAACTCATTTGTAATTAAGAGCATTGTCCAAGTGGATCTCAAGAAATATATATTTCTATTATTTTTACTGGTTTGGGGTTTTCTATTCTAATTTAAGTCTATACCAGGGATTTAATTTAATAATAGCAAGTGACATTTTAAGATTTGACTGACAGCTTCTAATTAAAAATGGCCCTCTGGCCCCAATATACTTTCATTAATTTACCAATGAACTAAAAGTAAACCCAAAGGAAAAATATTTGTAACCTGTAATTTTGCTTTCAACTGATCATTCTCAGCCTCCTTTTTCTGAATCTGGCATTGCAGGTGGGTTTGTACAGCTTCTACTGACTTTGATAGGTGGTCTGCTTTCAGTGCATTTGCCTATGCAAAAGATATGAACACAAATCTTTTAATTTATGCAGATATGCCATAAGAAGATTTCTCTATTTTTTCAGTATAATGGATTTCTAACATAGAGTAGTACACACACTCTGTGGGTCATGTACATACACAATATAATTATGAAATAGATTGCAAACCCAGACTCAAGTATAATACCCTCAACTGAAGCACTGTCTAGAGCTGTTTTAACCCTTTTATTGAGTATAGTCAGTGCTTTTCCTCCCACCCTCACTTTGAATGGAGCCACCTCCCTTGTCTGGTACAGAGGGTAAAAGGGACCTTTATCTACATATTTTGGCGAGGTTAGCACTGTTTAGAACACTAGCCTTCAGCGACAGATGAACTCAAAGAGCACAAGGAGAGTGACTGAACAGCCCCTGTACAGAGGCAAAATGGAGAGGGGCTTTTGCACTCTCTTCTCTATAGGGCTGCCAACTTTCTAACAGCAGAAAACCAAATACCATTACCCCACCCCTGCCCCGAGGCTCCACCCCTTCTCACTCCATCCACCCCTCTCTCCCCCCATCACCCTCACTCACTCGCTCATTTTCACCGGGCTGGGGCATGGGGTTGGGGTGAGGGCACTGGCTGGTAGTGCAGGCTCTGGGGTGGGGCCAGAAATTAGGGCTGGGGCACAGGGTTGGTTGCAGGAGGGGGTGAGGGGTGTGAACTCCCGGTGGCGCTTACCCCAGGCGGCTTCCGGAAGCAGTGACATGTCTCTCCGGCTCCTAGGCAGAGGCGCAGCCGGGGAGCTCTGTATGCTGCCCCAGCCTGCAGGTGCCACCCCCACAGCTCCCACTGGCTGCAGTTCCTGGCCAATGGAAACTGCAGAGCCGGCACTCAGGGCGGGGGCAGCATGTGGAGTCCCCGTGGCTGCCTCTATGCCTAGGAGCCAGAGGGACTTGTTATTGCTTCCTGGGAGCTGTGCGGAGCCGGGTAGGGAGCCTGCCAGCCCCCCCATCAACTGGACTTTTAATAGCCCGATCAGCAGTGCTGACCGGAGCTGCCAGGGTCCCTTTTCGACTAGGTGTGCTGGTCGAAAACCAGACACCTGGCAACCCTACCCTCTACCTTATGCATGTGTGCAACATTAGCCTAAACCTAACCTTAAATGAGAAACAGTCAGGTCCAAACCAACCTCCTGCTTCAGAGCCATCCCTCACACTGACCATTGGAGGGGCTGGGGTGAGAGTGGTTCACAATCCAAAAAAAACATCTGGAGCCAAACTTCCTGGTGTGGGTTCACCTCTATGAGAAACACTGGCCACAGGAATAGCTTTTCATATTATGTTTGAAATTAAATATTACACTTCTCACAATTTGAAAAATTAGGAGTTTTGGAGGTAAGAATTTAGCACACGGAGATAAAACATCTATTCTGAGGGAGAAACGGACTTACTTTTTCCTGTTGAAGCTGAGAAGAAAGCTCTACAATATGCTTTTCTGTTTCAAGCGTTTCTTTTCTGAGACCCTTCATGAAGGAAAATTAATACAAAATTAAAAGGTCTCAATATGCACATTTTGGGCTACATTTTCATAACAGTGCACTCAAATTGCACATGTAAAAGGGATAGTTTATTAGGGAATTTCAAGATGATGCTTAAAAGCAAAGAAATCATACACCTGAATATAAAAACAAAAAAGTGTCTCAAAGCAGGGACATGAATTTAAGTGTACAGATGCACAGTCAACATAATTGGGTACCTAAATTTAGCTGATGTACAATGATGCCTTGTATTACAGGGATTTGTTCTGGGACACTCTTTTTGTCAAGTTTTGTCAATTTCCTGCAAGTCAAATTACTGAAGGATACACATACACTTCATTTACTTATCAAATTGTTTTTAAAATTCTGCTTTTTTAAAATTACATTTGAAGCGGCCACAAGGGAGCAAGGAGACAGAGCAGACAATAAGGGAAAAGCCAGAAGAAGGAATTAAGAATAGGGTGCTACTCTGGTGAGTAAAAAAACCAAAAACCAACCTAAACACAGAGACAGTAAATATTTGTGAACTTAGTAAAAGTAATGTTACTTTTGAGAGAGGAGCTCCTAATTGTAAAGGTTATTTGGTCTTCCCCAGAAAGTGAGTCTTAGGATTCGACCTCTGTTGAAGGTAAATTTGTTGGCTGAATGGTTTTCAGACATAACAGCCATATTCTGCCCCTCTCCCAGGCTGGTAGTGTTCCATAAGCAGCCCTTGTACTGACACCTATAGTTCAGGTTGCCTTAACTACTGAGTATCAGACTTCCTGCGTTGTGAAAAATAAACAGCTCTTTTAAATCTGATATCATTCAAATTCCAGTGTAGTCAGTTTCTGCCCAGACTAGGAATAAAGTGATTTGGTTTATATTTTTTGGCCTTGGACAAGTCATTAACACCACCTTGGGCCTCAATTTACCCCATTTGTAAAATGAGGATAATAATACATGCTACCTGAGATATTTAGCACCGTAACACGCTTTTCAGCTAAACATCTTGTTATTCCTTCTCAGTACTGGGGTAAATTGAACTTCAACTTCTAATTACTCTGTTTTAAAAAAAGGTACTGGTGGAATTTTACATTTCTTTGTAATACTGAAGTTGCAACAAAATGGTTAAAACTTCTCTTGTCATTGCTTTCATGGAGTTAACTATCTGGATTTACCTCTCTGAAGCTTTAGGTACTTGGATACCATATTGACCTTTATTTTCTCATTTGTGGCAAATGGCATATTTGGGGGAATGATTCAGAGGGTTTACAAGCTTTTAGTTCCATCTGCTTGCTCAAAATGGTGTAGTCTGATCACGATAGCTACCATCTGGGTAGGAATACGACCTCATCATGGAATGGAAACATTACATAAACTATAACAAAAATGGTAATTTGGGGGAGCAATGAATTCATGTTTTTCCCTCCCTTACAGTGCCTATCGATTTATGTCAGAATAAAAAGGCAATACACTTGAATAACCATAACATTAAAACAAAAGTAACATCTGGCCTTAGAGAAACAGAGTTAGACATTCTTCTCAGTTACACCAGTGTAAATAAGTAGCATTTCCATTAAAGTTACTCTGGAATAACACTGGTGAACATCATCATAAACTGGCCCATGCTATATATAGGATAATGTACAGCACATTAAACTCTGTGACACCATACTCCTGAAAAATATCACTAGTAAAATGGGTAAGGAAGAAACAAAATGATGGAAATTGGGTGAGAGCCAGGCAAGTATATCAATATACACATACATGTGACCGCAAGACAGAAGGACCAAGCAGCCTTCCTGATCCTAGGTCTGGCAGTTGCCTAGTGGAATTGTATGAGATGTGGATTTCACTGTTTTGGCACACCTTGATAGGGTAAGGAGCCAGAAAATGTAATTTACTTACATCATTTTCAGTTTCACTTTCAGTTAACTTCTGCATCAAAATGTCAATTTGTTTACTGCTTATCTGCAAGTCAAAATAGAAAAAACAATATTTTAAAATTAATTATTTTATAGTATATGGAACTTGCTGATTCAGTGTAATCGGAATGGAGACTGATATATATGAAATACCCACAGCAAGGAAGTATTTACTTTGACATGCATGATTATTTACAATTGGTGGGAAATACCTTAGAGATTCTGTTCATTCTATGTGCGGAGTTTATGAATAGGGGAAAATAAACCAAGGTTAATTCTATATGAAACACTGATTATTTTTTAAATGGAAGCACTTACATGGCATTCATATTTAATTTTCCTTGTTCAAATAGTAGACTAAAGTACAAGTGTGTATTCCATTCATCTATTTTAAAGACAAAGTGAAGCATTTCCTTAAGAGTTTCTGAAAATATTGTTTGATGGCAGCTAAGATTATCTCCAGACCCCAAAATCTTATATCCCACAATATTAACTTCTATCATAAATATAAATAAACTTGGAATGGCAAAACCATTTATGTAGCCATAACTATCACACAATCATCAATTACATAATTTGGCAGTCAGAGTTGTCCTTATTTTATCAGTTAGTCTTTTTACCCTTATTGATGGAACTTCCAGTTAAGTAAATCCCAAACTTTTTAACTTCAGAGAATGGGCTCACTGACTTCCAAGGAAGTTTAGATGACTCAGCATGTTACAGGACCAGGCCCAATATGAATACTGAATTATAAGAAGGAGATAACCAGCAAGTTGGGTGTTAAACTACAGATGGATCGGAAAGCAGAGAAAAGTAACAAGGGGAAAAGCAAATGAGAGCTGCATTCTCGGCACTGGTATTTGCAGAATGCACTCTGCTGGATTTTGGAAGCATGGTATACTCTGGCTCATCAGTGAGAGGGAAGCCTTACAGAGCATTCTGAACAGAGCTACCAGCACATGTGTACAATGTCCACTTTAGGAATTCACTGCTTATGTATGTTTGGTTTTGTTTAAATACAAACACCGGTGAATAGCAGGTATTCAAACACAAAGAGATAATCACACTACTATTGTAATATAATGCTCTCTATATTTCTTCATTTTTCTGCTCTCTGCCTCCCTATTATTTACCAATTGTCATTCTCTATTTGTTTGTCTTTTCCTTTTTAAACTTCCTCTCCTTCCTTGATTATTCTATATACATAGGCTCCAGAAAAAAGAAAAAACATGCCTTCTCTCATCTGCTTTTTATTAAAAACTTAATATATCTTTTTTGAAGTCAAGCAATTCCTATTCTGACTTATTCAGCAAATGTGATTATGATTAAAGACTACATATACATGAAAGGAAAGTATGGGTATTCTATGATATTTACAATACTATACAAGCATAGCATAGCACAGCATAGCATAGTTTTCTTGAAATAGGTTAAACTTCCCACACAACCTGGGATTGATTTGGACAATAAAGAATATTTGAAACAGTATGATTTTGCATTTTCTGTGACTGCCTCTTTCTTTCTTTGAAAACACTACTGAAAAAGTTCAGGAAAAAAAATAAAATGTGCTCGTGCTCTCTAAACCAGCCCAAGATTGTTTTGGGTCATCTTACTTCTTCATGCTCTGTTGTTCTAAGTAGGTGCAGTAATAATCCTTTTATGTGTTTGAGAGTCTCTAGTTCCTTTATCAGTAAATCCTCTTGTTTAGAAATCTTAAGCATATCTGATGTAGAAAGGTTACACACCTGATAAAATATTAAGCCACAAACAAATATACTGTAAGTGTACTACAATATTTCCCCAAAACAGCATGATTACCACTATTAAAATTTAGCTTTAAAATGTAGAAAACATAAAACTATTTTTCTAAGTACACTGCAAAAATATCATAATGAATATGCAAAATACTGTTTAGATTAGAATGTAAACATTTTGGTATGAAATACTACATAATTCAATATTCACTCTTCAAAGTCTGTTACAGAGAGATCAGGCATATGCTCTTCTCTAGTTTAACTTTTTTGCTGATAAAAGACCCAATTTTCCTCTCCCCAGGGAAAATCTATTTAAATCAAACTAGTTATGCTGCTCCAAAAATAACAAAGGACAATCAGGTAATAGACCTTTTAGTAAGTACTATCACAGAAGTTATTTCATCTGGATTTGCCCATATGTATTCACAATACTTCTGTCTGTAGCTGGAGAGAAACTGAAGTACTATTGGAAATGTTAACTCTGTGGTACAGAAAAGTGTGAATTCCCAATGGCAATTCTTAAACAAATTATCCATGAGGGACTACAAAAAAATCAAGATATCTTGACTCCTAGAATAATATTTGTTTTGTTTTATAAACTTAAATAGTAATAATGTATTTGTACTCAACAGGTTACAGACATCAAAAATCTCATTTGAAGATATTTTTTAAAATCATAGTAAAAAAAGTAACTACTGTACAATATTGTGTATAAACAGGGTTACAATTGGGGAAGAAGATGCAAATGTACTCAAGTTCTTCTCACAAACCCACAGTACACAAGTAGGTATACGTTTCTGCTAAAATGATCAGCAGTAAAATAGCTCAGAATGTTGACTGGCATCGTTAGGGTTCAGAATTAACACTCATGTGAGATGAAAACAAACATTCGGACCTCTCAAAGCTCTTATTTAAAGATGTATGTCTGCACTCATATCAACGCATCAGTCAACATTTAGAGTGTTTTTCTAATCAACCATATGAGTTAGACATTTAAGATTTTATAAAATAAATGTTTAATTCTGCAGAAATGAGTGGAGCAAAAAAAAAAAAAAAAAAACCCAAAACCATACAGCATATCCCAGAACACTAACCCAGTTAGAGTTCTGAGGGTAAATATGTACACAAACTTTTGTATAGTATTAAAATACAGTAACTTACATTTGTCATTCCAGCAATAGTAACTTTAAAAGAAGGCAAAAACATTTCTGTTGAACTGATTGCCATCTCTGCTTCAAGAAGCTTTTCCTGCAATGTGGCAATTTCATCTTCTTTCAACCTATTCACAAGAACTTAATAGAAATCAAATTGCACGAACTATACATGTTTAATATCTAAATAAACTTTTCCATTTCACAAATATTTATTAACCAAAGGCAGAATTTTCTTATAGTGTTCCCTTAATATACAGGCTACAACTCCTTTTCAACTGCATATCATAAATTATTTACACTGAATACTTATGGGAACACTTTCTTGCTGCTGCATTCTATGTCCTCTAAAGCCAGAGGAAGTAAGAACTTTGGGAATTACCCTATTTTTAAAAAAAAAAAAAAAACCTTTTGAAGCAAAGTTTATTTTAAGTGTTACCAATAACTCCTTAGATGACTGTACCACGAACTTTTAATAATCAAATGTACTTTTCACTAATTAAGCTGTTTGCTTTTTGCATTTCACTCAGCCAGGGGAATGAAAATAGACTAAACAATCTCATTTGCAGGGTCTCATGAACTAGTACAATATGCAGCAGTGTTCAGATGGCAAACACAGGCAGGGTGAGACTTTCAAAAAGTTCCCTATTATAGGGTGAAATTAATCTCTGTTCAGAGGACCTACATAAGCCCCTATGTTGTCTAAACACAAAGCCTTAAATGAATCATCTGCCCAGGCATGAATTGCACTCACAGAAGATAAATATTTATGTTTTGAACACATTGTGTGGATTTGAACAGCTAAAGAAGCATAAATAAATGCTGTCAGAACAGATGAAAGACTGTTGGTCTCATGAAATTCTGTAATTGTATTTTTCCTAGTCTGAAGCATACCATCTCATTTCACTCAGGTTTTGTTGTAGGAAGTTTTCCTGTGATCTGCTTTTGAGCTGGGGTGACAGTTCTTTCAGCTTGCTCTGATGTTTATCCATAACTTTGGTAAATGAACTCCAATTCTGCTTCAAGGGTTCCTCCTCCATGCATGCTGAAAACTTACAAACATTTTATTTTAGTCTTTATCTTCTCCCCAACTATTTCAAGACATATTTTCTACCTATAACAACCAAAGCTTAATCAAAAGATAACAAACCAGAATATGGGGCCAGAATTATTTCAAATGTCCATCATCCCTTTTATTATGGGAAACAGAATGGAATTAAAAGATGGTACCAATTTTCTCCTCAATAATTTATTACTCTACGTACTTTTCTCCTACTTTCTTTAGTCTATATGTAAGAAGTCTTGTCCAATGCTGTAAAACAGCTAACAGTGGACGTTATACCCTGAAGATCAAGCATATTACCATCACAGTGAGAAAAATGAAAGTCCAGAATTATTGACTTGTATAAATGGGCAGAAAGAAGGATGTTTCTGATTATAGTTATCATAGCGACAAATTTAGCATTAAGGTCACATAGTTTAATTATTAGCTTCTTAAAAACTGTACAGAAAACAATCCAGCTGGGATTTCTAAAGGAGCCTAAGAAAGTTAGGCAACCAAATCCTATTTAATTTCAAAAGGGAATTGTGTGCTTAACTTCCTGATGATCCTTTGAAAGTTCCACTCTACAGGAATTTGCAGCTAGTCAGGAATTAGGTAGAATTTTCTTTATGCTTTCGCACACATCATTGTATGAATTCCTTCCAGTTTAGCAGGAAATTATTTAATGCAAGGGAGTTAAGAACAAATGTGTAAATATCTCTAATGCCAACAGGAGTGCAAGAAAGGCTGAAGAACGTCAGCCTCATACTGATACTATTGTTAGGTCTTCCACAATTCCCTACTTGGTCTGCTTCTTCACTTAGACCAGTAAAATATTTTCCATGTTGGTTGACTTTTCTGATTCTAAAATAGTCTTCACAGGACTGAATCAATGAACAGAGTTTTGCTGCTTCTCCGGATGTAATAGGTAGTGCATGTCTTGTTCCCTACAATAACAATATTGAGAATTATGTAACAATTGGTACCACTCATTGCTAGGCTTGCTATGCTTACCTGCCACATGAGCCTAAGAGACATCTCAAGACAAAACAACTTACGTTCTTTATTAAGTAGAAATACTCAAGAAAAATGTTCAGGACAAACTAAATTATCATTTTCATCTGTTATTTCCACCATCACTAAAGGCCCCACCCTGTGACATAACAGGAGGAGGTGAGAATTGAGAAAACTGAGAATTTAGCATCAGACTCTTAATAACTAGACTATAACATCACACTTATTTACATCTCTCATAACGTGAAATTTTACAACCAACTTCTATTTTTTCCATTTTCATTTCTTTGTTTTTTCACAGGTTTGCATTTCATAGGGGACTTCAATCTGAATGACATATGCTGGAAGTCTTATGCTACTCGTACGAAAACATCCTCTGAATTTCTAAAAGTTCTAGAGGACAATTTTTTAATTCCAAAAGTGTTATACCCAGCTCAGGGGAATTCTATAAAAAACCTTATCATCTTGACAGGAGGAATTGATTGCAGAACTAAAAATGAGCGTTTCCGTAGGTGCAAGTGATTGTGACTTGATTACATATGTTGCACACAAAGACAATGAAGTCCAAGCCAGTCATGGTGATTTAAAAGGGCCAATTATAGAAAGCTGAAAACAATTATGAACCAAATCGGTTGAGAGAAAGAATTTATACAGAAAAATGTGAAAGATAATTGGTAGCTGTTACTAGATTTTACTAGATGCCAAAAAAGGTACAATTCCACAACTAAGAAGGCTATATTGCTTAAAAAACAACCTGGTTCAGAGGGGAAGTGATATACAAAATGTGGTGTGGTGGTTAATGCACTTGACAACAATCCCGGAGGTTAATGGGTTGGAGTCTCGATTGATCTTACACTGAAAGGCTGTCTCCAGTTCACCTCCATAGGGTTTGAGAAGTCACGGGTGTAGCGGGGCAGTCACACTGCCCCAGCCCAGAAGGGATTAAAAACCAGTCCTTGGGGAGGGCTGGGGCTGACAGCCAATCAGAGAAGGCTGGGAGGCAGCCAATCAGGGCCAGGCTAGGCCATATAAAAGGGCTGCAGGGCCAGAAGACTGTCAGTCTCTCTCCAGCCTAGAGAGGGAAAGACTGCCTGCAAGCAAAAGGAACTATCTTGGACAGAGCAGTGGTGGGAAGAGCAGGAGGAGCTCTAGCCTGGTGAACTCCCAAGCTGAGGCTTTGCTTCCAAGGCCTGAGGAGGTACTGGGGCTGAGGGGAACAGCCAGGGAAGAACTAGGCAGCCAGTCCAACTCCCTTGCTGATGATGAGTGGCCACTTCAGACTGCAGTTTGCCCTGAGGGAAGGAGCTAGATGAGGACTGGCAGTGGGTCACTGAGGTGAGGTGGGCTTAGGGGATGGGGGTTCCCTGGGGAGGGGAGAACCCTGAGTGTGGGGGCCACTGCTGTGAGGCAGTACCCAGGAGAAGGGGTACTGTGGGCCAGGAGGGATGCGGGGCCTGAAGTATAGTGGTGGAGATTAAGAATAAAAAGACAAGTAGCAACAGCAGCAGATGCTCTGAGGCTGGATGAGGTAATTCCCAGACTAACCAGCAGGAGGTGCCATAGTGGTGAGGGCACATTGCGCTACAAAAGGCGGCTGGACATGATGCTAGTCACATTACTCCCTTGTATAATATTGGCTATGGAAAAATGACACACCTTAAAGACATTACTGCTAAAGTTTGCAGATGACAAAGATTTGGGGAGTGTTTTAAAAAATGAATTCACACCACTGATCCAGAGCAATCTGGATTACTTGATAAACTGGGAAACAATATATATTTCAATGCAGCCAAATGTAAAGTCATACATCTACAAAAAAAGAACGCAGGCCATACTTAAAGGATGGGAGACTTTTAGGGGTCTACCAGTGTGGTAGTGTACCCCAAAAGGCTAAAGTGAACTCTGGATGTAAAAATGGGAATATCAAGTAGGAGAAGAGAGGGGTTATTTTACTTCTGTATTTGGCACTGGTGCAACTGACCACTACTGAAATATTGAGTCCAGTTCTAGTGTCAACAATTCAAGAAGGAGGTTGGTAAAATGGAGATGATTCAGAGAAGAGCCACAAGATGATTAAAGGACTGGAAAATGTGCCTTTTAGTGAAAGACATAAGGAGCTATTTAGCTCATCAAAGAGAAGATTACACAGACTTAAGTCTGTTTAAAGTACTTACATGGGAACATAAATTTGATATTAGAAGGCTTCTCAATCTAGCAGATGAAAGTATAACAAGATTGAATGAATGGAAGTTGAAACCAGACAAATTTAGACTAGAAATAAGGTGAAAATTATTATCAGTGAAGGTAATTAACCACTGGAACAACTCAAAGGCTGTAGCAAATTCTCCATCACTGTTTTGCTACAAGATCTTATACTCAATGAATCTAGAACATTTCCAGTCTGAAGTCTTAATAAATAAATAATAATAAACTGTTTCTTTGACTGGTGATTTAAGTTAAAAGGGTGCTTAGTTCCAGGAGAAGTAGAATTTTTCTAGAGTGATATAAGTATGTACAGCAAAACAGTAACCAAATTAAAATTCATAAGCATTTAATGAAACCAGCTAACCAATACTAATTTAAGTTGCCCCAGTTTCAGTTGTAAGAGTGAATTAAGTCTCCATTGGTTCTACAAAGTAAATTCTTGCAAATTTACTTGTATGTAAGCTTGTTAAGTTCTATAAAATATATTTACACAGAAGCTTAATGCATTTCATTCCATGTGTGCTGAATGCAAATTTTCATATGTTCTCAAGTTAATATTGCTATGAAAATATTTTTGCTATATTTACACACTGCACAACTAAGCACAAAAATCTGACTGAGATTAGTCAAATTCCTTCTATGCAGCATCTTGGGAGGCTTAGCATAGCATTTTTAATTTATCCTAGTTCATCCAGAGCCAGAGAAGCACAAACTAGAATTTATCCATTTTTTCAATATGTAATTTTTAGAGGTAGTCTTCAATTAGGATATAGGATCTCTCCTACCTTGTGTCAAACTTGCATGAATCTTCTTTTAAGAACATAGCTTCTCTTAGTAAATGTATAGCGTATTCATACACTTTCATAAACCAACGCAGAAGTCTTCCACATAATATCCTTTATTCTAACCCCATTTTTCTTTTATTCCCCTCTGAATTTATTTCCCAGTGGCTTGAGATGTGACCAAACAGCTTCCAACAAACACTTGTTTAAGAGCAGGTCTACACTACTGCTTAAGTCCATCTAAGTTACGTCGCTCAGGAATGTGAAAAAGCAGCCTCTGAGAGATGCAAGTTTTGTGCTGTTCACACTGGTGCTATGTCAGGAGGAGACACCTTCCCACCAACATAGCTTCCGCTTCTTGCAGAGGTGGAGTAATTATGTCAACGGGAGAGCGCACTCCCACCGGCATAGTGTCTCTTCACTAGCAGCTGCACCGATGTAGCGCTGTAATGTAGATTTGCCCTAACTCAAAGAATTATCCTACATATGTCCTTTATTAGCATTGCACTCCATTCCTAAACAGCAAGAGTAGACTCTTCAAAAGTGCCTAGGGGAGTTAAATACCTGGCTCTGACTTTTTTCAAGGGGAATTGGGCACAAAACTCCCTCATACCCTTTTGAAAATCAAACCCCAAATGCATCCCTTCTTTCTACTGTCTACAGATAGGACACAAAATTTAAAGTTTGATTTGAAGCCAGGGTCTAGTCAGTAACAAAGGCATACATTACTCTCCTTTGTAGGAAATGCTCATACATCAGTAACACATTAGCAGAGCAGTCCCTTGGGTAGGGCGAATTGGGGCAACTGCTCCGGGCCCTGCACTTTGGGGGGCCCCGTGGGCCGGTGCAAGTGGTCGGTCGCAGAAGAGAGAAATCTGTCACTTCTGCCCCGGGCCTCACACGGCCCTAGTGATGGCACTACAAATTAGTATGATTTGACTTACCTCAGCAATGTCAAAAGACAGCTTTTGTTGAACATGCAACTCTGATAGACTATCGTTATTCTGTATGTGCATGGATGACAACATTGTGTCCTAATTCTGCAAAAAGATTAAAAGCTGATATAAAAGCATCTATCTACAGTGCCATCATGATAATAAAAATAATAGAAAAGCAAGCTAATGAGGGAAGGCACAGTAGTTAAAGGATCACTGGTACCTCAGTTCAGTTGAATATAAAATGCAGGATGAACAAAACCTAGACCGACCACAAGAATGAAGCTTCCAGATGACCCTGAGTGAAATTACTGGCCAGAGTCAATACTTAATAAAGTATGGTTGTAAGGGATATTTATTTAGCACTTATTTACTTGGCCCCGACCAATCACACATTCATTGCAGAAAAGTTAAACAACCCCCCAAAATAGAGGGCTACTGACTGTAACTGACATAAAAGGGAGGGAGGGAGAGAGGCCCGTCAGGGCAAAGCCTGGCCTCAAGATCCCCCACCCGAGACACAGCAGCCGACGCCGTGAGTGTGAGGGGACGGGAAAGGGGCCGGCACTACACGGGCGGTACAGGGCACCCCCAAGCAGCTTCCCCTTGCCGCGGGCAGTGCCCGGGCACCTTCCCCCAGCGCTGCCCCGCCGGTTCCGGCCAGCTCCCGGCCACGACCCTGAGCCGCCAAGCAGCGCCCCGGGCCATGCCACGCCCCGCCCCCAAGCAGGACAGGGGCGCCCCCCGCTCAGTCCTGCCCCGCCCAGGCCCACCCGGTGCCCTGCCCCGCCGGAGTCCCTGGTGACGTTACCCAGCCTCCCTCCACGGCCGTCCCGCTCCTTCTCCCCGGCGGGAGGCGGGAGCCGCAGCTGCTTCCTTGGCAACCTGTAGCCGCCCGCCGCTTCCGCAGCGCGGCTCCCTTCCCTCGCCCAGCACCCAGGGGCGGAGCCCGTTGCCATGCGGGGCCGAGTGGTGCAAGGCGGCCGGGGACAGCTCTGCCCGCGGGGAGCCGCTCGGCCGGGCCTGGCTGCTGCTGGTGACTGTGAGAGCAGGGCCTTGGCCCAGCGGCGCCCGGTCCCGAGCGCCCCGGACAGAGCCCAGCTTCGTCCTCCCAAGTCCCCGTCACCCGCCGGGAACAGGGCCCGTCACACACAGCTCCAGGCTAGACCCCCCCCCCCATTTGCCCGTCACACACAGCTCCAGGCTAGACCCCCCCCCATTTGCCCATCACACACAGCTCCAGGCCAGGGCCCCCCCTCGTCTGCCCCTGCCCATCATACACACACCTTGCCCACCCATCAGTTGCATCTCCAGACTAGGGCCCTTCCCCATTACATGCATTTCCAGACTAGGACCCCTCCCCTACCTATCCATCACACACATCTCCAGACTAATCAAAAATTGGAGAGGCCCAATCCTAAATTCACCAGCCAGACGGGGCCACTGGACTGTCTGTGGCCAGTGAGAAAAATAAGATGTGCATGAAGACACAGTAATGGAGCTATTCTCATGCCAAGCTAACCTTCCCTAATGGATTGTCATATTAGCAAATTCTGAAGCGCAGTGCGGGTCCTGCCTGTCAAAGGCACTGAAGCTCTAATAATGGGCTCCAGCAGAGGAGTACTCAGTGCAATTAAGGAAAGAGTGTTTGTGGAAAAGTGGCTTTGAGCCATCTTTGAATTCCCTGTTCTTGAGACTGCTCAGCACTGAGCCAGTCTTCTGGTGTAATTGTACTAGCTGCCCATGGCCCCTAGGGACCATTCCAGAAGCCATGGATCATTGCACCAGCAACAGCAATTGCACCAACTGCACCATCTTTGCCAGGTGGAGAGATGACATTTCAGGGCATCTACCCCACCTGAGGATTCCCATAAGCCTGACGGTCCTTCTGGAGCCAGCTAAACTGTCTGAAAAGGAAAGGATTAGATGCTAAATATTTTTAAAGATTTGCAATAAAACACACAAATATTACTTTTCATAGATGATCAAATTATTTGATTGCAATTGTCAGGCCCTGTTGAGGAGAAAACAATAGGCCTTAGAAGAAATTTATCTCCCAACGGGGGTGGGTGGGGTGTCTTCTTGAGGACATTACAAACAGCCTGTTGTGGCACTACAGGGGCATATAACCAGGTCACCTGGTACTGGACTCCATCCTGGAATACCGGTGTTTTTCCACTGACTGACATGAGACAAAGGGTTCCCGCCATATGCAAAAGCTATTTAAGGCAGAGGAGTGACATCACTGTGGTTCTTCACTGACTCCCCACCTAAAGAGACTCCTGGAAAGAGCTAAGGAACAAAGACTGAACTGGGGCGGGGGGAGTGCTGGACCCAGGCTAAAGTGATTTTTAGCCTGTGAAAGGAACACCTGGGGTTTTTAAGCTGTAAGCAAGTGCAGCTGGCCCCTTAAGAATATCTGCAGCCTGCTTGAATAGCAAATTCTCATCCTAAATGATTACTCCAATATCCAATCTCTTTAGTATATTAAGCTTAGTTTGCTTGTTTTGTTTGTTTGCTAGGTAATCTGCTTTGATCTGTTTGCTCTCCCTTATAATCACTTAAAACCTTTTGTAGTTAATAAACTTTATTTTTGCTTTGTATAAAACCAGTGTGTGGGAGTCATAACTTGGGGCAGAGAGCTGTTGCATATCCTTCTCCACACTGAAGGATGGGGCAAATTTCATGAGCTTACGCTGTACAGATCACTGTGCAGTGCAAGACCGGTATAATTTTGGGTTTGCACTCAAGAGGGGTGTGTGCATTTGAGTAACTGGGCAGTTCCTTAGCTGTAGCCTCCCCATGCAGAGCGGATCACAGCTCTGTATATACTGCAACTGGGTGTGTCCCTACTTGTAGGCGTGCTGATGCCTGGGAGAGGACTTGGCAGGCTGGTCACAGCAGTACAGTGTAAAGCAGTGGTTTTCAAACATTTTTAATGGTGAGTCCTTTCACATAGCGACCCCCCCTTATAAATTAAAAACACTTTTTAATATGTTTAACACCATTATAAATGCTGGAGGCAAAGCGGGGTTTGGGGTGGAGGTTGACAGCTCACAACCCCCCATGTAATAACCTTGTGACCCCCTGACCCCAGTTTGAGAACCCCTGATGTAAAGGAAGCCTAGGCTGGTGGGCCAGGATGGCTCAGTAGTACCCCAGTTCCAGGTGGCTCCCTGTGGAGGGAACCCTTCACACATACATATGATGAGTTTTGGATGTGTATATTGCATATGCAAAAGCAGCTCTGTTCATGTAAATGTTACTCTTGGGGGAATTCTGTGCCACTGCGCTTGTGCAGAATTCCTGTCCCCCACATTTTAATTTTCTCTGCAGAAAATACATTCTGCCGAAGAGGCACTGCAATTATGCCTGTTGCCCACCAACCGCTGCTGTGGTGTCAGAACAGACAGCAGCTGGCTTACAGGCCAGAGCAGCCAGCAGTGGATAGGGAGGAGGAGAGGCTGCATTCCTCACAGCATCTTATGTGTGGAGCCTGGTGAGGATTTGTGGGGGACAGACAGAGCAGGGCACACGAGGCTGCTGGGGGGGGTGGGGGGGGCAGGTCACAAATGCTGGGTGCGACGGGTTCGATCACAGAAACCCCCTTTAGGACTGCCACCTGATGTACCTAGACTACCTCTGAGCCTGTTTTCCCTGCCAGCTTAGGACTTCAGTACCTTGCCTTGTTTGAGCCAGACACGCTTGCCTGCTGCAAACAGAGATCCAGGTCTGAACCACATCCCCCACAAGCTGCAGGCTTAATTGAAAACAGCTTAAGAAGTGCTCCTGTCTCCAGCACTCCAATACCCAGCTCCCAATGGGGTCCAAACCCCAAATAAATCCATTTTACCCTGTATAAAGCTTATACAAGGTAAACTCATATATTGTTCAACCTCTATAACACTGATAGAGATATGCACAGCTGTTTGCCCCCCCAAGTATTAATACTTACTCTGGGTTAATTAATAAGTAAAAGTGATTTTATTAAATATAAAAAGTAGGATTTAAGTGGTTCCAAGTAATAACAGACAGAACAAAGTGAATTACCAAGCAAAATAAAATAAAACACACAAGTCTAAGCCTAATACAGTAGGAAACTAAATGCAGGCAATCTCACCCTCAGAGATGTTCCAATAAGCTTCTTTGACAGATAGCCTCTTTCTAGTCTGGGTCCAGCAATCCCTCACACCCCTGTAGTTACTGTCCTTTGTTCCAGTTTCTTTCAGGCATCCTTTGGGGTGGAGAGGCTATCTCTTGAGCCAGCTGGAGACAAAATGGAGGGGTTTCTCCAGGGGCTTAAATAGTCTCTCTCTTGTGGAAAGGTGGAAACCCCTTTCCCTCTCCTATGCAGAATCCAGCTCCAACATGGAGTTTTGGAGTCACATGGGCAAGTCACATGTCCATGCATGACTCAGTTTCTTACAGGCCGACACCACATTCCCTGGAAAGCTCAGATGTGGATTGGTGTTTCTTAAAGTTAATCGTTAGCTTAAGTGTTTCTTGGTTGGGCACTTACTGAGAATAGTCTTTTCTCAAGAAGCTGACCAACTGCTTCACTGAGGCTACTTAAAATCAAACAAGTACATAGTCAATATTCATAACTTCAAATACAAAAATGATACATACATGCAAATAGGATGAATATATCCAGTAGATCATAACCTTTGCAGAGATATGTTGCATGGCATATCTCGCATAAAACATATTCCAGTTATGTCATATTTACACTCATAAGCATATTTCTATAAAGCATTATGGGATGCAACGTCACACTGGGGTTGTGAATGGCTATTGGGGGGACAGACTGAGGTGGATGTTGAATGGAAGTGGGGGTGCAAGGGCACATGGGGAGAGGGAAAAATGTTCCTGACTGAATGGGAAGGGCTAGGGGTCATCCGGGTCTGCAGGGAGAGGTTCCTCAACTCCCTAACAATCCTTCCCCCACAAAAGAATTTCCATACTTCTCCCACCCACACCCAACAACCCTCCAGGTTCACTCCAGGCTCCTTCCCAGCAATTACTTCCCTCTCCCTCAGCTCCTCCGTTTACCCAGCTCCTCAAAGCCTTTGAATTGCTTCTGATTGGTACAGGAAATTCATTTCTGTATTGTAGTTTAAAGGAATTATTACTCAAAGTTCTGTATTAATATGCCTATTAAGGAATCTATTTGTCTAAAAAACATTTATTGAATCTTAAGTGCCTTAGACATCTTGTTGACAAGTTTTTTTTAATAAATTACCAAAATAATTGAAACTGGTGTGATTACATTGTGTTATTTTGACAAATAAAATATGCAAAATTATCTTTCACTAGTGACAAGCAGAATTTTGAACAAGGGATGATAATAAAATATGGTACAACCATTCCCATGCTGGACTCTTTGGAAACTCATTTGGCCATGTGTATAATGTAAATGTTTATAATATACAACTTTCACACAACAGTAAATATAGTTCATACAGTGTGTTTATTGTTCTGATGCAAGTCTCTTATTGTGCTGTATTTTTCTGCCACTCCCAGACACCCTATTGTGTTATCATCTCCTGGCATGTTAGACACCATTTTGCAATCCAGAGAGCCATAATTGATGAATTACAGCACTAGCCCATTTTGTTCCCTTTTGCAAAACCGGGACTTTTTAGCCATAAACACATTTCTACTATTAAAAATAACACAATTATGTAGTTATGTTTGTGAAATCAACATTTTTACAAGGTGCTTAGTTTATGAAATGGCATGTTCTTTATTTCAGTCCAACACTATTCAGTGGAGTTCACAATCTATTCACATTCTATGAAACCTTGCTGAACAATATTTGGATACCTCTTTTGGATATAGCTGAAGTAATAATTTCTCAGTTGTTGGGCTTCATTGAAGGGCAAACTACGATTAAATAGTGAGAACTGTGTAACAACCATGACTGTATACATGCTAACAGTATGGATCATGTGCAAGGATTGAAACTCTGTGTTCCGGCTCCAAAAATCACTGACCTTTATCAATTGAGTATAGGAGGACACTTTTAGCTGTGAGAAAGTAGTAGACTGTTATAACCACTAGGGACAATGTTAGGTGGAGGCACAATCACACACAGTAAGCAGTGTATTACAAAGATGCAAATCACATTCATCAAGGACATCCACAACTGCTGTGACCAAGTGTACAAACTCCAACACTCGTAAACATACTATAAAATAAAACTATAGCATCTAAATAAGGCAAAAATATACATATCACTCTTACAGTGTGCTGGAATTATTATTATTAATGATAATAATACAGGATTCCACTACAACACCAACATTTCTTAACTATAAATTTCTTTTTTAAATCGAAAAGGCTAAATGGTATTTTTACAGCTGCTCCAAATATACCTTAACTACCTAAGCAATCATCACACCCATACAGTAGCATGCAGTTATAACATTGTTCAGGTATCTAGAACAGGACTAGCTAGACCTGGGATGTTAAACCCATGTTGGCTGGCTCCAACTGGACAGGGAGGTACTAGTAACAAATCCTTTAACAGTAAGAGTTCACCCTTGTATACCTTATCTATCAGAACCTTCATGATGATTGTGACTGCTTGTTGAATTCCTTTCTTTGCAAAAACCAGTTAGAACCATCCTTGATAACTGAGGCTTTTTCTTCAAAGATTTTCCTCGGAACTTATCAGCCACACTCCAGGTCCAGTATTTCCTATTAAGGTCACATTCCAAGCCCAGCATATCCAATTAAGCATACAATCTTTCAAGACATTCTCACAATTGCTAAGCACCAGCACTTTACACAAACTGCAAAACACATATATTCTTTAGTCAAGGTAATCTAACCCTTTATATACTTTCTAATCCTACAAGCTGCCATGACATTTCATTTTTTTGCTGAAATAAGACAAACTAGTGTAAGTAACTATGTTAGTCTTTGAACTAGGTTCAAAACTAAGTTATTTCAGTATATGCTACATAGACTGACTGACATGGAAAACAAACATCCTTTTAATTTTTTTTGGCCTGCTGGAAAGGCTTATATAATGTGATATATAAAAATTATCTAAATGTACTTGGTACTGTATTGTTTGCAATACAAAGGCCTTTATCATAAATGACTGCATATTGGACGATCAGTTGTCATGACTTCCGAATAAATGACTACACCATATTTATCCTGTCATTACTTAAAAAAATAATTTAATACAATGTTTAATAATCTGTATATAGATTGTTTCAGTTGTTTGTGTTTGTCCAAAATATGCCATGGACTTCATTATTGCTAGTCAAGTCATTCTGTTCAGGATGCTGATGTAAAATTTAATCTAAAACACCTCAGCCAGTCAATTAAGTTAAATTATAGCTAAGGCAGCTAAATCTTTACTCCAAAGATATTTTCAGTAAACTGCCAGCACTTCTTCATACTATACACCTACTTCTTCCACCCTTTTATTTAATGAAGAGGTAATGTGTTGCTGAGAATTAGTTCATCAGTGATGCACACAGTACTCGCAAATGTAAACTCCCATTTACTGCAGTGGGACTGCTCTGACAAAAAGGGGCTGAACTGAAAGATCACTAGAATGCACAGTGACTGTTTTTCATATAGATGTGTGGTATTCATGGCATTAATGTCATTACATTGTCAATTGTTTGCCAGCACAATGCCAGATATTAAGAAGTGTGTGGGTATTGTAACTTGGCTATATTATTTGATACATATGTATTAAGAGCTAGATTGTAGTGTATCATATCAGGGAAAGTTTCGGGAATGATTATACATCCCTCCCTCCCTCCCTCCTGGCCTCACCCCCCCAAGCTCCATAGTGAACAAGGAGAGTGCACAGACCCTAAGACAAAAAGATAATTCCATATGCAGAAATATAAAATATGACAAAGGCCAAATTCTGCATTCTGTTACACGTGTCAATATGGAATCAGTCCACTGTCCACGCTGGATTGTTTCCAGATTTATACCTGCTAGGAGAATTTATACCTGCTAGGTATTAAACAGCTAGGAGAATTTGCCCTCATATGTGCAAAGGACCAACATTTGTTGCCTATAGGAGCCATAACTTTGAATTGTCTGACTTGTGCCTTAAAAACCTCAAACATAACTTTTCACTGGCATAGCGTTTTACGATGATATTGGGCTGCTGTATGTGAATAGCCACTTCTATGCCATCATAATTATATCAGACAATTCAAAATTTCATCTTATCACAAATTGATATATAAACTGGATAATTGACCCTTGAAACTGATAAACCTGATTTTCAAATTAAAGCAGAAAATTGTTGTAGTAAATTATAATGAAGGTGGTTGTTTGGTTTTTATGTAATACACAATACATAGGCTCAAACTCAACATGCTTTCCTCACAGAAATATAGCATAAAACTTTCTTACATGTGTAGACTTTTTGAAATCAGTGAGACTGCTAATATGAGTGAGCTGAGCAGGATTTGACTCTGAATGTATAATATGTCATAGATTATACAGTAAGAAATAACATTACAATATTGATTTCTCTACATCATACATACACAGGATTATAATAATCACTCACCAAAAACTACATTGAAAGAACTTTGTGGCTTTAAAAAGAGAGGTGGGATGGATGGGAAGAGCCAGGAGAGAGATGCTGCTTTAAATATTATGCAGACTCTGCTAGGTGTTTGTCAAGGTCCAATTCTTTATCTGATTTAAAAAAATATAACAACTCTTTCCATTTCTGTTTAGGAAATTGGAGACACTAAAGCATTTCGTTTAATTATGGCAATAGTATCTGATCAAGGAAAATCTCCATTTCCACTTCCTAAGCATGGATTTAGCTGGTGTATAACTGTGGATAACAAGCACAAATATTTTACTGATCTTTATTAAGGCAGCTGCTCTGATTCCATCTGGGTATTTTCAGAAAGAGAGCTATGGGCCTCTTTAAAAAAAGGCAAAAAAAACCCCACTACCTTGCTAATATATTAAATGGGGAGGAGGAGTGGTGCAAGCCTACAGATCTAGGAGGACAAAGAGGTGGGTGGTAGGGAGATACCCCTCTTCTGTAGCATTGTCCCCCACCCTCTTCTCTAGACCCTCTAATGAATTCCCTCTAGAGTTAGCAAGCCAGTTGCAACACGAGTCAGCAAAATGCACTTAACATTTCCCATCAAGATCATTATCTGCTAACAGGGTGGGGTTTTCAGGCAAATACTGTCAGCCTGGTGCCAAACCTCCTCCCCCACCTGCCTGCCTGCCACTCGCCTCCCCGTTAGTCTCCTTGCCGTCCATCCAGCGCCCGCTCCGTCCGCCCGAACGCTGCTCTCCTCCTTGCCATCCTCCCGCCCACCTGCCTCCTCACCCCCTCCCACTTGCCTGCCTGCCACTTGCCTCCTCACCCCACTCACCTGCTTACTTCCTACCTCATCTCCCTGCCTGCCTCCTCACCTGAATACTGGGACAAATGGCATCCCGATTGCACACTGGTCGTGATGCAGGACAAAGGGCTAAATATCAGGACAGTCCCTATTTTATCGAAGCGCAGGGGCCCCCAGAGTGTGGGGCCTGGGGCAGTCACCCCGACTCAGGGGACAGCTCTGCATACAGTTTCCTCAGCTGAGGGTTCTAAAGTGGTGGAGTGGGGGTGGGGTCTGGGCTGGGGTGGAGGGCGGGAAGAGGCGGGGCGGGAGTAGGGACTTGGGGGAAGGGGTGGAGTGGGGGTGGGGTCTGGGGCGCAGTGTGGGTTGAGCACCATCGGGGAAGGAAGAAGCTGGCGGCTGTGATTTCAACTATTGACTGGGTACATGTCACCTCAGGACTGGATGCAGAGATAAAGTTTCTTGACACCTTAAATGATTGTTCCTTGGAGCAGCTAGTTCTGGAACCCAAAAGAGGAAAGGCAACTCTTGATTCAGTCCTAAGTGAAGCACAGGGTCTGGTCCAAGAGGTGAATATAGCTGAACCGCTTGGTAATAGTGACCATAACATAATAAAATTTAACATCCCTGGGTGGGGCAGCGGGGGAGAAAACACCACAGCAGCCCACCATGGTAGCATTTAATTTCAGAAAGGTGAACTACACAAAAATGAGGAAGTTAGTTAAACAGAAGTTAAAAGATACAGTGCCAAAACTGCAACCTGCAGGGAAACTTTTTAAAGCACCCTAATAGAGGCTCAATTTAAATGTATACCCCAAATTAAAAAACATAGTAAGAGGACCAAAAAAGTGCCACCGTGGCTAAACAACAAAGTAAAAGAAACAATGAGAGGCAAAAAGGCATCCTTTAAAAAGTGGAAGTTAAACCCTAGTGAGGAAAATAGAAATTAGAAAGGAGCATAAACTCTGACAAGTGAAGTGTAAAAAATATAATTAGACAGGCCTAAAAAGAATTGAAGAACAGCTAGCCAAAACTCAAAAAGTAACAGCAAAAAAAAAAAAAATTAAGTACATCAGAAGCAGGAAGCCTCTGAACAACCCATGAGGCCCCTGGAAGATTGAGATGCAAAAGGAGCACTCAAGGAACATAAGGCCATTTTGGAGAAACTAAATTACTTCTTCACAGCTGAGGATGTGAGGGAGATTCCCAAACATGAGCCATTCTTCTTAGGTGACAAATCTCAGGAATTGCCCCAGACTGAGAAGCCAGTGGATGTGGTTTTGGAACAAATTGATAAATTAAACAGTAATAAGTCACCAGGACCAGACGGTATTTACCCAAGAGTTCTGAAGGAACTCAAATGTTCACCTCTTCTTGTCAACTGTTGGTAATGGGCCACATCCACCCTGATTGAATTGGCCTCGTTAGCACTGACCCCCTACTTGGTAAGGCAAGTCCCACCTTTTCATATGCTGTGTATTTATACCTCCCTACTGTATTTTCCACTCCATGCATCTGATGAAGTGGATTATATCCCACAAAAGCTTATGCCCAAATCAATTTGTTAGTCTCTAAGGTGCCACAAGGACTCCTCATTGTTTTTCCAGTGGATATAGTGTACCGACTTTCAGAAAGGCTTTGACAAGGACCCTCAGCAAAGGCTCTTAAGAAAAACAATCTGTCATGGGATAAGAGGGAAGGTCCCCTGGGATTAGTAACTGGTTAAAAAATAGGAAACAAAAGGGTAGGAATCCATGGTCAGTTTTCAGTAAGGAGAGAGGTAAGTATGGATAGTAGTGTTCTCCAGGGGTCTGTACTGGGACCAATACTGTTCAACATATTCACAAATGATCTGAAAAAAGGGGTAAAGAGTGAGGTGGCAAAATTTGCAGATGATACAAAACTCAAGATAGTTAAGTCCAAAGCAGACTGCAAAAAGTTACAAAGGGGTCTCACTAAACTGGGTGACTAGGCAACAAAATGGCAGATGAAATTCAATATTGATAAATGCAAAGTAATGCACACTGGAAAACAGAATCCCAACTATACATATAAAATGATGGAGTCTAAATTAGCTGTTACCACTCAAGAAAGAGATCTTGGAGTAATTGTGGATAGTTCTCTGAAAATATCTGTTCAATGTGCAGCAACAGTTAAAAAAGCTAACAGAATGTTGGGAATCAATAGGAAATGGATAGATAATAAGGGAGAAAATATCATATTGCCTCTATATAAATCCATGGTACATCAACATCTTGAATACTGCGTGCAGATCTAATCACCCCTCTCAAAAAAGATATATTGGAATTGGAAAAGATACAGAAAAGGGCAACAAAAATTATTAGGGGTATGGAACAGCTTCCCCATGAGGAGAGATTAATAAGACTGGGACTTTTCAGCTTGGAAAAGAGATGACTAAGGGGGGATATGGTTGAGGTCTATAAAATCATGACTGGTGTGGAGAAAGTAAATAAGGAAGTGTTTATTCCTTCTCATAACACAAGAACCAGTGGTCACCAAATGAAATTAATAGGCATCAGGTTTAAAACAAACAAAAGGAAGTATTTCTTCATACAACACACAGTCAACCTATGGAACTCATTGCCAGAGGATGTTGTGAAGGCCAAGACTGTAACAGGGTTCAAAAAAGAACTAGATAAGTTCATGGAGGATAGGTCCATCAATGGCTATTAGCCAGGGTGGGCAGGGATGCTCTGAAGTGTCCCTAGCCTCTGTTTGCCAGAAGCTGGGAGGGGCAACAGGGGGTGGATAACTTGATGATTACCTGTTCTGTCCTTTTCCTCTGAAGCATCTGGTATTGGCCACTTTCAGAAGACAGGATACTGGGCTAGATGGACCATTGGTCTGACCCAATATGGTCATTCTTATGTTCTTAACAACCTCCTTGATCTAACTCCATAATAAGTAATGCATCATATATAAACACACAGAGACAAGCTCCTTATTAATAAATAAGAGATATTTCCTAGTTTGTCACACATGTATTGCTCTGTCTTGACTTGTTAAAAACTTAACAACACTAAATCCTGGATCAGAGTTCCCAGGCCTCTTTTAACACATCTTACCACATGCTCATTGGAAAGCCAGTTGTACTGGTGCCACTACTCATTTCTTGTGAGTCATTTCTAAACTCTCAAATCTCAGCCAAGAACCTTAGGATGTACAGGGAAGTATCAGAGTCTAAAATAAGACAGTCAGCCATCTGGACAATTCGTTAGAGACCTTTGAGATTTTAAAAAGAGGAAGAAAATATCTTTAGTTCTATTGCTCTTTTCTTAAGCAACTTTTCAAAGTCTACATGTGTTTATTCACCTGAGTTGTTCTATTTGTTTAGTTTGGCTTCTGTATTTGATAATCCTAGATATTTTCCCCCCTGAGATAACAGACAGATACAATCCACGAGCCTGGTTCTGATATTATCCTCTTGGTTTCTGAAGGGCAGTCTACATGCAAAAAGTCCACATACAGCCATATCTTTTCAAGAAGAAGGCAGTACACTCAAGTCTACAAGTGTGATTTAAAACAAACACATGAAGGAACTGACTCTGTAGTCCTTACGAGGCAAAACTGCCATTCCTATGAGCGGGACAATGCAGGATGCAGTCAGTAATGGAGATTTCTGCAAGAACTGCAAATTTCTCTGTAGACAATATAGCAAAAGCACACACACTCAGTCTAGTTACACGGCAGATTCAGAGGGAGTGAAAGGTGCCAGTAAAAGCTGGACTTGGGTTAAAGATGATATTATATTTATATTATATTTTGGTATTGTTGGTATTTAGACCTGCTGAACAATGGGATGATAGTTTACATTTTAATAATAAAGTCAGTGGGAGATTTGACTAAGTAAGGATTGAAGGATTTGGCCTTTTTTCAGGATAGGTGTTACTGGCCGAACTTGTGAAGGTCTTACAATACAATCAGCTCTATCATAGGTGCCTCCCACCCACCAGCAGCTGCTCCCCCTCCCTCCCAGTGCCTCCCGTCCACTGTGGATCAGCTGTTCCTCAGAGTGCAGGAGGCGCTGGGAGGGAGGCGGATGAGTGGGGGTGGGGCGTGCTCGGGGTAGGGAGCGGAAATAGACAGGGAAGAGGTGGGCTGGAGCAGGGGCGGGAAGAGACAGGGCAGGGTTGGGGACTTGGAGGAATGGGTGGAGTGGGAGCTGGGTCGGGGTGCAGCAGGGATGGGAAGAGACAGAGCAGTGGCTTGGGGGAAGGAGTGAAGTTGTGGTGGGGTCCGGGGGTGAGCAGCAGTTGAGCAACCTCAGGGAAAATTGGAAGCTGGAGCCTGTGAGCTCTATGGTATTTTTCTCTCTGTCTGTAATGTGATAACTTTTGAATGCTGTATCTGATCAATCCCAGAATTAAAGGGAGTGTTCTAGGCATCAATGGCTAGAATTCTATGGACTTTGGGAAAAATTAGAAAACCAAAAATGGGGGATACAAGAATCTCCGGGCAGCTCTTTAGCACAGCCAAGGCGAGTTGATGGCACTCCTTAATGCCTTTCAGCATGACACTACCCTTAACTCATCTCTGCCTAGCCTCCCAGTAGCTTGTAACATACTGACATCCTGAATGACCTAGCTCTGAAACAGACAGAAGATTAATGATGGAGGTAAGGGTAAATGGGGTTTGGGGGAATGAGAATGTGCTCACAGCCCCTGGAATGGGGAAGGTGGAGAATGGGGGATTGAGGAAAGGGGATGCACAGAGCCCCTAGTATGGGGTAGAAGGCGGGAATGAGGGTAAGGGGCCCCTCCTACTGGGGGGAAATAGATGGGGCAGACAGAATCCCTGCCATAGGTGAGAAAGAATGGGGGATCCTGGAATGGGTGGAGGAGAGAATTGGGAGTACAGAAAACCCTGGCAGGAGGGAAATTGGGGGACTCTAGTTTGGGGAATGGATGGCATGGTGGAAAGAGGAGAATGTGGAACCACAGAATAGGGGCCACACAGAGCCCCTAGCATGAAGGGATGGGGAGAATAGGGGCACACAGAACCCCTGTCATGGGGTGGAGAGAGAATGGGGGATCCTGATATGGATGTGGTAGGGAATGGAGGCACACAGAACCCCTAAGAAAGGAGAGATTGAAGGCAGTTTCGAGGAGTCCCTGACAGAGGCAGATGGGACACAGGAAGCTGGAAGGGGATGGAGAGGGCAAGGAGCCCCTGGTGTATGCAATCAGTTTGGCCTACACAGACTACAAAATGTACCACTCCCCAGTAAACAAGATCCACGTCGTTAAGGTAATTTTCATCACTAAAAAACTGTGTTTATGTTAAAGGCGGGAATCTCATCTGTGATGGATTATGGCAGTTTCCCGCAGTATGCTTGAAAAATGTTATTGAATTAAGTTTAAATATTTTTGGAGTCCATTGTATTAAATACAAAGGTTATGTATTATTGTGAACCCTGGGAAATATTATGAATGTAAAAGGACTGTATTGAACAATGTGCCAGACAAAAATGGATCTTGATCAGTGTCAAGTGGTTTGTCTGGGGAATCTCTACAGAGAGGTGACTGCAAATTCCCACCTCCAGTTATGCAAAATCTGATCCTTTTGAAGGTAGACCCTGAGAAGGGGACCATTGTCTACAAATTACCTGATCCTGGAAGCTAAAGATCAAAGGCCTAAACTGTTTAAAGGGAAGACTAATGTGTGCATAGGAGTGCTTGTTTTGAGCTAAAAACTTGTTATGAACTTGAAATCACAGGGGGAAAAGCCCTTTTGTAGGGTTTGAAGGACTGATTCCTCCCAGAGCCCATTCTGGGGTTGGGTGGGGGAGGCAGGGTTCTTTCTGGCAAGCTTAGTAGCCTATGTCTAGGTTCTTTTATTGTTTTGATGTTTTCTCTGTAGTGCTTTTACCTTAAAAATAAATGTGCTTGCTTAGAGAGAGCGGTTTGTGGTCATTTATAACTGTGGGCAGTTACACTGTTTATTGCCTCTGAGGAGAAAGCAGAGGCCAGGTATTCTAGTTTGCTGAGGATATCACAATGTAGGCAGGGAACTGTGCTGCCTGGAAAAAAACCCTGGTCAGGAGGTAGAGAGAGACATGCATCTCTACCCAAGAGAAATGACAGCTGGAAGCCTAGGAAGCCCTTGCAGGATCACAGAGGGGGAGAATGCAGTTGCCCTGAACTTTGACACCATTTGAAACCTGTTAAAAACATTTCTGGGGAAGAAAAGTTATCTGATCTTATCAGCTCATTCTTTAACCAATGGGTGTAATTGAGGGCACATTTGGGGTCACAATGTCCATAGAGCTAGCAGAGGGCCCCTTCTCAGGAGGGATAATCAAGAGACAATAAGAAAAATCACTCTTGTATTTCCTGGTACTTAGCATGTGTTCATCACTAAAGCAGTTTGGCCCCTGGTTTTGAAGACACTTTTCTCACCTTTAAAGGCACACTTGGATGTTGGCCCCTTGAGAGTCCTGCTTCTATCTTTCTGGGTGGGGAATTAGGTTTACAGCTCTTTCAGGCATGCACTTGGATTCTGAAAGAGGAATGATGGTTTGGTGTTTTAAAATATGAAGACAGGTTTCAGAGTGGTAGCCGTGTTAGTCTGTATCAGCAAAAACAACGAGGAGTCCTTGTGGCACCTTAGAGACTAACAAATTTATTTGGCCATAAGCTTTCGTGGGCTAGAACCCACTTCATCAGATGCATGGAGTGGAAAATACAGGAGCAGGTATAAATCCATGAAAAGATGTGAATTGACTTACCAAGTGTGAGGGTAGTCTAATGAGACAATTCAATTGACAGCAGGATACCAAGGGAGGAAAAACAACTTTTGAAGTGGTTATGAGAGTGGCCCATTTCAGACAGTTGACAAGAAAGTGTGAGTAACAGTAGGGGGAAATTAGTATTGGGGAAATTAGATTTAGGTTTTATAATGACCCAACCACTCCCCGTCTTTATTCAGGCCTAATCTGATGGTGTCCAGTTTGCAAATTAATTCCAGTTCTGCAGTTTCACGTTGGAGTCTGGTTTTGAAGTTTTTTGTTGAAGAATTGCCACTTTTAGGTCTGTTATTGAGTGACCAGGGAGATTGAAGTGTTCTCCAACTGGTTTTTGAATGTTATGATTCCTGATGTCAGATTTGTGTCCATTTGTTCTTTTGCATAGAGACTGTCCAGTTTGGCCAATGTATACGGCAGAGGGGCATTGCTGGCACATGATGGCATATATCACATTTGGTAGATGTGCAGGTGAACGAGTCCCTGATGGCGTGGCTGATGTGGTTAGGTCCTATGATGGTGTTCCTTGAATAGATATGTGGACAGAGTTGGCAACGGGCTTTGTTGCAGGATTTGGTTCCTGGGTTGGTGTTTTTGTTGTGTGGTGTGTAGTTGCTGGTGAGTATTTGCTTCAGGTTGGGGGGCTGTCTGTAAGCAAGGACTGGCCTGTCCCCCAAGGTCGTGAGAGTGAGGGATCGTCCTTCAGGATAGGTTGTAGATCCTTGATGATGCACTGGAGCGATTTTAGTTGGGGGTGTAGGTGACAGCTAGTGGCGTTCTGTTACTTTCTTTGCCTGTCTTGTAGTAGGTTACTTCTGGGTACCCTTCTGGCTCTCTCAATCTGTTTCTTCACTTCAGCAGGTGAGTATTGTAGTTTTAAGAATGCTTGATAGAGATCCTGTAGGTATTTGTCTCTCTCTGAGGGATCGGAGCAAAAGCGGTTGTATCGTAGAGCTTGGCTGTAGACAATGGATTGTGTGATGTGGTTTGGATGAAAGCTGGAGGCATGTAGGTAAGCAGGGCCGGATTAACTTTTTGTGGGCCTGGTGCCAAACATATTTGTGGGCCCCCCTGGGGAATGATTGTAAAAGGGGTCAGGGGAAAAGTACAGAGGGGTGGGAGCTAGGGTTGGTCCCTGGAGCAAGGGAGGGGCCGGGGTAAACTTCAAGCGCAGCAGGGCTGTGGAGGGGGTAAACAGGATCCCCCCCTGCCCCTGCCCACATAAAGCAGGTACCTACCTTCTCACTGGCTCTAGCCCATTCTCTTCATCTCTCTCTCAGCACTGAGCTGCCCCTCCTCTAGTGTGACAAAGTGGGAATGTTCTTAATGTTTTCTCTGAATACTGTGTGAGTGCCTCAGTTTCCCCTATGCATTTCTTAAGTATCTAGGTGGTGGGATAAGGGTGTATGATTCTTGCAGAGCCCTAGGCAGGTGTGATGCTGTCTGCACAGAGAATGGCTGACACCCTGTCTCCTGGCAACTGATGGCCTGGGCCCCTCCCCTGCAAGGTGCCAACTGAAGGTGTTGGAGAACAAAGAGATCAGGTGGCCTCCTCGCCCGGGAAAGAGACAAAGGACAGAGGAGGAGCTGGAGGGGGTTGCAGTTTGGAGCTGGCTGGGGAAACAGAGGGAGGTCCAGCACTGGGGGGGTGTGAGGGGGTGCATGGGTCAGGGCAGGGGGCTGGGGGTGCGTGAGGGGGGTGCAGGGGTCAGGGTGGGCAGAGGGCTGGGGTCATGGGGGTGCTCACGGCAGGGAGCTGGAGGGGGTAGCCCCGATTCCAGCCCCTTCCCCAAGACTCCACCCCCGCGTCTTCTCCTCCCCGTTCCCGGAGCGGCAAGCATGCTGAGGATCTTCCCCCTCCTTCCTGCCAGCAAACAGCTGACTGGCGGCAGGGAGAGGGGTGGGAATACAGCATGCTGGGGAAAGAGGTAGGGGAGGAGCTTTGCTGCCAGTGGAGCCTGCCCCGCTGCAGGAGGAGCCCCAGCACCCACAGCATCAAGCTTCTGCCCCCACCGGAGGGGGGGGCAGTGGCAGAGAAGAGCGGGCCGGGCCAGGGCCCCTTTGGACTGTGGGCCTGGCGCCATGGCAAATCCGGTATAGCGGTCAGTAGGTTTCCGGTATAGGGTGGTGTTTATGTGACCATCGCTTATTAGCACTGTAGCATCTAGGAAGTGGACCTCTTGTGTGGACTGGTCAAGGCTGAGGTTGATGGTGGGGTGGAAATTGTTGAAATCTTGGTGGAATTCCTCAAGGGCCACCTTCCCATGGGTCCAGATGATGAAGATGTCATCAGTGTAGTGCAAGTAGAGTAAGAGTGTAAGGGGACGAGAGCTGAGGAAGTGTTGTTCTAAGTCAGCCATAAAAATTTTGGCATACTGTGGGGCCATGCAGGTACCCATAGCAGTGCTGCTGACTTGAAGGTATACATTGTCTCCAAATCTGAAATAGTTATGGGTGAGGACAGAGTCACAAAGTTCAGCCACCAGGTTTGCCGTGGTGGTATCAGGGATGCTATTCCTGATGGCTTGTAGTCCATCTTTGTGTGGAATGTTCATGTAGAGAGCTTCTACAACCATAGTGGCCAGGATGGTGTTTTCTGGAAGATCACCAAAGGATTGTAGTTTCCTCAGGAAGTCAGTGGTGTCTCGAAGATAGCTGGGAGTGCTGGGAGTGTAGGGCCTAAGGAGAGAGTCTACATAGCCAGACAGTCCTGCTGTCAGGGTGCCAATGCCTGAGATGATGGGGCATCCAGGATTCCCAGGTTCATGGATTTTGGGTAGCAGATAGAATACCCCTGGTCGGGGCTCCAGGGGTGTGTCAGTATAGATTTGTTCCTGTCCTTCTTTAGGGAGTTTCTTGAGCAGATGATGTAGTTTCTTTTGGTAATCTTCAGTGCAGTCAGAGGGTAATGGCCTATAGAATGTGGTGAGAGAGTTGTCTAGCAGTGTCTTGTTCATATTCCAACCTATTCATGATGACTACAGCACCTCCTTTGTCATCATGAATAGGTTGGAATATGAACAAGAGGAATCATAACATTCAAAAACCAGTAGGAGAACACTTCAATCTCCCTGGTCACTCAATAACAGACCTAAAAGTGGCAATTCTTCAACAAAAAACTTCAAAACCAGACTCCAACGTGAAACTGCAGAACTGGAATTAATTTGCAAACTGGACACCATCAGATTAGGCCTGAATAAACACTGGGAGTGGTTAGGTCATTATAAAACCTAAACTTAATTTCCTCAATACTAATTTCCCCCTACTGTTACTCACACCTTCTTGTCAACTGTCTGAAATGGGCCACTCTCATAACCACTTCAAAAGTTGTTTTTCCTCCCTTGGTATCCTGCTGTCAATTGAATTGTCTCATTAGACTACCCTCACACTTGGTAAGGCAATTCACATCTTTTCATGGATTTATACCTGCTCCTGTATTTTCCACTCCATGCATCTGATGAAGTGGGTTCTAGCCTATGAAAGCTTATGGCCAAATAAATTTGTTAGTCTCTAAGGTGCCACAATGACTCCTCGTTGTAGTTGTTGTTTTAAAATATGAAGTTGCCAGAAGAAAGTGTCTCATGTAGATCTAAAGTCCCTCACCCCATTTTCTCACTCAGCCACATCCTGAACTCTTTAATCAGCGTTTATATCATCCTACATGGAGTAAGGACCTCAAGATTTGCCCCTGTACGTAATGATTTTGGAAGTAGACAGCTGCTGCGTTCTACTGGATATCTGGATCATCCTCCAGGCTTTAGCCCACTTCCAAACAGATACAAACATGCCCCACGCCTTTAATGGTGTTTCCCACTCCTTCCTGTTTCAGCTGATTCTGCAGGATGCACGTACAGGTCATGACAGCTCTGCCATCCTCGACTTTCACGCTGCCGCTTTCTCCCCTAGGTGATTGGCTTCAGGGCAGTTGTAAAGCTGGCGCTGCAGGGATGGGGCTGTTACGATCCCCAGACCAGAAAGATTGGGGATTTCTCTCGCGCGCACTAATCTCTGCTCCTCCTGCCAGGGCGGGGGTGGTTAGCAAGATGCTCTCTTGCTGCTCCCACTGCGGGAGGGAGTGGAGAAAAACGGGCGAGCAGGTTAGGAGCCCAGCCGAGGGTGCGGTGAGCCGGGCCAGTTCCTAAACCGCCCTGCCCCGCTCCACAGAGGGGCCGCGCTCCTCCCCAGTCCTAGCTAGTGAGCTCGGCATCGTGCAGGCAGGAGGGCCAGTGTGCGGGGTGTGAGTCCCCCGTTGCCTGCGGGATGAGCTGCGGAGAGGGGGCTGCTGCGGCAGGCTGGCTGCTGGCGCTGCTGCTCACTCTGGCGGCGGCCCGGGGCGCTGCGGTGCTGCTGCGGGGCAATGGCTACGATGGGCTGCTTGTTGCGATTAACCCGCAGGTGCCAGAAGACGAGAAGCTCCTCGCAAGCATCAAGGTAAGAGGCCCCACGTGAGGCCTCAGTTCTGCTCGAGCTCCTCCTGCAGTACAAACCGGTTTCCCTGCAGCTTGAACAGTCCTATAGCTCACCCCCCAGAGTAGCACCAGTTCAGTAAGGCAGCAGCAAGCCAGTGCAATGCTGGGTTGGACTAGTCAGTTTATTGGCACACAGGCTCACTCTGCTTACACCCCCTTTGGCCTTCACCTCCCCTTGTGGGCTGCAGAAATGTCAGAGCTGAGCGTTTTTGTTTTTAAAAAGTCTGACCCTCCCCTAGGTTTTCACAAAGTATTTTTCACTGAAAGCTGCAAGGAATTCCTTGTTGCAAGCTCACAGGAATGAAGCAAACTCCTGACATTAATGGTGCTGGGTATTTTTAAAAAAGCCATGTGCAGTAATACACCAGTAACTGTGTTTCTGTTGATGAAGTTATTGCCTAGGTATAGATTCAAATAAAATGCACATGGGGTGGCCCTGCGGAAGCCCAGGACATAGGGTATCACAATTTTTTTAGATAAAGACATCTGCTCCCAGAATCATAGTGAAGAAGTTCTATGGCCTGTGTTATAGTGGAGGTCAGACTAGATAATCACAACGGTCCCTTCTTGCCTTAGACTCTGTGAGTCTATGATGCGTTTAGTATTTTGCCAGCACGTTGCTGCTACATTAATATCCAGGTGTTCATCTGAGAAGGTGTGGCCTTCAACAGGCCCAGAGTTTCAACATGAAAGGGAATCTGCAGTAACAGCTCCAAAGCCAGTTGTTCTCCTAGTTCCACTCCTGACTGATATTGTGAAAGTTAAGGCAATTATAATTGTCCAGACAAGTCCAGTGCAGTATGTATGTATAACCTGTTTCAATAAAACTGACTTTAAGTGAGACTGTTCAAGCTTAATTTATACCAGCAAGTTGCACAAATGTTACGCTTTATTGTTTGTAGTTGTACTTATCACCAAAAGGTGGTGTGACTAGTGGGTGAAGCCGAGGAGCAGGAGTCAGGTCTCAGTTTCTGGCTCTGACACTGATTCCCTCTGTAGTCTTGTTACGACCCTTATGTGGCTCAGCTTATCAGTCTGTAAAGTGACAATAACAACATTTAGTTTAACCTCACAAAGGTGGTGTGGGATTTCATTCACGTTTGGAAAGAAAAATTGCAATCCTTGGATGAAAACGCTGTAAAAATGTGAAGTAGCCTCATTATATTTTCTTCTTCTGATTGTCCAGTAACTTTTCTACAGCTCTTGCTGTGCATAGTAACATACACCACTGACCTAATGCCCCAGTGACTCCAGTAAGTTTACTGTTTTCTTTTTATTTCATTTTATTACTAGGAAATGATAACTGAAGCTTCTTTTTATTTGTTCAATGCTACACAAAGAAGAGTCTATTTCCAGAATATAAAGATTTTAATACCTGCTACATGGAAAGCAAACAATTATGGGAAACCAAAACATGAATCATATGAAAAGGTAATATTTAAAGCCTGTCTTAGAAACTGAAGTACTGTCATGAGCATGTTTTAAAAGTGAATGTTCCTTTTACCCCAAGGACTCTAAACATCCATTTCCACCATTGAGTCTGTCCCCTCCCCATGCCAGATACACACCCTCCCCCCCAGCCCACAGTGTGCAAAAGCTACGTCACAGCACCAAGGACCTGCTGTCTGCTCCTCTTCTTGCCCCCTTCTTTCACTCTCAACTATTTGGATGGCAAGAATGAAGGCTCATTAAGGCATTTCTGGATTTGACTTCCCCTTGACTGTCCTGTCTACAGCTGAGGATGCTGCTCACCTACAAAACCTCTGGACTATATCAGTATTCACAAGTAAAAAGTCACCCAGTGGGCAGGCTTGCTGTTCTGTAAATCCCACTTAAGTTTGTAGTTTGTGCACATTCCTTCATGCCCCTTGATAGCATTAAACCCAGAGATTCTCTGAATGTTTTTGTTTGCCTATACCTACAGTTGGGGCAACTTCAATCTTCCCTACCAGTGTTATACAGCAGTGGTTCTCAGCCAGGGGTCCAAGGACCCCTGGGGATCCGCGAGTAGGTTTCAGGGAGGACTGCCAAGCAGGGCCAACATTAGATTTGCTGTGACCCAGGGCAGAAAGCCGGAGCTGAAGCTGAAGCCTGCGCAACTCTAGCTTCACAGGGCCACCTGTGGCATGGGGCCCCGGGCAGTTGCCTTGCTTGCTACCCCCTAATGCTGGCCCTGGCTTTTATATGCAGAAAAACAGTTATTGTGGCACGGGTGATCCATGGAGTTTTAATAGCAGGTTGACGGCGGTGAGTGGGAGGCTCACAAAGAAAAAGTTTCGCTTATTACTCTTGGCATATGTTTTCTGACTGGGGGGAAAATATTAGAGAAAAATAAAGAAAAACTTGTTTGGCTAATTATTTGAATGAATGTTATCAATACTAGGCAAAAATAATATTAAAATGATTTCCAAAATAAGTTAATGTGTTTCTACTGTCACAGAGAGATAGAAAGTGTAAAACAGCACTTTTGAAAGGAAGAAACTGGCTACATACTAGAAAGGAAACAAGTATGAAAAGAGTATTATCAAGAAAACTGCACGTGTTATAGAAGTATTTGCTGGACTGTGGTGTCTCTGGTTATTGCTATATGTACAGTGACTGATTCTTATTTGCCTTAAGGCCATTTTACACATGGTAGTCATGTAAGGAGGCCTGAGTATGAGTATAAATGTAATTTTCTCCCACTTTAAGTCCCCTTTATTCTCCCAGAAAAGTGTAATGTGGCCTTAGTGTAAATGAAAGTAAGACTCCGAATGTTTTTGTTTATGATTTGTATTGTAATAGCACTTAAGGGTCCCAGTCACGGACCAGGACCCCTTTGTGCTAGACGCTGTACTTACACAGAACAAAATATTATTACACTTAATTCATTAAATATGACGTTTTTGTAATTTTAGGCAGAGGTCATAGTTGCTGCTCCTTATTGGAAACATGGAGATGAGCCATATACCCTACAATATGGAGAATGTGGAAGCATGGGAAAATATATACATTTCACACCTAACTTCCTAGTAAATGATTATTTGATTGATGTCTATGGATCACGGGGTAAATTAACTAAATTATTCTTAATTTTCTGTTTTTATTCTCAGTTGTGTTCAGCAAAAGAGGTGTATCTGTGAGGATTCTCTATATAATAGGTGCTGTCACTTTCACGTGTGTAGAAGTGCAATTACTAAGTATGCCAAGAGTCGTAATAATACTCGGTACTTGTATTGCTCCTTCCATTTGAAGATCTCAGATTGCTTTGCAAACATTAATAATGCCTCACACCACTGTGAAGTAGGTTATTAGGATCTCAGCACTTTGCAGGACTGAAATAATATTTCTCCCCCTCTCCCCGCCCAAAAATACACTTTCTGTAGAGTAGCTAAACAATAGTCCAGGTTTGCCTCTCCTCAAATGTGTGGCCAAAAAATCATAGAAATGTACATGCGGTCATATATCTAGTCGATTCTCTCTGCACCAGGGCATGCTTAAATATACCTATATCATCCCTATTTAAAATGATAGACATGATGAAATCCAGAGATAAGGTGGGTGAGGAAATTTCTTTTACTGGACCAACTTCTGTTGATAAAAGAGACAAGCTTTTAAGCTCAGGTCTGAAGAAGAGTTCTGAGAAGCTTATCTCTTTCACCAACAGAAGTTAGTCCAGTAAAAGTTACCTTACTCACTTTGTCTTTCTCATATCCTGGGACCAACATGACTACAATAACACAGCAACCACTTGTGACGTCCAACCAATTATAAATATGGAAAACTGATAGTATTCCAAAAATTATCTTTATCAAGATTATCCACTCATTACATGGGACATGAAGTTAATTTTGTTAAATGCAAAAGCACACATTGAATGCAATGATATCAATGACATAGATAAGTATTCATAAGGCTAAAAATGCTGAGTAGTCCCACTGACTTCATTGGGACTACTTATGTGATTAATGCAAGTCAGGTTTGGAGAAGTACTTACTGGGCTGGCTATGACAATGTTACCTCTTTCTCCTCCTAATAATTGACTTTCATGATTCATGGTTGTGCCACTTGTGAGCTTCCAGGTGATCATCTTTGCAATCACTTATGTGAGTGCCTGAGTAAGGGTTTGCAAGACTTGAGTCCATGAAAGTTAAAAAGTCAAAGAATGCTGAAGTTAAGGTTGTCATAGTAATATTAATTCATTTGCATCACATTATATATTCAAGCATACATGAAAAAGCTTAACTAGTAATCTAAAATATCATATATGTGTAATTGAAGACAAGTTAATTTTATCATGAGCACAAGGTAGGGTGTGAAACTGTCTGCCTTTGACTCAGAGGAGGCAACTAACTTGGGATCACTTCAATGGGAGTTAGATCTGGCCATTAACCTCTCTGTTTCTTTCAAGCATGGAAAATTAGAGCCCAAGCTGAACTTGGATTGTTTTGGTTGGCTGGAGTTTTTTTGAGCAATTCTCTTCTGAAGAAAGTCTGTCAGTCGAATAATGGTGTGTGAAAACTGTGGAAATTATTGAAAACTTTTTTCCGTTTCACTTTGGGTAAGACTGCTCCCCAAACACAGAACTCACATGATGAGCGTGGGGATGAGTGAGTGCCCATTGCAGAGAGATTGACTGAGAGATTTAACTTTTCTGTGAGTTTCAGTTCAGTGACTTTTTTCCATCAAATAGATGGGAAAATTCAAAGCCAAATTAGCTGTGCAATGGGCCCATTTTCAGAAGAAAATGCGTGCAAATTTTACACATAAGTACCATGTCTGAATTCGTAATAAAATGAAAAAAATGGAAAATTGCATAGTTGAACCCTTTGTTGCAAATGTTTCACAGATGTCTCTCTAGGAAGAACTACTTGCAAACCCTATGTTAAAATTGTATAGGGATTTGCTTTTGCCCCATTCCCTTGGCACCTAAAGAACTCAGTTCACCTAACAGAAAATCAAGTACTGGTGCTTGGATGCATCAGGAACCTTAAGTCTTTAATTACTGTTTATTGTGCACCTTCTTACAATTTCAATGCATATTTAAAAAAAAAACTCTCATTCCACATCTGTGTCACTATAGGTTTAGTGCAAGCCCAGATATATAATAAAGTTAGAAGGTGATTTTCAAAGAAATGAAAGCCAAGATTTTCAAATGAGAGTGTCTAAAGTTAGCCATATTTAAGCACCAATATAAGTGGCTTGATTTTTTTTGAAAAATATTGAGCACCCACTCTCTCACTGTTCCACAGTGGGATTTGCTGGGTACTCAACAATTCTGACCGTTACTATACATCTTTGCTGGTTGGTTTTATGTACAGTGATCTGCAATGACAAACAACTAGAATATATCTTACAGTACCCCTTCATTTTCCATGTACTATTCCCACAGGTAGAGTTTTTGTCCATGAATGGGCCCACCTTCGATGGGGGGTATTTGATGAGTATAATAATGAAAAGCCTTTCTATATAACGGGACAAAATCAAGTTAAAGTTACAAGGTAATCTATCATTTTACTCTTTTAAATTCCAGTTCTGATCGGCTTTAGAAATATGGGTTTCAGTAGGGTACCAATCTGGTTTGTTTCTGTAAACTTCTCAAGTGTCTCTTTTTCTCTTCGTGCCCATTTCACCCCACATAAAAATATCCTACCTACACTAATTAATGCATATGAATTGTGTTAATTATTCTCCTTTCCTTGCTCCACGTTGCATTTTCCTCTCTTAACACTGTTGTGGTTCGTGGTTTGTCAAGGACACTGAGCCTGATTTTCTACTGCATTGTTCCTGTAAGACTCAGAATTACTCTCAGTCTGGAGAAGCAGAGGTTTAGCAATTCCCTTTCCTGTCACACCCCCTGCCCCCAGCTATTTGACTGTCTGTCCGCTGCCTGTTCCTTTTCTCTGCTGCCTCCTTTTCTCTCTTCCCACTTTTTCTCTTTCCATTTGCCTAGTTGTCTTCTCTCTAATCCCTCCCAATATTCTGCAGGCCCCATTCTTTCTTCCAGAGCTTCTTGTGCTGGGCTAGTTATTCCTCACCTTTTCTTTCATTCCTGCCTCAGAACTGGTACCATCACTGCTACGTGACCTGCTCTCGCCCACTGGGATTGTCTCTGTTTCATCTTTTTTCTCCATGCTGCCTCTCTTCCCATATGCCAGGGCTGGATTAGAAAAAACAGCAACATGTTTTTACTTGTTAAAACTAGCACATTTTATCTGGAAGTCATTGAGAGACTATAACCATAAATCCACATGAAGCCATTTTAAGGCAGTCACTTTTCAGAATGAAGTATTAACCATGAAATGCGTGAAAAGCAAGAATAAATTCTGCAAGATTAATATTTTTGATTCACTCAATGGATTAGAGTGACTGAGGAATCAAAAATAGTAGAACTGGTTCTTCCTTGTATATTCCATGCTATGCTATGGAATACATTTCTACAAAAAACACCTCTTCAAACACATTAATTGTGTGTAACTCATTAAGGCCATGATCCTGCAATTAGGCTCTGCCGAGTGGACAACTGTATCATTAAAGTCAGGGTTCCCCTCATACCGATAATTGGGGCCTAACTCCAGTCAGGAAGTTCTAAATTATAAATATTCTTTCATTTCCAGATGTGCAGCTGACCTTACAGGGATCTATGTCTGTGAAAAAAAATCCTGCACCGAAGGAAATTGTGTCATTAATGAGCTGACGGGACTTTTTAAGGAAGGATGTGCATTTATTCCTGAGAGAACTCAAACTGCAAAGTCATCAATAATGTACATGCAAAGCTTATCATCTGTAAGTATAATCACATAAAAACAGATTTTTCTACAATCCACTCTACAGTTGCAAACATTAGACTTTATCCTTCTTTTAGAAATGCTAAGTTTGTTTAAACCTTTATCTCAGTAAACAAACCATTAAAAACATTGCTACCAATGAATCCTGAACTGTTTTCTATCTACTGATGTCTCAATTATATATGATAGTCCATAATAAAAATCTAGAATATCTTTTGGACCCCTGGCATATTTCACAAATCAGACTCTACTTTTCAAACTATTATAGAAATGTATGTTGTATGCATTTGTGGATGTCACTAAACTAGGATTATATAAGTAATGTTAAAAGAAAAGGAGTACCTTAGAGACTAACCAATTTATTTGAGCATAAGCTTTCGTGAGCTACAGCTCTGTAATCCTTACTCAGGCAAAAGCTCCAGTGATTTTCATTGGAGTTTTGCATAAATAAGGACTGGGCTCAGATTTTCAGTTTACTCATGATGTCTTAAATAATGCTTCTTACATGGCACTGGCATGCTGGACATGAGAGGGAAACACACTGCCTAAGCAGTAATATTAGATCAGAGGCCTTTCTGTGGGGCTGCAATAGTCTAGTGGATTGGGCACGTGACTGCGTGAGAGAATTTCTAGGTTCCTTGCCGCACTCTGCTGCTAATTTGGGTAGCTCATTTAACCCGTGTCAGTGCCTCAGTTATTGCGTTGGTAAAACAGATATAATAAAGTTAACTGAAAGGGCTCCTGTCTCCTGTAGTAAAAGGCACTATATAAGTCCAAATTATTATTTTTCTTACATCAGTATTTGTATTCTTGTGTTGCTGGCTTTATTTATTTGTTTCCCACTTCTAGGTGGTTGAATTTTGTAATGAAAGTAACCATAATAGAGAAGCTCCCAATCTGCAAAACAGAATGTGCAACTATCGAAGCACATGGGATGTAATAATAAGCTCTATGGACTTTAATAACACCCTTCTAAGGACCAACATCAGCCTACCACCTCCTCCTACCTTCTCATTGCTACAGAAGAGAGACCGAGTGATCTGTTTAGTTCTTGATGTTTCCCACAGCATGAATGGGGTAAATTGTCCCTCAGAAATATATCTATCTGTTTATTGTAAACACATTTGACTTGTTTACACTGTACATTGAAACACTTTAATCTATACTAACCTGGGACTATTTTTGCTGAAGAAATTTTCTATCCTGTTACGCGTGCCCACGCGTGTTTAAAAAACAACAAAAAAACGTGTATGGTAGTGATTATTATGGCTAAGATTTAGTCACGGTTATTTTTAGTAAAAGTGAGGGACAGGTCACTGGCAATAAACAAAAATTCATGGAGCCCCTGACCTGTCTGTGACTTTACTAAAAATAACCGGGATCAGGGCTAAGTAGGGGGGAGGAATAGAGTCTGGGGGGGACCCACAGGCCGAGCCCCCCCTCCCCGCCATGGCGGGGGGCACAGCTCCAGTTCCAGTGGCTGCAGCGGGAGGTGCAGCCATGGGGAGCACACAGCCCCCACTCTGGAGCTGGCTGCAGTTGTCAGCCGGGGGTGCGCGGCTGGGGCTGCAGCTCCTGCCAAGACCCAACTGCGGTGGGGTGGGGTGGGGGAGGGCGCATGGCCCTGGGACTCAGCAAGGGGGGTGCACAGTCCCCGCTGCAGCCCCTGGTGGAAGCCGCGGGGCTGGGACACAGTGGGGGGCACAGCCATGGGGAGTGCACAGCTCCTGCTCTTGAGCTGGTCGCAGCTCCTGGACAGGGGCTCACAGCCCAGCTGCAGCGTTTCCCGCCCCAAGCCACAGGGTGGAGGCTGCTTCCAGGGCAGGGATGCACAGTCCTAGATGGGAGAATGAAATTCAAAGACTGAAAACTGTGGTAAAAATGTCAAAATTAGCCTCTGATTAGCCTCAGTGTTTGGGTGTCCAACTTTAGGCAAGATATTGTTAGTCGTGGTGAGAAGTCACAAGTTCTCTTGGATTTTAATGGGTGCTTACTATCTACGAAAACCAGGGCCAAGGTATCACAACCAGGCACTCGAGACACCTAAGATCTAAGGTCACTTTTAAAAATGTTTCCTTTTCTCTTTACTCCCCCAAATAAACAGGAACCCAAACCAGTAGTCCCTGACCCCAACCCGTTCAAATGTTGGCTATGTTTGGATTTAGAATGCGTGACCCGTTGCCCCATTTTCCAGGTTATGGATGTAATTGGATCCAAAAGGTGGAAAAATATTCTGCTTCAAAAGATTTCTGAAGCAGAAATTAAGTCCCACTCCTAGCCCTGAGGTGGCTCCCCCTGTTAAGAGCTCAGCTAAGAAGCCCTTTATATATAAGCTATCTGCATATAGCAGTGGTTCTCAACCTATTTACCCCTGTGGGTGGCTCTCAATGTATTATGTGGGCCACAAGTGATACTCCCTGTATAGCCCTGGGGATGTCACATGGGGTGCAGCTGTGTGCTCATTGGGCGGCAGGTTGAGAACCACTGACATATAACAGATATACATGGCTTTTATGCAGAACTCTTATAATACATGCTATTCTTTCAGGCTCCCACTTATGGTTGCTGCCATTTTCTTGGGTTCTGTCCTGCCAGTGGGGGGTTGCTGGAACAGGCTAACATTTCTTCCAAGAGTACGTCTACACAGAAAGTGTGCTTCCCATCTTAGGTAGAGAGACACGTGCAAGCTCTGCTCCAAACAGCATAATAAACAGAACAGTGTAGCTGGAAGTAGCACATGTGACTTGAGTACAAACCTGCCCAGACTCTCTGGGTGCCTACTTGGGTGGTTAGCCTGATCTGTGCTACCCCTAGGGTTGCCAACTTTCTGATCGCACAAAACCAAACACCACTGCTGTGCTCCTTTTCCGAGGCCCCACCCCTGCTCACTCCATCCCCACTCCCTCCATCACTCACCCTCCCCCACCCTCACCCCCAGCCCAATGAAAGTGACACGGGATTGGGGTCTGGAAGCGGGTGAAAACCCTGGTTGGGGGTGAGGGCTCCTTGATGGGGCCAGAAATGAGGGGTTCAGAGTGCGGTGGGGATCCCTGGGCTGGGACAGGGTGTTGGGGTGTGGGAGGAGATGAGGGCTCTGGCTGAGGGTGTGGGCTCTGGGTTGGGACCAGAGATGAAGGGTTTGGGGTGCGAGGGGGGGCTCCAGGCTGGGGTGCGGGCGGGGGTGCAGGCTCCAGGAGGGCGTTTTGGGTGTAGGAGGTGATTCCGACCTGGGGCAGGAGATTAGGGAGTGTGGGGTCCAGGAAGGAGTTTGGGTGTGGGAGGGGGTTAGGGTTGCAGGCTCCGGCCAGGCAGCACTTACCTGAGGCAGCTCCCGGAAGTGGCCGGCATGTCCGGCTCCTAGGTGCAGGGGTGGCCAGATGGCTCTGTGTGCTGCCTGTCCTTGCAGGAGCCACCCCCGCAACTCCCATTGGCCATGGTTCCCGGCCAATGGGAGCTGCGGGGGTGACGCTCGGGGCAGGGTTTGCATGCAGAGCCTCCCTGGCCACTCCCTGCACCAAGGAACCGGACATGCTGGCCACTTCCGGGAGCCGCTTGGAGCCAGGACCAGCAGGGAGTCTGCCTTAGCCCTGCTGTCCCACTGACCGGACTTTTAGCAGCCCAGTCAGCTATGATGACCAGAGCCACCAGGGTCCCTTTTCAACAGGGTGTTCCGGTCAAAAAATGGACACCTGGCAACCCTAGCTACCCCTGGCTACACTGCTATTTTTAGTGTGCTATCTCAGCCAGTCTGTCTACTGGAGCTGGGAAACATGATGCCAGCTGCACTGTAAATATACCCTGAGAACTGTAGCAGCCTGGCACTCCTGACTGCTAGCACTACCCACACTCATCTCACCATTACCTTGTGTCCCCACTGTCTGTCTGCTCTATACATCTCTTGTTTCTCATAATATGCTTAGATTGTAAATTCTGTTGGGGGCAGGAACTGTATTTTTGTTATGCATATAGGGTGCCTACTAGCACAAGGCCCTGCTTTCTGACTGGGGCCTATAGGCACTGCCACAATACTCCTACCGCTGCTAATTTTAATAAAGTAGAACTACAAATCCCAGAAAACCTTGCCCTGGAATCTATTCCCCCTGGTGTTTTGTGTGTGAGGGAGAAGGGTCAGCTGCCATGTTGATAGAAAATATGCCCATTGGAGTACGAAGAAGTATGGGGGTACTTTTAATCCCTTAGGGTCCCATTTTTTTGCTTCCAATCAAGAAAGGAATTCCTTCCCATCTCAACTGATTCCCTCTCACTGTTTAACTGGACTACTACAGGCAGGAATCCTGAGCTGCTTTCCTGCAATCAGCCCACCGGCCAGCCTCTCACGACTCTACCATGGCTGCCCTTCTACTAAGTGAATAAGAAACCTGCTAAGGCAATATCTAATCTAACTCCCTTTTCTTCACTGAACATGACAGCAGGCAGCTGGGACCATCTGTAAATACCTAGGACTGTTCCAGCCAAACCAGGGCTGTTACAGCTCTGTGATTTCCATTGACTCCGTTAACGTAAGCGGAACAGGGATTGCCTGTGTAGCTGATCCTGTACCAGACTTCGTACTGCAGGGCTCATTTGTTTCATCCCGCCTTTGGGGTATAGGCTGACATAGGGGGTTTTAGCATTTGACTATCCTGCTGCTAGGTAAAGCTGATTGATCTGCAAATTTTGGTTTTGTAATTTTAAATAATTGGTATGGCATGCAGAGCCTGTCCCTGTGCACCTTTTATTCTAAATTGAAACTAGTTTTTGAATATGCAGTATTTTATGCTGTTTTTCTCTAAGATGCTGTCCTTTTCAGCAGATAATTTAGAGGTGCCTGGTTTCATTATTGTGAATTATTAATAGCACTGTTTGCTTTGAACGTTTTATATATAGGATGATCGGATCAATCGACTGCGTCAGGCAGCAGAATTGTATCTACTGCAAGTTGTTGAAGACAATTCCTATGTTGGTATTGTCACCTTCAATAACGAAGGAGAAATCAGAAGTCAGTTGCTTCAAATAGTCAACAAGGACATACGGAAAGAGCTTGCTTCTTACCTACCTACTGCTGCACCTAGTGGAGGAACAAACATTTGTGTGGGTCTGCAGCTGGGATTTGAGGTGAAGTAGTACAAGCACTGTTTCTGTTTGCATCACTTGTGAAGTCACTAATTATGAACATTTCTGGGTTTTTGTTGCTATATCAAATGGAGTCTGTTGATTTATAATGTTTTTAAATAACTTTTATTGGTTTTCCACTATACATACCATACATTTACAGCCTACTATCATAATTAATAAAAATTGGATATTTCAAGTCAGGGTATTAGGTTTTTTTAAAAATAACTTTTTCCTTTAATTAGTTTACATTGCACAGTCATTCATAGGCTTAATGATCTGTATTTTAACATGCAATTTTAGAACTAGAAATCACCCAAATGAAAAGTTTCTGAACTTTCCAAAACTCTTTCATCTACTGTTGAAAGTGCAGTTCTGCTTTGATAAGTGATTAAACAGCAATGGTACTACTTGCTCAGCAGACCTGCTCCCTGTATGTACTCAGAGTCATATCTGCCAACACTAATGACTAAAATACATTTAATTCCATTATTTCTTGTGCATCAACAGCTCCAATCAGTTGCACCTATACAAACACACGGAAGGTTACATGGGTTTAGCCAAGAACATAATTTGGCCAGCAAAATCTTTATTACTGGTGGAGGTGAATTAAAAGGAAAGAATTCAGCTTGACATTCAGAGTCAGCAGTGTTGATGGATAAAAATAAATACAATAAAAAACAGCTGAGCACATTTGATATGGAAATCCTTTGAAAGAAAACAAGCCTAGAACCCCTGGATGCTATTTAATGGTATTTGTGTCCTGCACAAGTACACTGGGAAGGGGGTAAAGTTGAAGGGGTTCCCTGTGCTCATTCCTTCTGAAGTTTACCTATACAGGACATTCTTAATTTAGGCCATATTATTTCTTTGCTTCATAACATAATGGATACCAAATGCAGATAAATTGATGAATATAAGGGCAGTTGCATTATGTTTGCTTTGATATACTTTCTCTTACAATCCCATTTTCCTGTACCTGAATGTGCAGAGCATATAATGTACATTTTTTCATATTAATACTTAGTGCTCTATTATCAGGTGATTAAAAACCAAGAAGGAAATATATATGGTTCTGAAATTATATTACTGACAGCTGGAGAAGACAGTGGGATAATTGAATGCTTTTCTAACGTAATTAACAGTGGATCGATCATTCACACCGTTGCTCTTGGCCCATCTGCTGCTAAAGAAGTTGAACAATTAGCCCATGAGACAGGTAAAAAAAAATTTTTTTTTAAACAAACTATGTCCCCAGTCCCGTAAACACTTTGCTCAAGTAGTAAAGTAAACAGAGTAAAGTTAAGTAAATATGTAGATGTTTGCTTGCCTGTGGTGCTGTCCCTCTTGTGTTTGTTTAAAGCAATCTATGGTGGTCTGCAGTGTTGTTGTAGCTGTCTCTCTTAAACAATCTGGGCAACTATGTAGGTAGTCTCACCATACTCCGAAGGGACTACCACTAAAAAATACTGCTTTTGCAGAGCTGAGCTGATAATTCATAATGAGTAGTTTATGTCAATTTTTCCCTTTTTTTTTTCTGTTTGAAACGTCCATGAGCAGACTTCAAGACTCTCACATTTAAACATTATTCAAAATTATTTGCAATTTTCTTATTCCTATACAATTGCTCACTAACAGTTCGTTCCAAATATTTAACATACTGATTTTTGTGTTGCATTGGTAAGATAGATAAGTCATGTGGTAATGTTTCTTTTCCTTGATTGGATGGCTTATTTAACTAACTCACATGGCTAGACTCTGAGTATTTTAACAGAATATAAAAATGAAAATTGGATTTCAGTGAATAAAGAAGCCTCAAGCTTAAAATTCCATTTTCCATCTCAACCACTTAGATGCCTGAGATCACTGGGACAAACTGTATGAGTAAGGTCCATTTGTCATAGGTGAAATTAACCCTTGTGTGGAGGGCCAACCCAAGGATTGAAGTGGGACTTAATGTAGACCTTGTGTTGGGCCTCTTTACAAAGGTGAATTTTATTCCATGTGAATGTATGTTACAGGGTCAGATCCAGGGCCTAAGTTCTAAGTTTCCAAAAGTGAACATTAATTTTTGGTGCCTCAGTTTTTGCGTAGCCATTATTACATGGTTAGGGTTGCATAGTCTAATCCCTACTCACACAAATAGCCTTATTAAAGCCAAAGGGTCTAATTATGTAAGAACTCACCAGCATGAGTGAGGGCACCAGCATCTGGCCCTTTGTTTTAAACTGGGCACTCACAAATGGAGGCATGCAAAATCATTAGTCACTTTTGAAAGTGCTGATCACCCATACCTCTGTTTTAAATCGGTAGGACCGTTGGGGGCTGAACACCTTTGACAATTAGGCCAAATATGTCTAAAGCTACTGGGCACTAAAAAAATTGTGACGTCCATAAAAATGAGGCCACTTTTGGAAACCTGGCCCTAAATGTCTAAGCAGGGTCCAATCCTGTAATCCTTATTCATGCAAAAAGCCTTCGTCACAAGTTGTCTCATTTAGTAAGGCTAAGAGGATTGGGTCTGTAATGCAGTTGGAATGCATCCTGTAAATAATGTAAAATGACTACTATGATTTTTAAAATAAACAGAGTCATTAAGAGATGATACGTTCAGATTGTCACTCTGATGAGATCTATTTTGAAAGCCATGGGAGAGCTTTTAGTCACAAGGCTGTTAAAGTCCCTTTTTATGTTGTGTAGCAATTCTCATGTTTCTTTGAAAATGTTGGGCTAAGATTCTTGTGGTGAGTTCATTGTATATCAGTTAAATCTGGGATCGTATATCAAGTATGTCAAAAGACTCTACAATAGCTAAAATTGAGTTTCTGTTACAAAATAAAAACCATACTCTATTTCAGGGGGCTTAACGTTTTTTGCCTCAGATAGACTGGACTCCAATGACCTAATTGATGGTTTCAGCGCAATTTCATCAGGGAGTGGAGATACTTTCAGTCATTCCATTCAGGTCTGTCTTGTAACCAGTTTTAATGCTTTGGTTTCCCAGTTTATTGACTAGCACTGCAGCATTAGTAAAACTTTTGTATGATACTGTATACATTTATTTTGAAAGAGGCACAGATGTAGTAATTAAGGCAAACCAGTTCAGGCTAAATAAGAATTGAACCTCCTGTAAGGTTTTGATCAATTCACAAACCCTTCTTTTTCCCCTTTGCATCTTTCCTACCTGTCAGCCCACAGCAAACTTCTCTAACCCTCCCTTTGCTGTGACCACCACTCTCACCTTTACAGGACAGCAGATGGGCCTAGCTGGGTTTGTGCTAGGCACCGGTCTGTCCACTTTGAGTTCTTGTACAATGTGCTGTGCTTTAGCATTTTACCACAAGCTCTGCACCATGCTAGAGCACATGCACTTCTTCATATGGAGGTGTGCAACGGTTTGCAGCAGGTTCAGCTAGGCACCATGCATCACCTAGTGGTACAAACAGAGGCTCAAGAGGAGAGAGAAGTGTCTCCACCATGAGCTTCTTTTGTCGGTGTGCAGAGAAGGGTATGGAAATAGATTACCAAGAGTTCCATCTGAATCAAACTTTTTAATCATATCCAGTGTCATCCTTACTACTAACAACATTGCTGTAGAACAACGTGACTATGCCCGCATCTGGAATATTGAATACAACTTTGGTACTCTGCAGTATAAAGTAGATATTGTAGAGAAGAGTCAACAAAGTGTAACTAGAAAGCTCTGAACACTGAAGGATTTGTCATACAAATAGATATGAAGGAATCTGAACTTGTAATACAGAAAAACAAAGAAGCTTTTTTAAAGGTAATGTGCTAATGATTTAAAGGAGGAAATATGCAGATACTGTCAGAAGAGTGGGATGTACTAGAACATTGACTCTCAATAAGAAAAGGAGGATATTCTGAACACACAATTATGCCCAATCCTCAGCCGGTGTAAATAAGTTTAGCTTCATTGAATATGGGCATCTGTACAGATAAAACATGTGCTGCTCTAACTACCCTCCCAGTGTGGATGAAGATACACCAGTATAAAAGTGTTTACACTGATACAGCTATTCCCACACTGGAAAAGGAATAAGCTATCCCAGTATAAGACACCTTTATACCAGCTTAACTGAGTCCACACTACAATTGTACTGGTATAACTATTTTGGTAAAATATCCCATCCCCTGACTTTCAAGTGTAGACCAGGCCTTAAATGGAGCGATAGTGATTTACACCAACCGAGGATCAGTTCCATAGTAATTTATAATTAATAAGGCTAATAAACAGCTACAGCAGCAGAGACAAAATGGAAAAAAATGCCCCGTTCCTTGATCACTTTCCAGTTATCACAAGATTAGGCTAATGAGAACTAAACAATGACGTCACAGTAAACAGAAAGGAAAAAGACCATCCAGGAACCATGGCACACCCAAAGAATGGGCACCTATCTCCTCCCAGCTGTCTTTATTTTTATGCCTTACTCCACACTGAGCTCTCTGTCAGCACTCAACAAATAATTAATAACACAAGAGGCCTTTTCCAGCCCTAGTACTTGCCTTATGTGAAAGATCACACGAGTACACCAACTCCTCCATATTTAGACAGCCAAAGAAAGTTTTTTTGCAATTGACTGAGCAACAGTATTCTTAAGTCCTATTACAAATAACACTGCACAAAGGAGTGCTACATTCTAGGAGCTCTGTATTTTAAGAGCATAAGAACGGCCCTGCTGGGTCAAACCCATGGTCCATCTACCCCAGTATCCTGTCTTCTGACAATGGCCAGTGCCAGATGCTTCAGAAAGAATGAACAGAACAGGGCTATGTATTGAGTGATCCATCCCCTGTCATCCAATCCCAGCTTCTGACAGTCAGAGGCTTAGGGATTGCATGCGTGACCACCTTGGTTAATAGCCATTGATGAACCTATCCTCTATGAATTTATTGAATTCTTTTTTGAACACAGTTCTGCTTTTGGCCTTCACAACATCACCTGGCAACAAGTTCCACAGGTTGACTCTGTGTTGTGCAAAGAAGAAGTACTTCCTTATGTTTGTTTTAAACCCACTGATTATTAATTTAACTGGGTGACCCCTCTTCTTGTGTTATGTGAAGGAGTAAATAACACTTCCTTATTCGCTTTCTCCACACCATTCAGGATTTTATAAACCTCTCTCATATCCTCACTTTTCTAAGCTGAACACTCCCGGTCCTTTTAATCTCTCCTCATATGGAAGCTGTTCTGTACCTGTAACCATTTGTGTTGCCCTTCTCCGTACTTTTTCCAATTTTAATATATCTTTTTTGAGATGGGGCAACCAGAACTGCATGAAGTGTTCACAGTGTGGGCATAGCATGGATTTATGTAGCGGCATTGTGATGTTTTCTGTCTTCTTATCAATCCCTTTCCTAAAAGTACCTAACATTCTCGTAGCTTTTTTGACTGCTGCTGCAAATTGAGCAGATGGTTCTTGGAGAGCTAAACAGTGGCGCCAAGATCTTTCTTGAGGGTAACAGCTAATTTAGACCCCATCCTTTAATATGTTTTGTTGGGATTGTTTTCCAATATGCATTAATTTGCATTTATCAACACTTAATTTCATCTGTCATTTTGTTGCCTAGTCACCCAGTTTTGTGAGATCCTTTTGTAATTTTTTGCAGTCAGCTTTGTAACTTTTGCATTCCCCTATCTTGAGTAATTTTGTATCATCTGCAAACTTTGCCACCTCACTGTTTTACTAATTTTTCTAGATCATTTATGAATATGTTGAGGAGCACGGTCCAGTACAGATCCATAGGGGACCTCGCTATTTACCTCACTTCACTTTAAAAACTGACCATTATTTCCTATCCGTTGGTTCCTATCCTTTAACCAGTTACTAATCCATGAGAGGACCTTCCCTCTTATCCCATGGTTACCTACTTTGCTTAAGAGCCTTTAGTGAGGGACCTTTTCCAAAGGCTTTCTGAAAGTCTAAGTACACTATGTCCACTGGATCATCCCAACATATATTTGAGCTTGTCAGAAATTCCATCTAGTAGAGGGAATTGTGTGCACCATTTTGGAAAGAAAGCCATTGGGCCTGAATATCCTTTCATTTATACCAGTGTAACTTCTCAGATTTCAGTGGAATTACTGCTAAAATATGCTCAGAGCAAGAGGGAAAATTATGAAGACAAATGTCTTACGAAGTATTTTGTCCTATTTAAGCATCAGATTTTATTTTTAAGGGTAAAATGGAAGGTTTTTTTTTAATCTAGTAATTCTGGTTTTATTTTTTTTCTCTGGTAGATTGAAAGTGCTGGTGAAAGGACTGAGAGCTGTAAGCTGTTTAGTAGGACAGTGATGATTGATAGCACAATAGGAAAGGATACCTTCTTTGCAGTAACGTGGCAGACCGCTGAACCACCAAAGATCACTCTCCTTGATCCCAATGGAAAAAACTACACCAATAAGGACTTTGAGGTTAATACAGTGTTGCAGGTAGCTCGTCTCCAGATTCCAGGAATTGCAGAGGTAGAAATTAACTTCTCTCTTTTGTCATTTGATCAAAACCAAATAATTCGTGTGAAACATGAATTATTTAAATTGCATTCGCATATGGAATAATTGAACAGAATGCGATATGATGACTCTGCCACATTGCAATTTCATGACCTTTTGTTTTACCCACTGAGCTGAAAAATAGGTCTCTTTAGATTTAAAAGAGACTTTAAAGCTTATACTCATTTTATTTTCACTTCCTTTACAGTAGAATTCACCTCCACATCCCCAGCTCCTCACTGCTATGCAGGGGGTCCATTTTCTTCCTTTTTATTTCTCTGTCTGATATGTAGCACCAAAAGGATTGAAATGATTTGTTAAAATTTACAAAGCCATAATTGAAAAGAACCTGTACTTTAAAAACATCAAGTTAAAAGGCTCAAGAACAAAGGAGAAGGAGAGAGACATCTCTAGAGTTGAAAAGGAGCATGTGAAGACTGAACTAATCCAGCATGTGTAATTCCTTTTGAAACACTCACAAAATTAGTGCATGTTAAAGTTGCTAACAAGATTTGTTAAAACAATGACATCCAGTGCATCAGATTTTTGTTAAAATTTTATATATTTCCTAATTATTCTTCTGAGCACTCAGACTCCATGAGACGAGAGGTGCTGAATTTTATAACAATGAAGGGCATGAATCTGTAAACCCTTCTTCACAGGAGTAGCCCTTACTCATGTGAGTAATCCATTGAGGTCAAAGGAGACTACTTCAATGAGTAAAAACTACTCATGTGAAAGGCTTTTTAAAATCACACTCTGTAACAAATTCTGTCACTCTTAGTCATGTAGAGTAATATTTACTCAATTATTTAAACAAGGCAATTGGAAGGGTAAGGTACTCAGCACGAGTAAGGATGTCAGAATCAGGCCCAAAATTAAAATCTTTGATCACTGGGGGGTGTTGGATCATATTAAAGAAGTTCTGTATTAAAATCACAAATGAGTTTGATTCCCCATAGTTTAAATTCCAGGGTATTACTAATTAAGAGGTCTCTTGGTTTTTTGTTTTGTTTTTTGTTTCTCTCCCTCTATGTGTGAAACCTGCAAGCTGCTAATTGCGTTAGTACATTCTAAGACAGAGTCTGTTCTCAAAGCAATTCACACAGAGAGAGACTCAAAGCAATACTCTGTAACAACAGAAACAGCACCAGAGACTCCCTGCCCTTTTGTTGTATTAACAATTGTGATTAAAATAGAGATAGAGGATGTATGTGGATGGATGCTTGGTGTGGATAATAACTGAATGATCAGGGAGGTGCCAGCCTAAGAATCCAGTGTCCATCGGCTGAAGAAGGCGTCAAGTGGAAATAACCAGAGGACCCCCGGAGGGCAGACTGGAATCCATCCAACAGCCTCAAGAATGGGAGAACCGAAGAACAAGATAACATCTAGCAGCACGGAGCCGTCAGGAATGTGCCATCTGCTGATTGATTCAGCAACAGCATGATGAAGCAATTCCCATAGACTGGCATGGTAAGAAATTCCTATAAAAATGGACTCTAGAAAGTGAGAACTTTGGGGTCTGATTCTGCAAACCATCTTCCAGGAGCATCAGATGAGCATCTGAAAAGGCCCTGCTCCCTCCTCATGTCCGGGCCACCTGGCCAGTGGCTTGGCATGAGCAACTCTAAGGCTGGTAACTATATGATAACAACTTTGCAGAACCTGTGTGTGTGTGTTTGTATGAATGAATGTGTGAATAAATATGAGATTGAATGGAATGTTATAGCTATAACTAACTGCTTACTATGATTCTTTCTGTATCCACAATAAATGTGGTATTTTGCCTTTTCCCCTTTAATAAGATCCTGCTGGTTTTTATTTTATTGGTATAACAGGGGGTTCTTTAATTTTAAAATATTGTTTTTCAGGTTGGGGAGTGGACCTACGCTCTCATGAATACTCACCCGTCCCCTCAAGCTCTAACTATGACAGTGACTTCCCGAGCAGCAAACTCTACTATACCTGCAATAACTGTGAAAGCCCACATGAGTAGTGATAGAAACGAATACCCTAGATCGATGGTTGTTTATGCACGAGTCAGTCAAGGACTTTCACCTATTCTTGGAGCAAATGTAACTGCCATTATCAAACCAGGGACTGGAGATCCAATTATCTTGGAACTTTTAGACAATGGTGCAGGTAACGAGGCTGTTGTGACACATGTTGCAATTTTACAAAATAAAATCAAAGGGCTATCATAATTGCTAATTTATTGTATGATTTTTAAACAATGTGCTGAGAGATATTGGCCCTGATTTCAATCTCACTTACATGAATGCAACTGACATTAGTGGAATTACTCCTAGTTTAGGTTCCTATTCTGCAAAGCACTTCAGCATGCACTTAATTAAAATCATGTGAATAGTCCCACTGAAGTCTTAAGAGAGTTCTGGTGTATATTGTATTTGACTGAGGGCCCAGTCCTCTACTCCCCTTCAAATGTAGGGACATGGATAGTGGTCTGCGCTTGTAGTATCAAGCCTTTAAGAGCCAATAACGCCAAACACACATTACTTCTCAGTAATAAGTATTTGCAGGATCAGGCCCTTAAACTGTTAGCTCCTCAGGGCAAGAAACTTGAGCCTGATTCTCCAGTGCCTTGCACCTGGTGCAATCGTTTGCGTCCATGTGAAGTGGATGTAAAACATCACCATTCTGATTTAGTAGCATTCACACCCATTATACATTTGCTTTGCACCACTTTAAATGACTATGTGAGGTGCAAGGCACTGATAAATCAGTCTTTGTCTATGTATTTTGTGAAGTGATGATATGTATCTTTGTGCTGCACCATACTTATTATAAAGGCTTTCTATAGACAGTTGGTAATTATCACTTCATAATTTTATTGACTGACATTTCTATACATTGGAAGGTGATTTATACATTGTTTTCTTTTGTGTAATTATCTAGCATTTACTGCTGTGATGAATCTAATCCCAGTTACATCACCACTTATTTAATTTACTCATTGCTGTCATCCTTCAAGCTAAGGCCCCAGTCAAAATCCAGTTGATGTCACTGGGACTCTATGTGGAAATAAGAGCCCATGCCTGAAAATCCCTTTGTAGGACTGAGACCTAAGTGTTTGTTTGCAGCTTCTCCTCTGGACCTTTATTTATTTTATTTATTTATTTATTTATTTATTTCCCTGCCCCCAACCTCCTCAAATGTCCCTCAGAGCGGCTAGCTGTTGCTTCTGAAATGACACTTAGCTTCTTGCTTCTGCAGTGTGTGGCAACTGAATCTGCTGTAACAATTTCTGAAAGCACCGATTATATGTGAGAGGCACCCAGGAAAAGTAAAGATTTTAATGTGAATGGTGCTCTTGACTTGTCCTCTGTTATATGCAATTTGTGTGACTACACTTGCTACTGAATCGTACACACATTTGGCTTTTTGGCATCTTCAGCAATTTTAATGTTGTATAGCCAGGGGAACAAATGTGCTCTGGGCTGTCTTTTGCTGGTATAGAAGGCCTTCCAGAACAGGCTGTAACTAGGGTTTTATTTATTTATCAAGTCATCACCTGCCAACGGTGATGTGCTACCAACAATTAACAAGGGTTCCCATAAAAATTTTACACTGCGAGCAATGTGCTTACAGGAAGGAAGTGTGAGGGAATTAGGAACCAATTCTTTCTCATAACCAGTGAGAAAGAAGGCACTACCAATTGGCTCACAAACTTTAGTTACCTGTGCTTTAATGGAAATGGGTATACTTACTTAATGAAAAATGTGTTACGTATAACTGATAGTGTAGCACAGGAGTTTTTTGAAGTGTTGGTTGTGGATGAAGATTTAAATGGGGATAATCTGGGAAATTTCTTGAAAATATCTATTGTGTGGTGCATTCCAAGGCAAAATGTATGTTCTTTGTGCAGCCCAGGGATCTGTTCTCTCCGAAAGCGATAGGTTAGCCATATACAAAAAGGGAATAAACTCCATCATAAACAGAAAAATCATCCCAACCTCCCTTCAGTCTTTGGCAGAATTTTAATAAAGACCTCCCTGGAGCTCCCTCCAGTTGCATAACCGTGCCTGTTGAAAGCACAATACCTGCATTGTTGTCTTTTAACTGAGCAGTGTGGTTTGATCGTGTGGCCTTTTTCTGACAGTGGTCTGACTTTGGCTCACTTAGCTTTAATGATATAGTTGTATGATCATCCATGCTGGGAAGCAATAGGCCCAGGAGATGAAAATCCCTTAACTCTTCCATACTGAGAAATCAGCTGTTCCCTCAGTCAGCATCCCTCAGGGTGATAAGCAAGCATTCTAGCTTCCGACTGCATTCTTTTGGTCACTTTATAAACAGCCTGTGCAAAATTATTCTCTGATTTTGTACAGCACCAAAGTCAATGGAGTTGCATGGGCTATAAGTCAGAACAGAATTTCCCTCCATCCCTGCCTTTTAGTTTCCTTCTAACAATGAAGAACGAACTAATGCAGTAATTTCTTTGTGCTAATTCTGTTTTTTCTGTCTAGGGTCAGACATTGTCAAGAATGATGGTGTCTATTCCAGGTACATCTATTCTTTTTCTGAAAATGGCAGATACAACTTGAAAGTATGTGTTCAACGAGCTAGCAAGACTGTCAGACCATACCCCATAGTGCCATGGAGTCATTCTATGTATATACCCGGTTACATAGAAAATGGTAAGATGGAGTAATGCGGTGTGAGGCATGTAAAACAAACTTCATTGTGGATACACTGGAATAAATAACTGCATCACATTCTCTCAAACACTGTTAAAGGGCATTAGAGCATTGGCATCCTTGGTAAGAGATCTTCATAAGTATAAGGATCTGCCCAGCTGGATGATATTAGTTTTGGATGCTTTTCAGAAATTGTTTTAACTAAATTCTGCCTTTTCTACACAGGAACAAAAAAGGGGTAGCTAAAACCAGTTTAAAGTAAGTTTAAAACCATTATTTCTAGAACACTACTTTCGTAATGTAGATGGCACCCTAGAAGGAATAAATCCACACGGATTTATGTTTTTGCCTATGAAAAGAGCAGATGTTGGAAGTTCTCCTGCCTCTACATCTGTAAAGTGCCATGTACCCCAATGGCACTGGAAAATCATAATCAATCATCTTACATTCAGAATTGTTATAAAGGTTTAGCAAATGTCAAACACTTAGCATTTTATGCTGAGTCCCAACAACTTCACTTAGGTATTATTTTCATTCTCATTAATTCAGTATTCTTGAAGATACAGAGCACATACTATGGAGTGATTCTGGTCTCTCAGCTCCACTGAGTTCAATGGAAACAACAAGGAGTCCGGTGGCACCTTAAAGACTAGATTGGGGAGGGGGGTTACCCACGAAAGCTTATGCCCAAATAAATCTATTAGTCTTGAAGGTGCCACCGGACTCCTCGTTGTTTTTGTGGACACAGACTAACACGGCTACCCCTCTGATACTTGAGTTCAATGGAGTTACTCCTGATTTACAGCAGGATAAGTGAGATCAGAATGGGGTCATTATATCTTCAGACCTCAATAATGTGAAAATATTGAGACAAGTTCAGTTGTGGGTGAGGTTTTATGTTAGTGTTTTTTTGTGTATGTGGCTGTAGGTAAGATCCAGATGAACCCACCAAGACCCTCCGTTATCAGTAATGAAGATATTCAAACCACAGCTGGTGGCTTCAGCAGAACAGTCTCAGGAGGCTCCTTCATAATGTCTGCAGTTCCTACTAGACCCCATAATGATGTGTTTCCACCATGTAAAATTATTGATCTTCATGCCAGAACAGCCAACGATATGATTATTTTATCATGGACAGCATCAGGGGATGATCTTGACCAGGGGCAAGGTATGTTCGATGGTTTGTCGCTTGTCATCTGATTGCAATGAAATTGCAGTGATGGAAACAAATTTTCGCTGGTTCTGCTTAACTCTGCTCACAAAAACTTGCAAGCACAACCAGAGAAAACACACCTTTTTTTCAAGTGTCTGTACAGGTTTTGCCTGTGCAAACCAATATGCTTCTGAAGCATGAGAGCAAGTGAAGAAACTTTCTGAAATTTTTACCCAATATTTCTACGGTGTTGATATGCAAAAAAAAAATAAAAAGGTCATTATGAACCAGTATGCTATCTATAAATGACCTATATGTGCCATTCCTGTCACTCAGCATGAAACACAGCACACAAAAGATTTTTGGGAATTTGATTCTATTGAAGTCAATAGGAGTTTTGCCATTAACTTCAATGGGGCCAGGATTTCACTCCAGGTTTTGGGGTGATTTTGGACTAATTAGGCCAGTGCATTTTAAAAGAATTGCAGAAGTGGTGGCTTTACCTTCACAATATTGTGCAAACCAACACGCTTCTGAAGTATGAGAGCAAGTGAAGAAACTCCAAGAATTTGACCCAATATTTCTGTTGCTTTAGTATGAATAAAATGTGATTACGAACCAGAGTTCACCCATAAATAACCTATATGAGTCATTCCTGACACTCAGCCTGAAACATAGTACACCACACAAGTCCCTGGGGAAATCTGATTCTATTGACATCAGTAGGAGTTTTGCCATTAACTTCAATGGGGCCAGGATTTCATTCCTGATTTTGGGGTGATTTTGGACTGACTTGGCCAATGGATTTTGAAAGAATTGCAGAAGTGGTGCTTGCAATTGTGATGGGAGGTCTTACCTTGACTATAGTGTCGTATTGCTTTCTGAGCAGCCACAGAAGGGAGCCATGTGGTCTCCAAATGTGAAGGGAGAGAGTGAAGTGAAGAGCGAAAGCCTTTGACTCAATAATTTTGCTGTAATTTTACCACTTTATTCTAGGCTGAATTGAGTGAAATTGGTAGGGCTGCGAGGCTTTGGGTGAGGACAGAATTAGCCCATTCTGGCTATTAATTCCAATGTTGTGAATCTTTGTCTTCAGTGAGATTTCAAGTTCACAAATGTTTCCTCAAGTCTCCCTCAAGTTAGCAGAGCAAGTGTTCTGTTATGGGATCTGTCCAGCATGCAACCTTCACTATTCAGATGGTTGAATAGGGTAACTGGAATAGGTGCTCACTTGTGCTGCTAACAATTTGACTGCTTCTAAAGGAACAGATCAACAGTTTTAATTACAGGGTTAAATACATGCTGTATAATTTCTATTGACATATTTCCATTTTCAGCTGCAAGTTACGAAATAAGAACAAGTGAAAGTCCTCTGGAACTAAGAGACAACTTTGATAAAGCTATTCTGGTGAATACTTCTGATCTGACACCTCAGCATGCTGGGTACAAGGAAATATTTGTATTTAAACCAGAACCTTTTGCAACAGAAAATATCACCATCATCTATGTGGCTGTACGTGCCATTGATAAAGCTTCCCTGCACTCTGATGTATCCAATATAGCACAAGCAGTGAAGTTTGTTCTCCCAATGGATTATCTCACTGGTAATATTGAGTACAGTGTTTCAAGGATAGCGTTGCTTGGATTTGGGTTATTAACAGCAGTTTGCCTTATTACAAGTGCAACCATATGTGCTTTAAAGAAAAAGAAGAAAGTGGTTATCACAGAAACAGCAACAACTCTACTGTGACTTAAGGTGAAAGTTTGGATGATGTCTACTTATTTTTCTAGTAGCTGTTTTGATTGTTTTTTCACAAGCTACATAAAAATAATTGCTCTAGTGCAGAAAAGGGTGTATAAAAATAATTGTAAAGCCATAATGCAGAACTGTATGAAACTGCTGTGATTTAGTAGCAGTATCATACTGCATGTACACCTCATGCCTGAATGGTCTGGTCCAATTAAAACTACATTATATGTACTGCATATATGCACCCTAAACTCATGCCACTAAAAGCTTTATGCCACTTGATCACATATTTTTATGTATACAGTATGATGAAAAATCTGTAATTAAATTATCTCATTAAATGCCTTAAATCTATATGCAAAGGAAGACGTTCAGTGAGGTTTCCTGCAGCTGCCTATATGGTGAACCTCTTTATAATTTAGCTCCCAAGCATGTCATGGCATCCAGAGGGAACAGTTGTTTAGAAGTGCACCCATTTGGAGGATGTGCTGCGGCAGGAAGGAGCTTCATGCTGGTCCTTGCCTGATTCCTGGTTCACTGACAGCAAAGTACCATGTTTAGTGGGGACTAAAGCACATGAGTGAAAGAAGTTTCCCAGGAATGCTGCAACCCAAGGAGCTTGTTCACTGAGAAAATGCAGCTGCAAATCTGTTTTCACCATTTGGAGTCAAACTCTCATAAAAATACTTGCATGAGTTTGGAACCATTGAACCTCAAAGTTAGACATGAGTCAGTCTGAACTCAAACGGTAACTTAAACTTAGTCCACACACCCCCTCTTTTGCCCATTTCTACTAGAAATCGAGGTTTATAAGGCAAACAATGAGCTGTTAACTGTATCGCTGCATGTACATTACCATGATACCGGTTCCAAAATGTCAAAGAGATTTCAAGGCAGCCTCTACATTTGTGCCCATTATTTTTCATAGAAACTGTTGCACGTATAAAAAGTGAATGTGCTTGTGAATCCTTTTTCTGCCCACTGTTCATAAAAAAACCTGTGCTTTGTGCATGCGTAAAATTTGAGGGTGTCAATTTGGAGAAGATTTTAAAATGTTTTCAAAAAACGTAAATGTTACAATATATGGGTCTGCTTGTTCTTGGCATCCTCAAACATCAAACAAATGTAAAGAATGTAGCCTTTCACATACTAAGCCAAATCCACCTCTCATGCTATTACAACTGAAAACAATTGGCCAAATTCAAATCTAGTGAAACCCCATTGTTGTTAGTCATTTGATCACTCAGTGGCTCCAAAGCCTGGTGTATGTTGCTATGCCACCTATGTGGTTTTGTTTTCTAGCTGCTGCACCTTTAAAATTTTGGTTTTTATGGGGAGATAACAAATGTGGGAGAGTTCTCTCTCTGACATATCCTATAGTATTTACCACAAGGTAAGCACTTTATCCCACCTGTGAGTAAAGTAACTCACTTAGTTTACCCCACAGTAAAACTAAACAGCTTTGCTTCCACTAACTAGCTAACACACATTAGTTATCCTGTTTTAAACCATACCCTTTTTTTTGTCAGGGAAGACCCACCCTCAGAGTCAGATGTTTGCAGAGGTAGAACTGATTCAGCATGTAAATCAGAGGTGGCAGATACTGTTCTCCCACAGAGTTTTTACTTTTGTTCCTTGTTTTGTTGAAGTGGGAGTAGACTGGCTCTTTGCTGATAAGCCGTGTCTGAACTGCATTGAAAAGCACTAAAAATGCTTGTCTCGTTTAGCCGAAGCAGAAGAAGGCTGAGGGGAGATATGATTGCTCTCTATAAATACATCAGAGGGATAAATACCAGTTCGTGAGAGGAGTTATTTAAGTTAAGCACCCATGTGGATAAAGGAACAAATGGATGTAAACTGTCCAATAAGTTTTAGGTTTGAAATTAAACAAAGATTTCTGATCATCGGAGGAGTGAAGTTTTGGAACAGCCTTTCATGGGAAGCAGGGGGGGGAACCTTATTGGCTTCAAAACTGAGCTTGATAAGTTTATGGAGGGGATGGTAGCCGATCTGTGACTGCTAGCAGTAACTATCCCTGGTGATGGGACACTAGATGGGGAGGGCTGTGAATTACTACAGAGAATTCTTTCCCAGGGGTGTCTAGTTGGTAGGCCTTCCAAATATTCAGGGTCCAACTCAGGGACGCTGGAATAGCGGGGGCCAAGGGGCCATGGCCCATCCACTTTTTGCCATGGGCTCAGCCCCTTGCCCCTCCTCTTGCCCCTGGTCCCTTGAGCCCGGGCAGCTATGGGGAGCCTTGGACCCTCCACTGGCCTGGGGGCGGGGGTTAAGAGCAGCCCCCAGCCCATGTCCCTGGGCCCCCCACCCAGGGCAGGTGGAGGGTCCACGGCTTCCCATAGCTGCCTGCGCAGCTCTTACCATGGCCCGGTTCTGACTCTTTGTCCCCCAAGGCCCAACTGCCAGGCTGAAAGCCGGAGCTGTGTCAGGGTAAGAGCTGCATGGGCAGCTGTGGGGAGCCACAGACCCTCCACCTGCCCTGGGTGGGTAGCTCAGGGGGCAAGGACAGAAGCTAGGGCCTGCTCTCGGGCTTGTCCACGCTGGCTCCATCTTGGCCAGGGGTGGTGCTTCAAGGGGAAGATGAGGGGTGGGTCACAAAGGGGGCCAGGCCTTAATCCCCTCCCCCCCCGCCCCAGGCAGAATCCATCACCCCTGGTCCAACTGATCACCATAATTGGGGTCAGGAAGGAATTTCCCCTCAGGGCAGATAGATGAACACCGTCACCCCACAGGGTCTCTGCCATCCTTTGCAGCAGGGGGTATGGGCAGGTCTAAACTAGTGTAAATGGTGAATTCTCTGTAACTTGAAGTCTTTAAACCTTGATTTGAGGACTTCAGTAACTTAGCCAGAGGTTATGGGTCTATTTCAGGAGTGGGTGGGTAAGGTCCTGTGGCCTACAATGTGCAGGAGATCAGACTAGATGATCACGATGGTCAGGGCCGGCCCACAACATTTTGGTACTTGAGGCGGGAAGCTCAAATGACGCCCACTTGCCCCCTCAGTTGGTCCAAAACTTTGAAAGGTCTCAATTCTGCCTTCTTCCTGGAGGGTGGAAAGAGGGTGGTCATCTTATTTGTTCACATATATTCCAGAACAGCCTTTGGAATTGATCCTGCTGAAATGTATCTTGAAAGGGCTTTCAGTTCTTCACCTAAATCACTTGCATCAATATCGCGCATGTCATCATGTGTCAACACTGTCTCTAGTGCGCTGCATTGCTGGTGTAGGTCTTCTTCAGGTATAGTGAGGTGTTTTGGAATATGATACAACATCCCAAATATACTGCTGTGTTCCTTGAGCTGCATGAAACGTTCTTCAACTGCCTGCATTGCACAATCTAGCACCTGGTTAAAGAATTCAACTTTGAATTGTTGTTTGGGGTCTCTTATGGGATTATCCCATGCCTCGTAATCAAAATTTCTTCTTCTTTGGTGACTTTTGTATTCTTGAATGGGTGGGAAAATAGCTTCAGTGTGAAGTTCCTCTGCCAACTTCTGTGTACTCTTCAGAATGTTTTGAAATCCCTCATCTGACCGGTAAGACTGGAGGTATGACTTTGCTTTGTCCAGTTGTTCCATTGCTCCAGATATATCAAGGTCAACACCTTTGAGTCTCTTGCTTACAACATTTATTTCAAACAGTATGTCATGCCACAACACTAAGCCACACAGAAATTTGAAGTTATGTATGTTTCTGATGATTCCATTTCCCTCTGCCACTGTTCTCCCATGAACAGTTCCTCTCATAGCATTAACATGTATCATGTTGATGATCAATAGCATCATCTATCTTCCCAGTTTGGTGTTTGATAGGCTTTATCGCCTCCACTTGACTTTCCCATCCTGTGGCACTCAGTGGTTTCAGTATCAGAGAGGATGTTCCCAGATATTGCTTCAAAATTTGCTATCGATGAGTTGATGCAGAGAAAAATATATAGATGCTCTGAATTACATTTCAAACTTCAGCAGCCTCACTAGAAGCTGATGCTGCATCACTGACCACCAAGTTCAATGAATGAGAACTACACAGGACAAAAAAAGCTCGAGGTTTAACTCTCGGATCCATGTCTGCACTCCTCTGTTCTTTCCTCTCATGATGGCACCATTATCGTACCCCTGACCTCTCATGTCAGCTATCGCAATTCCCGTATCTTCCAGCTTTTTAAGAAACACATTTGTCATACCAGCTCCTGTAGTATCATCAATGTCAATAAATTCTAGAAAATGCTCTCTGACAGTCACCATTGCAGGCACATTTTCACTAGGTTCTGTTGTTACAAAACGCACCATTAAAGTCATTTGTTCCGTATGGCTGATGTCAGGTGTGCAGTCCAGAATAACAGAGTAATATCTTGCTGACTTCAGATCTGCCACAGTCTTCTGTTTGACTTTTGTTGTCAGTAACTGTGATCTCATTTTGAATTTTTTTCCAAGGTAGTGGTGTGTGTACATTTCTTGGGTGGTGACTCTTCTGAGATGCTTCTGCAGTACAGCATCAAACTCAGTCATCAGCTCCACAATTTTAGGAAGTTTCCACTGTTTGGCACATACAGCGGATCTGAAGTGCCACGCAGTGCTAGGTTTTGGGTAGCAAGCACTCTCACAATGGCAATGAGCCCTTTCAGAACATTTTGCCAATAAAGAGACTCTGATGCAATCTTCTCTTGATGCTGATCATCTATGGTGGCCTTTAACCTTAGTCTCATCTCAAGCTCTTTCCACCTATGGAATGCTCTCTGGCGATTTGCTGCCTTCTCATGGCATGCCAGATTTCTAGCCAGATTTTTCCAGTCCTTTGTTCCTGTAGAACCCAATGTGGCTGGAACATTAGACTGGAAGAGTTTGCAACAAAAACAGTATGCAGCATTCTGGGTTTTTGAGTACATAAGCCATGGCCTCTCCACTTTGTCACCACACCACACGATCCATTGTCTATAGCCAAGCTCTAAGATACAACCGCATTTGCTCCAAACCCTCAGACAGAGATTTACAGCTACAAGATCTCTATCAAGCATTCTTACAACTACAATACCCACCTGCTGAAGTGAAGAAACAAATTGACAGAGCCAGAAGAGTACCCAGAAGTCACCTATTACAGGACAGGCCCAACAAAGAAAGTAACAGAACGCCACTAGCTGTCACCTTCAGCCCCCAACTAAAACCTCTCCAGTGCATCATCAAGGATCTACAACCTATCCTGAAGGACAATCGCTCACTCTCACACAGATCTTGGAAGACAGGCCAGTCCTCGCTTACAGACAGCCCTCCAACCTGAAGCAAATACTCACCAGTAATCACACACCACACAACAAAAACACTAACCCAGGAACCTATCCTTGCAACAAAGCCCGTTGCAAACTCTGTCCATGTATCTATTCAAAGTGTTGCCGGCACCCAGTGCCGAGAGGCAAAACAACAGCAGGGGTTCGTTACCTGGTGTGTTTCACTCAATAATCACAACAGGGTGGAGAAGCAGAAAAGTTTATTTGCAGCTGCAAACAAGGTACAGGGAGAATAGAATCTCAAATCCTGCACAGCAGAGCAGGTCATTACACACACTTTTATATTCCTTAATGCTACTGCACTACACATCAGCCAATTAAAACTTTGCACAAATACTCTGCCTTCCTTATATGGGTTACAACAATGTTTATTTCCTGCAACCTCTAACAAGCATTCCTAGCAACTTAAACAACCAGCACATTCTGTTTGGCCTTGTAGTTGTTTCTCTCCTATTATCTTTAACTTGGCGTCAGCAAACCTTACACTATAAGATATTATCTGCGGCTGCAACATTGTTTTAAGAGCAAAAGAGCTTACTCAAACCAGCCAGGCCTGAATTCTATTAAGGGGGGTTAAGAAGAAGCCCTTAGGCCTTCAGCAGGGAGACCTCCTCGACCCTTATGGCCTTCCATCCCCTCGACTTAACTAGTGGCCATGCCCTGGGGTCTCCAACAAAGGGGCACCATCATAGGACCTAATCACATCAACCACACTATCAGAGGCTCGTTCACCTGCATATCTACCAATGTGATATATGCCATCATGTGCCAGCAATGCCCCTCAGCCATGTACATTGGCCAAACCAGACAGTCTCTAGGCAAAAGAATAAATGGACACAAATCAGATGTCAAGAATTATAACATTCAAAAACCAGTTGGAGAACACTTCAACCTCCCTGGACACTCAATTACAGACCTAAAAGTCGCAATTATTCAACAAAAAAACTTCAAAAACAGACTCCAATGAGAAACAGCAGAACTGGAATTAATCTGCAAACTGGACACCATTAAATTAGGCTTGAATAAAGACTGGGAGTGGATGAGTCATTACACTAACTAAAAACTATTTCCCCATACTAATTTTCCCCCTATTGTTACTCACACCTTCTTGTCAGCTATTTGAAATGGGCCATCCTAATTATCACTACAAACGTTTTTTTTTCTCCTGCTGATAATAGCCCACCTTAATTGATTGGTCTCGTTAGAGCTGGTATGGCAACCCCCATTTTTTCATGTTCTCTGTATGTATGTATGTATGTATGTGTGTGTGTGTGTGTGTGTGTATATATATATATATATATATATATATATATATATATCTTCCTACTGTATTTTCCACTACATGCATCTGATGAAGTGGGCTTTAGCCCACGAAAGCTTATGCTCAGATACATTTGTTAGTCTCTAAGGTGCCACAAGTACTCCTCGTTCTTTCTGTGATACAGACTAACACAGCTACCACTCTGAAATTTCTGTCTGTGTATCTCAGGAGAGCTCCTTCCTGCTTATATAGAAAAGCTTCCTTTGCTTTCTTTCTTTTTCTGAATGCTGCCCCAGAGGGGCATTTTCTTCTTTCACTCATGACTGCTGTTCTGTGCCAGCTATAGTGGCTCTCAACACTCAATTGAAGGGGACAAATAAGCAGGCTGGTAGCAGGGCCTGAATGAGGGAAGATATCAGCGTCTTAAGGGCCTAACTGGCTCCTGCTACTTCAGTTGACTGCCTGTTTTCCTCAAGTGGGTTCAGGGAAGGAGCAGGAAACAGGAAGCTCCATGAGAAGCTGGTGTTAATTAATCCAGGCTCCTCCTCCTCTCTCTCCCTGGAGCTCCTGCTGTTTTCTGTTATTCCCCATCACCTTTTCTCCTGCCTGCCTGTTATGTCTCTAGTGCCCTCCTTCCTCCAGCACCGCACTCCACCATCTCTGTGCATCTAGAGCAGAGAGAATATATATGCACCAGCAGCAGACACAATTTTCTACACTCTGGGTCCTAGTGGCACCCCCACCACAGTGTGGTACCTGAGGTGTTCGCCTCATGGTAAGGCAATGGTCTCTTCTGGCTTTACACTCTATGAGTCTAAAAGAGGGAGTTTCATTTGGTGCTTTGAACACTTTTGGGCTAATGCAGATGGGAAGAGGGGCAGAGGAGCAGCAGGGGTGGAAAAGGGACCTGAAAGGAGGTGATGGAAAGGAAAGAAAATGAGTGGAGAAATGAGTGGAAAAAAATTAAATGGACAAGGGCAGAGGAGGAGTCTGGAATAAAAGAGTTCAGCTGTAATGGGGAGAAAGAAACTCAGGAGCATGAAGGACATGGGGCAGCCAGAGGAGGGGCTGGTGCCCCTGAAGATCTGTTCTCCATAGAATTGTAGGTCAAGAGAAGAACAACTTTGAACAACTGGGAATCCAAACCTAGCTCAGGATGGCTTTAAGAATTGCCCAACTTTTACTGTGCCTGCAGGTAGGATGAGTGGGGAAGAAGAGAAAAAAATGAGATTCTGGGTAACTCTGAAGGAGGAGCGGGAAATAGGTAGGAGGGAAAAGAGAAAGCAGTTAAGAAAAGAAATGGGGAGGGGTAAAAATGAGGGGAGACTCGGAAGAGAGAGAAATGCAAAGGCCTGAGGGAGCTGTTTTCATCCTTGCACCTACCCTTCAACATCCCCCTACAACACACACCAAGCCACAGAGACTGGGTACTTTCCCCCAGTCATCGTGCTCCCCTGCTTTGGGGTGGGACACCCAGGAAAACTTCCCTTTCACTCCATGGCTTGGTTAAGCAGTGCTTCCACACAGCTTTTCCTTCCTGCACCTAAGTCAACCTGCCTCCACCACACTGGGGTGGAGGTGGGACTAGTTGTGCTAAGCTTCCTTCTTTTCTTGGTGCAAACACCATCATGGAGACAGCAGCTGCTGGTTTCCAGACAGAAAGGCATCTTCAATGAACACCTGAGAGGGCTGAAGCTTTTGTGTGCATGATTTAAAGAGACAAGCCCCGTTAAACACAATAAGGAGAATTATTTTAATAGCTTTGCCAGGCTGGGGTCAAGTGCCTCCCATATGATTTCATACTATTGCTGTGAGCCAGTCTGATTCTGTTGGGTAGGGGAGAGATGGGGGGAATACTAGAGATACCAGAAGATGGGTTCCAGAGGAAAGAAGGGAAAGATACAAAAACACAGAATTGATTATAAGGGAGGAGGTGAGGTGAAAGAATGGAACAATTAAGGGGGAGGTGGGGTGAAAGAATGGAAGATGAAAAGTGGGGAATGGAAAAGAAAGCCACACCATTTTAAGCTTAGAAATCTTTTATTTTTTACCATATTTGCTAAAGTCACATGCATGCTTATGGTTGGCCCTGTTTATTTCAGTTTGTCTCTAAAATGGCTTTGTAAAAGCATTTATGTTCTTTCTAAAGTGCAGTTACATTACTGATAAGATGTAGCTAAATCTGTTTTTATAAGAGCAATATAAGCCTTTTTGCGTGCAGGCATTCACAACTGAAATCTGTGCAGAGCCATATTTCCTTCTTCCACTGTAATGGAAAATAGAATTGGATTGTAAAATTGTACAGTTGGCTTTATGTGCTATGCCGCAATAAAATTACTTTCACTAGGGCTGGATGATGTTCTTAAGTTTAGGGTAGAGCTTTAATCTATTTGTGGGTGGGGGCATGCCCATGGTTGGAATGCTACTTGGTGAACTGTATAAAGGGCGGAAGTAAAACTGTGGAACATAGGTGTAGGCTGTGCATGGATGCTACTTGGGGAATCAATGGAGTCTCAGAGGCATGCAAACCTCTGCTCAGAAGGAAATCCAGGAGGGCTAGAAGTAAACTAGTATGAGAGTACATGGTAAAGTTCAAAAGGTCATTTAAGCCAAACAGAGCGGAGCTCACCTTGGAGCTGCAGCAACCAACCAAGAGTTCCCCCTCAGCCTGCAGAAGCATATGTACATCGTTATCTGACAGCTCACCCCCCTGGATTGCTCTCCGTCACTAGATAACCAGTTTGGTGTTTATAGGTCAACTGTCAAGGCTGTTGTCATGGAAGTGTGAGCAGCTATTAACAGGATGCTGCTGCCACGGGTCATAAAGGCTAGGGCACTGCACAGAAGATTATCAATGGTTTTGCATGGCTCGGGTTCCCAGACTGTATTGGGGCCACTGATGGGACCAATGTATGCTTTGCCCACCACACCAGGCCTCAGAGTTCATCATCAGAAGTCCTCCAAAGATTTGTTGATCACTGCAGCAGAAGCATCAATATTGATGAAGGGTGGTCTGGAAAGGTACATGATGCCAGACTCTTTGGAAAGTAAGGCCTCTTTTCTACAGTGAAAAAGGGAAATTTTGCTCCCGGACCACTATGGATACGCTGAGTAGCTACAGAACGCCAGTGCAATATGTATGTGAAGGCTGAAAGGGAGATGGAGACGGCCAGTGATGAAGTTGGAGGCTGCTGAGCAATATGTGCCTCATGTGATAACTGTTCACTGTATTTTGCACTGAATATGTGCACGGATAAGGAAATACAGCTCAGACTTAGCTTATTACAGTCTTTAGGAATTTCCCCAGTGTATTAATATGTAACCTACATCATCACATTGAGTACAGGTATGCAAACTTAATTTACACAGCAGATCCATATATACTTGCCATAAAATATACAAAATGTACAAACAAACTGCTCATATACAACTGTATAAATAGCACTGCTGTGCCTCCATATTTATAACAAAAGTTGTGGAGAAAGCACAATGAGGGTGTTCAAGAGCTTGGTTCTTTTATTTCTGCTACCTGTAGTGAGAGGTTCTATGGTACAGCTGAAAAATGGTGGCTATGAGGATATTGTTATAGCAATTAACCCTGGATTACCAGAAAATGACAATATCATTAGAAACATAAAGGTAAGAACTTTGGTATATGTAATGTCCTTCTGTGACATTCAGATGTCTTGGTTAGTTCTACCTCTAAATTAGCCGTAATCTTAAAAAGACCAGTTCCAGCCCCCATTAATGTCAATGTGAGGTTTTCTCTTTTGATTTTCATGGGAGCTAGATCAATTCTATGATTACTAAAGTTGTTCTTCGCTTGAATTTTTATTCAAGTGTTGCTGTTAATGAAATGAATGTACTCATCTCTTGAAGTTTAACAGGAATACCATGGCTCAGGGTCAGGCTGATTCTATGTATCACCTTTTTATTTCTTCTTTCCAAAATATGTGTACCTTAGACTAGAGAATCTCTAGAACATGGATATTTAATTACCATTTACTGTACCTCCATTACAATGTTTTCCATTTGCTTTTATCCCTCCTTTCTCCCTGGCCTTGCAGATATTCACTGTGTTCTTAAAAACCCTTGGTATATATATATAGTGATTTCTGTTTTTATTCTTTCGTTTCTCAGTGTCACCGTGTAGATCTTTTCTCCATGTTCATAATGATTTGGTCATTGCAGCATTCAGTTGCTGTAAAGAGAACAATAAACAGAGGAGGGCATAGCCATTAACTAGTGACCTCCAAACTACTGAGGAGAGGTGGGGAAGGAGCGAGGAGGGGGGAAACAGGAAAATAATGACAAAGTAGTGCCCATTGTAGAGGCAGGAAAAAAGTACAACTCTATAGAAGTGGAGCAGAGAAATGAGGAATCCCAGAGACAAGAAAAAGGTTATTACTTACTTACTATTTTTCATTTTATTTTATTCATCAAAGTACTGTACATTTTACAGATCAATGAAAAAGACCAGGACCGAACCACGCCTATCCTTCACCTCAGGCCCATGTAACTTTTTTGAGGAAATTTCATGTTTGGAAGGATCTCTGTCAGGTTTTATTTTATGGGCTAGATTGTGTTTTTTATCATAATCCCTGAGTAAGGGGCGGTATATAGTTGTACTGCCCTAGGAGCAATCCAGAGTCTTTCAGAGTTACAGTTTGGTCTCTCCTTGCTCCATGAGGGAAATAATCTGTCCCAGCCTTTCTCTTGGCCAAGGTTGGTTTCTTTCTATGCCTTCAGACATTTAGTGTTACTTCATGTACTCTTCTTTCCTGGCAAGTCTAAATTGCTCCTGTTCAATTTTTAATTCATAAATCTTTTATTTTCTTTCCCTACCAGGACATGGTCAAAGAGGCTTCTTCTTATTTGTTCAATGCTACAAAACAGAGATTTTTTTTCAAAGCTGTAAAAATTATAATTCCTCTGCATTGGCTGCCAAAACCTGAGTATTTAAGCATAAAGACAGAGTCATATGATAAGGTAAGACTTAGAGCGCTTTTCACAAATGAAAAGTATTTGTTCTGTTCGTAAGCATAAGACATAGGGTCTTGTATATTAGGTGGAATAATTCACACTATGGGGGTGTGATTTCTAAAACACACTAACGTATTGCTCATTAATTGATCCTTGTGTATTAAATGTTCCCTGATGCACTTTAACGTAGTCCTGCACTTTTGAAATCACCCCCCTGTAGTGCATGTTACCCCACTGTGTAGACAAGCCCTAAGTTTTTCAATAATGTGGAAACATAAATTGCTCTTTTTAGAATTTGTATTGCCCTCTAGTGCCCAGTCCTGCAGTCATTACCCAAGGGAACAATCAATGGGAGTGAGTAAAATCATTCGTCACCGTCCATTTCCTGTTGCTCTTTAAACAAGGACCATTTTATTTTTAGGCAGATGTTATCGTGGCTAATCCTTTCTTGAAGTACGGCGACGATCCCTACACTCTGCAATATGGAAGATGTGGGGAAAAGGGACGATACATTCATTTCACTCCCGACTTCCTGTTAAATGACAATTTGTATAACATCTATGGATCACGAGGTAGCACCATCTATTGGACCTTAATTTTCTGCTTTTGTTGTTATAAATATGCAATGGCCAAGATTTTCCAAAGTGACTCGTGATTTGGGGTGCCTCAGTTTTTGGTTGCCCAACCTGCGACACGTTAAAAGAACCTGGTTTCCACAAAGTGTTGAACATCAGGCTCTGTTAGGATATAGATATTCAGGCCTGTCTGTAAAGGCCTATACTCTAAGAATTTAGGTGTATTCTTATCACTTAGCTAGTGATAGAGGTGTAAAAGAAAGAATCAAAATCACTATCTGCCGGTGTAAGGTCCTTCTCTTACTGTGACAGTCTGAGGCCCTGTGCTTAGGCGAAGATCTTTGGCTAAGCAACAGAGGCAGCCTGTCAAGGTTCCTTCCCCACTCTGAACTTTAGGGTACAGATGTGGGGACCTGCATGAATACCTCCTAAGCTTACTTTTACCAGCTGAAGTTAAAACTTCCCCAAGATACAAACTATTTTACCCTTTGCCCTTCGACTTCCACTGCCATCACCAAACATCTGACCGGATTTATTTTATTAGGAAAGAGCCCATTTGGAAACGTCTTTCCCCCCAAAAGCCTCCCAACCCTTACACCCCACTTCCTGGGGAAGGTTTGATAAAAATCCTCACCAATTTGCATAGGTGACCACAGACCCGAACTCTTGGATCTTAAGAACAATGGAAAAAAAGCATTCAGTTCTTGAAAAGAGGAATTTTAATAGAAGTAACAATAAAAAGAATCACCTCTGTAAAATCAGGATGGTAAATACCTTACAGGGTAATTAGATTCAAAACATAGAGAATCCCTCTAGGCAAAACCTTAAGTTACAAAAAGACACACAGACACGAATATCCATTCTATTCAGCACAGCTTATTTTCTCAGCCATTTAAAGAAATCATAATCTAACACATATCTAGCTAGATTATTTACTAAGTTCTAAGACTCCATTCCTGTTCTGTCCCCAGCAAAAGCATCACACAGACAGACAGAGAGAGAGCTTTGTTTTCTCCCTCCCCCCAGCTTTTGAAAGTATCTTGTCTCCTCATTGGTCATTTTGGTCAGGTGCCAGCGAGGTTATCCTAGCTTCTTAACCCTTTACAGGTGAAAGGATTTTTCCTCTGGCCAGGAGGAATTTTAAAGGTGTTTACCCTTCCCTTTATATTTATGACACAGCCATAAGCTGGGAAGCGACTGGTCACATCCTCACATTCCAAACTAGTCACATTGAAATAAGGTGCTATTGGGCTGTTAGGAATACAGTCCTGTCCTGATAGTGCCTATCTCCTCCAGAGAAAGGGAAGTGCCTAGAAGATGTAAAAGGAAACTTAGTTTGATAGCATCCTGTCTGGCAAGAACTCACTTATCAATAGCTGGGATGTGAAATCCTCATTTCTGTGTTTGTTCTATCACTGTAGTCCCCATTTCCCCATTGTTTATCTGTATAATCTCTGTCTGGTTCTGTGATTGTTCCTGTCTGCTGTATAATTAATTTTGCTGGGTGTAAACTAATCAAGGTGGTGGGATATAATTGGTTACATAATCATGTTACAATATGTTAGGATTGGTTAGTTAAATTTCAGTAAAATGATTGGTTAAGGTATAGCTAAGCAGAACTCAAGTTTTACTATATAGTCTGCAGTCAGTCAGGAAGTGCATGGGAGGGGAAATTGGAATCATGTTTTGCTAAAGGGGGCAGAAGGAGACTCCGCTGGTTGGAAGGCATGAGATGCACTGTCCTGAGATGGGGGGTTCCACGACCACCACTCCCAAGAGAAGGAGGCGGGTGGTGGTGGTCGGGGACTCTCTCCGCCGGGGGACTGAGTCATCTATCTGCCGCCCTGACCGGGAAAACCGAGAAGTCTGCTGCTTGCCAGGGGCTAAGATTCGCGATGTGACGGAGAGACTGCCGAGACTCATCAAGCCCTCGGATCGCTACCCCTTCCTGCTTCTCCACGTGGGCACCAATGATACTGCCAAGAATGACCTTGAGCGGATCACTGCGGACTACGTGGCTCTGGGAAGAAGGATAAAGGAGTTTGAGGCGCAAGTGGTGTTCTCGTCCATCCTCCCCGTGGAAGGAAAAGGCCAGGGCAGGGACTGTCGAATCGTGGAAGTCAATGAATGGCTACGCAGGTGGTGTTGGAGAGAAGGCTTTGGATTCTTTGACCATGGGATGGTGTTCCATGAAGGAGGAGTGCTGGGCAGAGACGGGCTCCATCTTACGAAGAGAGGGAAGAGCATCTTTGCGAGCAGGCTGGCTAACCTAGTAAGGAGGGCTTTAAACTAGGTTCACTGGGGGAAGGAGACCAAAGCCCTGAGGTAAGTGGGAAAACGGGATACCGGGAGGAAGCACAGGCAGGAACGTCTGTGAGGGGAGGGCTCCTGCCTCATACTGAGAATGAGGGGCGATCAGCAGGTTATCTCAAGTGCTTATATACGAATGCACAAAGCCTTGGAAACAAGCAGGGAGAACTGGAGGTCCTGGTGATGTCAGGGAATTATGACGTGATTGGAATAACAGAGACTTGGTGGGATAACTCACATGACTGGAGTACTGTCATGGATGGTTATAAACTGTTCAGGAAGGACAGGCAGGGCAGAAAAGGTGGGGGAGTAGCACTGTATGTAAGGGAGCAGTATGACTGCTCAGAGCTCCGGTACGAAACTGCAGAAAAACCTGAGTGTCTCTGGATTAAGTTTAGAAGTGTGAGTAACAAGAGTGATGTAGTGGTGGGAGTCTGCTATAGACCACCGGAGCAGGGGGATGAGGTGGATGAGGCTTTCTTCCGGCAACTCGCAGAAGCTACTAGATCGCACGCCCTGGTTCTCATGGGTGACTTTAATTTTCCTGATATTTGCTGGGAGAGCAATACAGCGGTGCATAGACAATCCAGGAAGTTTTTGGAAAGCGTAGGGGACAATTTCCTGGTGCAAGTGCTAGACGAGCCAACTAGGGGGGAGCTTTTCTTGACCTGCTGCTCACAAACAGGGAAGAATTAGTGGGGGAAGCAAAAGTGGATGGGAATCTGGGAGGCAGTGACCATGAGATGGTCAAGTTCAGGATCCTGACACAGGGAAGAAAGGTAAGCAGCAGGATACGGACCCTGGACTTCAGGAAAGCAGACTTCGACTCCCTCAGGGAGCGGATGGGTAGGATCCCCTGGGGGACTAACATGAAGGGGAAAGGAGTCCAGGAGAGCTGGCTGTATTTCAAGGAATCCCTGTTGAGGTTACAGGGACAAACCATCCCGATGAGTCGAAAGAATAGTAAATATGGCAGGCGACCAGCTTGGCTTAATGGTGAAATCCTAGCGGATCTTAAACATAAAAAAGAAGCTTACAAGAAGTGGAAGGTTGGACATATGACCAGGGAAGAGTATAAAAATATTGCTCGGGCATGTAGGAATGAAATCAGGAGGGCCAAATCGCACCTGGAGCTGCAGCTAGCAAGAGATGTCAAGAGTAACAAGAAGGGTTTCTTCAGGTATGTTGGCAACAAGAAGAAAGCCAAGGAAAGTGTGGGCCCCTTACTGAATGAGGGAGGCAACCTAGTGACAGAGGATGTGGAAAAAGCTAATGTGCTCAATGCTTTTTTTGCCTCTGTCTTCACTAACAAGGACAGCTCCCAGACTGCTGCGCTGGGCATCGCAACATGGGGAGTAGATGGCCAGCCCTCTGTGGAGAAAGAGGTGGTTAGGGACTATTTAGAAAAGCTGGACGTGCACAAGTCCATGGGGCTGGACGAGTTGCATCCGAGAGTGCTAAAGGAATTGGCGGATGTGATTGCAGAGCCATTGGCCATTATCTTTGAAAACTCGTGGCGAACGGGGGAAGTCCCAGATGACTGGAAAAAGACTAATGTAGTGCCAATCTTTAAAAAAGGGAAGAAGGAGGATCCTGGGAACTACAGGCCAGTCAGCCTCACCTCAGTCCCCGGAAAAATCATGGAGCAGGTCCTCAAGGAATCAATCCTGAAGCACTTAGACGAGAGGAAAGTGATCAGGAACAGTCAGCATGGATTCACCAAGGGAAGGTCATGCCTGACTAATCTAATCGCCTTCTATGATGAGATTACTGATTTTGTGGATGAAGGGAAAGCAGTGGATGTATTGTTTCTTGACTTTAGCAAAGCTTTTGACACGGTCTCCCACAGTATTCTTGTCAGCAAGTTAAAGAAGTATGGGCTGGATGAATGGACTATAAGGTGGGTAGAAAGTTGGCTAGATTGTCGGGCTCAACGGGTAGTGATCAATGGCTCCATGTCTAGTTGGCAGCCGGTGTCAAGTGGAGTGCCCCAGGGGTCGGTCCTGGGGCCGGTTTTGTTCAATATCTTCATAAATGAGCTGGAGGATGGTGTGGATTGCACTCTCAGCAAATTTGCGGATGATACTAAACTGGGAGGAGTGGTAGATAGGATACAGAGGGACCTAGACAAATTGGAGGATTGGGCCAAAAGAAACCTGATGAGGTTCAATAAGGATAAGTGCAGGGTCCTGCACTTAGGACGGAAGAACCCAATGCACAGCTACAGACTAGGGTCCGAATGGCTAGGCAGCAGTTCTGCGGAAAAGGACCTAGGGGTTACAGTGGACGAGAAGCTGGATATGAGTCAGCAGTGTGCCCTTGTTGCCAAGAAGGCCAATGGCATTTTGGGATGTATAAGTAGGGGCATAGCGAGCAGATCGAGGGACGTGATCGTTCCCCTCTATTCGACATTGGTGAGGCCTCATCTGGAGTACTGTGTCCAGTTTTGGGCCCCACACTACAAGAAGGATGTGGATAAATTGGAGAGAATCCAGCGAAGGGCAACAAAAATGATTAGGGGTCTGGAACACATGACTTATGAGGAGAGGCTGAGGGAACTGGGATTGTTTAGTCTGCGGAAGAGAAGAATGAGGGGGGATTTGGTAGCTGCTTTCAACTACCTGAGAGGTGGTTCCAGAGAGGATGGTTCTAGACTATTCTCAGTGGTAGAAGACAGGACAAGGAGTAATGGTCTCAAGTTGCAGTGGGGGAGGTTTAGGTTGGATATTAGGAAAAACTTTTTCACTAGGAGGGTGGTGAAACACTGGAATGCGTTACCTAGGGAGGTGGTAGAATCTCCTTCCTTGGAAGTTTTTAAGGTCAGGCTTGACAAAGCCTTGGCTGGGATGATTTGATTGGGGATTGGTCCTGCTTTGAGCAGGGGGTTGGACTAGATGACCTCCTGAGGTCCCTTCCAACCCTGATATTCTATGATTCTATGAAATGGGAACAGGGAATGGGGGTGGGGAAATTGGAATCATGTTTGGCTAAGGGCAGGAATGGGAACAGGGACACGGGTGTAAGGCTCTGTGGTGTCAGAGCTGGGAAGGGGGACACTAAGGAAGGAAACTGGAATCATACTTGCTGGAAGTTCACCCCAATAAACATCGAATTGTTTGCACCTTTGGACTTCGAGTATTGTTGCTCTCTGTTCATGTGAGAAGGACCAGGGAAGTAAGTGGGTGAAGGAATGAGCCCCCTAACAGGCTCCCTTAAGGAGTCTTAAGTTGGACACTCAGAAAAGGGGAAACCTAAAATGACCAATCTCTTTAGAAAATTCTGGCTAATATTTTTACAGTAAATGTGGGTTGTTTTTCCTCTTAAATCATTGCTTTGACTTGGAAATAATCTATATCCTAACGTTACAGTGCAGTAAGCTAGTCTGAGAGTTGCAGTGGGTGTAACCTGGTGAACATGCAGGTAAAACCAGTCCCAGTGGATCCTAGAATAGAACAAACCCTCCTGAGCGGATCCTGATCTGGGGACTTGAAGGTTTTTATTGGAACTTCTGAAAGTCACATTTGCCCAACTACCCTTCTTGTAAGTGTACATTCACAAGGAATGAACAATATTCCGATTTTGATTTCACATTGCTCATGTGAGGCCATTAATAAGCAAATAAATAAACCCCAATAGAAACCCCTCAGTTTTGTGCAGTGTAATCTGCTGTCATTAAAATGACTTTCTCCTATGCCCATTTAACCAATATAGTGTCCAATTTATTAATCTGTTTCCATACACAAATTAGAATCAATAATTGATGTGTTTCTTTTATAAGAGTACTAGGTCAAAAGCAGTCCCTGAGTCTGAACCCTGGTAAATGTGCAAGGTTATTTGGATTCAAATCCAAGACAAAACTGCATTAGCTTGGATCAAAAATTTAGAGGTTTGTGGTCTCATCAGATTTCTGGCATTTGGGGACAAAAATCTCCTTAAAACAATTCATTGGAATCCAGTAAAGTCAAATACTAGCCTGGGTGAAGCATTGAACTCAAACCTTGAATTCTGACTTAAATTTAACCAGATCTGAGCTCTGCTTCCTTGGCCCATCTCTAGTTAAAAGCTTTAGTTAGACAACATTATATACATTCTCCATGTCAATGGCTTTACCAACACCTGCAAGAAAGGGGTTAGTTTGTCTTGATGTGATATTATGGTTTTCTGGGAAAGTATTCTGGTTGTCTAACCTTTTACACTTTATCTGCCTTCAACTATTTAAGTAATCCTTAGTTTTACCTTAAACTGAAATTAAACTAACTTCTCTATGGTTTTCTAATGTACAGTACACCTTTTCCTTTGTGTTATATAAGAGCCAAGAATTATTTTAGAAGACATGGGTAACATGAAACACCTTGCTTGATGCCAGGAATAGACAGAAGCTACTGTCTGCAAACAGAGGTGTCAGATCTTTACCCAGGTCTGTTAATACTCTGGAAGGGTTAATCTGAACACAGTGATCTGTTTGGGTTTAAGGCCTGGATCCCACAAGGAGTCCTGTGTGAGTACAGGGGTCCGTCCAAGCAGAGCTCATTGCAGGATTGGACCCTAAATTTGTTTAAACGACATACTGAAACATAAAATCAACTTTAAAGTGTTGCATTTAGGATTCACACATGCTCCTGCTCTTCCGTAGCCAAAGTTTTTGTCCATGAATGGGCCCATCTTCGCTGGGGGGTGTTTGATGAATACAATAATGATGCACCTTTCTATGTGTCCATAAACGCCGGAAAAGCAAGTGTTGAAGCAACAAGGTACCAGTGGTTTTATATTTTGAATTCAGCTGATGACATTTTAAATAGTTCAATGACATTTGGCACATACTTGTCTGTTTTCAGTCTGTACTTTGAGCCCCATGCAAAGAGTCTTGGCGAGTTGTTGTTCATAGGATTAAAAAAGAAGCGATAGGACAATGTTTAACAATATTGCTGCCCACCGAGCAGTCTCATTGAATTGCAGTCACTATAATTTTATAATCCAACACATTTTTTATACTAAATGAGCTTTTTTTGGGGTGCAATTGCAGATTTGAGTTACTGTTTTCTACTTTTTGATTTACAATAGCTTTATCAAATAGCGGTTAGCATGTATTAAATAAGAATGTTTTCTTAAGTTCCTCTGGGGCATGATCCTTAAAATTCCAAACCATTCTTACTAGTTCATGTTTAGGGTTTTTTTTAATATTAAAAAGGGACTTGGTCAAGGTACACACCCCATTACTGACCTGCTTTAAAGCGGTTACTATCTTATGATAATGTTCTCTAGAGTCTTCACATCTAAGGGGGTTTTTTAAAGCGTAGAACTCTGTCAATGAGAAACAAAAAACAGAGTGAGACTGGATATCTCAGAGGGTTGGAATGGCCCTGGTCTGAACTTGAACCAGTTTGGTAGGGCCTAAAACTCATTACCGTTTGCTAGTCACTTGTTGGCCATTGTGAAATGAATTAGTGTTTTCTGTCCAATTCCTAATGGACAAGTATCAACATCACAAAACTCCTCTGCTGCAATTAGCACCCTAATTGGCAGTTACCACTGAAGGAGACTGCGACAGGGCTCCCTGCTCCGACCTTTGGACCACCACAAACTTTCCAGGTTTATAAGCATGATAGTGTTATTTATTAGGTCCCTCCACCAGTTCATCAGTACAGCCTTGGGCAGTAACATACCAGTGTACTTGTGGCACCTTAGAGACTAACCAGTTTATTTGAGCATGAGCTTTCGTGAGCTACAGCTCACTTCATCGGATGCCGATGAAGTGAGCTGTAGCTCACGAAAGCTCATGCTCAAATAAACTGGTTAGTCTCTAAGGTGCCACAAGTACTCCTTTTCTTTTTACGAATACAGACTAACACGGCTGTTACTCTGAAACATACCAGTGTACGTAAACTTCCCCACAGCCCACTCTCTGGGGTGGCAGAGGGAAAGATCTCCTCATCATGTGCCCCTGTATCTCCTGGCATCTTACCTCTTGCACTTCCTTCCTGCCTCTTAACTGCTCCCAGCTGATGGGTTGATTGCTCTCATTAGCACATCAGCCCTATGCCTAATTAGAACATTAAGCACTCATCTCTCAGGACAGGTCTACACTACAGCCTAAGTCAAGAAAGCCCCCCTCCCAACAAGCGATGCAAGCCTCGTGCTCTCCTCACTGGTGCTATGTTGACAGGAGATGCTCTCCTGCTTACATACCTTCCACTTCTCACCGAGGTGAGAGTAATTATGCTGATGGGAGAGCGCTCTCCCTTAGCATAGCCCATCGTCACCAGACATGCCACAGCAGTGCAGCTACAGCGGTGCAGCTGCTCCAGTATAGTGCTGTAGTGTAGACTTGCCCTCAGTTAAGTCCACTCCAGGCGGGGAATAGCTAGTAACTTAGTGACCAGTGTTGGGTCAGCTCTAGGCTCCTAGATCTCTGTCACAGAGACAATGATTGAATGGGCATGGAGAATGTAGTAGCAGTTCACCTCTGGAGCACATTCTTCAAGTCTGGATTGAGGTATATTGATGGAATAGTGGAGGCACTCATCACTCATATTGTTTCTCCTCACAGAGATGGTGTTTGATTCACAACCTATACATAGTTACTTGAGGATGCCTCGGGAAAAAAAGTCTACCAGTATTTTATTATTCTGACCATTTCTAAATTAGATTGTAAACTCTTTGGGAGCAGAGATAATGTCTAAATTTGTGTTTGAGCAATGGCTAGTACAATACAATCCCAATGATGACTGGAGGCTTTGGGCCTTTCATGATTCAAATAATAAATAACAGATTATTATTTAGATTATTATTTTGATTATATGTGGCTTGTTAGCGAAGTCTCTTACTATCTTACCTCCCCTTTAGGTGTTCAGCTAGTGTCACAGGTAAATACATAGTCCAAAGCACGACAAAAGAATGCAAATATGATGAGCAGACAAAGCTGTATGAAGCTGGATGTAAATTCGTACCAAATAAAATACAAAATGCCCCAGCATCTATAATGTACATGCAAAGCCTCCCTTCTGTAAGTATTGTTACTGCTTTTTTGACCCAGTTGGGTAGCCAATATTTGGGGTCTTGTATGTTGTTTCCATTAAGAGAAACTGATATGTAATAAAGTATTTCTTTGATGTTTCCTGTTTATTTACAAACAATATACACAATGTCCTGTTAATCTGAAGATAGCAGGAATCAGATAAGGGGTATTTTCTTTACTCACAGATCCAAGCCTCTTTCCACGTATCACTCTGTCCAAAAAACTTCCCCTCTGCTTTCCTTCCTGGGGAGCCCTGAGTTTACCTAAGTTTATTTTTAGCTTCCCTCTCCTTGCCTGATATTTGCTGTTGGTGTAGTGGGGTTGGGCCAACTGGGTCCACAGGCTCTCATTAACCCTTTCATTGCCAGTGTGGGGCTTATCTGTCCCATCACAGGTATATGGAAATACCCAGAGACTGTGGCTAATTTTGCTCCTTTTTGGATCAGGTAAAAATAAAAAGTTACCCAGACAGGAGGCATTTTCTGTTATAACATTGTGACAAGCCTCCTGTGAAGTGCTAAGCATTTTCAACACCACTAAAATAAATGGAAACTGAGTGTGCTCAGCAACTTGCTAGAGGCACTCAGCACCTTACTTCTGGAGCTTTGAAAATATTATGTGACATAAATTTTGCTCTGCTAAGACTAGTAAGGGGGCAGTGAGCTGTTCATCCTCTTTAAAAGTACTCCTGACAGTCAAGAAGATCAGAGAGTTTTTGTTTTGAAAAAACTTTTCCATTCCTGCATGATTTTCCACTGGCAGAGTGTGTTGTGTCCCAGGTGAGTTGAGATCCTTATGTATCAAAGCACTGGGACGCCATTGTAACTACATATCTGTGAACTTTATTGATAAGGTCTGCACTGCCTGGGCATCCTCACAACACTGGGTAAGTAGACACACCGTGTGTCTACACCGCAATCGGAAGTATGACTGAAGCTCAGGTAGGCATCTCTGTGCTAACTTTAATATAGCTTGTGCGGCTAAAAATAGCAGCGAAGACATAATGGCATGGACACCGTGCAGGCTAGCAATCTGAGTATATATCCAGGGTTCTGGGTGAGCTTGTACAGACATGCTGAAGCCCATGCAGCCAAATCTTCCCTGCTATCTGTAGCCGCACTAGCTGGACTAAAGCTAATGTGGGTATGTCCACTTGAGCTGCAGTGCTATGCACAGTGTAAACCCTGAGACAGGTTCTTTGGGAACATGCTTCTTTGACTTCATCCAGGGTACAGGACATAGAAAGATTATATTCTCTGTAGCCTTTAGAGTGGGCAGAGAATTTCTGTATGTGTGGTTGTCATGAGCAATGGAACAATAGTATACTGGGATTTGCTACTACATGTGTATACTTGCTTTTTTCAATAATTTTTCTTCTCTTCCAATTGGCTTTATTTTAAGGTGGTTGAGTTCTGTGATCAAAGTACTCATAATGAAAAGGCTACAAATATGCAGAACAAAATGTGTAACTACCACAGCACCTGGGAAATAATTATGAACTCTCCTGACTTCAGGAACACCTCTCCAATAAATAGCACAAGCCCTCCATATGAGACCTCCTTCTCATTGCTGCAGACCAAAGACAGAATAGTCTGTCTTGTACTGGATGTTTCTGGGAGTATGGCTCAAGTAAGAACAAACATATATAAGTTTCTTTCTTTTTTAGCAGAACTGCTTAGAAATAGTTAGGCAGTTATAAAACAATGTGGTGTGTGTATGTATGTGTCTATATATATATACATACATACATACACACCCACACAAATATTTTCTTTAGTCAATATTTCAGAAAGCATGTTTATTATTTTAGAAAATCGGATGCCATTATTTTTCCATTATACATATTTAGGGATTGCTAAAAGGAAACTCAAATTGCTAAAAATGATATGCCAGACTTAGTCTCTCTTTCCTTACAAAATATAACTACTGCTCTTTTTTTAACTTCAGCTCCAGAATGTCAGAACTACTGTAGTTCCCCAAAACAGAAAATATATCATACATGCAAGTTTTGTGCTATGTGACTCACAAATTATTTTCAAAATAAATATGAAAGTCACTGTGTATAGCAAAATAAAAATGAAATACTTTCCCTCAATCATTCATCCTAATGAGTCAAGAATTTGGGTTGTCATAAGGTGATGCTGGATTAACCAGAGTGAGACTTTTTTTTAATTAAAACTTGTGCTATTTAGCCTAATTATCATCTTGGAGAGGTCCCTGTAGGTGACATGAGTCCTTAAAGAGACTCTTAATCTGTTTCTGAATTTATCATTCTTACAGTAAATCCAATATAACCTCCCTGAATAAGCTATGTGTTCATATGTATAAATATCATATAACAGTAGAAGTGAGAGTCATGTGATAAGTTTGTCACATTTTTGCAGTTTATTTATCCTGTACCTTTACAAGCTTCAGCTGTCTTCTGCCCATAAATCCATCTCCCCAGGTTTTATTCTTACATTCCAAACCACTCCCCAGCTTCCAAGAGCTATTTTTATATCAACCTATGTTGTATTCTTTCCCCAATATACAGAATTTCTTCATCCCTAATTTGTTAGTTTCAAACATTGGATCCTGAGCCAGTGACAACGTCTATTCTCAAAAACGTTACAACTTTCAAGTGTGTTATCTCACAGACGTTCAGGCCTGGAAATAGGATCTTCCCACCAGTATATCTCTGGGAAGAGAAGATCCTCAGCATCCCTGTGGGGAGCACAACACCCTTTTATGCCCTAGGGAGGCCCCAGACATCTTGCTTTAAAATTGTAGTATATTTATATCTGGAAAAAATATAATTTTTAGAAGTCTTTATGAGCCCTGTATGGATTGAATAATGATAACAAAGGCACCTGGCTTTACAGGTGCAGGGGTAAAAAATAGTCTCAAAATAAAAAAAATGAAACCTCTCTAAAACATTCAAGAATACTTTTTCCTGTAATACTGAATATATTTTCGTGTGGTAGAAAGGTTTTATCAACGCTTCTTTGGAATGACCTGCCTAGTCACTCAAAATTTCACCAAAAAGGAATAACATTAGTACTCCCAACTCATGCAGGTTAAAACTGTACTATACTGACATGAATTCCACATATATTATTATAAGTGTATTAATATAGCTTTATTTAAAAAAATATTTTGGGTCTTCAGTTCAACAATCAACACAACTCCACTGAGGAGTCAAATGATGATGTTTTGATAAAGTCTATTAGAAAAATCCTTGGCATATGGTATGGAATTTGCCAAGGATGGTGCATGGGATTTATATTCTCTCTCAGAAAGATAATTTATGAAGCTAACGCAGATTGAAAAGGTCTCTTAATATATTTGATGAAGATCTATAATAATGAATTCAACCAAAATGTACAGAAGGGTGATTAAAATAGCATCTGGCTACTTCTTTGGCCTACAGGGTACTATATAATGTTTTATATGATTTAAGTTTTGTGGTTCAGTATTTGTCAATATCAGATAAGGACTTCATTTAATTTATGACAAAGAAAGATATGGATAGCAAGTAAGTGGTGCATCTTGTGATGAACTACAGTTGAGCAGCATGGAATTCAGTGCTCTTGAAAGTAAAGCACTAAACACTGGCTGAAAACATGTACAGTGCAGATATACCCTGTGTACGCTTCCCCTATATTGCTCTTCCTAACATGCCATACCAGTACAATTCTATTTCTGGGACTGATCTTTAGCAAAGATCAACAGTTTCCACAAATTATCTAGTGATGTTATGATGTGATAAATGTCTGTCATGCCTGACACATGCTATGAAATCACCCAACTGGGGACTGAGAGGCCCAGGATGTAAATGTACCAACCTAGAGATAATACTGCAAAATCTGGATCACAAGTGAAATGAGTGTGGTGTTCTCTAATGATTACCTGTCCTCATCACACAGTCAATATTTTTGACGCAGCTGGCATTCCTTCCTCTGGAGAGATTTCAGATTGGAATAGCAGCTGTGGAGGTGCAGTAAAGGAGCAGTCTGGAAAAGCTTTTGTAAACTGGTGCTATGAGTATTTTACTCTCGTTAGCATCAAATTCACCCCAAAGCTATTAAGAGGCAAACTCGTTAACTAAGATGTGCACCTAGATTTCCAGAGATAAAAATACAGCAATTGTCCATCTCCTAACCTTAATATAGGAAAGGATGAGAATCCTTAAAAAGATCAAGAATAATGACAGCTAGTTTTAATAGAGAAAGAAAATCTTCCAAGGGTAAACTTTCTCAGCTGGTTTTCAGCAATCTGTTCAAATATTTACATTTAAAATAAATTCTTTCACTAAAATTAACAAATTTTCCAAGTGCCAGGTGCCTGTGAAATAGAGGGGCTATCCTAATGCATAGGTAGGTTGAGTGCTGTTCTCTGAGGCTGCAGCCATTTTACCTAAACAAATTATGTGACACAATCTGATTTGTGACCATGCGATCACATTATTAGAAAGCTGTTTGGTTCACACTGTTATATATCTCCTGGAGGTTTCAGTATGCAGATAGGTTTCAGAGTAACAGCCATGTTAGTCTGTATTCGCAAAAAGAAAAGGAGTACTTGTGGCACCTTAGAGACTAACCAATTTATTTGAGCATAAGCTTTCGTGAGCTACATCCGATGAAGTGAGCTGTAGCTCACGAAAGCTTATGCTCAAATAAATTGGTTAGTCTCTAAGGTGCCACAAGTACTCCTTTTCAGTATGCAGCTACTCTTTCATGATAGCCAGACATGGCACACATCTCCACTGGTTTGAAAAGAATATGCCGGGGTGATATATGGGGTACTTTGGGGTACTCAGATATTGGAAAATTAGAAAACTTACCCATATTTTCCATCCAAATCTCTCATCTACTCCATGTCAGGTACATTTCAATTTATTTGTACAAACTGAACAATATTAGTAATTGCTGTATTCTTGCTTTTTGCTGTCTCTTCTGAAAAGCCTTGACCATTCTAAGAACGTCCTTTCTTCACCTGCAGAATAACCGCATTAATCGTCTCTACCAATCTGCGGAGATATTCCTGCTACAGATTGTTGAAATGGGTTCCTGGGTTGGAATGATCACATTCCAGTCCACAGCACAAATTAAAATTAATCTACAACAAATAGTTAGTGAGAATGTACGCCAGAATCTTATCAAATACCTGCCTACATCAGCTGGTGGAGGAACTAACATCTGCGAAGGAGTACGCAAAGGATTTGAGGTGAAGGAGAACATTAGGGGGAATGTGTCCTGGAATGCAGTGACACTGAAATGGAATTAGGGATCATGGTGGATATCCAGCTGAACATAAGCTTTGAGTGCAGTGATATAGCCAAGAGAGCTAATGTGATCCATTCCTAGGATGTATAAGGAGGAGAATAGTGAGTAGAAGTAGGGAGGTGATTTCACCTCTGTGTACAGCAGTACTGACACCATTACTGGAATACTGGGACTGGTTCTGGTGTCTACACTTCAGAAAGGATGTAGGGAAACTGGAAGGGGTTCAGAAGAGAGCCACAAGAACAACTAAAGGTTTAGAAAATGTGCTTTATAGTGAGAGACTTAGGAAGCTCAATCTATTCAGTTCAACTAAAGCAACATCAGGGCCTAAGAAATTAACAAGACCCTGCCATGTTTATACTACAAAAAAATTAAGACTGCATTGAAACAATCTTACAAGAATGCTTTGCAGGAATCTCAAGGCATCTTGCAGAAGATCAAAATCATATAAAGTCTTACAAGAAATTCCACATTTTGTTTATTTTAGCATTGGTTAGTTCACGGATGACACTAAGCTGGGGGGAAAGAGGTAGATACAGTGGAGGGTAGGGTTAGGGTCCAGAGTGACCTAGACAAATTGGAGGATTGGGCCAAAAGAAATCTGATGAGGTTCACCAAGGACAAGTGCAGAGTCCTGCACTTAGGAAGGAAGAATCCTCTGAACTGCTACAGGCTGGGGACCGACTGGCTTACCAGCAGTTCTGCAGAAAAGGACCTGGAGATTATAGTGGACGAGAAGCTGGATATGAGTCAGCAGTGTGCCCTTGTTGCCAAGAAGGCCAATGGCATATTGGCCTGTGTTAGTAGGAGCATTGCCAGCAGATCGAGGGATGTGATTATTCCCCTCTATTCGGCACTGGTGAGGCCACACCTGGAGTATTGCGTCCAATTTTGGTCCCACCACTACAGAAGGGTTGTGGACAAATTGGAGAGAGTGCAGCGGAGTGCAATGAAAATGATTAAGGGGCTGGGACACATCACTTATGAGGAGAGGCTGAGGGAACTGGGCTTATTTAGTCTGCAGAAGACAAGAGTGAGGGGAGATTTGATAGCAGCCTTCAACTACCGGAAGGGGGGTTCCAAAGAGGATGGAGCTAGGCTGTTCTCAGTGGTGGCAGATGACAGAACAAGAAGCAATGGTCTCAAGTTGCAGTGGGGGAATTCTAGGTTGGATATTAGGAAAAACTATTTCACTAGGAGAGTGGTGAAACACTGGAATGGGTTACCTAGAGAGGTGGTAGAATCTCCATCCTTATAGGTTTTTAAGACCCAGCTTGACAAAGCCCTGACTGGGATGATTTAGTTTGAGTTGGTCCAGCTTTGAGCAGGGGATTGGACTAGATGACTTCATGAGGTCTCTTCCAACCCTAATCTATCATTCTATGGTTTCAGCATGGTTTCATTCTGAAATGTGGTTAAATAAAAATGGAACCATCTTATGCTGTGATTTTTCAAGTCACTAACCAGAACAGAACCGTGTTCAAGGTAGCTTTCCATAGCCTTAAGGGACATGTTCAGGGCTTCTGGAAAATGCACTGTGGATATGCTGTCATTGGCAGCAGGACCTGGAGTGAGGGCACACATTACAACTTCTTGGAAGAGATGTAAGGAATATGCTACCCTTAGACACCTCTCCCCTGAACAAACCATCCTGCTCTGTACAGGCAGGATAATTCAGACACTTTCAATTCAGCCATTGCCACATAACACAATCTCCACTTGCAGCACAATTCACACTTGTAAGGAAAGGATTTTGCCTTACAACTGATAACCATTTCCCTTGACGTAGACACTAGATGTGCTAGGGCAGCTAACATTTACAACAGGGGTGGGCAAACTTTTTGGCCCGAAGGCCACATCGGGGTTGCAAAACTGTATGGAGGGCTGGGTAGGGAAGGCTATGCCTCCCCAAACAGCCTGTCCCCTGTCCCCTATCCGCCCCCTCAGAGCTCCCCACCCATCCAACCCCCCCTGCTCCCTGTCCCCTGACTGCCCCGACCCCTATCCACACCCCTGCCCCATGACTGGCCCCCGGGACTCCCACCAATACCCCCGTTCCCCGTCCCCTGACCACCCCCTCCCCACAGAACCTCTGCCCCATTCAACTGCCCCCGACGGGCCCCCCAGGACTCCCACACCTATCCAACCGCCCCGTTTCCTGTCCCCTGACTGATCCCTGGAACGTCCCGCCCCGGCCCCCTTACCATGCCCCTCAGAGCAGCATGTCTGGCAGCCGCGTCACCCGGCCAGAGCCAGATAGGCTGCTGTGCTGCCCTGCATCAGCGCACAGCCCCGCCACCCAGAGCGCTGCAGGGGAGAGGGGACAGCAGGGGAGGGGCCGGGGCTAGCCTCCCCGGCTGGGAGCTCAGGAGCCGGGCAGGACGGGCCCGCAGGCTGTAGTTTGCCCACCTCTGATTTACAACAAAGTCCTATTGCTAACACCTGAAATTCTCCTTTCAATTCAGGTGATTAAACAAAAATACACTAATCTCTATGGTTCTGAAATTGTACTGCTGACAGATGGAGAGGATACATGTATGAGCAATTGCCTTACGGAGGTAGAAAACAGTGGCTCAATCATTCACACCATTGCTTTGGGGCCAAATGCTGCTCCAGAACTAGAACAATTTTCAGACGTGACAGGTGAGTAACTTTCTAAACTAACCCTTTTTTTGGCTTGCATACATGAAGCATGAAATGTAAAAATAGAGTGGTTTACAACTTGTAATATGAAAAGAAAGTAAACTTATTCACCTAATTCCAGTCGTATTTACAGAATGCTTATTTTCACCTAAGTAAACACAACAATATTGGGAGCAATTGTTTATGTTTACCTGTCCTTGCTTTAAAAAAAACTGTAACCTGGTAACACCCTGCTAAATAGTGTTAGCGTGCTTTCCCTTCTCCCTCCCACTTCCCTGGTTCTTGTCACACAGACAGCAAGCAGCAAAAGACCAGAAGTCTGAAGTGCAGACAATGTGATGTTTATTGGGGTTAGTTTACAAGCAAGCATATTTTGAAGCCCTTCACACCAGTCAGGCTTATCTCTATATGCCTGTAACTCTTCTGCCCGTCAGAGTTGGCAGCAACAAGGGCCGGGTTCAATAGCTAGGGGATCCATTCCAATAACACAATGCAAACCAGCTCGAGCCCCCACCCAGTGACCTGGGACAAATATATACCACCCCCGCTGGGCGCCTCCAAGAGGCAATACTTCCCCTCTCGCAAGCACATAGTCTGAGTGTAGCTAAAAGCCTTTTAATAACAGAGAGAAACAATGTGGCATTATGTTGGGGAAACACCACCAACAGGATTCATAACACAACCCATGAGCAAAAAAAAAAACCCCCACCCCAAGCAAATTGGGGCATGCCCCTTTCCCTTTGGTTCTTGAGTCGAGCAACCCCAAATCACCCAAAGTCCCAAAAGTCCAATGACCCAAAAGTCTCTGTCCCTGGTCAGGGCAGCCCCAGAGTTCGAAAGTTTATCTGCAGAGATTTACCTCCCAACCTGGGAGGAGATGGGACAGGGGTAAGAGGCACCTTACATGATCTGAAGCTGACCGCCCCACAGCTCCATAGGCCTTCGCTCCGCTCCGCTCCGCCCCGCCAGCCGCCCCACGAACTCCTTCACTCAGCTCAGCGGCCCGCCAGCAGCTCCCGCCGTCCCACGAACTGCTCCACCAGCCGGTCCACAAACTGCTCCGCGTCCCACCAGCAGCTCCCGCCGTCCTACGAACTGCTCCACCAGCCTGTCCACAAGGCACTCCAGCCATCCCGCAAACTGCTCCACAATATATCTTCAGGCTCCCCCACTACTTAACACAACGCTCAGTGATTTCAGCTCTTAGGTGAATTCAGCTTGTAGTAGGGGAGCCTCAGTGCTGGTGCACCATTAGCCCAAAGTGAGTGCAGCAGCTTGTAACTAGACTCCTAATGAAATCAAAATTAGCTCTGATATTCCACAGTGGAAAGAGGAGGAAGTGCAATTAGCATATAAGGCCCTCACCAAGAGGCCCATACCACCAAGTATTAATACTTGTCCCCAACCTTTCTCAACTCACAGAGTTTTGGAACCCATGACCCTTGCCTAGTGAGTGCTACTTAGTTGATGGTGAGTCCCTCCATCATAACAAAAGGCCAAGCACAGTTCCCATAATCAGGGTAATAACAATTTATTCTTCCTGCCCCAATAACAGAGACACTGGGGATCCCACAGCAGCCAAAGTGACCATTTGGGCAGCTATGGCCTCAGTCTAGGTGGGGTGGGTATGCCTATGCAAATGAGATCGGCCCCTGAAGTTTTTTTCCACAACTTGCCACACCTCACCACCAGATGTCAGGGTGGAGCTCATCCTGACACTGCTTACATGCCAATAGAGTCTGTTCCCCAGTGTCCCCCTTCCCAGTTCTGATGCCACAGAGCCTTGCCTGTGTCCCTGTTCCCCATTCCCTGTTCCCATTCCCCTTGCCTTAGCAAGCATGATTACAATTTCCCTTCCACTTCCTGTTTTACCCCAGTTTATATAGGAATATTCACAGCTATACCTTAACCAATCATTTTACTGAAATTTAACTAACCAATCCTAACATATTGTAACATAATTGTCTCACCAATTATATCCCACTACCCTCTTTAACTTACACCTAGCAAAATTCATTATACAGACAGAAACAATTAGCGAACCAGACAGATTAACAATAAAAAAAAGTGGGGGCCATCAAGATAAAACAATACAGAAATGAGGGTTTCACAACCACAACCATTAATAAGTGATTTATTGCCAGACAGGATGCTAGCAAACTAAGTTTTCTTTAACCATCTTAAGATCTGTTTCTCTATCTGGTGGTGATGGGAACTATCAGGTCAGGATAGTCTTCCTAACAACCCAATACCACCTTATTTCAGTGTGACTGGTTTGGGATGTGAGAATGTGACCGCTCGCGTCCCAGTTTATGGCTGCCCCTGCTGCTTAGACAAAGGCCTTAGCTTAAGAACCAGGCCTCAGACTATCCTAGTGAGAGAAGGCCCATACACAGGCGGACTTGTGATTTTGATTCTTTGATTTTATACCTCTATAACTAGCTAAGTGATAAAAATACACCTAAATTCTTAAAGTATAGACCTTTGCAGGCAAGCCTGAATATCTATATTCTAACACTCCACCCCTTTCTTTTTCTTTTGGGAATCCTCCTGCCCAGGTATCCCTGGAAAAGCATAGGATATATGGCGACACTTCCTGATAGGGCCAGGTATCAAGGTGGAAGGTGTCAATGATCCATCTGTCCCACTGCCCCTTGTGTGGTATAGTGCCCTGCACCTTCTCTTGTACGGGCATACCACACCTATTCCAATTAGTGTTCCAGACTTCCCACTATAGTGGGCCCGAGAAGGTTGGGTCCAGGCTGTCTAGTACACTACTAGTTGTCTAGTCTACATTACTTATAGGTTATCATTAGTGGCATAGCAAGGTTTGATAATGATATTACTGCAGGATGTTTTTCTAAACAAAAAGATAAGCTCAGTGTTGAAATGATTAACATTGTATTTCTGATGTTTACTTGGCAGTGGTGTAAACTTAATAGTGAAATAATTACCCCCTCACAAATCATCACAGCTGGAGGGCTCTCGCTGAAGAGTCTGTAACCACTGTCACTACATTAGTGATCAGGAGACTCAGTCAGCTCTGCTTTGAGTGGAAGCTGCACTGTTACTTTTAACTTCAGCCATTTTAAGGAAAGCCAAATGAGTGCTGGGTGATGCTGCAGTACAGGGCACCTACCAATGGGAATTCCATGTGTTGATTTACAGTGTAAGTTTACTCAAAATAGTGACTATGTATAAATTGCACCTTCTTAGTCAGAGATGCTCCTTTTGTGTATTCAGAATCACATCTGCTTGCTTCAGGGACTTAAAGAAGATTGTACTGCTTTTTACTCTTGTTAGCACTGTATAGCCAACATGGCTGTGAGAGAACAAGCTTTTCACAGAATCTTCAGTGCTAGTGATTGATGTGTGAGCCAGAAAGAACCCAGATGGTCTTTCAGAGCCCAGTCTCAGTGGACAGGGCTCACCTGTTTGAAACAAATGCCAGATTTCCAAAGACACTGAGCACCAGAAATTCCCATTGGAGTTATGGGTGCTCAGCACATATGAAAGAGGCCCAAACGTTATACTGGTAAACTAAGCAGATTTGATCTGAGTCATTGAGAAGCAATAATTATGGAATGCTACAATGTTATTTTTACAGAGGCGTCTTTCAAAACGGAATTACACTTTACAGGTACTGCATGGCTCAAAGTCCAGACTTACCAAGAACAGTCTTTAAGTGAGTCAGCACAGTGTGCTGGATGAAGTGCTAGATGTGACCAAGCTAGGTGGAGTTAAAATGTGAACAGATGGGATCATTTCCCAGGTCAGACTAGCTTTTTGTTTTAGGTGTTTGTATTAACACCTGTTTTAGGTGTTTGTATTAATTGATTCCCCATCACCCAGTGGTTCCTCCCTGCACTGCCCCATGAATAAAGGATAATAAAGGAACAAGATTTAATTTATGAAACGAACACTGTGCTTATAGCAACAGCCAACTACCATAAGGCACATAACAAAGACCTACTGTTTTACAGTAAATGACTATTCTGATTATTTTAACCATCACATTTCAGGAGGCTTAAAGTTTTATGCCACAGATACCGTTGATTCCAATGGCCTAATTGATGCATTCAGTGGAATTTCATCAGGAAGTGGAAATATTTCTGAACAGTCTATTCAGGTCTGAGATTCAAACCTTTGGTTTTTTTCACATTATTAATCAGTTACTGAACAATTAGAGTAATTTTAGTAGTCAGTAATCTTAACTATTGCACTGCCAGTGACTGATCTTAAAATTGAATTATAAATTGATATTTGGAAATGGCTGTGGGAATTTCTGTGGTCTGTTTTATTTGCAATGAAATGAAACAGCCAGTGAAACAAAGAAAATTAAAATTTCTCACGATTAGCTAATGCAAAAGGACTTATAGACAGAGGTAGGCAGAAATACTGCAGAACATTCAGCCACTCCTGAATGGAATGCTGTAAACAAGTCATTTTGTCTTCCAGAGCATCTTACTTAATACTATTATCAATAAAGAGGAAAATACCCCAATTACTTCTCTTCTAAACAATAGATAGCATTTTGATTCCCAGCTTTTCTGGCACTTTTCATGATCTATCTCAACTCAGCAACAATTTCTTCAAAATAATTGCGGCTAGTAGTACTGAGTTTTCTCCTCCTCCTATTTCTACCAGAGCTCTTGGGTTGTGCTATTTATAACTTAACAACGCAGCCTTCACTTTGTTAATACTCACCTATGGACCCAGTTTTGCACTTTATCTGAATCATTCGCAGCAGCTAACATAGAATTGGTCATGGACTACTTAGCTTGTCTGCAATTGTATACTGGTCTTGTTAAGAACATAAGAACGGCCATACTGGGTCAGACCAATGGTCCATCTAGCCCACTACCCTGTCTTCCAACAGCGGCCAGCCCCAGATGCTTCAGAGGGAATGAATAGAACAGGGCAATTTATGAACTGATCCATCCCCTGTTGTCCAGGCCCAGCTTCTGGCAGTCAGAGGATCAGTGATACCCTCAGCATGGAGTTGCATCCCTGCCAATCTTGGCAAGTAGCCATTGATGGACCTATCCTCCATGAATTTATCTAATTCTTTTTGCAAAAAGAAAAGGAGTACTTGTGGCACCTTAGAGACTAACCAATTTATTTGAGCATAAGCTTTCTTGAGCTACAACTCACTTCATCGGAAGCTGTAGCTCACGACAGCTTATGCTCAAATAAATTGTTTAGTCTCTAAGGTGCCACAAGTACTCCTTTTCTTTTTGCGAATACAGACTAACATGGCTGTTACTCTGAACCCTAACTTTTTTTGGCACCTACTTATAATTTTGGCCTTCACCACATTCCCTGGCAACAGGTTCCACAGGCTGACTGTATGTTGTGTGAAGAAGTACTTCCTTAGGTTTGTTTTAAACCTGCTGAATATTAATTTCATTTGGTGACACCTGGTTCTTGTGTTATCTGAAGGGGTAACTAACACTTCCTTATGCACTTACTACACACTGTGATGGGTCCTCTTACCACAAGGGACACCTCCTCCTGGCCATTCTGGGGATTAGCTCCTTCCAGGTGCTGTGCCTTGCTCTGGCCATCTCTCCACCCATCATCCTCTCTCACCCTGAGGCCCCTTTCGCTCCAGGAGCTGCAGATTCCTCTTTGTGAGTTGGCCCTCCAGCCAGGTCACTATGCTCCTTTTCCAGGGTATCAAAGTCTTTCAGGGCAAACCGTCCCAGGCACTCTGCTATCCACTGCTGGGTCTGTGTCACTTCCCCAGTGGCTGGTAGGGGATCCTCAGTCCCATCCACTACTCCTGGTTCCAACTCAGGGACCCTCTGGTCAGCAGCCGAGGTCTGCTCTATCCTATACCTTGTTGCTTTTCCCCTGAGCCTTTCTTACCTTTCTGGCTCCACCTCCTGTTCTCTGGGTTTGCCAGCTCAAGCTCCCTCCTCCCAGGGAGTAACTGTAGATTACACTCTATAGTCCCAAACACACCTCCCTTCACCCAGGGAGTGACTGCAGACTACTTCTCTGCAGCCCCTTCCCCCCATTGCTCTCAGCTACTGGGCTTTGTACAGGCCCCTCCTGATCCTGTGCAGCTGAGCTTCCCTCTTATCTCTTGACTGTTTACTTTGCTTAAGAACCTTTGGTGAGGAACCTTGTCAAACATAGGCACAGGAATTAAGGGTGCAGGGGGTGCTACAGCACCCACAGGTTTTACATGGGGCTCAGCTCCCGGACCTGCACCCAGGGTCCCAGCTGCCGGCCCCACACCTGGAGCTCCACACCTGCCCCAAGCTGTGGCCCCAGCCTTGGCCCCCTTACTCTGTGCAAGTCCCTCCCTCCCAGAGCCACGGCCCTGCTCCCGGCCCCAGCTCTAGGATTGAGGGGGGCGGGGTGCCAGGTGGGGTAAGAGACAAGGTAAAAAGTTTGGGGGGCACTGCTTTACAGTTTTGCTGGCTTTCAGCACCCCTACTATAAAAAGTGTTTCAGAACCACTGTTGTCAAAGGCTTTCTAAAAGTCCATGTACACTATTGTAACAGGGGGCTTGGAGGGCCAAGCAGCCTAATGATTGGAGTGCTTGACTTCTGGTCCCTGCTTGGTTGAGGTGCCTCAGTCTTTAAAACAGGGAGGGAGGGGTAGGGAGACCCAAGCTCTCCCACTCCATGGGATCCCAGTTCAGGGCTCTGTGTATGTCAACCCCTGAGAAGGGGATCTCCCAGCAAGGAGTCTACATCCACTGCCCTGGGCTACTTCCTACTGCTTCCCCTTCCGTTTGGGGTGTGACCCCTATAGTCCAAGTTCCTGTGGTGTCTTGTCTCTGTTAGTGCCCTTTCATGGTCCCTGGGCAGCATCCTATTGCAGCCCTGGTCCCTCCAGGCAGGGCAACCATAAGTTTGGTGGGATCAGGCTCCCACAAGGTACCTGTTATTTTGTAGGCCGGGTGGGAGGTATTGAGCTAAGTTACACAACTTCAGCTACGTGCATAATGTAGCTGAAGTCGACGTACTTAGATCTACTTACCATGGTGTCTTCACTGCGGTAGGTCAACTGCTGATGCTCCCCCGTCGACTCTGCCTACACTTCTTGCTCCAGTGGAGTACTGGAGTCGACGGGAGAGTGCTCAGTGGTTGATTTATCGCGTCTTCACTAGATGCATTCCACTCCATTCCATCATTCCACGTGGGCCTCACTCTCCTGCTAGTTCCCCATGTGTGGAGGCACAGTGGCAGGAGGCTTCTGTCTCCTTTGCACAACCCTCAGCTCTGCACAGAATAGCAAAGACCTGCTCAGGGGGGGTGCCAACAGGCCTGTGACAGCATTAATGCTCCTCTATCCCCTCTTCCAGCAGTGGGCCAGTTGTCCACCAGCCAGTCGAGGTGCCCTCTGAATAGACAAAATATTGATTTGTTCTTCCCTTTAAGAGGAAAATGAATCACTCTGAAATTACTGGTATTTTAAGTGTTTATCTGCTAACGAGCCATAAAACATATTTTGTTTGTCTAACAGCTTGAAAGTACAGCTCGGAGTGTCGCAGTTAAGCAGTGGATGAATGGTACAGTGACTGTAGATAGCACTGTAGGAAATGACACCTTCTTTGTAGTTACATGGGATGGAATCACATCTCCACCAGACATTTTACTGAGAGACCCCAAAGGAAAAGAATATAGAACGTCAGATTTCACAGTTAGTGTTCTAAACCTCCGAACAGCTCGACTGAATGTAGCAGGCACTGCAGAGGTAAAGACTAAACTCTTTTATTATCCAAACATGTTAACACTTTCATAGATTAAAATGCACCTTCTCTTTTTGGAAGTTAAACACAACTCCATAATGGACCCCTTATCCTTGGGGAAACTTCATTGACTTGCAATGGAAGTTGGGTAACTAAACTGTCATTTGTGCTCCTCCAAATTTATTATTATGCACTATACACATCCCAAGTATACAAGATTCCCAAACAAAACACTGAATTCAGGTGAAGTTAAGGTTATTCCTGGGGGGAGTCTGTGTATCTGCGGATGCACGGAATTCCTCTGTCTTGCATAATTTTGTATTTTCTGAAATTTTCTGCATAAAAAACGTTTTGCCTAAGATGAGCTGCAGTTCTGCCTCTTTCCCACCAGCGGCCTCTGATGGGCATAAGGAAGAACGGCAGCACTTCTTAGGCAAAATGTATTTTATGCAGGAAAATACAAAATTCTATGCCCAATGCTGCAGAATTCCTGCAGGAGTAGAAGTTCATCCCAGCACCCTGCCCATGGAGCCAGGTTAGGACAGAGTGGGGCATATAGGGCTGCTGGGGGTCACAGACAGGGGATCAGAATGGCTAGTGGGAGGGGGGACAGACTGGGGCATGGGCTCACAAGCTAGTGGGTGATAGCATTGAGCCTGAGGATGGGGGAAGGGGGCTGCAGAGACCCACTGGGCGGGGGGGTTTGCGGGAACAGGGGCAGATGAGCCTGACTGAATGGGAAAGGCTTGGGGTCAGCCAGGGTCTGCATGGGGGAGGCTTCCCAATTACCTAGCAATTCCCCCCCGCCCCCACCCAAAAAAAACTTCTCCGACCCAACTCCTTCCACGTTCACTCCTAGGCTAGCTCCCCCGTTGCCCCTGCCATAAGCCTTTGCACTGCTTCTGACAGGTGCAGGAAATACAGTTCTGTATTGTAATTTAAATGAATTACACAAAGTTCTGTATTAATATGCCTAGTAAGGAATCCATTTGTAAAAAAAAAAAAAATTACCAGAATCTTTCTTTTTTGGTCTGTATTGTTACAGGCATACTTGCTGACAGATATTTTAAAATAAATTACCAAAATAATTGAAACTGGCATGATTCTATTGTGTTATTTTGAAAAAATATTCAGAATTTTGCAGAATTTTCAAATATTGGGTGCAGAATTTTTATTTTTTTGGCACAGAATTCCCCCAGGAGTAGAGTGTGCATATCAACAACATAAGGTTTCAAATCCTTCCAAGAACGTGATCATTCTCAAACATCCACCACTAAAACTGAGAAAATTCAGATATAGGTTAAATTTAAAAGAAACCAAACATTTGAGACCATGAAGAATCATGAGTAAGGTACCCAAATCACCTTAGCTGTGGTCCTGTAGCAATACCCTAACTGCCCTTTGTGCCTCTCCCCTGAACTAAGATAATAATTAGCTAAGGGAAACACAAAGCTGCCCTTAGACTAATGAAGTCTTATATTTTTATACTTCATATATTTGATTTGCAGGTGGGAGATTGGTATTACTGGATTCAAAATAACCACACAGATTCTCAAGTCATATCAATGATAGTAACGTCTCGAGCAGCATCTTTGGCTGTGCCTCCAGTGACTGTGAAAGCCCACATGAATAAGGATACAAACAACTTCCCTCATCCAATGGTGATTTATGCAGAAGTTAGTCAAGGATTTTTGCCTGTTCTTGGTGCAACCGTGATGGCCACTGTTGAATCACAGACTGGATCTGTAGTGGATCTCAAACTCCTTGATGATGGTTCAGGTAATCTTATTACAGGTTTCTGTTCCAGGGGTTTGGAGGTTGGAGTGCTGGTTGGAATACTTGACTTCCTGCCCCCTGTTTCTGTGGTTGAGGTGCCTCAGTCTTTAAGGCACGGCCCTCTGTAAGTCAATCCCTGAGTAAGGGACATCCCAGCACAAAGTCTATGTCCACAGCCCTGGGCTACTTCCTTCTCCTTCCCCTTCAGTTTGGGGCATGGCCCCTTTAGTCCAAGTTCCTGTGGTGGCTTGTCTCTAGGAGCACCCTCTTGTGGACCCTGGGCAGCATCCTGCTGCAGTCCCTGATCTGCAGTCCCAGATCATTCCAGGCAGGGCAGACATAAGTTTAGTGGGGTCAGGACCCCCACAAGGTGTCTGAGCTTTGTTCCCCTGGGTTCCTCTTAGGCCCCGTGCTCCTAGGCCTCTTTCTCCAGCTCCCTTGGCCAGGAAGACAGTACTTGGCTCCTGATGGCTGCCTCAGCTGGCAGCCTAGTGACCCTTCCCTCAGGTAAGGAGGCAGCGAGTTCCTGTTTCTTCACTAGTCAGCCCCGAACAGAGCCAGGCTCCCTCCTTTTCTCTCCTTTTCAGACCTGACATTGGCTGCAGGTAAAACAGGGCAGGGCGAGCTCTCTTTAACCCTTCCATGCTGCTGGGTGGTTTCTCATCTTCACCACAGTTTCCTTACATTTTGTCTAGACATTTCTACAATCCCCATTTTGTGGTATGTGTTTTAGAATCTGCCTCTGGATGCTACTTCCAAGCTTACCATTAAAGGTTCAGACACGGCTATGCCAGGAGCACAGACTAAGGGGCAGCAAGTGAGAGGAGACTGTGACTCTGGTCAGGATGGGAGTAAACTGCACTGGGTCTAAAGTGGTGCAGCATGTGTGCCCTGACATGCTGGCACAGCTACACCGTTGGGTGTGTTGGGAAGGAGGAGAGAGAAACTGTGCCAAGAAGGAGGGTGTGTAGTGGCTGTGCAGAGCCTTCTTCCTTTCCTGTGCTGTTACCCCTGATGCAAATAGCCAGCACAGGGACAGAAGGGGGTCTTGTGGGCCTGATTCAGCCATACTCACTGTTTGAACTTATGTATATTTTACTTACTTGTATGTCCTCCAGAGGGGATGCAGGAGGCAGAACAGGAGAGTGAGAGTCTGTTTCTAAAGCTTGTCACATGCTATATAGGCAGCAGAGCTATGTTAAAAACTTCTCCTTCAAAAGAATGAATGACATAGATTATTATTCTCCTTTTCAAATCTACTGTGCCTACGGAGGAGATGTGATCAGATCTCCAACTTCTCCATTCTCTGAACCACGTAGTACAGGCTGCAGGCTCTCTCCTCCCCACAATCCTACATTCCACCATTGCTGCAATCTCAAAGAGTTTTAGTCTGCACATCACCAAGAAGGGCTCCACAGACCAGAGAACTACAGAGAATTACTAAGTCGTTTAGAACTAGTACACTAGTGGCTATTATTGAAAATAACAGTAAATACACAGCTACATGTTTTAATGCTACATTGTTATCTCCAGTTAAATATTTAATGAGCTTATGTCATCACAATGGGACCGATCCTGTTTTCACCTAGGTCCATATCAAAACTCTTCAATAGAAGCAAGAGTAGGCTCGACAGCAATAAATGTCCTTGCTTAACAAAAGATACCTTGTTTGGATATATTTGTATCTCAAGGTGCTGATATTACCAAGAATGATGGAATCTATTCAAAGTACTTTACATCTTTCAAGGGAAATGGTAGATACAACTTAAAAGTGCGTGTCCAAGGGAAAGATAAGACTGTCAGACTTGGCCGCAGGCAGAATCGAGCCTTGTATATACCAGGCTATATAGAAAACGGTAAGGAACATTCATGAAGTAGAAAACACTGTGTGTGTGTGTGTGTGTGTAAAATAAAGGTGAATGGGAGATAATTTAGCTACACAAAAATGCTTTTTTAACTATAACATTTATTATATGCATCTTTCAGTTTCAAAGTTATGAAAGTTTAAAGTTATCAGTTTAATGCATCCACATTTTTTCTGTTCTTCTGTTGGGTTTTCTGGACACATTGTTCAGGACTCTTTCCATTAGGCATGTGTGTGCTAAAGTTTCTCAGTTCTAGAAACCAAAGGTATGAATGCTGCTATTAAGATTGTACTGCTTAAGCCTTATCAATCAATGAAGCCTCAGTTAATGATACTTTAACAGTGAGTCTGTTACAAGTGTGGTGTGACTTAGTATATTTTTTCCTCTTTCCCTTATTTTTGCATTTCTGTTTTGACCTAAAATCCCCAGGGAAATTAAGTGAAAAAAATACAATTAATTCATCGTTAAAATATAGCTTTATTCTGAAGTGTCTTTGTAAAATTAGTATTGTCGAATTCTACACTTTTGTCTCAATCACTCCAGAAGAAATTTGTGCTAGTTAGAGGTTGGCAACACGGCTGTTCTAACTCCCAGCCCTGCAGACTCAGCCTAGTTGTGAGTCTATCAATATCAAGTTGTGTTCTTTCTGGTTTGTGCATTGTCCCCATAATCTGAAGGCCAAATGCCATGCTCACTTACATCTATACAACACTGTGGCCATCAGTGGGATTGTGCAGGTGTAACTGGGGACATACTTTGAAGAGAATAGTTGAACAGTTGGCCATGCAGATGGAACTTGGTTTGGGGGAAAACAGTAACTGATTTTTTGTCATTTAATCTGATTCTGGGTACATAGAGTGGCAGCTCTACTGTGTAAGGACCACTCTCTAAGGTTGAGCTGTAAGGCACCCAAAAACCTCAGGAAGTTCCAACAGTTAAGATTTGTACCTCACTGTTCACTTGGCTACCTTGCACAAAGTAGTATTTCCTATTCCTGTTTTCCTTTTTAAATATAAACCTTCATGTTATTTTGCCAGTACCAAAAAGACTCAGACAAATTGTGCAACATGACTGTAAAAAATGTGGTAATAGAAAACTTCAGTTTTGGAATTTCTTGACTTTTGAGTGCCTGACTTCTCAACCTTAATGGTGGATTAATATTAGTTTTTGCATTTCATATCCTCTTTCTCTCTCTCTCTCTTTCTTGCATACGCACACACAGACAGAATTTTCTGTATTTCTAGAAACTTAGAATATACTGAATTTAAAAAGTCTGCATAAAAATGTGTCCAACTTAGACCCAGAAAAGTAAGGAAATGCCTACAAGGTTGTAATTTTGCAGCTGCCTGCAATGCGTAGGAAGAGATGGGTGGAAGCTACCTTATCACAATCACTTCCCACTGACACCTGCTCAATACCTTAAACACCCTACCTGATAATAGGCACTGTTTCTACTTTCAACTGCCCTTGAAATCTGTTTTGCTTTTGGGGTCTGCCTTAGTTTTGTGCAAGGATGCAGGTTCCTGAAGTTCACTTTGTTTTCTGTCTGAGCTGCACTAATATTTGCACTATGTTTGAATAAGACAAAGAAAAAAGTAGATTAAAAATGAGATTAAGATTAAGAATAAGAGAAGGAATGCTAGATAAAAAGAAAGTGTGTTATGATTTAGAGTTTTGTAATGTTCAAATAACATTAGCAATTTTTTTCTTTTGGGGCAGGTGAAATCAAAATGAATGCCCCGAGACCTGAAGTTAGTGATGATGAAATTCAAGCGAAGCTAGGAAGTTTCAACAGAGTTGCATCAGGAGGTTCTTTTGTAGTGGAGGATGTTCCTCTTGGAGGAACTACTGATGTGTTCCCACCCTGTAAAATTATTGACCTGGAGGCTCAGTATGAAGAAAATAAAATTCACTTGTCTTGGACAGCTCCCGGGAATGACTTTGATGTGGGACAAGGTAAATTGGAAGTTTTGTTGTAGTCAGCTGGAAGTGATGCATTGTTATCAGTTATCTGAAATTACATACTATGCCAAGCAGAGGGCAAAAGTTACGTCTTTGCCATCTGCAAAATTTCACCATCACTATGGCCTGGCCTCCACTAGATTTTCTCTCTAGATTTCCTAGTGTAGACCAGGCCTCAGGGTAACCAATAGATTACCTGGTCAATATGCTTTTCACGTTAGTCCCCCTTAATCCTTCAAAAACTATTTGAGAAACATGTAATATTCCCTAACCCTGAGACATTTACAGCAGAAATGCAAAACTTTTATACCAACCAGCCAATCTAGCTTAAAAAGGCAAACAAATTAAATAAAAAACACACTCACCAGTGACTCTTCCAAGGCTTCGCCCCTGTCTACACTGCACTATACATAAATCAGGGGACCCAGTTATACCGTGGACAGTCCAAGGCTTTAGTCCATTTATGGAACACAGCTAGGTCTCCTCTATAATACACATTTTAAGTATGTTGTAACCAGGTCCCGTGATTCTGTTATGTTACAGTGTGCACATCAACACAAGCCAGAGAGGTTAAGATAGACAACCTACAGTCACACAGAGAGCAGCTTCAGATTAACATTTTTACATATGCCTACAGCTTTTGGCAACTAGCTCATCAGGGAACAAACCAAAAACTCCATTAAACCCCCAAAGCACTGGCCTAGGTTCTGATATGTGGCTACTTTGCACTACTCATCTGGCTCAAAACAGCCTTATAGCTAGAGTAGCCAGCAATGGAAGAATAACCTCAGTTAGAAGGATTACTCCTGGGAGAATTCTGTGCATCTGCGAATGCATGGAATTCCTCTGTCTCACATACTTTTGTATTTTCTCACATAAAAAACATTTTGCCTAAGAAGAACAGGAGTACTTGTGGCACCTTAGAGACTAACAAATTTATTAGAGCATAAGCTTAGTCTCTTAGTCTCTAAAGTGCCAAAAGTACTCCTGTTCTTTTTGCAGATACAGACTAACACGGCTGCTACTCTGAAACCTGTCATTTTGCCTAAGAAGTGCTGCAGTTCTATGTTATGCCCACTAGAGGCCACTGTGGCACCAAAACGGCCTGCTGCATTTATGCTGGCTGTTCTGGCACCACAGCAGCCTCTAGTGGGCACAAGGAAGAAATGCAGCACTTCTTAGGCAAAATGTATTTTATGCAGGAAAACACAAAATTCTATGCCCAGTGCTGCAGAATTCCCCCAGGTGTAGAAGTTCGTCACAGCACCCTGCCCATGGAGCCAGGTTAGGACAGAGTGGGGCATACAGGGCTGCTGGGGGGTGGGGGGGTCAGAGACGGGTTCAGAATGGCTAGTGGGGGGGGACAGACCTGGGCATGGGCTCAGGAGCTAGTGGGGTGACAGTGTTGGGACTGCAGAGGGGGAAAGGGGGCTGCAGAGACCCATGGGGATGGGGCGAGGGGGTGCGGAAACGGGGTAGATGAGCCTGACTGAATGGGAGAGGCTTGGGGTCAGCCAGGGACTGTATGGAGGAGGCTTTCCAACTTTCTAGCAATCCTACTCCCCCCGACCCCACCCCCCCAAAAAAACTTCTCCCACCCAACTCCCTCCACGTTCACTCCTAGGCGTCTTCCCTTTCCCTCAGCTCCTCTGTTGCCCCTGACTCCCCCAAGCCTTTACACTGCTTCTGCCAGGTGCAGGAAATACAGTTCTGTATTGTAATGTAAATGAATTACACAAAGTTCTGTATTAATATGTTGAGTAAGGAATCTATTTGTCAAAAAAAAATTACCAGAATCTTTCTTTTTTGGTCTGTATTGTTACAGACATACTTGCTGACAGACATTTTAAAATAAATTACCAAAATAATTGAAACTGGCATGATTATATTGTGTTATTTTGACAAATAAAATATGCAGAATTTTGCAGACTTTTCAAATATTGAGTGCAGAATTTTTAATTTTTTGGTGCAGAATTCCCCCAAGGAGTATTTAATAAAAATACAAAATTGTTCTACAAATCCTGTGCTATCCTTGCACTTACAGATAGGGTAATACACATACTAACACATTCTTACCTGAATATGTTTCTTTTTCCAGCTGAAAGATACATAATAAAAATGAGTGAAAGTCTTCTGGACCTAAGAAACATCTTTGAGAATGCTACTTCTGTGAATACCTCTAGTCTCGTACCTAACCCTGCAGGCACCAAAGAATCATTTCAGTTTAAACCAGAAAATTTCACAATAGAAAATGGCACCATAATATACTTTGCAATATGTGCCATTGATAATGCTTCCCAGACCTCAGAGGTGTCTAATATAGCACAAGCAGCTCTGTTTCTTCCTCCAAAGGAATCCTCGCCTTCTAGTGTTCCTGGTGATGATGGTATCAGTGAAGGTATTAATGTTTTAACCATAGTGTTAATAGTAGCTGGGTGTGTAGCAGCTGTATTAATAGCTGTAAGTACAGCTGTTTGCATTTTGCACAAGAAAAATAGAAAGTGAGGCCCTGAGATCAGAATGTAATAGAACTAATTGTAAGATGAAAGCTCAGTAGGAATCTATCCTAATTTGTTCTGTTTGTGATTTTTAAAATACATAAGGGAAGACTTAAATAATTTGTTAATACATTTGAAAATTAAGTGAATTGACTTTAAAATAGATGTGCATTTATGTGTATTTCTGTTCTGCTTTCAATGAGTTTATGCTATGTTACAGTACATGTATATAGACAAAATACTGATTTTAAAAGCATGTACTCAGTAGAGTAAGACACGAGTATAAATGACAATCTAGATTATAATTTAATTCTAATCTTGCAAGATTTTTGCAATTTTAGGTATTCTGTGCTTTATTTTAAAAAAGTAGCAAAAACTGTGTCTTTCTATTTTTTTTCCAGTTGCTTAGCTATCAGGAACATGAGATTTTATAAAAAATGTGATAGATACATACCTTTCACATCCTTTCAGTTACATACAGTGAGTAGGAAACAAAAATACATACCTCTGTTGGCCCTGAGCCTGCAAATGCTTACGTACATGCACAACTCTACTCATAGGAGGAGAGTTATGCAGGTATTTAAATATTATCAGGATCAGGGCCATACAGTATCCACAAATGAGCATATGGAAAACACTTTCTTCCTGATATAATCACCAATCACACATGCAACCTTCCAACTCTAAACTATTAATGAAAGAACAAAAGCAAAATAGTAGAAGAGAAGACAATACATGCCAAATTAGCAGGAATGCCACCTATCAAAGCATATGATAGAAGCAACTGCATGCAACATCAAGGAGGAAAAGCTATTCAGCAGATGCTTTTTCACTCACCTTTTCCATATCCTGCAAGCCCAACTTGCAACATCATGCTGTGTTGTTGCGGTTCAAATACAAGACAGCACAAAGCTTTTAAGCAAGCAAACAGGCTGGTCTGCCAATGGACTGGTCTGCCTGTCAGCTTTTCACCCTCTCCTTTATTTCTCTCTCTCCCCCCGCGCATTACATACTCCAACAGATAAAAGGAATACACTGGCTTTGTTTAACATTCTTATTTACCAATTTCTATCTACCGCATTCCTTGCTCTCGGGCCTTGAGCCCAGTCCTGGGAGGCTTCCCACAGTTCATGTCATCGGGGCGAGATTCCAAGGTTCATGCCCTTGAGAGGAGCTGTGTGTGCACAGCTCCTACACAACACTCCGGGTGTGCCTTGAATGTTGCCAAGCGCATGAACCCTGTATGAATCCTACACTGTGTGATATGACATTCCAGAAATGGGAAAGGAACATCCATTCTATGCATAATGAAAATATCTATATTTACATTAGATGGGGTGAAATTATTTTATAAGGGACATAAACCCTCATGCTTCAGGTCATCAGCTCATCGCTAACAGGGCCTAGGGAGGACCTTTTCCATTTGGTAAATTATTCCATAATTGTCCATGTGACACACCATGTACCCTTATGTTCACCACTTTTACAAAACTATGATAAATCTTATACAAACTGTGCCTTGTGAGGTATCATTTGAAAACTCATAATTCGCTGATCATTATCATTCTTGTAAAATATGTGTGGCAAAAGGCAAACTGAAGTCTCAGCAAGGTGTCAACACAATCAGATGGACTATCAATGGGGTAAGTGTCCATTCTTTGGCAGGAAGAAGGGTGTGAGTAAGAACTTTACATCTTGGCAATGGCACAGCTGGGGGTTCCCATGTAAACTGACTGGCTTCACCTGAACCCCAGATGAAGATGATTCTCAAAGAGGAGGAAAAGATATAAAAATGAGGAACAGAGGCCCTAAATCACCTCTCTCCCCTCATGGCATCAACAACAGTTGAAAGACAAAAGAAGCATCATTGAATTGGGGGAGTGGTCCTGGCTGAAGGAATCCAGCCAGAATGCTGTAAGCATATGGTGAGAGAAACCTTTTATTTTAAATTCATTTAGTTTAACTTAGGTATTAGTTTTAACTTTTATTTCTATTTAACCAATTCTGACTTTTCTGCCTCATTACTTGTAATAACTTAAAATCTATCTTTCTGTAGTTAATAAACTTGTTTTATCCAAACCAGTGTATGTCTGGATTGAAGTGTTTGAGAAACTTAATTTGAGATAGCAAGGTTTGTGCATATCATTTTCTATTTATGAAATGATGGACTTTCTATAAGCTTGTACAGTACAGAAGGAAAGAGCTGGGCAGTACAAGATGTACATTTCTGGGGAAAAGTCTTGGACTGGGAATTTACTGGTGTCACTCTGCAATACAATTCAGGAGTGGCTGGCTAAAAGCACTCATATAATTCAGCTGGGAGTGATTTTACATGCTAGAGGCTGTGTATAAACAGGCCAGGGGTAGTTTTTCACGCAGTGAAGCGGTGTAAAAGGCACCCCAATTGGAGAGTTGAGGGGACACAGCTACTCAACCGTCCGGATTGTACCCTAGGGAATGTCACAGTCCATTTTGGGGATTCTTACTGCTTCCACTGAAGTATATTTAGCAATATAGACGTATTGGCTAACATGGGTATGCTACACTCAGATTTTGTATAAGTTAATTAACTGATAGCTCAAGATAGTTACCACGTTTAGACTATGCCTGGAACAAACATTTGGGGAATGTCCATGTTAGCTTTTACAAACATATTAAATACAAATCACTAGTGAAAACAAACACTGTCTGAGAGAGGTATCTGGGATCAGATGGACCATGGGTCTGATTGGTTAGTGCAATTTCTATGTTTCCTAGATGATTTTTTTTATAACATGAAGTGAAAGTCATAAATTGAATTTAACAGTTGCTCTTCTACATGTAAAGGCAATATGACTTCCCAGTTTTGTTTTGTCTGGTGCATTTTGGGGATATTCTTCACTTTTTGAGGGTGTAGGTGAATAGGACACAAGGAGGTAATTAGTAGAGTATCTGTGTAATAAACAGAAGGCTTGGAGGTGCCATGTGTTATGCATAAAGACCAATAAAACAGAACAGACCATGGGAATTGAGGATTGTGTTTTACTTTTTATTTTTCAATTAACCTCGAGCCCTGGTGAGAAATGTTCCATGAACAGAGGATTTTTCATCTCATGACCTGCCCAATCATATATATCCGAGCTGTTTCCTGATAGAAAAATTGGCCTGGGAGCCTAGGAGTGTTTGACTTGGTAATCAAACTGTCATCAGTATATGGACATCTGTGTTTAGGGCTGGTCCTTCATTCCTTGAATTACTTTAAATCAAAGCTGCAGAAGCTATCGGAAGCCTGCATCCCAAGAAAGGGGAAAAAATTCATAGGCAGGAGTTGTAGACCAAGCTGGATGAGCAAGCATCTCAGAGAGGTGATTAAGAAAAAGCAGAAAGCCTACAAGGAGTGGAAGATGGGAGGGATCAGCAAGGAAAGCTACCTTATTGAGGTCAGAACATGTAGGGATAAAGTGAGACAGGCTAAAAGGCAAGTAGCGTTGGACCTTGCAAAGGGAATTAAAACCAATAGTAAAAGATTCTATAGCCATATAAATAAGAAGAAAACAAAGAAAGAAGAAGTGGGACCGCTAAACACTGAGGATGGAGTGGAGGTTAAGGATAATCTAGGCATGGCCCAACATCTAAACAAATACTTTGCCTCAGTCTTTAATAAGGCTAAAGAGGATCTTAGGGATAATGGTAGCATGACAAATGGGAATGAGGATATGGAGGTAGATATTACCATATCTGAGGTAGAAGCAAAACTCAAACAGGTTAATGGGACTAAATCGGGGGGCCCAGATAATCTTCATCCAAGAATATTAAAGGAACTGGCACATGAAATTGCAAGCCCATTAGCAAGAATTTTTATGAATTTGTAAACTCAGGGGTTATACCGTATGACTGGAGAATTGCTAACATAGTTCCTATTTTTAAGAAAGGGAAAAAAAGTGATCGGGGTAACTACAGACCTGTTAGTTTGACATGTGTAGTATGCAAGGTCTTGGAAAAAAATTTGAAGGAGAAAGTAGTTAAGGACATTGAAGTCAATGGTAAATGGGACAAAATACAACATGGTTTTACAAAAGGTAGATCGTGCCAAACGAACCTGATCTCCTTCTTTGAGAAAGTAACAGATTTTTTAGACAAAGGAAACGCAGTGGATCTAATTTACCTAGATTTCAGTAAGGCGTTTGACACAGTGCCACATGGGGAATTATTTGTTAAATTGGAAAAGATGGGGATCAATATGAACATTGAAAGGTGGATAAGGAATTGGTTAAAGGGGAGACTACAAGGGGTCGTACTGAATGGTGAACTGTCAGGCTGGAGGTAGGTTACCAGTGGAGTTCCTCAAGGATCAGTTTTGGGACCAATCTTATTTAATCTTTTCATTACTGACCTTGGCACAAAAAGTGGGAGTGTGCTAATAAAGTTTGCGGATGATACAAAGCTGGGAGGTATTGCCAATTTAGAGAAGGACAGGGATATCATACAGGAGGATCTGGATAACCTTGTAAACTGGAGTAATAGTAATAGGATTGTTGCCGGCACCCAGTGCCAGAGGCAAGCAACAGCAGGGGTTCGTTGCCCAGTGTGCGTCACCCAATAAACACAACGGGGTGGAGAAGCAGAGAGATTTATTTGGAGCTCTAAATAGGGCGCAGGGAGACTGAGCTGTCTCAAATCCTGCCCCAGTGCAGCAGATTCCAGTATACATTTTATACCTTTTCCTACTTCACTACACAAGCTTATGCAACCAATTACCTGTTGCCCCGTACAATACCGTAGCCAATCAGCTAAAAGCAGCCAGTTGTGTTTTTCCTCAGTAGCATTGCCTGAGCCTTGCCTTATTTGGTCCTATTTGTTACCAGTTTTTGCTAAACATTTCTGCCTTATCTATCTTTTTCCCAGGCCGAAGCTGGCCTTGGCTGGCGAGCCGTGTGCAAACCTGTCTGTTTGTGTGCTAGCTTCCTCAGTGTTATGCAGGATCACAGAGGGTTCAAGAAGCAAAGGGGCCTTGGTTTATCCGGGCCTAGAGCAGGAGGGCTTCATCGACACTCGTGGTCTTCCACCCTCCCGAGTTACCTAGTGTAGTGCCCAGTGTCCCCAACAGGATGAAATTTAATAGTGAGAAGTGTAAGGTTATGCATTTAGGGATTAATAACAAGAATTTTAGTTATAAACTGGGGATGCATCAATTAGAAGTAACGGAGGAGGAGAAGGACCTTGGAGTATTGGTTGATCATAGGATGACTATGAGCAACCAATGTGATATGGTTGTGAAAAAAGGTAATGCGGTCTTGGGATGCATCAGGAGAGGTATTTCCAGTAGGGAGAAGGACGTTTTAGTACCGTTATACAAGGCACTGGTGAGACCTCACCTGGAATACTGTGTGCAGTTCTGTTCTCCCACGTTTAAGAAGGATGAATTCAAACTGAAACAGGTACAGAGAAGGACTACTAGGATGATCCGAGGAATGGAAAACTTGCCTTATGAAAGGAGACTCAAGGAGCTTGGCTTGTTTAGCCTAACTAAAAGAAGGTTGAGGGGAGATATGATTGCTCTCTATAAATATATCAGAGGGATAAATACCGGAGAGGGAGAGGAATTATTTAAGTTCAGTACCAATGTGGACACAAGAACAAATGGATATAAACTGGCCACCAGGAAATTTAGACTAGAAATTAGACGAAGGTTTCTAACCATCAGAGGAGTGAAGTTTTGGAATAGCCTTCCAAGGGAAGCAGTGGGGGCAAAAGATCTATCTGGCTTTAAGATTAAACTCGATAAGTTTATGGAGGAGATGGTATAATGGGATAACATGGTTTTGGTAATTAAATATTCATGGTAAATAGGCCCAATGGCCTGTGATGGGATATTAGATGGGGTGGGATCCGAATTACCTAGGAAAGAATTTTCTGTAGTATCTGGCTGATGGATCTTGCCCATATGCTCAGGGTTTAGCTGATCGCCATATTTGGGGTCGGGAAGGAATTTTCCTCCAGGGCAGATTGGAAGAGGCCCTGGAGGTTTTTCACCTTCCTCTGTAGCATGGGGCACGGGTCACTTCCTGGAGGATTCTCTGCTCCTTGAAGTCTTTAAACCACGATTTGAGGACTTCAATACCTCAGGCATAGGTGAGGTTTTTCGCAGGAGTGGGTGGGTGGGTGTGGCCTGCGTTGTGCAGAAGGTCAGACTAGATGATCACAATGGTCCCTTCCGACCTTAGTATCTATGATTTTGTCTTACACTGATAAGCATATCCCTTGACGTAGACACTAGATGTGCTAGGGCAGCTAACATTTACAACAGGGGTGGGCAAATTTTTTGGCCCGAGGGCTACATTGGGGTTGAAAAACTGTATGGACGGCTGGGTAGGGAAGGCTGTGCCTCCCCAAACAGCCTGGCCCCCGCCCTCTATCAGCCCCCTCCCACTTCCTGCCCCCTCAGAACTCCGCACCAATCCAACACCCCCCCCCGACTGCCCCGACCCCTATCCACACCCCTGCCCCTTGACTGGTCCCCCGGGACTCCCATACCTTTCCAACGCCCCCCCCAGAACCTCCACCCCATTCAACTGCCCCCTGATGGCCCCCCAGGACTCCCACACCTATCCAACCGCCCCCTGTTTCCTGTCCCCTGACTGACCCCTGGAACCTCCCACCCCGTCCCCCTTACCAGGCCGCTCAGAGCAGCATGTCTGGCAGCCGATTCGCCCAGCCAGAGCCAGACACGCTGCCATGCTGCCCTGCATTAGCATACAGCCCCGCCACCCAGAGCGCTGCCCATGCGGCAGCGTGGCTGCGGGGGAGAGGGGACAGCAGCGGAGGGGCCGGGGCTAGCCTCCCCGGCTGGGAGCTCAGGAGCCAGGCAGGACGGACCCGCGGGCTGTAGTTTGCACACCTCTGATTTACAACAAAGTCCTATTGCTAACACCTGAAATTCTCCTTTCAATTCAGGTGATTAAACAAAAATACACTAATCTCTATGGTTCTGAAATTGTATTGCTGACAGATGGAGAGGATACATATATGAGCAGTTGCCTTAAAGATGTAGAAAACAGTGGCTCAATCATTCACACCATTGCTTTGGGGCCAAATGCTGCTCCAGAACTAGAACAATTTTCAGACGTGACAGGTGAGTAACTTTCTAAACTAACCCTATTTTTGGCTTGCATACATGAAGCATGAAATGTAAAAATAGAGTGGTTTACAACTTGTAATATGAAAAGAAAGTAAACTTAGTCACCTAATTCCAGTCATATTTACAGAACGCTTATTTTCACCTAAATAAACATGACTATATTGGGAGCAATTGTTTATCTTTACCTGTCCTTGCTTTAAAAAAAACTATAACCTGGTAACACCCTGCTAAATAGTGTTAGCGTGCTTTCCCTTCACCCTCCCACTTCCCTGGTTCTTGTCACGCAGACAGCAAGCAGCAAAAGACCAGAAGTCTGAAGTGCAGACAACGTGATGTTTATTGGGGTTAATTTACAAGCAAGCATATTCTGAAGCCCTTCACACCAGTCAGGCTTGTCTCTATATGCCAATAGAGTCTGTTCCCCAGTGTCCCTCTTCCCAGTTCTGATGTCGCAGAGCGTTTACCCCGTGTCCCCCTCCCCAGCTCTGACGCCGCAGAGCCTTGCCTGTGTCCCTGTTCCCCATTCCCTGTTCCCATTCCCCTTGCCTTAGCAAGCATCATTCCAATTTCCCTTCCACTTCCTGTTTGACCCCAGTTTATATAGGAATATTCACAGCTATACCTTAACCAATCATTTTACTGAAATTTAACTGACCAATCCTAACATATTGTAACATAATTGTCTCACCAATTATATCCCACTACCCTCTTTAACTTACACCTAGCAAAATTCATTATACAGACAGAAACAATTAGAGAACTAGACAGATAAACAATAAAAAAAGTGGGGGCCATCAAGATAAAACAATACAGAAATAAGGGTTTCACAACCACAACCATTAATAAGTGATTTATTGCCAGACAGGATGCTATCAAACTAAGTTTTCTTTAACCATCTTAAGATCTGTTTCTCTATCTGGTGGTGATGGGAACTATCAGGACAGGAATGTCTTCCTAGCAACCCAATACCACCTTATTTCAATGTGACTGGCTTGGGATGTGAGGATGTGACCGTTCTCATCCCAGTTTATGGCTGCCCCTGCTGCTTAGACAAAGGCCTTAGCTTAAGAACCAGGCCTCAGACTATCCTAGTGAGAGAAGGCCCATACACAGGCGGACTTGTGATTTTGATTCTTTGATTTTATACCTCTATAACTAGCTAAGTGATAAAAATACACCTAAGTTCTTAAAGTATAGACCTTTGCAGGCAAGCCTGAATATCTATATTCTAACACTCCACCCCTTTCTTTTTCTTTTGGGAATCCTCCTGCCCAGGTATCCCTGGAAAAGCATAGGATATATGGCGACACTTCCTGATAGGGCCAGGCATCAAGGTGGAAGGTGTCAATGATCCATCTGTCCCACTGCCCCTTGTGTGGTATAGTGCCCTGCACCTTCTCTTGTACGGGCATACCACACCTATTCCAATTAGTGTTCCAGACTTCCCACTATAGTGGGCCCGAGAAGGTTGGGTCCAGGCTGTCTAGTACACTACTAGTTGTCTAGTCTACATTACTTATAGGTTATCATTAGTGGCATAGCAAGGTTTGATAATGATATTACTGCAGGATGTTTTTCTAAACAAAAAGATAAGCTCAGTGTTGAAATGATTAACATTGTATTTCTGATGTTTACTTGGCAGTGGTATGTAAACTTAACAGTGAAATAATTACCCCCTCACAAATCATCACAGCTGGAGGGCTCTAGCTGAGGAGTCTGTAACCACTGTCACTACAGTAGTGATCAGGAGACTCAGTCAGCTCTGCTTTGAGTGGAAGCTGCACTGTTACTTTTAACTTCAGCCATTTTAAGGAAAGCCAAATGAGTGCTGGGTGATGCTGCAGTACAGGGCACCTACCAATGGGAATTCCATGTGTTGATTTACAGTGTAAGTTTACTCAAAATAGTGACTATGTATAAATTGCACCTTCTTAGTCAGAGATGCTCCTTTTATGTATTCAGAATCACATCTGCTTGCTTCAGGGACTTAAATAAGATTGTACTGCTTTTTACTCTTGTTAGCACTGTATAGCCAACATGGCTGTGAGAGAACAAGCTTTTCACAGAATCTTCAGTGTTAGTGATTGATGTGTGAGCCAGAAAGAACCCAGATGGTCTTTCAGAGCCCAGTCTCAGCAGGCAGGGCTCACCTGTTTGAAACAAATGCCAGATTTCCAAAGACACTGAGCACCAGAAATTCCCATTGGAGTTATGGGTGCTCAGCACATATGAAAGAGGCCCAAACGTTATACTGGTAAACTAAGCAGATTTGATCTGAGTCATTGAGAAGCAATAATTATGGAATGCTACAATGTTATTTTTACAGAGGCGTCCTTCAAAACGGAATTACACTTTACAGGTACTGCATGGCTCAAAGTCCAGACTTACCAAGAACAGTCTTTAAGTGAGTCAGCACAGTGTGCTAGATGAAGTGCTAGATGTGACCAAGCTAGGTGGAGTTAAAATGTGAACAGATGGGATCATTTCCCAGGTCAGACTAGCTTTTTGTTTTAGGTGTTTGTATTAACACCTGTTTTAGGTGTTTGTATTAATTGATTCCCCATCACCCAGTGGTTCCTCCCTGCACTGCCCCATGAATAAAGGATAATAAAGGAACAAGATTTAATTTATGAAACAAACACTGTGCTTATAGCAACAGCCAACTACCATAAGGCACATAACAAAGACCTACTGTTTTACAGTAAATGACTATTCTGATTATTTTAACCATCACATTTCAGGAGGCTTAAAGTTTTATGCCACAGATACCGTTGATTCCAATGGCCTAATTGGTGCATTCAGTGGAATTTCATCAGGAAGTGGAAATATTTCTGAACAGTCTATTCAGGTCTGAGATTCAAACCTTTGGTTTTTTTCACATTATTAATCAGTTACTGATCAATTAGAGTAATTTTAGTAGTCAGTAATCTTAACTATTGCACTGCCAGTGACTGATCTTAAAATTGAAGTATAAACTGATATTTGGAAATGGCTGTGGGAATTTCTGTGGTCTGTTTTATTTGCAATGAAATGAAACAGCCAGTGAAACAAAGAAAATTAAAATTTCTCACGATTAGCAAATGCAAAAGGACTTATAGACAGAGGTAGGCAGAAATACCGCAGAACATTCAGCCACTCCTGTATGGAATGCTGTAAACAAGTCATTTTTGTCTTCCAGAGCATCTTACTTAATACTATTATCAATAAAGAGGAAAATACCCCAATTACTTCTCTTCTAAACAATAGATAGCATTTTGATTCCCAGCTTTCCTGGCACTTTTCATGATCTATCTCAACTCAGCAACAATTTCTTCAAAATAATTGCGGCTAGCAGTACTGAGTTTTCTCCTCCTCCTATTTCTACCAGAGCTCTTGGGTTGTGCTATTTATAACTTAACAACTCAGCCCTCACTTTGTTAATACTGTATAGACCCAGTTTTGCACTTTATCTGAATAATTCGCATCAGCTAACATAGAATTGGTCATGGACTACTTAGCTGGTCTGCAATTGTATACTGGTCTTGTTAAGAACATAAGAACGGCCATACTGGGTCAGACCAATGGTCCATCTAGCCCACTATCCTGTCTTCCAACAGCAGCCGGCCCCAGACGCTTCAGAGGGAATGAATAGAACAGGGTAGTTTATGAACTGATCCATCCCCTGTTGTCCAGGCCCAGCTTCTGGCAGTCAGAGAATCAGTGATACCCTCAGCATGGAGTTGCATCCCTGCCCATCTTGGCAAGTAGCCATTGATGGACCTATCCTCCATGAATTTATCTAATTCTTTTTGACACCTACTTATAATTTTGGCCTTCACCACATACCCTGGCAACAGGTTCCACAGGCTGACTGTATGTTGTGTGAAGAAGTACTTCCTTAGGTTTGTTTTAAATATGCTGCTGAATATTAATTTCATTTGGTGGCACCTGGTTCTTGTGTTATCTGAAGGGGTAACTAACACTTCCTTATGCACTTACTACACACTGTGATGGGTCCTCTTACCACAAGAGACACCTCCTCCCTGCCATTCTGGGGATTAGCTCCTTCCAGGTGCTGTGCCCTCCTCTGGCCATCTCTCCACCCATCATCCTCTCTCACCCTGAGGCCCCTCTCGCTCCAGGAGCTGCAGATTCCTCTTTGTGAGTTGGCCCTCCAGCCAGGTCACTATGCTCCTTTTCCAGGGTATCAAAGTCTTTCAGGGCAAACCGTCCCAGGCACTCTGCTATCCACTGCTGGGTCTGTGTCACTTCCCCAGTGGCTGGTAGGGGTTCCTCAGTCCCATCCGCTACTCCTGGTTCCAACTCAGAGACCCTCTGGTCAGCAGCCGAGGTCTGCTCTATCCTATACCTTGTTGCTTTTCCCCTGAGCCTTTCTTACCTTTCTGGCTCCACCTCCTGTTCTCTGGGTTTGCCAGCTCAAGCTCCCTCCTCCCAGGGAGTAATTGTAGATTACACTCTATAGTCCCAAACACACCTCCCTTCACCCAGGGAGTGACTGCAGATTACTTCTCTGCAGCCCCTTCCCCCCATTGCTCTCAGCTACTAGGCTTTGTACAGGCCCCTCCAGATCCTGTGCAGCTGAGCTTCCCTCTTATCTCTTGACTGTTTACTTTGCTTAAGAGCCTTTGGTGAGGAACCTTGTCAAACACAGGCATAGGAATTAAGGGGGGGGGCTACAGCACCCACAGGTTTTACATGGGGCTCAGCTCCCGGACCTGCACCCAGGGTCCCAGCTGCCGGCCCCGCACCTGGAGCTCCACACCTGCCCCAGCTGTGGCCCCAGCCTTGGCCCCCTTACCCTGTGCAAGTCCCTCCCTCCCAGAGCCACGGCCCTGCTCCTGGCCCCAGCTCTAGGATTGAGGGGGGGGGCGCCAGGTGGGGTAAGGGACGGCATGAGGTAAAAAGTTTGGGGGGCACTGCTTTACAGTTTTGCTGGCTTTCAGCACCCCTGCTATAAAAAGTGTTTCAGAACCACTGTTGTCAAAGGCTTTCTAAAAGTCCATGTACACTATTGTAACAGGGGGCTTGGAGGGCCAAGCAGCCTAGTGACTGGAATGCTTGACTTCTGGTCCCTGCTTGGAAAGCTACCTTATTGAGGTCAGAACATGTAGGGATAAAGTGAGAAAGGCCAAAAGCCATGTGGCATTGGACCTTGCAAAGGGAATTAAAAGCAATAGTAAAGATTCTATAGCCATATAAATAAGAAGAAAACGAAGAAAAAAGAAGTGGGACCGCTAAACACTGAGGATGGAGTAGAGGTTAAGGATAATCTAGGCATGGCCCAATATCTAAACAAATACTTTGCCTCAGTCTTTAATGAGGCTAATGAGGAGCTTGGGGATAATGGTAGGATGACAAATGGGAATGAGGATATGGAGGTAGATATTACCACATCCGAGGTAGAAGCCAAACTCAGACAGCTTAATGGGACTAAACTGGGGGTCCAGATAATCTTCATCCAAGAATATTAAAGGAACTGGCACATGAAATTGCAAGCCCATTAGCAAGAATTTTTATGAATTTGTAAGCTCAGGGGTTATACCGTATGACTGGAGAATTGCTAACATGGTTCCTATTTTTAAGAAAGGTAAAAAATGCAATCCGAATAACTACAGACCTGTTGGTTTGACATGTGTAGTATGCAAGGTCTTGGAAAAAATTTTGAAGGAGAAAGTATTTAAGGACATTGAGGTAAATGGTAATTGGGACAAAATACTACATGGTTTTACAGAAGGTAGATCGTGCCAAACCAACCTGATCTCCTCCTTTGAGAAGGTAACAGATTTTTTAGACAAAGGAAACAGAGTGGATCTAATTTACCTCGATTTCAGAAAGGCATTTGATACGGTTCCACATGGAGAATTATTAGCTAAATTGGAAAAGATGGGGATCAATATGAAAATTGAAAGGTGGATAAGGAACTGGTTAAAGGGAAGACTACAAGGGGTCATACTGAAAGGTGAACTGTCAGGCTGGAAGGAGGTTACTAGTGGAGTTCCTCAGGGATCGGTTTTGGGACCAATCTTATTTAATCTTTTTATTACTGACCTTGGCACAAAAAGCAGGAATGTGCTAATAAAGTTTGTGGGTGACACAAAGCTCGGAGGTATTGCCAATACAGAGAGGGACCGGGATATCATACAGGAAGATGTGGATGACCTTGTAAACTGGAGTAATAGTAATAGGATGAAATTTAATAGTGAAAAGTGCAAGGTCATGCATTTAGGGATTAATAACAAGAATTTTTGTTATAAACTAGGGACGCATCAGTTGGAAGTAACAGAGGAGGAGAAGGACCTCGGAGTATTGTTTAGCCTAACCAAAAGAAGGCTGAGGGGAGATATGATTTCTCTCTATAAATATATCAGAGGGATAAATACCGGAGAGGGAGAGGAATTATTTAAGATCAGTACCAACATGGACACAAGAACAAATGGATACAAACTGGCCATCAGGAAGTTTAGACTTGAAATTAGATGAAGGTTTCTAAGCATCAGAGGAGTGAAGTTCTGGAACAGCCTTCCAAGGGTGCAGTGGGGTCAAAAGATATATCTGGCTTCTAGACTAAGCTTGATAATTTTATGGAGGGGATGGTATGATGAGAGAGCCTAATTTTGGCAATTAATTGATCTTTGACTATTAGCGGTAAATATGCCCAATGGCCTGTGATGGGATGTTAGATGGGGTGGGATCTGAGTTACTACAGAGAATTCTTTCCTGGGTGCTGGCTGGTGGGTCTTGCCCACATGCTCAGGGTTTAGCTGATCGCCATATTTGGGGTCGGGAAGGAATTTTCCTCCAGGGCAGATTGACAGAGGCCCTGGGGGGTTTTGCCTTCCTCTGCAGCGTGGGGCACGGGTCACTTGCTGGAGAGGATTCTCTGCGCCCTGAAGACTTTAAACCACTGTTTGAGGACTTCAATAGCTCAGACATAGGTTAGGGGTTTGTTACAGGAGTGGGTGGGTGAGATTCTGTGGCCTGCGTTGTGCAGGAGGTCAGACTAGACAATCATAATGGTCCCTTCTGAGCTTGAAGTCTATGATTCTATGATTCCTGAAATGCCAAAAGCTAGGAGCACTGTAAAGAGACAATGCCCTCAACCTAGGGAGGGAGCGCCTCGTAGCACTTTGCAACAATCTCTCTGCCGGATTCAAGAGCAGGCCTGATGGTTTCTGGAGGGAGCAAGGACCACTCCTCCCTGCCTGGAAGCGTAGTCATCACATTCTGGAGAGAAGCTAGGAAGACTCCTTTTGGGAGGAATAAAGAGAAAAATTACAACCACAAAGCAACATTCGCAGGTATTAACCCCCTCAAGTGCCTCTAGTTTTACCTGCATTCCACCTTTCAGTAGCACTTCATTTTGCCTGCTCATCCTACCTCTAACCTGGAGGGTTCTACCAGCTCATCATTCTCAGAAGTATTTCCATTCCTACTCCACTGAAGTTGTATCAGTAGAAACTGCATCACAGAGTCAGAGTAATCAGTTGTGCTTTTGTTCCTGGAAATATTTGAGAGTAACATAAAAACGTAGCAGTTCTCATGTACTGTGTTGATGGAGTAAACTCTAAATAATTGTTCCACAGACAATTCCGGTCCTAGTTCTCCTGTTCGTAGAGTTGTTGTCTATTAGTTTAATGCTTTGGTTATGCTGACATCTAGTGGATCTTCAAAATACACATACAAAATGCTTCCAATTATGTTTCCAAAATCAAACATTTACCCAATAGACCAAACAGCTCCTTCAAGGATGCTCTGATCAACAGTCAAAGATAGATCCATGTTTTCATCTACCAGTTCTGATTGCTTTTCTTTTTCTTCTTTATATTGCGCAAGTGCCTCAAGGACCAAACTGTAATTGGGGCTTCATTGCTGTGGCCACTGTTCACACACATTGTAAGTGACAATCTTACCCCAAAGAGTTCACAGCCCATGTAGTGTAGTGAGTCACTTTAGGGTTGCCAATTTTGGTTGGGTGTACTCCTGGAGGTTTCATCACATGACATGATGTTTAATTAAAGATTAATCTTTAATTCCTGGAGACTCCAGGACAATCCTGGAGGGTTGGCAACTCTAATTACCTCCAACACATCTGTAGAGAAGGCATCCATAATTTGGCTGCTTATGTTTCCTAAGTCCAACAGGAAAGGTTGTTAACAGTAAGCCTGATAACCTGACTTCAATGAGCTTTGATTCAGGCTCATTGTTAGCAATGCTGTACATTCTGAAGGATATGTTGGGTAGGGCCATGACTACCCATCAGGACTGCCACACACCAGTTAGCAGTGTTTAGCTACAAGGGCAGCTCAGGGTGGAGTGAAAGATACTCATTTTGTATAGAATTAGAAAGTGCACCTAAGCATGGTCCCTGCACACCCTTATAATAATAATAAAATAATAATAATAATAAATTAATATTCAGCTCTTGTATAATGCATTTCATCAGTAGATCTCAAATCGCTGCTGAAGGCCTCAGTCCCACTACACCCTACCCCAGGAAAGGGAACAGTAGAGGTAGGTCCTCCAGGCTATCTAGAGAGGCTGCAGGGAAGCAGCCAATCAGAGAGAGCCTGCAGGGAGCAGCCAATAATAGTCCAGCAGGGTCATATAAAAAAGAGGTGCTGGCCAAAGCAGATTAGTTGCTGGTTACAGCTAGAAGGGCAAGGATGGTGCTCTTGGCTGGCTGCAGGGCTAGACAGGTCAATGCTGGCTGGAGCCAGAAAAGAAAGGAAGGTACTGGAGCTAAGAAGGAAGTGGTCTCTGGAAACATAGCAAGTAATTAAAGGGAAGCAGTAGGCTGGTGCTACTTATAGGGTCCCCCCACCAGCCACTAGGGAAGTGGCTTAAGCCCTGAGTAAGGGAGCAGCCCAGAGAGGGAACTGAAGACCTGGAAGAGTCAGTAATTTTTGAACTTTGTTACCCCCAGAAGCAGGGGCAGTGAGTTGTATGGGCCTGTGGTGCCCAGGCTCCAGCAAATTCAGGGCCCAGGGGGCCTGGCTCCACCTGCCACCCCTGTGCGCCTACCCTGGGTGGCTGCCCCCTGCAGCTCCATGCTGCATTCTGCTGCCGGCTACAAGGGAGCAGCGCCGGGGGCAGGCTGAGGTGGCTGCTGTGCCTGGGGGGGGCAGGAGGCACATGGCAGCCCAGCCCAGCCCACCCCACCTGGCAGGTGACTCCGAGTCAACTCTGAGGGTGGAGCTTATCTTGGCTGGACCTCCTGAGCAGCAGCCTCGGGGGTTTTGGGTGAGTGTTGTGCTGGAGAGGGGGTCCTTGTTCCCCTCTTCCTCCCCCAGAGCTCGCTGCTGCTGGTGGGGAGAGGGCTGGGGGAAGTCCTCCCTTCCTGCTGCAGCCTCAGGGCAGCCTGGCTGCTACACCCCAAATTCCTCATCCCTAGCCCATCCCCCACTCCCCTCCCAGACTCAAACTCCCTCCCAGAGCCTGCAACCCCCCCAAACTCCCTCCTGCGCCCCAGCCCAGAGCCTGCACCCAGCACCAAAATGCCATCCCAGAGCCTGCACCCCTCCCACACCCAAAGTCCCTCCCAGAGCCTTAGGCAGGTGGCAAGGGGTGGGACTTGGGACCCGTTCTGGGCCCCACCAAAAATTATACAAACCTGCCACCCCTGCTTGGAAGGGGTGGAACTGAACTGTAAAGAGGGATTCAGCTGGAGAGCTGGAGCAACTGGTGGAGAATCAGCAGGGAAGAGGCCTTGGGGGCATGGCTCCATATCAGAGTAGGGACAGTACTTGAGCGAGCCCAGAAGTGGCTGAGAGTTTGAAAGCTAGCTCTGGAGGAGCTATAACCGGGATACTGTGACAGGCCCTGTTGGACAGACTGAGAACTGAACCCAGAGACAGGACTGCAGGCTAACACCAAAAAGGTACTGTGATAGGTCCTATGCGACTAGAATTGAGCCCAGGGACAGGATTGAAACTAAAGAGACTAATGGAGGGTACTGTGGTACGCTCTGTTGGACAGTTTACCCCCAAAGGGGTCTTTTTTGTGTGTTTGTTTCACACGTGGAGTATGTGTGTCTTAGAGGGAGGGCTGAGTCACTGAAAACCTGCCTGAGAAAGTTAACTGCCAGCAGGGGTCACCACAGGCGGCGTCACACAGAGGGAGTGCAGTCACACAGCCAACTGGCAAGGGCACTTACATGAGGCAAGGGAGCCCCAATGCAGGAGGTCATTATCAGCTTCCCCTTTTTGCGGGGGGGGGGACTGAGGAACAGAGAAGTGAAGTGACTTCCCCAAGGTCACCCAAGAGGCCAGTGGCAGAACCAGGAACAGATCCCAGGTCTCCTCAGTCCCAGTCCAACGTTCTAACCACTAGAACACATACCAAGCATGAGGCACAAAGCCTTACACCTCAGTGCAGGGATTCTCTCCTCTTTCTTAATGAGGCCCGTGCCAACATGCTATAAAAACTCCACAGCCCAGTGGTGCCACAACAACTGTTCTTCTGCATATTAAAGCTAGGGACGGTGTTAGGGAGTAGCAAGCAGGGCAATTGCCTGGCACCCCACAGCACAGGGGGCAACACAAAACCAAGTTGCTTAGACCTCAGGCTGCAGTACAGCATGGTGGAACTTCAGCTTTCTGCCCTGGGCCCTAGTGACTCGAATGCCAGCCATGCTTGATGGACCTCCTCAAACCTGCTTGTGGCCCCCCCAGGGGCCCCTGGACCCCTGGTTGAGAACCACTGCCTCAATACACATCCCTCGGTGCACTACTAGCACTCAACCTTCCATGCACCTTACCCCTGGGGGAATTCTGCGCATCTGCAGACATGCAGAATTCCTCTGACTTGCATAATTCTGTGTTTTCCCGCATAAAATACGCTTTGCCGAAGAGGTGCTGCAGTTCTCCCTTTTGCCCCCAGAGGCCGCTGTGGCATCAGAACCACCGGCCGCGTTCATGCTGGCTATTCTGGCACCACAGTGCCCTCTGGTGGGCACAAGGAAGAACTGCAGCACTTCTTCGGCAAAATGTATTTTATGCAGGAAAATACAAAATTCTATGCCCAGTGCTGCAGAATTCCCCCAGGAGTAGAGTTCATCACATCACAGCACCCTGCCCACGGAGCCAGGTTAGGAAAGAGTGGGGTGTACAGGGCTGCTGGGGGGGGTCACAGAGAGGGTTCAGAATGGCTAGTGGGGGGGGGGGGAGACAGACTGGGGCATGGACTCAGGAGCTAGTGGGGTGACAGCGCTGGGGCTGGGGAGGGGAGCAGCAGAGACCCATGGGGTTGGGGGGGGGTGCAGGAACAGGGGCAGATGAGCCTGACCAAATGGGAGAGGCTTGGGGTTATCCAGGGTCTGCATGGAGGAGGCTTGCCAACTCCCTATCAATTCCCTACTCCCCAAAAAACCACCTCCCACCCACACCCAACACCCTTCAGGTTCACTCCTAGGCTTCTTCCCTCTCCCTCAGCTCCTCTATTACCCCTGATTCCCCCAAGCTTTTGCACTGCTTCTGACAGGTGCAGGAAATACAGTTCTGTATTGTAATTTAAATGAATTACACAAAGTTCTGTATTAATATGCCTAGTAAGGAATCTATTTGTCAAAAGAAAATTACTGGAATTTTTTTTGTTTGGTCTGTATTGTTACAGACATACTTACTGACAGATATTTTGAAATAAATTACCAACATAATTTCAAACTGGCATGATTATATTGTGTTATTTTGACAAAATATGCAGAATTTTGCAATATTGTGTGCAGAATTTTTAAATTTTTGGCACAGAATTCCCCCAGGAGTAGCATATACACTTCTCCACTGGCTTTCAAATACCAAAATGTAGCCCTTAAAGTATGTAACACTTTCAGTTTGCCAACCATGACACTGTTCCTTTAAATCCGATAAATCTGTTTCTAGCAGTGTTTTCAATCTAGTCCTTTGTGTTTTTCAGACAAACTTTAAGATTATAAAAGTCTCAAAAGGTTCCCCCTAATACTCTCCAGTTATGCTGGGAATCATTTTACTTTATACTAATCTAATGTCATTTGTTCTTTTCTGAATCTTTGTATTGCCAATGAGCCTGCTCCTGCAATGAGCTCTGTGTAGGTGGACCCCATTCAGAGCGCTGCTGATTTCAACAGGGCTTCATACGTGTGCAGAGGTCCACTTATATGAAGATTATTGCAGAATCAAGGCCTATACTAATAAACCATGTTACCATAGAGTTTGATTTTGCGTGTATCAATTGATCTCTTCTCTTTACTGTATCATGGATGAGTTTTCATTTGCATGCTGTATTATAATATAATAGAAATGTGAGTTGGAAAAGACCTATGCGATCATTGCCACCATCACTATTATTTTTCAAGTGCCCTGCACAGTGCTAGGTGCCCCAGACACAAAGGTATAGTCCTGCCCCAGCGTGCTTACAATCTAAATTTGACATGCCAACAAGAGACAGTCATAGAAGGACAAAAAAGGAAGATGGGGAGTGGAAGGACAAGAGTTACAATAACAGTGCGTGTTCATCCAGTCCATCTTCCTGTGAAGTCAGGATTGCTGCCTATAGTACATTTCTCAATCCCTCCACACAGCTCTCCTGTTCCTCCTCCTCCTCCCTCTACCAGTACAACTCCTGTTGGAGTACTGTAGGTGGCACACTTGCAACTATTGTAAGGACCAGTAGAAGCTTATCCTGCGAGAAGTATCATTAGTTTCTACTCAGATATCCATGGTTTCTGGATGGAAGCATGCTGTGGGGAACATCTGCTGCCTGGCTATATCCTCTTCTGTCTTCGAATATCCATGAAGCCCTAAGTGCACAAAGCTCATACAATGGCACATGGGAAGGGGGAGTATGTAATGGAGCTGACCCTACACCTTTTATGACCTCTCACCTTGTTACCTCCAGGTCAGAGACCCATCTGTTCATTTTGGCAGAGGGGGAGAGTATAGCCTTGTGCATTTTTATATATCTACAGAAACAAATGGCCTGACCTGTGTGATCATTATAACACACAGAATTTTAAATATGTTTTAATTTTCCACTGCTCATGCTGCTTGTTTAGCTTTTGTATTTCTCTCAGTGGAGATAATGAAAACAGACAAGTCAGTTTTTAATTTCATGCACAGCAATTCTCAAACTCTGGTCCCTGGACCACTGCTATTCTGCAGAGTGCTGGCTGGCAGTCTGTGAACAGCTAGCTTGTCATAAGGGACTGGCTCTTCCTCTCATCTCCAGCTGATAAACTACATGAAAAGAAAATACTAATACATAAATACTTTTTCAATGTGACTCTTTCATGTAAGCAATTGCTGTAGTTGCCACAGGGATGTTATGTGATCATGGATGGGGAGGGGAGGCACAAATGACAGGCGCTGTGGTCCACACTTTTAAGAATGTGAGAACCCCTGCTCTAGTACAATGTTGGATTATAAACACTGCAGAAAGTTTTGTTTTTTACATTGGTTTGCATTTAAATTAAGCTGAATCTAATGGTTTTAGCTTTTGTGAAAGCCTTGAGTCTCCTGGCCTCCTCCTCTTCAGGTCGTGCCCCTACTTCTCCCACAGTCAGCAGCTGGAGTCAGAAGAAGGGCTGCTTATATTTATAAACATTTAAGTTATTAAAAAAAAACTTTTAGTATAAATATTTATAACTATTATTCAATTAATGTTGCTTTTTATGTGCCACATCTATCATGCACTGAAGTTAATGGAAGGATTCTGGACGCACTCCCATTGACTTTAATGGGTATTGCATGGTCACCTGTATACTTAAAAACAATTCTTTATATATCTTTACATCATCATGCTCCCCTCAAAACTAAAAGGCACCTCTCATCAGCAAGGTCCACAAAACAAATGTTGAGTTTGTCAGCCAAGCCAATTTCGAGGTGGAAAAGAAGTGGATGTTGGAAGTTTTCAAAATACCATCGCTTTAAAATGCATTGACTGGTTTTGGGGGGGGAATCAAACTTCCCAGAAAAAGTCTGTCCTGGAATGAGAAGGAATGCAAAATTTCAGGAAGATCAGTTACGTCTCAGAGAAGTTAGGTGTTGGGGCAGGATGAGGTAACTTGAATACTGAGCTGATAACGAGGGGCTAGCTTCATAGAATATCAGGGTTGGAAGGGACCACAGGAGGTCATCTAGTCCAACCCCCTGCTCAAAGCAGGGCCAATCCCCAATTTTTGCCCCACATCCCTAAATGGCCCCCCTCAGGGATTGAACTCAGAAGCCTGGGTTTAGCAGGCCAATACTCAAACCCCTGAGCTATCCCTCCCCACTTCAATCTGTAGTGATTGTTATCCAGAGATCTCAGTTACTTTCAACCCCCCATTTTAACTGACAGATAAAGCTCAGTCTTTCAAACACTGGCACACAAAATTAGCTATTAAATCCATATATAGGGATATAAGTGGTCTGGTCTGCGGAGGCAATGAGCAACCACAAGTCCCACTTGATCAATGGCAGCTATAGGGGCTCAACCCCTGAAAGTACGACCAGTGTTATCTAGGTACTCAAGTTTGAGAACTTTGACCTAACTGACTTTCAGAATATCTCAGAGTGACAGCACTAGGAATAGAACCCAGCTCTTCTCACTCTCACTACACTATAGTCTCTACAGGAGCATGGTGCCTCCTTTGAGGTTTGAAAGACAATCATGAACCAATGACACATTACATTTCTAAAAATAGTTTCAGCAAACTGGAGCTAAATCAACTGTAGGAAAAGGGTTTGAAAGCAGCATTCAATTAGCAAAGATAAACTTGCTACAATAAAAGGTAAAGAATAGTAAATTGCATTCAAGCAGAGCAAGTACTTACATACACAGTAGCTTTCAGGGCCTGTCTTGATCAATAGCTGTTTTGTACAATGGCAACTTTATAATTTTTTTGTTGATTTTTTTTCTTGGTTTGTTTTCCCTTCCTAGAATCCCACTATAGAAAGGATGTAAACAAGACTGATGCCGTGATAACGTAGCTGAAGTCGACGTACTAAGATCTACTTACCGTGGTGTCTTCACTGCAGTAGGTCAACTGCTAACGCTCCCCAAACGAATTCTCCTACATTTCTCTCTCTGGTGAAGTACCGGAGTCGACGGGAGAGCGCTCGATTTATCGTGTCTTCACTAGATGCAATAAATTGACCCCACTGGATTGATTGCTCCGGAGGTAAGTGTAGACATGTTGATTGTTTTGGTTACTTCCTCTTCCAGGAATTTGCTTCCTGTCCTAGTGCCCTAGAATCTCTCTGCCCATGGGCAAAGGGAAGGCAAAACAGTTTTACCAAGTTTAGCCTGTAATTACTGCTGCTGTGGTTGGGTTAAGCACTTTAAGTGCAACGTGTTTACAAAGTTATTTTCCAACTAAAAAAAAATCAATTTGTTGTTTATACAACATGCTACATCCTATAATGGCCAACAGCAAACTAATCTGTATGAGCAAACTTCATTTTTCCCCCAAATATTTGAATATTGTCAGGAGGTGGTGGGAGGAAGGAGTTTTAACAGTAGAAAATTGTTGAAGTGGTAGAGTAATTTGAGCTTGTAATTGTCTTGATTTGTTGGTAGTGAGTTATATTTATATTATATTTGTTACTTCACTTACATTAATATCCACATATAACTTATTTTAAAGTTACATTAAAGGCACCTAGAGTGTATGGATAGGTACTTTCTTGGTATATAAATCTAAATAAATTGCCTTATTTATATAATGGACTGTTCTCGATAGTCTTTTTCATGGCCTTTCCCAATTTACCTTGTCATGAATTATCCTGATACTACTGTCTTGGATTTGACCAATATAAAACAGTGGATTTTGCATAGTGGGAGACTTCTGTCCAACTCTTCCTCTCTCTCCCCCATTGCCCTCCACCACAGATTCCCCTGAGGGAAGGCGGGCTGTGTGGGCCCCTCTTACGTCTTCATCTATCACAGCCTCTGAGGGCAGGGGGTGGTAACGTGTGCAGCAGCAATTGGCCTGGGCCTTGGCCGTGATGCCGTGGGCTCCACCCAATCAGCTTCTTGGTTCCTCATAGACAAGCCAGGGCTGGCAGCACCTGACGCCTCCACGAGGGAAGGGCAGTGGCACCTGGTGTCGATATCTGTGCTGGTGCTGACTCCTTCCCCTCTAATCCTCCCCACCCCTCCAGCCATGGCAGCTCCCCGAGGACGAACATTGTGGACTTCAACATGAACAAGTTGGCTGCCGATATGGGCATCTTCCTGAGCCTAGGGTGACCAGACAGCAAGTGTGAAAAATTGGGGTGGGGGATAATAGGTACCTATATAAGACACAGCCCCAAATAACAGGACTGTCCCTATAAAATCATGACATCTGGTCTCCCTACCTGAGCCGCACAGTGCAGGTGCCAGCAGTGGGGGCAAGCTGAGACTAGTTATATTTATATATAAAACTGTGGGTCAAGCCTGGGCAGTTCCTGTGGTGGTGGCGCTGGCGGCCACAGCCTGGTGCAGGGCAGCCGCTGTTGAGCCTGGTGGTTGGGCATTGATCCACGCTCGGCAGCCACTCAGAGCCCGGCTCCTGAAACAGACCCTAAGCTGGTCCCCACATCCCAGGGCAGCTGTTGGCCGAGGCAAGGGGTGGCCGGAGGAATGGCAGTGCTTATATTGTGCATTTTACTTCAGTTGTTAAACATGTTGGATAAAATGGCTGAATGTTACACATCATCAAGAGCAAAAAATTACCAGGCCTGATATAGTCTTGTTGAAGTAGAAGTACATTTACACCTGTAAAACGGGGCCCTGTTTTATACAGTACATACCAGATCTACTATAAAACTTCCCGGTCATGTACTTAAAATATGATTTTTACAGCTGCTTTGATAGCTGTGATGTTATGGTTGTATAGATAAATCCAATATAGTAGCAAACATCTTTGTATTTAATGAACAGGATTCAGAAGTGGTCTCTTTTGTGTGAATGTTCCCAGTCTCTTTAATCTCTCCTAATATGAAAGCTGTTCCATATCCTTAATAATTTTTGTTGCCCTTCTTTGTACTTTGTCCAATTCTATTATCTTTGTTTGAGATGGGGCATGCAGTGTTCAAGGTGCTGCTGTACCATGGATTTATATAGTGGCTTTATGATATTTTCTGCCTTACTATCAATCCTTTTCCTAATGGTTCCAAACATTGTTAGCTTTTTTGATTCCTGCTACCCGTTGAACAGATGTTTCCAAAGAACTATCCACAATAAGGCCAAGATCTGTCTTGAGTGGTAACAGCTAATTTAGACCCCATCATTTTGTATGTCTAGCTGGGATTATGTTTTCTAATGTGCATTACTTTGCATTTATCAACACTGTATTTCATCTGCCATTTTGTTGCCCAGTCACCCAATTTTGTGAGATCCTTTTGTAACTTTTTGCAGTCAGCTTTATAACTTTTGCAGTCAACTATTTTGTATCCTTTTTCCAGATCACTTATGAATATGTTGAGCAGCACTAGTCCAGTACAGAGTCCCACTATTTACTTCTGTCCACTGTGAAAACTGACCGTTTATTCTTACCCTTTGGTTCCTATCTTGTAACCAGTTACTGATCCATGAGAGGACCTTCTTTCTTATCCCATGACTGCCTACTTTGCTTAAGAGCCTTTGGTCAGGACCTTTTCAAAGGCTGTCTGAAAGTCCAAGTTCACTATATACATTGGATCACCTCAACATACACTTGATCTTGTCAGAAATTCCATCTACTAGGGAGAACTGTGTGCACCATTATGGGAAGAAAGCCATTGGGCCTGAATATCCTTTTTGTTTATACCAGTGTAACTTCTCTGACTTCTGTGGAATTACTGCTGAAATATACTTAGAGTGAGAGAAAAATCAGGACTATAAATCATTAAGACAAATATCTTAATATGTATTTTGTTCTTTTTAAGTATCAGATTTTATTTTTAAGAGGAAAATGGAAGGTCTTATCTGGGGAAAAATGTGCTTTTAGAACTGATAGATATCTAGTCATTCTATTTTTTTCTGATAGATTGAAACAACTGACTGAGAGCTATAATCAGTTCAGTAGGACAGAGACTGTTGACAGATTGCTGAACCACCGAAGATCACTCTCCTTCATCCCAGTGGAAAAAATGACACCAATAAGGACATTGGGGTTGATATAGTGTTGCAGGTAGCTCGTCTCCAGATGCCAGGAGTTGCCAAGGTAGAAATTAATCTCTCTCCTTTGTCATTTGATCATAACCAACATGTAAAACATGAATTATTTAAATTGTTTTCACATATGGAATCATTGAACAGAGTATGATAAGACAACTCTTCCACCTTATAATTTCATGACCTTTATTTTACGAACTGAGCTGAGGAATAGGTCTCTTTAAATTTAAAAGAGACACTTTAAAGCTTATATCCATTTTATTTTAAACTTCTTTTACATTAGAATTCACCTCCAAATCTTCCAACCCTCACTGCTATCCAGAGGGCCCATTTTCTTTCTTTCTTTTTATTTCCCTGTCTGATATCTAGCACCGAAAGGATTGAAATGTGACTGTGATTATCAAACCAGAGAAGAGAAATCCAATTATCCTGGAACTTTTAGACAACAGTACAGGTAACAACGATCTTGTGATACATTTGGCAATTTTACAAAATAAAATTAAAGGGCTATCTTAATTGCTAATGCAGTGTACGGTACACTTTAGTGGAGTTACTCCTGGTTTATGTCCCTATTCTGCAAAGCACTCCAGCATGTGCTTAACTTTAAGCATGTGAGTATTTCCATTCAAGGCTTAACAGAGTTCTGGTGTATATTGTATTTGAGTGAGGGCCCAGTCCTCAGCTCCCCTTCAAATGGAGGGACATGGATAGTGGTCTGCGCTTGTAGTATCAGGCCCATAACTCCAAACTCACGTTACTTCTCAATAATAAGTATTTGCAGGTTCAGGCCCTTAAACTGTTAGCTCCTCAGGGCAAGAAACTTGAGCCTGATTCTCCCGTGCCTTGCATCTGGTGCAATTGTTTGCATCTATGTGAAGTGGATGTAAAACATCACCATTCTGCTTTAGTACTATTCACACCCATTATGCATTTGCTTTGCACTGATTTAAATGACTGTGCAAGGCACAAGGCAGTGACAAATCAGTCTCTTTGTATTTTGTGAAGTGATATGTATCTCTGTGCTGTACCATATATATTATAAAGAAAAGATTTTCTGTGGATAGTTGGTCACTTCATAATTTTATGACATTTGTATATACTGAAAGGTGATTTATACATTTTCTTTTGTGCAATTATCTAGCATGTACAGCTGTGATGAATCTAAGCCCAGTTACATCATCACTTATTTAATTTACTCACTGCTGTAATCTTCAGAGTTAAGGCCTCAGTCAGAATCCAGTTGGTGTCAGTGGGACTCCATGTGGGAATAAGGGAATTTCATGTGGGAATTCTCCAGGCTTGAGAATTGTTTGCAGACGTGTTTCCTGTTTTCAGCTTCTCCTCTGGACCTTTCTTTACTTATTTCTCTGTCTTCCCCCACCCCCCAATGTTCCTTAGTGAGGCTAGCTGTTGTTTCAGAAATGACACTGAGCTTCTTGCTTCTGCAGTGTGCAGAGGTTGAATCATTTTCAACAATTTCAAAGCACAGTTTCTGAGAGGCACCCAGGAAGAGTAAAGATTTTAATGTGTAACCCTTCTGCCTGTCAGAGTTGTCAGCAACAAGGGCCGGGTTCAGTATCTAGGGGTTCCATTCCAATAACACAAGGCAAAACCGCCTCGAGCCCCCACCCAGTGACCTGGGACAAATATATACCACCCCCGCTGGGCGCCTCAAAGAGGCAATACTTCCCCTCTCGCAAGCACAGAGTCTGAGTGTAGCAAAAAGCCTTTTAATAACAGAGAGAAACAATGTGGCATTATGTTGGGGAAACACTACCAACAGGATTCATAACACAACCCATGAGCAAAAAACCCACCCCAAGCAAATTGGGGCATGTTGTTTCCCTTTGGTTCTTGAGTCCAGCAACCCAAAATCACCCAAAGTCCCAAAAGTCCAATGACCCAAAAGTCTCTGTCCCTGATCAGGGCAGCTCCAGAGTTCAAAAGTTTATCTGCAGAGTTTTACCTCCCAACCTGGGTGGAGATGGGGGGAGGGGAGGGTTAAGGGGCACCTTACGTGGTCCAAAGCTGATTGCCCCACCTCTCCATGGGGCTCCGCTCTGTCCGCTGCCCCCATGAGCTGCTCCAGGCATCCAACAAACTGCTATACTCCACCAGCAGCTCTGCTCTGCCAGCTGTCCCGCAAACTGCTCCGCCATATATCTTTGGGCTCCCCTACTACTTAACACAACACTCAGTGATTTCAGCTCTTAGTAAGTTTAGCTCTTTTGTGATTTCAGCTTGTAGTAGGGGAACCTCAGTGCTGGTGCACCATTAGCCCAAAGTAAATTCAGCTCAGCAGCCTGCAACTAGACTCCTAATAGAATCAAAATTAGCTTTGATATTCCACAGTGGAAAGAGGAGAAAGTGCAATTAGCATGTAAGGCCCTCACCAGGGGGCCTGTACCACCAAGTATTAATACCTGTCCCCAGCCTCTCTCCATTCACTGGGTTTTGGAACGCATGACCCTTGCCTAGTGAGTGCTGCTTAGTTGATGGTGAATCCCCCCATCATAACAAAAGGCCAAGTACAGTTCCACTGTCCTTGATTCGGATAATCAGGATAATAACAGGTTTATTCATGCCCCAATAACAGAGAAACTGGGGATCCTACAGCAGCCAAAGTGACCATCTAGGCAAGGTGGGTGTGCCTATGCAAACGAGATCAGCCCCTGAAGTTCTTTTCCACAACCCACCATGACTCGCCACCAGATGTCAGGGTAGAGCTCATCTTGACTGCTTACAAATGTGAATGGTGCTTTTGACTTGCCATCTGTTATATGCAATATATTCGACTACACTGACTACTGAATCGTATACACATTTGGCTTTTTGACATCTGCGCCGATTTTAATGGTGTATAGCTAGGGGAACAAACATGCTCTGGGCTGTTTTTGCTGATGTGCATGGCCTTCCAGAACAGGCTGTAACTAGGGTTATATTTGGTTCATAGTTCACATGAAGTTGTCACCTGCCAACAAGGAAGTGTGGCTAATAGTTAACAAGGATTCCCATAAATATTTTTCACTGCAAGCCTGTTACCAGGTGTGTGTGTGCTTACAAGAAGGAAGTATGTGGGAATTTAATCTTTTTCTCTTAACCATTAAATCAGGAAGGAGACACTACAACTTGGCTAACAAACTTTGGTTACCTGTGCTTTAATGGAAATGGGTATACTTAATGAAAAATGTGTTAAGTATAACCGATAGTGTAGCACTGGAGTTTTTTGAAGTGTTGGCTGTGGATGAAGATTTAAATAGGGGTAATCTGGGAAATTTTCTTGAAAATATCTATTGTGTGGTACATTCCAAGGCAAAATAACTTTTCCCTGGGCCTCACAAAGAACATTCATCTCCAAAAGCGATGGGTTAGCCATATACAAAAAGAGAGTTAGCATCATTATATACAGAAAAATCATCCCAAACTCCCCTCAGCTTTTGGCCGAATTTTAATAAAGACCTCCCTGGAGCTCCCTCCGGTTGCATAACTGTGCCTGTCTCTTGAAAGCACAATACTTGCATCATTGTCTTTTAACTGAGCAGTGTGGTTTGATTGTGTGGCCTTTTTCTGACAGTGGTCTGACTTTGGCTCACTTAGCTTTAATGATATAGTTGTATGATCATCCATGCTGGGAAGCAATAGGCCCAGGAGATGAAAATCCCTTAACTCTTCCATACTGAGAAATCAGCTGCTCCCTCAGTCAGCATCCCTCAGGGTGATAAGCAAGCATTCTAGCTTCCGACTGCATTCTTTTGGTCACTTTATAAACAGCCTGTGCAAAATTATTCTCTTATTTTGTACAGCACCAAAGTCAATGGAGTTGCATGGGCTATAAGTCAGAACAGAATTTCCCTCCATCCGTGCCTTTTAGTTTCCTTCTAACAATGAATAACGAACTAATGCAGTAATTTCTTTGTGCTAATTCTGTTTTTTCTGTCTAGGGTCAGACATTGTCAAGAATGATGGTGTCTATTCTATTCTTTCTTTGAAAATGGCAGATACAACTTGAAAGTATGTGTTCAATGAGCTAGCAAGACTGTCAGACCACACCCCATAGTGCCATGGAGTCATTCTATGTATATACCCGGTTACACAGAAAATGGTAAGATGGAGTAATGCGGTGTGAGGCATGTAAAACAAGCTCCATTGTGAATGCACTGGAATAAATAACTGCATCACATTCTCTCAAACACTGTTAAAGGGCATTAGAGCATTGACATCCTTGCTAAGAGATCTTCGTAAGTATAAGGATCTGCCCAGCTGGATGATATTAGTTTTGGATGCTTTTCAGAAATTGTTTTAACTAAATTCTGCCCTTTCTACACAGGAGCAAAAAAGGGGTAGTTAAATCAGTGTTTAAAGTTAGTTTAAAACCATTATTTCCAAGATCACTACTTTTGTGATGTGGATGGGACTTTAGAGGGAATAAATCCACATGAATTTATGTTTTGCCTGTGAAAAAAGCAGATATGGGAAGTTGTCCTGCCTCTACATCTGTAAAGTGCCATGTACCCCAATGGCACTGGAAAATCATAATCAATAATCTTACATTCAGAATTGCGACAAAGGTTTAGCAAATGTCAAACACTTAGCATTTTATACTGAGTCCCAACTACTTCACTTAGGTATTATTTTCATTCTCATTAATTCAGTATTCTTGAAGATACAGAGCACATACTATGGAGTGATTCTGGTCTCAACTCCACTGAGTTCAATGGAGTTATTCCTGATTTACAGCAGTATAAGTGAGATCAGAATTGGGGTCACAGTATCTGCAGAGCTCCATAATGTGAGAATATTGAGACAAATACAATGGGGTGCGTGCGTGTCTGTAGGTAAGATCCAGGTGAACCCATCAAGACCCTCAGTTATCAGTAACAAAGATATTCAAATCAGAGTCAGTGGCTTCTGCAGCACAGCCTCCGGAGGCTCCTTCATATTGTCTGCATTCCTACTAGACCCACTACTGCTGTGTTTCCACCATGTAAAATTATTTATCTTGATTCCAGAACAGCTGACAGTATGATTATTTTATCATGGACAACATCAGGGGATGATCTTGACCGGGGCAAGGTATGTTTGATGGTTTATCTGCTTGTCATCTGATTGCAATGAAACCGCACAGTGACTGAGGCAGATTTTCACTGGTCCTCCTTAAGTGTGCTCACAAAAACTTGCAACCACAACCATTTTGTACAGAGAAAACATGCCTTTTTAAATGTCAGTACGGGTATTGCCTGTGCAAACCAACACGCTTCTGAAGTATGAGAGCAAGTGAAGAAACTCCAAGAATTTGACCCAATATTTCTGTTGCTTTAGTATGAATAAAATGTGATTACAAACCAGAGTTCACCCATAAATAACCTATATGAGTCATTCCTGACACTCAGCCTGAAACATAGTACACCACACAAGTCCCTGGGGAAATCTGATTCTATTGACATCAGTAGGAATTTTGCCATTAACTTCAATGGGGCCAGGATTTCATTCCTGATTTTGGGGTGATTTTGGACTGACTTGGCCAATGGATTTTGAAAGAATTGCAGAAGTGGTGCTTGCAATTGTGATGGGAGGTCTTACCTTGACTATAGTGTCGTATTGCTTTCTGAGCAGCCACAAAAGGGAGCCATGTGGTCTCCAACTGTGAAGGGAGAGAGTGGAGTGAAGAGTGAAAGCTTTTGACTCAATAATTTTACTGTAATTTTACTTCTTCATTATAGACTGAATTCAGTGATGTTGGTAGGGCTGTGAGGCTTTGGGTGAGGACAGGATTAACCCATACTGGCTATTAAATTCAATATCATGAATCTTTGTTTTCAGTGAGATTTCGAGTTCCCAAGTGCTTCCTCAAGTCTCCCTCAAGTTAGCAGAGCAAGTGTTCTGTTATGGGATCTGTCCAGCATGCAGCCTTCACTGTTCAGATGGTTGAATAGGGTAACTACAATAGGCGCTCACTTATGCTGCTAACAATTTGACTGCTTCTAAAGGAACAGATCAACAGTTTTAATTACAGGGTTAAATACATGCTGTATAATTTCTGTTGACATATTTCCATTTTCAGCTGCAAGTTTCTAAATAAGAACAAGTGAAAGACCTCTGAAAGTAAGAGGCAACTTTGATAATGCTATTCTGGTGCATACCTGTACTCTGACACCTCAGCATGCTGGATACCAGAAAATATTTGTATTTAAACCAGAAGCTTTTGCAACAGAAAATATTACCATCATCTATGTGGCTGTACATGCCATTGATAAAGCCTCTTTTCACTCTGATATATCTAATACAGCACAAACAGTGACATTGGTTTCTGCAATGGATTATCTCACTCGTAATATTGAATATAGTGTTGCTAGGATTCGGGTTAATAACAGCAGTTTGCCTTATAAATGCAACCATATGTGCTTTAAAGTAAAAGAAGAAAGTGGTTATCACAGAAACTGCAACAAATCTACTGTGACTTAAGATGAAACTTTGGATGACATCCACTTATTTTTCTAGGATTCGGTTAGATGCTTTCAAGAAATACACAAAAATAATTACACTGGTACAGAAAATGGGTGTATAAAATAATTGTAAAGCCATAATGCAGAACTGTATGAAACTGCTGTGATTTAGTAGCAGTATCATACTGCATGTACACCGCATGCCTGAATGGCCAGGTCAGATTAAAAGGACACTGTATGTACTGCATATATACACCCTAAACTCATGCCACTTAAAGCTGTATGCCACTTGATTACATAGTCTATGTGTACACTATAATGAAAAAGCTGTAATTAAATTTAATGAGATAAGGTCTTAAATCTATATGCAAAAGAAGATGTACAGTGAGGTTTCCTGCAGCTGCCTATACGGTGAACATCTTTATAATTCAGCTCTCATGCATGTCATTGCATCCAGAGGAAGCAGCCAGCTAACAGTTGGTTTAGATGTGCACCCAGTTGGAGGATGTGTTTGAGGCAGGAAAAAGCTTCATGCTGGTCCTCACCTGATCGCTGGTTCATAGACAGCCAAGTACTGCATTTTTAGTGGAGACTAAAGAGCGTGAGTGAAAGAAGTTTCCCAGGAATGCTGCAACCCAAGAAGCTTCTTCATGCAAAAAATGCAGCTGCAAATCTGTTTTCAGCCATTTGGAGTCAAACTCTCATAAAAATACTTCCATGATTTAGGAACCATTGAACCTCAACGTAAGAAATGATTGTTTCAACTCAAACAATAACCTAAACGTAGTCCACACATCACCTCTTTTTGCCCATTTCTACTATTAATCAAGGTTTTTAACGCAAACGATGAGCTGTTAACTGTATCACTGCATAACTGTAACACCTGTGGTGGAGGGCTGAAGCCATTGTGTGCATGATTTAAAGGAACAGGCCCCATTAAACACCATGAGGAGAATTATTTTTAATAATTCCACTTGATTTTGTGCTATCGCTCTGAGCCAGTCTGATTCCGTTGGGTAGGGAAGAGATGGGGGAAATACTAGAGACACCGGAAGATAGGATCCAGAGGAAAGAGAAGAGAAAGATAAACGGGAACAGAACTGACATAAGGGAGGAGAACAAAACAATTAAGGGGGAAGTGGGGTGAGAGAATGGAAGATGAAAAGTGGGGAATGGAAGCAATAACTGGAAAATGAAAAAAGAAAAGGCGTACTTGTGGCACCTTAGAGACTACTCTGAAACCTGGAAAATGAAAGCCACCCCATTTTATGCTTAAACTTTTTTTTTTTTTTTTTTTTTTTGCTGAATCTCTATCTTGTGGGCATGGTGTGTGTTCAGGTGATCAAGGTACCAAGTCTTGCTAAAGCCACTAGTATTCTTACGGTTGACCCTGCTATCTGGGTGAACTTTGTCTCTTAAAATAGCTTTACAAAAGCATTTTCAGTCTTTCCGAAGTGCAGTTAGGTTACTGATAAGAAATAGCTACATCAGCTGTAATAGCAATATAAGAACTTTGTGCGTGCAAGAGTCCACAAGTGCATTCTGTGCACAGCCCTACTTCCTTCTTCCACTGTAATGGAAAATAGCATTCCCCAGGTTTTGTACAGTTGGCTTTATGTGCTGTGCTGCAATAAGATTACTTTCTACATAGGGCTGGATGACATTCTTAAATTTAAATAGGGTAGTGCTTTGATCTATTTCAGGAAGGGGATGGCACTCACATGGCTGGAATGCTACTTGGTGCTACTGTATTACTGCAGTGGAGAGGGGAGTAAGACTATGGAAATTGGTAGGTGAGGCTGTGCAGCAGGTCAAAGGGGGTTACATGGCAATATCTCCCCATGACATTGCTGCTTCTTCAGATAGGTCCATGGCTCAGAAGCAGTGATGGTCTCTGTTACAAGACTGACCATCCCAAGCACTCTTCCTCAGTTTCCCAACAATGATCTTCAGCCTGCTCCAGCCATAGAGGTAACTTGGCCCTCTGGCCAAGCTACTTCAAAGCATTCATCTTCTTCCCGGGTAACAGAGTCCCGTAGTCCAGTCCAATATAACATCAACACAACAGTGCCTTCAGTCCCACTCGACTCAGCCTTCAACCCCCTTCTTTACAGGCAGGTTCCCAGCAGCAACAGCCCTCTCACCATCTAACGGCCAGCTGCTGGGCTCCAGTTAACGCATGTACCCAGGTCAGGTCTGTCCTCTTACTAATGGCCTCTGGCAGACTGGAGTCCTCAATCAATTTTTAGCTCAAGGCCAGTTTCTTGCCTCAAATCAGGAATAGCCTGCCCACTCTCCTCCCATCCAGTCCTTAGCTGCTGGGCTTTCCTCCTTAGTCACTAAGTTCTGATCCAGCCCATGAGCTTCTGCCATTTCAGGAAACATGCCTGCATTACAATGTGTGTGATTTTTAACCTCTGCAGTGCCACCAGCCTCAACCATGGGGACTAGGGGAGTGGTGGTCAATGAGGAGAGAGCGGGTGCATGGGAGGGAGATTATGGTTTGGCTGATGGCTGTGGAATTTGATATATCAGAGAAATAAATGCTGTAGACCTTAAATTCTCCAGGTGCCAGTGAAGTCCCCTTCCCCAACACTGCTCAGAATGAGTGTTTCACCCTTCAGAGATTTTTGTGACAGTTAAAACAAGGGACACACAGGCTTTACAGAAGCACTTCTAAACAATCACAAGAGATATACAAATCTATGGGAAAATATTAAACAGCTCCACACAAGGCTGCTCAGTTTCCTCATCCCTCCTGTGAGTCCTTTGGGTCATCTTCAATGTCTTCCAGGGAGCACAGGATTCTTTTACACTTTCTTTCCTTCAGCCCGGTCTTGTCTCATTGGATGGCCAATGAAAGAGTAGCAGCTCAGAACAGAACTTATCCTTTCATAATATTCCCATTCTGTCTATCAGGGGACTTCTCTGAGCAGCTTCAGTTCCCTCATCAAGTGATTTGTTGCTTAGTTCCAGTCCACCTGAAGTCCAGATTGGGAAACCGCAGCCAGCAGATTGCTCTAGGATGCTTCCATTGAAATACAAGACTATCCAGGTTGATTACTCTTGTTAGCTCTCCATTGTTAGCCTGCTGCCAGATGCAAGGATTTTTCCTGACACCTTAGGTGTGTTTTCAGGTCAAGATGAAGGCTGCAGTGCCAAAGTGAGGGCACAGCATAATTTTATAACCAGAATAGTGTTCACAAAACAGAATAGGATTTGCAGATTGAAACAGACCATACTAATCCATCACACAGGGTAGTTATAGGCTGGTTAGCCTGACATCAGTCCCGGGCAAATTAATGAAAAAGCCGATATGAGATTCAATCAATAAAGAATTACATGATGGGAATATAATGAATGTAAATGATGTGATTGTGATGGGTTGGATCACAGAAAACCCCTTGGGAACTGCCACCTGATGTGCTTTGACTACCTCTGAGTCTGTTTTCCCTGCCATCTTAGGACTTCAATGCCCTGCCTGGTTTGAGCCAGACACGTTTGCCTGCTGCAAACACAGCCCCAGGTTTGAACCACGTCTCCCAACAGCTGCAGGCTTAACTGAAAACAGTTTAAGAAATGTTCTTGTCTCTAACACTCAGATGCTCAGCTCCCAATGGGGTCCAAACCCCAAATAAATCTGTTTTACCCTGTATAAAGCTTATACAGGATAAACTCATAAATTGTTCACCCTCTATAACACTGATAGAGAAATATGCACAGCTGTTTGCCCCCTCCCCCCAGGTATTAATACATTCTCTGGGTTAATTAATAAGTAAAAAGTTATTTTATTAAATACAAAAAGTAGGATTTAAGTGGTTCCAAGTAGTAACAGACAGAACAAAATGAATTACCAAACAAAATAAAATAAAACAAGCAAGTCTATGCCTAATACAGTAAGAAAGTCATTACGGATGAAATCACACCCTCAGAGATGTTCCAGTAAGCTTCTTTTACAGACTAGTCTCCTTCTAATCTGGGTCCAGCAATCACTCACACCCCCTGTAGTTACTGTCCTTTGTTCGTCTCTTTTAGATAACCTTTGGGGGTGGAGAGGCTATCTCTTGAGCCAGCTGAAGACAAAATGGAAGGCTTAAATAGACTTTCTCTAGTGGGTGGAGGCCCCCTCCTCTCTCCTGTGCAAAATCCAGCTCCAAGATGGAGTTTTGGAATCACATGGGCAAGTCACATGTCCATGCATGACTGAGTTCCTTACCAGCCAGACCACATTCGGGGAAAGCTCAGATGTGGATTGGCGTCTCCAAGTTCAGTGTTAGCTTAAGTGTTTCTTGATTGGGCACTTAACTTGCAAATTCCTTTCTAAAGAAGCTGACCAAATGCTTTACTAAGGCTACTTAAAATTAAACAAGTACACAGCCAATATTCGTAACTTTGAATACAAAAATGATACATGCATACAAATACATGAATATATTCAGTCGATCATAACCTTTGCAGAGATATGTTACACAGCATATGTAGCATAAAACATATTTCAGTTATGTCCCATATATACATTCATAAGCATATTTCCATAAAGCATTATGGGGTGCAATGGCACAGTGATTTTATGGAAAATAGGTCTTGTCAAACAAACCTCATTTCATTTTTTGATAAGATTCCAAGTGTGGTTGATTATGACATCCACACAGTTGCCTTTTACTTATATTTTGTAAGGTGTTTGACATAGCACTCTATGACATTCTGATTAAAAATCAGCACTATACATTATCACTAGAGCACACATTAAATGGATTAAGAACTAGTTTACTTATAGCTCTCAAAAAGTAATTGTTGTTGGGGATTCATCATCAAATGAGGGTGTTGTTAGTGGGGTTACCCAGGCCTTGGTTCTCTACCCAATATGATTCAATATTTTTATCAATGATTTGGAAGTAAATAAAATCACTGCAGATAAAATTTAGTGATGACACAAAGATTGGGAAAGTGGTAAATAATGATGAGGCCATGCCAGTCATACTGAGTGATCGAGATAGCTAGGTAAGCTGGGCTGAGTCAAACAAAAATACATTTGAATGCAGACAAATGTAATATCATACATTTAGGAACAAAGAATGCAGGTCATGGAGAATGGGGAACTGTATCTCCAAAAGCAATGACTGTGAAAAGGGTTTAGGGGTCAGAGTAGACAAACAATTCAGATGAGCACCCAGTGCTGTGCTTTGGCCAAAAGGTCTAATTCAATCATTGGGTGTATAAAGAGGGAGTTGTGAGTAGCAGCAAGGAGAAGACTGCCTCTGTATGCAACACTGATGAGACCAATACCGGAATACTGTGTACAATTCTGGTGTCTGCAGTTTTAAAAGGATGTTGGAAAATTGGAAAGAGTTCAGAAAATAGCTACAAGAATTATTCAAAGTTTGGTAAGTATATCTCAGTGTGACAGAGTTCAGAAGCTCAATTTATTTAGTTGATTTAAAAAAAATCAAGAGATGACTTTATTATGGTATATAAATACCTTCCTGGGGAGAATATACTAGACATAAAACCAAGGTCTGTAAGTTAAAGCCAGACAAATTCAAATTAGAACTAAGTTGTACATTTTTAACAGTGTGAGTAATAAATCCTTGAAACAAACTGTCAAGGGAAGTGGTGGATTCTCCATCAGTTGAAGTCTTCAGATTGGGACTAGGCCTTTCTGGAAGACATGCTTTAGTCATCATAAAATTCCATCACCTGTATTATACAGAAGGTTAGACTAGATGATCTGATGGTCCCTGGTGGCCTTAAAATCAATACATCTATGAATTGTGACTGCAGTTATATGCATTGTTGAAGTAAAACAGCTAAGCTGAGTGGAAGTGTTCTCTCTACAAAAAGGAAAGCAATTTAAATTACACATATTAGAATATAAAGTTACATACAGTACATAACAATTGTCCCTATTTTATTTATATAGTAGATTTCAAATATTGGCAGGTATGACAAATTTCTACAGTTCTATTTAAACTAAAACATCTAATGAAAATTAATAGGTCCTCTGATACGTTCCATATGGAATTTCTCTCTCAAATCACATAGATTAGCACTGATCTGCCTTTGCCACTCAATGTGCATTTGTCCCATTCAGTAGTACATACAGGGTCAATCAGAGGGGGAGGCCAGGAGGGCCATTTGGCCTGGGCCTCAAGCTCAAAATGGGCCTCAAATTTAGACACTTGTTAATTTTTTGGCATTTGATAAGTTTTGCAACTTGTTTTTATGCGCATCCCTATCAGACCAAAATGTGACACACTCTCTCAGCTTAGATCTACAAATTTAAGCAAATGAGATGTGATTTGGTAAAAGACATAATTTTTTTAATTGATACAGATTTTGTCATATTAAGAGTTTAAAATGTTCATAAATATTAATAAAAATATATCGGTTCTGATGGCACAATATTAAACCGTGATGAACGTGTCCTCTCAGATCAGCTGATCATATAAACAAACCACTACTAGTGGGTGGTGCCAGATCAAGTGTGTGTTGAAAGGTAGAGCATTGGTACATTTTAGTGTCTTTACAGTTTTATGTCTAGCTGACTAAGGAATTATTTATGTGTGAGAATTCATCATTATTATCTTCATATGGTATCTAAAAGAGGTGACTGGTTGGTTGAGCCCTAGCTTGGTAGCTTGGGCATCATCATAGGCTTTCGTAGTCTATAGGCACAGATTCAAGATGAAAATCTGTGAGAACAATCTTGTACAGTGAGTTTCGTGAGGACACATGTTTGAAATTTTTCAACATTATCCCTGTCTGTATCCATGTCTGTGTTTACTGTATATATATATATATATATATATATATATGTGTGTCATTCCTTTGTCTTCAGCTCAGCCTGTTATACCTTGCATGCTTGAGTTTTGATTCAGTGATAAAGATAATAACCTGACTGTTTCATTTTGTGTTTTTAATTAGTATTCCTTCGTTTTAAGTCTTATCAGCATTTGTGTACATGTTTACAAGTGTAGATAAGCTACCTATTTACAGCAGAATATTTCAAGTGTGGATAGGCTACATATTGACCAGATAGATCACTATGAAGAGGAGATTTGAAAGTGGTGCAAGCAAGAGACAGCAAAAACAACTGAGTGAAGCAGCAGCTAAGAGCTCAAAGCCAATAACTTCATTTCTCAAACCACTGGAAAACACACCTTACCCAATAAACAATGCTACAGATAATAAAAACTCTGCAACTGCAACAGGTGATATTTCAATGCCAATACCTGAACATGAGGACAGTAGTCAAGAAGGAGATGTGCCAACAGTAACAGATGCAGCAGAAGATCCTGTGTATGATCAAGAAACTCAACAGCAACAAGAAGATGTAGATCTTACGCAGCAAGAGAAATTCATGAGTACAACGGGTTTGACTGACTGACACTGGAATTATTGACAAGAGCAATGCTGCACAAATGCAATCTTGTCTTCAAATTAGTTGTTTTCAAATTCCAAGTAACATTCCACAAGATGCTGATAATCATGCTTTCCCTACTCATCTGCTGACAAAATCTCTTCCAAATGATGAGACCTGCACAAGAGTCTGGTTATGCTGGAGTATGGAAAAACAATCTCTGTACCGTGCACCCTGCTTTATTTTGAACAAAAGTGCTGAAAATGCATCAATTCCCTCTGATCAATCAGGATGGAGCATCAACAGAGGTTGGTGGAAGTTGAAAGACCGAATACCATCACATGAGAGTTCAACATCACACAAAGAAAATTATGTGGCATGGAAATCAGCCAGTAGAGCAGCATCAGCTGAAAGTTCAGTCTAGAATTTACTCTTCTTGACTGAACTCTCTACAGAAACTAATAACTGGAAAAAACTTCTTGAGCGCATCCTGAATGTCATCCTTTTTCTTTCTGAGCGGGGATTGATGTTCTTTGGTTGAAGTCAACGTATTGGTGATCGTGCACATGGAAACTTTCTAGGCATGGTTGAGCTCCTCAGCAAATATGACCCACTTTTATCAGAGCATGTTAAACGTGTTTGAGAATCGCAAGAGAGTCAAAGCACATGCGAGTCCATTATCTCTCCACACGCATACAAAACGAGTTTATTGAGCTGTGTGGGTCATTCGTACGAACAACAATTCTTGATGAGATTCAAAATGCCAAGTATTTTTCAATCACTGTTGATGCCTCTCCAGATTGTTCTCACAAGGAACTGACTACTATAGTTATTCAATATGTTAAGATTGTAGACAGCTCAAAATTTTCAATTGAGGACAGGTTTTATTTTTAGTAATTTCATGAGAAAAACTGGAAAAGAAATTGCTGATCGAGCACTAGCAATTCTAGAAGGTTTTAAGTTAGATTTTCAAGTCTGCATTGGTCAAGCCTATGACAATGGATCTAATATGGCTGGGAAGTACAAAGTTCTGCTTGAGCATAATTCAAACTGTATTTTCTCCAGCTGTGGAAACCACACACTAAACCTTGTAGGTGTTGACTGTGCTGAATCATGCAAGGAGACAATTACTTGCTTTGGGACTGTTCAGCAAATGTACAATCTCTTCAGTAGCAGTCCACAAAGGTGGGAAATTCTACAGCAATATCTTCCTGTGTCATTGCATAGGATGTCCAAAACTAGATGATTTGCACAGTTTGATGGTGTTCAACCAGATGCGCAGCATTTTAATTCAGTGAGAAAGCCTTTAAATGAGCTTGAATCTCTCAATCTCACTGCACAGGCTTGTGGTTGAAGCTACTTACAATGATCCACCAAACTAATCTGGTAGTTGAAGCATGCAATGCTACACTTGATGTTGAGAGGGATAACATTGAAAGTCTTATCAATGACATTCAACAGATTTGTGAACAATGGGATGCGATCCTGACTGAGTCCAAATTAGTAGCACGAATATTGGCATTTCATCTGAGTTCTCCATCAATCGCAACTTACTTACTGAATCCAATGTCGAGCAGCATTATAGGGTCAATGTCTTCCTTGTCATCATTGAATCTATTCAATCAGGTCTTACACGTCGATCTGAGTCACTGAGACTAATTTGTACCCTTTTGGGGTTTCTTTGGCAGTTTAACAGACTGAGTAATGAAGATCTACTTTCTGCAGCTGAACAATTTCAGTAACAGTACAAAAAAGAAATCTCAAAAGAGCTCAGTGACAAGGTGATCTTCCTCAGACGAATATATTCCACGAACTTTAAATTGGATTGCAAGCCAAAGGAATTGCTTCAAGAAATACTTGAACTTGGACTCTCTGGTGTGTTTCCTAATATTACAATTGCATTGCATATTTTTGTCAGTTTGCCTGCATCAGTGGCTTCAGGTGAACGCACCTTCAACGTGTTGAAGCAGGTAAAGAGCTATCACAGTTCAGCTATAAAAACAATGAGGAGGCCGGTGGCACCTCAAAGACTAACAGATTTATTTGGGCATAAGCTTTCATGGATAAAAAAACAAGTTCTTCAGATGCAAGAAGTGAGTTTTTTACCCATGAAAGCTTATGCCCAAATAAATCTGTTAGTCTTAGAGGTGCCACTGGACTCCTTGTTGCTTTTGTGGATACAGACTAACACGGCTACCCCTCTGATACATTCAACTATGGGACAAGAGCATTTGAATGGGCTCGTCATGCTTAGTATCAACTGTGACATTGCACAAAAGCTAGATTTTTCCTCAATAATTAGTGCATTTGCACAGAAAAAGGCTAGAAAAGCATTTGTTAAATAAAAGAATTCAAATTGTGTCACTCTTCTTTTGGTGCCTTATTTTGTTTTCATGTGTCATAATTTTTTATTTTTATTGTGGCTAGGGGCCTCAAAAGCTGGAAGTGTCCAGGCCTCTCTGGAACTCTGAGAGAGCCTAAATACATAGCTGTTGTACTGATCTAAGTTTTTGCCTAGAAGTTCAGAACTGCCATGTTTGCAAGTTGATTTGCGATACTGTACTTTAAATTCCTTATAAACTATGTACAATATATTCATGACAACACGATATCGGTCACTTCAAGATGCATCTCTTAGATACGGAAATAGTTCAGATTTAGATCATTACAGTCTTTGGGAATTTCCCTAGTGTATTAATATATAACCTGACACCATCAGATTGAACACAGTTATGCAACCTGGATTTACACAGCAGATCCATATATACTTGCCTTAAAATGTACAAACCCTTCATGTGAATAAGTAATTGCACAAATAGTGCTGCTGTGCCATCATTTTTATAACAAAAAATTGTGGGGAACGGGACAATGAGGGTGTTTAAGAGCTTGGTTCTTTTATTTTTAGTACCTGTGGTGAAAGGTTCTACAGTACAGCTGAAAAATGGTGGCTATGAGGATATTGTTATTGCAATTAACCCTGAGTTACCAGAAGATCACAGTATCATTAGAAACATACAGGTAAGAACATTTGTATATTTGTCATTCAGTGATATTCAGACTTCCAGGTTATTTCTACCTCTAGATTAGCAGTAATCCTAAAAGACCAGTTCCAGTTCCTGTTAATGTCAAGTTTCAGAGTAGCAGCCGCTTTAGTCTGTATTCACAAAAAGAAAAGGAGTACTTGTGGCACCTTAGAGACTAACCAATTTATTTGACCATAAGCTTTCGTGAGCTACAGCTCACTTCTTCGGCTGCATAAAGTGGAAATAGCACTTTATGCATCCGAAGAATGCATAAAGAATCCTGCTGGTAATAGCTCATCTTAAGCGATCACTCTCCTTACAATGTGTATGATAAACACCCATTTTTTCGTGGTCTGTGTGTATATAAATCTCCTCACTGTATTTTCCACTTTATGCATCCGATGAAGTGAGCTCTAGCTCGCGAAAGCTTATGCTCAAATAAATTGGTTAGTCTCTAAGGTGCCACAAGTACTCCTTTTCTTTTTATTAATGTCAAGGGTTTTTTTATTATTATTATTATTTTCATGGGAACAAGATCAATTCTATGGTTACTAAATTTGTTCTTTGCTTGAATTTTTATTCAGATGCTGCTGTTAATGAAATAAGTGTACTCATCTCTTGAATTTTAACAGGAATATTATGGCTCAAGGTCAGGATGATAATATGTATCACCTCCTTCTTAATTACTTCTTTCCAAAACATGAGTACTTAGACTAGAGAATCTCCAGAACATGGATATTTAATTTCCAATTACTTCAGCTCCATTACAGTGTTTGCCACTTACTTTTATCCCTCCTTTCTCCCTGTCCTTGCAGGCATTCACTGTGTTCTTAAACACCCTTGGTGTGTGTATATGTATGCGTGTGTGTGTGTATATATGTATATTGTGATATTTCTGTTTTTCGTTATTCTTTAAGTTCTCAGTGTCACAGTGTAGATCTTTACTCCATGTTTACATGATTTGGTCATTGAGCATTCAGTTGCTGTAAAGAGAACAATAAACAGAGGGCATAGCCATTAACTAGTGACCCCCAAACTACTCAAGAGAGGTGGGGAAGGAGCAAGGAGGAGGGAAACAGGAAAATAGTGACAAAGTAGTGCCCACTGTAGAGGCAGGAAGAAAGTAGAACCTAATAGAAGTGGAGCAGAGAAATGAGGAATCCCAGGGAGAAGAAAAAGGAAACCACAGGATATTACTTACAAATTATCATTTTATTTTATTAATCAAGCACCACACTACACTTTATAGATTAATTAAAAGGATTGGTCCAGGACTGAACCATCCATCACCTCAAGCCCATGTAACTTTTTTGAAGAAATGTCATGTTTGGAAGGATCTCTTTCAGGTTTTATTTTAAGGGATAGATTCTGGTTTTTATCATAGCCCTGAGCAAAGGGCAGTGTATATTTGTACTGTCCTAGGAGCAATCCAGAGTCTTTCAGAGTTACAATTTGATTTCTCCTTGCTCCATGAGGGAAATAATCTGTCCCAGCCCTTCCCTTAGCCAAGGTTGGTTTCTTTCTATGCCTTCACATATTTAGTGTTACTTTATGTACTCTTCTTTCCTGGCAAGTCTAAATTGCTCCTGTTCAATTTTTAATTCATAAATCTTTTATTTTCTTTCCCTACCAGGACATGGTCAAAGAGGCTTCTTCTTATTTGTTCAATGCTACAAAACAGAGACTTTTTTTCAAGGCTGTAAAAATTATAATTCCTCTGCATTGGCTGCCAAAACCTGAGTATTTAAGCATAAAGACAGAGTCATATGATAAGGTAAGACTTAGAGTGCCCTTATAAATCAAGAATATATGTTGTGTTCATACCCTTAAGATGTAGGGGCTTGTCTACAAGGTAGAGTAATGCACACTATGGAGGTATGATTTCTAAAACACATTAATGTGTTGCTCATTAATTGGTCCTTGTAGACCCTGCTGGTGTGCACTAAGCGTTCCCTGATGCACTTTAATGTAGTGCTGCGCTTTAGAAATCACACACACACACACACCCCACTGCGTAGACAAGCCCTACGTTTTTCCAATAATGAGGGAATATAAATTGCTATTTTTAGAATTTGTATTGCACTCTAGTGCTCAGTCCTCCAGTCCTTACCCAGGGAAACAATCAATGGGAGTGTTGCGTGAGTAAAAGCTGCAGGATGAGCCCATTCAACAGAATCATCTACCACCCTCCATTTCCTGCTGCTCTTTAAACAAGGGCTATTTTATTTTTAGGCAGATGTTATCGTGGCTAATCCTTTCTTGAAGTACGGAGATGATCCCTACACGCTGCAATATGGAGGATGTGGGGAAAAGGGACGATACATTCATTTCACTCCCGACTTTCTGTTAAAAGACAATTTGAATAACATCTATGGATCACGAGGTAGCACCATCTATTGGACCTTAATTTTCTGCCTTTGTGGTTATAAATATGCAATAGCCAAGATTTTCCGAAGTGACTAGTGATTTGGGATGCCTCCGTTTTTGGTTGCCCAAGCTGCAAAACTTTAAGAGCCTGGTTTTTCACACAGTGTTGAACATCAGGCTCCCTGGATGAGTCTTAAGTTGAACACTCAGAAATGGGGACACCTAACATTACCAGTCTCTTGAAAATTCTGGCTAATATTTTTTCAGTAAATGTGGGTTGTTTGTCCTCTTAAATCATTGCTTTGACTTGGAATAATCTATATCCTAACATTTCAGTGCAGTAAACTAATCTGAGAGTTGCAGTGGGTGTAACCTGGTGAATACGCAGGTAAACCAGTCTCAGAGGATTCTAGAATAGACCAAACTCCCATGAGCGGATCCTGCTCTGAAGACGTGAAGGTTTTTATTGGAACTTCTGAAAATCACATTTGCCCAGCTACCCTTCTTGTAAGTGTACATTCACAAGGAATTAACAATATTCCCATTTTGATTTCATCAGCACATTTTTTGGCTGCATGAGCATTGCCTATGCAAGGCTATTAATAAACAAATAAAAAAGTCCCAAAAGAGACCTCTCAGTTTTGTGCAGTGTAACCTCCTGTTATTAACAATGACTTTCTCCTATGTCCATTTAACCAATATACTGTCCAATTTATTTATCTCTGTTCCATACACAAGTTAGAATCAATCATTTATGTATTTCTTTTAAAATAGAGCTAGGTCAAAACCAGCCCCTCAAATCTGAACCCTGGTAAATGTGCAAGGTTATTTGGATTCAAATCCAAGACGAAACTGCATTAGCTTGGATCAAAAATTTAGAGGTTTGTTGGCCTAAAATGGTGGAACTCTCACAAGAACAGTCTTTCTCATCAGATTTCTGGCAGTTTGGGACAAAAATCTCCTTAGAATAATTCATTGGATTCTAGTTAAATCAAATGCAAACCCAAATTCTAGCCAGGTGAAGCATTGAACTCAAACCTTGAATTCTGGTTTAAACTTAATCTGATCTGAGCTCTGCTTCCTTGGCCCATCTTTAGCTGAAAGCTTTAGTTAGACAACATTATATACATTCTCCATGTCAATGGCTTTACCAACACCTGCAAGAAAGGGGTTAGATTGTCTTGGTGAGATAGTTTGGTTTTCTGCAAAAGTATTCTGATTGTCTAATCTTTTACACTTTATCCGCCTTCAACTATCTACGTAATCCTTAGTTTTACCGTGAACTGAAGTTAAACTAACTTCTGTATGGTTTTCTAATATACACCTTTTCCTTTGTGTTATATAAGAGCCAAGAATTATTATTTTAAAAGACATGGGTAACATGAGAAACCTTGCTTGATACCTGGAATAGTCAGAAGCTACTGTATGGAAACAGATCTTTACTTTAGGTCTGTTAATATTCTGGGAGGATTAATCTGAACACAGTGATGTATTTGGGTTTAAAGCCGGATCCCACAGCGAGTCCTGTGTGGGCACAGGGGTATGTCCAAGCAGAGACAATTGTAGGATTGGGCCTCAATTTGTTTAAATGATCTATGGAAATATAAAGTAAACTTTAAAGTGTTGTATTTAGAATTCACAAATGATCCTATTCTTCCCCAGCTAAAGTTTTTGTCCATGAATGGGCCCATCTTCGTTGGGGAGTATTTGATGAATATAATAACGATGCACCTTTCTATGTGTCTGTAAACTCTGGAACAGGAAGTGTTGAAGCAACTAGGTAACAATGTTTTATATTTTATCTTCAGCTGATGAAATTTTAAATACCTCAGTGAGACTTGGCACATACTGGTTATCTGTGTTCAGTCTGTACTTTGAGCCCCGTGCAAAAAGTTTTTAATCCTTGAAAGTCTTGTTCATAGGATTAAAAAAGATTATACACTAATGTTTAACTAACAATATTGCTGCCTACAGATCAGTCTCATTGAATTATCACTATCATTTTGTAATGTGTCACATTTTTATCACTAAATGAGCTTTTAATTTAGGTGCAATTTATAGGTGCAATTTAGGTGCAAATTTTACAGATTTGAGTTACCGTTCTCTACATTTTGATTTACCATGGCTTTATCAAATAGCAGTTAGCATGTAGTAAATAAGAATGTTTTCTCAAGTTCCTCTGGGGGGGGATCCTTGAAATTCCAAAACATTCTTACTAGTTCATGTTTAGTGTTATCTAAATATTAAAAAGGGACATGGTCAAAGTACACACCCCATTATTGCCATGTTTTAGCGCTATAACTATTTTATGATAATGTTCTCTAGATTCTGCATATTTAAGTGGTGTTTTTAAAATGTACAATTCTGTCAATGAGAAACAAAAAAACAGAGTGAGACTGGATATGTCAGAGGGTTGGAAATGGGATACAGAACTTTTCACCTCTCAGGCACTGATCTGAACTGGAACCAGTTTGGTAGTGCCTTAAACTCATCACTATCTGCCAGTCACTTGTTGACCATTGTGAAATGAATTGGTGTTTTCAGTCCAATTCCTAATGGACAAGTATCAACATCACCAAACTTCTGTACTGCAATTGGCACTCTAATTGGCAATCACCACTGAAGGAGACTGTGACAGGGCTCCCTGCTCCGCCCTTTCAACCACCACAAACTGGCTGGACACTTTCCAGATTTATAAGCATGAGTATGTTATTTTATTAGGACCCTTCCACCAGTTCATCAGTACAGCCTTGGGCAGCAACATACCAGTGTATGTAAACTTCCCCATAGCGCGCTCTCTGGTGTGGCAGAGGAAAAGATCTCCTCAGCTTCTGTATCTCCTGGCATCCTCCCTCTTGCACTTCCTTCCTGCCTCTTAACTACTCCCAGCTGATGGATTGATTGCTCTCATTAGTACATCAGCCCTGTGTCTAATTAAGCCATTGAGCACCCATCTCCCAGTTAAGTCCACTCCAGGGGGAATAGATAGTACCTTAGTGATCGAGTCTTGGGTGAGCTATAGCCTTAGAACTCTGTCCCAGAAGCAGGGATTGAATGGGCATGGAGAATGTAATACCAGTTGACCTCAGGAGAGGGTCCTTCATGTCTGGATTGAGGCATATTGATGGAATAGTGGAGGCACTTGCATTGTTATTCTTCACATAGATGGTGTTTGACACACAATCTGTAAATAACCCCGCCCACACTCCAACCCCTGATCCCCTCCTGCTTCCAGCCATGCTCTGTTGTGACTCTTCCTTCTCATGTAGCCGGGGCCCAGGGCCAGTGGTACTGGAACCAGGGGGGACCTGGGGGCCATAGCCCTCCCACTTTTTGAAAGTGGACGGGCCTGGCCGGACCGCATCCCTTCCCCTCCTCTTCCCCCCTCAAGTCCCACCCCCGTCCAGGCCATCATGGAGTCCAGCCGGGGAGACCAAGCAGCTCTGGAAAGCCATGGCAGACCTGCCCAGGGTGCGGGGGGGAGGCTGAGAGCAGCCCTCAGCCTGTGTCTCGGCTGCCTGGGAGAGGAGGAGGGTCTGTGGCTCCGCACCAACTCCCTACAGCTGCCCGCACGGCTCTCCCCAACCCGGCTGTGGCCGGGGGGGCCTCAGAGTTGCAGCCTGGCCATGGTAAGAGCTGCGCAGGCAGCTAAGAGGAACCATGGACCCTCCACCTGCCCATCCGGCTCTTATAAAGGCCAAGCTGCGGCTCTGAAGCCCCACTCCCCGGCTGGAGCCGGGTCAGGGAGAGCTGCGCAGGCAGCTGTGAGGAGCCTGGGACCCCCCACCTGCCCTGGGCGGGGGGCCTGTGACACAGGCGGGGGGCTGTTTCCGCCTCCACCTTGGGTGGGAGCCTCCGGACCTCCCACTCTTGCCCTGGGGTTAGTGGGGGCTGGCCTGCAGCCAGAGACTCCAGGCGGCTGGAGCCGGTACTCGTGTCGCCCGCCCACCTGGCGCTCTGGGAGGGGAAGGCGCGCTGCCCACCCACCGTGCTGGGGGGCTGTGCTCAGCTGCCTACTCGCCTGGTTGCCTGCCACTCTGGGGCTAGGGGCTGCGCTGCCTGCCTGCCCACCGGGCGCTCCAGGACTGGTAGGGAGAGGCACTCGAGTGTCCCGGGGCTGGCGGGAGGGGGGGAGCCTCTGCGCTCCAGAGGGGGAAGGTGGGCAGGAGGGGTGGGGCCCCAGGCAGAAAAGGCGGGGTGGCCCAGGAGCTAGCTAGCCTCCCCAAGACCGTGGTTCACCCACTGTCCATGGTGTCTAACTAATGCCAAACATGTTTGGAGGCTTTGGGCCTACAATGATTCAAATAATAGATAACAGATTCTTATTTGTTGATTATATGTGGCTTGTTAGCTAAGCCTCTTTCTATCTCATCTTCCTTCAGATGTTCAGGTGATGTCACTGGTAAATACATCGTCCAAAGCTGCACGGGAAACAGCTGCATGACAAGAGAATGCAAATATGATCAACAGACAAAGCTGTATGAAGCTGGATGTAAATTTGTACCAGATAAAACACAAAATGCCCTAGCATCTATAATGTACATGCAAAGCCTCCCTTCTGTAAGTATTGTTATTGCTTTTTCACCCAATTGGATAGCCAATATTTGGAGTCTTGTAGGTTGTTTCCATTAGGAGAAACTGATATGTAGTAAAGTATTTCTTTGATGCAATCCGGTTTGTTTACAAAGAATATACATAAAGTCCTGTTACTCTGAAGATAGCAGGAATCAAACAACAGGAGGTACTTTCTTTGTTCACAGTTCCAAGCCTTTTTCCACCCATCACTCTGCCCAAAAAACTTCCCCTCTGCTTTCCGAGCAACATTTCCAGTCCTTCCCTTCCCATGTCCAACATTTGCTGAAGTATTGTGAGGTGGATCCACAGGCTTTCATTAACCTTGTCATTGCCAGGCCTATTTGCCTCATCACCCACCCATCCTGTGTGCGCGTGCACACACACAAAAAGGATCTTACTTAGGTCACTGCTTTGCCCTGAAGCTCTCCTCTACTGAGAGAAAAAGTCTGTATTTCAGTGAGCAACCCAGTCCTATGCCAGACACAGAAGGAGAAGGTCTGGAGAGAGAGGTATCACCATGAGTTGGGGGTTGATGTCCTTCATGGCATGGAATCATCATAGAGATGCACGATCCATGACCAGGGTGAATTAATTGCCAAGAAGGTAATATTGGAGTGCCTCCATGGCCCATTTCACAGCTAAGTCCTCTTTTTCTATAATGGAGTAGGCCCCTCTTGGGAACAATTTGTAACTCAGAATGGGATGTTCCTCACCATTAACCACTTGGGAGAAGACAGCCCTGAATCCAGCTTCAGAAGCATCAGTGTGTAGGAGGAATTTCTTGGCTGTATAAAATGGGCTCTGTACAAAGGTGAGCCTTTTGTTGCTGAAAGACCTTCTCACAGGTTTCCGTCCAACGGCTCTTTCTCAGGCTGCTGTTCTTAAGCAGATTATTGAGAAAGGCAACAATAGATGAGAACCCTGCTACAAACTGATAGTCATAACCTGCCAGGCACTGCCCATGACCTGCTGTGGACACAGACCATGGGAAGTCCCACCTTCAGGGGTCTGACAGACAGCAGCCCCATGACTTCTGGTTGGCTCCCCACCCTATATAAATCTAAGGGGCATTCCAGGAAGTGTCCAGGGAACAGCATGGCTTCTCTGTAGCTGCCATGACTTCTCCCTCCTCCAATCTCAGCTTGATTGGGACTTCACCTTCTGACTTGGACCCCAAAATGTGACTCGGACTCTGACCCTTGGTACTGACTCTGCCTTGGAACCTGACTATGCACTCCTCAGCTGCTCTCTGTCTCAGATATTGAACCTGGCCCTTGTTGCTGCTAACACCACCTAGCAGAAGGTTCACATGACCTACAGATAGGCCTTCCCCAGCTTTCTATGGCTTTAAGAGATTGACATTCTGACAGGGCAGTGTCCTGATCCTGTCTTCTCTCTGTCTTCAGAGACTCAGGGACCTTAAGTTGTCAAACACCCCAGTGCCGTTTATTTGCATTTGCCCTTCCCACACCCTTACCGATCCATGTACCATCATTATTTACAGTTTCAGTTTCTCCTCAGTTCTCTGAGGAGAGGAGAGGGAAGGGAAGGGATCTCACTACCCAGAGATCCTTCCTGGTTTTGGCTCTGCTAGTCTGCCTTTCGCACCCCTGCACTGCCTTCCTATGCCTTTTTCTACCTCCTGTGTTAATGGGCCAATTTGCTCATTAGTGCTCCCCCAGCCCATTCTAAACCACTAATTATAGGCCCTGTCAGTCCACCCTGGGGGGGGGGGGGAATTAATTGGTGTTTGTGTCCAAAGCACTGGCTCAGCTGTTGGTTCCCTCGGGCCCTTGAAGACCATTGGGCTCAGGGTGCCTTTGTTCGATCCCACATCCATTTACTTTGGGAGAAGGATTGCAGCTCCCACTTCTTCTACGCCCTGGAGAAAAAGAAGGGGGGCTAAGAAGCATGTCACCTGTTGGCAAAGGATGGCACTCCCTCACGGATCTGGTGGAGATGCATGTGAGGGCCAAGACCTTCTATTCCAGCATATTCTCCCTGGTCCGACCGACACCGATGCCTGCAGGGTTCTCTGGGATGGAGTCCTGACAGTCAGCGCAGGTGACCAGGACCGGCTGGAGCTGCCTCTCACTCTGACCAAGTTCTCAGAAGCCCTCCATCAGATGCTCACTAATAAATCTCCAGATATGGACGGGCTGACTGTGGAGTTCTACCGCGTGTTCTGGGACGTCCTCAGTCCAGACCTTGCCATCATCTGGGCTGAGTCCTTTGGAAGTGGGGTGACTCTCCTGTTGTGCAGGCAAGCTGAACTCATCTTGCTACCCAAGAAGAGAGACCTCTGTGACCTTTGGAATTGGCGTCCCATCTTGGTTCTCATCATGGACTACAAGGTCATAGCAAAGGCCATCTTGCTGCGTTGGGGTCCGTGCTGGTGGATGTGGTCCACCCCACCAGACCTGCCTCATCCCAGGCAATGCTATCTTCAACAATCTTTATCTGGTCTGGGACCTCCTTGAGGGAAGGTGTAGGGATGGTCTGTCGTTTGCCGTCCTGTCCCTTGACCAGGAGAAGGTGTTTGACAGGGTGGAACACGGTTATCTCCAGGACATCTGTGGGCATTTGGCTTCAGGCCCCAGTTTGTGGGTTTTCTCCAGGTCCTGTATGCCTCGGTGGAGTGTTTGGTCAGTCTCAACTGGACTCTGACCAAACCTGTCAGCTTTGGGCAAGGGGTGTGTCAAGGATGTCCACTGTCAGGCCAGCTGTACACTCTGGCCATTGAGCTCTTCCTCTGTCTCCTCTGTAGAAGGTTAACAGGGTGGGTGCTCTGTGAGCCAGAGTTGCAGGTGGTCCTGTCAGCGTATGCTGATGACAGACTCCTCATGGTCCAGGACCTGTCTGACCTGTCGCAGGTTGGAGACCCGCCAGGCTATCTACTCGGTGGCCTTCTCCACTCCAGTCAACTGGGTCAAGAGCTCTGGCCTGGTGGTCAGGGACAGATGGTAGCGAGTTCCCTCCCACCCGTGATTCAGGTTATTCGGTGGAGTGTGGGGACGCTGCTCTATCTGGGCATTTATCTTGCCGCCACCCATCCCTCTCCGCTAGAGAACTAGCAAGATTTGAAGGGCAGAGTGGCTGAGCGGCTGAGGAGGTGGACAGGACTGCTCCAGTGCCTTTCCCTATCAGGGACGGCACTGGTGCTCCACCAGCTGGTACTGTCCATGCTTTGGCACCGGCTCGATATCCTGGCCCGGCTCCAGAGGTTAGCTCTGGAATTCTTTTGGCCAGGACTGCTCTGTGTCTCTGTGGGGGGTTTGAGTCTTCCCCTGGAGGGGGAAGGACAGAACCTGTTCTTCCTTTGCAGTCAGGGCCATCTCCTCCACCTCCAGGCCCTGCATAGACTCCTTTATGCTGCAGTTAGTTCAGCATGGAGCACGTTGGTGCACGCCTTCCTTCACCACATCTGAGGGCTCCAATGTGACTGACAGCACTTCTATCTGCATCCAATGGGTCTTCCGCTAGACTTCTACCAGGGTTTCCTCCAGACCTGGAAGCTGGTTTCGGTGACCAGATCAGTGGCGGCCACCGGCAGATCTCCTCACAGAGGCCCTGCTACACAACCCCCTAACTTGGTGTGCAGGAGGCAGAGTCCCACTTGGTGCGCCAAAGGTTGGTCCTGGCAGGAACAACCAGACTTGGAGACCTTTTGGACTATGACCGGGGGGACTGGGTGGATCCCCTGGCACTTGGCCAGCGCATGGGGCTCTCCACCCCTCATACTCTCCAGCGTGTACTCCAGGAGGTGTATCTTATCACCCGCCTCTCAGTTTTTCCTTAAGCGGGTCCTGCGGGAGGGTGCTCCCCGCCCGCCCCAGACCCTCCAGACCTTGTTATCGGTCCCCTGCCCTGCGAGCTCCCCCACCGACCCCACACCACCAGCACAAGTCCTGTAGTTTCTGTGCCACCATGCAGGACCAGGCCCACAGAGATATCCAATGAGTTTAAAATGGCCACCTTGCCACAGGCATAAACCTTGCTATTGGAGGCATAATCCCATGCTGTCGCTGGGTCTAGCCCACCATAGGCAGCCTGTGGTTCTGTCCTGGTCAAGTAGGTGATGGGTAAGACTGCTCAGTGCTCTGGCGGCCACCGTGCTGCCACTGCCACCCATTGAAAAATTTCAAGAAAAGTCACTGGATCATCTTAAGTCCCCATCTTCATGAGTCTGACTGGTACCAGGGCCAAGGCCAGGTCCATGTCCACCAGACCCATGGCAGAAGCTTGGCCACTGTGGGAGGCTGCAGTCAGGTAATGCCCTGCTGCACCAACCTTTGTTGCTGTTGCTGCTGAGCAGCTAAGTCTCAAGTCAGTTGCTGCTACTGAGTGGCCAGTTGCTGTAGGATCTGCTGTTGCTGCTGGTGTTGGTGGGTGTTTTGCTCCACTGTTGATTTCAGTAATTGCTCCATGTCCATACTGCTGGGGAGTCTCTTCCTTATGTGTGTGGGTTTTTTTGTTTTTTTTAAATGTCCTGACCTCTTCCCTTTCCCCCGGTGCTAGATCTGTGTCTGCATTCTTCCCCAAGTTTGTTCTGAATGGGCTGCCTCTGTAGTGCCCCCTTGTGGCCCTTCAGGGTATGATTCATCCAGCTGCAGGTCTCTAATGATATTTTGCTATGTCTACGATGTCCAAAGTAGTATTGCTTTTGCCCTCCAAGTGCCAAGGCTTGCCAAGAGTGCCAAGGCTCACTTGAGTCCTGCCCCTTCCACAGGAATCAGGGGGGAGGGATAGCTCAGTGGTTTGAGCATTGGCCTGCTAAACCCAGGGTTGTGAGTTCAATCCTTGAGGGGGCTGTTTGGGATCTGGGGCAAAAATTGGGGATTGGTCCTGCTTTGAGCAGGGGGTTAGAGTAGATGATCTCCTGAGGTCCCTTCCAACCCTGGTATACTATGATCCTAAAACAAGAGAAAAATACAACTCAAAACAGAGTTGTCCAATGAAACTTATGTTTCAACCCAGCCTTTCTATTCAAGGCTTGTCTCCAAACAGTTCTTGCTTCTGCTGATCCCCCAGGATCTGGTTGTCCCTTCTAACAGGAGCTTGTCAGGCCAGCAAGCTGGCTCAGACTCTGATCTGCAACCAGGCTTCTCTCTGGAGAAGTGGAGTTCTGCTCTCCTTCCTGGGCAGCCCTGAGTTTAGCTAAGTTTCCTTTTATCTCCTCTCTCCATGCCTGACATTTGCTGCTGGTGTAGTAGGGTGGGGCCAACTGGGTCCATAGGTTCTCATTAAGCCTTTCATTGCCAGTGTGGGACCTATCTGTTCCATCACAGGTATATGGAAATACCCTGACATTGTGGAAACATTTGCTCCCTTTTGGGTCAGATAACAAAGTTACCCAGGTGGGGCATTTTCTGTTACAACATTGAGAAGGTTTATTCCTTTGTGACAGTCTAATCCTGTGATGTGCTAAACTCCCACTAAAATGTATGGATATTGAGTGTGCTCAGCAACGTGTTAGAGGCACGCTGCACCTTACTTCTGAAGCTTTGAAAATATTTTATGGGTTGAATTCTGCCCTGCTAGGAATAGCAATGGGGAACAGACACAGCGAGCTGTTCATCCTCTTTAAAAGTATTCCTGCCAGCCAGGAAGATCAGAGGGTTTTTGCTTTGAAATTTTTTCCCCCTTGTGCATGATTTTCCCCTGGCAGAGTGCGTTGTGTCCCAGGTGAGTTAGAGCCTTACTATCAATGCTCTGAGACTCCATGGTATCTACATAACTGTGAACTTTACTGATGATGTCTGATTTGCCAGGGCATCCTTAAAAACAGTGATTAAATACAGGTATGTCTACACTGCAATCAGAGGTATGATGGAAGCTCAGGTACGCATACTGGTGCTAGCTTTAATCTAGCTAGTGAGGCTAAAAATAGCAGCGAAGACATGGTGGCATGGACACTGGTGCAGGCTAGCAATGTGAAGTATATATCCAGGGTTCTGGGTGGGTTTGTACAGCCCGTGCTGCCACATTTTTACTGCTTTCAATAGACACACTAGCTGGATTAAAGACAGCATGTGTATGCCTGTCTGAGCTTCACTCATACCTCTGATTGCAGTGTGGGCATACCTGTGTAACCCCTGAGACAGATTCTTGGGGAACACTCTTCTTTGATGACTTCTTCCAAGGTCCAGGACATAGAAGGATTTTATTCTCTATAGCCCTTAGAGCAGGCAAAGAATTTCTGTATTTGTGGTTGTGGTGAGCAATGGAAAAATAGTAAACTGGGATTTGCTACTACATGTGTTCACTTGCTTTTTTCAATAATTTTTCTTCTCTACCAATTGGCTTTTTTTAGGTGGTTGAGTTCTGTGATCGAAGTACTCATAATGAAAAGGCTACAAATATGCAGAACAAAATGTGCAACTACCACAGCACCTGGGAAGTAATTATGAACTCTCCTGACTTCAATAACACCTCTCAAATAAATAGCGCAAGTCCTCCATTTGAGACCTCCTTCTCATTGCTGCAGACCAAAGACAGAGTCGTCTGTCTAGTACTTGATATTTCTGGGAGCATGACTTGGGTAAGAATAAACATATAAGTTCTTATTTTTAGCAGAACTGCTTAGAAACTGCTTAGAGGCAGTTATAAAATAATGTGGTGTATATATATGACAATATTTTCTTTTGTCAATATTTCAATAACCATCCTTTATTCTTTAAGAAAAAACTGAGGCCACTATTTCTCCCATTATACATATTTAGGGATTGCTAAAAGGAAACTCATCAAATTCCTAAAAATGATATGCCAGACTTGGTCTCTTTTTCTTTACAAAAGATAACTTGCGCTCCTCTTTTTAGTTTCAGATCCAGAAGGACAGAACCACTGTACTTCCCCAAAACAGAAAATATATCATAGATGGAAGTTTCATGATATTATTCATATGTGACTCTCTCAAATTATTTTAAAAATCAATATATGTCACTGTATATAGCAAAATAAAAATGAAATACCTTTCCTCATAATCATTCATCCTAATGAGTCAAAAATTTGGGTTGTCATAAAGTGATGCTGGATTAACCAGGGTGTGGCTTTTTTTTAAATTTAAACTTAACACAATTCTCTTCTTGTAAAGGCTGCTTCAGGTGATATGAGTCTTTAAAGAGACTCTCAATCTGTTTAGGGCCTCAAATTTATCATTCTTAAAGTAAATCCAATATAACCTCCCTGAATAAGGTGTGTTCATAAGTATAAATAGCATGTAGAAGTGAGAGTCATATGATAAGTTTGCCACATTTTTTGCAGTTTATCCTGTAACTTTTCAAGCTTCACCTGCCTTCTGCCCATAAATCCATCCCCCCAGGTTTTATTCTTACATTCCAAACCACTACCCAGCTTCCAAGAGCTATTTTTTATATGAACCTCTGATGTATACAGAATTTCCTCATCCCTAATGTATTTGTTTCAAACATTCAATCCTGAGCTAGTGACAACGTCTGTTCTCAAATATAAAGAAAAGGAGTACTTGTGGCACCTTAGAGACTAACCAATTTATTTGAGCATAAGTTTTCGTGAGCTACAGCTCACTGCATCCGATGAAGTGAGCTGTAGCTCAAGAAAACTTATGCTCAAATAAATTGGTTCGTCTCTAAGGTGCCACAAGTACTCCTTTTCTTTTTGCGAATACAGACTAACGCGGCTGTTACTCTGAAACCTGTTCTCAAATATGTTACAACTTTCAAGTTTGATATATCTCAAACCTTCAGGGCTAGAAATAGGACCTTCCCACCAGTATATCTCTGGGAAGAGAAGATCCTCAGCTTCCCTGTGGGAGGCACAACATCCTTTTGTGCCCTGGAGAGGCCCCAGATATCTCGCTTTAAAATGGTGGCATCTTTATGTCTGGAAAAAAACTTCTGTAATTTTTGGAAGTCTTTATGAGCCCTCTGTGGGTTGAATAATGATAACAAAGGCACCTGACTTTACAGGTGGAGGGATATAAAGTAGTCCCAATATAAAAAAATTAAAACCTCTCTAAAACATTCTAAAAATGCTTTTTTCTGTCATACCAAATATAGTCACTCAAAATTTCATCATCAAGGAACAACATTAGAATCCCCAGTTCATGCTATATCACACTATCATGTACTCCATATATATTATTATATGGTATAAATAAGAGTTCTGCTATAGCTTTCTTTAAAATACTAATATTTTAGGTCTTCAGTTCAACAATCAACACAACTCCACTGAGGAGCCAAATGATGAAGTTTTGATAAAAAAATCTTAGGCTTATGGTATGGAATTTGCAAAGGATGGTGTATGATATCCATCTTCTTTCTCAGAAAGATAATTTATGGGGCTTAAACAGGTTGTGAGTGTCTCTTAAAATATTTGACACAAACCCACAATAATGAATTCAATGAAAATGCACAGGAAGATATTTAAAATGGCATATAGCGTATTTCTGTGGCCTACAGGGCACTATATAATGTTTTATAAGCTTTCAGTTTTGTAATTCAGTATTTCTCAATATCAAATCATAATTTAATTTTCTTTGGGACAAAGAAAGATATGGATTTCAAATAAGTGATGTATTCTGTGATGAGCTACAGTTGAGCAGAATGGAATTCAGAGCTCTTGAAAGTAAAGTACTAAACACTGTCTGAAAGCAGGTACAGGGCAATTATACCCTGTGTAAGTTTCCCCTGTACTGCTCTCCCAACACAACTTATGCTTGCCATGCCATACCATACAAGTCCATTCCTGGGACTGATTTTCAGCACATATTGACAATTTTCCCAAATTATCTAGTGAAGTTATGATGTGATAAATGTCTGTCATGCCTGACACATGCTATGAAATCAGCCAACTAGGGACTGAGACTGGCACAGGATGTAAATGCACCAACCTTTTCCCTCTAGAGATAATACTTCAAATTCTAGATCACAAGTGAAAATGAATGTGGTGTTCTCTAATGATTATTTATCCCTATCTCACAACCAAATGTTTTGATACAGCTGGCATTCCTTCTTCTGGAGAGATTTCAGATTGGAAAAGCTTATGTAGACTAGTACTATGAGCATTTTACTGTCATTAGCATCAAATTCACCCCAAAGCCATAAAATGGCAAACATGTATTAGATTTCCAGAGATAAAAGATATAAATCAGCCTATCCCTTAATCTTAATATAGGAGAGGAAGAGTATCCTTAACTAGATCAAGAATAATGACAGCTAGTTTTATAGAGAAAGGAAAGCTTCCAAGGATAAACTTTCTCAGCTGGTTTTCAGCAATCTGTTCAAATATTTACATTTAAAATAAATTCTTTCACTGAAATTACCAAATTTTCAAAGTGCCAGGAAACTGTGAAATAGAGGGGCTATCCTAATTCATAGGTAGGTTGAGTACTGTTCTCTGAGACTGCAGCAATTTTATCTAAACAATGTGAAAGAAAAACCCGTATTTGTGAGGAATATCATCACATTATTAGAATGCTGTTTGGCTGACACAGTTATATATCTCCTAGATGTTTCAATATGCAGATACCCTTCCATGAAAGCAGAACATAGTGTACATCTCCGCTGGTCTGGAAAGAATATGCCGGGGGATGATATGTAAGGTAGTTTGGGGTACCCAGATATTGGGTATCTGTCTAATTTTCTATATTTTCCCCTCAAATCTCTCATCTACTCTATGGCAGGTACATTCCCATTTATCAGTACAAACTGAACAACATTAGTAATTGCTGTATTCTTGCTTTTTGCGATCTCTCTTGAAAAGCCTTGATAGTTCTAAGTATGTCCCTTTCTTCACCTGCAGAATAACCGCATTAAACGTCTTTACCAAGCTGCGGAGATATTCCTGCTACAGATTATCGAAATGGGTTCCTGGGTTGGAATTGTCACATTCCATTCTACAGCACAAATTAAAAGTAATCTACAACAAATAGTCAGTGATAATGTACGCCAGAATCTTATCACATACCTGCCTACATCAGCTGGTGGAGGAACTAACATCTGCGAAGGAGTACGCGAAGGATTTAAGGTGAAGGAGAACTTGGGGGGAACGTATCCTGGAATGCAGTGATAATGAAATGGAATTAGGAGGAGAATAGTGAGTAGGAGTAGGGAGGTGATATCACCTCTGTGTACAGCAGTACTGAGATCATTACTGGAATACTGACTCTGGTATCCACATTTCAAAGGGGATGGGGAAACTGGAAGGGGTTCAGAAAGACAGCTACAAGAACAATTAGAGGTTTCTAAAATGTGTTTTATAGTGAGAGGCTTAGGAAGCTCAATCAAGTTAGGCCCTGAAACTGCTCCTATTGAGCTAAGAAATTAACAAGGCCCTGTTATATTTATACTAGCAAAAAAATAAGATTGCTTTGAGAAAATCTTACAAGAATGCTTTGCCGGAATCTCAAGGAATTGTGCAGAAGATCAAAATCATATAACTTCTCATATAGAAAATCCAAATTTTGTTTATTTTAAGATTGGTTTAAGCATGGTTTTATTCTGAAAAGGGGTTATGTAAAATGGCACCTTCATGCTCCATGATTTCTCAAGTTACTTTCCAGAACAGAACTGTATTAAAGATAGTTTTCCATAGTTTCAATGGGCATGGACAGGCTTCCACATGCCCTGTGCATATGCTGTCATTGGCTGCAAGACCTGGAGTGGGGGCCGGCAGACACACGTTACTACTACTTCGAATGCTGTAAGGAGTGTGCTACCCTTAGACACCTCTCCTCTGAACCATCCTGCCCTGTACAGGCAGTGTAATTCAGACGCCTTCAATTCAGCTGTTGCCACATGACACAGCCTCCTACACCAGCACAATTCACACTTGTAAGGAAAAGATTTTGCCTTACACTTGAACTTTAAGAGTTTCTCTTGATGTAGACACTGCCTGTGTTATAGCAGCTAACATTTACAATAAAGTCCTATGGCTAATACCTGAAATTTTCTTATCAATTCAGGTGATTAAACAAAAATACTCTAATCTCGATGGTTCTGAAATTGTACTGCTGACTGATGGAGAGGATTCAGGTATGAGCAGTTGCCTTACGGAGGTAGAAAACAGTGGATCAATCATTCACACCATTGCCTTAGGGCCAAGTGCTGCTCCACAACTAGAACAATTTTCAGACATGACAGGTAAGTAAGTTTATAAACTAATCCTACTTTTGGCATGCACACCTTAAGCATGAAATGTAAAACTAGAGTGGTTTACAGCTTGTAATATGAAAAGAAAATAAGGTCAGCTAATTCCAGTCATAGTTACAGAATGTTTATTTTCAGCTGAATAAACACAACAATATTGGGAGCAATTGTTTATCTTTATCTGTTCTTGCTTTAAAAAAACTGTATCCTGATAACACCCTGCTAAATGGCAAGGTTTGATAATTATGTTACTGGATGTTCCTCTAAACAAAAAGATAAGCTCCTGTTTAAGTGATTAACATTTTATTTCTGAGGTTTACTTAACAGTAATATGCAAATCTATTAATGTCCTAAATAGTTAAACAATTATCAACTCACAAATAGTCACAGCTAGAGGGCTCTAGCTGAGGAGTCAGCAACCACAGGCTCTACACTTGCAACTAGGAGGCTCAGTCAGGTCTGCTTTGGATTTTTGCGTTGGAGCTGGACTGTTACTTTTACCTTCAGCCATTTTAAAGAAAGCCAAATGGGTGCAGGGTGAGGCTGCAGTACAGGGCAACTACCAATGGGAATTCCATGTGTTGATTTAGAATGTAGCTTTACTCTGAATAGTGACTATGTATACATTGCACCTTCTTAGTCAACAGAGATGCTCATTTTGTATATTCAGAGTCACATTTTCTTGCTTCAGGGACTTAAATAAGATTGTACTGCTTTTTACTCTTGTTAGCACTGTATAGCCAACATGGCTGTGGAAGAACAACCTGAATTCTGTTCTGGTTTGTGTACTATAACAGAATAGTTCACTATGTTCTGATCACAGAATCTTTAGTGTTAAGTGATTGTATGAGCCAGAAAGAACGCAGCTGGTCTTTCAGAGCCCAGTCTCAGCGGGCAGTGCTCACTGTTTTAAATAAATGGCCAGATTTCCAAAGACACTGAGCACCAGAAGTTCCCATTGGCATTATGGGTGCTCAGCACAAATGAAAAAGAGGCCCAAACGTTATATTTGTAAACTAAGCAGATTTGATCTGAGTCACTGAGAAGCAATAATCTTGGAATTCCACCATGTCATTTTTACAGAGGTGTTTTTCAGAGTGGAATTGCACTTTATAGGTCCATGGCTCAGAGTCCAGACTTACCAAGAACAGCCCATGAGCGAGTGAGCACTGTACTTGATGAAGTGCTACAGGTGACAATTCTTAGTCAGACCAAGCTAGGTGGAGTTAAAAAGTGAACAGATGGGATCATTTCCCAGGTCAGACTTGCTTTTTGCAGGAACTCTCTGGGTGTTTGTATTAATTGATTCCCCACCACCCAGCGGTTCCTCCCTGCACTGCCCCATGAATAAAGGATAATAAAAGATCAAAATTTAATTTATCAAACTAACACTGTGCTCTATAGCAACAGCTAAACAAACATAAGGCACATAACAAAAACCTACTGTTTTACAGTAAATGACTATTGTGATTATTTTAACAATCACATTTCAGGAGGCTTAAAGTTGTCTGCCACAGATACAGTTGATTCCAATGGCCTAATTGATGCATTCAGTGGAATTTCATCAGGAAGTGGAAATACTGCTGAACAGTCTATTCAGGTCTGAGTTTCAAATTTTGTTTGTTTTTTCACATTATTAATCAGTTACTGGTCAATTAAGAGTAATTTTAGTAGTCTCTGATCTTAACTATTGCACTGCCAATGACTGATCTTAAAATATAAACTGATATTTGGAAATGGCAGTGGGAATTTTTGTGTTTGTGTGTGTGTGTGTGTGTGTGGTCTGTTATTAACAATAAAATGAAACAGATAATGAAACAAAGAAAATTAAAATTTCTCACAATTAGCTAATGCAAAGGGACTTAGAGGTAGGCAGAAATACCATAGTATGTGTGACAGGTTTCAGAGTGGTAGCCGTGTTAGTCTGTATCAGCAAAAACGAGGAGTATTTGTGGAACCTTAGAGACTAACAAATTTATTTGGGCATAAGCTTTCATGGGCTAAAACCCACTTCATCAGATGTATGGAATGGAAAATACAGTAGGCAGGTATATATACACAGTACATGAAAAGATGGGAGTTGCCTTACCAAGTGGGGGGTCAGTGCTAACGAGACAATTCAGTTAAAGTGGAAGTGGGCTTTTCTCAACAGTAGAATATGTGTATGATTGTAAATAAGTGATCTTGTCTTCCAGAGAATAGTTACTATACTAACGTTATCAATAATGAGGAAACTATCTTAACTGCTTCTCTTCTAAACAATAGATAACATTTTGATTCCCAGCTTTCCTGACACGTCTCATGATCTATTTCAACTCAGCGATGATTTCTTCAAAATAATTGAGGCTAGTAGTACTGAGTTATCCCTTCCTCCTATTTCTACCATAGCTCTTGGGTTGTGCTATTTATAACTGAACAACTCAGCCCTCACTTTGTTATATCTCTGCTATGGACCCGCTTTTGCACTTTATCTGAATCATGCACAACGACTAATATAAGTTTGGTCATGGACTACTTAGCTTCTTTGCAATTATATACTGGTCTTGACAAGAACTTAAGAATGGCCATACTGGGTCAGACCAATGGTCCATCTAGCCCAGTAACCTGTCTTCCGACAGTGGCCGGTGCCAGATGCTTCAGAGGGAACGAATAGAACAGGGCAATTTATCGACTGATCCATCGCCTGTCATCCAGTCCCAGCTTCTGGCAGTCAGAGGTTTAGGGACGCTCAGAGCATGAGGCTGCATCCCTGCCATCTTGGCGAGTAGCCATTGATGGACCTATGCTCCATGCACTTATCTAATTCTTTCTAGAACCCAGTTATATTTTGGTCTTCACAACATCCCCTGGCAATGAGTTCTACAAGTTGACTGTATGTTGTGTGAAGAAATACTTCCTTATGTTTGTATTAAACCTGCTGATTATTCATTTCATTGGGTGACCTCTAGTTCTTGTTTTATGTGAAGGAGTAACTAACACTTCCCTATTCATTTTCTCCACACCCTTCATGATTTAATATACCTCTATCATATACTCCCTTAGTCATTTCTTTTCTAACCTGAACAGTCAATCTTTTTATTCTCTTCTCATATGGAAGCTGTTCCATACCCTTAATCTTTTTTTTTTTTGCCCTTCTCTGTACTTTTTACAATTCTAATATCTCTTTTTTTGAGATGGGGCTACCAGAACTGCACACAGTATTCAAGGGGTGGGCATCATGGATTTATATAGCAGCACTATGATATTTATTTTCTTATTATCTATCCCTTTCCTCGTGGTTCCTAACATTCTGTTAGCTTTTTTGACTGCTGCTGCCCATTGAGTGGATGTTTTCAGATTACTATTCACAATGACTCCAAGATCTCTTTCTTGAGTGGTAACAGCTAATTTAGACCCCATCATTTTGTATGTATAGTTGGGATTATGTTTTCCTATGTGCATTACTTTGCATTTATCAACACTGAATTTCATCTGCCATTTTGTTGCCCAATCACTCAATTTTGTGAGATCCCTTTGTAACTCTTTGCAGTCAGCTTTTTAACGTTTACAGTCAACTATTTTGTATCATTTGAAAACTTTGCCACCTCACCATTTTACCCCTTTTTCCAGATCACTTATGAATATGTTGAACAGCAGTAGACCAGTACAGATCCCTGGGGAACTCTGCTGTTTACCTCTCTCCATTCTGAAAACTCACTATTTATTCCTACCCTTTGTTTCCTGTCTTTTAACCAGTTACTGATCCAGGAGAGGACCTTCCCTCTTATCCCATGACTGCTTACTTTGCTTAAGAGCCTTTGGTGAGGGACCTTGTCGAAAGCTTTCTGAACGTCCTCATACAGTATAGGCACTGGATCACTCTTGTCCACAATTATCATAGAATATCAGGGTTGGAAGGGACCTCAGGAGGTCATCTAGTCCAACCCCCTGCTCAAAGCAGGACCAATCCCCAACTAAATCATCCCAGCCAGAGCTTTGTCAAGCCTGACCTTAAAAACTTCTAAGGAAGGAGATTCCACCACCTCCCTAGGTAACGCATACCAGTGTTTCACCACCCTCCTAGTGAAAAAGTTTTTCCTAATATCCAACCTAAACCTCCCCCACTGCAACTTGAGACCATTACCCCTCATTCTGTCATCTGCTACCACTGAGAACAGTCTAGATCCATCCTCTTTGGAACCCCCTTTCAGGTAGTTGAAAGCAGCTATCAAATCCCCCCTCATTCTTCTCTTCCGCAGACTAAACAATCCCAGTTCCCTCAGCCTCTCCTCATCACTCGTGTTCCAGTCCCCTAATCATTTTTGTTGCCCTCCGCTGGACGTTTTCCAATTTTTCCACATCCTTCTTGTAGTGTGGGGCCCAAAACTGGACACAGTACTCCAGATGAGGCCTCACCAATGTCGAATAGAGGGGAACGATCACGTCCCTTGATCTGCTGGCAATGCCCCTACTTATACATCCCAAAATGCCATTGGCCTTCTTGGCAACAACAGCACACTGTTGACTCATATCCAGCTTCTCGTCCACTGTAACCCCTAGGTCCTTTTCTGCAGAACCTCTGCCTAGCCATTCGGTCCCTAGTCTGTAGCGGTGCATGGGATTCTTCCTTCTTAAGTGCAGGTCTCTGCACCTGTCCTTGTTGAACCTCATCAGATTTCTTTTGGCCCAATCCTCTAATTTGTCTAGGGCCCTCTGTATCCTATCCCTACCCTCCAGCGTATCTACCTCTCCTCCCAGTTTGGTGTCATCTGCAAACTTGCTGAGGGTGCAATTCACACCATCCTCCAGATCATTCATGAAGATATTGAACAAAACCGGCCCAAGGACCGACCCTTGGTGCACTCCACTTGATACCAGCTGTCAACCAGACATGGAGCCATTGTTCACTACTCACTGAGCCCAACAATCTAGCCAGCTTTCTATCCACCTTATAGTCCATTCATCCAGTCCATACTTCTTTAACTTACTGGCAAGAATACTGTAGGAGACTCTGTCAAAATTGTTGACCCCCTCCAAGAATACTCATACAGTAGATTGGTGAGACATGATTCCCCTTTACAGAAGCCATATTGACTCTTGCCCAACATATCACATTAATCTATTAGTCTGATAATTCTGTTCTTTATTAGTTTCAACCAATTTGCCTGGTACTGGAGTTAGGCTTACTGCCCTGTAATTGCAAGGATCGCCTCTGGAGCTTTTTTAAAAACTCAGCATTGCATTAGCTATCCAGCAGTCATATTTATATAGGCTGATTTAAGCAATAGGTTACATACCACAGTTAGTAGTTCTGCAATTTCATATTTGAGTTCCTTAAGAACTCTTGGGTGAATACCATCTGGTCCTGGTGACTTATTACTGTTTAATGTATCTATTTGTTCCAAAAACTCCTACACTGGCACCTCAGTCTGGGATAGTTCCTCAAATTTGTCACCTGAAAAGAATGGCTTAGGTGTGGGAACCTCCCTCACATCCTCTGCAGTGAAGACTGATGCAAATAATTCATTTAGCTTCTCCACAAAGGTCTGGTTTTCCTTGTGTGCTCCTTTAGCACTTTGATCATCCAGTGGCTTCAGTGATTGTTTGGCAGGCTTCCCGCCTCTGATGTACTCAAATAAAACAGGAAGAGGACCAAAACACTGCCATCTTGACTAAACAGCGGAGTAAACAGATGTGGTTAGAAACAAAAAGACATGTTTTAAAAATTGGAAGTGAAATCCTACTAAGGAAAATAGAACAGAACAAACCCTTGCAAATCAAGTGCAGAAGTATAATTAGGAAGGCCAAAAAAGAATGTGAAGAGCAGCTAGCAAGAGGGACAAAACCGAACAGCATTTTTTTTATTTGAGGTGTACATTTCTTTTGAGCCTCTCTCTTTGTGTCTTTTAAAAGTTTGCATGCCATTTGAAGGCATTTCATTCCTCTGACTGTTCCTTTTAATTTCCATTTAACCTCCTCATTTTTGTTTAGTTCCCATTTTCAAAGTTAAATGCTGCTGAGGGGGTATCTTTGGTATTTTCTCCCCTACAAGAATGTTAAATTTAATTACAGTATTGGTGCTACTGCCAGGCAGTTCAGCTATATTCACCTTGTGGACCAGATCCTGTGAACGACTTAGGACTAGTTAAAGACTTGCATCTCCCTTTATGGGTTCCTGGACTAGCTGCTACAAAAAGAAATCATTAATGATATCTAGAAATTTTATATTTGCATCCCATCCTGAGGTGACCCATTCCCAGCCAATATGGGGAGAGCTGAAATCCCCCATTATTATTAGGTTTCCTGTTTTTGTAGCTCCACTATCACCTCTATTCAGGAGAAAGAAAACAAAATGTTTCTTTATTTTCTGGGCTATTAACAGCTGCTATTAAAAGACAGTTTATCTCACTTTCTAAGCACTTATATCAATCTCATCACTAGAGTACCGTCTGAACACCTGACTCTCAAATGTCCGCTCGGGTGCTCTTTGAAATAGCGTTTCAGTATCTAGCTTACCATTTTTATTCTAAACAGAAAGTTATTTTATTAAAAGGTACTTTTATATTTGTAGTTTTTCTAATCCCTAAAAGAGAAGTGAGCAAATCTACTGGCAGCCTGGTAGTCCAGTGGGCCACTATAAAACTCATATTGGTAGCTTATCTGTAAATTCTGGCGGCCCACGTGTGCAATACCAATGCTGGTAAAGGAAATCTTGTTCCTGTTCTTGTTGTGTTTTATTATTTCTGTCTCTTCAATTATCATTGCTTTTCTGTTGTCTCTACATGTGGTTGTATGGCTCTCTCGTTGTGTGATCTTTCTGGAAGCAGGCTTACAGCTGGAGAGGAAATGTAGCACTAATCTCCTGCACAGATGTGATTTGATAGCTAGGTGGATAGACCACATATAGCAGTGGAAGGAGATGCTTGGTTACTATACTTTCACATTCTGAAGTAATTGTACTCTGCAAATGGGCATTACAGAAAATTTGCTCAGGCCTTCATCATTCCACTCCCTTCAATGGCTAATCCACGTGGCCCTCATCCTCCTGCTAGTTCCCCATGTGTGGAGTCACAGTGGCAGGAGGCTCCTGCCTCCTTTGCACAACCCTCAGCTCTGCACAGAACAGCAGAGACCTGCTCATCGTGGTGCCAACAGGCCTGTTATAGCATTAATGCTCCTCTATCCCCTCTTCTAGCAGTGGGCCAGTTGTCCACCAGCCAGTCGAGGTGCTCTCTGAATAGACAAAATATTGATTTGTTCTCCCCTTTAAGAGGAAAATGAACCACTTTGAAATTACTGGTATTTTAAGTGTTTATCTGCTAACTTGCCATAAAACATATTTTATTTGTCTAATAGCTTGAAAGTACAGCTCGGAGTGTCGCAGTCAAGCAGTGGATGAATGGTACAGTGACTATAGATAGCACTGTAGGAAATGACACCTTCTTTGTAGTTACATGGGATCAAAGCAGATCTCCACCAGACATTTTACTGAGGGACCCCAAAGGAAAAGAATATAGAACTTCAGGCTTCACAGTTAGTAATCTAAACCTCCAAACAGCTCGACTGAATATAGCAGGCACTGCAGAGGTAAAAACTAAACTTTGTTTTATTATCCAAATATGTTAACATTTTCATAGACTAAAATGCACCTTCTCTTTTTAGAAGTTATAAACATATATTCCTAATGAACCAATGTTATCCTTCCTGTAACTCAACTGACTTGCCGTGGAAGTTGGTTGTCTGTGCTCTTCCTAATTTTTTATTATGCACTATACACATCCCAAGTACACAAGACGGCCAGACAAAATATTGAATTCAGGGGAAATTAGGCTTGAGAGTACATATCTAAAATATACAGGTTCTAATCCTTCCAAGAATGTGATAATTCTCAAACATCCACCATTAAAACTGAGAAAATTCAGATATAAGGTTAAATTTAAAAGAAACCAAACATTTGAGAGCATGAAGAATCCCAAGTAAGATACGCAAATTACCTTAGCTGTGGTCCTGTAGCAATACCTTAACTGCCCTTTTTGCCTTGGGAAATCTCCCCTGAACTAAGATAATAATTAACTGAGGGAAACACAAAGCTGCCCTTAGAATAATGAAGTTTTTATATTATATTTTTATATCTATTTGATTTCCAGGTGGGAGATTGGTTATATTGGATTCAAAATAACCACACAGTTTCTCAAGTCATATCAATGATAGTAACGTCTCGAGCAGCATCTTTGACTGTGCCTCCAGTGACTGTGAAAACCCACATGAATAAGGATACAAACAACTTCCCTAATCCAATGGTGATTTATGCAGAAGTTAGTCAAGGATTTTTGCCTGTTCTTGGTGCAACCGTGATGGCCACTGTTGAACCACAGACTGGATCTGCAGTGGAGCTCAAACTCCTTGATGATGGTTCAGGTAATCTGATTATTACTTTCCTTACATTTTGTCTAGAAATGTATACATTCCCCATTTTGGTTCAGTCATGCCTATGCCATGAGCACAGAACAAGAGGCATCAAGTGGAGGGAGATGGTAACTCTGGTCTCCCCCACAGCTTCAGGATGAGAATAAACTGCACTGGGTCTAAACTGGTGCAGCATGTGTGACCTGACATGCTGGTGCACTTACGCTGTTGGGTGTGTTAGGAAGGAGGAGAGAGAGAAACTGTGCCCAAGAAGAAGGGGAGTGTCATGGTTGTGCAGAGCCTTCTCCCTCTCCTGTGCTGTTACCCATCATGCAAATAGCTAGCACAAGGACAGAAAGGGGTCAATTGCCTTGTGGGTCTGATTCAGCCATATTCACTGTTTGAACTTATGTATATTTTACATACAGGTCTGCCCTGCAGAGGGGATGCAGGTGGCAGAACAGGAGAGCGAGAGTCTGTTTCTATAGCTTGTCACATGCTATATAGACAGTATAGCTAATGTTAAAAACATCTCCTTCAAAAGGATGAATTACATGGATTGTTATTCTCCTTTTCAAATCTATTGTGCCTACAGAGGTGATGTGATTCAAATACATAGTTCTATTGTTCTCCACCTTCTCCATTATCTGAACCATGTAATGCAAACTGTAGACTCTCTCCTCCCCACATTCCATCATTGCTTCAATCTCAAAGTATTTTAGTCTGCAGACCACCAAGAAGGACTCCACAGATCAGACTACTATGGAGAACTACTAAGAAGTAGTTGAGAACTGCTGGCCTATTGGAAACAACAGTAAATACACAGTAACATGTTTTAATGCTACATTGTTATCTCCAGTTAAATAAGTAATGAGCTCATGTCAACACAATGGGACAGATCCTGTTTTCATCCAAGTCCGTATCAAAGCTCTTATTGATTTCAATAGAAGAAGGTGTAGACCCTATCTGTTTATGAACTGAACAGCAAAAAATGCCCTTGCTTAACAAAAGTACCTTGTTTGGATGGGTAATTATTAATATTTGTATGTCAAGGTGCTGATATTACCAAGAATGATGGAATCTATTCAAAGTACTTTACATCTTTCAAGGGAAATGGTAGATACAACTTAAAAGTGCATATCCAGGGGAGAAATAAGACTGTCAGACTTGGCCGCAGGCAGAGCCGAGCCTTGTATGTTCCAGGCTACATAGAAAATGGTAAGAAACATTTATGAAGTAGAAAATTCTCTCCTCTCTCTCTCAATATGGGTGAATGGGAGATCATTTAGCTTCACAAAAAGCTTTTTAACCTTAACATTTGTTACATATATCTTGTTTATACTTTTAGAAAACAGTAGCTGGAACCACAGCATTTTTGCTATATATGAGCACTGGGTATAGTACCACATTTTATAAAAAATATATATATTATAATAATAAAGTGCTCTTTGGAACACATGGGAGTTGCCAAAGATCCTGGAACTGAAAATCATATAAAAAAACAGCTGAAGTTAGAAATTTTAAATTTGTATGTTTCACTGAGACTTAAAAATGAGGTTTTAGGGAATCCGTTTCAAAGTTAGGAAATTTAAATTTATCAGTTTAATGCATCCACATGAAAATTTTTCTGTTCTTCTGTTGGGTTTTCTGGACACATTGTTCAGGACTCTTTCCATTAGGCATGTGAGTTAAAGATTCTCAGTTCCAGAAACCACAGGTATGGATACTGCTATTAAGATCTTACTCCTTAAGCCTTCTCAATCAATGGAGCTTCAGTTAATGATACTTTTACAGTGAGTCTGTTACGAGTGTGTTGTGACTTAGTATATTTTTTCATCTTTCCACTACTTTTGCATTTCTCTTTTGATCTAAGGCCCCAGAGTGGAAATCAAATGCAAAGAAAACAGTTAATTCATCATTAAAATATAGTTTTATTCTGAAAAGTGACTTTGTAAAAATAGTATTGTCAAATTCTACACTTGTTTTCTCAATCACTCCAGAAGAAAATTGTTCTATTTACAAAGAACAACTGTGTTGTTAACAACTCAGAGCCCTGCAGACTCAGCCTAAGATCTGAAAATCAAATTGTGTTCTTTCTGGCTTGTGCATTGTCACCAGGGTCTGCCGGCCAAATGCCATGCTCAGTATATCTATGCAGTCCTCTGGCCTTCAGTGGGATTGCACAAGTGTAACTGGGGGCATAATTTGAAGGCACTAGTTACAGAGTTTGCTCTGCAAATGGAACTTGGTTAACAACGGTTTGTTTGGACAAAAAAAATAGTAACTTGCTTTTTGCCATTTAATCCAGCAGATTTGACTCTGGGTAGACAGACTGGCTGCTCTACTGAGTAAGAAACACACTCTAAGCTTGAGATATTAGGCACCCAAATACCTCAGGAAGTTCCAACAGTTAAGATTTGTACCTCAGTGTTCACTCAGTGTTCGCACAATGTAGTATTTCCTATTCCTGTTTTCCTTATTAAATATTCATCTTAACATTCTTGTACCAGTACATGCCCCCCCCCCCCGAAAAAAAACCCACCCCAGAAAATTGTGCAATATGATGGTAAATATATATATTATTACTCCTTGGGGAATTCTGTGCCAAAAAATTTAATTTACTAGGCAATAATACTGAGTAATATTTCATTTAAACTACAGTACAGAACCGTATTTCCTGCACCCCTCAGAAGCAGTGCAAAGGCTTGGGGGAGTCAGGGGTAATGGAGGAGCTGAGGGACAGGGAAGTAAATTGCTGGGAAGGAGCCTGGGTGTGAACTTGGAGGGTTGTTGAGTATGGGTGGGAAAAGTATGGAACACGGGGGGTTTCGGGGAGCAGGGAGGAATTGTTAGGGAGCTTCCCCCATGCAGACCCTGGCTGACCCCTAGCCCCTCCCATGCAGTCAGGCATATCTGCCCCTGTCCCCATGTGTCCCTTTATCCCATGTGTCCTTGCACCCCCTGTCAACATGTCCCTCCACCCCGTCTCAGACACCCCTCGCCCCATCCCCATGTGGCCCTGCACCTCCTCCCCCGTCCCTATGTGGCTCTGTACCTCCTCCCCTGTCCCATGTGTGTCTATGTCCCCACCCGGCTACTCCCCTGTCCCTGTGTCCCTGTACCTGTCCCCAAGTGTCTCTGAGCCCCCACTCAGCCACCCCTTGTCCCTCTGTAGCTCTGCACCCCTTCACCTTGTGGCCCTGCACTTCCCTCCACCCCTTCCTCCTGTAGCCTTGTGCCTCCATTCCTATTCAGCCCCTGCCCCAGACTGTCCTCCCCCACTAGCCCTTATGAGCCCCTGTCTGATCCCCCCAACACCCCACGCTGTCTGTCTCCCCATAGCCTCTGTCTCCTGACCTGGCCTGACAGGCACTGTGAAGAAGGCAGGCTTTCTCTTCCTTAGCTGGCTGTGAACTGCTGCTTTGTTCAATCACCACAACACCCTCTGGTGGGCTAAAGGCAGAATTGCAGCAACATTTTGGCAGAAGCTTTTTCTACACAAAAAATTAAAAATCTGCAGGGCTCATTAATTATGCATGCATGCAGTAATGCGGAACTCCCCCAGGAGTAAATATATATGTATATATAATATGGTAATAGAAAACTTAGCTTTTTGAATTTCTTGACTTTTGAGTGCCTGATTTCTCAACCTTAAGTTTAGATTGTTAGCTTTTGCATTTCATATCCTCTTTCTTGCACATGTGTGTGTGTGCACACAGAGGGACAATTTTCTGTATTCCTAGAAAATTAGAATATACTGAATTAAAGAAGTCTACATAAAAAATGTCTCCAACTTAAACTCAGAAAAATAAGGAAATTCCTACAAGATTGTAATTCTTATGCTGCCTGCAATACCTAGGAGGAGATGGGTGGAAGCTACCTTATCACAACCACTTCCCACTGACACCTGCTCAATACCTTAAATACCCTAACTGATAATAGGCACTACTTTCAACTGCCCTTGAAATCTGGTTTGCTTTTGGGATCTGCCTTAGTTTTGTGCAAGGATGCAGGATCCTGAAGTTCACTTTGGTTTTCAGCCTTGCTAATTTTTGCACTAAGCTTGACTAGGCCAACAAAAAAGTAGATTAAAGAGAGAAGGATGCTAGATAAGAAGTGTGTTATGATTTGGAGTTTTGTAATGTTCAAATAGCATGAGCAATTTTTTTCTTTTTTGGGGCAGGTGAAATCAAAATGAATGCCCCGAGACCTGAAGTTAGTGATGATGAAATTCAAGCAAAGCTAGGAAGTTTCAATAGAGTTGCAACAGGAGGTTCTTTTGTAGTGAAGAATGTTCCATCAGGAGGAACTACTGATGTGTTCCCACCCTGTAAAATTATTGACCTCGAGGCTCAGTTTGAAGAAGATAAAATTCACTTGTCTTGGACAGCTCCTGGGAATGACTTTGATATGGGACAAGGTAAGGTGAAGTTTTGTTTTAGTCAGCTGGAAGTGATGCATTATTGTCAGTTATCTGAAATTACATATGAAGAGCCAGCCAAGGAGAGGTGAGGAAAAGAGCTATGTCTTTCCCATCTGCAAAAAATATGACCATTGCTATGGCTTGACCAGCTCTAGATTTTCTCTATAAAATTTCCTAGTATAGACCAGGACTTAATAACCAATAAATTCCCTGTTCAATATGATACTCACATTAGTCCCACTTAATCCTTTAAAAAAATGTTTAAAGAAACATGGAATACTCCCAAACATAGGCACCAACTCTGTAGCAGCTCCAGGGCTCAAACACCATGGAAAAAATAGGGGAGGCTCAGCACTCACTAGTCACAGTGGTTCAGCAGGGTCCCAGGGCTGGCTGCCGATCAGCTGTTTGATGGCGAGAGGGAGGGGTAGTGGGAAGAGAAGGGGATGGGGCAGGGTATAGTGGGAAGAGGATGGGAAGAAGTGCGGACTTGGGGGAGGGGGCAAAGTAGGGATGGCAAGAGATGGGGTGAGGGTGGGGCCTCAGGAGAAGAGGCGGAGTGAGGGTGGGGCCTCGGGGCAGAGCGGCGGTGGAGCACGCCCTGGAAAAGCCAAAAGTCAGTGCCTGTGCTCCCAAACCTGGTACAACAGAAAATGCAAAACTTGTATACCAACCAGCCTTATGCTAGTTTACAAAGGCAAACAAATCAAAAACCACACTCACCAGTGACTCTTCCAAGGCTTAGCCACTGTCTACACTGCAACTATAAACAAGTCAGGGGTCCCAATTATAACATGGACAGTCCAAGGCTTTAGTCCATTTATGGGGACACAGCTATGTCTCGTTTATAATATATATTTTAAGTATGTTGTAACCAGGTCATGTTATAGTATGCACATCAACACAAGCCAGAGAGGTTAAGATAGACAACCTTCAGTCACACAGAGAGCAGCTTCAGATTAAAATCTTTACATACACCTACAGCTCTTGCCAACCAGCTCACCAGGGAACAAACCAGCAACTCCATTAAATCCCCAAAACACTGGCCTAGGTTCTTCTATGTGGCTACTTTGCACTACTCGTCTGGCTCAAAATAGCCCTACAGCTAGAGTAGCCAGCAACAGAAGAATAACCTCAGTTAGGAGCATCCTCTGATGGAATAGCACTCTTATGCTACCCCTTACCCCCCTCTGAAGGGATAGAAAAGAAGTTGCGGAGTAGGAAATAGAACTCAAATCAAGCAAAGAACTAGAAAACCCACTAGCAGAACAGAACCATACAGTCTTGAAATGACAACTGTGGACAGTGGGAAGCCAGGCACATTTGCAGCAAGATGCCTGACACACTAACTATGCTGGCAAATGGAGCAGGCATTTTGCTATCTCTCAGCCTATGCTTTAGAACCTGCTCACATTAAGAGAGGGAATGTTGACCGGGATGCAGGACCTATCCCTGTACTGCTGTGTTTTTCAGATGTACTGTTTGGTCTTATTCTTGACCTGGATACTCCCTAGAGACAAGTGAAAGAAATCCTATTTTCATTGCTCATCCAACAGTTATGTTTTTATTTTAGTACTATAAATACTTTTGTGTAAAGCGTGGGGGAGTAAGGCATAGATGGGGGCAGTTTAATGGAAGTTCTCTGCACTGCCATGTGGAAGACTCATCACAAATTCCTGGTTTTGGTTTCTTGCTGCTCAGCCCAGCAGAAGCTAAGAGTGCTGGTAACATTATGTGGTTAGTGCTCATGAAGGGAGGGAATGCCCCACATCAGTTAACAGTAGACTATTGACCCAACTAAAATGTGGAACTGATAAGTTCTAACAGGAATTCTGTCCAGAGCTCTTCAGAGAAAGGATGTTAGTCAATTAAGCAGGCCCATCAATAATGTGGGTGGGTAAAATGGTCGGGTTCGTCATGGAGTATCATTGGAGTTCTTATAAAGATACAAAACTATTCTACAAATCCTGTACTATCCTTACATTTACAGATAGTATAATAGGCATACTAACACATTCTTACTTGCATACCTCTCTTTTTCCAGCTGACAGATATATAATAAAAATGAGTGAAAGTCTTCTGGACCTAAGAAACACCTTTGAGAATGCTACTTCCGTGAATACCTCTAGTCTGGTACCTAACCCTGCCGGCACCAAAGAATCATTTCAGTTTACAGCAGAAAATGTCACAATAGAAAATGGCACCATAATCTACTTTGCAATACGTGCCATTGATAATGCTTCCTTGACCTCAGAGGTGTCTAATATAGCGCAAGCAGCTCTGTTTCTTCCTCCAAAGGAATCCTTGCCTGGTACGCTTCCTCCTGATGTTATCAATGACGGTATCAATGTTTCAATAATAGTATTAATTGTTACTGGGGCTGTAATAGTTGTATTAATAGTTGTAAGTACAACTGTTTGTATTTTACATAAGAAAAATAGAAGGGGAGGCCCTGCGCTCAGAATGTAATAGAACTAATTGTAAGACGAAAGCTCAGTAGGTATTTATCCTAATTAGTTCTATTTGTTGTTTTCAAAATACATAAAGAAAAAAATTGGTAATAGATTTGAAAATTAAGTGCGTTGACATTAAAATAAATGTGGATTTAGATGTATTTTGATCTGCGTTCAATGAGTGTATAGTATGTTATAGTATATGTATGTAGACTGAACAGTGAATTTAAAAGTATGTACTGAGTAAATGAAGACATATCACTATAATGTGTAGCATATAAATGACAATCTAGATGTATACTTTAATTCTAGTCTTGCAAGAGTTCTGCAACGTTAGGTACTCTATGTTTTGTTTTTTAAAAAATAGGAAAAAAATCTTTTTAATTTTGTTTTCCAGTTGCTTAGCAGTCAGGAAAGGAGGATTTAAGAAGAAATTAGATCTGTAATCTTTGCTTTTCATACATTCCATTCAGTTATATTCAGTGAGTAGGAAACATAAATGTATACATCTGTTGGTTCTGAGCCTGCAAATGCTTAGGTACATGCATAACTCAACTCTCATCCTATGACTAATGCAGGTGTTTAAGTATTCACGGATCAGGGCCATATGTTATCCACAAATGATCTTACGGAAAACACATTTTACATGACAAAATCATCAAACACACATGCAACATTCCAACTCTAAATGATAGAACAAATGCAAAATAGTAGAAGAGAAAACACTAAATTTCTAGGTAGCAGAAATGCCACCTACTACAGTATGTGACAGAAGTGACAGCATGTAGCACCCAAGAGGAAAAGCTGTTCACCAGGTGACTTTTCATTGGTTTTTCCCATCTCCTGCAAGCGCAACTTGCAACATCAAGATCTGTGATGTGACGCTCCAGAAATGGGAAAAGATCGCCTATTCTTTGGATAATGAAAACGTCCATTGTTACATTAGATGGGATCAAATTATTTTATAAGATATATAAACCCTCATGCTTCAGGTCATCAGCTAATCACTAACAGGGGCTAGGGAGGAAGTTTTCCATGTGCAAATTATTTCATAATTGTCCATTATGGGGTTTCTTGCTGCTTCCACTGACGTGTATCTAGTAATATTGAAATATTGGCCAACATGGGTATGCCTACACTCAGATTTTTTACAATTTTAATTAACTGACAGTTAGCTCAAGGTAGTTACCACATTTGGACCATGCCTGGACCAAACACTGGGGAATGTCCATGTTAGCTTTTACAAACATATTAAGTGAAAATCACGAGTGAAGACAAGCCCTTTCAGAGATGGGATCTGGGCTCAAAGGGACGATGGATCTGATTAAGTAGTGCAATTCTTATGTCCGCTGATGGTTTTTTTATGGCATGAAGTGAAAGTAAGAAATTTAATTGAACTCTTAGTTGCTCTTCCAAAAGTAAAGGCAATATAACTCCCCATTTTTGTTTTGTCTGGTGCATGTTGGTGGTTTTCTTCACGTCTCTTGGGGATAGGTGAATGGTACAGAAGAGAGTGATTAGGCAGAGTATCTGTGTAATAAACAGAAGGCTTGGATGCTTTATGAATATGTGTTATGCATAAAGACCAGTAAAACAAAACAGACCATGGGAATTGAGGATTGTGTTTTACTTTTTATTTTTTAATTAATCTCTAGCCCTGGTGAGAAATATTCTAAGACCAGGGGATTTCTCACCTGATAGATCTGCCCAATCATATATAGCCAAGCTGTTTCCTGATAGAAAAATTGATCTGGGAGCCTAGGAGCATTTGACTTAGTGATGACAGTTTGATTACCATCTGGAGATCCGTGTTTGGGGCTGGTCCTTCATTCCTGACATGGCAAAAGCTAGGAGCACTGTAAAGAGACAATGTCCTCAACCTAGGGAGGGAGCACCTTGTAGTACTTTGCATCAAGCTCTCTGGCTGATTCGAAAGCAGCCCTGATAACCTCTGGAGGGAGCCAGGACCACTCCTCGGTGTCTGGAAGAATAGTCATCACATTCTGAAGAAAAGCTGGAAAGACCCCTTTCGGGGAGGAATAAAGAGAAAAATTACAATCACAAAGCAACATTCACAGGTATCAACCCCCTCAAGTGCCCCTAGTTTTACCTGCATTCCACCTGTTTGGTAGCACTTCATTTCACCTGCTCATCCTACCTCTAAATTGAAGGGTGCTACCAGCTCATCGTTCTCAAAAGTATTTACATTCCTACTCCGCAGAAGTTGTATGGGTAGGAAGTATATCACAGACTCAGAGTAATCAGTTGTGATATTGTTCCTGGACATATTTCCTAGAGTAGCATAAAAACATAGCAGTCCTGACATGTATTGTGTCCATTGGGCAAGGGAGAGCATAACTATTGTTCCATGGACATCTCTTTCCTGGTTCTCCAGCCAATAGAGTTGTTATCTATCAGCTTAATGCTTTGGTTACACTGACATCTAGTGGATCATCAAAATATACACACAAAAATTTTTCAGTTATGTTTCCAAAAATCACACATTTACCCAATAGACCAAAACAGCTTCTTTAAGGATGTACTGATGTCTCATATAAATACTTATTTAGTGGGACAGTCAAAAATGATAGATCTGAGTTTTCATCTATCAGTTGTGATTGGCTCTTCTTTTTCTTCCTCCTCTTCTTTATATTACACAAGTACCTAGAGGACCCAACTACAATTGGGGCTTCCTTGCTTTGGCCACTTTTCACACACACTGTAAATGACAGTCTTGCCCCAAAGAGCTCACAGCCTATTGTGATAGACCCAGGCCAGTTGGGTACAGCAGACTAGCTTTATTGGGATCCAGGAAGTGGGCGGGCGAGGCCCCCCCACTGCTAAAGGACCCCCCCCAGCCTAAGGGGCGGTCCACAGGACCTGGAAGCCAAATAATTATGGGGGACAACTAATGAACAACAGGGATGGGAGTGTGGTCAAAGGGTCAAACGAAGGGAACCTGATGGGGACACCGAGCAGAGAACACCGGACAGCGCCCACTGCTCCTCAAAGGCGTCAAGGGAGTCAGTGGACGCCGCCCAGAGGAACTCTGCCCGGAGGCGTGAACGGACAGAGGAGCAGAAATAGGCCCCACAGTCACAGGAGACTCCATCGGCCAACCTCCTCACCCTGGTTTTATAGATGGCCACTTTAGCCAGGGCCAGGAGAAGGTTGACCAGGAGGTCCAGCGACTTAGTGGGGCCACAGACAGGGAGTGCGTAGATAAGGAGGTGAGGGGAAAAGTGCAACCAAAACCTTAATAAAATATTTGTGAGGAGCTGGAATAGGGGCTGCAGCTTGGTGCACTCCAGGTAGACATGCGCCAGGCTTTCTCTCACACTGCAAAAGGGGCAGGTGTCCAGGATAGGGGTGAACCGCGCCAAGTACACGCCCGTGCTCACGGCCCTGTGAAGGAGCTACAGCAGAGTAGCCTTATTGGGATCCAGGAAGTGAAGGTCGTGAGGTTATTACATGGGGGGGGGGGGTGTGAGGTGTCAGCCTCCACCTCAAACCCCGCTTTGACTCCAGCATTTATAATAGTGTTAAATATATAAACAAGTGTTTTTAATTTATAAGGGGGAGGGGTCGCACTCAGCTGCTTGCTATGTGAAAGGGGTCATCAGTACAGTAGTTTGAAAAACTGCTTAATTTAGATGTTGTCCAGTCTAATAGGGTTGAGAATTTAGACTGCATACTTATATTTTATTTTGGTAACCACTCTGACATTTTGCCTATCACTTATAATCATTTAAAATCTATCTTTTGCAGTCAATAAACTTGTTTTACTGTTTATCTTTACCAGTGAGTTTGCCTGAAGTTTGGTAAATCTGCTCAGGTTTACAAAGGCTGGTGTATATCCACTTTCCATTGATGAAGTGGTGAACCAATTAATAAGCTAGCACTGCTTGTCTTAAGCAGTGCAAGAAGGTATATTCCTGAAGTCCAAGGCTGGGAGCTGCAGGGATTCAGCTGGTGCCTTTCTCTGTGTGATTCATAAGTGGCTCTGGGAGCATTCATGCAATCTAGTGGCTCCACATGTGGTTGTGCTGAGTGATCACAGTGCCTGGAGGGATTTGCTGCTTGTCACTAGTAAAGCATTGTGAGAGACAGCCCAGGCTGGAGAGTTAATGGGGGACAGTGGTCCCACAGTCCCAGGCTGCACCCTGGGGATCCCATCACACATGGTTTCTGGAGGGAAGCATGTTGTAGGGAACAGCTGTTGCCTGGCTCTGTCCACTCCTGTCCCCAAATTTCCAGGGAGCCTTAACTACACAAAGCTCATAGAATGGAATATGGGAAGGGGGAGTATGTAATGGAGCGGACACTACACCTTTTATGGCCTCTCACCTTGTTACCCCCAGGTTAGAGCCCCATCTGTTCATTTTGGCAGAGGGGGAAAATATAGCCCCATGCATTTTTATATATCTACAGAAACAAATGGCCTGCGTGACAAATAACTTTGATCATTAAAACACAAAGAATTTTAAATATCTGTTTTAATTTTCCACTGCTCATACTGCTTGTTTAGTTTTTGTATTTCTCTCAGCGAGGACAATGAAAATAAACTAGTCCATTTTTAATCAAATTTATCTTCAGATTTTCATGCACAGCAATTCTCAAACCCTGGTCCCTGGACCACTGCTATTCTGCAGAGTGCTGGCTGGCAGTCTGTGAATGGCTAGCTGGTCACAAGGGGCTGGCTCTTCCTCTCATCTCCAGCTGCTAACCTACATTTAAAAAAATTCTAATACATAAATACTTTCTCAATATGACTTTTTCATGTAAGCAATTGTTGTAGTTGCCACAGGGATGTTATGTGATGATGGATGGGGAAGGGAGGCACAAATGGCAGGTACTGTGGTCCACACTATAAAGAATGTGAGAACCCCTGAGCCAGTATAATATTGGGTTACAAACACTGCAGAAAGTTTCGTTTTTTTAAATCTGTCTCCCTTGAAATTAAACTGACTCTAACGGTGTTAGCTTTTGTGAAAGCCTTGAATCTCATGGCCTCCTGCTCTTGAGGTCATGCCCCTACTTCTCCCACAGTCAGGAGCTGGAGTCAGAAGAAGGACTGCTTATATTTATAAACATTTAAGTTACAAAATACTTATAGTACAAATGTTTATCATTATTATTTGATGAATGTTGCATTTTATGTGCCAGATCCAACATGCACTGAGGTTAATAGATGGACTCTAATGGATGGTGACCTGTAGACTTAAAAACAACTCTTTATATATTTTTACATCCCCCATGCTCCTCCCAAAACTAAAAGGCACCTCTCCTGACCAAGGCCAACAAAACAAATTCTGAGTTTATCAGCCAAGCATTTTGCATGTGGACAAAAAAGTGACTGTTAGGGAAGTTTTCAAAATACCATAGCTTTAAAACTGTTTGTCTGAGGGTTTTTTTGTTTTTTTTTAACCAAACTTCCCAGAAAAACTATTCTGGGATGAGAAAAGGAATGCAAAATTTCAGGAAGGTCAGTTTCTTCTTGGAGAAGTTAAGTGCGGGGAGTGAGGGAGGAGGAGGACTTGAATACTGTGCTGATAACAAGGGACTAGCTTCAATCTGTACTGATTTTCATCCATATCTCAGTTACTTTCAACCCCCATTTTTCTGAGCATTAAAGCTCAGAAGGGATGGAGCCGGGTGTTCAGGTTTCAGGGATTAGAAAGATGGCAACCCTACTTTCAAACACTGCCTGTTACTTAAAATTAGCTATTAAATCCATACTTAGAGACATAAGTGGCCTGATCTGTAAAGGCAATGAGCAACCACAACTCCCATTTAATCAATGGCATCTATACGGGCTCAACCCCTGAAAGTAGGACCACTTTTATCTATGTACTCAAGTTTGAAAACTTTAGCCTGACTGACTTTCAGAAAAATCTCAGAGTGACAGCACTAGGAATAGAACCCTGCTCCTCTCACTCTCACTACACTATAGTCTCTACAGAAGCATGGTGCCTCCTCAGAGGTTTGAAAGACAATGACAGGTTATATTACAAAAAATAGTTTCAGCAAAATGGAGATAAATCAACAGTAGAAAAAGGGTTTGAAAGCAGCCTTCAATCAGCAAAGATACATACATTTGCTAAAGTAAAAGATGAATGGTAAAATGCCCTCGAGCAGAGCAAATGCATACATACTCAGTAGCTTTCAGGCCCGATCTTTATCAATTACTGTTTTGCACAATGGCAACTTTGCTGAAAGTCTGTTTGGGTTTTTTGTTTGTTTGTTTTCCCTGCCCCTTCCTGGCATCCCACTGTAGAAGAATGTAAACAAGACTGAGTTGATTGTTTTGCAAAAAGAAAAGGAGTACTTGTGGCACCTGAGAGACTAACAAATTTGAGAGACTAACACTGCTGCTACTCTGAAACCTTGATTGTTTTGAATGTACTTCCTATCCTAGTACCCTAGAATCTCCCTGACCATAGGCAAAACAGTTTTACTAAGTTTAGCCAGTAATTACTGCTGCTGTGGCTTAAGTGAAACATGTTTACCAAATTATTCTCCAACTAAAAATAGCAATTTGTTTATGCAACATGTCACATCCTATAATAGTCAACTCCAAACTATTCTATATGAGCAAATCTCATATTTGTTTCCCCAGCATTTATAAATTGTCAGGAAGTGGTGGGGGAAGGTATTTTAATAGTGGGAAATGATTTAAGTGGGAGAGTAATTTGAGCTTGTAATTTTTTGGTTTGTTGTGAGTTATATTTAGATTAATTCCTGCACTTTCCTTATATTTGTATATTAATGTATTTTAAATTACATTAAAGGCACCTAGAGTGTACAGAGATACATTACATGTACGTAAATAAATAAATTGCATTATGTATACAAATGGGACTGTTCTCTGTAGTCTTTTTCTTGGCCTTTCCCAATCTACCTTGTCATGAATTATCCTGATACTATTCTCTTGGAAGACAAACAACATGATTTGACCAATATAAAACAGTAGATTTTGCAAAGTGGGGAGTTAATCTCTCCCATTCAGAGAGGATATGCCTTTGTGGAGCTCAAAAGCTTGTCTCTTTCAGCAACAGAAGTTGGTCCAATAAACAATATTACCTCACCCACTTTGCCTCTCCCAATCGGTATAGCACATCTTAGCGCACCGCAAGCCATCTGAACCGGTGAAATCTGGATGATCTCGGAGGGGTGATGGGGATGGGTGGCAAATAACAAAGTTCACCTGTGACCCTCCAAACAACCAGATTCTCCCACCAGGATTGTTTATAATCCCTGTTCTCCGCATATAAATCTTCCTAGCCCCAGTTCTGCTGAGAATGATCCCGGGGCGGATCCCCCATCACCCTCTGACCCCGATCGCCCGAGGTGGATCCCAGGACAGATCCGATCCTCCCTCCTCCACCACGCATCCCCTGAGGCGGGGCGGGCCCCTTTAAGGCCTCTGTCCGTCCCAGCGCCTCAGGGCAGGGGGCGGCAACGCGGGCGGCGCCCTAGCCCTGACGCCGCGCGCTCCGCCCAATCGGCTGTCGGGTTCCTCTGAGTCGGGCCGGGGCAGGCAGCGCCCGACGCCTCCCCCAAGGCAGGGCAGCGGCGGCTGACTCAGCCCCCGACCATGAACATCATGGATTTCAATGTGAAGAAGTTCGCTGCCGATGCGGGCACCTTCCTCAGCCGCGCCGTACAGGTACCGGCGGCCGGCCGGGGGGGGGAGCCGAGTCCAGCCGCCGCGGCACTGGCTGCGGGTCGGGCCCGGGCAGCGCCTGTGGCGGCGGCGCTGGAGGCTGCGGCCTGGTGCTGGGTGGCTGCTGCGGGGCCCGGCGGCTGGGGCGTTGGTCCGCGCTCGGTCGCAGGCTGGCGCCGGAACCGGGCCCTACGCCGGTCCCCGCATGCTGGGGCTGGGGCGGCGGCGGCGGGGTGTGTCACAGACTGGCCTGGACCCCTGGCTGCGCGCCCCTGTCCCTGCTGGGGGGCGGGCATGGAGCCGGGGGGGCGGGGCGCTGACCGTGTCTGAACCGGGCTGTGAGCTCGGAGCGGGGTGCCCCGAGCTAAGCGGGGTGAGGCGGCGGCGCCTCTAGTCTCGCCTACGCGGTAGTACAATAACCCGCGGCTGATGCCAGTTCTCCAGCGGAGCCGGTGCAGTCGGCTCCAGTCACAGATCGAGACGCCCTGTTTAAAAACCGGCTCCTCCCTCCAACCCCTCCCGCCTCAGGTGTGAGCCTTTCTTCTTTCGTGGGCGTTTACACCGCGCCCCTCGGCGCTACAGGGGTTTGCGAAGGGGAGTCGGGAAACCCCAACCCACAGGCCTGGGAGGGAAGGGGAGGGGAGGAGGAGTAGTTCAGATGCTATGGACATGGGGCAGGGCATGTACAGTAAGTACTCTATCTAGATAGAGCAGCTGTGTCTTACAACAGTAAAGGAGTACTTGTGGCACCTTAGAGACTAACCAATTTATTTGAGACAATGCTCAAATAAATTGGTTAGTCTCTAAGGTGCCACAAGTACTCCTTTTCTTTTTGCGAATACAGACTAACACGGCTGTTACTCTGAAATCTTACAACACTGTTGTACAATGTACCGACACAGGATCTGTTAACCGTTTGGGGGTCTGAAATGTGAAGGTAAATTTCCATCAGTAAGTTTAAAAAAAAAAAAATTCATCATCTGAAGCAAATGAACATGGGTGATGTACCTTAAGCAGCTGGCCTGGCATATGAACCTGTCTGAATACTGTGAAAAGATGTACAATCTCTCTGTAAGGAGATGCTGGTGGATTTTGATATTACTTCAAAAAATTTTCTCTTAGCAGTCTTCTGTCTCCAAACTACTCTTGCACAGTGTCCTTAGCATTAAAAAAGTGAAACTGGCTCCTGTTCCTTAATCCGGGGGGGTAGGGGGGCATAAGCCTCTGATCTTGTGTTATGTAATCACTCCCACAGCAAATCTTTTCAGGTATCAGACTCCCAAGGAGAACATAGCAACTCATTTTGGGGGTGTCATAATAGTTTTGGTGAGTCACAATAAGGCTTTGAATTTGCTTAAAATTTTAGGATGCAAAAAAGAATACTTTAATATCTGGCCAGAATCTAGCCATGACCCTGAGAAAATAGTACTGTTTTAAATCTTCACATTCAAGAAGAAACCATGTGGATCAGTGGGATGGTTTGTAGAGGTGAGATAGAAACATAATGGAAGACCCAGCTTAGTGAACAATCGGTGCTATTAAAACAATCTTAAAGCTGGTATGGTTTCTTTATGAGCTGGATCGTTTCCTCTTCTAGCACATTTTTCTCTTTTCTGTCCTCTTCGAGGTCTTTGGGGGTGTCTCCATACTTCCCAGACTTTTTTTATGTCCCCCCCCCTTTGATTATGTAGTGGCTTACTCTCTTTCCTCAGTGGATGGGTTAAAAAGAGGCACAGTTTTTCTTGTATTGTAAGATCTCGATGTAAATCTTGTGATTTTTTTTTTTTTTTTAATATCTTGATTCCTTTTTTTGCATGTAAATCAACTTAACACTTAAGCCTACTGTAGATCTTTTGCCATCTACCCTGGGTTAAAGTAGGGGTATGTTGCACTGCTGTGAGTCATGGCTTACAACCAGTGTACTGCCATCTAGGTTATTGGTTTTCACCAGGGTAGCTACATCCGAGGTTAAAACCTTAATGTAGACAAAGCCTCAGTGGAAATGCAGAAGTGAGTGTTGCTACATCAACTGCTGACCAAAGAATACAATCAAAGGTTTCAGAGTAGTAGCTGTGTTAGTCTGTATTCTTTAAAAAGAAAAGAAGTAGTTGTGGCACCTTAGAGACTAACCAATTTATTCGAGCATAAGCTTTCGTGAGCTACAGCTCACTTCATCGGATGCGTTCCGATGAAGTGAGCTGTAGCTCACGAAAGCTTATGCTCGAATAAATTGGTTAGTCTCTAAGGTGCCACAACTACTTCTTTTCTTTTTAAAGAATACAATAAGCTTAATATTAAAAAAGCAGGTTCGTGTTGCCTTTGTCACCCTGCTCATATGTTGTACCACTTCTACTTCCCCCCACCCCATCTTTTCTCTCTAGATTTTAAATTCTATAAGCCGCTATCTATGTAGGGACTGCAAATACAGTGCTGTACTCCTTCTGTGTGTGGCAGCAAGCACTGCTCTGTGGTTTGTGTTAAACTCTTCTTGTGCTCTAATGTTCAGCTGGCTTGGTAGTATGGAGTATAAGCAGCCATAGAAATTGTCTCTAAATGTGAAACATCTTTCTTTCAAAAGAAGGTTTACAAAGCACAATGTGAAGCAGTATAATACAGTTGTAGGAAAATAACTTCTAAGTGCTTGCTCTAGCTTGGTGTTCCTGAGGAAGTTTCTGGAGATGCATAACATTTTCAAGAGTACCCAAGCCCTACTCAGTTGGGTGCTTTTGAAAATTGTACCTTGAATTTATATTCAGTGGCGGCTGCTTCATCTTCAGCAGATGTAGTTGCCCGGTGCTTATCTTCCTCGTCATTGCCCACTCCGCTCCCCAGCTGTTGTTCTGTGGACTGACTCTTAGAGGGAAGCTGTTGCCTCCTTAGAAGGTTGTCTCTCTCTGGGTGGGGAGGACCCTTAAAGGGACAACTTCATGGAAGTGAAGCTTCGTAGCAGTCATCACCCTTGTAAAAACAGGTTCTGCTTGCTGGGAACAAAACAAAGTTTTTGTGGGGTTGAAGAGTTCTTCCTCATCCTCATCTTGATTGTCGTTTAAGGAGGAAGGTGTCCAGATGTCCCTGGTCTTCGGGGAAAATGGAATCTCAAACTAACCTGAACAGCAATTGTTGGGAAGATTCCAGAGACCCAGCTCCCACAACTAGTATGCTCTCTATCAAAAGCCAGGCAAGAATGGGTCAGTCTTTCCCTCCTCCTGGGGCCATACAGCAGAAGCCGTACCTCTTGTTGTGTGGCCTCTGTTGGAGTTGGGGAAGGTAGTGGCTGTGTTTCAGGAGCTCACTAACATGGGCTTTTGTGTCTGAACAGCTCTGTAACACCAAGGTATGAAGGGGTAGATAGAGTTGTTCCCATGTGGAAAAAGCCAGTTTTCCCCTTAAATAAATTGTCCATATTACACACCAGCTGCTTTTGTTATTTGGTTTAATGATGGGCTACCGGACTAGATCCTGCACTGGTATGATCCAATATGGCAATATGTTACTGTGTCCTAGAAAGCAGTCTAATTTTCTACTTTGAATAGAGCTCTAGAAAAGTGTTACCTTTCTTTTGTTAAAATGTAACACCATCTGCCTTTTTTGGAGCAGCCATGTGCTAGCTATCCCTTAAAAGTTAAAGGCAAAGCTTCAGGGTGCAGATCACTGCCACCTTTACCTTTTCAGTTTTGAATGTTAAATTCATAAATCATGAAGAGGATATGAAATAAAGCCATTTCAATTTTAGAGTTTAAGGTAGCTTTCACCACTTTGGGGAGAACTAGAGTGACAGCAGTATGGCATTGACTTAGGGGAACATCAATATGAAAACCATTTCTGTCTAAAAATGTTACTACATTGCAAATAACATTCAAAATTAATGTACTTAAGTCTTTTCTCTCAATTGAAACTGTACTTGATACCACTTTGTGTATATACAGGATGAATAGTAAAATTGTCCAGTCAGCTTCTCTGTTACTTGGAAGGCTCATACAGACATCATTAGGACAATAGAAAAGCTCTTCATTTGTAAGACGAATGACTTAGAGGGTGCTGTATCAAAAATGACAGTGTAACTTATTGAAATTAGTCAACCCTAAAAAGTAAACTGTGGTGAATGTCACTTAACACCATAACTTATGTGATGACTTGTAAATGCACTTTCCCTGCCCCAGGAGCTTTCAATCTAAGAACACAACAGAACTAGAAATGTCTTAATGTCTATAAAACTTCAGTTTCTGTACCCTAAACTTCTTTACACTACAGGTTATATGAGAACTAGAAAGAGAAACTAACCAATCTTATTTGACTTTCTGAGTATGATGAAAAAGTGTAAACAAATGATGAAAAAGAAAATGAGTTTAATTATTAAAAACATGAAAGTATTTGCATTTGTATAAAACACTAATAGATCCATATGTTCTATGCACTCTTGACCATAATTAAAAATACAGCAAAATGGATACCTAAACATAAATAATGTACAGCACCCACCATGCAGCAGTTAGAAACTCAAATATCCTTTTTCCAGCAATTCCACACCTTTTTTAAGTTCCCCTCTCTCAGATGCTGCTGTGGTGGTGGTGGCAGATTGACCTTCAAATATTTGGGTTCTTAGAGATCAGGGAGAGGGAACTCCCATGTTGTGAAATGTTCCTCATGGAGAATGCCTAGCCAGCAGTGTTGTCTGTCTTATGCTAGTGGGCACTTAATCTTGAGCGGTTTTGATGCTCTGTGATATGGGACTCTCTCCCGTTGGTTCTCCGCCATTCTGGACTTTATGGGTCAATCAATCTTGTAAACTAGAAACCCACAGACAGCCACTGAGAATCATGGCAAGACATCCCAGTTACCAAGCAGGCAGCCGCATTCTTCATTAGCTTCAGTTTCTGGATGCTTTTAAAATGTTGCCCACAGAATGCATTGGAGTAATTTCATCTTGAGGTGACAAAGGCATGGATGATAGTTGTGAGGTTCACATACAAAATGAATGGATGCAGCCTCCTAGCTTTATGTAAATAATAAAAGCTGAGCAAGCCACATCTTCTGGTAGCAGCTGGGAGTCTAAACGGACCCCTGTGTTGTGAATCTGACAAACAAATGGTGGAGGAGATGCGCACAGACTTAAACAAGCCAATATTCTTGCAATCTCTTTTGGTTACTTCTTCCAGACAGGTAATTTCACTTCAACCTTACCTGGATTAGTTTTAGCCAGTTAGTTCTGCACAAGTCTCACCCAGATACTAAGGTCAGTATTCTTTGGCTGGGTCCGAGGAAATGGAGACCTACTTATGTTCCTTTTCTGAAACTGGAGTTGTGTTAGAAATCTCTTTATATAGTAGTAAAGTCACCTGGAAACTTAGATCACAGGTTTACAGAAGGAATTACATTGGTGTACTATACCAGCAAAGCACTACTAGTGTTGCTGCAACTGATAGTGGTAAACTAATCTAGGCTAATAAACTCTACCAGCAAAAGCATAGTTTCCACACTAGGACTGTTTTGCCAGCACAGGTATGTCGGTCACATATCACACCCTTGACCTACATAGCTATGCTGGCAACAGTTTGTAGTGTAGATTTGGCCTTCGTTCATAATCTGTTATAACCAAGAGCTACATGTTTTATGAGCCAAACCTTAATGTTTTCATAAACTTCAGTCTGCTTGATGGATGAGGGTCTGTTTTTGAACTGATTCAATAAGGCAGTGTCTTGATTAGTAAATTTGGAGTCTATATCTGTATTCCAATTCTCATCATCAAAAGAAACAGTGCATGCTGTTACTCTTCCTATTAACTCCTTATTCTTTTGCTAGGCACATTACTTTTTTCTGTTGTGGAAAACATGGTTTAATCAAACTTCATTTAATCAAACATTCCTTTTAGCAAATGTAAAGCAATGTAAAGTTTTGAAATGTAAAGTTTTGAAATTATTTTTATAAACATTAGAAAATGGAACAATATTAATATGCCTACAAAATAAGACCACAGACAACATTTGTGCAGATCCTTGCATTGATGTGGATCCCCAGTGAAGATGAACATATGTCCAGTTTTGAAAAAGAGGCACTACCAAGTTACCCTTTTTCACTCTGCATAATGGAAAGAGAAACAACGTTGTCCAATCTGATTCCTTTTCCAGTTAGTTTTGCTTTTGGTTCTCTTCTACAACTTACTGCAGAGAATGTTGAAGTTACTGCAGCCAGAATACTTTTAGTCTGGTTATGTTAAATTGTAAACTTGCTCGGGATTTAATTACCTAGCCAGGTTTCCTTCTCTGGAAATGCCCAACCTAAACGGGGTTGTCAGATGAGTACATAATTTAACATTGGAGATGGAGGTGACAAACCCTAAATCAGTTCAGGGGTTAGAACAAGACCCAGACCCACTAGTGTGCAATTTTCTGTAACTGGAAGACTAAAACTCAACCTAAAATGGCTGGCAGTTGTCTATACTCCTGGGACTTAAATCTCTTCTTGTGATGGGCACTAGGTTTGCAAGTGAGGACTGAGGTGTAATAGTAGAGCTGTTTGGGAAAGCATACCTGTCTCTGGATCCAGACACAGATGCTATGTGCTCTTTCATGAGCATGAAATTTCTCCATGTTAAAACTAAAATCCTATTGTGGTGACTTAAACACTAGTTGAAATGAATAGTATGCTTTAATTCAGTAAGAATTTGAAAGCTCAGAGTATGAACTTGCAAACTCAAATGCACATTTGCTAGCTTTCAAAGGTATCTTCATTTCATTTAAAATTTATTTTTTCAGTAATATTAGTAGGGCTTAGTTGCTGAAGACTGAGTAAAGCGTCAGTCTTCAAAAAAGCTTTTACATGAAATAAAACATAATTAGATAAAGGCTAACATTACATGAGGCTGTTTGTGCTGACCAGACTTGCATTGCTAATCTAGCTCTTTTTAACCAATAGTTTACTGAAGAAAAACTTGGTCAAGCAGAGAAGACTGAACTGGATGCTCACTTGGAGAACCTCCTCAGCAAAGCAGAATGTACTAAACTGTGGACAGAAAAAATTATGAAACAGACAGAGGTTTTATTGCAGCCAAACCCAAGTAAGAAACTTGTTGGGTTTTTCATCGATACTTCAGTGTTAACAGGCTTGTCTATTTGTGTGTGTATTTGGCAGAGTCACTGCTGCATATTTATACACACTGCAGTTCATTGTTCCTGTTTAAAACTTACATGTACAAGATGTACAATGCTTTTTTGATATAATGCAATAAATTAGCTCTTAATTCCAATGCAAAGACTTGACTACATAAAACGGCATCTGGAATCTATAGCAGAATAATGATTGTGTGAGGGTTGTCTCAAAACATCTTAGGCTCTGATCCTGTCATATCTCATCTAAGCTATGCAGGGTCTGTCTTCATCAGTACTAAGATGAGAGAATTCCCCCTACCCCAAAGGAAAACAAAATGCTCGGGAAGATATGTTGATTATTTAATAGGTGTCACTCTTCCCTCAGTCTGTATTGTGTTGCTTCTCCACCATTGTATTAGGGGCATGATGCTGCTTGATATTTTTCTTTGAGAATAGCAACTGGGGTTCTGATCACTTGTCATGTTACATTTAGTGACTCTTTACGAAAAAGAGTTTTGATTAGACCTTGGTGAACAAGGCCAGCACACTTCTGAGTTTTGCAACAAATCTGTTCTGGCCATGCTAATTGCCCTTTTGGTTTGCTTTTCACAAATATTTGAGTGGTGGTTTACTAGGGAAATGTTCATAAAACTTCAAGTTTTCATGTGTATTTGTGGAAACCAAAAGTGCTTGTGTTCTTATTCAGCTGGAAAATAAACAAGATCATGATCCTTAGCTGATAGGTCACACACAAGCAACAAAGCTCAAATGTCAAATATTGGCAGTAAATCCTTAAAGTGAATAAATTCAAATAATCTGCTCACAGAATAAGACTAAATTAATCAACTAAGCTTCTCATTACAAGCTATTGGCTTAACTCCAAGTTGTAAACCTAATATCCTGGCCAATTTCTAGCTTGAATGATTTTCTTGAGTTGTATTCTATCTCAATTCCCCCTACAGTTTCAATTGGTTATAATCTTCATTTCCTCTTCTAGATTTTTTTTTTTAGTGGGTCGTATGATTCTCATTAACTAACATAGACTAAATTATATGAACTGTTTTTAATGTCTTTTGGGGTGGATGGGTTGATGTAAATAACAGTTAACTGAAATCACAGATTTTTTTTAATTAAATCATCATTTAATCATCAAGCAGGAAACATTGATTTAAATGCTTAATCTTTATCTTACTTTGCATTTGTACTCTTTAGTTATTTTCCTAAAGACAGGTTGATGGTAATGGTTACCAACAAATGAGAACATACTGATTTTCAATTAAATATAGCCTTTACACTAAATTTGGTGCTTTTTCCTAACCAGAGGAAACCTTCTCTATAGACATTTAAGCAACTATATAGCTTCGCATACATTTATTAATAATCTTAACATTTACATTTTTAAGTTAAAATATTAACTAATACTTTAATTTGCTAGATTAATTTTTTACTCATTTACGTTGAGCTATATTTGGATAGAACTTGGAATTCAATTAAAAATGCACGAACCAATTTTAAAACTGTTTCATCGAACAAAAAACATCTTAAATGTGCTGGACAAAGTTTAGCAAACCTGTTTTCATTTGACACTGGCCTAACAAACAAAGGAAGTATTATCCGTAGTTATTGAATTGAACTGTTCGTGTATGGTCACTGTTCTTCAAAACTTCCATACTTCTAGATCTCATCCGCACACACCTCATTTTTGATTCAGAGATTGGAGAGAAAACGTGCTTTCCTGCTTTTTTCAACTGTCAGTTGGCTTCTCAATGAACTAGTCATTGAATTGAATACATTGAAAAGAAAATATTCTTTCTGCATCTGCAAAAGTGGCTACTGCCATCAAAAGCTGGTTTAGCACTTCGTTAACACCTGGTTCTAGGTGCTCAGCCAGTGACTTCCACCAGTTCGGTGAATCTAAAAATTTCACAGCAAAAGTGGTATACTGCTTCAATATTTTTACTTAAATAATTGTAATAGATTATACTGAGTTTAGGCCTGAATATTTGAAATTATGGCAGCCTACACTTTTTTTTTTTTTTTAAAGAGTGCATTAAATAAATCAAATTTCTTTTTTATTTAAAAAGTTGATCTTTATCCACCCTGCGTAGGGTTCCATCTTAATGCAAAGTGCCATGTACAGTTATAGCAAGAACCCCTCAGCTTTATGATTGTCTGTAGCTGCTGATCTTAAAGTAATAGAAAAGCTGTGTCAAAGTCTCTGTTAGTCTGGAAGCTGTTCTGTATGCTTGGGTTAACTCTTCAATGTGATAGGCATAACACAGACTTTACTCTCTTTAATTGATGAGAAGTACCCAGATCTGTACAGAAATACAGCCTGCATGCATTTCCCTGCCTCACCACTCCAGAGCATTCTTTGGGCTAGGGTCAGAGTTCTCTGCAGGTTTCCATGTTCCTCCTGCAGTGCATGGCTTTTTTTCTTAACCATGGAGCACTTTAACCTTGGCTGGTCGTGCAGCTATACCAGGGCTCCCTGCTACAAAAACCTCCCAATTGCTTCCCTTCTCCTGCCCAAAACTTCCTATGTGGCTGTGAGTCTTCCCCGACCCACCCAGCCTCTGAGGTTTCTAAGGTTAGCGTCACCACCTTGGTTTCTGTTCAGCTGTTCCAAATCCAAGCTTCCTGTTGAGGAGTTAGGAGAATCTGTTTTCCCCAACTTCAGCCAACCTCCTTACATACCCGTTGTGTGGTCAGAGTACAGTTGCTAAGGGTAACTGCTTTCCATTTTCCCTAGCTTGGTGGGTATACAAGCACTGTCAGCCCACGGTGGATTCCATTTTTACACAGAGGTATTCACTGATACAGCAATTTTCACAACTTCATAGTACCTACTAGAAATCATAATTTTTGTAGGCTCTTCACATCTTCACAGTATTCCATGGGAAGCTGGACCTAAACTCTGTTGCAAAATACCTGGGTTCTGTGACATTCTGGTGTGGCAAACTGGAAATCCTGTAAGATTCTCTTAAATTAAAAGATGGATGTTTTTGTTTGATTCAGCATGAAATTGAGTGTTACAACTGGTACTGTTCAGATACAAAATTCAATTTTATGGTGTTCCACACTTAGTTTAATATGCCAGTTTTGTATTAAAGCATAGTTGCTTTCTAGAACCTGTCAGAGGTGAAGCTGAGTGTTTTGGCCGCTGCATAAAGTGGTGAATGAGGCTCATGGTATCCAGGAGGGAGTAAGGCAGTTTAGGATTGTGGAACAAGCACATTAGCTGCATATGTCCGCTAAAATGAGTGGCAGTGAAATAGTTGACCGTATTGATGCAAACGGTCATCTTTAGGTTTCAGTCTTCACCTGTTGAGGTAAGTGTAACAGTTCATGCCTCTCAGAGCTATTGTTTCAAGCAGTTTGTATACTCAGACCTCCAACTTACTCTTCCTTCACATCTTCAAAGTTTTCCTGACATCCAGAAAAATAGAAACACTTCTTTTAACTGAATGGTGCTGAAATCATGGAGCGTACTTGTTGCAAGAGGTGGATTCCAGAATAAATTCTGCAGCAGATGGATACACAGACCTTGAATAAAAATATAATTAAAAGCCAAATTCTATGAAACCTGTATATTATAGTTCCCATTACATAAATAGGATGGCCTATTTAAAAAAAAAAAAATGCTAGCTCCATTCTCTTCTTTGGGGCAGAGGAGGAGCAGATGCAGCAGAGAGTTAAGTTCTTTGCTTCCTACAGTCATAGGATGATTGCAGGGAATTTTGACCTCAGTAGATGAGTGGCTGATAAACAAATGGTATTGGAAAAGATGTGAGTGCCCAAGCTAAGTAACTTTCCCTCCCCTTTCACTCCCTTCTCTCCCCCCTCTGTCCCCACATCTTTGAAATGGTGGGGATTCAGACAGGTAGGGGAGGGTTTCAGTGTATTTGGCAACAAGTCACACTTATCACAATTGGTAGCTAGAACTAATGTTCCCCTACTCTAAAAGTAAGCAATGCTTCCTTGTCCTTCATATGGAGCAGCTGCTAGGAGCAGAGCAGCAGTAATGCTAAGGCAACAGCTTCAGGTTCCCCTTCTGTGCTCAGTTGGGCCATCTACTTGGCAGGAGTGCTATGGGAGATTGAGCTGAGTGGTCACCCTGGCTTGACTTTAAGTCTAGGATTCAAATCTAGGTTCCAGTGCAGTATCTGATCTCTCTTCATCAGCAGACTTAAGGATCTGAAACACTTGTCGAATTTATTCACTTAAAATCTGAGTGAACCAGAGACAGTTTAGACTATAAATAATAAAATTACAGTGCTTTGAGTCTCTGGCTTGAAATAATAGAGGAAATAAACTTAAACACTACATAATTTGGGTTTCTGGTTTTAAGAGGAAAAAAATAAACAGCTTATAAAATGTCTCACTAAACGTTTAACCAGAAGCCTGAGTCATTAACTACAGTGTAATGAATGGATGGCAATATCTCAATTTTATCTAAACCTTACTTTCAGCTCTCTGAATTGTATTCAGTTCTGATCCAATCTGAAAATACTCAGTTCAAACCAGCTATCTCGCTTCAACTTGAGTGTCACACCTTAATCTGTTTTTCTCTAAAAAATGCTTTCTTTAATGCTGTCATAAATATAAAGGGAAGGGTAAACCCCTTTAAAATCCCTCCTGGCGAGAGGAAAAATCCTCTCACCTGTAAAGGGTTAAGAAGCTAAAGGTAACCTCGCTGGCACCTGACCAAAATGACCAATGAGGAGACAAGATACTTTCAAAAGCTGGGAGGAGGGAGAGAAACAAAGGGTCTGTGTCTGTCTGTCTATGCTGCTTTTGCCGGGGATAGAACAGGAATGGAGTCTTAGAACTTTAGTAAGTAATCTAGCTAGGTATGTGTTAGATTATGCTTTCTGTAAATGGCTGAGAAAAGAGCTGTGCTAAATAGAATGACTATTCCTGTCTGTGTGTCTTTTTTGTAACTTAAGGTTTTGCCTAGAGGGATTCTCTGTGTTGAATCTAATTACCCTGTAAGGTATCTACCATTCTGATTTTACAGAGGTGATTCCTTTACTTCTATTAAAAGCCTTCTTGTAAGAGAACTGAATGCTTTTTCATTGTTCTGAGATCCAAGGGTTTGGGTCTGTGGTCACCTATGCAAATTGGTGAGGATTTTTTACCAAACCTTCCCCAGGAAGTGGGGTGGAAGGGTTGGGAGGATTTTGGGGGGGAAAGATGTGTCCAAACTACATTTCCCAGTAAACCCAGTTAAAGTTTGGTGGCAGTGGAAATTCCAAGGGCAAAGGATAAAATTAATTTGTACCTTGGGGAACCTAAGCGGGTAAAAGTAAGCTTAGGAGGTTTTCATGCAGGTCCCCACATCTGTACCCTAGAGTTCAGGGTGGGGGAGGAACCTTGACAAATGCTTTCTGCCTAAATGCTTTATTTGGTACCTTAAGACATGTATATCTTCTCTCCACAATCCAAGCACAGCCATTTTTTCCTATGAGTAATGGAACTGAAAGCTCTGCTACAGAAGAATGCTGGATTCTAAGTAGTAGTAATGGATAGGTAAACAGGGTGAACGGATTTGTTTATGCTACAGTTAAAGGGTACAAGCAATCACTAATATAGGGAAAGCCTACTTGGCGCTATACAATAATCCTGACCCCAAAATGCTACTGTAGCTCACGAGAAACTTGTGGCAGATGTATGTGACAAGTGCATGACAGTTTCAGTGGTAAGCATAAGTGCTCTTTATGAAATTAGAGATCAGCCAAAGTTACAAAACTCAGATTGTGACTCTAGCCAAGTCAAAGTTTGAGGTGTCTTCACATCCAAGGCTCAGTGTCAAACCGATCTCTAGCACATTAGAGATTTGAAATATTAAAGAAATCAAAGCTGAAGAGAGCATTTGTGTGACTTCTAGACTTCGTGTCTTTTTAAAAAAAACAAAAAAAAACCCTCTTTCATACTCAACAGATTTACTCACTACACGTAGTGATATCTACTGCTGACTCTAGAGGCAGAGTTTTTACTAAGTACTTTTGGAAACAGACGTCTGTGTGGCTATAGGGAAGAAGGCGCTGTTCTGTTCCTGGTGAATTCAGAACTGCTTACTGAGGCCATGTCTACCTTAGAGAGCTTACAGCGGCACAGCTGTACTTACGCAGATGTGCCGCTGTAAGATCTCTCACGTACTAGCTCTATGCTGATGGAAAAGAGCTCTCCAATCAATATAATTAAACCCTGCCCCCAATGAGCGGCAATACCTATGTCTGCAGGAGAGCGTTTCCCACCAACATAGTGCTGTCCACACCATAGTGCTTCTGTCGGTGTAATTTATGTCACTCAGGGGTGTGGGGTTTTTTTGGGTTTTTTTTTTTTTTTTTTTTTCACACCCCTGAGCAACATAAGTTATACTGACAAAAGTGCTAGGCTAGGTTTACACTAGTTTACAGATGAAATCAGTCGAAACTGCAACTGCATTTAGTGACAATGGCTCAAGTGTTAGGGATGATGTGCCCTGCATAACCTCTAATACTACTGATGTGTAAGAAGGTATGAATTTGCTTTATTACAAGAGCCTGTGTTGAATTTTCATGGATAATATTAGAAATACTTGTAAACAGAGCAGATGGAGATTTGTCACTAACTGTGATAAGTTAGTCTAATCACTTTATCCAGTTTCGTCAGTTACCTAATACTTTGATATTCCTTGAATGAATTAGTTAGTAAGTTGATTTTCTATGAGTGAAGATTTTTTTTAAATACTGCTTTGATTTACAGTAATTGTGCTTCAAATTAGCAAATAACGCTTTTTTTTAGATGCTAGAATAGAAGAATTTGTCTACGAGAAGCTGGACCGCAAAGCACCAAGTCGTATGAATAACCCAGAACTACTAGGCCAGTATATGATTGATGCAGGGAATGAGTTTGGCCCAGGAACAGCATATGGTAAGTTTGAGCCCAGGAGATGACTCAAATTTCAAAAAAAATAACTGCACAAATTTGTGTATTCAGTGTACATCTTTGAGAATATTAAAGCTCTGAAGCCTTAATCTAAAATGAAGATGAGGGTAGCATTAGTTATGGCTGCTGTTGGAACCCTAACTCTACCCCCCTAGTGGATGCATAACTTTACTACCTGAACAGATAGCTCACATTTTGTTTCCCTATGAATTTCGAGTCACAAGGGAAAAATGCAGTTCCTTTCTTTTGAATACAGTGATTTATTTGAAAAAGATATGAAATACATATGTACTGTGTGCAGAGTAGAAATGCTGTGGGAAACAACTACGTTCTTGTTTAAAATCTCAGTGCAGTTTCATAGTCCTGACTTTTTTTTTAACTACTTTCTACAAGGGATTATTAGAGTAGATTTGTTCATGGATATGTTTCTCTTACTCCCCCAAAAACGTACTCCTCTATAATGTCATCTCTGGTATTTTCCAGGAAAAGTTTTGAGACTGGGTCTTAATAACATGAAGTCCAGGTCTCATCTTCTCTTAAACCTACCCATCAGTTTAATATAGGTAACAGTTAAAATTAACCAACTGTTTAATATATAGGTATATTGTTGCCAAAATACACATACTACAAAGCTTGATAATTTTCATTTCAGAACATAAGCCAGCTGAGCAAGTAAATCAAAAAACCTTGTTTTGTGAGATGAATTTCCACAAGGAATTGAATCGTAGATCTTTGCATCTGAAATTAATAGGATTTTCTGTTAAGTAGAAGATAACCTACTCTTGCTGTTTGAAGCATCCAAGTATAGATTTTCACAGAAAGTGTATGGGTATAACTTCAGTAATGGCAACCTTTACAATCAGAGAAGTGACGAGACACTTTAAACATCAGTGGCTGGTTGTCCAAGTATTAACCAGGCCTGAAGCTTTCTAATCTTAATATAAAACAAACTAAATGAAACTCAGCTTATTCATACCAATGTGTGTAACTTCTTATAAGTATGCAGCCATTGCAACTTGATTCATTCTAGGATGCAAAAATAAATAAGTTACAGCATTAGCTTTCAAATAGTGTCATTGCGTCATACTTAATATGTTGAGCAAGGATGAATTTTGGTAGGAAACTGGTATTGATTAGCACTTGCACTGAAAAGTTCCATACCTCAAGGGCATACAAAACAAACTTTGAATGATAAGGTCCCCAGTCCCTTTTCTCTTTTAATTAATTAAAAATTCTAAGAACAGTAAAATGTGTGATCATTGGAAGCATCTGATCATGGTGTCTCTCTGAAGTTGTTTTCATAACCCTGTTCTTCAGAATCAAATTTACTAACGTTTTGTATTAAAGTACAAAGCCTACCTGTGTCTTCAAAAGTAGACTTTCAGAGTTTACATAAAATGCAAAAAGCATTCTCAACAGCTGACATTTTTCTATTTAGCAAAACCTCAGATAGGTGAATCAAACTGTCAAAAGGGGGGAAACTGCTTCTGGACTAATACTGACAATTAGAACTTTCATTAGTAAATGCGAAATGGAATTGCCATAGGTAGTACTACTACCACAGTGCTGTAACTATTCAATAGATTAAGATCTAACAATGAATGTTAGTTCCTTCAGAACTTCCAGTTAGTGACTTTCATTAAAACAGCCTTGGTTCTAACTTTTTCTTTAAAAGCTATTTGTTTAGCATTTGGTAATTCTTTTCAAAATGTTGGCCTAAATTCTTGTGCTTGTAGAAATTTGCATAACCACCTATAGGAATCACTGTTTAACAACCGTCTCTTCTCCTTTGCAGGAAATGCATTAATTAAATGTGGAGAAACACAAAAGCGAATTGGAACAGCAGATAGAGAACTAATTCAAACATCTGCTATAAACTTCCTCACTCCTCTAAGAAATTTTATAGAAGGAGATTATAAAACAATTACTGTAAGTTGACAAATGTATTTTAAACATTTGTAAATAGTTCTAAATATAAACATTTAAGTAAAGGGCTAGATAAATCATGGAGTTTTTTTTAAACTTACAATAAGGAAGAAGCAGTTGAGACTTTTGTCTTAAGTAATGCATGTCGTGGGTTTTTTTTGGGGGGGGGGGGTTGTCTGACTCAAGAAAATTTTTTCTTGAGTATCTGCCACTTTTAGTAAGTGTCTCTTATCTTAGATAGGAGTTAAAATAATAATAAAAAAAATCTGGATCTAATTCTGTATCTAATTATGCCTGTGGTGTCAGTTTTAGGAGGCTGCTTGTATGCAGTATGTTACAAATATAATCCACAGGAGTGAGTGAGTGGTCTTTATGTAGTACAAGCCCACAGCTTATTTCATGATCCTTTATACCAACGGATTTTCCTAAACTTCCAGAAAGAACGCAAACTATTGCAAAATAAAAGACTAGATTTGGATGCAGCAAAAACCAGACTGAAGAAGGCAAAAGTTGCAGAAGCTAGAGCTGCGGTAAGTAGAATAATCTTTTAATTAAAAAACAAGAAGTTCACCATAACTCTCCACATTTGGGTCTCAAACATAGACAATTCTGGCCCTATGCAAATTGTAATTACTTATGCTAGAAGCCAGACACTTTTTATAATATATAAAAAATATTTTTTTGGTGGTTTGATTGTTTACTAGAAGTGTGGGAGCATAAGTAGACTAGTTTGGAGCCTTCAGAAGGCTCAGCCTTGCCCTATGCTAAATATTCTTGTCTTTTTCTTTGAAATAGCTTGTCACACGTTTTACATAATTTCAGGGAACTTATCACATCTTTATACCTTTTTACATATTAACAGCTACAAGTCCTGTTACCTTGGGTATTAGCTTGCTAGGGCCAGTGTAGCAGATACACATTTTACCAAACATAAAAATCCCAGGAACAACCATTTCCAAAACATTTAAGTGGCCTCATTCATCTTAGTTTTATCTCAAGTTATGTTGTGATTTGCTTACATGCATTATTAGATTTTTGTTAGTTGGGGGAGGGAATTAATCTGCTGATTTTATTCAGAGGAACAAATTACTTGCTGATCATTACTACAGGACTAGTAATAGAAAAATACTTTTCTTGTAAACATTTATCTGTCAGTATTTCATTGGTGGTAGATCATGAGACTTCCTACTTCTTAGGGTACATCCACATTGCAAATTATGGTGTAATACCTGTATTAGCTTTAATTTAGCTAGCATGGATAACAATAGGAGTGAAGATGTGGTGCGCAGACCTTGGTGTGGGCTAGCAACCAGAATACATACCCACTCCCACTGGGAGGTGCACTTGAACTGGGGCAGCTAGCCTGCACTGAAGCTCATGACATCACGTCTTCTGTGCTAAAGCTAGCACAGGTATGCCTAACTGCATTTTATAAAGTACACCTCAATTTGTGATGTAATTAAAGGTACATCTACATTACCATCTTGCTTGCCTATACTTCAATTCCAAATCCACTTTAGTGGCTGATAACTCAAACTAAGAACATTTTAATGCTTTTCTTCCTCTTGAACACTGGGTTTCAAGCTTCCAGAGTATGCACAAAGGGGCCTCTAAAGTCTTATTGTGCAGTTGGTAGTGAATGTTCAGAGTAGAAGCCAGAAGATCAAGAGGGGGTGAAGAAGTGTAAAGGGATTGGTTCAGGATACCATGGATCATTCTTTATTTCTGAGGGATGTTTATCTGGCTTGATAGCTGTAGTGAATGTCTGAGTCAGTAGCGCACACTTTCATTGAGGGTTTTAGTGCTCGTCTTTGTGGTAATCTCAGGTCTTACTTTAAATGTTTTCTCTGTTCTGTAAAAGAAAATGAAACAAATGCAGATGTAGTAACATGTAACTTTAATCTCTTCATAAGTCATGCACCATTATGTTTAATAGCTAAATGAAGTAGCCCAGAGCAGTATTTAAGATGGCTGAATAAAACTACTTGAATTAAACCAGCAACTGTTTGGATTTCTAGGTATGCTTCACCACTTGCTTAGTTCAATCTTGCAGTGTTTTAACTATTCTGTGTTTTGTAACATGTTGTTCACCTATAGTAATAACAGTGTAACCTGGTTTTGTCTCTATCTATGCACTAAAGCAACTAAACACCTCTCAGCCTGAAGAAAATAACATTATGGTAAATGTCTCTTACATGCTCAACTTGCTGCATGTAAAATGGCTAAAGGTTTGTTGGCCTTCTGTGTTCATACATTCTTTTACAAAGTGTTTCCTCTTGCTATCCATCTCTAGTGGCCTTAATTGTCATATCAAATATTTGGAATGGAGAACAGAATCAATATTCCAATTTCTTAAGAGTCCTTACTTTATATTTAAAAAAAAAAAAAGGCGGGGAGGGGGGAGTGCTAGACAAATGACTCATGGCTCTGTATTGTTAAATTGTCCTTGTCAGACTGTATCCAATAATCTAAAGTGTACGATACTATAGTCTTGTTTCCACAACTTTACTGATGTCAGAAAGCTTAATGTACCAATTTGAAACTTTTTTACTATTGAAAAATTAAGTGCAATTGTGGGAAAACAACTGAAATGCATTATTTGACTTTCCCCATAGTTTTTTGTACAGGGCCGTTTCAGGGTAACTGCACCTCACACTACTTTATGGTGCCCTTGAGGGCACCCCAAACCAGTCAAAAGCATTACAGAGAACATGTCATAAAATAGTGTCATAAACACAAGTTAAATTTACCAGGGATTACCCATCATCCAGTGTGTCTGTACATGCTTTGGTTCAGAGTTCTATCCACAGTCAGTGCAGGTTGACCTTTCATACTGTTTTCTGGGGGGAGAGGGATGTTTGCTCACCTCTTGAACCCAGTCCAAGCCAGTATATATAATTGTCTGTGTCGTATTTCTATGGATTTGCATTAATTACCTCCTAATGATTCCAGATTTCACAGTAAACCCACCCAATGAACCAGGAACACAGATATATACACACATGCACACAGATGTGTATTGATATAACAGTTTGAGCAACCTGTTCGCCCATAGCATCTGATTAGACTCCAGATGTTGTTTGAATTATCATAATAAATAATCTCAACATCATAATCTTTGTAGTTTCCATGCTGTCAGGGTCTCATCTCTGTCACAGTTGGAATAAACTGTAAATCTATATATTTTAGGGACTATTTCTTGTCTTTTGATATCAAACTAATTGTACAAACAATTGAAACTATGAATATTGCAATATGATCACTGGGCTAATTTAGGAATAACAATTGTAAGATACTTGTTGCAAAGATTTGCAGATTCTTTCTCAGCCTGGAAAATATTTATACAGTTTTTAGTCCAGAGTGTTAGCATACTAGTCAAAATTACTTCTGTAGAACATGCACAATATTCTATGATGGTTCCTCATTCTGGTGGCGTTGTCCTCGGTCTGTAGAGCATCTGGTACAATATGGCATTGATTTTCAGTGGGGCCTGTAATACAAATCAACACTGAAGTGTTAAAGGTTCCATTGCTGATGGACAGTGAATCGTTAAACCAAAAATATCTTACCTCTAGTTATAAAACTAATGAAGTCTTGGGTCATAATTGTATGTTTTAACCACAACTTTGACGGTGTTGGGATGGCTTTCCAAAAGACTTCTAATTTCAACATCATAAACTAGAGAAAAGCTGCATTGTGAGGAAGACTCCTGTTGTAGCTGTATTAAGTTTAATATTAACTTATTATTGAGATGTCACAATAGAATTTTAATCAATTGTCCAGTTTACTGAAATTGTCCAATTTATTGCAAATCCTTGTGGAGGCCGCAACCAATAATGGAATTAAGATGGCAAGAGAAATCGCTTGTCTCAATTTCACGGTTTTATATTAACATAGTTTTGTCTAGTAGGCTCTTGTGAAGGGTGAGCATATCTTTCAGTTGATCAATATTTCAACCTTAGCGAACCTTCAAGTATCCATAACTAAATTAAAAATCTTTAATTTATTTATAACTTGCAATAAGTAATTTAGGTTGTTGTCTAGTTTGTATCCATTTTCCAAGTAGTTACATATTTTACATTTTAAGAGCTTCATGTTTTACGGACAAGTTCCCAATTTGGAGAATTTTTGGATTTTCATCACTTCTACTCTGTAGAGTATCCACTTAAGTTTATAATAGCTCTATAACCTCACATAATGTACGTAATATAGTGCTATAGGTATGCAGTTTAAACTGGAATTCTTTATTTTGTTTAAAGAATGCATTACATTTTCTTGACTGAACATAGTTCATAGCAGAGGCCTTCATATGGGTGCAACAAGTCACAGTTGTCCACTCTTTAAAAACTTTACTTCTTTGTGGGGGGATGCGGGGGCAGAATTATTAAAGAACACACAAGTATGGCTTTACTGTGTTAAAACCACTCTCTGCTGTTCTAAATGTCTGCTGTTCTAAATGTCTGTCTTAACTCTTAATGCTGACAAGATTTGGGCAGAGGAAGTGACAAAAGTAAGTAAACAGTTCAGAAACTGCAGCATTATGAAACAATTACTTGTTTGGTACAGTGTAATAAAGAGTGTTCGGTGTTCTTGTAGTTAGTACACTGCTGGCAGTCATTCTGCTGTATTGCATTAACTATTTAGCCTCTTGTAGAGACTTTCAGATACCAGTAGTGAAGTGAGGTACATCGTCAGGGTAGTGCTGAGGAATAAACTTGGAATTTGAAGAAATACTGTTTCTAAGTAACCATTGCCACCATGTGACATTCTTGTGGCAAGATATAATATTAGACTGTAAGCCTGCAAGTAACAAGACAATAGGGCTTCTCTTAAAAAAGTTAATTTCTTAGGATAGTATCTTATTGCAAACACATCACAGTAACAAATTGCATTGTAGATTTTTTTTCTGAAGGATTTTGTGAGACAATTAAAAGACGTTCAACTGTCAGCCTCTTAGTACTCAAATGGGGAACTGATACTGCTGAAGGTAGTAAGCTCATCTGAAGGAGGGTGAAAAAAGGAGAAGCAGTGCTAGCCTTTGCACTCTTGGGTGGGCCTGCAAAACACTAATTGCCTGCAAATGTAATGGAATGCAGGACAAAACCATAGGTTGACAAGATGATACTTTGAGACGTCACTTGACTTACCAGAGGCTTGTGTCTGCCGTCTGTTGGATTTTAGCACACACACAGTGCTATCATAAACACTATCAAACTGGTTCCCCTTTCTTTTCGTATGGCAAAACTAAGAAGCAAAGTCTTAAGAAGTCTGAGAGCTGGGAGTAGAACATCAAAGCTTGTTGCCAAATCATGCTGTTCCATACTATTGAGCTACCATTCTGTGACAGGAGCTACAAGCAGCTCTCTGGGGGAAGCTGGAGACTAGTCATAGTGCAGTTGGCAGCAGCCTGAATGGCATTCCATCACCCAACTAGCAGAGAAGTGGTCTACTCTAGAGAGCTGTCTTGCATCCCAAAAGCCAATTCTGGGGGACTGAGTTATGTGTATCTAAGGAAAAATCCAGTGGCAACTTTTCAACGCTAGCTATTGGCTTATTTGTTTTCAAATCTTAACAGAGAGGCTAGAAACTCTGAATACCTTATTAGGTTTATAAAGTACCTATCTATTGCTGTAAGTGCTGTCGGGTTTAAAAAATGAAAAAGTAATAAAACCAGAGACCACCCAGTCAAATCCTCCAACCTCTAGCTCATGCCTCCTTCCGAAGGCCCAGTAACTGATCTAAATGCATTTAGGTTGATCTGTCTTCCCCTTTATTGAAAGCCTGGGGATGGAGGGGAATCTGATTCATAAACTAATCTCTGAATCAAACCGTAACTTCTGTTTTGAAATAGCTTATCATTAGAAATAGATCTCCAATGTTGCTTTTAAGACTCTAGATGATGGAGAATCACTTAACCACTAGAACAACTAATCTTATGGATATAATTGCCTTGAAATAAATCACAAATTATTATTATTTTTTTTTTTTAAAGTTTGCATTGGTCTCGCTTCAGTTTCTAACCATTGGATCTAGTTATGCCTGCTTCTGCTAGCTTAGTCTGTCAAATCTTTCCCATTTAGGTAGGCATGTGTAGATGGTGATTGTCACCCTTAACTTTCTCTAGAGTGAACTTAAATAGACTGAACTTCTTTGGTCTCTTACTGCAAGGCATGATTTCCAGACCTTGAATTAGTCTTGTAGCTCTTCTGCATCCTTTGCAATTAACCTTCTTCTTTGAAGTGTGGCCTGCACTGGACGCACTATACTCCGAGTCAACTGGTTATCTATATAATAAGCTTTTCAGCCCAGAAGGCTTACAAATCCATGGTCTGAACTGAGGTGGAGAGCAGGTATCACATCAAGGGCTCTTCATGGCAAGACAGCGCCAGTCACCTGCTACTTCCTATTCAAACAGGAGGTTTCACTGACTCTGATTGCAGTTCTACACTGAGGGACAGGGTAGCCTAGATTTACATTTCAAGGCTCTTTCCTTAACCCTTCTCAAAAACAGGGCTGATAAGGTTACAAGTTGCGTGAACTCAGAATGTCAGTTGTGCATGTATACAAGTTTTACCCCAGGGATATAAATGGTATGCCATAATGCTACACTTGAATCAGCAGCAGTGAAAAAGGGGATGAGGCAATGCGTGGGAAGATCAGGAAACTAGAGATCTTGGAGCATGCCATCGCAACCACCAATTCAAGGAACCCTCTGCATATAGCAAGTAAGCTTGACTTAAAAAGCAGTAGCGCTTCCAAAGGCCCTTCTGTCTGGTGAACTAATTCAGTGTGCACCTGTTTAACATACAGTTGTATAACTTCTTATTTTGTCTTTTATGAACTTGGTATGGGAAGGAATCTGCTTTATTTTCTCTGCTATCGTTAAAGTAGATAATTTGCCCTCTGCAGTGTTTCATTAAAGTATCAGCCTTGCTACAGCTTCATATCTGCATGTGTTTAAAAACAATCACCTGAAATTTACTGCAAGTTGAAGTACCAAAAAATAACTTTTGTAAAAACTCAAGACAGTCAACTAGTTTTTCCATCCAGTGGGAAGCTATGTGTAGAGTGCAAAAGCAGGAAATGGAACTCTTCCTTTTTTTTTTTTTTTTGTCTTTCAATCTTCCCGCCTCTCCCCTGCAAAAAAAACAAAACACAAACACCAAAGCAAAACACACACAAACCCTCCTATTTTCCTTCCTGTTCTTACCCAGCTCTTTCCTAATGGCAGGCCATGAGTTCATTGTGCTGGTGAAGTCCTGACTTCTGAAGCAATAAGCGTCAACATGTCAGGCATAAGAATTTATAGTAAATGTCTCTGCCATTTTCTCTGAAAGTAAAACTGCTTGTTTGGGGGGGAGAGGGAGGAGTAAGCTAGCTTGTCCTGAAAGACTTCTGACAGAACAAGTTCTAGTGGACCCATGCTGTCCATTTGGTACACTCTGCACAAAGTTTGGAAAGTTAATAGGAATTCGCTTGTGTGCTAAATATCACTGTATACTTCATTCTCCACAGCTTTTTCATGGTCTTTCAAGCAATTTCAAAAGTGGCTGTAAAAACTTAACCCAGAAACATTTTAGTTCCATAATTCTTTTGTGCATATTCCTTTGAATGAATCACTTTTGTGTTCCCATGGAACTATCCATAGTAGAATAAGCAGAAATATAGACTTAGGTAAAAAGTCCTGTGCAATTTGGGTGGTATTGGTTGCTCAGAACAGCATGGAATTCAGAATGACTTGTTCTTGTGTTAAATGAGGCCCTCTATTGTTACTAGATCATTTCAGACTTGTTCTAAAATTGCTAATAACTGTAGGCTAACTGGCAACATGAGAGCAATCCAGGAATTTGAAAGATTTGTAAAAATAAATATTAGTGTTATATATGAAGTCTTAAAGATGTTCTGCTGTTGGTGGCCTAATTCATTTTCTAGTCTATCAGAGAAGTTAAAACATCAGACTGTGGGACTAAATCTAAATTTCATTTTCTCCTTCAAGATCTTAATTTTGAGGCACCCATAGATCTGGATAGGTAGATCAAACATCGAACATAAAGCTTGGTGACTAATAAAGCATTTTGTTAAAATTTTGCCAAAAAGTCTCATATTTGCAACTATTTGAAAACACTAAGTAGCTGTAATCTATTTAGTATTGTAGAGTGTGAAAGCAAAATTGGGCCCTAATCCTGTAAACACCTAAACGTGTGCTTTACTGCATGCATATGAATGGTCCCATTGAAGTCCATGGAACCACTTAGATGCATAAAGTTAAGCACCTGTCTGTGTTTATAGGGTCAAGGCCTTCCCATAGAAACTGTAATCGGTGTTTTAAGCTGTGCTGTACAAACTTCTAATAAGTTTATACTCTTCAGTCTGAACAGGAAGTACGAATAACTCAGAGTGAATTTGACCGTCAAGCAGAGATTACCAGATTGCTGCTGGAAGGCATCAGCAGTACACATGTGAGTATCTAAATTGAAGAAAACGAATAAAATTGAGACCCTCTAAAATAACTACAGGAAGTTGCTTGGAAAAACTTTTAAAATGCTAATTTTCCTTAACACCTTTAAAATGTGTTACACAATACATACCCATTTGAATCTCAACTTCTAAGCTGTAGTTACTGTCCAGCTAACTTAACTCTGGTCTCCCCAGGGCCCTAGGCGCCCAAAGGGTCTTCTTACTTTCCTCTAAGCTGCTGTGATCCCCACCACCACCAGACCCACCCTGTGTTGAGGCTACACATTACAAAATTACTGTATATTACAGTAACTCTTTAATTGGGCAGAGAATTAAGAATGGTGGGCATCATACAAGTATCCTATCTCTCAGGCCTGAAAATGTTGTTTCCAGAGCACTAACATCCCAATTATCTTGTGAGTCTGGGTCCTGAATTTGTGTCGCCCCCCCGTCCCCTCCCCAGTTCAGGGTTGCCACTGATGCTAAGCTACCAAGCCAGCCTTTTTAATGCAGGTATAGTATTCTTCATATGCACTAAAAATTTGAAACCTTCATTATATTATAGGCACATCATCTTCGCTGTCTGAATGATTTTGTTGAAGCTCAGATGACCTATTATGCACAATGTTACCAATATATGTTGGACCTCCAGAAACAACTTGGAAGGTGGTAAAACTGCAAAAGCTTTTTTATAGTTATAGCTTTGTGTAAGGACTTGTTTAGAGGTAGGAAAACTTGCACTGTTGTAACTACATTAATGTAGTGATAGTGCTGCAAACCTCTAATGCAGATGTGCTGCACTGGTGCAAAACAGGGTTTGTACCAGTGTAATGATGATGATGATGTTGCACCAGTGGAGCAAAAATCCCAAACCTGTAGATAGAGCCAATGCTGTGAAGCATAATGTGAAACGGAGACTTTGCGGAGTCTATAATTAACGTGATCACTTCTGGTAGAGATCTAGAGGATTCCTAGCAATATACTGCTAATTATTCTACTGTGTTGGTGATGTTTCATGCTAGCAAACAGCTGTCAAAAAGTGTTGACATGCAAGACCTTAAGATGATTTGAGAACAGGGGTGTTCTCCAAAGTTAGAGCGATTACCAGTAAAGCAATTTACTATGGGGAGAAATACGTTTCATAATATGAGAAGCTTGGTGGGGAAATTAATAGTAGCAACTGAGTAGGTAGACTACGTGCCTAGATTCTGGATAGCTTAAAAGCTTTTTTTAAAAAGCAAGTGGAAGAAACCATCTGTTGCCTAAAAGACTCTTTAATTTGATGTGCCCTGAATTCTAAAATACTAAAATGCTTTAAAGAATTGTACTGTATGCTGATAGATTCTATACATTCCCTACAGCTCCCTCTTTCAAACCCTTTATCCCAATCAGAATTTTTCTGAAACTATGGTGTATGCCAGACCCCTTTATTAAATGGAGAGCAAGCTTTCTGGAATCAGTGTCCATGTGGAGGTTTATAATTATTCGGGAATAGCTATTTTGGAGTATTTCAAGGTGTAGACAAGCCCTAATTGGATAATTTCTATTAACAACTACTTCTTTACTAGAAGAAAAGATTCTTTTGCAGCCACTTGTAAATTGCAAGCTGCTTTATCTAGAACTCTTAGCACACCTGCTGAAACACATTCTAACATGTACCCAGTGGCTGGAATTTTTTTTTGGGGTGGTGGTGGTGGTAACTGAATTTTACCATTTTACCATTAACTTGCCTTATCAAAACAAACCTAGAAATAACTGGCATTTGAAACTAGTATCTTTTAAAATTTGAAGCAGTGTTATAAATTGCACTAACTCATTTATAAGTTTTGTTATGTTGTTGGATTCTAAATGCATATGTTGTATGGGGGCTTCTAAAACAAGCCCAAAACATACATACAGTAGAATCTTAAAGTTACGAACTGACTAGTCAACCACACATCTCATTTGGAACTGGAAGTAATGCAATCAGGCAGCAGCAGAGACCAAAAAAAACAAATACACTACAGTACTGTTAAATGTAAACTTTAACTTTTTTTTTTTTTTTTTTTTTTAAAGATTTGACAAGGTAAGGAAACTTTCTGTGGTTGTTTCATTTAAATTAAGATGGTTAAAAGCAGAATTTTTCTTCTGCATAGTAAAGTTTTCAAACTGTATTAAGTCAATTTACAGTTGTAAACTTTTGAAAGAACCATAACGTTTTGTTCAGTTACGAACAACCTACATTCCCGAGGTATTCATAACTCTGAGGCTCTACTATATGAGGCGTTCTATTTCTCTATATAGATAAGGAATGGATAAGCTTTGCCTTAATGAGAGGGAGAGTGTAGTAGCTATAGCAGGAAAAACTTAATACTCCGGAGTCTTTTCTTGACTTATCACTACCTTGTCACTTAAGCCCTTTGCCTCATTTCTTCCACTTATAAAGTGCTTGTGCTAGTTATGAACAAGTTAAGAGGTATAATATCTGTAAAACACATTGAGAGCCTCCATGAAAGATGGTACACTAGTATAAATTAAGTAACTTGTATACAACACATACCGCAGAATCAAAAGTTGAAGAGAAGCTACATGAGAATAAGGGCATGGATTTCTCAATATCTTAAATTTTTATGATAAGTCAAATGAAGTGTTTTTGGAAGACTGTTCTGAGTATCAGCAAATGACAAGAGTACAGACTTCAAGAACTAGGTTGATAATCTATAGAAAGCAAATAGGACTTGCTTTAAACATAGTAGTTTTAACCTAAAGAAGATTGTTCCTCTTAACTAATTTCTTTGCCTAGGCATGTAAAAGTGCTTTTATTTTTAGCATGTTTTTACAAAATGCCTATGTTCTTGGAAGTGTCAGTGTGGTCTTGAAACTTGGCCTTAACTCTATCTCCATAATCCTGCCGATGCTCAGTCTATGGCTGGAAAGTCTCACAAACTGCCCTATGAAACTTGCATCTGCTACTCCTGTGGGGATTTTGCAGAAAACAGCAGGGAAGCAAAGGGAAGCCGCCGGGAACGGAATACCATGGGTACAGTTTTTGGGGGCTGAACGCTGCTTCCTGGATCCCAGTGCTAGTTATGCTCCCCTTCTGTGTGCTAGGAGCCGTCCTGTTTTTTGTGCAACAATGAATGCCTACGGTGGGGCTGGGTAAGAGGAGGGTGGGGGAAATGAGGGAAGGGGGTGAGGTGAAGAAGCAGTGGGGAAGGAAGAGAGGATGGAATAGGGCAAGGGGAGAGGAATGTGGGAGTGAGGGGGAAGGAGCTGGAGAAGACAAGGGGATAGAGGAAGCAGGAGCCCGGCATGCAGCATCCCCTCAGCAGCAGCTGGGGCTCCCCTGTTAAGCAGGCCCATTGAACATTCACCCTGACAAGCCCTACCCCCGGACCCCTCTGACAAGCCCCCTACACCTGGACCCCCACCCCACTGAACTCCAACTAGCTGCACCTGGACATCAAGCCCCACTCCCCCAGCACTCACACCCTACCACTGAGCCCCCCACGCTCAGACCCACTCCCATTGAGCCCCTTTTCCCTACACCCAACCCCCCCTGCTGATCCCCAACTGTCTTCACCTGGATCCCCTGCAGAGTCCCCTTGCTCCTTCACCTGGAACCTTCCTCCCCCCCCCCCACCCATGAGCCCCTGTACATCCAGATCTCCCACTGAGCCGCCTGCACCCAGATTGCCCCGCACAGAAACCTCTCACCACACACCTGGATCCCTCCACACGAAGTCCTCCACACTTAGATCCTGTTGGGTTAAGCCTGTCCACCCACACCTGGTGCAGAGGGGCAGGGTCCTGGGGTGTTTCTGAGGCAGGCCCAGCCCTTGCACTGTGTCAGGATCAGGTGCAGCTGTACTGCCAAGTCCCAGTACCAGGGAAGGTGGGGGCTTCAGGGTGATATTCCCACCTCAGTGCAGCCAGTGGCCTGTGCTCCTCATGCTGGAGCCACATTTATTTATTGACAAATAAAATTTGAAGAATTTTAAATTTTTTTGGCACAGAACTACCACAGGAGTAATCTACATGACTTTAAAACTATAGTGGTGGTTAAACCAATTCCTGTCCTTCCTGCTATATATCTTGGACAAGGAAGTCTCCATTGTACTAGTCATGGAGCGTGACAGGACAGTTTCTTGAGTTGCACTTTTCACACTGGATAGGGCCGTACATTTGTAAATAGATGAGGCATAGCTGCTGATTGCTCAGAGTAGGTGGATGAAGAGGATATGTAGATCCCTGGGCTTGTGTACTAGCTGAGTGACCACTGGAGTGCTGTCAGATATAGGCAACAGCCAGACTTTCTGCAGAAGCAGGCTGCCAAGCAAGAAGGGCAGATGTCCTAGCTTATTTTCTATCTTGATTGAGGAGGTGAAATTATGTTCTTGTTTGGGTATGTAGTTACTCTGGGGTTTGCAGCCAGTATATGCAAGTTCCAGCTTGAATTGTGAGATGCTCATGGTAAGACCCCAGCTCTTAATTTTACTTGAAATCCCATGAATGCTATTCTGTTGTGAAATAAAGTAGGCAGGGTAAGGGTGAAGTCTCTTCCCCACATCGGGAGAGTGAAAGGGGTAGCACCAGTGGGGTTTCCAGCCTGTGTAGGAGGACTGATGGGGGTGGGGGGGGGGGGGAACTGGGGATCTGCAGCAAGATGTCTGAGCAAGAGTGGCTGGAACACTTTGTACATAGACTGTATGGGAGGGTGGTTGGGGGAGGGTATGTGAGGGTGTGGGGCAGAGTGAAAGTGGGGTTTGCACAACAATGGCTTCCTGTGTGTGTATGGGGGGGAGGGTGTGGGGGGTGTGTGTGTGTGTTTAATGGGCAATATATTCTCTTGTCAGAGGAATTGCCCGAGTTGTAAGTATTCCTGTTCATGTCCAATAGCTGGGTGTTTTATTTGTGAAACTGATAAAACCTATCATTTATGAATAATGCTTAGTAGCTAGCTGAATCAGCTATAATGGTTCTGCTTGTGAAATCCATGAATCAAAGGTGATTCCCGTTTGGGGTGTTGACAGATGCTACTGGCATGAAGAGAACTACACTTCAGACTTCAAGGAAGTAATAAGCTCTCACAATGTGTAGTGCCAGTTAGACAGTTGGTAGGAAAGGTCACAGGGTCATATAATTGAAACTCTTACTATAGTGATGAAGACTTGCTTGCATGTGTGCTGAAATAATTCAGTCAGTGGTCATCTTGTTTTTCCACAGCTTTCCATCTACCTTCCTCTCTAACAATAATCAGTCTTCCTTGACCCCTGCACCAAGTGTTTCTGCTTCCTCAGTCTTGGCTTCTGCCTCTGCTTCACTGCCTTCAGTAAGCAATTCCGTAAATACTTCAGGCTTCAGTGAACTGAAAGCATCAAGTGGCAGCAGGAAAGCCAGAGTTCTCTATGATTATGATGCTGCAAACAGCAGTGAACTATCCCTTCTTGCAGATGAGGTAAGAGGTGTTTTTTCTAAATAGCATAGTAATTTAAAACCAGTATACTCATGACTAACAAGTTTAAATGTCTTAAATACTATTTTAGGTAACTTATGTATTCAACATAGAAATAGTGACTTAAGTATTCTGGAGTGGAAGCTAGAAACCTCTCCATGTAACCTAATGCAGTAGCTCTCAACCTTTCCAGACTACTGTACCCTTTCTGGAGTCTGATTAGTCTTGCATACCCCAGGTTTCACTTCACTTAAAAACTACTTGCTTACAAAATCCAACACAAAAATACAAAAGTGTCACTGCACACTATTACTGAAAAATTGCTTATGGTCTCATTTTAACATATAATTATAAAATAAATCAATTGGAACATAAATATTGTACTTTCATTTCAGTGTATAGTATATGGAGCAGTATAAACAAGTCATTGTGTGTATGAAATTTTAGTTTGTACTGACTTAGCTGTTGCTTTTTCTGTAGCCTGTTGTAAAACAGGCAAATATCTAGTTGAGTTGATGTATCCCCGGAAGACCTCTGTGTACCCCTAGGGGTATGTGTACCCCTGGTTGAGACCCACTGATCTAATGTATCAGAATTTCACTGTCACTGAAGTGCCCGTTACTTGCATATCCAAATATCATAAAATGGGGATAACTTCTGTGAGGCAGGCACAGTAAGTGTTATCTTATGAGTTAAGCAGTTGGGGTTCAATTCTGCCATCCCTTTTCATGTTATATAGTACCTCCCTCCATTAGTACCCATTGGTGTTACCATTGTAATGACTGAGTCATTAAATTCTGCTTAGGTTACACGCAAGGATGAGTGCACAAGCACAGAGACTTGATTTCAACAGAGAACCTGGAAAGAAATGGCACAATTAGTCTTTTATTTGACAATAAAATCTATTAGAAAGTGCTATTTAGCATTATAGGCTGGGATATTAATGCAGCAGGGCACAGATTATCCAACAACTTCTTGGGAATGCATTGGAGACTTTTTATTACAGAAGGTGGAGAATGGAACTAGGTCAGAGGCTATTATGGGTTCGATTCTGACAAACGGGGAGTAATTAATTGAGAATCTGAAGGTGGAAGACAACTTGGGTGAAAGTGATCATGAAACGATAGTTCATGATTCTAGGGAATGGTAAGAGGGGAAAACAGCAGAATAAAGACAATGGACTTCAAGATGGCAAACTCAGAGAATTGGTAGGTAAAATCCAAAAGGAAACAAGTCTATGTGGGGAGGCAGAGTTTGAGAGTTGGCAGCTTTTTAAAAAGACATTATTAACGGCATGAGAGCAAGCAATATCAATGTATAGGTAAGATAGGAAGTATGGTAAGAGGCCATCCTGGCTTAACCAATTAATCTTCAGTGACCTGGAACTCAAAAAGAGCCATATAAATAGTGGAAACTTACAAAGGATGAATACAAAAAAACCCCCACAAGCATGTAGGGACAAAGTTAGAAAAGCCAAGGAACAAAATGAGATTAAACTATAAAGGGTAACAAAAAAGCATTTTACAAATACATGTGAAGCAAGAGGAAGATCAGGGACAAGATAGGCCCATTACTCAATGAGGAGGGAAAGACAATAACAGACAACGCAGCAATGGCTGAAGTACTAAATGCCTTTTTTTGTGTTTTTGTTTTTTCACCAAAAAAGTTAGTAGTCATTAGACAAACATAAAGACCATCAATGTAAATGGAATAGGATCTCAGGTTAAATAGGAAATGAACAAGGTAAGAATTACTTAGGTCTGGTCTACAGTATGGACCTATATCAGTGAAAAATCCACACCCCAGAGCAATGTAGTTATACTGATGTAACCTCCCATGTAGACAGCGCTATATCGGCAGGCGAGCTTCTCCTCTTGGGGAAGGGGACTAACTATGCTGACGGGAGAGCTCTCTCCCGTTGGCTTAGTGACTTCATTCAAGCACTAGAGCTGTGTTGATGAAGCTGCACCGATGCAGCGTTTTAAGTGTAGACATGCCTTTAGACAAGTTAGAAGTCTTCAGGTCAGCAGGGCCTGATGAAATACATCCTAGGATACTTAAGGAGCTAGCTGAAGAGATCTCTGAGCCATTAGCTATTATCTTTGAGAACTTGTGAAGGATGGGAGAGAGTCTGAGGACTGGATAAGGGCAAATAAAATACCCATGTATTAAAAGGGGAATAAGGACAACCCAGGGAATTACAGACCAGTCAGTTTAACTTCAGTACACAGAAAGATAATGGAGCAAATAAACAATTTGTAAGCACCTATAATAAAATGGATTTGTCAAGAACAAATCATGCAAATCAACCTAATATCCTCCTTTGACAGGGTAATAAGACTTGTGGATAGGGGGAGGTAGCAGATGTCATCTACTTTAGTAAAGCTTTTGATACTGTCTCATAGTAGTCTCATAAGCTAGAGAAATATAGCCTACATGAACCTACTATAACAGGGGTGGGCAAACTTTTTGGCCCGAGGGTCACATCTGGGTGGGGAAATTTTATGTAGGGCCATGAATATAGGGTTGGGGTGTGGAAGGGAGTGCGGCATGCAGGAGGGGGCTCAGGGCAGGGGGTTGGTGTGCAGGCTCCGGCCCAGCACCTCTTACCTAGGGCAGGCTGCCTGCCTGCCCTGGCCCCACGCCGTTCCCGGAAGTGTCCAGCATATCCGGCAGTGGCTCCTAGGGTGGGGTAGGGCAGGTGGCTCCGCTGCATGCTGCCCTCACCTGTGGGCACCACCCCCGAAGCTCCCATTGGCCGGGGTTTCCTGTGCTCCCCTTCCCTAGAGGCCGCAGGGATGTGGTGCCGGTCGCTTCTGGGAGCGGCGCGGGGCCAGGGCAGGCAGGGAGCCTGCCTTAGCCCTGCTGCACCACGGGGCTGGCAATCCCGCGGGCCAGATTGAAAGTCCTGATGGGCCAGATCCAGCCCACGGGCCATAGTTTGCCCTCCCCTGTGCTATAAGTAGGTACACAACTGGCTGGAAAACCATACTCAGAGTAGTTATCAATGGCTCACAGTCAAGCTGGAAGGGCATATCGAGAGGGGTCCTTCAGGGATCTGTTCTGGGTCCAATTCTGTTGAATATCTTCATAAATTATTTGGATAATGCCATAGAGAGCACTTATAAAATTGAAAGCTGAGAGGGGTTGCAAGCGCCTTGGATAACCAGATTAGAATTCAAAATGATCTGGACAAACTGGAGAAATGGTCTGAATTAAATAGGATGAAATTCAGTAAGGACTAATTCAAAGTACTACACTTACAAAGGAATAAGCAGTTGCACAAATACAAAATGGCACATGACTGCCTAGAAAGAAGGAATGCAGAAAAGGTTCTGGGGGTTTTCATGGATCACAAACTAAATATGGGTTAACAAAGTAACACTGTTGCAAAAAGAGCAAACATCATTCTGGGATGTGTTAGCAGAAGTGTTGTTAGCATGCATGATAAATAATTCTACCACTCTGCTTACCACTGATAAGGCCTCAACTGGAGTATTGTCCAGTTTCTGGTGCCACATTTACGGAAGGATATGGACAAACTGAAGAAAGTTCAGACAATAACAAAAATGATTCAAGGTTTAGAAAACATGACCTGTGAGGAAAGATTGAAAGAAAAAAAAAAAATTGGGTTTGTTTAGTCTGGAAAAGAGAAGACAGATGGGACAGAAGTTTTCAAGTGCATATAGATTGTTCTTTATTGTCAGGAATATTTATTCTAGGTCAAATGTTAATGGTGTATTTTTGTTTTTAGGTGATCACAGTGTACAGTGTCCCTGGTATGGATTCAGACTGGCTGATGGGTGAAAGGGGGAATCAGAAGGGCAAAGTGCCTATTACTTACTTAGAACTGCTAAACTAAATGGCTGGCTTGAATAAAGATTGCCAGTTACGGTGACACCATATTTATATACAATTAACTTTATATAAAGCAGGTTTAAGTGTCTTCCGTGATACTGTCTTAAGGGATAAGAATACCAGTCATCAGAAACCGGCTCTTCTGCCAGTATTGTTGCATGGTAAATACTCTGTTCAGATTTAATTTGTGTTTAAAGCTTTTATTTCATGTGCCAAGAATGTTTCCTACAGAATTGTTTCTACTGAAGTTTTCACTAATACCAAGCTTCTACTTTTGAGTAATCTAGACTGAAAGCAGGAGGCACTGTTTTCTACTGAATTTTTCATTAATGGCAAGCTGCTTTCCTCACATAAAATAAATCTATTGTGAATTGATATCAGTCTGACTCCAGTTATTTGCTCAGCATAGTGAATAGCCAAAAACCAGGTGTTAACACTTCAAAAATGAAACTATATTTGTCTCTAGTTCTCCAACATGGCATATTGAATAGGAACTTGTTGACATTTGTGGTTAACAATTAATGATAAAATTAAAATAAATTGAGTTCCTGGTTGAAAAGCCAAGGTTTTATTTTTATTTTTTTTTTTATTTATTTTTATGTATAATACTTTTAAAAAAAAAAATTAACAGTTCCAGAAAACCCTGCTTGGTGTCTTTGTTTTTCCCTCGTGCCAAAGCTTTAATAAAGCAAACACATGAACCAACCCGAACTTTCCAGCTGGCTTACTGCAGTCTACTCAAAGAAACAGCCAAGCACCAGGAAAATTCTAGATATTCATTCCATTGAATATAAATGTCACAGGAAGCATCATAAATGTTTGCAATTTTACTTGCGTTCATCTGTTTGCATTCGCTATAAGTAAGAAAGGATAGTACTGAGGTCTTGGGAGCAGAAAATGACGCAATGATTTAACCATAACTTCCACTGATGACATTGACCACAGAACACAAGTCAGTGTCAATTTATGCTATTTTTAATTGTCCCTTTCATGTAACGAACGCATTTTGCATCAGATGTGGTTTTAAGTTCAAGGTCACATATAGGCAAAGGTCGGCAATTCACTAATTTACTCTTACGCTTAGTGTTTATTAATACTAACTTCAAACTAATCAAAGGACTTAATTGACTTTTCAGTAAGTTGTCAGTTACATCTTATTGAGATGCACCAACATATTGCTGCCACAGAGCAGCCTCGCTCTTGAAAAGGATAATGGGGATCTAATGAAACGTCATTTATTAAATAGTGAAAGTAGATAAAATGTCTGGAGATGATCAAAACTAACTCTTAACAATGTATATGTAAAGGAAACCCAGAACTTGTCGGAACATGCAAGAGATCTTCTGAGGGCCTAACACAACTGTGATGGGCTAGAATAGATAGCCAAACAGTTGAACTCCATATTATTATTTATTTATTTTTAAGAGCAGAGGTAAAAATGGAGCTGCATCTGTTTTGTTTTTCTAGGTAATAAGACTCTTCCTTACTACTACTCTGCCAAACTGTTACCATTGTATCACTAAAGGTGCCTTGGTGCACTCTGAACAGAAGGGGAGGTTGGGAGGAATACACAGACATTAACGCTTGTTCAGAAGCAGAACACAACTTCATTGCAATTAAGCTAAGAATTAATTTGCAGAAACAGCCCCTGGTGCCCCCTTAATTTTCTTGACCACTGATCTCCTTGATTTTTATGCTGAACTCCTTTGGAGTGGGCTTGTGACTGACAGTTGACCCAACAAAGGTGAAAAGTGCCCCAGTCATGTTGAAGGGCTCAACCTTCTTGCATCTCGCCACCCGCTGTGTCTTATACCTTCTGGTGGCATCAGCTTTTCCTGCTCCTGCCCACTCTTACTTCCTAGAATGTTATTACTGTGGCCGAGGGGAGCCACAATGAACAGCTCTTTCAGTGTTACAGTTCGGAACGAGAGTTACCATTTAGACCTTCCTTTGAATAAAGTACTCAATATTGTGTGGAATATGTTTCTTAGACATACCTATAATTTATGTCTACACTGGCTTCTGGACACATGTCCCCTTACGTGTTTGTGCCAGAACCCTGCTTCCATCTGCACCTAAAGCTCAGAAACACAGGCTTCCAGGCACGTACAAGGCAAGAACACTAGCACTCCTGAGGGGTGTGGGTATGATCATGCCTTGGAGTGTGGTGTGGCATGGCCCCCTACCCATGCCACTATGTAGTGTGGATGAGGGTAAGGTATATGCACTGAATTAATTAGTCTTCTAGCCCCTTTCCCACAATGCATTGCACTTTCTTGCCTGACTCTCTAACCAAATCTACAATGGTTCATCACACACACACACACACACACACACACACGGAATATGCAAGAGCAGCTGCCTGGTCAGCTGAGCATGCTCGGGTGCTGCTAAATCTGTGATTGAAGTTCACCATTCTCCACGGCCTCTCCCACAACACCAGGAACTTACACCTGTACCGGGAAGTTCTGGAGAGTTAGTGCAAGTGTGCATTCACTGCACCGTGGCCCAGGGCCAGGAATGGATAAAGCACTTGAGGCTCCAGTAACAGAGGTCAAAAAACTCTGGCAGTTACTGTGGAAGGGGTCCTGCAACACATCCCTTCTTCAAGGAGCTGAACCAGGTGCTCTCCCAAGCTCCAAGTACTGAGCTGGAGGTGATGCATGACCCCCTCCTCAACCCTGCTGGCTTTGTCATCTGGTGGGATGCTAACGGAGGCAAGGTCGTGGAGGCAGCAGGAACTATGGAGAAGGAGAGGAGCACATTATTCCACACCCCTACCTGGAGGAGCCAGTTCAGCAAGCCCCTCCTGAGGAGTCAGAGAAGGACCCTGAGACTCAGTAGGATCCAGAACCCAACACTGGTAAGTTAAAACCTGGCTCTCCTGGGCAACATGCTTCCTCTTTCTCTGGGACTCCATGCATGATTGGAAGCCTCCCCCCTCCCCGTACATGCCTTGAAATCTGTTTTTCTGGGGTTTAGATGCAGACGGTAGGGGAGTTCTGGCATAAACATGTGAGTGACCTGTGTACAGAAGCCAGTGTCGATATATGTCCAATGGGCATGTTCCCCCACCCCACAGCTCCCAGTGGTCGCCAACCAAGACACAACTGCTGTTCTCTGGGTGAAGGGGTTGCATTTCCTGATGTTGCAGGGACTAGTTTGGGAACAGGTGAGCACTTGAAGTGGTTCACTCTCGCTTCTGTCTGCTAGCTTAGACTATAGTCTCTTTCCATTTGAATTATCTCCCAGTTCTGTGAGCATATGTTGGCAAACGTTTGGTGCAGCAGAAACTCCAGCTAGTTCTTAAGATTCAACAGCAGTGTAATTGGGCTTGGTCCACCTTCATGGCTTCCAAAGCCTCTCTATTAAGCAATTATGTAAAGAGTTGAAAAGTTGTACAAACTTCTCTTTTGCATAGATTGCTGGATCCCCACCTCAGGACAGTTAAGCCACCTTCTCTCTTCCCCCGTGCCCCACCCCCCACAAACCCTCCAGTCTGGTACTTCCAAAACTATGTTCTCCAACAGACGGCCAGTCTGAGGAGAAAAAATGGAGAACTCTTAATGTTGTCCCTGAAATAAATGCCCCCCACCAACCCAATCACACACTTTTACACTTTTAAAAACCATTAGTTCATGCTACCTACCATTTTCAGAAGGTGCTCCTTTCTCAGTCTGTAAAAGGCATCTGAATGAAACAATGGCATTCCTCAGATGCTGTAAAGTGCCCATATCTTGGCCTTCCACTGCAAAGTTGTGGGAGGGTTTCATACCTGCTTTCAAAGAAAAGATAAAGTATAGTGCTGCTCTTGAGATTGTAGTTGCAGGATGTTTGGCTGAGGAGACTGCACCTATTCTGTGCAGGGACAGTAGGGCCAGATGGAGAAAGTTACTTGAGGACCTGCTCCCTGGGCTCGACAGGGAGAGCTCAGAGCAGTTTGACTTTGAGAGAATGGGAGCGAAGAGCTATGGAGTAGAAGCAACAGACTGTAGAGTGGGAGGAATGTTTTCTCAAAGGCAGGAGGGATTAATGGTCCAGTTCCTGGAGCAGGACTTGTGGTTCAAGGAATGGAAGCTTGCCCCAAAGGACCCAGGAGTATGTCCTGTTGTAGTCCCTGTTACAAGTGGTGGTGGAACAGATTTGGGTCCTGCTTGCCACAATAGCTGCTGCCAGTATCTGAGAGCTGGCACCTCATCCTGCATCTGCAGCCCACTGTGCTGCTAAGGTGGAGGACTCCCCTCCCCCACCTCCATGATGGAGGGGCAGCCTCCGGACTCCAGGCTCAACACCCTGCACAAGTACCCAAAACCCCTCATGGGGGAGATCTGTGACAGTGCAGCAGAGGGATGAGCCTGAGAGTGTGCCTGAAGGACACATGTCTGTCCCCCCGAATGCCATGCTGGAGATGCCCTTCTTTATGTCCCCTGCCCCCACCTCAAATGTTTTCCACAGCTGTTCCCCACCCCCTCCTTGTCCAGGGGAAAGGGAGGTCAAGGCCAAGGAGACTGGGTCATAGGCAAAGTTCTGTATTAAAATCACAAATGAGTTTGATTCCCCATAGTTTAAATTCCAGGGTATTACTAATTAAGAGGTCTCTTGGGTTTTGGTACTGTTTCTCTCCCTCTATGTGTGAAACTTGCAAGCTGCTAATTGTGTTAGTACATTCTAAGACAGAATCTGTTCTCAAAGCAATTCACAGAGACTCAAAGCAATACTCTAACAACAGAAACAGCACCCAGAGACTCCCCGCCCTTTTGTTGTATTAACAATTGTGATTAAAATAGAGATAGAGGATGTATGTGGACGGATGCTTGGTGTGGATAACAACTGAATGATCAGGGAGGTGCCAGCCTAAGAATCCAGTGTCCATCGGCTGAAGAAGGCGTCAAGTGGAAATAACCAGAGGACCCCCGGAGGGCAGACTGGAATCCACCCAACAGCCTCAAGAATGGGAGAACCAAAGAACAAGATAACTTCTTGGAGCCGTCAGGAATGTGCTATCTGCTGATTGATTCAGCAACAGCATGATGAAGCAATTCCCATAGACTGGCATAGGAAGAAATTCCTATAAAAATAGACTCTTAAAAAGTGAGAACTTTGGGGTCTGATTCTGCAAACCAACTTCCAGGAGCATCAGATGAGCATCTGACAAGGCCCTGCTCCCTCCTCATGTCCAGGCCACCTGGCCAGTGGCTTGGCATGAGCAACTCTAAGGCTGGTAACTATGATGACAACCTTGCAGAACCTGTGTGTGTGTGTGTGTGTGTGTGAATGTGTGAATAAAGATGAGATTGAATGGAATGTTATAGCTATAACTAACTGCTTACTATGATAACAACCTTGCAGAACCTGTGTGTGTGTATATGAATGAATGAGTGAATAAAGATGAGATTGAATGGAATGTTACAGCTGTAACTAACTGCTTACTATGATTCTTTCTGTATTCACAATAAATGTGGTATTTTGCCTTTTTCCCTTTAATAAGATCCTGCTGGTTTTTAATTTATTGGTACAACACTCCTTGTCCAGGGGAAAGGGAGGTCAAGGCCAAGGAGACTGGGTCATAGGCAGTGAAGTTTTAATGTACTTCAGGGAGTCTGATTTGTTTGTTTCTCTTTAAAGTTCAGAGTTATGCTACATGCACTAGTTTCAATAAATGTTTTGTTTCCTTTACTTATGTGCAGCCCCTTCATTTGGGCTATAAGAGGGTACATTTTTGTCCCGTCTCCCGCTTTGGTTTTGGGCCCCACCAGTCTGTGCCTTAAGTTGTGTAATTGCCCGGGACAGAGAAGTGCAAGGTCCTATCTGTCCCTCCCAGAACTTCCAGTCAGTCCACCCTGACCCCCGCCTAGGTATGTGAATATAAATAAGCTGGAGATGTGCTGAAAGTACAATGTGCATGGAAATAAGTTAACTTTGTTAACGGGAGTCTGGGAGAAGAAAGGGTGGATAAACTTCCCTATGCATTTGACAAAACAGAACAGGAAAAACAGTGATGTAACTGTGCCATCATGCACATGTCCTGTCCTGTGCCCACTCTGTCCCAAAGTATTCACCTTCAGTCTCACATGTTACAAAATGCACAGCATGCCACAATAATGGGAATGGCATTGGCCACACTGGAATCCAACCAAGTGTGTCAGGATCACCAATGAGCCTTCAGCCATCCTAAGATGAGTTCCACTCCTATCCTGAAGCTGCTTAGTGTGAAGTTGTATTCTAATTTTTGCCAGGTTGTTGATGTCGGGGTAGGGTTTCGTTAGCCAGGGTAGGAGTGGTTAGACGGGGTCCCACAGAGTGATCCTGGGCACAGAAACATATCATTTCTGGGGAAATAAAGTCCTTTCCTTCCACTTCAAGTACAGTTCCAATCTCCTCAGCACTCTCGTGTCATGAACCCTGCCTGTGTGTCTGTTGTTACTGTCTCTCTTTGTGGTCCACTAGAGCTTGAATGAGGACCCTTTCTGATTGATGTACTCCCTCACTTTTGGTGGACAAAGTACGTGGGGGTGAGTGCCATTGATAGCCTCCATGCAGTTTAAGAACATAAGAACAGCCATACTGGATTAGACCAAAAGTCCATCTAGCCCAGTATTCTATCTTCCGACAGTAGCCAATGCCAGGTGCCCCAGAGGGAATGAACAGAACAGGTTATCATCAAGTGATCCACCCTTGTTGCTCATTCCCAGCTTCTGGCAAACAGAGGTTAGGGACACCAGCCCTGCCCATCCTGGCTAATAGCCATTGATGGACCTATCCTCCATGAATTTATCTAGTTCTTTTTTGAACCCTGTTATAGTCTTGGCCTTCACAACATCCTCTGGCAAGGAGTTCCACAGGTTGACTCTGCGTTGTGTGAAGAAATATTTCCTTTTGTTTGTTTTAAATCTGCTGCTTATTAACTTCATTTGGTGGCCCCTAGTTCTTGTGTTATGAGAAGTAGTAAATAACACTTCCTTATTTACTTTCTCCACACCAGTCAGGACTTTATAGACCTCTATCACATCCCCCTTAGTCGTCTCTTTTCCAAGCTGAAAAGTTCCAGTTTTATTAATCTCTCCTCGTATGGAAGCCATTCCATATCCCTAATAATTTTTTTGTCCTTTTTCTGAACCTTTTCCAGATCAAATATATCTTTTTTTTGAGATGGGGTGACCACATCTGCATGCAGTATTCAAGATGTGGGTGTACCATGGATTTATATAGAGGCAATATGATATTTGCTATCTTATTATCTATCCCTTTCTTAATAATTCCTGGCATTCTGTTCGCTTTTTTGATTGCCACTGCACATTGAGTGGATGTTTTCAGAGAAACACCATTGTCTGGAAACCAGCAATAATTTCCATAACTTTGGCAGCTACCCATGGGTAGATGAGTGTTGATAGTTTCGCAAATCTGCGTTACCATGAGCCTGACAGTGGACTTCCCTATCTTAAAGTGGTTTGTGACTGACTGGTAGCTGTCTGGCATTGCCAGCTTCCAGAGGGCAATAACCACCTGCTGCTGCTGCACCAGTATGCATCTCTGGAACCATGTGTTCTGCTGCTCTAGGGTTGGGGCTGGCTCCTCACAGAGGTCCAGGAATGTCTGCTGCTTCGTTCTGAAGTTCCGGAGTCACTGGTGGTCATTCCAGGTTTCGAAGACTATGTGGCCCCACCACACTCTGCTGGTTTTTGTGGTCCAGAAGCAGCAGTCCATCATGGATATACAAAAAAAGAAAAGGAGGACTTGTGGCACCTTAGAGACTAACACATTTATTTGAGCATAAGCTTTCGTGAGCTACAGCTCACTTACAGTCACAACACTGGCCCTCTCCTTGCATCTCTGTGTCATAGGGCGTTGGTGGACAAGTCACCGTCCCAGTCACCTGTCTCTGCCTTGTGAGAGAGATTTGACCCAGGATTCTCAATTGTTGCAGACTGCAATATACACACACTTGTCCAGCAAGAAGGGCAGGAGCAGAACCACATCATTGATTACTTGATTCATGTCTTCCAAGTTGGACAGGAGAGAGGGGTGAGTGGGAGCTGCCATTGCCAGATTTGTGAAGGCTCCTGCAATACCCAGCAAGGCAGATCCTAGGACGTCTCCTGTGACTCACTGAACCTGGGGATACCACCCCTGAAATGCTAACGCTAACCTTGTGTACCAAAGAAGACAGCGTGGATGTGGATATACCCAGGTACAAAGTGTATAGCCGTGGCTAGCACAGCCTGTTTGGACACTTGTCGGGGGGAGCATACAGATGTGTGGACGTGTATCCGGACGCCAGTGTAGACATAGCCTATATGCTGCATAAACACCAATTCTGAAAAGATTGCTACCTTCTTGTTCTCTAGAAGTCTTGCTGAATCCTATAGCTTCATTTCACAGTAGTCCATTATCTTTGACCTTCTCACCATTTGATCATCCTGAGAAAAATGTGTTCAGTCAGAGGTAGCCTCAGTATGAACATTCCCATGGGGTGCAGGGGTGGGGTGTCCGAAAGTAAAGCCCCACTAGTTGAGGTTAGTGGAGGGAGAGCCGGAGATCTATCAGGTTTCTAAATTTAGTTGTGCGTTTCCATCTTCCTTCACGTTCTTGGTTTGACACATTTGATGTAATAAAGGCATAATAAATGAATTGTCAAACTAAGGTGTGATTAGCAATGACCCAAATGAATAATTCAATACTGAAATGAACCATGAGGACCATATATATTTCTATAATAACGTATAAGCAGTATTTAATGCCAGACTGATTATGTGAGGAAGCTGAAATAATTTTGTAGTTATTTCTTTATTTTCACATGAATTATAGAACACACACACACTTGTACTATTGCGGTATTTTATGAAGCATTATTCATCTCTCAGCCAATTATATTAGTTTTTTATGCTATGCATTCTAATTAGGATGTAGGTACAATAGACCTGTGCCACAGGAAAACACTGTCTAAACACTTCAGCTGTACATTAGTCCTAAGTAAATGCACCCCACCAGGCTTTCTGAGCAGAAGTTCTATGTGGGATGTGCTTCTGAGATGCTTCAGTAAATTGAGGCCATACTCTGGACCATAACCAGGCAAAAATCAAACTCACTGAAAATTTTCAAACATTTGGGACCAGTATTGTAACGTGGAAACACATCGTCTATTTTTAAATAACTGGCATCTTCTTTTGGAAGCCTGTTGCTAAACAGTGGCTTACCCTACGTCTGGTAAGCACGTTAGAGAGACAACTTTTGTTTAAGGACTAGCTTATCTTGGACCATGTACCTATGGGTACAAAACCTTGTTTTCCACTGCAACTTCCATTTTGTTTCCCTGACACTTCTATGTGGCTCTCATTGTTCACTTTTCCTCCTTCCAAGGTAAGCCTTGTTCACACTGTTCTTTACATTAGAAATCTGTTGGTCCTCCATTAATGTTCTACTTCATAGGACAGTGGTTTTCAACCTTTTTTCATTTGCAGACCCTTAAAAAATTTCAAATGGTGTGGACCCTTTTGGAAATTCAACCTGTGGTCTGCAGGCCCCTACCATACCTACCAAGTCAGACTGAAAACTGTCTAAACAGAATTCAACTATAAATGTTGCACATACTCCGCATGGCATTTAATGCAGCACAAGAAAGAGCGCTAAACTGTGGGCTTCTATGGTAAAGACAACACTTCTGGCTTTTGACCTGTAGGTGGGGGTATTCACATACTTTTGAATGCCTTTTCTGGAATCTGAAACTATTTTCATAGTCACCTTTCTCAGACCCCTTAGATGTAGTCTGTGGACCCCAGGTTGAAAACCTCAGTCATAGAACAAAGGATACTACTTCACCGGTAGGATCCAGTAGCAGTATTACCACTGCCTTGTATAGCTCTGTCTCGAAACACTAACAACTTCTGGTGTTTTGGATACTAGTTAAGTTCTAGTAACCAAACTTGAGAACACTACTGGGGGTGGGGAGGGAGAAACTCTGCCTGAGGCTGTATTTCTGACTCGGTAGAGCAATTTAGTTTTACTACTTTTGTTAATTCTCTGATTGGTTTATTTAATTTTGGTGGTAATGCAGAATGCATTCTGAGTTTACTCTATACAAGGGGCATAGGTACTTAGGCCAGCACACAAAGTACTGATCCCTATGTGGATGTGCATCCTTCCACCACTGAATAATACATACGTATTGGCCTGTTTAATAGTTGTATTTGGATTAATGCTATCAGGGGGCTTGTACCATATCAATCAACATAGTCATAGTACTGTGTACTCTGCAGCAAGCCAAACCGAAATTCTGGAGCAGGGTTATCAGATTCTGTAGCAGACTGGAAAATATGAAGCTTCATTTATATTTAAGAAAACAGAGGTTAAACTAAACACCAACTTGAATGTCCTGAAGTAATTATTTTTAATGCTTCATTTGTTGCATTTAGGTTTCAAACCCCCACCCCCATTTGATTCTGACCTGAGCTATTGTTTCAGGCTCTCTGCAGAATCAGGCACATGACATTGCATTCATTTGCATTCAATTAGTGTCTTTAGATTTTTACAGCCATTCAGCTGAACACCTCCTCCACCCCCTCCCTTGTTTTTCTTTTTAATTTAAGTGTTTTGATACTGGAGCACAAATCTTTGGCAAATGCTTCACAGCCACAGAATCATGGAATATATAGAGCCCTGACTACAGTCACGCCAGGGGAGAGGAAAAAAAATGTAGAGTTGGAATCATGTGTCCGGGTTGTCATCCTGGCTCATATGATGTACCACATCTTTCAGAGTAAGAGGATCAGAATGGGCATTTCCTTTCTTACGGTTCAAAGGCTGTAGGCACATGCTGTGTCTGTCACAATATTCGGCTACTGCCTACGCTGCAATAAACTAGGATTTTTGAAGAGGGTTGTATGATTTATTTCAGAGGGGAAAAATTCACTTCTTCCCCCAAGCTCTTGTTCTTCCATGATGTTTTTGGCCTGAAGCTATCTTTCAAACTGTTAAAATAACTAATTTTAAAACCTGATCCTAAAATTTTAATATAAGTGATATCCTGCCTTGGAGAAAAGGTACAATCCTATTGAAGTGATCAGGCCCAACCCTGGCTTCTCCTGGAAACACATAACTAGCTAAAATAATAGTTCATGCATCGATATATTTGCCAAACCTACTCTTCTTTTGGAGTGGGTCACTGAAGCAGACTTCTCCATGGTGAGAGGGAGGTGGTTTCCATAATGATGCTTCTGGCAAACATGGCCATTGTTTAAGTGTTAGGGCATTCAGTAGTTTTCTATACTGTTCTCTTCTAGCTGTCCCACTTGGAAGACTATTTAACTGTTTCTCTGCTGAATGCAAGACCAACAGAACAATTATGATCACACTTGTATGACCAAGAAATAAAAAATATTGGTTAATTTGCTCATCATTCTGCTCTTACAGGAAAAATAGCTACCTCTGCCTCAGCAATGCACTGAACTGGCCTGTAGGGAACCTAGTAGGGTTGCAACTTTTGGTGGCTTTATTTGCAGCCCCAAGTCACAATTTGTATTTAGTCCCATTTTTGTTCTTACTCATAAGGCCTTCTGAAATAGTTAATACAAACGAATGCTACCGAATTGTATGATGATGGATTAATTAAAAGAGAATATCATTTAAATCGGTCACATATTAAAAATCTATATATAGGGTTGAGTGCATCCATGTACTGGTTTAGGGATATAAAATTTCAGGGAGAGTCTGAAAGCCACATGATGTCTCCATGCTGGGTTTTGCAGTGGGAGTTTTGAGTTAGTTGACCTATGTAAAATTACAAAGCTCCCTCAGAAGCTTGTGTGCATTATAGCATAAGAAAGCTCTGAAGTTGAAGGCAAGGACTTTGTTTCCAAGGGGCCTTATTCTGGATAGGCAGTATATGAACAATTGGTGCATATTGCTATCCACTGGTCTCTCGGGAGATGGGAGGATTCCAGAGTTCAGGCTGCAGCCCAAACGTGAACATCTACAGTGCAATTAAACAGCCCCTTAGCCCAAGCCCCACAAGACCAAGTCAGCTGGCACAGGCCAGCCCTGAGTGTCTAATTGCAGTGTAGACATATCCTTAATTAAGAGGCAGCAGATTTAAAATAAACAAAAGAAAATAAACAACGCACAGTCAACCTGTGGAACTCTTTGCCAGAAGATGTTGTGAAGACCAAGACTATAATAGGGTTCAAAAAACTAGATAGGTTCATGGAGGATAGGTCCATCAATGACTATTAGCCAGGATGGGCAGGGATGCAAAACCATCCTCTGAAGTGTCTCTAGCCTTTGTTTGCCAGAAGCTGCGAATGGGCAACAGGGGATGGGTCATTTGATGATACCTGTTCTGTTCATTCCCTCTGGGGCACCTGGCATTGGCCACTGGTTACTGGGCTAGATGAACCATTGTTCTGACCCAGTATGGCCGTTCTTATGTCCTTGAGGACTGCTACTGTAATGCAGGTACAGCAACCAGAAACACCTACTACCTGGTGGGGCAGGTATAGAAGAAGCCTGCTCTACTAGACCCCCTTAAAATAACCTTATGACCCCCCCTGCAACTCCCTTTTCTTCAGGACCCCCAATTTGAGAAACACTGGTCTCCCCCATGAAATCTGTATAGTATAGGGTAAAAGCACACAAAAGAACAGATTTCTTGGTGGGAGACCAGATTTCATGGTCTGTGATGCATTTTTCATGGCCGTGAATTTGATAGGGCCCTACTTATGATTAACTGCTCGTCTGCTCTCCAGGCTCACATGTGGGTTCCAACTCAATTCTGTCTTGTCACCTGTCCTGTTTAGTGGTGCATTGAGCTGTGGCAGACAGATTCTGAGCTGCAGAGTCATTAGGTTGCTGATACTTAGCTCTTCCCCAGCTTTTCACAGAATTAAGATTCTGTAGCAGTGTCTGTTTCTCATTGCCTAGCTGAGATAAGGTGTGTGGTGAGACTCATTCCAGATCAGGCCGAAGTGATGCCTGTAAAGGAAAACATTTGGAGACATGGGGAAAGACTGTGTTAGCTCCTTTTTGGGGTAGGGGTTCTCTTCCATTTGCAAAGAGAGGTCCTTGCATCAGGGTCATATTGGATCCATTGCTGCTCTTGGTTTCTCAGTTACAGGGGACATTTTCAAAAAGCCCCTAAAGGATTTAGGATCACAAGTCCCACTGAGAGTCAGTTGGTACTTGTGCTCCTAAATCTATTAAGGCACATTTTTGAAAGAAGCTAAGTGCCTTTTTCATCTAGAGTTTGTCATTTGGCTTTGAGCTTTCCACTCTAATATGGACCTCACCACAGTTCTGCATGTCTTTATTTTCAGGTTGGCTTATTCCAAGGTACATTATTGGAACTGTTCTGGAAGCTGCAGAGTTCAGCTCCCCTTCTTCCAAATGTGCGGAGACACCGAGTACTCCACATAACGCTAGTGCTCTGTGGTCTGCAGTGGTTAGCAGTTCAGGGTGTAATTCCATCCTCTGGTTATAGAAAGGCCTAGATTGTGTGGAACCCAGTTACACAAGAAGCTGACTCATGCCAGGCAGTTCAGATTGTCTGGATGGCTTTTGCTGTCAGCTCTGGAAAGAGAAGCCTTCAGGACTGGCAACAGGGTATGTTCCTGGGAGGGTCCTTTATAGTATTGGTTTAAAAAGTACTTCCCATAGCAAACTGGCTGATACATAGTGATGTAGAAAAGAGAGCCAGGCAGTCTGCACAAAACAAGAAACCCAGCATGTGCAGTACCACAGTTTGGCTCCAGTGTGGTCCCATGAACACATTCTCCAGATCTTCAGTTAAACAAACCCCTGAGTGTGGTGGAGGGAAAATCTCTCTCTCTCAGATATTTCAGATGGGACATCGCATGACCGAATGTTAGTGCCTGGTACCGTGAAAGAGAATTGGGACACCTGCGGTGCTATGAGACGATGTTGGTTGTTTTTGTTTTGACAATTTATACACCTTATTTTCATTTTTCTACGTTCTGTTTCCTGTAGGGAAATGAGCCTGGTGGACTGTACAGATAAATAAGAATAAATTTGGTGTGAGTTGTAATTTAAACACTATTTCTCTCTGTCATGCTGGACGCAAGAGCTATTAATAATTGCATGTAAGCTGTTAACTCAGCCCCAGTGTAGTTGTGCTCAGCCCCAGTGAAGCTGAGGCTCTGCTCACAGGGAAATGATTGCAGGATTAGGGCCTGAGTTAACCATGCAGTCTCCAGAGAATGGCATTTGCTGACATGAACAATGAAAGTTAAGGCTGTGCTTAATTCTGTTCCCTTCTAGGAGATGATAGCCTTCAATTACATGCCTTTATATTATTCAAATACGTATTAATGAAGCACCATTGAGAACATTGTAATCACTGGAAGAATTTTAATTTAATTCCAAACCCCTAGAGGTGCTGGAGGACCTTAAGTATTGCTCTGTTTGTATTTGGAAAAGTCCTAGATAAGTGTAGTGTACTGTTTTCATATAATTGATATGTACTGACTCTCCTCAGTATCATGGGGCATTGTGTACTACTGTACTGTAAGACAACACATATTTGGAGTCGGGAAGGAATTTCCCTGTAGATCTGATTGGCAGAGACACTGGGAGTTTTTTGCTTCCTGCTGCAGCATGGGGCACACTTCAAAGTTTAAAGTAGTGTGAGTGGTGGATTCTCTGTAACCTGAGGTCTTTAACTCATTAGGGATCTGTTGCAAGAGTGGGTGTGGTTCTGTGGTCTGCAATGTGCAGGAGGTCAGACTAGATGATTATGATGGTCCCTTCTGACATGAAAGTCTGAATCTTAAGGCTTTGAATAAAAATTGGAGAATACATTGTATTTGAGAAATAGGATGTGTTCATGTCATTCGACAGTATCAGAATGCACACATTCATACAGGCAAGAGTTATGGTTGTATGTACACACCTGACTTTAAAATTTCCTGATGTGTTAAAATAATGTTCAAGGGACATAATTAAACAGCTTTCTATTATGGCATTTCCTACACTCCAAAAGAGAGAGAGAGAGAGAGAAGAAATATGGCCCTAGGTGACTGACTGGCTCACTGAAAGCTAACTTAACTCCATACACACACACACAGCATGCTGTTCTCAGAATGTACACACAAGTCCTGATCCTTCAATGCACTCTGCACAGAGCCTTTTTGACTTCACTGGGGCTTGGATCACATGGAGCCTATCGCAGGATTAGGGCCTTAATGAATTTAACAAAACAAACAAACAAAAAAAAACCCCCTGCACATGCTCAGAATGTGATTTTCAAATGCTCTTGGCTTAAAATTTGATTTATGAACCTAATTCCTCTAGAGTAAGGCCATTTGCTGTTCCTCAGTGAGGACTTTTTTGATTCCAAACTTTAGTTTTTAAAAGATGCAAGTTTCAGAAAATTTAAAAATGACGAAAACCAGGAATTGATTGGAAACCATGAACTTTAAAGGGCCCTACTACTGTCAAAGGTAGCAACCAAAATTACAGTACCTGAAAGCACCAGACATCGGCCACTGTTGGAAGACAGGATACTGGGCTAGATGGACCTTTGGTCTGACCCACTATGGCCGTTCTTATTAAAGAAAATATTTCCCCCCAATATATTGCTTCTGGTATTAGTCTGATGTCTATAGTCAACTTCCCTGGTGTGTTGATGGGGGCTTACATCATTCATGCCTAGCTAGAGTGATTAAACTCATAATGTGCACACTCCCACTTACATGAGCCCTGCAAGAAGGTGTATGTCATTAACAGCAGCTAAGCTGAAACTGAAGAGGTGCAGCGTTCAGCCACAAAGAGGCAGGGAGAATGGGTATGCTTGGTTGTGCTTGGTGATTTGCTCTTTGGCCCATGCAAAAGACCCTGCAGCAGGGGGAGCAGAATACAGGTCCATTCAGGAAAATAGGTTTTATCTGCAATTTGAAAAAAGATCAGGATAACTATAGGTTTGAGACTAGAAACCTCCTGTAAAAATACTTGGTGCTGATCCTCTGACTCTGTTAGTGTTTTACAAACAAGCCTCAAACCCCGCCCCCTGTGAGGTGCTGCTATAACAATTTTACAGACTGACAAACAGGTTTTTGTCAACACTGCATTGGCCCAAACAATCCGATTCACAGTTCTCTGGAATCAGTAGACACAGATGTCTCACGTGAGCCATTCCTGAACTTACTCTTACACCAATAGTAATTAACATATTGTTAGGGCAACAAAGGGAACACAATTGGAGCAGGAACTGGCAATTTGGCAGGAAGGGTTGCTCTGCTACCACGGATGTCTCTCTTGCTGTTGCTGTCGGGGTGAGGGAGATCCCAAATGTGGCCAAGTTACAAGCCCTTGAAAAATCTGTTTGCATGTAAGGACTTTGACAGCTAAATTCTGATTCAATCTGCATTGAGCATGCTCCAGCCTAGGGCTGCATGTGCTGAGCAGGACTTTCCCTGCAATACCTGCTCCTAGCTGCGGCGGTGGGCACTCAAGAACTGAGAGCAGGGAAACACTTTCCTGTGTTTTCTGTGCTCACCCTGGTGGCTCTCCGGCGAGGAGGAGGAGGAAGGTGCTAGTCTTGAATGCAGAGGGGACAAGAACTGAACCGGGGTGGTAGAGGAAGTAGATTGAGACAAGGAGTCTCAGATGCGGGGAAGGATGGGAAATTAAGAGGTGGGGGGGCAGGGATTGGGACAAGGACTCCAAGAGGTGGCGACTGGGATCAGAAGTTTTGTGGGAAGGGGGGAGTGGCAGAGGTGTGAGGAAAAGAATGGGCCCAGAAGCCAGGTATGGGAGAAGAGACAGCACCAGGACAGGCTGAAAGGGATGGAGTAGAATGGTTCAGGCTTGAGGGTTATGGGTAGAAGAGTCTGTGACCACTAGGCTCATTCATTTCAGAAGCCGGAATGGAACCCAGGATGCCTGAGTCGTGCCGTTCCTCTTCTGTCAGCAAACAGCTGTGAAGCCCACTGGCAAAGTGTTTGTCCAATCCCCTCTAGTGCTGGTCCACATAGCAATAGTAGGTTATCATCTTCTATCACTGGGGTTCTCAAACTGGGGGTTGTGACCCCTGAGGGGGTTGCGAGGTTGTTATGCGGGGGGAGGGGGGAAGGTTGCAAGCTGTCAGCCTCTACCCCCAAACCCTGCTTTGCCTCCAGCATTTATAATAGTGTTAAATATATTAAAAAAAAAATTATAAGGGGAGATCGCACTCAGAGGCTTGCTATGTGAAAAGGGTCACCAAAACAAAAGTTTGAGAGTATCTGCTCTCAGTTACTCCATTAGCTCAAAGGGCAGAGGTTTGTGGTGGAGCTAAAGGTTCCATTCCTGCTGATAAACCATTTAGGTGTCAGAATGATTCCAAATGATGGGATTTGTTTTTATCAGTTTGCTTTTTTAAAAATACCGAGACCCAGATTCTTAGAGGCATTTAGGCTCCTAACCTCTATTCATTTCAATGGAAGTTAAGCACCTAAATACCTTCGAGGAACTGGGCCCTTGTAGTTTGTGTGTAATCTATTTTAAAAGAACATTAGTGTGGCACAAGTTAGGAAATGCCAGAATTAACTTTACTCCAGCCTCCTTGTGCATATGCTTTGTAATAGTCTTTAATTATATGATCACATACTAATTTTTCCACAGACTCCTCTGGCTCATTCAGTGCACAGGATGGACCTGCTCTGGGGATGAATCAAGGGTGTATAGTAAGGCAGGCTGATTGTAGGACCCCTGCCTCATTTGTTGCAGAAGATGGATGGTGTGTTGTGTTTGAGGCAGGGTACTGCAGGAATTAAAAGGATGGTCTCACAGTAAAGGGTCTGATGCCCTTGAGCTTGCAGTTCTAACTCTGCCCCTGACGCAGAGGTTGTGTGTGATGCTAAGTCAATCACTTAAATCAAATTCTTCACAGGTGGTCACTAACTGTGTGTTCTTCATGTTCTGGGTGCCCAACTTGATACCTGGGGGTCTGCTTTGCAGAAATGCTAAGCACTTACTTAGAGCTTACTTAAAGTTACTTAGTATAACTTTAAAAATCAAGAAGTCACTGTCCAGTCTTGAGCTGTCTTTTGATCAAAAAGTTTGTACATATTCAACTTTTGTAACCGATAACTTGAGCACTCACTTACACAAGCCATAAACAAACTGTTCTTATTAAATGTGATCAGCATGTTAAGAGATTTGGGGCCACTGTAGCTGAGGATCTGAACTGGTATGATCAGAAAAAGTTCATCTGGCCCACCATAACTACCTATCTTTGGTTAATTTTACTTCCTGCCTTTCCAGTACGCCCCTCCATTCCCTCCTCATGAAACTAAGTCTAGGGCTTTCTTGAATGTACTCATTTCTTTTGCTTCAGTTGTCTTTCCCTTGTTAGCTTATTCCACCTTTTTGGCTCTTGGCATGCATTAGACCAATAATGCTCTTAAAAAGAAAAAAAATCTGGGAGTGAATAAGGAACTCGAGCAGAACAAATTTGCTAATTCCTTGAGGTTTGCCATAAGTGGAAGAAAGCCCAACCAACTTCTGTCGTGAATGTAACAGACAGAACCGCAAGGCACAAGATTATGCATCATTCATCCCAATACACAAGTCATAGATTTCCTTCCAGAAGATAGGGCCTACTGAGGCAAGCTTTCCATGGAAGGCAGAAATTTGGCTGAGTCAGAAATGCAGTGTGAAGTTCTGACTACCCTGCAGCTGGGAATGTGCTTCTCTGCCTGGGTCAAAAGACATGCCGGAGCTCTTCTCAAGTTAGCACACTAAAAATAGCAGTGTTGTTGTAGGGGCCTGGGCAGTGGCCCACACCAGCCACCCGAGTACAAGACCACGCACTCCCCTGGGTCCAAGCTTGGATGGCTCGCCTGTGCCACCACAGTGCCCACACTGCTATTTCAAGTGGGGCTCGGGTCTGTCTGTTGCTGACTGTGCAGACTGGGAGGCATGCTGCCAGCTCAGTGTGGCCACATGCGGCTAAGGCATTAGATGCAGTAACCAGAGCTGGGGGGAGACTTAAAGCTTGATCCAGCTCTCAGTAAGATAAAGGGGGAAACTCCCATTGATTCAGTGTGAGTTGGACTGGGGCTCTTAGTTAATTGACAAACTGATGACAGTGGGCCTTATCCTGTAAACCTTTACCCATGCAAGTAATGGTCCTTTCTCACACAGGTTGCCCTGTTGACCTGTTTAGGACTACTCATGAAAGTAAGCATTGCAAGATGTGGGGCCGCTGTTTATACATTGTGGGAGACGCTTGGGGACCTATCTATTCTGCTAAGCAACTGAAAGTGGAATTTCTGAAAGCCTGAACATATTGAGAACTTATTAAAGCTGACAAAACATAAAGAACCAGAAATAAATCTTGAAAGAATTCAGCTGCAGTGAGTCCATGTTATGGCCATGCAGGCTGTTTAAAATTTACGCTGTGAAACTGTTATCCAGTATAGAGACTGTTGGGACAGTTGGCCTCTTAATATATATTAGAATTGATCAAACAGCAGAATTGTTTCATATTTTGAACAACCCAGCTCTTGGGGATGTTCCAAGCTGGGGCTGTGGGTTAGCTCATCGTGTAGGAACTATATGAGAACAATAGACTGGGGCCTGAGTTCTAAACGGCCACGTGCATCGACACTTTGAGGTTGTTTGTATGCGGAGTCTAGGCATCTGATCTATTTCTAGTATTTGTCTGAAAAAGGAAGAATCCATGATCATAAGGCCGAGGCACAGTAAAGAACTCACGGCTTACTTGCCAGGAAGAAATAAATGTTTATGAGGCAAATTAAACTTTGTGGTCACTCATTCAAAAGATGCCAGGTTACCTCCTTGAATCAAAGTGCTAGTAAAAATCATGTCAGTTACATCATTTCCTTTCACCTGAAAAGAGAGCAAGGACTTTAAGGGTTATTAAAGATGAGCTGCCAGGGATTTTTAAAAACTGAGCTGTTTCAGCTTTGTCTTCCTTATCATGATAAGCATACAATTTATCCCAATAGCCTTTTAATAACAGTAGGGATGATTAGTGAGATGACTTGTAAAGCTGCAGTGTAACTGACCACATCATCCAATGATCTTTTCTGGCTCTACTATCTATGATCCTGTGACTCCTATTATGTATAGAGAATACATTCCTGAGAGTAAACCAGCTGACTATGTTGAATCAAATATGGGAACAGCATCTTTAGTTTAGCCGTTAACATTTTTGCCAGTATCATGAGGTTGCTGGAGCTGCAGTTCTCTGAAATTCTATTTTTGGAGGACCCCCTGAAATCTGCTGTTTTCCTTGCCATTAAATAAACATAGCATCTAATCATGAGTCAGTCCAAAGGAAAATTGAATATTTCCAGAATTTTCATTTAAGTCACCGGCACCCAAACCTTTGAATTTTTAGGGCAATGTGGGACTTTAAATGAAAGGACCAATACCCTGACTGATAAAGCATTTGGATAGTGGTGTTCATCACTGTTGCACAATCTTGCATCCTGAGAGTGGTCCCAAAAGTGAAGGAGAACTTCAGAATTGTGCTCCTTAGTGTCCAATTGCTGATTAGCAATGAGGAATTTTATTACCTTTGCTGCGGAGTGGTGCTCAAAGTTGCTAGGCTCCCAGTGCAGCAAAGTATTAAAAAATATGATGAACTTTGAGCATGCAGGTATTCTCATCCCCATTCAAGGTACAACATTAAGGTACAACATTTAGGCACATGTGTAACTTTAAGCACATGCATAAGTGCTTTTCTGAAAAGGGGTTCGAAATAGAATAGCAGTAGAAAATTTGAAATTGTTCAGTGCAACTAGATGACCCTTTAATCCACATTTCAGTGTGCCTAGAATGTCTCCATTTGCCACGGAACTAAACCAATATTAAATATTGAACAGAAAGGAGTTCATTTGTGACTGAAGCATTTTAATTAAAAAGAAAAGCTGGTGCAGATCATTTGGCTCATGGCTTCTTTTACCTCCATCAGCTGGAGACTTTTGGAGGAGCAAGAGATCATTCAGCTTGGAAGAAGCTTTAATGGGGGAAGAGAAGAAGGAGCACCTAAACCAAAGGCCCAGCAACCCCAAATAAAACCAGGCTTAATCATGTAGACTTTCTTCAAAAGAGCCACCTACTAGAAATAAAAGAGGTGATATCTTGTCCCCATTGAAGCAAAAGGGAGTTTTACCATTAATTTCAGTGGGATCAGCATTTCACCCAAGTTTTGTCCAGAGAAGGACTGCAGGATTAGATCATTTGATCTCATAGATTCATAGATACTAAGGTCAGAAGGGACCATTATGATCATCTAGTCTGACCTCCTGCACAATGCAGGCCATAGAATCTCACTCACCCACCCACTCCTGTGAAAAACCTCTCACCTATGTCTGAGCTATTGAAGTCCTCAAATCGTGGTTTAAAGACTTCAAGAAGCAGAGAATCCTCCAGCAAGTGACCCGTGCCCCATGCTACATAGGAAGGTGAAAAACCTCCAGGGCCTCTTCCAATCTGCCCTGGAGGAAAATTCCTTCCCGACCCCAAATATGGCGATCAGCTAAACCCTGAGCATAGAGTATCTATGAATTTGGAGCCAGGGTGTCTGTTGTATACAGTGAGACTGTAAGTGGATCTTCCTGGCTCAGCTTCGCTGGGAACACACATCCTTTTCACATACAAATCCCCTTTAGTTTGTGCTTCATCTTTTTTTTACTCTTGGAAGTAGCAGAGAGCCAGAATTCCTTACTAAACCAGATTTACAGCCTAGTCTATATCCACTTCCTACTTTAAGTTAAATTAACAATGGGGATGTTCTAATACAATGGTTGTAGCCGAATTTATTACTCTGGGCACATGGAATTGTACACCACAAGCCTGTTAGTTTCACTTAGCCGTGAATATTTGTGCCAGCTGAAACTGCAAATACATTGGTCCTCGTTGACCCTCTACAACGTGTCCTGTTCTGTATTACCAACCAAACTGCTGTTCAATGATGTGGAGCAATAGGTAAGGCATCTGGCAGGAGGAAAACCTCCAAATAAATAAGACAGTTTGATGCATAATATAATTCAGCTGTGGACAGAGTGAAAATACAGAATTACTTTATGAATATTAAATCTTTTCCAAATAGTTTCCTGACACCAGTGATTGATGGAAAAACACATTAACATGGGGAACATGCATCAAGTTATTAATCTGAATGTTAAAGAGGGTTTTTTTTTCTGACAGCTCAGAATTGTTTTATACATTTTTAAAAAATGTGAAATAGGAATCTGACATGAACGATTAAGGGAAGCTATTTAGAATTGCAAAATGAATTAAAGCTTTAAAATGTCTTTACACAGTTATGGGCAGAAGCAAAACTACTGAAATTGGAATAATGAGCTAGGAAATTGCTGTTTCAAAAGGAGAATCAGCTGAAAACTACCTTTCCAGAAACAAACTCCTTCCAGTGCAGGTCCTATGAGTGCAATTTATTTTAATTCTTGAGACTCAACAGCAATGTGGAAATGGAGCAGGAGTCTGGAAACATGCAAAATGTTTTCTGTACATTTAGAAGTTAAAAGTATTTTGGTTAGAAATCTTGAAAATATCCGAACGGAGATTTGATGGACTAGTCTGTGTACATACATGCAGGAAAGGAAGAACGCTTCCCCCATTGTGTGTTTAATCTAATTTTTCATCAAATTTCTACCTTTTACACGCTATGCAATTGGGATTGGGGTGCCACTTCACTGAAAATGTGAAAACCCAGATTCAGCAAAGTACTATAAGCATGTAATTCCCTTGAAGTAAAGATTACTTAGGTACATGTTTAAAGTGCACTGCCAAATCTTTGCCTCAGCATTTTCAGTTGAGTGGCATCAATTCCATTTCTAAGAGTATAACGTGTAAAAGGTGGTAATTTGAGGAAAAAGTAGGATCTGGCCCTAATTTGTTAGCCCGCTAATATCATTAAATGCTTTCATTTTATGATGAATAATAGGACCTTTTTTTTTTTTAACCCAAAGAATGTTGTCCTCCCAGACCATTATTATGGAGAGGTACTAGCGTCTTCATGGTTAAGGTTGTCTTCTATGTCCATTATAATGGTTTCTTTTAGTCCCTATGTAATTTTAGCTTGGAAAATTCATTTGTGTAGAAAAATGTCAGATTTACTGTGTGGGGAAAGAAAAGTTTTCTACGAAATTTGAAGAAAATTAATCAAAATGTGTTTTGAATTACAGCTTAATAAAAATGTCACCCTAATTTGAAATGTTGATTTTTGTCTAATGTTTCTTTCTTATTTTAGCGCAAAAATGCCACACAGCTATCCCTTCAAACATTCCATAACCTTCCATATAATTGAAAACTCATGCACTGGCTATGTTTGAAGAAAAGAGACTATACTTAAGCAAAGTTACTCACAATGTGTGTGGAGGCTTTAGGCCCAGCGCTGCTCCTATGGAAGTCAATGGAAGAAGTTTTTTGCCATTGACTTCAGTGGAACCAGGATGTGTGTTGTGAGCAAGTTTGCTTTTCATTGGTTGCTGCTTAGAAAAAACAATGTGATGTTCTACAGTTAATAGAGCTGCTTCTCTAGTTCAGGGGTTAAAGGCTTGTGGTTTTGAACCTCTAGAGGCAGGGTTCTAGTTCCCATTCTGCAAATATGTGTATTTTATTATGGAGAGGTAACAGACTCTCCAAAGTTATGGTTGCAACCAAAGTCCCCATTTGAACACTGCTTTTTGCAATTTTTGCAGTGTCCCATAATTCTGTAAAAAGAAAAGGAGTACTTGTGGCACCTTAGAGACTAACCAATTTATTTGAGCATAAGCTTTTGTGAGCTACAGCTCACTTCATCGGATGCATACTGTGGAAAGTACACAAGATCTTTTTATACACACAAAGCATGAAAAAATGGGTGTTTACCACTACAAAAGGTTTTCTCTCCCCCCACCCCACTCTCCTGCTGGTAATAGCTTATCTAAAGTGATCACTCTCCTTAAATGTATATGATAATCAAGGTGGGCCATTTCCAGCACAAATCCAGGGTTTGACAAGAATGTCTGAGGGGGAGGGGGGTAGGAAAAAACAAGGGGAAATAGGTTACCTTGCATAATGACTTAGCCACTCCCAGTCTCTATTCAAACCCACATATCTATTCAGGGGACACCATCACAGGGCCTACTAACATCAGCCACACTATCAGAGGCTCGTTCACCTGCACATCCACCAATGTGATATATGCCATCATGTGCCAGCAATGCCCCTCTGCCATGTACATTGGGCAAACTGGACAGTCTCTATGTAAAAGAATAAATGGACACAAATCAGATGTCAAGAATTATAACATTCATAAACCAGTCGGAGAACACTTCAATCTTCTGGTCACGCGATTACAGACATGAAAGTTGCGATATTACAACAAAAAAACTTCAAAACCAGACTCCAGCGAGAGACTGTTGAATTGGAATTCATTTGCAAATTGGATACAATTAACTTAGGCTTGAATAGAGACTGGGAATGGCTAAGTCATTATGCAAGGTAACCTATTTCCCCTTGTTTTTTCCTACCCCCCAGACGTTCTTGTTAAACCCTGGATTTGTGCTGGAAATGGCCCACCTTGATTATCATACACGTTGTAAGGAGAGTGATCACTTTAGATAAGCTATTACCAGCAGGAGAGTGGGGTGGGGGGAGAGAAAACCTTTTGTAGTGGTAAACACCCATTTTTTCATGCTTTGTGTGTATAAAAAGATCTTGTGTACTTTCCACAGTATGCATTCGATGAAGTGAGCTGTAGCTCACAAAAAGCTTATGCTCAAATAAATTGGTTAGTCGCTAAGGTGCCACAAGTACTCCTTTTCTTTTTGCAAATACAGACTAACATGGCTGTTACTCTGAAACCATAATTCTGTGTGTTTCTGACCAATGCAATCACATTATACAATTACTTTCTTGAAACATAGTAGCTGTGTGCAGGAGACACATCTAAAGGAATGAACTAGACATATGTTTAAGAAAATTAATTTATTGTAAAATCTAGACCAACAGAGAATAAAAACATGGCAGTGGAAAAAGTCTTCTTCAGACACAGTCTTCTCCAAAGTGAGAAGAAATGCCTCTAGGGGCTTTCCTTACCAAAATGGGCCCTGGGCTAGGAGAATTATTTCCTAGCTAGCCTTTGAAAATTACAACTCTCTCTTCCTCAATTGCGCCCTCTGGAAAATGAACCTGTTTACATTCTCCTAGGCCATGTTCTAGAGTTGGTAATTAAGGAAGAGAGAGCTGTAGGAATTAAGGAAGAAAGAGCAATTTTCAAAGGCTATATAGGAAATTGGTGACAAAGCTGGTACCAAAAGCCACTCTCTGGAATGGCAAGCTCATATCTTATCCATTAGATGCCAGTGGTTCTCATACAGATTTTTCAGATCTCTGTTTTCATGACACTATAAAATTAGGCAATTAATATGTACTTTTGTCATATTCTTCTAATGTTACATATCTAAATGCAAAGCATTGTTGCTAACCCAATTTTTCAGATGATATAACTAAGATTAAAAAAACCCAGCAACTTGGTCCAATTCAGCAACTCATTTAAACACATGTCCAAATCCATCCCTATTCAGCAAAGCTCTCACAGTGGTATTTAGGCACTTGCCTAAATTAATGTAAGCATGTGCTGAATCAGGGCTGTAGCTGGAAGGCACTATGGCCTAGTGGTTTGGGTATTGATCATGGAACCCAGCAACGTGAAAATTTGCCTTTACAGTGAAGGAAGGCTGGGCACTATATGCATGTATGGCTAATTTAGCTGTGCAGTGAGAATGAGTATATCAGGCCACATTGAGGCTGGACTCTACAAGAGCTGTCATTAGCTCTACCCTTGATAATTATTCCCTTAATTTCATAATCTGATGACCAATGCATTCCCCAATTTTTATTTTCAGGTATTTACACAACAGAAAAAAGTAAAGATTTACAAAAACAAAAATAATAGACACCACCATACCCTACCTGTAACATGCCAATAATGTAAAACTTTGTTTCAAAAGCCAGTTAAAGTTGCTATATTGGCCTTGCTGACACATCATTTATAAAGCCCAAGCATTTAAAATGAGGAAATTACTAGGTAAAGACTTCATAAACCTTCTACTGGTCACAATAGTCCTGATTCCAGTCTCTTCTGAGGCCCCTTTATTAGAGCTCAGCTGCTGTAAAGGGACTAGAAAGCCCTCTTAATGGTCTCTGGTTGTTTGGATGCTAACACAAAGAGCACACCAAATAAGGAATTAAGGTGGGAGAGGAAACAGATGCATAGGAAGGTTTACTATGAGGTTACTGGGAATTTCATCGGGTGGGTACAGACTCCTACTGCATGCTTATATTTCCCACAAAGACACTATAGGTACTTTCCAGTCTGTTAATTGCATCCAGAGTTAAAATAATAATAGCTATTAGCATGCAGTCAGAAATCTCCAAGCACTTCATAAAGGTGGGTAAGTATCATTATCCCTATTTACCAATGGGGACAGTGAGGCATAGAGTGATGAGGTTCCTTGTCCAAGGTAATTGACGGTAGAGTTGAATAGAGCTACAGCCTCCTGACGCCTAATGCAGTACCCTATCTACTAGATCTCATTACCTCCCCTAAAAAATGCAGTTTTGGAAATGGGAGTCAAAGGGGAAACTTTGAAGGCCTTTTGCCTCAATATCAAAGGGAAAGGGGGCCTGAGATTGGAATGTGATGTTTTTGGTGCCCTAAGTATGGAAACTCCAATGGATGGAAGGTTGATACTTCCTGTTCTTTACGCCTCTCCTACACCCTCCTTGTTGCTTTCTCTGGTTGTAATTCTTGGAGAGCCCATTAGTACCCCACCTGCACTGGCTAACCAAGTGTGGGTTTAAAAGGCACTTAAGCATGGTTTAAACTTGGTTGTGACCTAACAAGGTTCTAACATGGCCTGATCAGCCAGCCCAGATGCCAAATGAATCGATGATACATAAACAAAACCCAAACTGTATAAAACCAGCCACATTTTAGCCTAACATAAGTAGGGACATAGGCTAGAAAACAGCTTTTGTTTTGTCCCAACCAAGTCTCAGCTATGCTTGAGCATGGTTTTTAAGCCCTGTGCAGACAGACCCTTAATTGGCTAGGGCTATGGGGAAGTGGTGACACAGGAACCAAACCTGGTGTGAATGTAACTTGAATGTTTTTTCTAATTATTACAGAAATAAATACCATCTTGCACCTATAGCCCTTTACATCTACAGGCTGATTGTTCTTGGTTCCTTGTGAAGTCATGTAGATAATAATTCTAGCAGATCAGATCAAGATCTTATGGCTCCCTCAACAACCAAGGGGCTATTCCCAATGGTGTGTGGCTCAGCTGACATCACTTGAATTTGATGTTAAGAGAGACAGGAAACCAATGGGAGAGTTCAATCCCTCTAGAGATTTGTTGCTTTCCTATTCTGCCTTTCTCTGCAATGGTTTCTTCTGCCTCCAGTTTTGCTGCAGTTTAGTGGGAAACTGCTTCGGAGAAGGCTTAGTCCTTTTCCATCTTCTAGCCTCCTCTTCAAGCCCAGAAGCCAGCCTGGAGACAAGGTCAGATTTTGTAGGGTAGAAAAGGGAGAAGCTATGAAAAATCTGTGAGGAGACTGAGGGGAAATTCTCACAGTAGGGAGCTGGGAAGAAAGAATAGGAATGCATTGCCCTGCTATGTTTAGCAATTACCAATCTCACCCAGGGCTCTAATTCCTATTCTGGTCTGGGTCTGATGTTTGTCACAGGGTTGCTAATGCCCTGAAAGGCTTGGGGCAGTTATATGGGGTAGTATCCTGGGTGGAGACGCATTCAGCTTTCCATTAACTGATTGTTCTGTATCCTGGGGAAAAAAAGAAAAAAAAAGTGTGGGGGTGGAATCTAACTTATTTTCCAAATTAAGACAAGGTTGTCTTGTCTCTCTCACTAACAGAAGTTGGTTCAATAAAAGAGCTTTATCTCATCCCTCTTAGCTCTCTAAAGTTGATCGCTGCATTTCTAGGTGTAAAATATCTGCCTGTAGAGCTATGTCTGGCTTGAAACAGCTGTGGTGGCTGAGAAGTATTTAAGCTTTCTGGTGCAGCCTGAGTGTCCCTGGAAATTAGCACAATGGACTAAGACAGGCTGAATGGACACTAATACTAATAGGGCAGGTCTCAGAGAGAAGCTGGAGTTTGCTTAGTGGTGTCTTGGCATTTAGGCCTTGAGGGGATGGTAGTTTTTCCTAGTTTGAAAGGAGAAAATATTCCAGAAATTCCCAGACAAAATTCCTCTCTGGCTAGAGCCTTTCTTGAGACTAGTAGACAAAATTCAGAGTGGTTGATTGTTGCACTCCATTGAACTGGTCTTGAACTCCTCACTAGGGACACAGTCTTCCTTATAACACACATAGGCACTGAGCAAGGCCAAGGGATGGGAGAATAAGCTACATGTGACAGATGTGTAGTCACATTGCTTAATGCATTATTGGAAGGTGTTCTGATACTACAGTGATGTGTGGTATAAAAACCTGTATAGAAGAGACTCTGAATCCACATAGTCCATAGTCCTAAAACCGAAGTCAACATCACCTAAGTGGAGTGATGCAGACTCTTGGAATTAGGGGCGTGCATGAGATTTAATATTTGTATTAACTGTTTGAATGGTGGTAATACCATAAAGATGAGCTCTTGTGTTATTTCAGTCGCACAAGCAGTTTGAGGCACAACAACAGCCCTTGGTGACTGACCATGAATAGTAAAAGGGAGCTATTTGGGTTCCTGTAGATCCCCAGCACAGAGCCCTGCTTGGAATTGTGTGTGCCAGTTAAATCCTGGAGCAGAGCAGCTGGAAGAGCTGAAATACCATGGGAGTGCTTGGATACCACCTCATGATGGGTGTGGTATCAAACACTGACTTGGTTAATGGGGAGTTACACCAAAATGGCAGCTTTTTAGAGAGTCTATCAAATGGCTCTATATTGTACATTCTTTATTTTTACTTATATAAGACTTTTTTTAGTATTGAGATGATAGCCATAACCAGACTCTAATGGTTTCAAGGTTTTGGTCAGAACAGGTTCTCACTGACTTTGACACGTTCGGGGGCAGGGGCAAGCGAGGAGTCTCTTGATGTTTGTTGTTACTTTTAAAATATATTCATTACATCTTAAAAAGAAAAGGAGTACTTGTAGCACCTTAGAGACTAACAAATTCATTTGAGCATAAGCTTTCGTGAGCTACAGCTCACTTCATCGGATGCATTCAGTGGAAAAAACAGTGGGTAAGTTCTGTAATTATGTCCGATAATGATGGTCTCTAATACATTCATGTAGTAATGTTCACTTCAGCACTAGTATGGACATGCTGTTGCTATATGGACACAATGTGAAGCCACAATGTTTGTATTCCTGTTTTATGCACCTTTGCACTATAAGAAGATCCATTTCTTTAAAATCTGGGTAACTCTGTGCCAACAGAGAGAACAACTTAATAAACAGGGTAGATGTGGGAAAAGCTGAGCAAACAACCACTGACAGTCACAAAGAACCAGCAGATTAATCTTTCCTTGAAGGAGACTTCTTTCTTCAGATGGTACAGAAGGAGAAATGTTTGTCCTGAGATTGTCCAGCTCAGTTAGGCAAATACTTCTGTGTTTTCATAAACATTACTGACTAAAAATACCTGCTACATGTTCTGTCGGAGTGGATCAACTAGGAAAGCTCTGATACTTTTGCAAAGGACGGCTACAGTCAACTTAGAAATACATACATCAGGTAAAATCTAAGAAACTTACGGTTCACGTTCCAAAGGGACTTGCTTTCATCTCATTAACATTGTGGCATTGTTCCTAAACTAGAGTGGGGTATAGACAGTTCTTAAAGAAGGCAAGGAGTCTGCACACTTGAGTTTGCAATGGGTTAATTGGAATGTTAAGCTAAATTTTATGTTGTCTGCTTTTAATAAGCTTTGTTAGGAATATGTGATGGTTAGGAAATATGCCAGGGGAGTTAGGGTAAAAAGGGAACATGTATGGAAATGTGGTGAAAGCAATATTTAAAGTCCTGGACACTTCTAATTACTCACATAACCTGTATTTTTTCTGTGCTAGGGCAAATAATGGTAAATATCTTCTTTAGGTTTAATCCTGTGGTGTTGAGTGTTGCCCACCCTGATCCAGCAAAGCCTTTAAGCATGTATGTTAATTTCATATGCCTAATTGATTGGGTCTTGATTGGGGCCAGATTGCTCAGCACCTTAAGTTCCAGGACTGAGTAGTTCCTTAACAATTTGAAAAGAGTAATGCTTGTCAACCCAACCTGACTCTCCCGATTAGAGATTCCCCCCACCACACTTTGGAGGTAAAAGCAGGAAGAACCTCTTGGATAACTTCAGGGTCTCTCTGGGGAGCCTGTTCCTTGGTGACTTTGCTCTTTCTCCTCTTCACTAGCCTCCCCCACAGCCCATTGCAGCTGCTGTGGTTGTCATTAAAAAGTCAACGCTTGACAGCGGTAGCCATGTAATGGTATTGGAGAGAGGCAGATATTTCCTTATGTTTCAAATAGGAAATTTCTGAGGTATTGTAGAGACCGCTGTGTATTAACATTGGGAAATGTTGACTTTCTTTAATGGTGACTTCTGTATGGAGGGTCTTTGTTAGCTGTTTACCATCACATCAAAGTACATTTATCTGCTTATCTCTTGCAGTACATCTGAGTGTAAAAGCATTGGGTGGTATCTGTAAGACATCAGGATGGAGAATCAACGGCTCCCAAGTTAAGCGACTGCTGTCCAGTCTTGGGTTCAAACACACTCCCCGCTGACTCTATATCCCTTATCTCTAGGGGAGAACAGGGACTGGTAGGGACGGTAACTGCACTTGTGATTTTTATTGCATGTTGTAGCAAGAGTGACAAATAGAAGCTCTGAGAGGAACAGTTTTTCTGAGTTCAGATACTCTTTCATGGGTTGTGCTAAATGCCAGTGCTCATGAGGCACACACAATAGATTTGATTTAAAGCAAGTATAATTTAAGAAGCTGACATCCTCCCTTTTCCCTGACTGAAAAGGCAGAAGCAAATATATCCGGTATAAACATACTGCAAAGAGTCTGCTGAAATGCCAACCTTTCCATTGTGCTGCCAGAGGGATTGATCTAGGTGACTTGATGGGTGGTTTTCATCTCTAATAGCCATGAGTTTTAACAATAGAAACAATGGCTTGTATCCCTTTGTTTTTTTTATAGGGAGTCTTCCCCTTCATGGCAGAGGTGGCTCAGCTAAGGATTCTAGGTATTTATCTGCACAAGATATAGCATGTAATAGAAAGCATGGAATGTGAGAGTTCACGGTCACTTCCCTTTGAAGTTGGTCACATGCATACATACATGTCTGTACAATATATAATCTGCATGCCAGATTTCCTAGTGAGCTAGACATTCACCGGATTGAGTGTGTTAACAAAAGATAAGCGCTGCTTCTACAAAATCCCTCTCAGAACTAACATAGCAGTAGCATAGGTTTGGCGGCACCTGCATTCATCTTGGAAATTAGAGTACATACCTAAATATGATCACTGCTTTATTATAGCAACACTGCCATAACTGAGGAACCATTGGTGTTTCTGCTCTGACGTACAATGTGACCTTGGATAAACCTGTCTCTCTACATGCACTGGTCCCCATCTCTTCCCCCCCCCCCTGCATCTTGCCTATTAGATTGTAAACTCTTCAGGGCAGTGTGTTTGTACAGTTGTCTAGCACAACAGGATCTCAAACTCAACTGGAGCTTCTTGACACTACTATAATAAATCAGCTAAATCTATCCCTGATGGTACTCAATTGAAGCTAAGAGTCACCTGGGGATGAAATTGGTTCAACATGTTATAATCTAGTGAACCTAGTTCTTAATTCTAGAGTCTGGGAGAAACTTTAAAAGTTTTAGATCCTTTTGTCATATTTGAAGTGTTAAGATATACTTGGTTTAAAAAAAATCCTTTTGCAAGCATTAGGTCTTGGGTGAAGCCTTTCACTGTTCTGTTTTTAATAACCAAATTAAGCAGCTGAATTTGTTCTTGGTGCAATTTCATTGAAGACAGTAGAGTTATACTATAGTGGTGTTGGTGTTTTGTATAGTAACCTTTACATTCTAACAGCTAACCTGATGATGGAATAAGGGCATGAACAGGAAGTTCCAACAATGACATTGTTTCTATGCTATGTATACATGTGATATTATAAATTCATAGCCAAGGTGTCCATTTTTTCCTTTCCTGTGCTAGACTATCATAGTTTTTTTTTATTTAGGGCAATGATTAAGTAACATTGTCTCTAGAACTGTGTAACTGAAGATCTAATGACCAAATTCTGACCAGATTTAGGATGCAGCTCATCAACTTTAGTGGGTTTGTGCACAGGTTGTAAGTCAAGGTAGAAAACTGCATTAAATGTCCCCTTGGGGAAGTTTAAAAGAATAAAAATCTGACCTAAGCTTTTTAAAGGAAAGCAAATGGGTGAGCATCACCTTTACATCATCAGAGAAATGCCCAAGACAGTTAACAACAATCTTCTTTTTGTAACATAATGTGACCGGCAGATGGCACCAAACATTTGGCCTGAAGAAGTGTGTGTAGGAGTCTTGTGCTATAGTATAATAGGCAATTAGAGAAGCACCACATTGTTCTATAGACATATTTTCTGGGACTGTAAGATTCTGATGAATTGTACTAGTGCCGTGGAACTCTGATTTATTCAGTGTACACCAGCACATTTGACAAATAATTTTGTGTACAGCATCAAGGACTAAGCATAGCTTTTCAGCATAAGGGATGCAGTCTCACCTTCATGGATGGAGATTTAGTAGGCTCACGAGAAAATCCCTATCTATCAAGATGAGAAATGCACTTACAAATATTTATCTTGAAGAACCAGTGAAAGAAGGTGCAGGAGAAGAAAAGAGAGGCTGGAGTGGAGTTATGTAGAGCTCTGAAGGTTAGGACAAGGAGACTGAGCATAATGTAACAGACCATAGGAATCCAGTAGAGAAGGACGACATACCTAAGGCAGTAAGCAAGAAAGTCCTTTCAGTAGGGTTAGCCAATTATTTTTTGTCAAGGTCCAGATTTCTTGGTCAAGATATAGTCCAGGTCCAGACTCCAGAGAAAATAATGGAAAAAAATAATGATGATGAGAATAGGCAACAGGGGATGGATCACTTGATGATTACCTGTTCTGTTCATCTGGGGCACCTGGCATTGGCCACTGTCGGAAGACAGGATACTGGGCTAGATGGATCTTTGGTCTGTCCCAGTATGGCTGTTCTTATGTAAGTAAATAAAAAGATTTCGGGGTCCATTCAAAAGCATCTGGTGGTCCATATTTGGCCTGCAGCAAGCCTATTGACTACTCCTGCCTTTTAGACTAGGTTAGGGAACCCAGAGGGAGGGAGATGACCCATGTTGGGTTGAGGGTTTTAACCACAGGGGTGGAGAAGAGAGAGATGGGTTTTTAGGGATGTTTTACAGGATACTGAGGATTAATTATCTCTGTTCTCCAAATATAGAAAGCCAGCAGCATGTATGGCCTAAAGCTTCTGTCAAAGCCTTGAAAGGGAAAGACTTCTGCTCCTATCAACCTCCACTAGTTCTGCATGTGCTTTAGTATCTAACAAGGGGTATTTGCTTACCACGGATCATCTGTAGAAGGAACTCTTTGTTGACCAGACAACCTGATTAGCTTGATCTTTCCAAACCAGCAATTTGTGGTGCCTCTACCCCTGGAAATATAGGGACAAAAGACTGCAGAGGTGTTAATGGGCCACTCTACCTTGAAAGGTCCCTTAAATAGTGCTTACTACTATGTCCTAACTAACCAATCTGGGAGTACCTTTACCAGAAAGGAAGAAGAGCTGTGTGTGGCTTGAAAGCTTGTCTCTCTCACTAACAAAAGTTGGTCCAGTAAAAGATATTACCTCACCCAATTTGTCTCAGAAAAACACAGGCATTCAGTTCTGGTATATAAAATGCTTATAGAATTGCATGTCTCACTGGCATACAGATACATGAGGAATTTTCCAAATTATTATTCAGCTTCCTCACCAAAAGAAAACCACTGTCTGATTTCTTCTTCTGGCATCTCGCTCTCAAATCACCACAGACCAGCGATTTTTCACTTCAAATCCTAGCCATCTTACCATTTGACAGCTAGCTTTCTTTTGTACCATCTGAGTGTACAACACCACCAGCACAGCAGGCATGACTGACAAGCAGCCATACTTGTTCCAAAATGTTTGCATGTGAGATTGTCTGTCCTAAAAAGACACGTGTAATGAGTTCTGAGGCCATATATATATGAGGATTCTGTCACTATTAACTCTTCTGTGAAACCATGCTCTGAGTACTGGGACATCCCAGGTATTTTACCTCCCTATGCATAGATCTTTGGCCCAGTTTGTAAGGGATGGATGCTCTTCTTTACCTTTCCTTCCTGGGTATCTGCTTGGTCTCTATTCCCTCTGTGGGTGGATAGTGAATCACTTATGGTACAGAATCACTTCTTTGTGTAGTTTTTAGGTATGGAAGTGACTTAGTTGATGAGCTTCAGCCCAAATGGGAAGGGTGGTGTGTATCTCAGCTCCAGCATGCACTGCTGTATTGCAATAGTGAATACTGGCCAAAAGACTCCTGGCAAGGAAATTGCTTAGTGACTAATTCTGCAAACGTTCAGTTCTACACTGAGAATCTTTTGTTCACTTATTCCAGTAAGTCAGTTGCCAGGCCCTCCCTCTATGAGGAATTTCTTCATATATATTAAAAAAATAAAAATAAATGAGCAAATATTTTCTGAGATGAAATTGTGGCTTTGCAATGCGATTGATTCGTTCTATCCCTTCCAATAGTGACTTTTATAATGGGATTACATGAATGTAAATCTTCAGAAGAACAGTTACAAGATAATGCCTCAAAGCACAGCACTGAGGGTTTGACTCTTGGGAGTGACTTCCTTCCTGCTGGTGATGAGTTGATCAAAGCTATATTATAAATCACTTAAATTGAAATGAGGCTAACTTCTTTTTTTAGGCTAAAGGGATTATTCTCGCAGTTTGATCTTTAACTTTGTAGTTTGCTATGGAAGGGAAAACTTTATAAATCAGAAGAAAAAAGTAACAAGTACTTGTCTCTAGAAGACAGTCTAGAGTCTAGACTGGGACTTGTCTCCCCAGTACAATGAGGATCTGAGCTTGACTGTGTACTAATTATATTATTACTGCAAATAGTAATTAAGCTAAGTCCTAACAGAGACTTAAAAAAAATAGCAAAAGCGTGTCTATTTTATTACTTAAAAAAGAAAGTATTTGTACAGATTCTATATGAAGAAAATTAGCCTGTGCCCTAGCTTTGTAACCATTATCTAATTATGCTATCAGGCCACCACACCTGCTCCTCATTCAAACCCCTCCTAAATTCTCTGACTCAGTGTCCATAGTTCATGCTCATGTTACTACTACATATAAATATACTGTCACTAAATATAAAAATATTCTCTGGCTTTCCAAGTGTGTCCCATCTTCTCGGCCAGTCTTCTCAATGGGAAGATCTTTAGTGCAGGGACTGTTTATCTTTGTGTCTTGTACAGGGCCAAGCAGATAACTAGATGCTGTGGCCTTCATGTCCATTCAGCTCATCTGACCTCCATTTCTCTTATAGCTCACTCTGAAATCAGAAGTAGCATTCAGTCCTGCCTGGGGCAGAAGAGTGAGATAAAGTTCTTCTATCAATCACTCTTCACTGTTCAACACATGATCTGTGCAGGCCTAATCTGGTCTGGTGCTCAGTATCTGCAACTCCCACTGAATTACCACCCAATGACTCAGTTGCCCCTTGCCATGCATGTGACTCTGATAACAAGTGTTAAGGCGATACCAGGAAGATTATGACAATACAAATTCTGCTTCTTTTCAAATCTGTTCAACTCCTTTTATACTCAAATTGTTGGTGTGGTGGGAAAGCAAGAAGAGATGCATTTTACTCCACTTCAGTTAGGACCTCAAATAGTTGGGGATAGACCTAAGCAAGCATCACTGAACTTTTAGGTGTTTCAATGCACCAAGAAGCACCTAAATAGGTTCTCTTCCCCCCCCCCCCCCTTTTCCCTCAGACAGTAGATCAGCCTTATGAAGGACATTGGCTAGTAGGCCTCACTTACTCTTAGGAACATATTTCAACATCAATTATTGATATACTTTATCTAAGCCTGTATCTAAATTTAGGTGCCTAGCACCAGTTCCTAATGGAAGCATAGTTTTACTAAGCCTCCACCCCACTTTCTGTAACTGTCCTCTTAATAACTAATTAGCCAAACCTGTTCTCTGTCCATTCTCTAGCATGCTATTTTTACATTTGATTATCATCACTTGCCAATATCTAATTAATGCCCTAGTGACAATATACAGACTACAGAACTCTAATATAAAAGTGCATTTGGTAGGGAAGACAGCCTACTGATCAATAGCAGATCAATAATGTAGTAAGGCAATATGCTGAACTATCTTTTGTCTTCTAGTCATAGCTTTTCTTGAAGGAAAAATCTGTTGGGGAGTCTAATAACCAGTCACTAAATGATCTTTTTCAATATATTGGAATAAACCATAAGCATTTTATGGCTTCCTATGATTTGAGGAGCAGCAGGTCAACTACAAGAAATACTGAGCTTCCATGAGTTAAGTCCCTGTTGTTGTTAACAGAGAGGCGGTTTTGTTTTTAGCCTCTGAATTCTCCTCTACAGACATGCCTCCCCCTTTTATAGGAGGAAAGAAATATCCTATATTCTCAGGCAGCTAAAATAGCTTCCATAACAAGGCAAGTCTCTTCACAATTGTCTAACTTTTCCCACACATCATCCAAACTGTGCAAACAGCCACCAGATTTAAGTTCCTACTTGTTGTACACCCTTGAAACTATGTAGGGGTAACTATTTCAGCCCTTGTCCCCCTTTGACCGGCTTATATTCCGTGTTGTCGTGTATTGTAGGCACAAGAAGCCGGGTATAGTCATGGCTTGCCGCAACCAAAACGTTAAATTTTAGACTTGATTTACTGCTTCATTAGGGCTATTTTGTTCCACTCCAGTGGTGTAAGGCAGCCTTAAATCCTACTTAGCTAGCTGCAGGACTATGAGGGAAAGCCTTGGGTACTGAGCTTCCTTGAGTCTTGGATTATTTCAGGCCCATGAAATGGGCCTTTTAGCATCATAGGAGCAGCTATGGATTACAGCAGCCTTTCAGATGCTCTAATTTATGCTTGGGACTGGCCTGGAACCGGGTTGGCCCCACCCTCAAGGAAGGGCCACAGTGACAAAACTACTTCCGTCCTGCTCATTCCCAACTCCCTAGACCTACACTGAGCTTGCCTTGCCTGAACAGAAGAGTCAGAAATAGGCCATCTGCAGGGAGAATACAGACTTCTCAGCAGTCATACATCATCTGTGACTTTTAGCCCAGCTTGTACGTCCCACTGATGGTACAGTACTAGGCTACTAAACTGTATATATAGTTTAATTATGTACTTATCTGAATGACAAGTCAGTAGCGACACTTGCTCTGGGATGAATGATTCTTGTGGCTTGTCACAATTCTAATATGTTTATTATTAAATAGTTTCCTTAAAACTGCAAATAAAAGAGGATGTGAAGCAGAGTTTGTTATGGGTATCTAGAGAATTTCTAACTACTGTAGTTAGTGCTTAGATCCTACAATAAGAGCCCTGGAAATGCTTTCAAATAGTAGTACGCTTCTTCCAAGATCTAGAAGTCTCCATCTCCTTCAGATGTTGGATTAAAGCGTACCTTTTAGAAACAGGTCTAAGCTTTTCTTAAAGACTGCATGCAATGGTGAATCTACCACCTTCTCCGGCGAACAATTTCAATATTTAATTACCCTCCCTCACTGCCAGGAAATTACAACGTCAAGGTTGAATTTGTCTAACCTCAACTTCCAGCCACTGGTGGTTCTTATGCCTTTAGCAGGAAGGCTGAAAAGCACCCCCTCTTACCCCCATCTCTTCTTTTCAATGTGTATGTACTTACATGCAGTGATTGAGTCACCTTTCAAACTTCTTTAAAGCTGAATAGGTTGTGCTCCTTAAGCCTTATGTCAAAGCTTGTTTTCCAGTCTCTGAATCATTTTTGTAGTCCTCTGAACTCTCCAGTATTTCCACATACTTCTTGAAGTGTGGATACCAGAACTGGACACAGTATTCTAAAAACAGGCCTATCAATGCTTTGTACAGAGGCAAGGTAACTCCCTATTACTATTTGATATTCCCTTGTCTATGTAGCCAAGGATTACACTACCCCTTTTTACCACAGAATTGCACTGACAGTTAACCTGTGAAGAGCCTTATGTCCTTCAGAGACACTGTTTTCCAAGACAGTCTCCATGTAGAGGTATAGCCTGCATTCTTTGTTGAGATATGACCTTGCATTTGGCTATTAAAATGCATCTTGTTGAATTGTAACCACTTAACCAGGACCTCCAGATTACTAACAGTGACCTGTCATTATAGGCTACCCCACCAATCTTTCTCATCTGCAAACTTTGCATATCATTTATATAGTAACTTTTCAACAGAACAGTGTTTGGACCAAGAACTGACTCCTAGAAATAACCCAACTCATTTGTCACCCCGCTAACAATTATATGTGGAGATCTGTTAATGAGCCAGCTTTTAGTCCATCTAATGTGTGCTCTGTTAGTTTCATCTAATGCAAGTTTTTGTTTTTAATCAGTGTCATGTGGTACTAGATTAAATGCTTGGAAAAAAAAAAATCAACCAGTACCATAATCTTGTAAAAAGACAAAGACCTACCTTCCATGAAACCATGTTCATGGATTATAAAACAGACTGATTTAGTCATGGAGGTCACAGAAGTAATGAAATCTGACTTCCAGTGACCTTCCTGACTTGAGCCTGTGGTGCTGGGGAGCTGCAGGGTCCCCCTGGCACCCACAGGTGCTGGGACCTGTGGGGTACTCTTGCCACCTCTGGCAGCTCCCAGAGCTCCCGACTGCAGTCGGCAGCAGGGGCACCCCTCAGCTCCCAGATAGGAGCACCCCAGCTGCTGCAGGCAGCAGGGGGCCCTGCAGCTCCCAGCCATGGGCTGCAGGAGACCCTGGAGCTCCAAACACTGAACCTGAGGAGGGAGCCCCCAGAGCTCCTAGCTGCAGTGCAGCTGCCCCACTGCAGGCAGTGTGGGGACCCGTAGATCTCCATTTTGACAGATTTTTTTAGTAAAAGTCACGGACAGGTCACAGGCTTCCATGAATTCTTCTTTATTGCCCGTGACCTGTCCCTAACTTTTACTAAAAATATCTGACAAAATCTTAGCCTTCCTTAAAATTAAGGCAAACATTCTGTCATGCAGGTCACTGATTCTGTGATTTTACGTGACCTCTGACTTCAGCCCCAGATGGCAAAGCTCAGGCTTCCAGGGCTTTTACTAAAGATACCTGTGACAAAATCTTAGCCTTAATTATAAGGCTAGAAGGGATCACTGATCATATAGTCTGAATGCTTCTATTGGATGATTTCTATAATTTTAGCCTTTAATTTTTTGAGTCCTGAATTAACCATTCCATTACTTAACCAATCTATAGGTCCCCCAGTCATCCCTTTTAACTTTTTCAAATATTTGAACTGCTGGCAGTACTCCAAGCCTTTACAATTTCCCCAGTTTTTCACGATTGTTCAAAATAAAATGCCAGTGGTTCAGAGTGCTTCACAGCTAGTTCCTTTAAGACTGTTGGATGCAAGTTATCCAGGCCTCTTGATTTGAAAAATGCTTCATTTTAGCAGATTCTGCCTCACTTCCTCTTGCTACAGATAGCAAACTTTCTATTCCATCCACCACCACCACACAAGATTAATACAGCATTTTGCACAATTTCTCCTTTTGATTTCCAGGCAGGTGCAGTGCTCTCTCCCTTACTCTGAGCTATCCACTGAGATACAAAGATGTATTTAAAAAACTAGGAAGTTGTTTTTTCTTCTTTTAATTATGTCGAGTAGTAGTTAAGGTTGCATGAGGACATAACTTATTTTCAGATTTTTAAGGTTTTTGGATGGATGAGGTAAGGGGAGAGATTTGTTTGTTACTTAAACTTCAGCTTCAATATAAATTAAGTCCATGTTTCATAAGTTATCCTTATTTTATTGTATGTATTCACGCAACTAGCAAAACTGACAATTCACACTGGGTCTCAGTCTACTGTGTGTACAGGTATCTGTTCTCTGTTCGCAGTAATGATTGAAAAGGGAAAATAGATGCTTTAAAAAAGGAAACAAGCTTTATAAATTCAATAAATAAAAAGCATATCCAAGAGATTTGTGAAAGTAATTTATTGCCATCTCAAAACACTTTATATTCTAAGAACTCAGATCTACAGTAGTAAAGTAAAACACTTGGTGTAAAGTACACCTGACATCAGACTTACACATGCCTTAGAGGTTTTCTATGTAGTCTTCACTAAAGTGCACCTACTTCATGTTTTACAATCACTCCAAATCATGAGTTCTTCCATCATAACCAAACTCCCAAAACTTTCAGAACCAGGCATTTGTTATAAACTGTAAATAACATGTCTATAAAAAGGACAGCTGAGAAATACAAAATGTGAGAGAGGACTAGCAGACTAATCTTTTTGGAGGCAGAGTACATCTCACATTTGATTATGACTTCCTGTACACAGAAAAGCAACATACAAAAAGCATGGTAATTATCTCAATTATTTGGAACTGCCAGCTAGTTTTAAAAGTTTGTAAAAACTGGTCAAATTACAACAAACTCAGGAATTTGCATAATTAACTGAGTTTATCATTAATGAAATGCATTGTTACAAACACAAAGAGCTGATATGTACTAGCACAAACTATTTGTTCAGCTTGCCAACTTGTCAGATGTCTGCTGTGCTGAAGCTTCAATTTCTAATTAAAAGATATTTAGTACCATACAATATGATCTTTTTAAAATTAATGTAGAAGCTGGAATGATTTGCTGGGTGTAGCACACTTTATCTCAGAAGATAATCAGGATCAAATGTGAGGAAAGGACTGACAGCAAGATTTATATGCGTTCTAGTTTTTCACTTAGGAATTCTTCTACACTATCTGTATTCCATTTGAGGATGCTCAGTTCTTCAGCAATGTTCCCACTGTCATCCAGCAACTTTAGTACAGGATCAGAACCACGCACATACTGCACAAAGAGAAGGTTAGTTATCTTCTGTTTGGAAATCACATTCCTACCTCTCCCCGCCTTCCCCCACAAATCAGCTTTAAATTAAATGCCTTAATTGCAGAAATACCAATTTCAAATTGAATTACTTTTTATATACAGGTATAAAAATCAATTAAAATTAAACCAAAAAAACTCAATGACATTTAATACCATAAGGCACTAAGTGCAAAGTTTATCTAATTTGGGCCATGCAAATTGTATTGGGAAATCTAAGCATAGTAGTGCGTGTGTGTTTTTTTTTTTTTGGGGGTGGGGGGAGGCTATGCTAATTTAAAAATCCAATCTTAATTTATGAAAATATAGTCATTCCTGCTAGGGCTTAAGTAAGATTGTAAATGTTTTAAGTTTAAAAAACCTTGACGCTTTTTATCAGCATTTGCTCCAACACTGAAAACAGTGCCTAGCATCCATCCTGAACTGGATTCTTATTCTTAAATAAACAGTTTGTATAGGATACAGGTTTATTTGATAAGCAAGTACTAAACACTGTGTGAAAGGACAGGTTTCAAGTGGGTTTAATTCCTCTTAAAAGCCAGAATTTAAAATGTGGTTAAAAAAATGCTACTCACCTTGATTTGCAGTCCCCTGAATAGTTTGGGTTTGTCACTCCTGACAAAAGCTGAAGTTTGGAGGAAAGAACAAAGAAAACCAACTGAAAATTACTATTATTCGAAAAGAACACAAACTAGGTAATTTTCTCCTATGTGGTCTCTCATAGATATTGGGAGATTTAATTTTTCCAGATATACTTTTTGATTTTGAATACATGCTTCAGGCTCCAAACTATACTGCTACAAGCATTAAAATCCTCATACATAAGCAATAACAGTTGTGGAATTAATTGTACTTGGAAAAAGCCACATTTTTACTTTGAATACATCTCGTCTTTTCCCCCAAAAAACTTGGAAGCACATCTAATGCCAGTCATGGTTTCCATGTATGAAGGAGGAGAATCTTAAGGAGATTTATATTGTATTGTTGAGGGCAGTCTAGTGCTAGTACAAGGTGCGAATGTGCAAGAACAATAGTTTGAACCTAGTTGACAGTGCATTCAGTTTTGTGAGTGGAGGGGGAAGGGATGTCTCCTAGTCATCCCCTCTCTCTCACGCACGCACAGGCAGCCAGGGAAACCCTAAACTTCCACCGAAAAGGCAGAAATCCTTCTGTTCAGTCTGACGTTTTTGAGGCAGCAGGTTTGAGCATTTCCCAGGACTCCCAACTCAGTCAAATTCAGATCCTCCCCTTTCTGTTCCATCCTTTAGAAACCATCTGGCCCATTTTCTTCCAAGATACCAGGGGTGTCTCTTCAGTCTGAGCATGAAGCCATGATTGAGACCATCTACAGCTGGTCTTTCCCTTTACAGGAAAAGAAATTATTACGGTATCTTGTCTCCACTTCAGTTGACGGTTATAGGAGAGGTGCCAGAGCTCTACATGTTTTAATCCCAGCATCTCTTGACATCTTCTGAAAGCAACATCATGAAAACTCTGGATTTACATACATGAAAAAGGAGGAAGATCTTTCAATGTTGGTATAAGGTAATTAAAAAAAGATTTAAAAATTGCTAATGCACTTAAATACAATTCCTATCTAAGTGTTACAAGATGGGATTTCCTGCTAGGAAATATGGTATCTGTGATGCAACAGCTTTCATTGAGTCAACAGTACTGTTTTACCATGGGAATAGTGAAAAAGCAAAGTTTCTAAATCACTCAGATAATAACTACAGTGGTATATATTCACTACAGCTTTCCTTTGAGAAGTTAAGCTTCATTCAAGTAGTAGCATCAGGATTTGTGCAACTTCAAACTATATACAAGAATAATTAATTTAGAGTATCCTAATATATAAGAGGACTCCACATACCCTCAAATACACCTAACAGACTGGCTACTAGCAACAACTGTACCATATATATTGTGGTAAATATAGGAAATAGGAATTATTTTCAAATAAAATGAGTGCAAACACACAACACTGGACTGAAATCAGCGATACTACTTAACATGGGGGGAGGGCAGAATTGGGCATGAAATTAGTACTACTGGCAGTCAGTTTGACAGCAGAATAAAAACATTCAGATGAACAACATTATGAGAAACAAGAACTTAATTTTCTAGTCAGCAAGGTCACAAGACAGAAAATCAGTGCAGAAGTAAGGGGATCTACCAAGACTAACGAACTACTCAAGATTTTATTCAGCTTATCACATAAGGAACATTTAAGCCTTTAGTTTTCAAAGGGAACATTCAAGAAGTGATATATTGCACAGAAGAGTAAAAATAAAACTTCATCCTATTATGTTTGGACATTTGAGCCTCATTTATAAAGGTAAGATACAATGAATTGTTGAGTAAATGGCAAAAAAGCATTGGCTAGTAATATGTATAAATCATTCTGAATAGGAAAGTATGCAGAATTAATTTCCTCCAGCAAGGACACTTCTGTAAAAATATAAATTTGGGGGGTGGGAGCGAACATAACATAGTCCTGCTTCAAAACCTCCATGATGACCCATATCATTTTATGAAGAGACTAAACTACAAAAGATGAAGTGCACATCTAGACTTTAACAGGCTCAGTCATTTTCCTTGTGAGACCTCAACTCTGGAGAAAAAAGTAGTAGTTTATTAATGTGGATGGCATATTGAGGACTATACATTTCTATGAAGAACAAGTACTTCACAATAGCAATTTGATAGATTACAAAGAACTAAAGTTTTCAAAAACCAATTCAAGATATCTGGAATGAGGCATGTGATCACAAAAATGATGCAGGTTGTGCATCTGTAGTTTCCCACTCGGCATGACTAATAAATCGGTTACATTTCTGATTTGGAGAGCACTGTTTTTGACTTTTCCTACTGCAGGTGTTTATTTTATCTGAATAATCTGGCAAAGGAAGACTGTGATAAAGGGCAGTGAGTATTTAGGGGCAGTTTTTGGAACAAAGGCCACATTGAAAATAGAAGGGATTTTACTAAATAACTGCAAGATGCAAGTCTTAATCAATGGGATTTTGTGAAAAAGTAGACATTTCCAATATTTAAGAATTGGGTTAAGATTTCTGTGTAACAGATTTGCTGGGAGTGTACCAATGGCCTGATTAAAACCAGTCTCATAAGGAGGTGAGCTGGATGTTCTCCTGCTGATCAACTGAATGCATTGGGAAAGCAGCAACATTCAATGAATGTCTTTATTAGAACAATGGAAAGAATGTTAATACATTAAATATCACAATTTTATCTCCTTAATGAACAAAACAGGGCTACCACTGAAGTTCTACCTTAAGGTAAACTGATTACCTACAGTGATTAGTTAATTTGAAAGTTTGTGTGCAGATGTAAGAATAATTAGACTAGTCAGTCAAATGGGAATACATTTTCTGGCTTTCTACTGTGAATTAATACATTTAAATGATCATACAGAAAAGGTTTAATATTTAGAGTAGAATTTTGTCCAATCTCACTTAGTACAAATTGAGTAGAGTGTGCGTGTGTCCATAACAGAACAATTTGAGGAACGTTCACCAGCATTTTTGCTAGTACCACTGAACAAATATTGGCAGAAAAATATTTTTCTCTATACCTAAAGCTGTTTATATGACAGATAATGGGTGACTCTGGAAGTATGTACAAAGACACTTATTTAAAATGTTTCTGGAAGTTTTTTTTTTTTTTTTTAAATATAGTGTGGTCTAGTCAGTAAGCAACCAGTTTTCCAAACTGAATAACTTGCTGGGACTAAAGGTATTTCAGTCTCTCATACTCTTAGGTGCTTAATATCCAGTGACTACATTTTGAGCTTAATCTAGCGAGACAGATTTTAAAAAACATTTCTTGAATATTGACCTTTTCCTAAATTAAAAACAGCATTTGAAATTAACTACTGTACTATTAAGAGTTCCATTTGATGTATTAGTACCAGATAATCTATTATTTTGTACCAGTGGTTAAATAATGGTTCCTCTCCTTATTGTATAACTTTATTTTTATACGATTCACTTTATTTCACAAACAAAAACTTTAAAACTAGATCTCTGTATGGTGAACATCATCTCTGGCCAAACAGAAAAACAAGACAGAGGTAGATTTCAGAGTAGCAGCCGTGTTAGTCTGTATTCACAAAAAAGAAAAGGAGTACTTGTGGCACCTTAGAGACTAACCAATCTATTTGAGCATAAGCTTTCGTGAGCTACAGCTCACTTCATCAGATGCATCAATAATAATAATGCATCGGATGCTCAAATAAATCGGTTAGTCTAAGGTGCCACAAGTACTCCTTTTCTTAAGACAGAGGTACTGTGCCATCAGATTTAATTGTAAGCCAAGTGATAAAATTTTAATCAATGTTTTATATGTACTTAAAGAACTTGGTCATCTACAGAATTAAACATAGTAATTTATGTAATTCTAATACATTCACAATCCACCAATTAGTGCTGCCATCTTGTGTATACTCTGCAAGAAAAAAATCTTAGAGGGAGCCATCAGACAGGAATCAAACTGAAGTGAGCATTTGTAATGAGAGCATTGGCAATGACAGGTTACACAGTTCAATATAACCTAAAAATACCAGCACTCCTGAAGCTTCAGAAGCAGCAGTATGACCTTCAGTCAACCTCACTTCTGTAACAGTCAAGTCACAACTGGAAATATATAGAACCCTTAGATAAATTTAAGGTTCCCAAAATGTTAAAATTTAAGGTGGAATCTCAAGATAAAAATGATCTTTACTTCCTGCCAAAACAAACGGGCAAGTATAGTAAAAAACTTAAGGTACCAATACTTGAGAATCTGAGAATAAATTCAAATTAAGTAAATTACTCCATTGTGCTTCTAAATATTTTACAGTATGTTGGAACAAGCTGAACGCTGGTTGTATCAAAACTGGTTTGAAGACGCCAGTTATGATGCCTTTAGATCTCATAACTATATGGAAGTTCATGACCAAGAGAAAATTATGTACCTGTAAAGGTTTGTCAATCTTTCCTCTGTTACCATTGTACAAAAGAAGAGTTGCCAGACAAATGCAAGTATTTACTGGCAGGCTCCCAAGCTTCAGTCATGGTATGTCTATACTGAAGTCACTGCAGATTACCAGACATACCAGAGCTAGCTTTAATTTACCTAGCTTGTGTACCCGGAACACTGAAGCTACAACAGGGTATGCTCCTGCGTGGGCTGTACAAACCAACCTGGAACCCGGGTGATTACTTGCATGACTAGCTCATGCTGAAGCATGTTTTGCCATAGCTTCACTGCTCTAGTACTGGAGCTAGCTAGATTAAAGCTGACTCTGGTATGCCTACATAAAGGCGCAATCGCACCCGGTGATTGCAATGTAGGCATACCTTCAATCATTTTAAAAAGCAAACTAAATTTAGTAGAATTAAAGAAACTTACAAACTTGTTTTGAAAAAACAAGGATTAAGAGAGAGGATTCTTGATTACTAATGTGAGCCAGCTTCCAGGAAATTAGATTCTAGAGATCCTGAATGAAAAACTGATTTTAATACAGACTAACACGGCTACCACTTTGAAAGCTGATTTTAATTAGTTCTCTTTCAGGATAATTATCCCCAGCCCCTCTATGGAATGTCTTCCTGTACGTTCACCATTATTTCCCAAAATGGGTATAAATTGTAGGGGACTAAAGAAACAGGATGTTGAAGTTGGTTTTAACTGAAGATAAAGTCTCAGGAGAAGGAGCCTGGGCTTTTCATTAGAGGGTGGAGTGAGGAAGAAGAGTGTTTGGAACAGTATGTACACTGCTATTTTAAGATAGGTTGATAGAACAAAGGTCATTTTATATCTGTGCAGGCTTAATTTGGCCCCCTGGTGCATATGCGCTTTGATGGATAGTGCTCAGTTAATGAGCAGCTGGACTTGATAACTTCAAGGTTCCTTCTAGCCCTTCATTTCTAAGATTTTCTTTTATCCTCATTGTTTAGTGTGTGGCTCCATGCCTTATTTATTGCACACTATTCAAACCCTGCTCTGAAGACAGAATGATTTCATCTGGGGCTTTTCTATGGTGCTCATCACTTAGTTTGTGAAGCACTCATACTATATTTATCTTCGAAATCCTTGTTAAATGGGGATATGTGGAGAATGGAGTTACCAGTATTTAATAATCCTATGCACTTCATGCCATTATTCAGGCACAATCATATCGAGGAAGGTCACCAGGGGAAACAATGAGCAATCTACTAATTGGGAAAAGTGCACCAACCAGGCTAGGAGGTTTAGTTTTGCCCTGGCCCAAGGCTAGCATCAAAGGGGCACTAAGCTAGTAAAAACCCAGCCTAGTGAGGAAAGGGGGTGAACAGGCAGTAGCAGCTGGACAGAAGTCTGACAGAGAATAAGCCACAGTCTCCTCCAGGCCAGGAGCAAGGGGTCTGGGCTTAGTGGAACTTACTTCCCCAAACCTTGCAAGGAAAGAATGGAGCTAAGACCCAGGCAGACAGGCTTTTTGTTTGTATAGCTTTGCTTGATGAGTAAGTAGTGCTTTGTTTTGAAGAAACTAGGACTTTAATCAGCCACAGGCTCCTGGAGAAAGAGGGCATGCAGGTGCCAAATACTGTCAGGCCTGTCTATTTATAACAATTTGTAAATGGGTGCATCCCAGAGATGCAGTCTCAAATTGGTAGGATCACATGGTTCTGTCCAGAGAGGAGTTAAAGTAGTGAAACATATCACCAGACAGGTGCACCTGAAGGACTAAAAACAGTCTGAAGTGCAGCTCACCTGTAATGGGACAAGGGGGAAGATTCTCATTTTACTGATGAGAAGGAGCTGAAGCACAACAAAAAAGTGTCCAATTCTGGTTGCCCATTTTAGATACCAAGAACCTGATTTTTCAGAATACTTAGCCTTACACAGCACTTCAAAGAACAGCTCCTATCAACATCAGTTGCATCTTAAGTGATCAGCACTTGTGCAAATTAGATCCTAGGGTCTTACCTCAGACACCGAAAAAGTGAGGAACACAATTAGTTACCACCTGTGAAAAGTCTAGATTAAGTGATATAGGAACCCTACAGCAGAAGCAGGGATAGGATCCAGTTGTCCATGGCAGCATTCAACTGCCTTAACCATAAGATCTTCCTTTCTCTTGCTGCAGTCCCCTTTTCCGAGTCACTACACACTTTTCTAACATTGCAAATAAAGCAGGGGTTCTACTACCTCTTTCACCACACAACCCTGATTCATCCCCTGAGCTGGACCATCTTGTGCACTGAATCAGGCAGGGGTCCTGTGGAAAATATTCGGATTTGATCATATAATTAGATCATAATGCATATATACAAGGGACCGAGTTAATACTGCTCAGGCATTAATGCAACGTTAGTTCTGGTATTTCCTAGCCTGAGTGCTTGACTTGGCAACCTTGATGTTCTTTTAATGTAGTTTGTGTGTAATTTCCTAGCTTTTTAAGAAAGTCAACTGAAAACACAATTCCAACATGTCATTGTATTGACACCCACATGAGGTCATCAGCAGGGTTGGAACCTTTAGATTCGCCTCAAACATTTGGGACTGCAGCTAAGTGAGTAACTGATAGCAACATCCTACATGTGGACCAGCACTAGAGGGGGATGAGATACCCACTTTGCCAGTAGTTTCACAGATATTTACTGACAGCAGAGGAATAGTGAAACTTCCACCACCGGGTTCTATTCTAGGCTTTTGGAGCAGGTGTGTGTTCTAGTGGGGACAGAGTCTTCAAACACATCTCCTCCAACCTGTCCCAGCCTCCTAGCCCAGCTGGTACCTCCCCTCCCACCTGATCTGCCTCTCCATCCCATCTCCACAGACTCCCAGTCCCCCGCCTCTCGCTGCTTATGCAATCTGTCTCCTCTTACATTCCCTCCCTCATTCCATGCTGTCCCAGTCTCCATCTCCCCTTCCCAATAATCTACCTCCTGTCAGGCTTTTGTTCAAGCTTTTATTTAAGTCAGGCATCTTCCTCCTCCACATTGCCTTTGCTCTTTAGACCCCTTTTTAGTACCTCAAGTGCTCCTTGCTCCCACTTCCAGTGCCCAGGCATCCCAGCTGGGAGCAGCATTTATAGGGCAAGTCCTAGTGAGCTTCTGCAACCCGGGAGCTGAGTTACTCTGTGGGGTTTGTGCATGTACAGTCTGGTCAGCACTAGGACCTGAGAGAGTCTGGCGCATGCACTGTTGGTTGTAGGGATGGTACAAGTACAGTACAGTCACATGTAGGAACTGCAAGAGTCTTCAAGCTTGTGCAGTGAGGATCAGAATCTGTAGAGATTTTGTTACTAATGCTGAAGCCTGTAGCGTGCAAGTCCAAACAGCAATTTCTCAAAGCCTTATAGCTTGGCCAAATTTGGCTGGACTTCCTTAGGGATAGCAAAAGCATATCCCTTACACAAAGGTTGCACCTCTGCAAGTTTCAAGTTCCTCTCCAAAGTAGGATGGTGCTAGAGCATTTCAAAGAAAAATTTTAACATGGGCAAAATTTATTTTGGCCGGGTCTCATTCTCTAAAATGGCTGACCTGTTTTTTGGCATGAAAAATGTCACTCCAAGTTTGACACAGTTATATAACATCTTCACATTATAAACAGCAAATGAAATATAGGGCAAACTTAATGGACAATGCTATCAGCCCTGCCTATAATAGATGTTTTCGGAAGACTGATTAGAAAGGATAGGTCCATCAGGATAAAAGTCCATAGCAGAAAGACGAAAGCTTAGGATAGATACTTCAAAAATACATCTAAATAAAACAAATTAAGAACTTACTAAATAGATGAAAGGGCTGCAGCCATTTAAATCCTCTCCCCTTTATAAACATATTTCCATATTGAAGTTCTTTATAGATTTAACCCTGAAACACGCTCACACTGACACGGTTTACCTTTTACACTACTGTATTCCAGCCATGCTAGTCAGCTTATCCACTGAGAGAACAGGCAGTTACATCAGGATTTGAGCTAAGAATAGTCTATAAAATGGCCAGCAAGCTTCATGTAACAATACAGAAAGTTATTGTGCTTTAGTTCCAGTAGTCTAGAGTCTATGGGACTCTCAATTTTTATCACTTTCCTATTAAATTCACAACTTGCTTTAAGAAAAAATACTATTTAAATAGTGATCAAATTTTTATATATATTTTGACAGAAAATTTAGTGGTACCTTTACTTACCCTGAACTTGAGGGAACCTTCCCAATTTTCATCCACACACTTCAAGAATAGCACCTGCATAGAGCTGCAATAGAAGAAATATTTTCTATTTATTAAGTTCAGACTACTAGTTTACTTATTTTTACATCTACTTAATTATCTTTGGGAAAATTCAGGAAATACAACAAAAGAAAATTCTTCCACAGTAAGATTAATTTACTATTAATTTTAGAATGGAAACAAATCTACTTTTCAGATATTCTATTAAAATGGTATTAAAATATTTTATTACAATAGATAACTAAGGGGTCACAGCCACTGCATGAAGACTGGCTAAATGCTAAGCTCCACTATGTCAAAAAGGAAGAAGCTATAACTCAAATTAGGAACAATCCTGACTCATTCAAACAAGTCTTAGTTCCTGAAATGCAGGAATGTTTTGTTGTGCATTTTACTTAGGGCTTGTCTTCATGTACAGCAGCTGCGCCGCTGTAGCACTTTAGTGAAGACGCTACTATGATAACGGGAGAGCTTCTCCCATCAGCATAGTTAACCCAGCTGCCCAAGAGAGGATAGGAGGATAGGTCCATGGGATAAACTGTCTACACTGGGATTTTTCACGCTCCTGAGCGACGTAGTTATCCTAATATTAGTCTGTAGTGTGGACGTGGCCTGAGTATCCATAGAGCTAGTAAACCTAGAAGAAAGTTTTCAATGCTATAAATAAATCAATTCTGAAGACTTCAGTGAAACATTTTCTAGATTTAGAACTAGTCACCTTTCTCTTAAGCCATTGGAATCCTCCTTGCAACTCAGGGCTTGTCTACACTCCCGCTTAAGTCGATGTAACTTATGTCGCTCAGGGGTGTGAAAAACACAACCCCAAGCGATGTAAGTTACATCAACTTAAAGTAGTGTCTAAACTGCACTGTGTCAGCCAGAGATGCTTTCCCGCTGACATAGCTTCCATCTCTCGTTGAGATGGAGTAATTATGTTGATGGAAAAGTGCTCCACCCGTGTAGCATTGTAACGAAGACAAGCCCTCAGTAGGTTTAAGAATCTAAAAAAAATATTTGAAACCAAGTAGATTTTTACTTTGAAAAAAGAACTATGTAAAAACAATATCTTAAACATCTTTTCTCTCCAATGACAAAAAAGCTTTTACTGCTTTCTGTTTTCACAACACTAAGATACAACGAACTACAAATTCTGTTGCATCTTGAATATAAAGAATTCTGTTGCTAATACACATTTCTAGAGCTCTTTGGGCTCAGTCAAGCTGTCTGCCTTCCATCTTTAAATCTCATGCATCATAACTAAAGGTTCTGTAGGCCAAATGATGCCCCTCAGTGATAACTCTGAAACACAACTGCTTTTCAGTTCAAGTTCAAATATGTTACACCTGGGCTAACCTACTGAAGGCTGACAGTTAGAAAACAACATTCTCTGTTTACAAGTAAAAAATGTGAGTGAGACAATGAAGGACCCATACAATCCAGTTTTCACAGCAGAATTGCATAAGATTTGATATAAAGTGCACTGGTTATATATTTAACATTTGTTGGCTTGATTCTGAGCTTGTAATTAACTTAGTCACCACTGTATGATATTCAATTTTAATTTATTACTACTTCTGCTGAATTAGTGACTGGCCACAAAGTAAATTTGTGCATAGTGTTACAGATGTCTCAAAATAATGAACAGCGACTATTTAGGCTTCATTACCTACAATAAGCATTACAAGGTTGACTTAAGGATGGATTTGCAGCTTAGCTTCTGAACCTCTTTCTTGAATATAGGTCAAACAACATTTCTTTCATAATTTTGTAGATTAACAAATCTTAAAGTATGTTACTATTAGCATTCATAGAGACAGAGAGATTTTGTATGATCTGTATTAATCAGTCATTTCAACAGGAAACTGAACCAAAAATGTTAAAATAAATCTACATTATCTGCTCAGTACTGCATCCTGAAAGTTTGCTTTGATAAAAGCACTTTTGACCATATTTAAATTTTAAGTTGAATCTGGAAATGAAGTTCTTAAAATTAGCATTTTGCCTCCTGCTAAAGACCTCTACAGTCTACACCTCTGTAGAGCAGCATTTGCGATTAGCAGTGCTGGGTGCCTTCTAACTTCAGTTTTAAATCATGGAGTGACACTGATTTAAGTAAAAATAACTTCATTGATTAAACATTGTATAAATACAGTTTATATAATATTAGAAAAATGAAATTCACAAACTTAAATCTTGGTGTTCCATATTCCCAATAAATGTCATTACAAATCAAATACTGCTCATGCAAGCCGAGCAGTATCTGAATCAAGCTGTTCTTTTTACCTGGTACATCAACAATAATTCTGGATTTAGACTTCAGATAGCATGTATATTGATGCATGAGGCAAAATAGATTGAGAAGTGCTTTGCCATCCTTATCTTGGCTTTAAGTTCGACAGCAATAAACTTGTTTTTCCTGTTAAACAAGTTTAGAGTAAATGGATGGGATTATGAAACAGATATGGGAAGTAACAAGATGCCTCTCTAATCACTTTCTGACTATATCCACATCTTTACATTTGCACATAGCAAAGTAAAGTATCATCGACAACCTCTGTCAACAGCTTCTAGATCTGGTTGTTACCAACTATAATTAATTAGTTGTAATCACGTGTGTAATCCACATAATGTGTAAACTAACTTTTTAAAGTTAACCACTCCCCTCAATCTACATAGCAAATACTAAATACTGCATGTATATATTGAAGTCCAACTGTGCTACAGAAAAGTTGATTCATGTAGAGACAAAACAACTGCTCTGTGCCATTTTTCACGAGATGATTAGACGAAGTCAATCAACTTCATTTACAACTCAGGACAAAAGTTACTTTTGTGAGATATAGATCCTTTGCACCATTTAAAAGCACACAGTGCTGTACTTGTTAACATCTGCCATCACATCATAACCAGACTAGAGGAATGAAATCCACCACACTTGTTTGTGTACAAATTCCCTATGTTAAAGTATTATTCAGAAAGAACATAAGGGAATGATACACCACTCTATATTATAGCAGAAGTATACACATTTAATTTGACTCCTTTGTTCGTTACACAATGCTTTTTTTTAAAATGTGTTGGCTCATTTTAAAAAGAATACTTCACTTGCTTTTAGTCTTTATGAAAGTCATTTTAATGACACAGAAAATAAAGGACTTCCTACAACCCACTATAGTGTCCATTTTAAAATTTGAAATAAATTGCTGTTATGGTTTCTAGGCTGATTTACGTATACCTTGCAAGCAGAAGTTATTTAAACATTCTCAATATCTCTTCCCCCACTAAGGGTTATCATGACATTAAAATCTGAAGCTCTCTCTCTGTTTTACAGGGCACCAATTTCAGTTAAGATTTCACTTAAAAGCTTTTTTTTTTTAAAGCACTTAAATGCTAATGTAGAAATCATGGCCCTTTAAATTTAGAGAGACAGAATGTCATTATGACATAAGCAAAAATGGTTCTTCAGAAAACAGTGCACATTATATATAGAATGTCACTCACAGGAAGATACCAAAGGGTTTTACACTGGTACAAATCATTCACCACTGAAATGCAAAGAAGCCAACATAAGAGCTTTTCTGGAGCTGAACTGAGGAGTAATTTCTTCCAGTGAAGTTCCCAGTCACTTGTAAATAAGTTCAGTGGACATAATCCAATTAGCCAGTTTCCAGTTTGAGTAAGAGCATGTCTACACTGGTGGAGTTACAGCACCACTCAGAGAGCACTGAAGGGAAACCGCTGTTGTATGTTCATACTGTCAGCTGCCTGCACAATAGTGTGTTCATACTTGCGGCACTTGCAGCTGTATTCTGAGTGTTGCACTCTGGGAGCTATTCCACAGAGCATTTCTTCCTCTTCTGCCACTAAGAGTTGTGAGAAGACGAAGGGGGTCCTGGGGCTTCCTGGGTCCTGTCCCAATGCCCTGTGATGCATTGCTTCGTATCCCAGCAATCCCTATGCTTCTGTTTCTGCTTTCAACTACCTGAGAGGTGGTTCCAAAGAGTATTCTCAGTGGTAGAAGAGGACAGGACAAGGAGTAATGGCCTCAAGTTGCAGTGGGGGAGGTTTAGGTTGGATATTAGGAAAAAACTTGTTCACTAGGAGGGTGGTGAAACACTGGAATGCGTTACCTAGGGAGGTGGCAGAATCTCCTTCCTTAGAAGTTTTTAAGGTCAGGCTTGACAAAGCTCTGGCTGTGATGATTTAGTCGGGGATCGGTCCTGCTTTGAGCAGGGGGTTGGACTAGATGACCTCCTGAGGTCCCTTCCAACCCTGATATTTTATGATTCTATGTCTGCATTTGGCGCCATCTTTCAATGGTTTGTGTACTGTACGCTCTGCCTCTTCTGCAGGAATGGATCCCGAATTGTTGACCAGTATACTGCTCGCTACACGTCATGGAGTGGCAGTGGAGTTATTCCTTAAACTACAAAGGCAAGAGGAGTGCGACATTGATCTTCCCATGCGTACTACTTACGACCAATGTTCCCTCTAATTTTTGACAGGCCACATGCGCAAAAAATTTGTGCAAATTTTTGTGCGCACGGTAATTCGCCATGTGCGCGGGGGTTAGGATCTGTGTGTGTGTGTGCGTCTGTACAGCTTAGAGGAAACAGTGCCTACGACATGAGATTGTGAATGCCGCAAGCAGAGGTGCTGACCACAGTGGAACACTGCATTTGGGCTCGGAAAACAAGCACTGAGTGGTGGGGATCATATAGCGACACAAGTCTAGGATGGTTAGCAGTGGCTGCAGAACTTTTGGATGAGGAAAGTCACATTCATGTGACTGGGAGATGAGCTTGCCCCAGCCCTGCGGTACAAGAACATGAGAATGAGAGCTGCCCTGCCATTGGAGAAGCATGTGGCAACTGGACTGTGCAAGCTGGCTACTCCAGAATGCTACCGATTGGTTACTAACCAGTTGGGAGTGGGAAGGTCAACCATTGGACTCATGTTGATGGAAGTGTGCAGGGCCATTAATTGCATCCTGCTCTGAAAGAGTGACACTGGGCAATGTGAGTGACACTGTGGATGGCTCTGAAAAAATGGTCTTCCCTAACTGCGGACGGGCGATAGATGGCACGCATATTCCACTTCTGGTACCAAGCCATCTAGCCCCTGACTACATTAATCGCAAGGGGTATTTCTCAGTGGTTCTCCAGGAGCTTGTGGATCACCATGGGTGTTTCACAGACCTTAACACAGGCTGGTCTGGAAAGGTGCATGACACATACATCTTTTGGAACACTGGCATGTTCAGGAAGCTGCAAGCAGGGACTTTCTTCCCAGACCAGAAGATCACTGTAGGGGAAGCTGAAATGCCCATTGTAATCCTGGGAGACCCTGCTTACGCCATAATGCCATGGCTTATGAAACCATACAGGAGGCAACTTGACAGCAGCAAGGAGCAGTTCAACAACAGGCTGACCAAGTGCAGAATGACCGAGCGTGCTTTTGGCTGGCGCCGTCTCTATGGCAAGCTGGACCTGGCAGATGACTATTCTTATGCTTATAGTCATGTGCTTTGCGCTCCATAATAATTGTGAAGGGAAGGGTGAAAGCTTCACCCAGGGCTGGACCTCAGAGGCTCAGTGCCTGGAGGCTGAGTTTGAACAGCCAGAGACCAAGGCTAATAGAGGGCTGCAATGCAGGGCCATAAGGATTAGGGATGCCTTGAGGCAGCAATTTGAAGCTGAAAGCCACTAACATTTGTTGCTATGCTCGGGCGTGCAGTGCTTGTAATGCTAGGAGGTGGCTGTGATTGGTGCAGACGATGCAATATGAAGGTTTAACATAACTGTTGCTTTGCAGGGCTCTGTTTGCTATCAATTAATAGAATAAAGATTGCTTTCAAACCAATACAAAAGTCTTATTAAAAAAGAACAAGCGAAGGAGAGAGTCAAAACAAACAAAAAAACATCAGCCATGAGGGGAATGGGAGAAAAGAAGGTCTCTGGAGGAGATGGGGTCCTGGAACAGCTAAAGATTTGTGTATGTCTAGGGATCATATCCAACCTTCTCCTTTGGAGTACAATGCAGCAGGTACTGTAGTTCAGCAGGGCCAAACAATAGAGGGATGGGTGTTGAGGGCAGTGGGTACTGGGAGTCCACAGTGCTGGACTGTGAAGTGGGGGGGAAAAAAGAGTGGAATGCCGTGGGTATAGACTGGAGCCAAGAGGTTGATGAGTGTGTTGGCGGTGTCTGGGGGGAGCATGGGAAAGAGTTTTGTGACAGTGGCTGCAGGGGAAGGCGGGCATGGAACTGCTTGGTTTGCAGTGCTAGTATTGCCTGGAGCGTGTCTGCTTAGTGCTCCATAACATTTAAGAGCTCCGCCGTGGCTTCGTTCTGGTGTGCTGCGTTCTCCTTTGTCCCCCTTATTGTCCCGCCACTCCGATTTGTTTCTCAGCTGTGGAGCGCAACATAACACGTAGAAAGTCCTCCTTAGTTCTTGGCCGCTTTCTAATTCTGCACAGCTGTTCAGATGCTGATTAAAGAGGGAGGCTGGGCTCCCAAGGTCATCTCTGAAGTTTAAATGCAGTATTTTACAGAAGCAGTATTGTCTGCAACACGCACAACACTGATTCAGTGATTTAAAACACAGCCTGTACTCACACCTGTCACTAACTGTCTGACCCCAGGCAAGCGCAGATGAGCCCCAAAATGCTGAGTAGCCCCAGGGGCAGGGCAAATCACTCTTCCTGGACCCTGCTGTACACTGGACATTTGAGCTCTTGTGGAGAGACAGTACTATGGGGGGGGGAGCCCTGATAATCATTCCTTCCCACAGGATGTGATTATGGAAGCTACCTCACTGTTGAGGGTGAGCAGGGAATCAAGGGAGGGTCTTCTCCAAGACACTGGCTTCTGCCATGGCCCCATACGGATTGCCTGTGTGCAGCAACAGTGTTACAGGAGTAACAGTGTAGAAAGCTGCTTTACTGCACAGAAACTTGCCAGTGTAGACAGGGCCTCTGACAGAGCTTACATCTAAATGAGAAAAAACTACCATAGACTCTGTAGTGAACTGAACATAACCTCTGCTTTCTCAAATGAAATACAGCACCTCAATTAGCACAGATCACCCCCATCATCATGCTATGGGTTTAGATCAATGCTAACTTAGAGAGTTTTGCATTGCCAGCTAATGAATAGTCAACATTACTTTCTATTGCACCTATGATTTCAATGCAAGTTTTCTATCCAGATGCTGACCTGGCATGATCTTGTTTAGACTGACATCTAACTTGAACATAGCTTATAATTTTATGGCTATTTTTAGAAACATAAAATGGATGGTTGAGATACGATAGTCAACTAATAAACAATCTTTAAATATCCAGATACTGATAGCAACATTTTGTAAAATAAAAAAATGACTTCTGAAATCAAAAACTATTGTCGCATTTGCCTATCTATTGCGCCCACTGGTTTAAAGACCTTGACAAATTTTTTTTTAAAGAAGTAGTGGGAATAAGAATTCTGAACTCTAACAAAAGAGAAGTCACCAACAAATAATACTCGAGAGAGAGAGAGAGAGAGAGAGAGCGCGCGTTGAGAATTTCCAGTTACCTCAGTTACAAAATGTATAAGCTGGTAAAATAATTCATCAAGCTATCTCTTTACAACCAAATTTGACTGACACTGCCTTACATGAAATTGGAATTCTAAATCAGGTTCTTTTTCTAATTCATTTTTATATTTTTTTTCCACACTTACATTTGAAATCCTTTTTTGTATGACAGCAATAATTAGTCTCAATTTGAGGATATTATAACATATAGACAAAACTAAGGTAATTGATTTAACAATCATACATTGTACTCTTTGGAGCAGGTCATTAAAACAGATTATAGGTTATGCATGTTGCCAAAATGACCCTAATCTTCCCGGGAGACACAAAATTCACAGGAATCAGTAGAATACAAGGAACTAGTAGGAGAACCTTGTTCCAGGGGCATTATGAATTATTGCTCTGTAAAAGAGAGCCACCAAAAGTCCATTTCTGCATAATTCCTAACATGGCATCAGACTAAATCTGCTGACAAAAACCACTCATATTCAAACCTCACCCAGGGATGTGGGGCAGAGGGGGGAGAAGTCAGGCTCTCAATGAGAGCTAAGAATGTAAAGGTCAGAGGGTCAAAAGGCACTGTTGTCTGGTGGTGTTCCTGTATTCGTGGCCATGTGTATTCAGAGGAATTTGCCTAACAACCCTTGTAGCAGAATTCTGCTGCAGAATCTAAGCTTTACTTTATTTTAAGCTTAAATTCTTGCCTTTGATTTTTGAAAGAGCCTCTCAAACACAGAAAACAAATACCAGTTAACAATCCTTAAGATAAATGAGGGCAATTTTTCTCTCTGAGCTAATGACGACTATCAGACAAACACTGCTCCTCATTTTAGCAGAAACATCTAGTTCGTGAGTGTCCAAACACTCACCTCTTTGCTAACCAGTTGCCAAAACCTTCAACTTGCCTAACAACTTATGCAGTGTAGTTATGCCTCGTCACTACAAAAGTATGAAGCATACTGAAAGTTTAGAGACAGTGTAAAATTGAATATTACAATCAGGACAGTGTTAACACACATTCATATTTAATCAACACATTTCTTGACTTACTAAAAAGAACTGGTGGGCCTTGCTGCAGAGTTTAGGTTCATCTTATCTGTAATATTTCAAAATTGTGTACACGAAAGACCAACCAGCTGCCTTACGCAATTCTGGCAGAGAGTTAGCAACAGCTTTGGACTGAGGTCTTATTCATGAAACAGGTGAAAGACCCTATGCTACACAAGACCAGAAATTCCATTGGATTATGGTGGTCTTGAAGGTCCCTAGACCAGCCCCTTCCCAAAGCACCACCTCTGACTTTCAAGAGAACAAAAAATTAAATTTCATAGTTCTCAGGTAGAGTGAAGGGTCTCATTGTCCCAGAGGTGAAAACCATTCATTACTAGAGCACTACCAATTTCACAGCTGTGAAAAAGATGTCACAGACTGTGAAATCAACCCTTCCCCATGAAATCTGATCTCCCCTGCTGCTTGGAGCCAAGGGCTCCTAGCTGCTAGTCTGGACACGCTGGGGCAGGACAGGAGTTGTCCTTCCCTTCTATGGCTGCTCTTTGTAGGGAGATTAGACCCCCCCTCCAGAGGCAGCACAGAAATGAGGGTGGTACATCCTCACTTTTGCACTGCACCAGCCCAGGAGCTGGGCTCTGGGCTTCCATTCCCCACCCTGCACACACACTTTTCTCACTGCCGTGGCTCTAGGCACTGAGCTTGAGGCTTCCGCCCCCGACCCGGGACAGCCTGGGCTCGGAGTGACCCCGTTAGGGCTTCCACCCTGGGGCTTGGATGCCCATTTTCCCAGGGGAGCCCCAAAGGGGCTAGGGGCACCTGCCTTAATCTGTCCCTGGTGTGGACTAGCAGCTAGGAACCCATGGCTGGGGCACTCCCAGCAGCATGGGGGAGATCCTATCCACCTTCATCTCCAGGAACCTCCTCTAACTGTAGGGAGCTCTGAAGGCAGCACAGAAGTGAGGGTGGAAATCTTGGGACCCCTTCTACAACAACTTTGCAACCCCACATAGTCCCATTTTGGGTCAGTACTCCCATGGCTACAAGACCATGCAATTTCAGCGGTAAACATCTGAAATCATGAAATTGACCAATTTAAAAACTTTCTGGCTGTGAAATTGACCAGAATGGACCATGAATTTGGTAGGGCCCTATTCATTACTAAAAGAATAGGGATGATGTCCACGTCAATGTTCCCTGAAAGACTGGGCACCTGTTGGAGGCGAGAGCCAAAGGGAAGCATGGCTAAGTGGATAGGAAATCATACTGGAACCCAGGGTTCCATTATCACCTCTACTACTGACTCAGTGTTAGGATGGACAAGTCACAACCTTTCTCTAGTGGTAAAAGTGGGGCTAGTGAGACTTGCCTACCTCTGTGGATGTTTGAGACTTATGGTGAAAGACAAATGCGAAGTAGCTATGTTGCAATTAAGAGCTAGATTTTTCTTAAAGTAGAAAACTAGAGGATATAGATGGATGTCTGGTAAACATTACTAGTCAAAACAAAAAAAAAATACAGATATCTATGTAACTAACAGATGTTGGCACACCACCATCCCAGAAAAGGACTCTGTGCTAGTCATCCCTGAAAATTAGTGAATAGAACCAGTTTTATTATTTTATACCAAGTTCAGTTAGTGTATGTAACTGAAGTAAAAAATTGGCAAAGTATGGGAAAATAGCAATTTTTGAGTCTCAACTTTAGAATCCATTGTCTAAATAATTTTTAATGTCTCAGGAGGGCCAGCACAGCATAATGATCTCTCACAAACTACCTCCTTATTCTCCAGGATTTTTTTTTTTAAATGAAAGCAGAGTCTAGCATGACTGCTAAGAACCTTGAAAATGTTAACAAATGTAAACAAACAGTTGTGTACTTGTTTGCAGAGTCAAATAATAACGTTGAGGTATGACTGTCCACATTCATTTCACTGTGTATTCATTCAGATGTTAACAGTAATACTTTAGGAAAAGACAAGGTTAGGTTAAGAGTTAGCTGACTACATCCTATTCTCTACTGTAGATGCAGATTCACAATTTTTTTTAAACCTTGCTTTCTACCCTTGATTCCCTCTGCTCTTCAACCTGTGTCCTAATGTAGACAAATGTTCCATGGCTATGTCTAGATTAGACAAAGAGGTCAAGGCTAGTCACCATCTTCTACCTACTACAGACACAGATTAGCATCTCTGATTTAGCTAACTGAGATCCACCTTGGTTGATCTTGTTGATCTCGTCCACCTAAAAGATGGTAAACTTGTCTGCCCTAAGAACACATTACCTAGCCCCAATCTCTCTTCCTAGATATATCTTTTGTCAACTTTGACTATTCCACTACTGAATAAAGCATTAAAGCACAGAGAGAGGATCATATTACTAAGAATTACAGTCAGTGGGTGGGCTTGGGAAGAGTACCATTTATTTAACGTCTTCCCTCCATTCCAATGTAGGAGCCATGCCAACAGAGCCGATGAAGTGAGCTGTAGCTCACGAAAGCTTATGCTCAAATAAATTTGTTAGTCTCTAAGGTGCCACAAGTATTCCTTTTCTTTTTGCGGACACAGACTAACAGAGCCTAGTGAGGCACCTAAATCCCATTAATGAGCCCAGAAGATCAAGGGTGTATTTGAACTTCACTCAATGGGAACCAAAGCCAAAGAACTCTGTGTGCCTAATCGCAGTTTGAACATCTACACAATATATTTATTAAGAAAGGCATCTCCTTTATCATCTCAAGTGGACAGAACATAGAAGATCATAACTACCTGACTTTTTGTCCCCAATTTGACCTGCACTCCCCTAAAAACAAAAACCATTTATTCCATATATGGACTGCACATGGAAACTAAGTGTGTTTAAAAAAAAAGTTGGAAAGTTGAATTATTTTGACCTTTCAGCCTTAACTAAGGAATTAAGGTCATGACTCAGTTGTTAAATGGTGAAATACAACACTCTCTCTCATTCTGCAATTTCGAAATTGCATTTGTAATAAAAGTAGGATAACTTAATGGGGGTACTGAACAATATCTAACTCGTTTTACATGGAAGTAAAATGTGAAAACCCCCACTCATGCAATGTATCAGAAGTGAGGGATAAAGCTTTGTAAAGCCACAATTTGATCCTCTCTAAAGTCAAACAAGGGATCTCACTAATGTGCATCAAGATATAGGATATACAAAGGATTTTTTGTGATGGGTGGGAAATAAACTAATACTGCCACTCACTAGCACAATTTAGGGGACCTGATTTTTACACCCATTTTACACTAGTGTAATTGCAGTGAACTCTTAACAATTCCTCAATTTACACCATCATAAGCCAGATGAGACTGTCTCACTAGAAACCATGTATTTAGAATATCCGGCATATTGACAAGAACAGAACTCAGGCTGCTTAGACTTAGACAACAATAGGCCTTATTTTGTTGTAGCACTTAATAAAACAGAATGAACCCAACTTAAAATGAAATTAGGTCACTCAAACATAGAATTAGCTCAAAGCATAAAATGCCTTCTATAATCACTCAACTACTCTACTGTAGATTCTTTAGGCAACTCAGATAAAGTGTTCAAAGTTTTTGTTCAAATTCTTCTCCCTTACTTCTTCCATCACCCATAACAGACTATTTAGAAAGTGAACAGTTACAGAAAGCTGGGGCTTTAAGAGGCTATTCTATAACTGAATCTTATATTAATACTAAACATCTTTAATATTCACAAACAAAACTTGGTTTTACATTAGAGCAACCTTAACTAATCAATAAACAAAACCAAAAATTAGTAAATATAAAGTTAGGTTCTAAAGTCAAGTCTCTCAAATTAGGAAATGCTAGAATAAATGTTGCCCACACAACCTTAATTTGACCCCCTTGTGAGTATGCATTATGATAGTCTAATTATATGATTGTTTTAACTTCACAGGACTCCTAATACGCTCAAATCTGCTTTGGCAGTGAACTGAGGTTGTGCAGTGAAGGGGCTTGTCTGTAGGGACCTCATTTGTTGCAGAAGTTGGCAGGTTTGTTGTGAATGAGGCAGGGGACTGTAGGAAGAGAAAAGATGGTCTTTGTAAGGGCAGTTGAATGTCATCTTGGAGATTTGGATTCTGTCCCTGCCACCAAGTTCCTATGTGATGCTAGGCATGTCACTTAGAGCGTGTCAATGCTGCAATTAAAAACCCATGGTCGCCCATATCAGCTGACTTGTGGGACTTAAGCTAAGGGGCTGTTTAATTACACTGTAGACATTTGGGCTCAGGCTGCAGCTCAGGCTCCAAGACTCTGCGAGATGGTAGCTGTAGCCCGAGCCCAAATGTCTATACTGCAATTAAACAGACCTTTAGCCTGAATCAGCTGGCATGAGTCAGCCACAGGTGTCTAATTACAGTGCAGATATGTCCTCACACAAAATTCACCCCAGTCACTTCTGCATGTAATTAAAGGCACTATCATAAAGTGCATGCACAAAGGGTCTGAATTAAGGTTTCCTGGGCAACATTCATTCTGGCATTTCCAAACTTAGCATGTTTGACTTTGCAACCTTTTCATCCTTAAACTTTATATTTCCTTTTTTTTAAAATTTATACATGAGTGCAACCTTAACTAGTTAGTATTTTTGTGAATGCCCTTTGTTAAATAGAAAAATGTGCTATTTAAATAACAAAACTTGTCTTCTCTGTATACTGGATTGCTACTATCTTTCTGCAGCTCCCTATTTCACCACTCATTGCCATGTTGACAAATACACTAAGTAATTCAACTGCATTCAAACAAAACACTTTTTAATACAATCTCAGTTTTGCTGCAACTTCTAAATTACTAGTGAGGAAACAGTAACTTGGATATGGTTTTGCAGTTTGGCTGTTCACATCTTGGCGCCAGTCAGTCCTACTAATTCTGGTGAAGATATACCCAGAAGAGGTTTCTGTTAATCAGGGGAAACCATCTGATCCTATTGGGATCCAGGAAGTGGGTGGGCGGAAACCTGCCCCCTGTTAAATGGTCCCCCCAGCCTAAGGGGGGGATCCACAGGACCTGGAAGCCAAGTTATTTCGGGGGACAACTAATAAAACCACAGGAACAGGAGTGCTGTCAAAGGGTCAAACAAAGGGAACCTGACGGGGACACCGAGCAGAAGATGGAAGGAAACGGCAAAATACTCCAGTGAGGGATCTCTTGCTGTGCCATATATGGACTGGGAAGAAGGCTTCAATTTCTGTTTCTTCAATCTCAAAAATGTGGGAAATGTGGGAAACAGAGAAGGCTGGCATCATCTTGCTAAATGTCACTAAATCTGAAGTACTTTTGAATCTTGTTCTGGTTTCCTTCTGCTTGTCAGCAATTTTAAGGGTTTTGGTACAAGGAACTGAATTAACAGCCAAATGACAGAATCACAAATGCTACAATTATTTTAGTGTCTAGCAGAACCTGAAACCGGATATGAGCAGGAAGCTAACTCAAGTAGGACTTCAGAAATGCTTTAGCCTAGATTGCCGACTAACATATCAAAGAAGGCAATTTTAGTAATACTTCTGGTGTTTTATTTCTTCAAAACTTTGTAGCAACATTGAACTATTAGTCCAAACTGGTGAATTTAAAGATGGAGAAAACAAATTTTCAAGCATTACAGTATGTGAAGTTTAAAATTTCTTAGCTAACATAAAAACAGGCCAAATTTACACATTTTTAACCTTGTGCACTATTACATTAAGCACTAGGGGGGTGAATAAGCTGATGCTGAATTTCTCTTTATATTCTCAGTGCAAATGGCGAAATATACTAACACATCACTAACCTATATTTTTCTGACTATTCCTTTGCCCATATTATTGGCAGCTCAGAGTGCACAGTCCAAGTGCCATACAAGGTAATTTAAAAATCCAGGTGCTGAGTTGTAAGCTTATGAACTCCCTATTGTGAAGAAATTTCCTGCTTTTGGAAACTTTTATTGTTCTTGTGCCACAACTTGTTGTCATTCATATTTGATGATTTAGAATAATGAAAGCGCTGCTCCACACAAGAACACATTCCTGCTGTATTTAGAACCATGGTTCCCAAACTTTAGTACTGCATTTCCCTTACAGACATTTTAGACATTTATGGCTCCCCACAATTATTTTTTTAAACCAACTCACTGCAACTTTTATTCAACTACATATAGTTTAATTAGCCAATCTGGGTTTTAAAAATTATAAACTGAAAACATGAATTTTTTGGGCACGTTTGGGGACAGCCTAAGATTTCAGTGAGAATGCGCCTATTCCAAACTGCATAGTTGTACAACTTTTGGTTGAATCTGATAGTGCCAGATGTAAGTTGTTTTCAGAGTTTAATTTTTTTGTTTTCTATATTTAGTTTTCACAGAAATCATGGCTGAAAACCTAATCTCTCAGAGGTAACTGGAAGCAAGTGGAAACAGCACTTTTACAGCTTCGTCCGAGTTCTTCATACTCATGTAACAGAACTCCTAGATTTATATTTGAAAAATTGATCTTTAGCATGTAATCACTTGACAGTTTTGATAGTTTCTTGAGCAAGTTACTTAAGGTTGGAATGGAGTAAATAGTTAGCGAAAATGGGTTTCGAATCAATCTGTATCTGGAGATTTGTGTTGGACTCCAGGAAAATATTCATCAAAATGGGAATACAATTCAGTTTATATTTAGTCTTTAATACCATTCTGATCACTTTCACTCCATTTTTTTTTTTTAAAGAAGTCTGACGTTCATTTGTATTCCTACCTTGAAGTGATAGGTTCAGAGCATTCAATTTATCAAATATGTCCATCAGGTAAGCTAATTTAGTCAAGTTGTCCACATTATACATGTAATCTGCAAGGCCTCTTTTCCAGAGGAAAGTTCTGATGTAACAAAATTCAAAGACCCCTGTAACACTTTCCCATGTGACAACCACCTGACTTGTCTGTGAGACAGAAGCTCAGTGTGGTCAGGGCCCATCTGTTTGTACAGCAAATGAAAGAGATAACTGCTTGAGATTTTATAAACAATTTTAATAAGAATGGGTGAGGACTTTGTACTTCAGGTTGCAACTTCAACATCAAAACTCGGTGATGAATCATGCAATGTCCAAATTGCTGCTAGTACCACTATCTTTACTCATGCTGCAACCTCATTGTTGTTTATGGTCATGACTGCTGCCCCATCTTTGCAGAGTCCCACTGTAACAGGACCCAGGCGGGCCCCTCTATCTTCTGCGCCTACAAACCAGCCAGAGACCTCTGCTTTGGTGCAATCACCCTTGCTTTTTATTTACAGTATAAATTCCTACCACCTTGTAGCTACATATAGCATCAGGCTCACAGCCTCAAGGACTGCTAACAAGGCCTGCAGCTGTTCCCTGTTTGTCTCTTAGGCCTGGGCTTACTCAGCCAGCTCCAATTCCCCATCCTGATTGGAGCTGGCATGACAGAGGTCTGGCTCAGGGTTTCCTAGCCAGCACCCTGTTACACCCACACACAGAGCCCAGTTAAGACCCTCCATACATTATGAATTTATCAAGGATCTTGAGTATTTCCTCAATGGTAGTTCAGGTTGGGATTTCTTTAAAAGTTCAGTTATTATCCTGGCTTTGGCAATGGAAGCTCACTGTGAGTAAATATTAGTAAGGCTGTCTTAAATAAAAGATAAGTATATACATAAAAGGATTTCAAGCAAACATTTTTGTTTTAGAACTCTTTTTGCTGCAGTGAGCAAGTCATCAGAAATCACTGACACACTCACTTTTTGGTGCTGTTGAATGAAAATTAATTGAATGATTTTTACAAGACCATAAATTAAATATTTGCTTCTGGGTTGAAAACTATATTACTAACTGCACCACTGTTAAAGAACTTTTCATAGTTCTACTATATCTTTGGGAACTGATGCTTTTATTGGGAGTTCATTTACAAAGCAAATGCTGTAGTTATTTTGAAGATAGTCTTTTTATGATACTATGCCACTCAGTTTAAAATGTGACAGATTTAAAAATCAGAAGAAGAGACACTCTTCACTCCTCCTTCCACCACTATCAAATTGGGTTAGTCTACAGGGGAACATCCGATGAAGTGAGCTGTGGCTCACGAAAGCTTATGCTCAATTAAATTGGTTAGTCTCTAAGATGCCACAAGTACTCCTTTTCTTTTTTCTACAGGGGAAGTTACTCTTCAGAGTTTGAGTTTTAAAAACCTGGCAAATCCAGGCTGTGCAGTTCCAAGCAATGGTTTTACATGAATTTAATAGGATAAAGTCTGACATTCTTTAAAAGATCACTACAACATGATGATGCATCTTACGACAACCATGGTAAAACAATCCAATATTTGATATGAAATAACTGAAAAGTCAATCTTTATTTTCTTATCCAATTTGTAAATGCAACTAGTACTAGTGCTTCCTTGATTAATCACTTTGGCAATTCTGACCTAGTCTCACTGGCTTTATCAAATTGGTACTCAATGAGCCAGCTTCAAATCAAATGGGACTTGACAGTTTCTCCAACAAGGCAGTAGACTGAGTAAGAAAGGACAGAAGGATAATCAAAATGAGTACTGAACCCTACTAGGGTCATTTCTTTAATGCACTTGCCACAAAATCCAAGCAAGAGCACTGCGGCAGAGTAAAGCAATATAAAGAGATAGCTTTCTTTCACCAGGAAATCAAGTAGTACCTCATATCATTTCTGCTTCCCTTTAAATATACAGCATATCCTGTTGAATAGCTTTACTGAAATGGAAACTCTTGATGTACACTGTAAAGCCTTGAGCCTGCAAAGACTTATTAACATGCTTAACTTTACACACTGTAGTCTCTATGAAGTCACTGTGACTACTCACATGCTGAAATCTTATCTGCTCCACTCCCCAAACTTCCAATGTCTGAGATGGAGCCAGAATTTCACCAGCTGTAAGTTTAAATACATACATAAGCCTTTGCAACATCAGAGCCAAAAACTGGGAAGCCTAAGAAATGAACTACCACAAAGCTACCACAGCTTCAGAAATCCCTCTAATTCCACAACACACATTTTCAGCATGTCCCAGTATAAAATTTCATTAATCTTAAAAATAGTTACACAATAAAATTTGTGATTTTCTTAAACACTGCATTCTAAATGAAGAAATTTTAAACAGTGCCCAAATTAACCTCCACTGTGTATCCATAGGGCAATTATTGTGGAATACATGACTATAAATATTGAAACATAGGTTTTCACACTGTTAGCTTGTTAGATGTAATTAAGAATCTATCAGCGTCAAATGTTTTATTTTTGCATATATCTAGAAACATTAAGTCAAGATGATAAAACAGAAGTTTGTGTGTGAAATGCGTTAATAAAATGCTATACAAAATACTAGTATTGTGTAGATTGGAGAATTTTCTTAAACATATGCCTTTTAGTACAAGAAAGTTAAGATGATTCACTGGACACTTGAATGTAAAAATTAAGATTTCTTTAACTTCAGGTAGGGTGGTATCTCTCATCACCCGCAACTGTTAGAAATTATAGTTATAGCTTAGTCATTCCCTGGGAAAGTGACATCTAGACGCACATGCCTACAATATCCAACTTGGTGGCTATGTACAACATAAAGCATTCTCAAACTGGAAAGACAATAAGCCAGAGGAGTGACATTTATAACACCTGAGAAATGGTTTTGCAGAGTCTGATCACAGTTGGTCAACAGACTATGTAGTGCAAAGAACTGATCTGTTACACAATTAAGCTTCAAATGAGTACTAGAGTGCACTATCTTCAACAGGTAACTTAAATCTTGGCTCCAGATTTTACTAGTGCAATGGTGTCCAAGGTCTGAGATCTATAAGACATATCTTTGGAAAATAACCCCAACATTATCTCAGTTAGTATATAGGATGGGTTAGAGTCAAAGCTGAAAAGTTCAAATGTTGCAGCTGAAAAGCAGTCACATTGACAGGGATCCTGTATCGCCTACTAGTTTTCACAACATATACCGCTAATGATCTTATTCTTTTCTCCTCCCACTTGTAATATTTCCCACTTGTTTCAAAAAAATGCACAAAACTTTCCCACTAGTATAAAGCAAATATAGGCATTTTCCAGAATTTATGTAAAACTAATCTCATTAAACTCAATTTAAACACTGTCAGATGAAAATGAAAGGTCATGCACATTAAGTCAGACAATGATTGAACTGCAATATTTCTTCAAGTATTTTCTCAGAGAAAATATTGTTAATCTGTGTGACAAACCATAAATCCTTATCCCATTGTACAGGCATCAAAGGGAGAAGGCTGAGTGGCTACAGCATGAACCAAAAGGAAAGTGCTAAAGAGAGGGGAATACCAATTAGTTCCGCAGCCTTCAGTTAATTTATTTTTTGGAAAGCCTGCAAGTAGGGAGACATCTTAATTCTTCATAATCATTTTAAATTGAGACCTGAACATGGTCTAAGGAAACTCGGAAAAATATACAGTATTTGCATAAAAGTAGCAGCAGCATCTGCAAAGACCAATTTTCTTGACACTCCCCACCCCAACTCCACGTATGCAGTCTGATAGCGGCCAGGGGTTCAACTATGATAAATAGCAGTGAAGATGGCTGGCAACACTGCCTGAAGTCTACAAGTTTCCATTTTCAGTTAATTTAACCTTTAAATCTCAGTAAAGTAATCCAGGATAGCAAGTTTTGTTTCCTGAAGTGGAGAGTTGTCAAAACATTGAACACACAATCTCATGGCTCTGGAAGACCGCTGCAGGATGTGTGAGAAGGCCCACTCTCACATCATGAATATTAAGAATTCATCTGATAATAACTATCTGAACTCCACTGTACATGGTCAGATTGATCATAAATTACTCCCACTGGTAAAATTGTATCTACTCAGCCAGTTAAAATAATACAATCCTGACAGGTGTCTAACCTGTTCTTAAAGACGTCCAACAACAGTGATTTCACAACCTCCCAGGGAAGCCTATTTGAGTGCTTATTTTTATAGTTAGTAAGTTCTCTTTAATATCCAACCTAAATCTCTCTTGCTGCACATTAGGCCCTTTACTACTCACCCTATCTTCAGTAGAAATGGAGAAAAATTGATCACGGTCCTCTGTAAAACAGCCCGTAGCATATTTGAAGACTTATCAGGTCCCCGCCCTGCACTTGGTCATCTTCTCTCAGAACTAAACATGCCCATATTTTTTTCCCCAACCTTTCCTCATAGGTTGAGCTTCTGCTTATACTGAAGTCCATGGTACAGTTTTGGAAAATCTCACTCATGGAGAAAAGGCAATACAATGTTTTAAATACAGATCCTTAGTACCAATCAAGGACTGCTTCCTCTCCCCACTGCAGGATTCTTGTATTTCTTCAGGTGCTATCTCTGGGTGTGTGTTATAGGTTTTTTTTTATTCCATCCCACCTCTAATACTGAAACGCATTATTGTGAATAAGATCTGTTCAGATATCAAGTAGCATAGCTTGTGTATTTTGAATTTGTTGTAGAGTAAACATTATGGAGTAAACATTACGCATAGTATTTTAACTTCATCTTTGAGCAGTCCTTTTTGAACTACAATAGCCTCTTTTATTGGCATTCTTTCATCCCCCAAAGGAACCACAGTCTCATCTTAACTGTCTTCAGATTTTCCAGCCTTCGTACTAAGGCACTTCACTAATTTCTCTAACTTTATAATATTCATTAGATTTTTTTCAAGTCCCCACACTTAGACTTTTTGAAATCTAATATACTTCTACTACTGCATTCTCTGAACCCTTTCTCACGTTATGTTGAAATTAACTAGTTGCTGATGACTGCTAGGTCTCCTCCTTATTTTCATGTTCATGTTCTCAAGTGTTCCCTATCCACAGGAAGGGAATCCAGTATTTTCCCCACTTTCAATTCTCTGTCTAGATAGTTACTTTGTCCTTTACAAGTCTTTGGATCCCCTTTAATTAAATATATTTGACATGTGTTTTACTTAGTAGCTGTGTGAATGTTTTTCATTTTTATGACAGGAAAAAATAACCAAAGACATTTACATATTGTAGAGAAGGCTAAAATACAATCACAGAACAAATAAACTCAGCACAAAATGGAGGGACCTTACAGTTGTCCCTGACACAGGATGGGCCTTCAAAGAGGCTCATGTATTTAATACTCAGTTTGGGAACTGGAGGAAGAGGTGCAACCTTTCTAAACCATTGAATAGAAGAATCCATTTTTCCAATGAAAGAATTAACTGTACTAAAATCAAATTATCATCTTCAGCAGCTCGCCATACTGTCAAAACTTCAGATTCAAGACTAATGAACCTGGTGTCAAGGCAAATTATCTTCAAATCCAAGGTCTTGCAATGTCTAAAGTGAAGTGTCCAGGAAGATCTTAAACACTGAGTGTCAGTCTAGAAATTTTTCTATTAATTCTCCTTTAACACAGGTGGAAGGCAGCAGCTTCTCCTCTAGCACAACCTCACTAGTACCAAGTTGATAATTGGTATGGCACTGGCATACTGCCACCTCTTTAAACACTTCAGATAGGAAAATCTTCTCACCCCATTTTAGTTATTCCTACTACCAGCAACAGTTGCCACTTTAGACCTTCACTTCATATGCATCAGATGGATGGGGCACCATGACAGAACTTTAAGCTAGTACTGGGTAGAAGAGGAGAATATTTGCATATATAGTTTTCCCTCCTCCTTCTATGATCTTTTTCCACTAGTACATACAAAATTAAGCTAAAACCTATATCAATGTAATGCTATGGTTGAGAAGGGAAGCATTCAAGGGACTGGAAACACAACATAACATTAAAGTTTTTGGATTTAACATCAAGCACCTTTGAAGCCTGCCAAAAACATAACTCACAAGGCATATTTTGTACAAAGATTATTAGAGTAGTGTGTAGGATGTGAATACAGGAGTGCATTGCATCAGTCACCTATTATAACTGATTCCTGTTAACTCAGTGTTTTCACATCTATTCTCCCTCTCCCACAACCTTAACACAAAAATGAAGTCCAGCTTTGTATGCTCTTTTACAGTTAAAGTGTGGCTAGCAGAGCCCCTCAGTCTCCCATCCCCATTTCTCCACCTACCAGACTTTGGGGGGTGGGGAGAGAGCTCAGGACCTCTGCCTTGCAGCAGAATGGTGGGATAGAATCTGCTGCCCAACAGGGAGGTGGGTCTCGTGGCTTCAGCCTGCAGGATGTGCCTGCTGGGGTTCAGGGCAGCAGCAGGAGCAGGGCTGAAGCCCCAAGCCTCGCCAGGCGCATCCTGTGGGGCTGGAGCCCCGAGTCCCAGGAGGTGTGCCCCGGCTCTTGAACTTCTGAAGATTGTCGTATATGGCTTGGAGGGTCAGTAAGTTTGGTCGGCCCTGGTTTTATCATGCAATTTGTGCCTATACCATCACCACATACTTGTGCAGTTTTTCCTAGGTCAGCTGCCAGGTCTATATTCCTATTCCATTTAATATTGTGTCTGTTTCCAGTCAAGTAAAACTTACTAGAATTATCTTGTCAAGTGCTGACAGCTGGATTTTAGTGAATTGCAACTGACTGTCAGCAAGTCTTCCTTCATATAAAGTGAGAGCAAGAGCAGAATGGCAAGGAATTCACACAAAAATAAAGCATGTAGAGAGGCTGGAATCCTTAAAGCTTACATATAGTGAGTGGTCCCCTGGAGTTTGCTATCTATTGTAACAGATCATTCTTCATGTAAGATACCTTGTTTATGGTAGCACATGTCTAAGGATCTCCTACTGGATTTACAAACATTAAGCCTTTCACTGCACCAGTAGGGTGAAGTCACACACAGATCTGTTACCATTAAAAAAAAAAAAAAAAAAAAGATAAATAATGATTAAAACTAATATACAATGTATGTTACGAAAGAGCTAGAAAATTCAAAATTCAGGTCAACCATGTATGCCATTCTGTTACATAATTTTAAAATTCACTAATCTGTCAGACTGAAATGAGAGCTTTTTCTGTATGGACCGAGTCCAGGAAGTGTTTTATACTCACGCTCTCTCTGTTGGCTTACTAGCTATAGTAATTTCCAGAAATGTGCTGACATTTTTGAATATATTGGCACAAAGTAAAAAATAAAGCCAGTTAATTTTTTGCTCCCTCAGAACCATAGAAAGGAAATCTGAAGTAGTTATTGGAATTTAGTAACATTGAAATAATTAGGCTTACTATTGTGATGTATACTTAATCTATAGATTTTGGCTATAATTATAATTATTGATAGTTATTTTCAAACTGCTCTATTTTGAAAACTATGGAGATTAAAATAAAATGAAAAAAATTCTTCAGTGTCCTTTAATACTTGGGTCATTAGGGCAATAATAGCTGCTGCCAAAAAACAAACGAACAGTTATCCCTATCCTTCATTTCTTCCCTTCTCCCCTCAAATTCCAGTCATTCTTCCAATCAACCAAAGTTGAACAGGGTTCCCACCAAAGCTAGTTAGTAGTACCTGAGTGACCAGAAGGGCAACTGCAGAAAAACGAAAGGTGCTTGTACTCATACCTGAGCATTGTCGCAGAAGCTGAACTGTGCCAAACTTTCAAATTCAGATCATCTCTATATTGGACTGTCATGTAACAGCTGTATTTCCTCATGACTTAAATGAGGTTTAATTAGAGTATTTATACAAGTCTAGGAAACTTATTACTTAATTTAAAAAGTTTCAGAAAGTGTTTTGAAGGTTTGCTTTAAACTTACCTTTCTGGTTTCAAACTGAGCTTCTTCTTGGCAACACTCTCTGCAGAATGGATCTAGTTGATTCAAGCTAAATTGTCCCAGAAGGTTGCAAGAACTACATAGCAAGTTACTGGAAAAGCCTAGTTCTCTGCATGCTTCTGATGATAACTGTGCCCCATACACAGATATCTGAAAGCGAATAAACAATATTACATATTTTAGCATTTAAAATAATTATTTGCAGTTGTGGGAAGGCAATGCTGTTTGATAGTTAGTCTGGACTCTTGGGTTCTACTCTTGACTCTACAACTAATTGGCTTTTTCAGTTTAGGTAATTCACTTAAACTCGTGTAGCATTGTAGATCTGCAATGGAGAGTTGTAGCATACGTGCTCCTGAGGATGTAGCAGTGGGCAGTTTCTTGAAGCCTACTTTGCTTTCCTGCTCCAAAGCAGCCCCCGGTACAGCTGTTCTTGCATACAAGTTCAGGAAATAGCTCAGCAGGCGTAGTTCTGTGTGTGTGCATGGTCTAACAACACACTTCAGCTATGAGAAAACATTCTGGCCCCACACAGCTTTCACCCTGGACAGTTCAGCCCATTACCGTATGATTACAGCATTCATGAGTGAAGGGAGCAACAGGAAGAGAAATAAAACATGAATGCTTAGAAGAAAAAAAGGCAGAGAATGTAATGAACCCAAAATGAAACTTGGCAATCATCGATATATTAAGTATTATTACCGCTAAATAATTTATTATTATTTTCATCTTTCAATGGGAGAATGAACATGTTAAAACTGGCTCTCAAACTTTTTTTTTTTACTGGTGAGGCCTTTCACATAGCAAACCGCTGAGTGCAACCCCCCCTTGTAAACATATAAAAAAAGTATTTTTAATTTAACACCACTATAAATGCTGGAGGCAAAGCAGGGTCCCGACCCCCAGTTTGAGAACTCCTGTGTTAAAAGGTATAAATTGCCTAGGGAGGCTGTGGAATCTCCATCATTGGAGATTTTTAAGAGCAGGTTAGATCAGTGGTCTCCAAACTTTTTACCTCACGTGCCCCCCTGTCCCCCGCAAGCTGGGGCGGGGAGTGGGGCCAGGTCATTCTCTGGGAGGAGGGGGACACAGGCAAGGGTAACAGGGCCGAGGCTGGGTCCACAGCTGGTGGTGTGGATGGGGCCAGGAGCTGGGGGGGACGCTCCCTCACCACCTGCATGGGGGCTGGCCCAGGCCTCCACTGCACCCCACCCCCTGAAAGTTCCTCGTCACCCTAGGGAGCTGTGCCCCTCAGCTTGGGAACCTCTGGTCTAGATAATACTTAGTCCTGCCATGAGCACAGGGGACTGGAGTAGATAATCTCTGGAGGGCCCTTCTAGTCGTATGATTCTATAACATTTCCTTTAATTTTCTTCCTACGGTACTTTCAGTAGCTGTGTGTTTTGCAGCTCAGTGAAAAGGGATAAATATTATATTTAATACAATCTTACATTTTTTGGGAGGATGAGGAAAACAAGGGAATTTAAAAAAATATTTTATTTAATAAAAAAAAACACTACAGAAAGAGAGAAGTCTTGCAGATCAGATATAGCAAGGGCAGCAATAACACAATATTCTCCTCACTATACAACCTCCATAAACCATGAGCCGAAGGGGGCAGCCACACAGTCCTTTTACAAAATCCAAACCACTCCCTGCTCTTGGTACTGAGAAGGCCAAGCTCTAACCAATACTACCGTACGGTGTCGGGTTAGGGATGCATATGGACAACATCCAGTTGGAAGGAGAAGACCAGCTAACTCGTTTCCCGAGTTACCGCCCAGGCCCGAGAACAACAACTCTTTAGTTATAGTCAACCCAAGTTAGAGCCGAGAGGGTAACCCGGAGAAGAGAGACTCTACCTCTCACAACCAAATCAGAGCAACCCACCCTCCTAAGCCGTATCCACCACGGGCGTCAGCCAGTGCAGGACCAAGCCCTCCCTTCGGGCGAGACAATCAGCGCCGCCGCTTTCTAGAAGGCACAAAGAGGGAGAACGGCACAGCCGGGAGCAGGGGGAAAGAATAGGCCGCTGTCAGTTACGGAAGAAGAAACGAGTATGAAAAGAGCCACCCCGGCCGCTAGGCCACGTCTCTCTCTGTCACTCGCTGCCCCCGCCTCAGCCGGCATCTGTCTGCCCGCAGGCCGAGTGGGCTTTAGTTTCCCCAGGGAGAAGGGTACCCACAGCAGCCCTCTCCCTCGAGCCCAACCAGATTGGAAACCGCCCTCACCGCCTGCAGCACCGCCAGGAACCAAAGGGGCCAGCATCCCGGAGCCGTTAATCCTGTAACCGCCGCCATTTCAGTGCGGGTCTGCGCTGTCAGCACGGCCGCCGGGCGGTTGCTCTCAAGACCCCGCCCTCGTAGGGTGACTTTTCGCTGCCTACGGCGAAGGAAGCAAAATGTACGAGTAGGGCCCTTACACCGCCGAGGGAAAAGATTATCTCAGGGCTCTATACGTAGAGAATCTGTAGAGGAACTACCTGGCCCTATCAAGGGAAGGGCTTTATAATGTAGCTGGAGATATCATTTCGGAAATTTACTCAGGCATCAACGTAGTAAGCCGACTGGGGTCCTTTTTCTTTTTATAACCTACAGCTCAAAAGCGAACAGACCTATAATCCTGAAGATTGGCAACGAGATTAACCAATGGCGCTGCGAGTTTGCTGATTGCCGCGGTGCCAATGCCCAATAATATATAGATATGTGGGCCGGACTTCAGAGCAGGTATCCAATGGAGAAGAAACGCGTGTGGGAGGGGCGTCACGTCCGTACATCCGTTTTATTGGGGTGGAGCATTTGTGGGCGGTGTATTGGACTGACTGCCCAATGGGATAGGGGAGAGGGTGGGGCGTAGGAGATGCCGCCCAATGGTGGAGGGGCCGTGGGCAGAGCGTGTGTTTTGCTAGTCAATGGGGGGGGTTAGGTGGGGGTGTGCGCGGTTGGGCGTTCGGTTGCTGAGCAGCGCACGTAGGCGGGGGGAGGGGCGCGGGCTGGCTGGCTGTCGGGGAGTGAGGCTAGTGAGGGGCGGGCTGGCGCGGGGGGCGGCTGGGACGGTGCTGGCTGGGGGGGCTCTCGAGGGATGTGAGAGCCGTCTGTGTCCCTTCGTGCGCCTCACTGCCACCCTCGCGCGCTGCGTCCCTGCGCCCGGCTGAGGCTCCCCTCGGCCTCCCCGGCCGGGCCCCACGTTATGTCGTGATCCCGGGCCGGCGGCGCTGCTGCTGCTGCTCATGGGGCTGCTCAGGATTATGCTGCCGCCCAAGTTGCAGCTGCTGGCGGTGCTGATGTTCGGGGTGGCCGTGCTCTTCCTGGAGAACCAGATCCAGAAGCTGGAGGAGTCCCGCGGCAAGCTCGGTGAGTGCGAGCGGGCCAGGGCCAGGGGGCAATTAGGGAGAGAGAGGCGGTGGAGGGGAACGGAGGGGCTGGGGCTATTGCTGTGGTTGAGGGACAGGGCTGGGGAGAGCCGGGGCCATAAGCTCAGAGGAGGGACGAGGCCCAAGGACCAGAAGCGCTGAGGCGGGATGGGGGCATAGGTGAGGTACGGGGACTATGCACATGTGTGGGGTGGTACTACACAGAGCTGAGAGGGAAGGGTACCGTGAGCAAAGGTGGAGCTGGCGGGGAAGGGGAGAGATGGCAGTGCACAAATCTGGAGTATCCGGAGGATGAGGAATTGCAAAGCGTAACCCTCTCCCTTTCATATATTGAACCCACTAATGTGGGATATGGGAACATAACTCTTCTTCTCCCATGTGGCCCTTGTATTTACAAGTCTGGAAATTATAAGTAACTTCAGCGATATGATTTGGGGGACCCTGCAAAAGAGGTTGTAAACAGTAGAGGAAGTAGCCGTGACCTTTAAGTTTGTATGCACATTATGCAGAATCGTGAAACCAACGAGAGATTGGTGTTTTGGGAAAATGTATAGTTATAAAGAATCTGAATGCACATTCTTTCTCGGAAAGGGAAAGGAAAGTTAAAGATCAGTATTGTGCTATTAGCAGCTGCTGGCCTCTGTGTGTATTGTGCGAGATGCAGTTGGAGATTGAGGAGCAGCAGTGATACCTGAAGGAAGCCCAGCTCTGGTTCCTCCTCCTCCGTGTGCTGCTGCTGCACATATTTTTGCCTAATCGCCTTTATTTTGACATAATAACAAAGAAAAATACAGAAGATAATTATAGTTAAAACATGCATGTTTGGTGAAAATCGTCTTAAATCATTGTAATTATAAATTCATGTGATTTGTTTTACTCTTACTGAACACAGGTTTTAAATACCTCTATTTAGCAGGTGGTGGTGGTGTTACTAGCCTCATATGCTCTGTGATGAAGCAGTAGTTAAACCGTATAAAACTAGGTCCTAATAACTGTCATATAAAATTGTTTTTTTCCTGTTAAAAAAAGTTTCACTCTTCAGTTGTAATTTTTCTGCTAAAATACTATTTCATATGTACATTAAATGTCAGACTGCAGAACCAACAAGCATCGGGATTAAACCTGATCAAAATGAGGAAATGCCGTTTCTAAGACAATACAGTTTGTTTATGCAAGAGTTGTAACTGGAGAGCAGTGGGACCCCCAGAAATACCTAGGCATGGTGTGGAGGGCAGAAAACAAGTTCCGTGCATGTTTCTGATTCCCTAATCTGCTCAATACTAGTAGTTTGTGGTAAAATTCTTAATATTTGAATGTTTATGGGTTAATCCAAGAAAAAAGGGAATGACTATACAATGCTCTTACTAGCAATAAGGCTAGAAATGTATTTTGAGTGCAATGAGAAGTTAAATGTTGCAAGCCTATGAAAGAGGTGAAATCAGAGTAACTTAAAGTATTCAAGTCAAAATGATGAACGCATATTAGACATGGTTTGTTATCTGGATTAGGTAATGGAAGTTAGTGTCCTGTGAGAAGGCAGTGATTGACTGGATGAGCGGTCTGAATCTTCTTGATCTATACTTACTCAACTAAAAGTTATTAATATTTGAAGGGTGATTTTGTTTTTTTCATAGCTTAAATATTTTAAGCAATGGTGTTCAGTGAAAAAGGGAAATACTTGTTATGGAATCAGAGAATATTTTGAGCAGATATTGTTGATAGAGCAGTCGAGGTTTAGTTTTGTGCAAGTCTGTTTTTAATTGTTCGGTGCCAGTGGTTTCAGTGCATCTAATGCTGGCAATGGATGTCATGCAGGAAAATCCAACTCCTGGCACAAAAGGATTAATGCAATGCGAGAGTGAAGAGTAGTGCTGGTAAGATTTCCCAACCCTTTGCTCCTCCTTAATATATATGCACTGGACATGATTAAGTTACATATTTAGAGGATTGAAATATACAGCTCAGTCTGCCTCAAGAAAAGAATCATATCACTATGTTTTGCTGATGCTCTTTTTATTTTTTAAAAATGCTTAAACTCTGTTTCTGAGCTTTGATATTAAAATATAATGGGAAATACTGCCTTATAACGAACTTGTTAGTGGCTGTCAAAGTTTGTGTGGGAGGAGAAGCAAGGGCTTTTTATTTTTAGTGTTGAATTATTCTATATGGGTTTAACAACCTGTTAGATCGCGTGTGGTTTTCATCTTGATTAGGTAGTCCCTTAGTATGAAAGGCCTGTTGTTACCATGATGTCCACCAAAAGGCTCCCCTTATTTTTTGTGTATGTTTAAAGAAAGAAATTAAAAGTGATAAATTTTAGAAGCGTTCTTTATCTGTTAGTAGAATTTCCATCCAACTGTGATACAGAGAATGTAGTTTCACTAAATTAAACTAATCAATTTTGGCCCGATGCACTTGGTTTATAGGAGTGAAGATAAAGAAAAAGAAGGGGGAAAACAGACTGGTGATTCCATGGTCTGCTTACAATAATTATTGCAATTTAGTTGAAAGGCCTGTGAAAATAGTCTGCGTGACATTAAATATTGCTCTTAACATGGTACAATGTGTAATTTGGTTTAAGTCCCATATTATTGAATTATATGTACCTAATATATCACATGAGAAACCATTCTTGATGGGATATAAACATAAATAACTGCATGACTTACGTTCTGACTCGGAAAACTACAGTATGTCACTTTAAATGGAACAGTTTAGCAAAAAATAGTTCTACCAGAGTCTTATGAGTAAAACTCAGAACAGCATTTCCTGACACTTTCTGATGGAACAGGATTCCCTGACATGCAAGCTACATTGGTTTCCATATTGCAAAAAGATTTTCACTCTGATTCAAGACTAATATAAAATAACTCCCATTAAATGAGAAATAGGTGCATCTTTATGGGAGACAGAGAAAGAGGGAAGGTTTTATTTTTTTGCAAGTATAATTCATTCATTCTTGCAGCTAAATTCCAAAGTCACTATTATGTATAATTTTTACCTCTTTCTTTAAGGACTGCAGAAGTTAATTTGCAATGGGCATTTGCTTTTCTCACATTGTGGCTAAATTCCCCCTTTATTATTCAGATTGGTATGCTCCTAATAAAAGGAGGGCTTGTGGCACCTTTAGAGACTAACAAATGTATTTGAGAATAAGCTTGTGGCCTTTAAAAATGTTTAAATAGTGCTGTTGTGAGCTTGGTTTGATTTTTTTTTTTTTTTTTTTTTTTTGAATAACTGATGAGCCCACCATGGGTAACGCTTGTGTCTTAAGTAAGGGAAATCCTTTTCAGTTTAAAAAAAATTCTGTCCACATGAAACAATAAGACAGAAGCCCCTTGAAAAATAAGAATCCTGAGACCAACTTCTCTGATATTAAAGCAATACTTTATTAGAGTTCGATATTTATTAAGGGAATATTTGAATATGAAAATGGTTTATTATTGCCTCCTGCACCAAACTACCCTGGGAAAACTTGTTTTTTCTTGTGAAATTTAGTTAATTGTTGAGAAAATAGCATTTCTTTTTGCTAATTGAGCAGATAAAGTAGATAATAAAGAAAAATGTGTTTTTTTTGTTTTGTTTTGTTTTGTTTTCTTCTCCTGATTTTCTTTTTTGTTTATGGTTCACTTCTTGGGTATATATTAATCTAAATTACTTTCTTGTAGTGTATGGAATATTGGCTATTTCCAAAGGCCGATGGTCCCAGAAAGTGACTGATCTTTGGGCCTGCTGGCCTTTTGCAAGCAGTTCTTAATACTTAATTTATTGTCTTTCAGAGTATTTCTAGTGTCAAAACCCAGGTTCAGGTACCTCTTTGGGTGGGGTATTAACATATAACCAGTAATCCTGATTTACAATCTGTAATTTTATAGAAAACATTTTTAAAATGTATTTATTCTCTAAAATATGTGACAAATCTTAATTTGTGTTGTTGCAATTTTCTAACTAAGCATATCTAAATATTATTTATTAACTATTTAGTAAGAAGATTGAATTCTAACTTTGTTCTGTGAAGGTAAAACATGACTTTGAGGTAAGCCTCTCTTTACTTTCTGTCAAAATGAACTCTGAGAGTTTATAACTGGATTTATTCCCTGCGCTATCCCATAATATTGTTAGGTTTCTCACTCTATACCCACATTACATAATGATGGTGCTACCAACTGACTCCAACAAGTACGTAAAACATTTATTAACAAAGAGTTGATTTTCACTTTAATATTGACTGACCGATAGTGCCCCTTTTATTTGATCACCCTTAAAGGTAAAGGTGCTTACAGTTTCCTGCATTCCAGCAGGAATTGGGTCATGTGGTTCATACCCATCTGTGTAATTCTGCTGTGATATAGTGACTGAGCTAGGAACAGATTGCCCTGTTGTGTATATATGGGCATACATTTTAGGCACCGGTGAGATCAAGTGTGAGCAGTGATGTGTTTTGTTGAGGGTAAGAGCTCCATTGACCATCCAAAAGAGTCTATTCTGAGTTATTGAATACGTGGCTATGCCATTACGTATGCAGTTCTTGCTTGGATTTATTTCTAAACATATCTTTTCTGTAACTGATTCTGTTTATGGCATTGCTGGATTTGTGACCTACAGACATTGGTAAGACATCCTTGTGGCATCTCCACCCATTTGCAGCAAGGATCTTATGAAATGGGCTGAAAAAATTACCTGTGTTGAATTCTTACTGAATGGGTCAGTAGGAGTGGCACAGTATTCCATGCCCTTTCCTTTTGAAGGGGATGTAAAATACATCCTACTGATTCTTCAAGCTGAAAAACAAAACAGTGCTTCTCCCTTCTGTCATTTTAAGCTCCAAACTACTGTAGTAAGTCTCCGCTGACTCATATTATTTTGAGCTCGAGAATAGCCTTATGTTAAAAGCTTTTTGTACTCTGGCTTAACAGGACATAAACCATATGACACTTTTGTACATCAGACTTGAAATTCTGTGGCAGATCTAGCAGAATTAAAAATGGAGGTTTATGGAATTAAATATGAAAAATCAACACACAATTTGTTTTTCTATATTAAAATTTCCATCTGCCCCATAATTTTCAGTTGTCGATGTGAAATGTTGTATGTACAATGTATTGTAGAGTTTTGTATTGATAACTTAGAATTTGTTAGGAGAAAGCTGTAGGTTGTGGTGTTTGGATGGAGGCCATTTATGTTTTTGGCACCAGGGAAGGCATGGGAGACTGAAATTGTGGCATAAGCACATTTGTTTAATGTTTCTGCTAAAAGTGTTGGTATTTCAAGTTAACAACATTACTTACATAGTTAATATTTTCAGTAGTGTACACCCACATCACTATGAATGGTGGGTCATTAAACATCTCTTACAGCTACCATTTTAGACCTTTTTAGGAGCTTAGTCATCTGAGTGCAGATGCAGAAGTATTTACAGAAATCATTTCATATTTTTTTGTTGAACTTAGAACAGAACAGCCACCTCACCTGTGAAGCTTGGTTTTCTTTAAGGCTGTATTCATGAAAATTCTGGTGGTGATGATGGTGATCATTACAGAAAAGGGTATTGTAATATTCCCATGTTTGTGTTTTGTTGAAAGTTCTGTTCTTCATACACTTCAGGCAATTTGGAGGCTCCTCTAGGTGCTTCAGTGCAGGTTAACTTCTCACTGAATCAGCAATTTAGCTTGAAGCCTACTTTAACACTGGTTTCAGAGTAACAGCCGTGTTAGTCTGTATTCGCAAAAAGAAAAGGAGTACTTGTGGCACCTTGGAGACTAACCAATTTATTTGAGCATGAGCTTTCGTGAGCTACAGCATCCGATGAAATGAGCTGTAGCTCACGAAAGCTCGTGCTCAAATAAATTGGTTAGTCTCCAAGGTGCCACAAGTACTCCTTTACTTTAACACTGTTTGGTAAAGACTTCCTTGATCAGCTGAAGCTTGACTGCTAGGCTTCCTTTTTCACTTCAGTGTAACAAGACTAATGCTTCAAGATAGCATTGGAGGCAGGATGGATTAAAATAGTTTATTTTTTAGAAAAATCAGGTTTTTTTAATTTAGTTTTTTACTCAATTAAAGACCAGTTTATTTTTTAAAACCAAATCTCTTTAAAATTAAATTTGAATGAGACAACCTATATTAAGGCCTAAATTTATTATAATCTATTATGATGATTTTAATTTAATTAAAAATATTAAACAGTGCATGTTTGGTGCCAAGATTTAAAGAAAATCAGACCACTGAACTAGTGGCAGTTACTGGCTAAGCACCTGGCACCAGAATCTGAAGTGCTAAACCAGCTTGTTTTCCACTGTCTATCTAAGAATAGCAACTGTGTATGAAAGGATGGGAGCTACTAGTTCTAAAATCTTAAACGACATTGGGACTTGAAACAATAATTTAAATTCACTAGCTACAGATACTACTTCCTTTTGTTGAAGAAATCAGTTAGTTTTAAATGCAAAACATGTTTTAATAAACTCTTTTCCTTATGTATTAGCATTTTTAAGGTAGTTTTATTTAACAAAAAATAAAATGCTGTTAGTGCATTTTAATTGAATTGAATTGAATTTCTGTCCAAATAGAGCTTGACACAAACCCACAAGTAAAATATCATTTATTAACTAAGAGATGCATCATTCACCATTTTCTAACAGTGTAAAAATTAAGAATCTGAATAAATGTAATTTAAACTATATAGTTAACTATATATACACACTATATCTATACACATTTATCCTCTTGATTAGCAAATAGAAGCACCAAATTTAATAGGCTTTATTTTGTTACAAATAACATGTTTTAATGGTTATCAGCTAATCAACTTTTTGGGGGGAAAATAACTAAAAAGTTCACATGCAAAACACTGTTAAAATTTATTATTTAAATCAGGGTTTCCTGCTAATTGATTTAATTTCTTTGATTTAAATCAGTACACCCTGACTGGAGGTGGGAATTGGGAAATAAAGACTATATATAAGAAAATATTAAGACATCAGTGATGTACAAAAAAACCCCTGTGTGTACAAGTGAGTGCATTTTGCTGCTTGATATGAAAAGCAAAATTAGATCTGAACTGGAATTGTTTCCAATATTTTTCAGTTCTTCCAGGGACTATGTAAAGGGTCTCTCTTTTTTTTTTTTTACATTCTAGATCAGGGGTGGGCAACTTGCAGCCCGTCAGGGTAATCTGCTGGCGGGCTGCGAAACAGTTTGTTTCCATTGACCATCTGCAGGCGTGGTTGCCTGCAGCTCCCAGTCGGAACAGCGAACTGTGGCCACGGGGAGCTGCGGGTGGCTGTGCGTACAGATGGTCAATTGAAACAAGTTGTCTGGTGGCCTGCCAGTGGATTACCCTGACGGGCCGCAGGTTGCCCACCACTAGTTTAGATTGTAGTCTTGGGGCCTCTTACATCAGAAGACGCTAATGGAATCTGTTTCATAAACAGAGTTTATTTCCAATGATACTGAACCTGGTCATACAGTCATAATTGAATATCACTAACTTGCCTGCCTTGTCTCTTCTGTTCTTAGATATAAGAAATTCATTGGACACTCAAAATGCAAATGTTAGAAGCACTTTAGGAGTTGGGGAGAATGAAGAGGAGGAGGAAAGAAGGGAATGCCTGAAGGGAAGAAGACAGGAAAAGATCAGACAAAATGCAGGGAAAGGTAGAAAAGAGAAGGCTTAATCTTGCTCAGGATAGTAGTGACTTAAAGTTGTTACCATCTGATTATTTTGTAGCCTATGTGAAATAAGCTTGTTCACAGTCCAGGTTCCAAATTGCAAAATTCACCACCAGATTTTCAGACTCAGCAGAGAAGGCAAGGATTAAATTATCATCTTACCTTTTGAAGGTGATCTCTCCATGTCAAGGTTGAGACATGTTGGCTAGATAGAGTAAGGAACTTGTACGTCTGCTGTTTGTACGGGATCTGTTACATGGACAAATAGAAGACTTGTTTCCTTGGGGCTGCTAATTGAGCATCTTTCATCACATGGACAGTTTAAAACACTTCAAAGAACTCTGTCAACATTATTGAACCCCCTTTTTTGAAAAGGTATGTTGCAAGTGAAAGCTTGAGGACAATCAACTATTTTAAATCTAACTTTAGGTGCTGCAATTATTATTTTGTAATTTGTGGTGTTGCAACATCTTGGGCCCCAATCATCAATCAGGACCTAATTATACTAAGCACCATACAAATATATAACAAAAAACCCCTTTTGAAGCTTAAATCATTTATTTAAGGTTGGGGCAATTGAACTGTTACTACTGTAGCGTTGTATAAAAATCTGAGGTATTTTATTGTTTTTAGATGTATTTTTTAAATCCCTTTATTTCCTTTAATCAGATGCAGCCTACTTTTCAGTCGTGTGCTGCCAGTTTAGCATGTGGTTCTCAAACCAAACACTCAGAACAATGTCAGGAATCTTGTTTAATTGTCTTTGACAGTGTAGCAAGTACTGTGCCTTAGAACGCTACTTATAATTGGACTTTATTTAGAAAGAAAAGTTACTTATAATTAAACTAAAATGTACTAGTTTAATTATATAAAAATGTAAAAATTATTAAAAAGGGTGCTTGTTGTTTGCTGTGGAAGTAGCATAATATATTAATTTGGGCTAATAGCGAAAGAGTATTTATTACATCAAGGAGTTGGGAGTGTTGAGTAGGTTTCAGCCCCTCGCTGTTGAAGCTAACTGGACAGTTGAATGGTTCATGAGCCAGTCATTTCCATATCTACCGACTGGCAATCATGAATCACTTTTAGAATTACTCTGGCTAGGCTTATCCTGCCTTCTGGTATTGCATGACTTGTCTGATAATTCTGGCACCACTTTAGAAAGTAGAAGACTTCTAAATGTCAAAGCTTCCACGTAGTGCCACTTAGCTGATCCAAAAAAACTATCTGTTTGTGAAAATACGTGTAACTTGTAATTAATGTTGTCATTTGTGTCAGGTGTACAAAAACCTTCTCAGAATGCTGTTAAAGTGCCGGTAGTCAGCTTGTTTGAGAAGTGGTGCTATTTATTTGTGTACATTTTAATGTTTAACTTGGCAAAAAAAGTATTTTTCAATAGGATGGTGTTGGCATAGTTTAACATTTCTGGAAGTGAAATGCTTACCCTTATTTTTCAGTCATAAATGAAAGATAAAGCATTGTGAATGGCAAGGGGCCAATAAAGACAGACACACCTGGAATTTGGCCAAATGGCTGCAACTTTATTTAAACATACAAACTTAAACAGGATAACTTCTGAGGGCAACTTGTCCTTGCAACAGTGAAATGGGGGAAGGGCAAGTAACATCTGCTTCAGGCTGTCATAACTTGCCTGCCTTTTGATGCTGAAATCCCAAACATCATACAATCCTATTGACTTAAACCATCTAATTTAAAATCAAGGCTGTATTAGAGCTTCTGCTCACAACCCAGAATCCTGGGCAGGCATCTTCCCAAAGAAATCATTTAACCTGTTAGTATAGTGAATCCAACTCTTTTTCTCAGACACAGTTGATGCTTAAATCCTAGTGAAAGTGCTTGACCGCAGCCTCCTGACCTTTTGCATTGAATCAGCCCTCACCCCCCCATCACTACCTTGATAAAATGGATCTACACTAGGCTACCACTTCTCAATACATGCGGAAATGTTTGTGACAGGTATGACAGCGTCCTGGACAAATCTTATTGAATTGAGTAAAATTTTATTGAATTTTTTTAGGAGTTGATTGTTTTAAACATGCAAATTTTTATTGCTACTAAGGGATTGTATGTAATTTTATGGGGGAGATGGACGACAGGCCTCCAAGAACAAAGTACAGTGGTGGGTAGTTAGGCAAATAAACTCAGTTGTAACAACTCCAGAGAGCTACCGCCCCCTGGAGAGAGGTTCACTGGTTCAAACTGGATTCTCCTGAGACCTACACACAAAGAAAGGACTTTTGGATAAATAACGTGAGCGTCAACTGACTCGGGGCCTTCTTTCTGATCCAGCATACGGACAGGATCTTCTGTCCCAGGGGAGGGCCCCAGCCCTTAGGGAAGGGTTGGAAGGACTGGTGCTAACCAGTGTTCTTGTGGAGATGAGGCTGTGCAAGAGATTTGGTAAGTATACTAGCATGCGTGTGGGCTTTTTATTGTATTTAGTATGTTTTCACTGTAATGCTTTTACCTTAAAGATAAATGTGCTTGCTTAGAAAGAACAGTGCGGTAACTTAACTGCTGCAATTACACTGTGTACTGTCTCTGAAAAGAGGAGCAAAGTAGGCCTTGTTAGGTAGACTGTCTTTTTCTGGGGATATCACAGTGTAGTCAGGGAACTGTGTAGTCTGGTTAGAATGCAGAGATGCACCTCCATCCAAGAGAGGTGATGGCTGAGCAGCTTGGAGTGGGTGCCATTGCTGAACCATAAATAGGGAATACGGGTGCTATTGACCTGAACTGTGACAATATTTACGTTAAACGTATACATTCTTGTGTTAGAGAGCTGCCCACCATCATGATGAAAGAGTTCAGTGTTGTCAAAGGAAATACTTTTGGGCTTCAGGGTCTGGCTTCCAGCTTAATCAGCTAATGTCCTTACTGCCTGCTGGATATGTGTCCTCAGTCATCTGCATGGCAGCAGCTCAGACCACACAGCACAATCAGTTGAAAGAAAGGGTTCAGAATTGCCCAATCCTGTTTCAGGTGGAGGAGAAGCACTAGTCTTAATCATACTGATTCAATCAGGGTGGATTCAATCCCTTAGGTGGATGATGAGACACTGGGGTAGGAGAATCAGCCACTGCAGCTCATAGCTCCAAGGCATCAGCTGATCCCACCATATGATTTGCTGACCAAACCATTGAGGCAGCACATGATTCCAAGGGATATCATGGCCAGTGATCCATAGGGAGGGAACATCTGGTTGATCTTATCAGGTGAATATAGAAAAAGAAACTACAAGAGTAAATACAAAGGGTGAGGGTAGGTGGTATCTGTTTTTGTCCAGAGGAAGGAAGGAGGAGTGGGAAGCTCTTACGAACTGCTGAACTGCAAAGTGATGGTGGTGTGGGCAGAACAGGAAGAGATCTGCTTCCAGGCCATCCTTTTATGGAAGACGCTGCCCCTGAACCAATCCTGACACATATTAGAAGTTCTGTCCTTTTGGCGTGTGTATGTCTAGGGCCTGAACCCACATGTGTATGCTGGCAGCATGGTCTGAAGTATCATAAGTCCAATATTTTCATCCAGAATTAGGTTCAGACTTTGTTCTCCTACATTGTTCAGTTTTAGAATATATAACTTCTTTATAGCAATATTGGGACTATTTAATATGTATGATCGTTTAAGTATGGGGACCATTTTTCAGATGCCTTAATTTACATTATATAAGCAAATTACTGCCTGAATGTGGACAAAACACTATTGCTTATGGACATTCTCACATTTCATACCAGTTTAAACCTATCTTTTATTCCCCAAATAAATGGGTTTACTTATGATGCTACGTGTTTCTGATTCAAATTCCATTGATAGTGGTCATAAACTATATCATAAAAATATAGCTACTTAAAAGCACCTTTATAGAAGGCTCGCACCATGTTGTGCTTTTCTACTCATGAATAATTGGGTTTATGGATTAGTTTTGCCTGTAGAATCAGAAATTAAATTAGATTTTAAGTCTGACTTCGTTCTTGGAGTATCAACTGGACGTGCACAAATATCAAGTGATAGGGATGTTGCAAAACTTTTTTCTTTTTTTTTTAGTTTTGTGTTTTTATGGTGTATTGTAGGAGTGTATGAAAACTAGGTATCTAAAATACTTACGGCCCCCACTATCATAGTGTTTAGAACTTCACAATCTTTATTTATTGGAATACCCTGGATCCCCATTTTGCAGAAGATGAGTTGAGGTAAGGAGGAACTCAGTAACTTACCCAAAGATACCCAGGAAGTCTGTGGTAGAGCAGAAAATCAGGGAGGATTTCATGATTTAAATATTAGGCAGGAAGACTCTATTTAATCATGGTTTTCTACATAAAAGTGCATTCTTGTTGGTTGTTATAACCTCAATACATATTCTTCACAACTCAGAGATAGATGTAGGTTTCATTTTTAGAAGATACACACTATACATTTTTAAACAGTGATTTATTTTGAAAACTTTTCAGATTAATTTTACAGCTAATCAGAAAATGAATGATTGGTTATTTCATTTACCAAAAGTAATTGAAGCAGATATTTATGAAGTCATTGGGAGGAGAACTATCTCCAATTCAATAGGTTAATCATTCATATTTGGAGGATTTTCTTGCCATGCTGTATTAGGAGGAGAACATCACCAGACAGACATTTACCTTGTTTTATTTAACTAAAACAACAACGTTAAGTATTCTGGATATTTTTCTTCAACAGCAAACATACAATATTTTAACAAAAAAGCATATGTTCCTCGCTTCTTACATTTATCTCCAGACGTCTTCTCCTTGGCCAGATCTGTTCCGCCCCCAGCAATCTTCTATTCATTGAACTTTTTGAAACTTTGCACTTTTAGAGAGAGGTCGGGGATTGACTCTGTCTACACAAATTTGCAGAGGGACAATAGAGTTGAGGTCTATGATTTCTCACCTCTATATTATTTATTTATTTATTTATTTAAAACATTTTTGCTGTTAACAAGCATGTTATCTCTGGAGACACAAATCCAGTTTGAGAACTGCAAAACTAAGCATCTCTGATGGTATCTTCTAGACTGAGCACTGAGTCCCATTGGGTAGATAGAAAGATTAACCTAAATAATCAACACAGAAGCCTGTGGAACCCCATAAGATTGGGGTCCCTAATCCATGAACTATTGGAATTTATTTACGAAACTTTTCTTAAACATTACATGAAAGTATTTTCTCATACTATAGAATTAGAATTAATAATCCCTATTCCATGATGATACATTATAGCTCAAAGATATCTTTATCTTTAGATAGGTTTTTTACTCAAAAAGCATTTTATCAAAAAAATCCGGTTTAAATTAAAAAAATCTGATTTATTTATTTTTATTTTTTTTTAAATCATTGATTTTTATCCACCCTGCAGAAAATTAAACCTGGCTCTCCTGAGTTCCAGGCTAGTATTACTACCAATAGACCATTTTTCCTTTCTCAGCTGTGGTATAGAAGAGTATAGCTTGTTCAGGAAGGTCAAGCAGGATTAAAAGGGAAGATGTGTTGCATTATGTGTCAAAGAGAGAGACACTTGTTCTGAGGCTCAGAAAGAGGTGAGAGGCAGACCAATCAAGTCTCTGGGTGTAGATTAAAGAGGTAAAAAATAGGGGTGATGTCATGGTAGGAAGTCTACTACAGACTACAAAATCAGGAAGAAGAGGTGGATGAGACATTTTCTTAGAAGAAATAATGGAACTATCCAAAATGCAAGACCTGGTAGTAGTGGGGGGCTTTAGGTGCCCAGACATTTGTTGGAAGAATAATACGGCAAAACACAAAATTTCCAGTAAGTTCTTGTTTCAGAAAGTGGAGGTAGTATCCAGGGGCACAGCCATTTTAGAGTAGATTCTGAACAATATGGAGGAATTGGTTTCCAGTCTGAAGGTGTAAGGCAAAATGATCATAAAATAATAGATTAAATGATTGTAAGGATAGGAAGGAATGAAAGCAGCAGAATAAGGATAATGGACTTCAAAAAGGTAAATTTTAACAAACTCAGAGAATTGGTAGGTAAAGTCCCAGGGGTGAAAGTTTAAGGGAAAATGGAATTCAGGAGAGCTGGCAGTTTGTCAAGGAGATAATAGTAAAGGCATAACTGCAGACTCTCCTGCTGCAAAGGGAAGATAGGAAGAATAGTAAGAAGCTAATATGACTACAGCAGGAGTTCTTTTATGACTTGAAAATGAAAAAAGAATCCTACAGAAAGTCGAAACATGGACAGATTGCTAACGAAGAATACAAAAGAATAGCATAAGCATGTAGCGACAAATCAGAAAGGGTAAGCACAAAAGTTACACCTAACAAGGGACATAAAAGGCAATAAGAAGCAGATCTTTAACTATGTTAGGAACAGGAGAAACATGAAGGAAATTATAGGTCCTCTAGTTAGTGGGAAAGAGAGCTAATAAACGATGACATCAAGAAGGCTGAGATGTTTGTCTATTCTGCTTCTAGCCTTCACGAAGGGTATGTCTACACTAGTCGCCGGATCGGTGGGCAGCGATCGAACCAGTGGGGATCGATTTATCGCGTCTAGTCTAGATGCGATAAATTGACGCCCAAGAGCTCTCCCATCGACTCCTGTACTCCACCGCCGCGAGAGGTGCAGGCAGAGTTGACGGGGGAGTGGCAGCAGTTGACTCACTGCGGCGAAGACACCACAGTAAGTCGATCTAAGTACGTCGACTTCAGCTATGATGTTCACGTAGCTGAAGTTGCATAACTTAGATCTATTCCCCACCCCCCAATGTAGACCAGGGCTATAAGGGTTAATGGTGACCAGATACTCAACAGAATTAATATTAACAAGAGGGAAGGAATACAAGCCAAAATAGGGAAAGAACAGGTTACAGAATACTTAGGCAAATTAGATATATTTAAGTCATCAGGGCCCGATGAAATTCATCTTAGGCTACTTAAGGAACTTGCTGAAGCAGTTTTGGAACCATTAGCAATGATCTTTAAGAAATCAAGGAGCACATATGAGGTCCCTGAGGATTGGAGAAGGGCAAACAAATACCTATCTTTAAAAAGGGGAAAAAAGAGGACCTGGGCAATTATAGACCAGTCAGGCTAACTCAATACTTGGAAACATACTGAAACAAATTATTAATCAGTTTGTAAGCGCCTGGAGGATAATAGGGTTATAAGTAGAGCTGCCGATTAATCGCAGTTAACTCATGTGATTAACTCAAAAAAATTAATCGCGGTTTTAATTGCACCCTTAAACATAGAATACCAATTGAAACTTATTTTTGGATTTTTTTCCTACATTTTAAAATATATTGATTGCGGTTACAACACAGCAGTCACTTTATATTTTTTAGTACAAATATTTGCATTGTAAAAATGGCAAACAAAAGAAATAGTATTTTTCAATTCGCCTGATAAAGTACTGAGTGTAATCTCTTTATTGTGTAAGTGCAGCTTACAAATGTAGATTTTTTTTTGGTATGTAACTGCACTCAGAAGAAACAGTGTAAAACTTTAGCGCCTACAAGTCCACTCAGTCCTACTTCTTGTTCAGCCAATTGATAAGACAGACAAGTTTGTTTACATTTACGGGAGATAATGCTGCCTGCTTCTTATTTACAATGTCACCTGAAAGTGAGAACAGGCATTTGCATGACACTTTTGTAGCCGGCATCACAAGGTATCTATGTGCCCGATATGCTAAACAATTTGTATGCCCCTTCATGCTTAGGCCACTATTCGAGGACATGCTTCCATGCTGATGACACTCGTTTTAAAAAAAAAAATGCATGAATTAAATCTGTGACTGAACTCCTTGGGGGAGAATTGTATGTCTCTAACTTGGTTTCACGCCGCATTTTGCCATATATTTCGTGTTACGGCAGTCTCAGATGATGACCCAGCACATGTTCATTTTAAGAACACTTTGACTGCAGATTTAGCAAAACACAAAGAAGGTACCAAATTCCAATGAGATTTTTAAAGATAGCTATATTACTCGACCCAGAGTTTAAGAATCTGAAGTGCCTTCCATAATCTGAGGGGGATGAGGTGTGGAGCGTGCTTTCAGAAATCTTAAAAGAGCAACACTCCAATGCGGAATCTACAGAACCCGAACCACCAAAAAAGAAATCAACCTTTCAGCTGGTGGCATCTCACTCAGATGGGTGAAAATAAACATGCGTTGGTCCGAACTGCTTTGGACGGTTATTGAGCAGAACCCTCTATCAGTATGGACGCATGTCCTCTGGAACGGTGGCTGAAGCATGAAGGGATATATGAATCTTTAGTAATAATGCTGCCCTCTTCTTGTTGACAATAGAAATGTAAACAAACTTGTTTGAGCGATTGGCTGAACAAGAGGTAGGACTGAGTAGAGTTGTAGACTCTAAAGTTTTACATTGTTTTATTTTTGAATGCAGTTATTTTTTGTACATAATTCTACATTTTGTAAGTTTATCTTTCATGATAGAGATTGCACTACAGTACTTATTAAGTGAATTGAAAAATACTGTCTCGTTTTTTACAGTGAAAATATTTGTAATCAAAAATAAAGTGAGTACTATATACTTTATATTCTGTATTGTAATTGAAAGCGATATTTTTGACAATGTTGAAAATATCCAAAACTATTTAAATAAATGGTATTCTATTAACAGTGCGATTAATTGTGTGATTAATCATGATTAATTTTTTAAATCACGTGATTAATCACGATTAAGTTTTTTAGCCACTTGACATCCCTAGTTATAAAGAATAACCAGCATGGGTTTGTCAAGAGCAAATCACACCAACCAACCTAATGACCTCCTTTCCTAGGGTTATTTTTCTGGTGGATAGAGGGGTAGCTGTAGAAGAGCAAAAGTAGTTGATTTTAGTAAGACTTTTGATACAATCCCCCTGACATTCTCATAAGCGAAGTAGGAACATGCAGTCTAGATGAAATTACTATAAGGTGGGTGCACAGCTGGTTGAAAGACCATACTCAAAGTAGTCGTAATGGTTCATTGTTAAACTAGGAGTGCGTATCTCATGGGGTCCCACAGGAGTCAAAACTGGATTTGGTACTAGTCAATATTTTAATCAATGACATGGATAATGGAGTGGAGAGTATGCTTATAAAATTTGCAGGTAACACCAAGTTGGAAGGGGTTGCAGGCCCTTTCAAGGGTAGGAATAGAATTCAAAACAACCTTGACAAATTGGAGAATTGATCAGAATTTAACAAGATGAAATTCAATAAAGATAAATGCACAGTACTTCACTTAGGAAGGAAGAAATAAATGCACATCTACAAAATTGGGAATAATTGGCTAGGTGGTAGTACTGCTGAAAAGGATTTGGTGATTATAGTGGATCGCAAATTGAATGAGAGTCTGTCATTCTGGAGCATATTCATAGGAGTGCCATATGTAAATCATGGGAGATAATTGTCCTACTCTACTCAGCACTGATGAAATCTCAGCTGGAGTACTATGCCCAGTTGTGGACACCACACTTAAGGAAAAATGTGGATAAATTGGAGAGGAGGAGAGCAACAAAAATGATAAAAGGTGTCGAAAACCTGACCTATGAAGAAAGGGTAAAAAAACTGGGCACGTTTAGTTTTGAGAAAAGAAGACTTGAGGGGGACCTTGTAATCAATTTCCATATATGTTAAGGGTTGTTATTGAGAGGAGAGTGGTCAATTGTTCTCCATGTCTACTAAAGATAGGACAAGAAGTAATGCTTGTAATGTACAGCAAGGGAAATTTAGGTTTGATATTAGGAAAATCTTCTGTACTGTAAGGGTAGTTCTGTGGAATAGGTTTCCAATGGATGTTGTGGAATACCCACCATGGGAGGTTTTTAAGAACAGATGGGACATACCTGTCTGGGATGGACTAAATTTACTTGGGCCTGCATCAGCACAGAAGGGTGGACTTGACTTCTCCAGATTCCTTCCAGACAGATATTTTTGTGATTTTTGTGTTTCTTTGAAATAGATCTTCAGTGTTGGAAATAGCCTACTCAGGTTTCATGAGAATGAAGGTTATTTGAAAGAAAACATATTAATAAGTACAAAGAGCAGATTTGAATGGCTATACATTTTGGCTTAGTGATATCTGAATAAGAGGTTTGTACTCTGACTGGAGCAGAGTAGAAACAGAATAAATGTCTTATAAGAGCAATGCATAAACAATGAGAGAGGAGTTTGGGGAACTCAAACTCAGACCGGTGGCATCTGACAACAGTTGCAAAAGGGTGTTTTAGATGATTGTTTTTGTACAGAAAAGGAGAAGCGCGTATTTCGTTGTGAACGCTGAATGGGTTTTGATACCCTCCCACCTTAGGATAATACTGTATATGAAAGCAACATAAAACTGAAGTTGATTGCATGGCTTTATTCCTTAATAAGGTCATATCTTAATGGTGTGCGTAAGAATTGCAGATAAATATAAAAGCTTGGTTGTTGATCTCTGTAAGATACACCTGAGTGGCCCAATTCAGGAATGGCTGAACTTTATTCACAAATGTTTGGCATCTTACGTACAATAAGTTGGCAGTATCAGTTCAGTTTCTGATGTGTGGATGTCCGTGTCCCAAAACCACTACAATTGATACTGATTCTTACCCATGTTGGCAGTTTCTGCCGAGGATGTGAATTGGCACAGAGACTGAACTGCCCTCTTATTAATTAGTATATTCCTTCCAAGTCAAGCATAGAAGTACCCTGCCACTGCAGCTGGATATTGTAATAAACTGCTGCTCTCCCCCACTCTTATTTGCTTTGAAGTAGTAATCTTGAGTTTGCTGTAATAAGGTGAAGATGTGTATTTCAGGAACTAATTTTGTTGCAAAAATCGAGACTAGCATTTGATTTTAAGTTTCATTTACATAAGGGCATGAAGGATAAGCCACCAGAGTCCCTCCTGCCCTGGGCTGAGACTTCTGTGCTGCTCCTATTCCAGGGTTTCTGTTTCTGGTTTTGCCATAGACTAGCTGCACTGATCTTAAGCAAATCACTTCACTGTTCTGTGCCTCAGCTTTCCCCATCTGTAAAGTGGGGATACCGTCTTACTTTTGAGGTATGATTTAGATTTAATTCAGTAGTGTCTGCAGAGTGCTTTGAAATTTTTGTATGTTGCTTGATATATAAACAAAGTTTTATTATTATACATGACATTCTTAATCATTCATGGCTAATTTTATTATTCACCAGTTATTAAAATTTATTCTCTGATTTATTGAAATGGTTTAAAAAAAATAAGTGCTTGGAAAAGGAGAAATTTATTTTCGCTTTAGAACAAACCTGTTTGTTCTTTCTCCACCCCCTTCACCTTTGAGGTGAAGATGATGATGACAAACAAATGTGTAGCTCACAAAAGCTTATGCTCAAATAAAGTTTAGTCTCCGAGGTGCCACAAGTCCTCCTTTTTTCTTTTTGCGGATACAGACTAACACGGCTGCTACTCTGAAATATGTCAGTGTGATTTACCAATTTGTGTAGAAACATGTAAAAGTGGTGTTTTGATTGATTAAAATATGGTTGTGAAGTGTTTATTCATACCTGCTTAATTACCTTAAAATTGCAAAATCTGTGTTGGGGGAAGGGAGATCTTGGTTTCTTTAATTAAAATTTAGGTCTTTTTCCATTGACTTAGATGAGTAACCCCCCCCACTCCCCCAAAAAAGGACTTTATTTTATTTCTGTTCTTTGTTTTAATATAAATCATTAATTTTATCTGTGAACTTTTTTTGTCTGGAATATCTCTTCTACTTCAATATGCAGTACAGCACTTTTTGTCTGAGGAAAAAAAGATTGAAGAACATCTCATTTACCTGGAGGTAAGGATAAAAGACTGTTGGAGGGATGAAGGGAAGCTGATAACAGAAGCAGCAGAGAAAATTAAGCAACTTGGACACATGGGAGCACAGAAACAGGGATTACTTGTATTCCACTAAGCTTTTGAAAAGTGGAGAGAGAAACTATGCCTACTATGTTCATTTTGTCTGTTACTTTAAAAAAAAAAAAAAATTTCCTCTTCCAGAAGTCTCCACACTCTTGATATTTTATCCCCTCTCCTTATACACTTTTGCTGAAGATGAAGAGGGAATGCAAATGCAATTGTGGGAAAAGCACTTAAAAAAAAAAACAAAACGTCTCATTTATTCCCATGTACTTTGAGTGCATTGTCATGAGGGTTGATTGATTTTTTTGAACTCCAGTTTTAATCATGATTTAAATCAGTAAGCTAGAAACCTTGATTTAAATAATTTTAATCTTGTTTTGCATTTGTACTTTCTGATTACCTTCCTAAAGAAAAGTTGATTCTTGTGGTTGGTAACCATTAAAACATGTTGATTTGCAAATATCTTTTACACTAAAATTGATACTTTTTGCTAACCAGGACAATACATTATTTCTATATATATTTACTTAAGAAATTACTTAACATACATTTATTCAGATGGCTCTTTTTTTTTTTAATTATATTAGAAAATGGTGAATGATGCATTTCTAATTTACTGGATGATTAGTTTTTACTTTGTCATTTGTATCAAGCTGTATTTGGATGAAAAATTGGAATTCAATAAAAAATGTGCAAAAACAGTGTTTAATTTTTTTAAATAAATCTACCTTAAATGCACTAGATAGATAAAAAGAGTAAATTTATCAAAACCTGATGTGCTTTTAAAACAAACTGCTTTAACAAAAGGATATTGTCTATAGTTAGTGAATTGAAGTGATTGTTTCTGGTTATCATGTCCTTTAGGATTTTAGAACTTGTAGGTGTCATCCTCTCCCACCTAGTTTTAATTGAAAAACTGGAATAGGAAAATAAGCGTTCATGCTTTTTCACCTTTTTTCAATCAGTTGTTTAATTTTGAATGACCTAGACATTGAACTGAATGAGTTAAGTAAACTGAAATGAAGAAAATATTCTATCTGCACTTGCTACTGCTGACATAAGCTCATGAAGCACTTCAGCAGACTCTGGCACTGTGTGCATAGCCAGAGTCTTCCATCAGTTTAGTGCTTTGACTTTTTTTAAAACTGGGCAGCAAACATGTATTGCTTAATGTTTTTATTTACTGTAATGATTTTAGTAGGTTTCGTTTTAATGTAAGTTGTCTTTTCAAATTTAATTTTCAATAGGTTTAATTTTAAAAATGAAAATGCATTTTATTTGAATAAAAGCTGATTTAAATAAGTTCTTTTTTTTTTTTTTATCCACTCTGGTTTACTTTAATGTATGTGGTAGAAAGTGTTTAAGTGGCAGAAAAGTTGCTTGTGCTACATCCAGCATACGAGCTGCATCTTAGGAACCTTACTGGCAGTAGTTTGGCCACACCTAATGTATTTTTACCTTAATCAAGGAATTCAGCATGTGAAATGCTAAATATTTAGTTAACCATTGAATGTTTCAGTTGAAATTTTTTTAAAAGTTGTGAGCCTAAGTGGTGAGGGAACACAAAAGAGTAATTCTATCCTCTTGAAATCTGCTAATGTGTCTTAAAGTGGAATTACTACTTGTTGACATGAAGCTGTTGATTAAATAATAGTCTGTTTTGCTTATGGGAATAATTTTTGGCAAGCTGAACCACCACAGCATTTATCAGTCAAACTGGCCAACTCTTTCATCAGTAGCAAATACTTTGTCCAATAAAAAAATCAATCTCTCAAATTCCAAGTAATGAATAGGATTCACTTGGACTTACAAAACACAATGGAAATGACTTTCCATTGATTGTCCCATCAAGATTAGGTTGTGTAGGTTTAGATGAAATTGTTTAAGTGATTCTGACAAGGATTTGCAAAGTGAAAGGGGATGAAAAACAAAATGTTTTTAACGAATTTTGAAGCTGATAGTTAAAATGAATAGAAACACTTTTTTCCAAAAGAACTATTTATAAGATCCCAGGTTAACATGAGCAATATATTAAATTCAGCAGTCGAAAATATGTATCTGTACTTGGTAAGATCTGAGTTGAAGATTTTTTGTTTTCTGCAACAGTTGAAATTACTCAGACATCACCAGTATTTTTATTTCTTATGTAAAATCATCTTTTTAGTCATGTTATCTAAAATACAACTCGAAGAATCAGGAACTTGTCCGCTTTCCTCATACTTGATTGTTAAATTCTGAGCAAAAGGAAGATGCTGTCTTATGTTTTGTGGCTATTGGGTCATCATTTACAGGCCTCAGTTAAAAGCATTCATAATAAAGTAAATTTACAGATTTTGATTTCTCATACTGCCAAAGCATGTCCTAATGTGGTAGAATGCTAATATTTTTATTTCTTACAGCTTGCCCTATCTAATGAAATAGAGCTGGTTTGAGATGAATCAAGCTGTGTTTTCTAAAGGCTGCTCTTTTTTGGACCTTGTGTTTGGTGACAGTTGTAGGATTTATCCCCATCACTATCAAATATTGGGCAGGATCACCACTTGTCAGAGTGACTGTGTTAAGGATTATTGCAGGAGAACTTTTTCAAGTACCGAAGTCCGTTAAAAGCCGAAGAGTGGTATCTTCACAAATGTCTTTTGACTCAGATTGGTACCCCTTGCAGTTTTTTTACATCTTCGAGTATGGATTTAGCCAAGTACAAACATAGATGTAATAGGATCTACCTGAAATATGTTTTTAGAGGGCGAGATATGGTGATCCTTCAGACCTGGATTTGATGATTTTGGGAAGGGACCATGGGATGAAATCCTGGCTCAACTAAAGTCACTGGAAAAACTAACATTGACTTCACGGGGGGAGGGGTCAAAATTTTCATTCAGAGGTGGCTTTTTTTTTTTTTTAAGTTGAGAGCACGGTATCATACAAGCCTATAGCATTGTATTTATATATGTATTTTTTGTTTTTTAAAGCATGTTTTCCAGCTCTAGAACCATTTTCCATGGGGCTGCTCTACACTGGTATTTTACATGGCATAGCTATGTGAAAAATCCATACCTCTGAGGGGCGGGAGGGATAGCTCAGTGGTTTGAGCATTGGCCTGCTAAACCCAGGGTTGTGAGTTCAATCCTTGAGGAGGCCATTTAGGCATCTGGGCCAAAAATTGGAGATTGGCCCTGCTTTGAGCAGGGGGTTGGACTAGATGATCTCCTGAGGTCCCTTCCAACCCTGATATTCTGTGATCAGATGTAGCTATGCCAACCTAACCCCTGCTGTAGATGAGAGCTGCTAGATCAATTTGAAGAATTCTTCCATTGACCAAGCTATCGCCTGTAAGGAATGTCGATTACTTATGCCATTGGGAGAATCCTTCCTGTTGGTGTTAGGTAGTCTCTTCCTAGAAGCACTACAGCAGTGCAGCTGCAGCATTTTCAGTGTAGATAAGCCCTTAGTCTTAACTTGTGCCCTTTGAATACTAAACATCTTCCAGCACACAGAGCATATCCATGTTTTGTTTTTTAAACTTGCTAAATGCACTAAAATGTCTGTCTTATTTTAAATGGGGTTAGTCTTTTTAATAGGTTTTTGGGCAAATGAGCTTTGCTGTGTTAATTTGACTGCCAGCAAAGCAATCCTTAGGTAAATACTCAATAAGTGGCTTGCTACCCTTTGAGGAAAGAATTAGATTTTGCTGTCCCTTTTGATTATTTGAATATTTGATTATTTCAGAGTATATGGAAGATGGATGGACCAGTTTTTGCTTTTTTTTTTTTTTTTTTTTTGTTAAACCTTCATTCAGTTTACCAAGATATTATTTCAAGAGTGGCTATCTGTAAATTATTTCTGCTTTCTTCTTTGAGAATTTCCTTACATAGATCCCCACCTTTGCGATCCATAACCTGCTACATGGGTCAAAATATTTTATAGTTACGTTCTCCTTAGTGCTAATTTTAGTGTTTTAAAAACTAATGCTTGTTTCAGGTCTTTCTCATAAATCCTTAATCCATACATATTTATGGAACTATTGCTTGGCTCATGTGGTGCTGGAGCTGAGAGCATCAACTTCCCTTTTCCATGGAAATTGTATAAGATTCAAAGTGCTCATTTGACATTAGGACACATTTGGTATATAAATTCAGATATTGATCAAACTTAAAACAACAGAAAAAGCAAAGTTCTTCTGGTAAATAATATGTGGAGAATGCTTTTATTCAGATTTTTAGATGAGATGATGGTAAATGTTTTTAAGAAAAATTAAGTCGCAGTGGCTGGCATTGGAAATACTGAGGGCTTGTCTATATTACCCGCAGGATCGACGGGCAGTGATTGATCCAGCGGGGTTCGATCTATTGTGTCTAGTCTAGACATGATAAATCGACCACCGAGCGCTCCCCTATCGACTCCAGTACTCCACCAGAGTGAGGTGTTGGCGGAGTCGACAGGGGAGCGTCAGCTGTCGACTCACCGCAGTGAGTAGATCTAAGTACGTCGACTTTGGCTATGTTATTAACATAGCTGAAGTTTCGTACCTTAGATCGATTTCTCCTCCTCCCTCCCAGTGTAGAACAAGCCTGAGAAATCTTTCCTTCCTGTAGGCTAGAATATTTTTTATTTCTAAAGCTTTGAGTTGCATTACCAACAAGCCTGCTGAGCTTAAAGCCAAAGGGTGAATAACGAAGGAGGAGCGACTCAGGCTTGCATTTAACATGTAGCAGAGTTTTATGACCTGTGATTTTTTTATAGATTACAAATAATGGATGTTATCAAGTTAACTAAAGGAAGAATTTTTTCTGGTGTGCAGATACTAGCTAGTAGGAGGCAAAACAGTTTTTCATAGAGTTAGTTGAATTGGTACAATACTTACTCTAAATTCTCAGATTTTAGAAGAAATCTCTTCTGTTAATGTGGCTAATTTGTCATCTGCCACCAGTGGCTTCTATATTAAAAAGATGGATAGGACAATTCACGGGGAGACACCTCTTCATGGGATACTTAGATATGCATGTGGCTTGTCAAAATGTTCTGTAGGTCTGTATGCAGTTATCTTGCAATGCATTTACCTTGACACAGAACGTATCTGTTAAAAGAAACAAAACTCTTTTTAGCCATAGTACACAGTCGTTGTTTTTTAAATAGGAAATTATTCATGTAAAATAAAACTATTGGAAATTATTGGATATAACGCCCACCAAGTTTGTGGTAAAACAGCTTTTTAAAGCACTTAATATATCAAGTAACCAACTTCCACATAGTTATATCACATTGACTTTTTGAATGTCAGTGATTTACAAGTGGGTGAATACTGGGGGGAAAAATATAAAAGTTTTAACTTCTACACAAATTCCCCTGACCTGGGCTTGCGTTAATGTCTGTGCTTTCTGTTCATAGCTTAGCAAACAAGTTTACTAGTGGAAATGTTTGCCAAAACAAGTTTCAGGGAATATTCCCAAATTGAATAAAAATGTTTTTTTGAACTGGGACTTCGTTTTTTTCACTGAAAAGCTGATTTCAAAGTAGTACTCATTGAGTCTATGAGCAGAAATAGTACCATGGGATTGCATGATCCATTCAAAGCAGCTAAAATTTTGAATATCAAATACATGAGCAATCTACAGACCATTATTAGTAAAAAAATTATTAAAGTAATTTAAAAAACACATTTTAAGAAAATCGCATAATATCTACAGAAAATTTATGAACAGAAATATTGAACTCCAAATTATTTGTTACAAAATACCCAGGTCTGTCAAAGATACATCTTTGAGATATCAAGCAAAAATTACTTGAAGGACAGAATAGAGTTAGCCTCAACAGTGGTGGAATAATTCATTTCTTCCATGATGTTCTCTAGGTTCATCACCAGTGTTCTACCTAACTTTTTTCCTGTGTGCAGAGTTAGCATCTATAAGTGCATAAGTTTCACTCCTGTGAGCACAATTTGCATACTATGGGAAACCACTGTGCATAAAGCAATGTCAAGCATACGTTTATTGTAGAAAATGTAGTGATGATTGTTGCTTCTGTTTTTTAGATAGATGTAATGAACATGGAAAGAACCCAGTTAGAATATAGACTTCATGTATGTAAATATAAAACATAAAGTGATTTTTTTTAGAGGGTGCTTACAGGTAACCCCTTAACATGCTGTTACAGAATTAAGGAAAAGTTGGGACTATTTTCAGGCCCCGATAGAATTTCTCCTTCTGAAGCTACGACTAAAGTATCCTGCTACAGATGATTTATCATTGTGGTTCATAAAAAGATTTTACAAAAGCAGATATTTTGCTTTTGGAGTAGATAAAATTGCTGTAAATGACTAGTACCTTCAAAAACTAGATGAGGAATGAGAACCTTGCACTCTAAACAAGGTCTGTTCCTCTCCCCTCCTTTGTTTCAGTTTTCACAAATAAAATACTGCTATACTGTCGAGAATTAAGAATAGTCAGCATACTATTTAGGATTAAAGTAAAATGACTTATAGCAAAAGGGCACTTTTCCCAAGGCTGTTGCTTTTCTCCTTGGTTGTGAGAAAGCATTTCTGGAATTGTTTGGAAAAATTAAAGCAGATAAGTGTACATAGCCCTGGTCTACACTACGAGTTTAAGTCAAATTTAGCAGCGTTAGATCGATTTAACCCTGCACCCATCCACACAACGAAGCCATTTTTGTCGACTTACAGGGCTCTTAAAATCGGTTTCTGAACTCCTCCCCGACGAGGGGATTAGCACTGAAATCGACATCGCTGGGTAGAATTTGGGGTAGTGTGGATGCAATTCAACCATATTGGCCTCTGGGAGGTATCTCGGAGTGCTCCATTGTGACCGCTCTGGACAACACTTTCAACTCGGATGCACTAGCCAGGTACACAGGAAAAGCTCCAGGAACTTTTGAATTTAATTTCCTGTTTGGCCAGCATGGCGAGCTCATCAGCAAAGGTGCCCATGCAGTCCCAGAATCGCAAAAGAGCTCCAGCATGGATCGAATGGGAGGTACTGGATATGATTGCTGTATGGAGAGATGAATCTGTGCTATCAGAACTCCATTCCAAAAGACACACATTTCCCGAGGAAGAACACACGTACCCAGGAGCCCATGACAGACAATATGGAGAAATTCGCTATTGAGACAATGGCAGCAAACCAGAGTTGCAGCGGAAGCAGTGGATGACGACGGTCAGCAGTCCTACTGCACCGTCTGCTGAAAGCAGTATGGTGTCTGCACAGAAAAAAGGTGTGAAAGGATTGTCTGCCAGTGCTTTCACAGAGGGAGGGGCGACTGACCACATGTACCCAAAACCATCCGCAACAATGATTTTGCCCCATAAGACATTGGGAGCTCAACCCAGAATTCCAATGGGCAACGGAGACTGCAGGAACTGAGAGTGCACCACTCCGTAAGTCGATGCTAGCTATGGTAGTGAGGATGCACTCCGCCAACTTAATGTGTTTAGTGTGGACATACGCAATCGACTGTATAAAATCGATTTCTAAAAATCAACTTCTATAATATGGACCTAATTTCGTAGTGTAGACAGACCCTATTCACTTTTGGTCAGATTAAGGGATCTCTCTTGTCTGGTCAGTTATTCAAGGTGAGTGTTGTTAAAGCCATAGTGGGATTAATTTTTGTGTGTGTGTGAGAGAGCTGCTTTTTCTTCAGACCCTTATCCTGACTTGTATAGTACTTTTTTTTTCCTTCCAGAATCACCCCATTCCCTACAAATTCCATCACCCAGTTTCTCACTGCCTTTTCCCACCTTCCCCTCTGAGTCCATCAACTGTTGTTTTTCCCCCCATCCCTCTAACCTGTTTTCCTGCCTGGCTGGTGACAAGAGCAGGAGTGGAGAAGGAGAAATTACACCAGTTACGGCTGCTACACTGAAACCAGTTATAGGATGTTTGGAGCATATTTCCTTGAGCAGATGGAAAAAGGGAGCCCCTTAAGTCCCTTCATCTGGAGAAGAGGAACTCTGAAATCTTTTACTTCTGTCATCTCTACTCAGGGAGAAGAACATCAAGGGGAAAAGGGAGTCACAGAAATCTCGTCTGTAAAGGGTTCAATATGAGTCCCTTCTCCCTTGCCAGGATTGGCTAGTGGCATGGGAATGGAGAGGCCTCTCTCCATATATAGGAGCAGTATTAAGAACCCAAGAGCTTCCTCCCTGCCCCATGCTGGATACAGGTGCTTCCTGATGAGGGAGCTTTCCTGTTGCAGCAAATACTGTGTTAAATGCATGGTGCTTAGAAGAAGATACATGGCTGTGCATGTGAATTGTTTGAGTGGAACTTCGATCATTACAGGTTCCTTTTTTATTATTTTTTTGACAGGACAAGCATGTAGGGTGGAGGTGGGTTTTTTCTTTTCTGGCTAGACTGTACAAGCAAACTTGATATGTAGCAAAGATTTAATAAGTGGTCCCACTAGTTTCCCTCAGCATTCCAGTGTACCATAGTTAAGGTTAGAGTAGTACCGCTTAATTTATTCAAACTTATCCACTGTAAATTATAATTAGCAGTAGGAGTTTGGTTAGGATTTGATTATAGCAATTAAGATGTTGTGCCCTTATTATTCCATATGAAACTGAATTACTTTAGTTTGTTATTAACTTCGGTAACATAAAAAGAGAACTTAGGTTAATATTGTTAACTGAATAAAATGTTCCCCTTTATGTTCAGGTGTGGCATCATCAGCTGCTTGCCTGAAGAAGTGAGTGTACGGTATATTGCTGTGCTTTATTCTTTAATGTCTAGAATGCATTTTATTTCCAGAAAGCTAGAGGTATAAAATTACAATAATATGTAAATGATTCTCGTTTTCTTAATGAAACTGAAGGTGTTCATCATAATAGAGGCCACATTTTTATCAGATCTGTTGACATTTTCTGGGATGACTTTTAAACATGTTCAGTCTTGCACACTGTCAGGCTTAATCTGGAAGAAGATAATCCCACAAATATAAGAACAGCTAGGATAAAATACTTAAGGTTTTGGTTGTTTCCTGTTAACCAAACTCTGTTTTATTTTACTTTAACAAACTCAGTTATTTGGCTAGATTAAAACTACTGGGGGAAAAAGGGCTGTTTTGAAATTTAAATAGCATGTTTTATGCAACCATAATGCAATAAGAGAAACACATAAGAAAAATGTTTCTCATTTGTGACCTAGACATGCACTTCCTAGGGTCAGTGAATAGTCTAATGGTGATAACTTGACATAGCTTTTTCCCTACTACTTAAAAACATTTTCTCAATTTGTGATTACTAATGTCACTGCAAGCAAATCAGAGTTTAGAATTGGATACAAAGGATCCTGAAGGTTGATTTCTAAAACTACTCATCTTTGTTATAACATCCATTGATCTTGTCAAAACTTGCGGTAGTATTTAACATACTGTACTTGGTAACTGACATGAAAATGTGTAGTAACTACATGCAATACAAGATGGAATATATTAACATGCTCTATGCTGGTTGGTTGTGAGATATTTCTGCTCCCCATATCCTTGAGTGAATTAATTATACAGATAAATGGTTAATTTGTTTGGTTTGACTGAATGATTTAAAAAAAATCTGAGTGCTTTGCAGACAAAATATTGTACTCGGATCACATATTTTCTGATTTTACTATTGCTTCTTGTTCAGACAAAAGGTGAACATTTATTCTTATCTAATATTCCTTATAAATGATGCATTCTAGCATTTATTTTTTATAATAGTTTTGAAGAGCAGCAAAAAATTTCTGAATGGCATATGTGCCAAAGAGCAGATAAATTAGCTGTCAAAAATATTTTTTGGTAATTGAGACTATTTCTCTAATCATTTTCTATAACAAACAAATGACTGTTGGGGCTTTGCCAAATGGCTGCTAAGGTGTACTGAGAACTATACATTCTAGTGCTGTTGTTTTTATTATAGTCTTAACTTGGCAGCAGTACTGGTGTTACAAATGTAAGAATTAGTTATGCTTTGGTTCTTTTTTTTAATTATAAAAATACTTTCTAATTAATACATGCTTCTCTATAAATTACTCTGAGACTGAACCAATGGAGTCATCAGAGTATTTGACAAATGAAAAGTTATTTGAGTTACCAAAACTAGAATTGGCATTGAGCGGGGAAAAGTAACTCTCAAATATTTTCATATGCTAGTTAATAGTATCTTAAATACTGCAGATTTCTTCAGGGGGATGATTTAACGGGTGCTTAATTGAAGAAATCTGAGACATAATAGGTTGTTTTTTGGTTGGTTGTTTTTTTTTTTTTTTTTTTTAAGACTGTCAAGGAGAAATCTTCAGCCAGGTGGGGGAGGGGGAAGGACAAGAAGACTTTTATGGTTTAATCTTGCTCAAGTTGTTAAGCCAACATGTAGCTATGTATTGGCATGGGAAATCTTGGGTTTCAGATATAGTAAGCACTTGATAGCTAGGTGCTGTGGTCTGGTTTTTTTAACATCTGATTGTAAAGATACCAGTGCGCCTCTCTCTCTCTGCTTCTGTTAATGTTCTATTATTGTCCTCACAGTAACATTGATATGATTCTTATTTGCTTTGTTGCTGGCCCAGGGGTTAAGAATACTGGTTGTTAAACAGACCGGAGTATTGTTAATTTCACACATTTGCTACTTGGGAGAGCTCAGAGGTACTGCAGAAGCACTGGAGCTGTCTTTCTGTTGATTCAGGAGGATAGCACTGCATTCTTCATCATTTGGAAGGTTGGTTTTACAACTGAGTACTAGAAACTTCTTAAAAAGAGCTTAAATTTTTCAAAAACTAATGGGTCCCTGTACTAATCAGGGCACGTTTGTCCTCGTCAATAATAAGAGGAGTGGATATTTCAACTTTGATTGATTAAGGGGCAGTTTTCATGATTGACAGGCTTTATATTCGCACAGTTATCTCCCTCCTGTCAGCTTACAAATCTGCATAGTGGTAAAATTTCTTCACTGTTTCATCTTTTTTTTTTTTTTAATTGGTAAGGCTAGCAACTATGAACAGCTTAATAATATCAACCGGTGGATATATGGATAATAGGAATCCTTTAAGGTTCATTTCAGGCTTTCAAGGAAGTATGAACAGTAAGCGTGCAATTTAAAGGGGAAAAGGGAATTTTTTAAAAATTTAAGTACTGCTTCTGGGAATAGGAATGAAGACCTTCCTCAGATTACTCCATGGTGTGTTGTGGGGGGTTGTTTGACTTGCTATTTGTACATTTGTCTAAATGCATGGTTTTCAAATGGAGGCAATTGAGAAATGAGATCTTCATTTCAAGCAGACTGTACCCTTTCAGTGCCATAATATTTATTTTTACCTGTTTGCTTATCTAGCTTTGTCTGGCCTCAGATACTTCTGTTCTTAAGCTTATTTAAAACTGGTGACAGTATACTACCATTAGAATGTCTGTTATTAGATCAAAATGTGGTGGGCTCCCCGTTTATAAGACCCCCCTGTCATGTTTTTAGGTACATACCTTAGTCTGTTTCCTGTCTGAGGTACAGCTAGGGCAGCAAAGTACTGAAAGCAACTGGCTTCAGAATAGTGTGCTGCTAAGGGGCAGGAATGCCTTGACTAACCTTCTAGTCAGTTCTACTTTACAGTTAAACATTTATGCAGGTTGCAGATTTAAAAAGAGGAATTTTTTTTTAAGTCAAAAAAGGGGAGGAAGGAAGCTGGAGAGAATGTGGAAAGAAGTAGGAAAGCAGAAGTATGGAAACTGCCCAACAATGGAATATGAAGCAACAACAATAGTTCCAAAGTTAGTGTCCAGTTTTTAAATTTAGGACTTTGTACTGGACCCCATCCCATAATCTAAGCATCTTCCATAGAAAATGAGCAAATAAGGTCTTTAGTGGATTTCATAAAGTCTTTATTTTTTCTCCCTTCTCTGATGATGGGAAGTTCTGGGGTTTTGTTTTGTTTTTATTCTTGGTGGTGGTGGTGGTATGGAACAGTAGAAGACCGCAATTGTTGCTTTTTCATTCTGTATAGAATGGAAAGGTTTGATCAAATATGTTGCTTTGATCATGCCACACTACCTACAGGTACTCAGACTCTGGATTGTCTCATCCCTTTTGGAGTTTTGTTCCAAGAACAAAAGACCCCTCTGACTAAAAATGCTTTATCTGTAGCTCTGAGGCTCTTCATCCTCTGTTTTTGAACTGCTGCTTGCGAAAGGAGTGCAACTTTCCTGGAAGTTCATAGATGGAACTTTAGGCCCAGATTCTCAAAGGTATTTGGCAGCTAATGCCCATTGATTTCAATAGAAGTTAGGAGCTTAAAAACTTGTGAGGGTCTGGGCCTTACTCTGTCACGTAACTGGAATCTGCTCCATTGATGGCTTGTGGATCAGAACAAAAGCCTTGAACTTGCAGCAGAAGCTGGCTGACAGTCAGTAGAACAACTGGAGCTTGGATTTAATGTGCTCTCTTACTGGATCAGACTGTATACTGGAGAGCTGTGACTTTGAGAAGGACATAGGGGTTGTGGTGGATAACCAGTTGAACATGATTTCCAAATGCACAAGTGTAGCTAAGAGGGATAACTTGATCTTTTGAATGACCAGGGCAATATCAAGTAGGATATCTGAATAGAGCATTGGTGAGATAAGTATGGGAATACTGTGTTCACTGCTGGCATTAACACTTAGGGCTTGCCTACATTTGCGAGTTATAGTGCAATAAAGGAGCTCACTACCCGTCCACACTGGCAAGACACACAGAGCGCTCTGATTCTGTGGCTACAGCACTCCTGGTACTCCACCTCGGCGAGTGGAATAACGTTTGCTGTGTCCCGCTGGAGCGCCGCAGCCCCAATGTGGACGTCCTAGTTCCATAGTGCGCTCTGATGAGCCTCCAGAAGTGTCCCATAATGCCTGTGCTAGCCACTCTGGTCATCACTTTGAATTCTACTGCCCTGCCCTCAGGTGACCAACTGTCAGACCCGCCCTTTAAATTCTCTGGGAATTTTGAAAATCCCCTTCCTGTTTGCTCAGCCAGGCGTGGAGTGCTCTCAACAAATCTTTCCAGGTGACCATGCCTCCATGTGCCAGGCGAGCCCCAGTATGGAGCAATGGCGAGGTGCTTGGGGGGAGGAAGCTGTCCAGTCCCAACTGCGCTCCAGCTGTAGGAATTACAATACCTTTGGGCAGATATCAAGGAACCTGATGGAAGGGGCCATGACTGGGACACACTGCAGTGCAGGATTAAAGTGAAGGAACTCCAGAATGCCTACTGCAAAGCCCATGAGGCAAACAGCCGTTCCAGTGCTGCCCCTGCGACCTGCCGTTTCTAGGAGGAGCTGGACGCGATACTTAGGGGCAACCCCACCTGCACTCAGAGTACCACCGTGGACGCTTCAGAGCCCAGTTCAACAAGGCAGGAGGAGGAGCGAAGCGGGAGTGAGGGTGCTGAGGCGGAGGAAGACACCCCAGAATCCCTAGATGCATGCAGCCAGGAGCTGTTCTCAAGTCAGGAGGAAGGTGGCCAGTCGCAGTGGCTGGTGCTTGGGGAAGGACAAACACCAGAGGAGGTTCCCGGTAAGCAGCTTTTATTTTGGGAAGCAAGTTATTCAGTGTGGGCTCTTGGGGAGAGGAGGGTTAGGGCTGTATGCATGCCTAGATGTGTAATAGGGCGTTGATGTGCTCTTGCACATCGTGGTAATCGGCCTCAGTGATTTCTTCAAAGGTCTCATCCAGAACTTGGGCAATGCGCTTGTGCAGGTTTCTTGAGAGAACCACTGTGGTCCTTGCCCAGTAAGGCTAACTTGTCCACGCCACTGTGAGGGGTGGGGGAACCATTGCTGCACACAGGCAAGCTGCATATGGGCCAGGGCGGAATCCGCATTGCAGTAGAAGACCCTCCCTTGCTTCCCAGGTCACCCTGAGCAGCGAGATATCTTCCAGGATGAACTCCTTGTGGAAAATGTGGAGACAGTGTTCAGTATAGGGGTCCCCTGCCACTGTTGGCTCTCCCAAAGGCGCAGAAACCCAGAGGATAGTACAGCCATGAAACAATAAGTCACGCTTGACCCTGTGCTTACTCACCCTTTTGAGGCTCCTATGGGTTATGTGCGCTCGCTTTGGGATGGGCAAATTATGCTATTGTGTAGACTGTGCTTTCCCTTACGTACTGGGGAATCACTGCTCTGTCTGGTGTGAACAATGCTGCCTCTCTTAAGTGTTGTATTTTGCCTTTACAGATGCAACCTTGAGATCTCAGCCGTCCATGTTATCACCAACCGAAAGACTCCAAAGAATCAGAAAGAGGCCATGTAGAGGCAAGGAAGACATGTTGCATGAAGTAATGCAGCATTCAAGTAATGAAAATTGAAAAGTGCAGGAGTGGCAGGACAGTAAAAGGAGGATCCGCCAGCAGAATGAGGAGCGGTGCTCTGGCAGCAAAGCATGGATCGGCTGATAAGCATAATGAAGCACCAAGCGGACTCGATCCAGGCGCTCGTAGCCATGCAGGCGGACCACTACTCCACCCATCCCCCCTGCAGCCCTTGTCTCAAAACTCTTTCCCTTGTGCCCCCATGTCACCTCCAGCCTACTTTCCCCAACATCTGGGTTCTTACCGCCACCAGCTGCCTCGAACACCTGTAGCTTCACCACCCAGCCCTGAAAACTATGACCCTTACCCTCTGCACTCAACCCCCATCACCATGCAGTATAGCCATCCTGAAGTGCGCAGCACTCCAGACAGGAAGGCGGAGTATGATAACAGGACATACGCAAATCTGTGATTATATCGTTCCCTATCCCACTCCCTTGCCCTTTCTGTTTCCCAAGCAGTTGTGTTTCTTTTCAATAAATGGATTTTTTGGCTTTGAAAAAATTCTTTATTATTGCATAAAGTAAAAGATACCTTTAGCCCAGGAAAGAAACAGGCACTGCAAGTCAGCGTAGCAAACACAGATTCCTACTAACATTGGAACCACTGCAATTCACTCCCGTGCAGGGCACCAGATGTTACTGGTGACTTTCAGCCTCAGATTGCTCCCTCAAGGCATCCCTAATCCTAGCAGCCCCTCCAATAGCCCTACTCTCTGGCTGTTCAAATTCAGCCCCCAGGTGTTGAACCTCTGAGTTCCGTGCCTGAGTAAATCTTTCACCCTTCCCTTCACAAATTTATGGAGGGTACAGCATGCAGATATAACTGCGGGGGTCCTGTCATCGACCAGGTCCAGATTTCTCATACAGAGAGCGCCAACTTCCCTTTAAACAGCCGAAAGCACACTCCACAGTCACTCTGTACCGGCTCTTTGCTGCTGTCAGGGCTCCCTGTGTAGGGTTTCATGAGCCACGGCATTAAGGCGTAAGCGGGGTCTCCAAGGATCACAGTGGGCATTTCGACTTCCCCTATGGTGATTTTGTGATCTGGGGGAAAAAGTCCCGGCTTGCAGCTTCCTGAACAGGCCAGTGTTCCAAAAGTTGTGTGCATCATGCACCTTTCTGGGCCAGCCTGCATTAATGTCAGTGAAACGCCCATGGTGATCCACAAGTGCCTGGAGAACCATAGAGAAATACCCCTTCTGATTAACATACTCAGAGGCTAGGTGATGCCATAATTGGAATATGCGTGCCATTGATCGCCCCTCCGCAGTTAGGGAAACCCATTTGTACAAAGCCAGCCACAAAGTCATGCACGTTACCCAGAGTCACAGTTCTTCCGAGTAGGATTCGATTAATGGCCCTGCAAACTTGCATCAACACAATTCCAACAGTCGACTTCCCCACTCCAAATTTGTTAGCGACTGATCGGAAGCTGTGTGGAGTTGCCAGCTGCCAGATTGCAAGAGCCACCCGCTTCTCCACCATCAGGGCAGCTCTCAATCTTGTGTCCTTGTGCCGCAGGGTGGGGGCAGGCTCTCACATAGTCCCACGAAAGTGGCTTTTCTCATCTGAAAGTTCTGCAGCCACTGCTCGTCATCCCGGACTTGCATGACAATGTGATCCCACCACTCGGTGCTTGTTTCCCGAGCCCAAAAGCGGCATTCCATGGTGGTGAGCATGTCCATGAATGCCACAAGCAAATTTGTGTCATATGCGTTACTTGAGTCGATATCGTCCTCGGAGCCCTCACTGTCACTTTGGATCATAAGGAATAACTTGACTGCCAGACGTGGTGTGCTGGCGAGACTCGTCAGCATACTCGTCAGCAGTTCGGGTTCCATTCCTGCAGACCAAAAGGGAAGACAGAGCGCACAGTACAAAAAACGTTGAAAGATGGCGCAAAATGTGGACAAAAGCAAAGGGAATGCGGGGATGCGAACCAATGCATCACGGGGTGTTGGGACAGGACCCAGAATGCCCCACACTCCCCGCCCTCTTCCCACAAGCCACAGCACCAGAATGGGAAGAGGTGCTCTATGGGATAGCTGCCCATAATGCACCGCTTCCAAAGCCGCTGCAAGTGCCACAAACATGGCCACGCTAGTGTGCTTGCAGCTGTCAGTGTGGACAGACTGCAGCGCTTTCCCTACTGCGCTCTACGAAGGTGGGTCTAACTCACAGTGCTCTACATCTGCAAGTGTAGCCATGCCCTTAGAAAGGATATTGAGAAATTGTGAACTTTGTAAAGGGTTCAGAAAATAGCCATAAGAATGAAGATCTGGAAAATCTGTTTTATAGAGCATGTCTTTTAAAAAACTCGATCTTCTTAAATTTAAAAAAAAAAAAAGGAATCAGTGGATTCTAGCCCACAAAAGCTTATGTCCAAATAAATTTGTTAGTTTCTAAGGTGCCACAAGGACTCCTCGTTGTTTTTGCTGATACAGACTAACACAGCTACCACTCTGAAATCTTTCAATCTACTTAGTTTATTAAAGAAAAGGTTAAGAGGGACCTTGATCTGTGTAATACAAGGAGAAAAGATTTCTGATAGTAGAGGGCTCTTTAAGATAGAAGACAAAAAGCTTATCAAGATCCAGAAGCTGAAGCTAAATAAAATCAGATTAGTAATATGCTCCATTTTCTAAACAACCTCACCGAGTGAGGGTAATTAGTCATTGGAAAAACTTACTAGGAAAGTGGTGAAAAGAAAAGGAGTACTTGTGACACCTTAGAGACTAACCAGTTTATTTGAGCATAAGCTTTCGTGAGCTACAGCTCACTTCATCGAATGCATAAAGTGGAAAATACAGTGAGGAGATTTATATACACACAGACCATGAAAAAATGGGTGTTTATCATACACATTATAAGGAGAGTGATCACTTAAGATGAGCTATTACCAGCAGGAGAGTGGGGTCGGGGGGTGGGGGAGGAGATAGAACCTTTTGAAGTGATAATCAACATGGGCCACTTCCAGCACATTTCCAGGAGTTAACAAGAACGTCAAGGAGAGGAATAAACAAGGGAAAATAGTTTTACTTTCTATAATGACTCAACCACTCCCAGTCTCTATTCAAGCCTAAGTTAATTGTATCCAGTTTGCAAATGAATTCCAATTCAGCAGTCTCTCCTTGGAGTCTGTTTTTGAAGTTTTTTTGTTTTAGAATAGTCACTTTGAGGTCAGAAATTGAGTGACCAGAGAGATTGAAGTGTTCTCCGACAGGTTTATGAATGTTATAATTCTTGACATCTGATTTGTGTCCATTTATTCTTTTACGTAGAGACTGTCCAGTTTGCCCAATGTACATGGCAGAGGGGCATTGCTGGCACATGATGGCATATATCACATTGGTAGATGTGCAGGTGAACGAGCCTCTGATAGTGTGGCTGATGTGATTAGATTCTCCATCACTTGAAGTCTTCAGCTAAAGACTAAATGAAAATTTCCAAAAGATACACTTCAGTTCAACCAGAAATTATGGGCTTGATGTAGGAATTACTGTGAGAAATTCTAAAGTTGTGTTATGCAGAGGGAACGAGTAGTAGATGATCTCAGTAGTGCCTTTTGGCCCTAAAATCAATGATTCTTTTCTTGGTAGTGGCTGTGGTTTCTTCTGCAGAAAATAAGGTATGGAACTAAATGTCATTTTCATATGGCTGATGCCCTGGGGTGTTTCACTGGACTGCCTAGCCCTAATGCAGTAATTCCTCTCTTAAGTGACCATTTCGGGAACCAAAAGACAAGTTGATTGTGTTTAAACTATACTGGTGGTGTTGTAAGAGTGTAGTAGAATAGAACTTAGTAAGAGTTGAGTGGTCTGCTGCACTGGTTTTACAGTAATTGGAATAAAACTGTGCTGTACTTACTGTCTTTTTATAAATTGGTTATTAAAGAGCTGATTTATTTACTTTAAAAGTGTAATCAATTTGAGTAGATTTGCTTAAAATTAGTAAAATTGCTGTTCAAAAGTATGTTTAAAATTGAGTTGAAGAACTTTGAAGAGTTAATTAGGTCTGATAGTATGATTTTACCTAATAACGAACTAATGTAAACTTGACTTAATTTGAAATCACGCTTAATCTACTGTAACACTCTGAACCTTGCTTTCAAGATGTTAAATTACAGTATCAATTCATATAAATATTCACAGTCTCAAATAGCTCACAATCAACAGAACAAATTAAAGCCAGTTTGGCAAATTAGCAGAGCAGCCCCAGTAACTGCTAAATTACTAAACTCTTTTGTGTATTGGCCCCAGTGAAAAAATTTATAAACTATTGCGTGCACACACTCAGTTGTTTTAAAAGAACATTATTAAGGTAGCAGAGTCAAGCACTCAGAAGTGTAGTAAATGCTGGAATTAAGGTTGCCTATGTGACCTTAATTTGGGTCCCTTATGCATATGCATTATGGTGTAGTCTCTAATTACATGATCACATACAATTTTTGCCACAGGACCCAGGCCTCATTAGATGCATGGAATGTAATGTGCTCACTTAAGGGGTAGTTAAGTTATTCAATATTTTGTTTTATCCTCATGGTCAGTGTATGGCCCCAGATCTTATTTAAACTCTGTTCAAACCCTGTACCCTATTAAAATCCTGCTCTGATGACAGAATTATTAATTTTCTCACTGGCTTTATCGTGCGATCACTATAGTATTGAAGTGTATCTCAAACAATCTTCAAACACTCCTTTGATGTGAAGAGGTTGTATTATCCCCATGTTAAAGATGGGGATCTGAGGGACAGATTAAGGTAAAAAGTTTTTGTGAATTTTGGATGTCCAATTTGAGATGACTAGGACCTGATTTTTCACGGAACTTAGCATTTTATAAGCACTTTATATGTTCAAAGAACAGCTCCCATTGAGTTCAGTTGCAGATATGAATGTTCAGTACTTCTGAAAATCAGACCCCAATGTCTCAAGACACGGGCACAGGCCATCTTAATTCTGGCATTTACTATGTTTTGAGAGCTTGACTTTGCAGTCTTAGTAATGTACTTTTTGTGTGTGTAATTCCCTGGGTTTTTAAAAACTGAAGAAGCAAAAATTCAATCATGGTGACATAATGACACCCACATGAGTTATCAGAATGGTTGGACCCTTTAGTTCAACTGCACAGACCTCTGGAGCTAATGGAGTAATTGATAGCAGTAGCAGGTTGTCATTTTCTGTGTGGATCAATCCTAGAGGAGAATGAGAAAAACTTGGAGTGGGTTTCACAGCTATTTGCTGGCGATAGAGGAATGGGTGAGACTCAGGAATCTTGGGTTCCCTTTCATGCTCAAGGAGGAATAGACTTTTTTTCCCTGTAACATCTCCTTCCACCAAAGCTTGAACCCTTATGCCTTGTCCCATTTCCAATCTGGTCTCTTTCCCACCACTTGCTCCTTTTCCCAGTCCCTTGTCCTTCAGGCTTGTTGTCTGAATCCCAGCCCTCTCGTTCCCTCCCCACTTGCAGTCTCCTTGCCCAGCCAATCGCAGTTCTTCCCCCCAGCTCTGTTTCCCAGCTCTTTGCCAGCCAGATCCAGTTCTCTCCGCACACAGCTGCTTCTTCCACACTGCTTGGCTGCCAGTGGAGGAGAGCAGGAGGGGTCATTGGGAGCGCAAGAGAGACAGGCTCCCTGCTCTCATTTTCAGTGTCTGGACCCATTCTGGCCTGGAACAGCCATCACAGGGAAAGTCCTTATGAGCCTCTGTGGCTCTGGGGTTAGTCACTTTATGGGACTGGTGCATATACAGTTTGGTCACACGTAGGAGCTGTGATGGGATGGACCATGCCCTTTTACTGTGTTGTGATGGTGCATGCTCAGTCTGGTCAGCACTGTTGAGTTGAGAGGCTTGAGCTTTCTTGGTATGAAAAGAATCTTCAGAGAGTTTAGCGGATGAAAATCAAACAAGTCTTTCCTGAGCACATGAAAACTGCAGGGTGTGTTTGTTTTTCTTTTGTTCGAAAGCTTAACTCGTTCAAATTAGGATGGATTTTCACAGGGATGACAAAAGTCACATTCCTGACACAAGGGCCAACTCCCTGCTCTAGTTGTAATAGGGTGCTAGAGGTTTTCCAAAGAAAAGATTGCCAGCATTTTTTAACATGGCGGGGAGGGGGACATTGTTTTTCCCTAGCTTTGTTCTCAGAACTATCTGAACTGTTTTGCCTGGAAAATTCAGCCCAAATGATAAACATTAGCCAAGTTGTAAACAACTGTAAATAGGCTGTTATAATGGGAAGTGTTGGGCTACCTTAATAAGTGGTGCTACTAGTTCTGTCTGTGATACCAAGGTATACTATTTGTGACTTTTAAGATATTTTAAATAAGGTTAATAAGTAGGACTAATGAGGTGGTCAGTGGAATTTAGATGTACATGGTTTTAACAAAAAGAAAAGGAGTACTTGTGGCACCTTAGAGACTAACCAATTTATTTGAGCATAAGCTTTCGTGAGCTACAGCTCACTTCATCAGATGCATACTGTGGAAAGTACACAAGATCTTTTTATACACACAAAGCATGAAAAAATACCACCCCCCCCCACCCCACTCTCCTGCTGGTAATAGCTTATGTAAAGTGATCACTCTCCTTACAATGTGTATGATAATCAAGGTGGGCCATTTCCAGCACAAATCCAGGGTTTAACAAGAACGTCTGGGGGGGGGGGGGGTAGGAAAAAACAAGGGGAAATAGGTTACCTTGCATAATGACTTAGCCACTCCCAGTCTCTATTCAAGCCTAAGTTAATTGCATCCAATTTGCAAATGAATTCCAATTCAACAGTCTCTCGCTAGAGTCTGGTTTTGAAGTTTTTTTGTTGTAATATCGCAACTTTCATGTCTGTAATCGCGTGACCAGAGAGATTGAAGTGTTCTCCGACTGGTTTATGAATGTTATAATTCTTGACATCTGATTTGTGTCCATTTATTCTTTTACGTAGAGACTGTCCAGTTTGACCAATGTACATGGTAGAGGGGCATTGCTGGCACACGATGGCATATATCACATTGGTAGATGTGCAGGTGAATGAGCCTCTGATAGTGTGGCTGATGTTATTAGGCCCTGTGATGGTGTCCCCTGAATAGATATGTGGGCACAGTTGACAACGGGCTTTGTTGCAAGGATAGGTTCCTGGGTTAATGGTTCTGTTGTGTGGTATGTGGTTGCTGGTGAGTATTTGCTTCAGGTTGGGGGGCTGTCTGTAGGCAAGGACTGACCTGTCTCCCAAGATTTGTGAGAGTGTTGGGTCGTCCTTCAGGATAGGTTGTAGATCCTTAATAATGCGTTGGAGGGGTTTTAGTTGGGGGCTGAAGGTGACGGCTAGTGGCGTTCTGTTATTTTCTTTGTTAGGCCTGTCCTGTAGTAGGTGACTTCTGGGAACTCTTCTGGCTCTATCAATCTGTTTCTTCACTTCCGCAGGTGGGTATTGTAGTTGTAAGAACGCTTGATAGAGATCTTGTAGGTGTTTGTCTCTGTCTGAGGGGTTGGAGCAAATGCGGTTGTATCGCAGAGCTTGGCTGTAGACGATGGATCGTGTGGTGTGGTCAGGGTGAAAGCTGGAGGCATGTAGGTAGGAATAGCGGTCAGTAGGTTTCGGGTATAGGGTGGTGTTTATGTGACCATCGTTTATTAGCACCGTAGTGTCCAGGAAGTGGATCTCTTGTGTGGACTGGTCCAGGCTGAGGTTGATGGTGGGGTGGAAATTGTTGAAATCATGGTGGAATTCCTCAAGGGCTTCTTTTCCATGGGTTCAGATGATAAAGATGTCATCAATATAGCGCAAGTAGAGTAGGGGCGTTAGGGGACGAGAGCTGAGGAAGCGTTGTTCTAAGTCAGCCATAAAAATGTTGGCATACTGTGGGGCCATGCGGGTACCCATAGCAGTGCCGCTGATCTGAAGGTATACATTGTCCCCAAATGTAAAATAGTTATGGGTAAGGACAAAGTCACAAAGTTCAGCCACCAGGTTAGCCGTGACATTATCGGGGATAGTGTTCTTGACGGCTTGTAGTCCATTTTTGTGTGGAATGTTGGTGTAGAGGGCTTCTACATCCATAGTGGCCAGGATGGTGTTATCAGGAAGATCACCGATGGATTGTAGTTTAACATACTCTTGTGGTTATTCTAAAATTTTTAGTCAACTAAATCATCTTTCTTTGGTCAAATTTCTCAAGGCTTGCAGCATCAAACAAATGAGAGAGCGTGCGCGTGAAAAGAACCCTGATATTAACTTAATGTGTAATTGTATGGTCTTTTAAAATAAAGATTAAACAGGAAGCCGTGTTTGTAGAGTCGCAGTGTATAAATAGCCTTTGTGTAAGAGAAACAGTAGTTTTATATCAGGGTTCTCCAACTTTTTCATAGTATAGATCATATATTTTTGGAGAGATCTTCAGTGGTTTGAGCATTGGTCTGCTACACCCAGGGTTGTGAGTTCAATCCTTGAGGGGGCCATTTAGGGATCTGGGGCAAAAATTGGGGATTGGTCCTGCTTCAAGCAGGGGGTTGGACTAGATGACCTCCTGAGGTCCCTTCCAACCCTAACCTTCTATGATTACCAGTCTTCTTGTCCAGACTGACTTACCTCCCATTTACAATTGTGTAATATCTCTGCTAAGATTTTCAAAAGTTGGACAATAAAGTAAGACTGCTAAATCAATATTTAACATCTAAATAAGTGGCCATATTTTCACAAGTTCTGAGCACCTGGCAGCACCTATTGACTTCAGTGTCCTCAGATGAAGGCTAGAAGCCTGAACGCTGAATTGTTCCATTGCTTTAATTAAAGTTCTTTAGGGGTGGGGGGAGTGGGGGAGGAGTTGTAACTATCTAGCAGCACAATGGGAATATTTATTTTTAACTTTTTTCTATATGAAGACTTGCTTTTTGGGGGATTATAAGAAAAATTGAAATAGATGTTTTTATTTATCTTTAGCTCCCTCCAAAGACTGAAAAGTGTCAAACCTATAATAAATAATACTTATAAGAGTAATTTTGACTGCAATATGGTTTATTTATGTTATGAACTATGAAAAAATTATTTCAGAGTATGTTCTTCTCATGCTGGCCTGGACTGGGAAAGTTATGCCAATCACTTCCAGTAGGTGGAAAACTGTAAGAATAACTTGCCCACAAAGTTAGTGTCTGTAATTTTCCTGAGGCCTTTCCAATAACTGATTCTTGTCTAGGATGAAAGTGTAGACCGAGGCAGGTTTGCTGCTCATGCAGTGTTCAGTACCATCTGCTGGAATGGAATTTCATAACAGCACACCAGAAGTTTTGACTTATATCTTGGCTGCTGTAGTCAAGAGTCCAGCAGAATTTTTGCACGCTTAATAGATCTTTGCCCACGATGTAGGACTGAAGAACACATATTGAGCCATTTTGCAGATTAGTCTGTGAACTGCTGATTGAACAGAAACCTTTTGCTAAACAACAAAGTCAGTCTTATAATATCAAAATTGCTCAAGACTCTGGTAGGAAGGGTGGTTTTTAGCAGTCCATACTTGGATACAGGGTAAGCTATTGCGAATAGTTGGTCATGATTATTCATAGAGGTAATAGGAACTAGTATATGTTAAGGTTTTGCTACTCGCCTGGTGGTCCTTGCTACAATGCACAACAAATTGATTAAACTGAGTCTAGAAGACTGGAAGCCTCAAAATGGTTCTCTGCTTTTCCATACTTGGGGAGTCCCACAAATGTCTGTCTTCATCTCCCATAAATAACTTGGAAGCTCCTTGCTGCTTCAGAAGGAAAAATAGTTAGAAAATGGTTGAGATATGAATGCCTTAGTACAGAGGTGGTGCAGTCTGTTAGCTGTTGTGTATATATATCCTTCATGACACACGATGATACTAGAAATATCAAGAGTAGACAGTATAGTTTTGTAAATGCCCAAAAGGCTAAAGACTACTGAATACTGTTGTCAAGAGCAGCAAATCTGTATTTCTTCTTTCAATTTTTTGAGACTGGGTTGTTCTGTTTCTAACAATTTATTATTTATATTAGTGTCACTTAAAAAATAATACTGGTGTTTGGCACTATACAAACATGTAGTTGGTGTCTGGGCATGCAGCTCCCGGAAGCAGTGGCATGTCCCCCCTCTGGCTCTTACATGGAGGTGCAGCCAGGCAGCTCTGCCCACCGCCCCTTCCGCAGGTGCCACCCCTGCATCTCCTGTTGGCCACAGTTCCCGGCCAATGGGAGCTGCAGAGCCAGTGCTTGGGGCAGGGGCAGCATTGTCTGGAGCCCCCTGTCTACTCCTATGCCTAGGAGCCGGAGAGGGGACATACTGCTGCTTCTGGGAGTTACGCGGAGCCACGGCAGGCAGGGAACCTGCCTTAGCCCTACTGCGTTGCTGACCAGACTTTAACGGCCTGGTCAGTGGTGCTGACCAGAGCTGCCGTGGTCCCTTTCCGACCAGGCATTCCGGTCAAAAACTTGACACCTGGCAACCCTTCTTTCTTCACTTATTCCTACTTTGTTTCATCCTTTGCATCTCACATTGAGGGATACCCTTAGATGTACTGCACCCAAGTATTCAACTTTTTTCAGCATTGCCTTTACATATGTATGTTAATGTAGGCAAAGTATAAAATTGACATTTAACAAAGTGGACATGTTTATGAAGAGCTTTTCTAAGTACACATTGCACCCTATAAGACAGTAATGTATGTATATGTACATATATAATTTTAGAGTTTGATTTTGGCTTCTAGTCTTCACAGCCAGCTATTTCATTTAGAAAACTTACTTTGTGGGGTTATAGTCAATATGGTGGGAACCAGTTATTTTTGTCTTGAGAGGTTGTCCAGAGATGAGCTTCCAATCCCCAAACTTAGTATTTAATCCTCAAATAGTGCAGTGCACATGGATTTTGAATAATTATATAGAACGATATTAAAGTGTAACTTGCATGATAGCTCAACAGACTGATAAATTCCAAATGAATTTTAATGTTCATGAAAATCAGGTCTTCGGGGGATAAAATAATTATGCCATTTAGAAAACTTTATTGAAAAAAAAAAGTTGAAAATTATGTACCATCTGCAATAGCAGTCTGTCTGTGTCCTCTACATACTATCCCACATATTAAATATTAAACATGATATGTTAGATTTTCTACGCTTAATGCTTGCATTTGCAATGTTATGTTACTATTCTGTTCCTTAACTAAGCAGCACCTTCATATATATCAGCCTGCAAGGATTTAACTGGTGCTTTCAAGAGTTCAGTCGGCGTTGGCACTTTTGTGATTTCTTCCTGCGAGCAGCTTGAATACCACATATTCAGCATAGTATGGCAAAAGCATAAAAGTTGAGGGGAACAGCATACTGTAAATCAGGGGTCTCAAACTTCCAACCCGTGGGCCATCTGTGGCCCGAGAACGTCCCCAACGTGGCCCGCGGGGCTCCTGCCATTTTGGGGCTGGGTCTCTCCCTTGGCCCCGCTTGCTGCGTCTGGGTGCTCCCCCGGGCGATTTACAATGGCCCGGGGCCCCGCCCACCACCGGCAGAGCAGCGGAGCTGAGCGGTTTCTGTCTGCTTGCTCCAAGTGTCTGCTGGCCCCTCACTGTGGCCCCTGGGAGGAGCTGTGCCTCTGTGCGCTGCTTCCGCTCCGAGTGCCCTTGTAGCCAATGGGAAGCTGTGGGGGCGGTGCCTGGGGGAAGCAGTGCGCGGAGGCCCCCAGGCCTGCCCCGCCTTGGAGCCCCAGGTAAGCGCCGCACCCTTTGACCCCCTCCCAGATCCTGCACCCCCACCACCTCCCCCACATACCCTCTCCTGCCCCCCAAACTCCCTCCCAGAGCCTTAGGCAGCTGGGGGGGGGCAGAGTTGGGGGGGGGGCGGGTTCTGGGCGGCATGAGTGACATTATTGGCCCGCTGCGGGGATTTGAGGACTGGCACTGGCCCTAAGGTAAATTGAGTTTGAGACCCCTGCTGTAAATGATGCTGGTAAAGAAAGAGGCATGTAAAATTGCTTGTAAGATGGTAAAATTTCATAACATTCTGGAAAAGCAACCTTTTTTATTGATCCAGTTTTTGCGACTGCAGAGATGAAGTATAGTCTTTTGAAGTCTTACTACTTCCTTGAAGACTTTATATTGATTTGAAGCTCAAGAGCTGAAATCGCTCACATTTTTAGAAAAAAGAAAAGGAGTACTTGTGGCATCTTAGAGACTAACCAATTTATTTGAGCATAAGCTTTCGTGAGCAACAGCTCACTAGCTCATGAAAAGCTTATGCTCAAATAAATTGGTTAGTCTCTAAGGTGCCACAAGTACTCCTTTTCGTTTTGCGAATACAGACTAGCACGGCTATTACTCTGACACCTCACATTTTTAGGAGTGTTGCTTCTTTAATGGCAGTACATTGCCCCCAGTTTAAGTGGAAGACTTTCTGCAGTATTTTTTCCGGGAACTTGTGGACCAGTCAGTCAGGGTTTTTTTAAAAATCCTTGATGAGATACTGCAAATCATGTACTCATGTGGTTTGTTTGGTTGGATCACTGGGCTCTTGAGGCTGTGCTTCTTCAGTCAACCTTACTGTGATACATGTGCACTTCATGAAAGAAGTATACACACCAAAGCTTTCTCCAGAGTGCAATACAGATACAGATTTTTGTGTTATCCATAAACAAACCAGATGTTTGGCACAAACTGCCAACACCTCAGTATACCCAACTTGCTAATACTTTCAGAAGTGTTGTCCTACAGCCTATCCATGTGTTGTTTTCAAAGGTATACACTAACTGGATATAGTTTATTAAGGTAAATGTATTCATATTGTGACTATAGCATGAACTTTCTGAATCTGTTTGGTTATACTTTTACAGAGCAGACTAGCGGTGCAAACTTGGAAATCCTGTCATTGAGGTAAGGAGCCTGGATAGTAACTTGAGGCACCATCTACGTATAGCTTAGATCAAGGGTAGTCAATGGGTGGACTGGAGGCCAAATCCAGACCACCAGATGCTTTTGAATGGACTCCAAAATCTTTTTATTTACTTATTATCATTATTTATTAAAATTATTTTTCTTCTGGAGTCTGCACCTTGACAGTACCTTGACTAAGAAATTCGGACCTTGACAAAAAATAATTATCTACCCCTAGCTTAGATGGATATGTATACAACTACTTCATTACTATCCTCATGGTCTTCTCTCTGTATTTCTATATAGTACTCTCACACAGTGAGGTGTCTCCAGTTCTGACTTCAGAAAGCCCTTAGCTTGCAGATCATCATCTACAGGATTATAATTCCTGCAAGGATCCCTGATGTATATGATAACTGAATGTAATATCTAATTATTAACCCACCAAATGTACCAGAAGATCTTACTGGGACAAGCAATATAAAACAAAATAAATCTAGAGTTTCTACGTCAATCTGAAATGCTAAGCCAATAAAAGGTATAAAACTTTCCTAGAAGTGAAATCTCTAACTTTTTACTCTACCCTCTGAAATGACATCTCTGATTTTCCTAAAACTCCAAAAATGTTCAACTATTGAATCAGATTGCAAATAGGAAAACTTCAGTCTGATCTCATGTATAGATAAATTAGGTTTATGAAGGGAGAGAGGTGTCAGAAGTGGGCCTGAGGTTGACGTTAGTCTTCAGTATTTCTATGCTGAAATGAGCATCTGTCCATATTTATCAGACCTCATTTTACATGTTATATTTAAAGTATATAATCTGTAAACCTATGTATATTTTTAACACCTTTTAGAGAGCACCCAAAATGATCATCTCTTTAAGACCCAGTAAATGAACTGTTGTGAACTTCACTTTTGGGGGTTTCTGTTGGGAATCAGACTGACAGTACTTCTCAAAATTACCCAGATATCTTAGTTAGGTGCAATATTTCTATAAAAGTAGATTTTATTAACAAGGTGACATTGCAATGAAGAAACAAGAAAATAAACTTTTAAAGTGGCCATTTTGCAATTTAGTTCTTAGAAGTACTTAATTCTAGCAGAAATCTAAAGTTGCAGAAAAAATTAGATTATTTGAAGTTTGCTGTCCTGAAGATGTAGAGTTGTAAAGCTGATTTTTATTACTACCATCTCATATCTACTCAGAAATCCTTTTCTCTCACGCACATGCTCGCTCACTCACACACTGACCCTTTTCCCTTGTATTCAAGATTCTGTCTTTGAAATATTGGACCGGAGAGGGTTGAAGAATGCAGGACTTCTTTACATATGTCATAGATCTATTCTGATTAAAAACATTTTCCTTCTTAATCCCCTTCATTGGGATTGTATACAAACTCACTTCCTCCAGGTCTCGAGAAAAAAAATCCCAATTAAACACACAGCCTTAATTCTGTTAATTCAAGTATCAAGCAAGTACAAGCAAATTTTACCCTTGCTCTGCATTTGAAAGTCTTAGACCAGTGGTTCTCAAACTTTTGTACTGGTGACCCCTTTCACACAGCAAGCCTCTGAGTGAGACCCCCCTTATAAATTTAAAACACTTTTTTATATATTTAACACCATTATAAATGCTGGAGGCGAAGTGGGGTTTGGGGTGGAAACTGACACCCCATGTAATAACCATAAGACCTCCTGAGGGGGTCCCAACCCCCAGTTTGAGAACCTCAGTCACGGACTGTGAACTGTGGCACACTTGTCAGTAATCTGAAGAGAACTGGCTACTCCCACAGTGCTGACTCACCACCTTGTTTCAGGTAGAAGGAGAACAAATGGTCGGTGGTGATGAAATGAAGAGCATCAAGTAGATAGTGTGATTTACTTTATTCTGGACATAACACATCACTTTAACTTTAAGTGCAATGGATTGCACTTGTTAACAACGTCTTTGTTCCTACCAGAGTTGCCAATAAGTAGAAGGCAGGTTTGTGGGGCTAGAGCCAGGGAAGGAAAGGGTGGGACGTGCCTTTCCTGGTTGTAGCCCCACAGACTTGCTTGCGGGGAAGGGCAGCAGGATGGAGGGGCCTGCAGCCCAGATACAAGGACTTTCCATGGTGAGTGGAGACACCAGGGCCCGCAGAGCTGCACTGTACTCCTCCTTGCACACTCAGGGCTATGCCCTAGCCTGGCACCAGAGGCCTAGGCTCAGCACACCCCAATTCTTCTTTCACTGGCTGTAGCCCCCTGTGCCCCCTTGTGCTAGGTCAGCATGCAGCCTGGAGAGTGCAGGGAGAGGTACTGTGCTGCTCTACAGGCCTCCAGCACCACCTTTCCCCATGGAAAGCCCCATTATCTGGCCTGCAGCCCCCCTTCTTGCTTCTGCCCTGCCCACAGCCTCCCCTCGCAGTCTGGAGTGCTGGGTCGCTGGCAGGGACATCTCTGCGGGACAGGGCTACAGATGCCCCACCCCATTACTACTTGGGTGGGCAGCAGATTCCCAGGTGCAGGGAGGTTTGCACAGCTGCAGCAGGGAAGGATATGTCCAAGTATTTCCCTGGCTATGGTTCTGCAAACCTAACTGTGGCTGGGTCCTTCCAACCCCCCCAACCTCCAATTCTCGATAAATGGCATTCTGTTGCCTATATCCAAATCCATTTAACATTAAAGTCAATGGATTGGATAGGTTTGTGGAAAAAGTTACTTTTAACCAGAAGTTGTTAATATCAGAATTGCTATTAAGCAGAATCTACTGCCCAAATATTATTTTCCATATACGCAATTGCTGTAGTTGCCATTTGGTTGTTGAGCAATCAAGGCTGACAGGAAAGCTGGCCCACTGATTTCTCTATCAAGCTGAGGTACACACTATGAAAAGGTATGGGAACCCGTAACCCTCGATAGACAAACACCTTCTGCAGTGTGTTTGTGAATTTTCTGAGTCTGACAACCCACAATCAAATTGAACATGCAAATAACTGGAATGTAGATACAATTAATCTGTAGGTGTCTGGGTGAACTGTATTCCCAAATCATAAATGAAATGAGGTTTACTTCTAGTACAAGAAGTTAAAATGTCAGAAATTTGTTTAAACTATGAATGAATATGGCTGACATACTGTTTTGTAATGGCTGAGAAGCCACAGCGTATTTTTGACAATGCCCAAGAAAACCAGGTAGTACCCAAGTTAGTTATCACATGTGGTTGGAAACAAAGTAAATTCAGAATAACACTCTCAAGGGGTAATATGGACTCTTTTTTGATAATTCCACCATTCACGAGATCACAACCAAAGGTAATAAAAAGCCTAAAACAGACCTGTTATCCACAGCAATCATACAGATATGTAGTGACTCCATAGTAAAATTTCAGCACTGAATGACCCCTGTTCATTTTTCTAAGAGCACAGTGGGTAACCAGTTAGTGTTCCTTCATGTATTAAACATCAATGAGTTTAGTCTTTTGACAATAGCCTTCCGATTGTACTGTTAGCTTTTAAATAAGAAGACTCCGGGCCATGTGGTAGTGTTAATTTGAATACACTCTTTGGGTGCATTGTGAATATGAAAAATATAACAATATCCTGAACAAACTTCATGGAGTTAAGGTAAACTATTAAATTAATACTTAGGATCCGTTGTATTAAAAGGTAACTGTGTATGTGTTATTGTGGAATTGTATGTAACTTTTCTAAGAGACTGACTAAATTGGGAGGGATTAGAACTGCACAGGACTTTTTGGGCCAATGTGTGTGAAACGGATTTCCTGGGAAATACTTCGGAATGAGGGAAATGCAAATGACCTACCTTTGAGCTAGCCTTTTGAAGCTGTGCCCTTGAAACAGAGACCCATTGTCTACTGATGACTTCTGGAAACTTCAGGTTCAGAGACGCCCAAATTATATAAAGAATGGACTAAACTGTTCATGATGTGCTGGTTCTGATACGGGGCTGTTACAAATTCGTGACAACTAAAGAAACCCCTTGGGGTCAGGGGGGAGGGCTAAAGGACTCACTTGCCAGAGCCAATGTTGGAGACAGTCTAAGCTTATTAGAATGCATGCATTTTAGTGTTTTTAATGTTTTCTCTGCAGTATTTTACCCAAAGAATAAATAGGTGTGCATGGGAAGTGCTGGGGGGTATTGTATAACTGTTGGCAATTACTCTGTTAGTCTCTGAAGAGAAGGCAAGAGAAGCCAGCTTAGGTTGCCTGTCTTTTGTTGGGAGTAACACAGTGAAGGCAAGAAACTGTTCAGCCTGGAGATACCCTGGTCAGAAAGGAGAGAGAGAGATCTCTCTCTCCACCCAAGAGAGGTGACTGTCAGAGGAGCCAGAAGCCTGAGGATGGGTGTCCTGCCTGTACTAATAAGGGGAAATACAGGAGCAGTCGCCCTGAACTGTGACAGTGAGAAATGAGAGCAAAGTTATCAGTCAATTTTACCATTAATTTAAAGTGTCGTACTGTAATTAGTTCTGTGTTTTTTGTTGTTGTAGTTTTTCACTATTTAAATTCTTTCTAATATGTGGTGGGTAAAATAGTACCTAGGAAATATTTTGCATTTTATTTAATTTTTGTTTTCTTTTTAAAGCTTCAATTTCAAATGTTAGTTTCTGTTGAAAACTACAGTTTTAGAACTTCTTTAATACTTCAGCTAGGTTTTGGGAATAAAAAGCTGAACTGACTTGAATTAGCCAAAGCACCTAAAACCTTTTATTGTAAAGGTGGATGCAATGAGTGGCCTCTGAATTTCAAAGCAGTGCAACAGCTGCAGGGGTCTTCTTATTTCTGCCCTGTCTGCACAATGCTCTTTGTTCAGTGTGATTAGCAGTTCACTTTCATCAGTAGAAATGATGGTATTCATCTCCACCTGCTTCAGGGTTTTCAGTAGAAAGTCATACACAAACCTAGAAAGCGCTAAGGTAGTAGACCTGAACAACTATAGAAACTGAGGACAAGATGCACAGTATTCTTTAATTGCCTTTTTGAAACACTATAAATCTTGCTAATTCTTCATTTTCTCATGTGTTGGGCATGTTGGTTGATAGTTTTGATTTGAGTATGATGAGATCACCTGTTTGAAAAAAATTTTAAACCAGAGTAGTAGCAATAGTTAACTAAAGGATTGCACTTTGTTTCTTCTGTAGATAGAGCACATTGCACAACATTGGGGTTCTTTGCATTCCTCAAGTCCCCCTTCCTTCCACAAATTCGTTCTATGTCACCCTCCCATCCCCTTCTGTTTCATTGACTGTCTGCAACGTCTACATCCAAACCTAATCTCTCATGCCCAGATGTAAGTCAAGGCATTCAGTCTTGTTTTTGAAGACTAGGAGATGGAGAATCCACCACTTCCTTTGGTAGTTTGTTCCTCTTATTCATCCTCACTCCTAAACTTCTCTCTCTCTCCTTCTTGATAAAACTGAACAGCTTGAGCTCTTTAATTCTATTGCTGTTAGACATTGTCTCCCTTGAATAATTTTTTGGGACCCTTCTTTATAATTCTTTTACAAATGTTGGCACCAGTACAGTACTGGATGCAGTATTAGTGTCACCACTGTCTTATACAGTTGTATCATCCTCCTGCTTCTGACTACTTCCCTGTTTATACAGTCAAGTATTCATTAGTCGATTTTGCCACTGTATTTGAGTGTATTAAAATACATTTTGTTTGAATGGGCCCAGTTTACCAAGCGTACTATGAATGTCTGCCCTATCCTTGTTGTTGTTTAGCATTTCACCAATCTTAGTCATTCACAAATTTTATCAGCAGTGACTTTTTATTTACTTCTAGATCATTGAAGAAAATGTTGAGTAGTGTGGCTGTCCACAGCTTTCCCAAGCTGTAGCAGGAGAGTGAATTTGATATATTTTCTGGTTAAAATCACGATTGCTTCCAGGTTTCTGAGTAAAACCACTGGTATCTTGTAAATTTCTCTCTACTGTTTGGCAAAGCTATGAGCAACCCCAGAGATATTAAACCCCTCTGTGTGCTGACTCATTAGCCAGAGCAGCACTCACTTCCTGTTTGGGAAGCCATCTTCACAACTATAAGGGTTAGAAACAAACTCATTTTATTTAAATTAAAACATTAATCAGGAGAAATGGATGGCCACACAGTGGATTTTCCAAACATATTTGTAAATGTAACCTAAATAACTTGTGAAGTATGTTACTTATTTTTTGTAACTGTTATGCTCTAAAGCAGGGGTCTCAAACTCAAATGACCACAAGGCCACATGAGGACTAGTACATTGGCCTAAGGGCCGCATCACTGACACCCCCGCCGCCCCACCCCCACTCCACCATTTTCATGAGGCCCCATCTCTTCCTACCCTTTCCCTGCCCCCATTCCAACACCTTCCCAGGGTGAGGCAGGGATTGGGCTGCGGGAGGGGTGCAGGGTGCAGCAGGGGGCTCAGGACAGGGGGTTCGGGGTGCGGCAGGGGGCTTAGGACGGGTTGGGGTGTAGGAGGGGTGCGGGGTACAGCGGGGGCTCAGGGCATGGAGTTGGGGTTCAGGGTGCAGCAGGGGGCTCAGGGCAGGGGGTTGGGGTGCAGCAGGGGTCCGGGGTACAGCAGGGGGTTCAGGGCAGGGGGTTCGGCTGCAGGAGGAGTTTCGGGGGTGGCCTCCGGCCCAGCGTGCACCGGGGGCAGGGCAGACTCCCTTTCAGAAAGGGAAGCGGCCGCATTGTGGCGGGGGGAGCCCCACAGGGGTCTGTGTTGCCCTTGCTTCCAGGCACTGCCCCCTGCAGCTCCCATTGACTGCGAACAGGGAACCGTGGCTTATAGGAGCTTTGGGGGAGGTACCTGGAGGAGTGGCCAGGGCAACATACAGACCCATGTGCCCCCTTTCCCCCAAGTTCTGGCCTCTTTCCGGAGCAGCGCAGGGCAGGGCAGGCAGGCAGGGAGCTGCTCTAGGTAAACGCTGGCGGGGCCGCAGGAAATAACCCTGCGGGCCGCCTGTTTGAAACCCCTGCTTTAAAGTGCTGTTTTTATTTAAGGATTTCATGAAAATTGTCTCCGAAGATTTTCATGTCTTGATAATGTTCCTCAGGAGACTAGAGGAGACACTCCTCAAGAATGGCTGTGTGTGTGGGAGGGGCAGCTATTATTTGTATTTCACTCTTTAATTTTTCAAATGAAAACAAAAGCATTCATTGACTGTTGACCTGATTGTATGTTTTTGGGAGGCCTTCACTGATTATCCTTTAGATAATGACTTCTGAGCAATTTACTAGGATTAGTTTGCAAAACCTTGCTAAAAACTAAAATTGGATGCACGTCACATTTGGAGAGTGCTAAATATGCAAAGTTATTTACATTTAGTATTTAATCAGTGGGAGTTTGGCTTTTTAATATTGTATTAGTGAAAATATCAAACATGACAAAATATAACTTCTGGGTATTTTGGCAGAATAAGTAACTGTCAGGAAAGCCATTAATCTTAATTTAAGATGTTTTACCTTTGTTTTTAAAAAAACTTGCTGTGATTTTTTTAAGCCAGCAAGTTAGAGAGCTATAAAATGGAAGTGTAGACAAGCCCTGAGTGATTTGTTTGGCTGCTTATTCCCATGAGTGGGGAGGATGAACATTTACAACGTTGGAAACACTTCATTGAGGAAAATGCTGAAGGTTTACAATTAGCATACGTCAAGGTTCCTTCCCGACTCTGAACTCTGGGATACAGATGTGGGGACCTGCATGAAAAACCCCCTGAGTTTATTTTTACCAGTTTAGGTTAAAACTTCCCCAAGGTACCAACTATTTTACCTTTGGTCCCTGGACCGTATTGCTGCCACCACCAGGCATCTAACAAATATAACAGGGAAAGAGCCCGCCTGGAAACATCTTTCCCCCACAAAATCCCCCCAAGCCCTACACCCACTTTCCTGGGGAAGGCTTGATAAAAATCCTCGCCAGTTTGCATAGGTGAACACAGACCCAAACCCTTGGATCTTAAGAACAATGAAAAAGCAATCAGGTTTTTAAAAGAAGAATTTTAATTAAAGAAAAAGTAAAAGAATCACCTCTGTAAAATCAGGATGGTAAATACCTTACAGGGTAATCAGATTCAAAACATAGAGAATCCCTCTAGGCAAAACCTTAAGTTACAAAAAGACACAAAAACAGGAATATACATTCCATTCAGCACAACTTATTTTATCAGCCGTTTAAACAAAACAGAATCTAATGCATATCAAACTAGATTGCTTATTAACTCTTTACAGAAGTACTGACCTGCATTCCTGCTCTGGTCCCGGCAAAAGCAACACAGACAGAGAGAACCCTTTGTTTTCCCCCCCTCCAGCTTTGAAAGTATCTTGTCTTCTCATTGGTCATTTTGGTCAGGTGCCAGCGAGGTTATCTTAGCTTCTTAACCCTTTACAGGTGAAAGGGTTTTTCCTCTGGCCAGGAGGGATTTCAAGGTGTTTACCCTTCCCTTTATTTATGACAGCATACAAATTCAAAAGACCAAAGTCCTCTGGGATTTATTTGTATAGGTTTAATTTAAAATTGAGACTGCTTAATGAAAATGTGCAAGATAAAGAAAGGATATCTTTTTAAAATATAGTTAAAATACACCTTTTAATAGATTACTTATGCATCATAGAAGCAGTGTGTTAGTTGCAGTACAATTTTTATGTCAAGTGTTGCAGAAGATCGTAACCCTACTTACTGTTAGGGCTAGTCTACACTGGCAACACTAGAGCGCTGCTGTGGCAGCACTTCAATGTGCTTTTGTGGTTGCGGTGCAGCGCGCTCAAACTACCTCCACCAGGGGTGTAGCTACCAGCGCTGGGAGCTTGTCTACCCAGCACTGGTGCACTGTCTACATTGGTGCTTTACAGCGCTGCAACTTGCTGTGCTCAGAAGGGGGTGTTTTTTCACACTCCTGAGCAAGAAAGTTGCAGCACTGTAAATTGCCAGTGTAGACAAGCCCTGAGTTTTTACTTCCTTCACATTAACATTTCAGACCTCTTCCATTGTTAATATTAAACTCAGGTTAAGGAGCATATTCTTTCTCCAGGTGAGAACTCTCAGAAGCAACAGTAAAGGTGCGAACTTACACCTATTGCCTTTTAAAATGGACTGTTTGGAGTTTTTTAAACTGTTTTTATGATTGTTTTAACAATCACATTACAGTGCAAAACTGCTAATTCCTTTGATTATTTTATTTAAATATAATTAAAATGCTATTTTTTATGGGGGGTTGCTGGTGATGGAGGCTTTTCAACTTGAGCACTCAGTTGGTGAAGGACAGGTCATAGAGTAGAGAGAGGAAAGAATTGATGAGTTCTTGCATCTCTGACAGTCTACACATTTTCTTCTTGGAGTGCTTGCTCATGTCCATTCAACTTAGGTGTGTGTGCTCACCATATGCACCGGTGCCAGAAGTTTTTCCCTCAGCAGTATTCGTAGGGGACTGGCTCCGGCGCCCCCTGGAGTGGCACACACATGCCACAGTATATAGGGTGCTGCCAGTTCCCCGCACCCTCAGTTCCTTCTTGCTGCCTGTGATGGTGCTGGAACTGTTGCTGCTTCAGCTAGTGCTGTTGCTGCTCGTTTGTACGAATTAGTTATCTCTTGTATTGTATATAGTTTTCTGTTAGTGTTTATAAATCTCTTGGCTATAGTTAGACACTTCATAGATCCCGAACAGGACTTTCTAGCTCCTGAACCAGGACGGTGCATGCCCTGGTCCCCAGGCTTTAAGCCCTGTGATCGCTGCAAGAGGCCCAGGCCTGTTAGTGATCCACACAGCAGCTGTCTGCATTGGTTGGGCGAAGGGCACATCAATGAGAAGTGCAAAATTTTCAAGTCCTTCAGGCCAAGGACTGTGATATTCATTTAAGAGCGCTCCTTATGGAGTCGGCCCTCACCCCAGCACTGGAGCAATGCTCTGATTCAGTGCCGAGTACCATGACCTTGGTACGCAGCACGCAATGGGGACCGTCCACTGGCCGGCACCAGTCCCCTTCCATGGCTCTGACCAAGAAGGCAGGGTGAGGCCAGTCTCCAACCTCCTGCAAGGGAAAGGTTAGGACTCAGTGTGAGCAAGGTCCCATGCCAGGCAACTCTTCACCCACATAGAGACCTTGGGCCCAAGCTCCGGTGGAGCAACGTAGCCCAACCCGTTCCCTGCCAGCTACACCAGATAGCAGCAGAGGCCTCTGTCAGCTCCGGGTGCCGTCCACGCCAGAGGCCCTGCAGGTGGCGCAGGAGATCATGTCCCTCCCGGTGCCGCCCATACCAGCTCCTGCGGTTCCCCGGTCACGGGGTAAACCTGCGTTCGGACCACTTCGGTCTCCACCGCAGCAGCACTGTTCCCTGTTGTGGGGCATGTCCATGCATCCAACCACAAAAGGCAGACGCAGCTCCACCACATTCAGTCCCTAGACCTTTGGCACAGGCAGAGAGGCTTGAGGCACAGCTCATTGACCACCAGGCGCAGACCTTTGGAGTCACGTGCCCCCCAGCAGGAGTACTGGTCCCGGCACCTGGTATCTCTGAGACCACGGTACCACTCCAGGGATCCTTCGAGGGATCGACGTTACCATTCCTCGGACCATCGCCAATCCCCTAGGAGGGCATCACTGCGTGTGGGCTCTTCCTGGCTCCAGGCCTGCTCCGACTCCTGGTCCCACTACTCATCCCGGTACCGCTTGTCAAGTGCGAGACAGATCACCGGCTCCAAGGTGTTGCAGATCCATCGAGCGCCATTGGTCCCTAAGACCTCACTCCAGGCGATGCGAGCAGCACCATTTGGGACAGCCACTGTTCCGCTCCGTCCTGATCATCTGGGAGTGACCGCTCAGGATCCAGCCCTAGTTCGGAGTAAGGTTCCCTGATGGTGGGACAAGCTACAGTACCAGTGGTACTGGCTACATTGTTGGCTCTGAAACCGGCCCCGTGGCCTCAGCCACAGTATTCATGGAACCCAGGGGGGTTCTCCCAGGCCACCCGCTTGGTGTCCGGAGCCTCAGAGAGACCAGCTGCCTCTCTCTCCCGCCCTCCTCTGGTGCACGAAGCCTCGGGCACGAGGACTCCACAGGCCCAAGAGGGAACAGGGGAACAAGCCACTGGACCATCAGTGGTTGTGGAGGACCCTACAGCACTGGCATCTTCCTCATCGTCGTCAGACGAGGCTATAACGGGGTCCCCTCCCCCAGTTCCTCTGGATGATGCTAAAGTGCACCAGGATCTACTGAAGAGGGTTGCTGCCAACTTGGGTCTTCAGGCGGAGGAGCTAGAGGAGCCCTCAGATTCTCTCTTTGATGTCCTCTGCTCCACAGCTCTGGCCAGGGTGGCTCTGCCCCATCATGATGAGGTCTCTAAGATCACTAATGCCCTGTGGCAAACTCCCTCCTCCCTGCCAGCCATCTCCAAGAGAGCTGTGTGCAAGTGCTTTGTGCCATCCAAAGGCCACGTGTACCTGTACACCCACCCTGCTCCCAACTCCCTAGTGGTAGAAATGGTTAACTACAGGGAGTGACAAGGTCAACCTGGGGCTACCCCTAAGAATAAAGACTCCAAGAGACTAGACTTGTTTGGGCATAGGGTTTATTTGGCCTCTAGTCTCCAGTTGAGTGTGGATAACCACCAAGCCCTCCTGGGATGCTATGATTTTAACATGTGGCAAGCCATGGCCAAGTTCAAGGGCTCTCTTCCTGAGACTTCTAGGAAGGAGTTCCAAGCTATTATGGAGGAGGCCATGACTACAGCCAGGGCGATGCTCCAGGCATTGTCGGATGCGGTGGATACTGCTGCCCGAACCCTGGCTTCGGCCATCGCCATGCGCCAGGCATCCTGGCTGCTCCTCTCTGGCTTGTCCACGGAGGCTCAGCAGTTGATGCAAGACCTTCCCTTCGATGGGAAAGCCCTGTTTGTGGAACAGATGGACAATAAGCTCTGTGGTCTAAAGGGCTCCCGCATGACCCTTAAAATCCTAGGCCTATGTGTTCCTGGCCTTGCCCACAACGTTCAAACCACAGCAGCCTCAGGGCCACGGGAGCCACCCTCACCAGGAGCCTCCCCATAAGAAATTCAGAGGCTACAAGCGGCGTCCTAGCTAACAGCCTTTGCAGGCCTCTGAGCTCGACCCACAATAAGCAGAGGGGCTGGTGCTCATTTTGAGGGTACACCTGTTCCCGGGATCCTCCCTCTCCTAATTTTGCCAACTGCCTTTCTCCTTTCCCTTTCCTGTGTGGGTATATATAACATCGGACCGATGGGTCCTCAGTATGGTGGCGCGGGGTTACACTCTTGAGTTACTCTCTACCCCTCCTTCCGACACCCCCTCCCCATCCCTTTTCAGGGACCCTTCTCTCTAGAGTTTCCTGGCACTGGAGATGGAGGGTTACTACAGCTAGGTGCGGTGGAGGTCATTCCTCCAGAATACAAGAACAATCCCAAAGGCCAAGGGCGGTCTGTGACCTATCTTGGACCTGCGAGACTTGAACTGCTTCCTAGCAATGTTGAAGTTCCTCATGGTCTCCCTGGCCCCATCATCCCTGTCCCTGGATCTGGGAGACTGCTATGCTGCCCTCTATCTGAAGGATGCATACTTTCACATTAGCATTTTCGAGGGACACAGACGCTTCCTCTAGTTGACGGTAGGTCCCAACCACTATCAGTTTGTGGTCCTTCCGTTTGGCCTATCAACAGCACCGCAGGTATTTACCAAGTGTGTTTTGGTGGTGGCTGCTTACCTCAGACGTCGGGGTGTCCAGATCTACGTGTATCTCAATGACTGGCTAGTCAAGGGCAGCTCCAGGTCCAAAGGCATGTCGCAATGCTGTTAGCCACCTGCCATCTCCTTGGCCTGTTGGTAAATGAAAAAAAATCCACATTAGTTCCAGTACAGAGGATAGAGTTCATCGGACCAATGCTCGACTCGACCTGCGCCAGGGCTTTCCTGCTGCTGGAGAGATTCAGGGTACTGACTGATCTCAATCGCAGAAGTCTCTGCTTTTCCCCTGACCACGGCTGGGGTTTCCTGCGCCTACTAGGTCACATAGCAGCATGTACATATGTGGTGCGCCATGCCAGGCTCCGGATGCAATCCCTGTAGCAATGGCTGGCGACGGTCCACTCCCAGTCCAGAGACCACCTGGAAAAGGTTGTCGTCATCCTCGTGATGGTACTTACCTTACTGTGATGGTGGACCAACCCCGGGAAAGTCCTGGAAGGAGTTTCCTTCATCAGCACTCCTCACTCAGAAGCATGTCACCTTCCGGGTGCCAAGAACACGCTAGCAGATCACCTAAGCAGGAACTTGTTCTCTCACTGCGAAGTGGATGTTTCATCTAGAGGTAGCCGGCATGATCTTCCAGAGGTGGAGAACTCCCCAAGTGAATTTGTTTGCCACCAGGCAGAACAGGTGGTGCCACAGGTTTTGCTTCAGATGGAGTCTGGGCAGGGGCTCCCTCTCTGATGCCTTCCTTCTCCCATGAGCAGGAACCCTGATGTATGTGTTCCCTCCGATTCTGCTCATCAGCAAGGTCCTAGCAAAAATCAAGAGAGACAAAGTCCAGGTTATCATGATTGCCCTGGCGTGGCCTTGCCAGCACTTGTTCGGGACATTATCAAGCTTGTCAGTGATTCCATCCTGGCCCCTGCTGAACCGACCTAACCTGCTGTCACAGGATCATGGCCAACTCTTGCACCCCAACCTCGCGGGGTGGATGTTGCGTGACTGAACCCAGAAGAACGGTCCTGTTCGGAAGGGTCCAGAAGGTCCTTCTTGAGAGTAGAAAGCCCTAGACTAGGCAGACCTACCTGGCAAAGTGGACAAGGTTCTCCCACTGGACGGCCGAACGGGGCATCTCCCCTTCGCATCGTTCAGTGCAGTCGATCTTAGACTACTTGCTTCATTTGAGGAATCAGGGCCTGGTGCACTTCTCTATCAGGGTGCATCTGATGGACATTTCTGCCTTTTCATCCGCCAATCCAGGGGCAGACTGTGTTCTCCCATGACATGACTATCAGGTTCCTCACAGGCCTCGAGAGACTTTTTCCTCAAGTTTGGTCCCCGGCCCTTCAGTGGGACCTCAACTTGGTTCTCCCTAGGCTCACGGACCCAGCATTTGGCCTCATGCTCCCTATCCCACCTATTGTGGAAGGTAGCTTTCCTGGTGGCGGTGATGTCAGTGAGGTGAGTCTCCGAGCTGTGAGCCTTGACCTCAGAACTGCCATACACGGTCTTCTGTAAGGACAAGATACAGCTCCAGCCCCACCTGGCCTTCCTCCCCAAGGTGATATCTTACTTTCCACATAAGCCAGGACATCTTCCTTTCGGTCTTCTGCCCTAAGCCCCATGAGATAAGTGAAGAGAGGCACCTTCACACTTTGGATGTAAGAAGGGCCCTGGCTTTCTGCCTAGATCGGACAAAGCCTTTCTGTAAGTCAACTCAGCTTTTCATCTCTACAGCTGATAGGATGAAGGACCTCTGGGTGTCTACGCAGAGGATTTTTAACTGGATCACCTCTTATATTTGGACCTGCTGTGAGATGGCAGGAGTCCCACATTGCCAATTGTCGGAGCCCACTCAACCTGAGCACAGGCATTTTCGGTGGCCTTCCTGGCATGCTTCCCGATCCAGGACATCTGTTGAGCCGCGATGTGGTCCTCAGAAAGAAAAGGAGTACTTGTGGCACCTTAGAGACTAACCAATTTATTTGAGCATAAGCTTTCGTGAGCTACAGCTCACTTCGTCGGATGGATAAAGTGGAAAGTAGAGTGAGGAGATTTTATATACACACAGACCATGAAAAAATAAACATTGTATGGAGAGTGATCACTTAAGATGAGCTGTTACCAGCAGGAGAGTGGGGTGGGGGGAGAGAAAACCTTTTGAAGGGATAATCAAGGTGGGCCATTTCCAGGAGTTAACAAGAACATCTGAGGAACAGTGGTGGGCGGGGAGGACTAAACAAGGGGAAATAGTTTCACTTAGTATAATGACTCAACCACTCCCAGTCTCTATTCAAGCCTAAGTTAATTGTATCCAGTTTGCAAATTAATTCCAATTCAGCAGTCTCTCGTTGGAGTCTGTTTTTGAAGTTTTTTTGTTGAAGAATTGGCACTTTTAGGACTGTAATCGAGTGACGAGAGATTGAAGTGTTCTCCGACTGGTTTATGAATGTTATAATTCTTGACATCTGATTTGTGTCCATTTATTCTTTTACATAGGGTATGTCTACACTACGGAATAAGGTCGAATTTATAGAAGTCGGGTTTTTTAGAAATCGGTTTTATATATTCGAGTGTGTGTGTCCCCACAGAAGTGCATTAAGTGCATTAACTCGGCGGAGTGCTTCCACAGTACTGAGGCTAGAGTTGACTTCCGGAGCGTTGCACTGTGGGTAGCTATCCCACAGTTCCCGCAGTCTCTGCTGCCCATTGGAATTCTGGGTTGAGATCCCAATGCCTGATGGGGCTGAAACATTGTCGCGGGTGGTTCTGGGTACATATCGTCAGTCCCCCCTTCCCTCCCTCCCTCCGTGAAAGCAAGGGCAGACAATTGTTTCGCGCCTTTTTTCCTGAGTTACCTGTGCGGACGCCATACCACCGCAAGCATGGAGCCCGCTCAGGTAACCGTCGCCGTATGTCTTCTGGGTGCTGGCAGACGCGGCACGGCATTGCTACACAGTAGCAGCAACCCATTGCCTTGTGGCAGCAGACGGTACAATACGACTGGTAGCCGTCCTCGTCATGTCCGAGGTACTCCTGGTCACCTGTGTGAGGTCGATCAGGAGCGCCTGGGCAGACATGGGCGCAGGGACTAAATTTTTAGTGACTTGACCAGGTCATTCTCTTTAGTCCGGCAGTCAGTCCTATTGAACAGTCTTATGGTGAGCAGGCAGGCAATATGTCCTTCTGCACCGTCTGCTGCCAGCCAAAGATGTAAAAGATAGATGGAGTGGATCAAAACAAGAAATAGACCAGATTTGTTTTGTACTCATTTGCCTCCTGCCCTGTCTAGGGGACTCACTCCTCTAGGTCACACTGCAGTCACTCACAGAGAAGGTGCAGCGAGGTAGATCTAGCCATGTATCAATCAGAGGCCAGACTAACCCCCTTGTTCCAATAAGAACAATAACTTAGGTGCACCATTTCTTATTGGAACCCTCCGTGAAGTCCTGCCTGAACTACTACTCGATGTAAAGCCACCCCCTTTGTGGATTTTAGCCTCCTGAAGCCAACCCTGTAAGCCGTGTCGTCAGTCGCCCCTCCCTCCGTCAGAGCAACGGCAGACAATCATTCCGCGCCTTTTTTCTGTGCGGACGCCATAGCAAGGCAAGCATGGAGTCCGCTCAGCTCACTTTGGCAATTAGGAGCACATTAAACACCACACGCATTATCCAGCAGTATATGCAGCACCAGAACCTGGCAAAGCGCTACCGGGCGAGGAGGCGACGTCAGCGCGGTCACGTGAGTGATCAGGACATGGACACAGATTTCTCTGAAAGCATGGGCCCTGCCAATGCATGCATCATGGTGCTAATGGGGCAGGTTCATGCTGTGGAACGCCGATTCTGGGCTCAAGAAACAAGCACAGACTGGTGGGACCGCATAGTGTTGCAGGTCTGGGACGATTCCCAGTGGCTGCGAAACTTTCGCATGCGTAAGGGCACTTTCATGGAACTTTGACTTGCTTTCCCCTGCCCTGAAGCGCATGAATACCAAGATGAGAGCAGCCCTCACAGTTGAGAAGCGAGTGGCGATAGCCCTGTGGAAGCTTGCAACGCCAGACAGCTACCGGTCAGTTGGGAATCAATTTGGAGTGGGCAAATCTACTGTGGGGGCTGCTGTGATGCAAGTAGCCCACGCAATCAAAGATCTGCTGTTATCAAGGGTAGTGACCCTGGGAAATGTGCAGGTCATAGTGGATGGCTTTGCTGCAATGGGATTCCCTAACTGTGGTGGGGCCATAGACGGAACCCATATCCCTATCTTGGCACCGGAGCACCAAGCCGGCGAGTACATAAACCGCAAGGGGTACTTCTCAATAGTGCTGCAAGCTCTGGTGGATCACCAGGGACGTTTCACCAACATCAACGTGGGATGGCCGGGAAAGGTACATGACGCTCGCATCTTCAGGAACTCTGGTCTGTTTCAAAAGCTTCAAGAAGGGACTTTATTCCCAGACCAGAAAATAACTGTTGGTGATGTTGAAATGCCTATATGTATCCTTGGGGACCCAGCCTACCCCTTAATGCCATGGCTCATGAAGCCGTACACAGGCAGCCTGGACAGCAGTCAGGAGCTGTTCAACTACAGGCTGAGGAAGTGCAGAATGGTGGTAGAATGTGCATTTGGACGTTTAAAGGCGCGCTGGCGCAGTTTACTGACTCGCTTAGACCTCAGCGAAACCAATATTCCCACTGTTATTACTGCTTGCTGTGTGCTCCACAATATCTGTGAGAGTAAGGGGGAGACGTTTATGGCGGGGTGGGAGGTTGAGGCAAATCGCCTGGCTGCTGGTTACGCGCAGCCAGACACCAGGGCGGTTAGAAGAGCACAGGAGGGTGCGGTACGCATCAGAGAGGCTTTGAAAACCAGTTTCATGACTGGCCAGGCTACGGTGTGAAGGTTCTGTTTGTTTCTCCTTGATGAACCCCCCCGCCCCTTGGTTCACTCTACTTCCCGTAAGCTAACCACCCTCCCCTCCTCCCTTCGATCACTGCTTGCAGAGGCAATAAAGTGATTGTTGCTTCACATTCATGCATTCTTTATTCATTCATCACACAAATAGGGGTAGGTAGCCCAGGAGGGGTGGTGGAGGAGGGAAGGAAAATGCCACACAGCACTTTAAAAGTTTACAACTTTAAAATTTATTGAATGACAGCCTTCTTTTTTTGGGGCAATCCTCTGTGGTGGAGTGGCTGGTTGGCCGGTGGCCCCCCCACCGCGTTCTTGGGCGTCTGGGTGTGGAGGCTATGGAACTTGGGGAGGAGGGCGGTTGGTTACACAGGGGCTGTAGTGGCAGTCTGTGCTCCAGCTGCCTTTGCTGCAGCTCAACCATACACTGGAGCATACTGGTTTGGTCCTCCAGCAGCCTCAGCATTGAATCCTGCCTCCTCTCATCACGCTGCCGCCACATTCGAGCTTCAGCCCTCTCTTCAGCCCGCCACTTACTCTCTTCAGCCCGCCACCTCTCCTCCTGGTCATTTTGTGCTTTCCTGCAGTCTGACATTATTTGCCTCCACGCATTCGTCTGTGCTCTGTCAGTGTGGGAGGACAGCATGAGCTCGGAGAACATTTCATCTCGAGTGCGTTTTTTTTTCTTTCTAATCTTCACTAGCCTCTGGGAAGGAGAAGATCCTGTGATCATTGAAACATGCAGCTGGTGGAGAAAAGAAAAGGGACAGCGGTATTTAAAAAGACACATTTTATAAAACACTGGCTACTCTCTTTCAGGGTAAACCTTGCTGTTAACATTACATACATAGCACATGTGCTTTCGTTACAAGGTCGCATTTTGCCTCCCCCCACCGCGTGGCTATCCCCTCAACCCTCCCCCCTCCCCGTGGCTAACAGCGGGGAACATTTCTGTTCAGCCGCAGGCAAACAGCCCAGCAGGAATGGGCTCCTCTGAGTGTCCCCTGAAGAAAAGCACCCTATTTCAACCAGGTGACCATGGATTATATCTCACTCTCCTGAGGATAACACACGAACGGATGTTGCTTGAACGCCAGCAAACATACACTGCAATGCTTTGTTGTACAATGATTCCCGAGTACGTGTTACTGGCCTGGAGTGGTAAAGTGTCCTACCATGAAGGACGCAATAAGTCTGCCCTCCCCAGAAACCTTTTGCAAAGGCTTTGGGTGTATATCCAGGAGAGCCGCGAATGCCAGGGCAAAGTAATCCTTTCACATGCTTGCTTTTAAACCATGTATAGTATTTTAAAAGGTACACTCACCGGAGGTCCCTTCTCCGCCTGCTGGGTCCAGGAGGCAGCCTTGGGTGGGTTCAGGGGGTACTGGCTCCAGGTCCAGGGTGAGAAACAGTTCCTGGCTGTCGGGAAAACCGGTTTCTCCGCTTGCTTGCTTTGAGCTATCTACAACCTCGTCATCATCATCATCTTCTTCGTCCCCAAAACCTGCTTCCGTATTGCCTCCATCTCCATTGAAGGAGTCAAACAACACGGCTGGGGTAGTGGTGTCTGAACTCCCTAAAATGGCATGCAGCTCATCATAGAAGCGGCATGTTTGGGGCTCTGACCCGGAGCGGCCGTTCGCCTCTCTGGTTTTCTGGTAGGCTTGCCTCAGCTCCTTCAGTTTCACGCGGCACTGCTTCGGGTCCCTGTTATGGCCTCTGTCCTTCATGCCCTGGGAGATCTTGACAAAGGTTTTGGCATTTCGAAAACTGGAACGGAGTTCTGATAGCACGGATTCCTCTCCCCATACAGCGATCAGATCCCGTACCTCCCGTTCGGTCCATGCTGGAGCTCTTTTGCGATTCTGAGACTCCATCATGGTCACCTCTGCTGATGAGCTCTGCATGGTCACCTGCAGCTTGCCACGCTGGCCAAACAGGAAATGAGATTCAAAAGTTCGCGGTTCTTTTCCTGTCTACCTGGCCAGTGCATCTGAGTTGAGAGTGCTGTCCAGAGCGGTCAAAATGGAGCACTCTGGGATAGCTCCCGGAGGCCAATACCGTCGAATTGTGTCCACAGTACCCCAAATTCGACCCGGCAAGGCCGATTTAAGCGCTAATCCGCTTGTCAGGGGTGGAGTAAGGAAATCGATTTTAAGAGCCCTTTAAGTCGAAATAAAGGGCTTCATCGTGTGGACGGGTGCAGGTTTACATCTATTTAATGCTGCTAAATTCGACCTAAAGTCCTAGTGTAGACCAGGGCATAGAGACTGTCCAGTTTGCCCAATGTACATGGCAGAGGGGCATTGCTGGCACATGATGGCATATATCACATTGGTAGATGTGCAGGTGAACGAGCCTCTAATAGTGTGGCTGATGTGATTAGGCCCTATGATGGTGTCCCCTGTATAGATATGTGGACACAGTTGGCAACGGGCTTTGTTGCAAGGATAGGTTCCTGGGTTAGTGGTTCTGTTGTGTGGTGTGTGGTTGCTGGTGAGTATTTGCTTCAGGTTGGGGGGCTGTCTGTAGGCAAGGACTGGCCTGTCTCCCAAGATTTGTGAGTGATGGGTCATCCTTCAGGATAGGTTGTAGATCCTTGATAATGCGTTGGAGAGCTTTTAGTTGGGGGCTGAAGGTGATGGCTAGTGGCGTTCTGTTATTTTCTTTGTTGGGCCTGTCCTGTAGTAGGTGACTTCTGGGTACTCTTCTGGCTCTGTCAGTCTGTTTTTTCACTTCCGCAGGTGGGTATTGTAGTTGTAAGAATGCTTGATAGAGATCTTGTAGGTGTTTGTCTCTGTCTGAGGGGTTGGAGCAAATGCGGTTGTATCGTAGAGCTTGGCTGTAGACAGTGGATCGTGTGGTGTGGTCGGGTGAAAGCTGGAGGTATGTAGGTAGGAATAGCGGTCAGTAGGTTTCGGGTATAGGGTGGTGTTTATGTGACCATCGCTTATTAGCACAGTAGTGTCCAGGAAATGGACTGCTTTTGTGGATTGGTCTAGGGTGAGGTTGATGGTGGGATGGAAATTGTTGAAATCATGGTGGAATTCCTCAAGGGCTTCTTTTCCATGGGTCCAGATGATGATGTCATCAATGTAGCGCAAGTAGAGTAGGGGTGTTAGGGGACGAGAGTTAAGGAAGCGTTGTTCTAAGTCAGCCATAAAAATGTTGGCATACTGTGGGGCCATGCGGGTACCCATAGCAGTGCCGCTGACTTTAAGGTATATATTGTCCCCAAATGTGAAATAGTTGTGGATGAGGACAAAGTCACAAAGAGATTAATGATTCTGCTCTACAGCCTTAGCTAATGGCCACATGGCTTTTAGCTCATGCAATAGAGGCTCATGCACTAAGTTCCAGAGGTCCCAGGTTCAATCCAACTCGCTGATGACTGGGGTCTCTTGGTGCATTTGCAGCTTAAATCTCCAAGGCTTCCTTTTACAGACTGATCTATCTCACCTGTGCTCAGCCCCTGCCTCCCCCAGCTTAGTTCCTTTTGTTTCTTAGGTGTTTTCAGCAGTCTTCCTTTTTGGGTGGAGAGGCAGTGGAGAAGAGTCAAGATTAACTCACTCTCCAGCCTTAAATAGGACCTGTGTGTGCTGAGAATCCTTTGTTTCCCATCCTGTGGAAAAATACCACCATTTTAAGGTGGTATCCTGTACCAGGTGACATGATCGCATGACCCTGCAGTGTCAAAGCAGCATCCCAGGAAACTTCTCTGGGAAGGAGGGAGATTAGTATTTTCAAAGTCCTATTGTCCTTCCTAATGGCCCATCCAGGCTGATTGCATACTGTCTGGTGGGTGTTCTCCATGTACACACATCTTTGTAATTGTTACATAATCAGTATCCCTAACTTCAGATACAGAAATGATACATGCATATAAATTGGATAATCACATTCAGTAAATCATAACCTTTCCAGTGATACCTCACATGACCCATCTTGGATAAAACGTATTTTATAATATGAATATGGTATAACTCACAATATTTTTATATTTGACATTATGCCCTATATTCTTCATATGTTGTGCCAGGTTCCTCAGAAAACTACTGAGGAACCAAGAACTTACAAGTAAGTAAAAATAGTGTACTGCATATGCACAGTACACCAGACCCTCACTAGAATGCGCATCTATATACTGTGAATTCACATGTAACGCGGTTGCGGCCATGGATCCCAAATTCAATTACTTTAATTGTAATTCATTTTAACGCGGTCCCTGCGTTAACACAGTACCATGCCTGGATCCCAAATCCCATGTTCTAGCGAGGGTCTGGTGTACTATATTTCCCTCACAGATATGAGGTTAAGAATCTGGTAATCCTGAAGGATGCATTTGCCAGTCTGTCCAAGCACTGAAATATGGGTGGTGGGTGTATTTGGATATTGGAATCATTTAGCTTTTCCCTTAACTTCCCTTTCTTCTTTTTCTAAGGAAACTAAAGTTGGAAAACCTACATTAATGCAACATATGGCTGAAATATCATAATACTAAAAACAGAAAATTCAGTTACCATTTCCACAACTGTAACTGAGCTAAACAGCTCATGTTCACAGAGGGCTTGTCTACACAGTGCTTTAGTCTGCACCAGAGAGGTGTAAATTCCAGTGCTTAACTAGTGTGTCATGCACTAACTGCCCTATATGGACCCTGCAGGCATAAGCTCAAAGATCCCTACCATGTGTTAACGTAATATTATTTGAAACAGGAATACATTAATGCACACTAGAGAACTTTTAGTGCACGCCAGCAAGGTCCACACAGATCTCTTACTGTGCAACGTGCTCGTTCAGACTAAAATTTACATTACTCTGGTGTGGACTAAAGCAGGGGTTCTCTACCTTTTTCTTATTGAGCCTCCACCCCCTCCCCCCCACCCCGTGCTATAAAAACTCCATGGCCCACCTGTGCCACAACAACTGGTTTTCTGCATATAAAAGCCAGGGCCAGCCTTAGGGGATAGCAAACGGGGCAATTGCCTCAGGCCCCACGTCACAGGGGTCCCTGTGAAGTTACATTGCTCAGGCTTCAGCCCTGAGTGGTGGGGCTCAGGGCACTGGTCTTCAGCCCCATGTGGTGGGGCTTTGGCTTTCTACCCTGGAGCCTAGTGAGTCTAACACTGGCCCTGCTTGGCAGAGCCCCTAAAACCTGCTCGCAGCCCCACAGGGAGCCTCAGACCCCTGGTTGAGAACCACTGGACTAAAGAATCATGTAGAAGGTCCTAAGACAGTAGCCATGCACAAGTCCAGAGTGCTGGCATGATTTCTAGGATCCTTTGGGGTTTACACATGGGTCTATAGGGAAGTGCCATATATAGATTTTTGCACTCACATCCTACCTGGTGGATGGGAGGATTGTCATTCTCTCCTCACCTCTTCTTGAAAAGTACAGGTTGCCTGGGAGTGGAATTGTGGTATCCAGAGCAGCTGTGTCTGACAGAGTGGAATATCAAGTGAGGGATAAGGCTACAATCAGAAAATAGAACTTTCAGTGGTAAACAGTTGAGAGAGTTCTTGATGAACTTTGGTCCTGAGAGTTGGAAAGGAAAAGAGCATGTGCTTAGTCTGCTCTTTGTGCAGGTCTACGCTTAGTAATATATAATTTCCTACCATCAAGGGGACAGTGTTTTTGATTGCTCTGGGGACCAGAGCTTTGAGATTCCTGACTTTAGTGCTATAAAATTGCAACTACATTTGGAGAAAATTCGTTCTTTTCCTTCTCCAAACTGCTGCTTCCTCCTTTTGTGACCCACCTGTGTATATCTTCATACAGTTGCACATGTTAGTCAAGACATCACACTTGATGAACCAATAGTATGGTAAGTCTGATGTAATCACAGAGTTGCATTAAGGTATTTCTTGCACTTAATACTATTTAAATTTGGATTTTAGATTAAAGTGATACTGGAACATGAATTTTAGAAGATTAGCTACTACTTACATTTTTTGAATTCCCAGGCATACAGATAAACCAAGCATGGATTAACCACATCCATCTGTAAGTCATTTTCTTTCATTCAGACTGCCCAACAGAGAGTCTTTATTTCACCCAGTGGAAACATGTATTTCAACTGGTTTCTTTTTTGGCTATTTTCCAAGCCCATCAGGACATTCTTAGTTTAAAAATAAAAACTGGGTAATGTAGACATTTTAATTTTTAGGAACAGAGGCCTGTTGTTTGAGAGAGGGAGGAAATAGAAACCACACTCATTCTTTTCCAATTAAGTAGCAGCACTCTTATAATTCATGAAACCCTTAAAAATGAAGCTCAACTTTCAGTAACCCCATTATTGTAACTGGTTGGTGTTACTTTGATTTGAAAAGTTCATGCCTTTTTTTTCCTGTGTAATAATGGAATAGTTGCTTTTTCTGCTTTGGCTCCCTCATGCTGACAGGCCCCAATGGTGGTAATAGAGCTCACACATCATATTCTAGAATGCTAATTTAAAGGAGGATAAACCCTTTAGTGATGTAAGTTGAGCTTTTCCACATGTAATTGCATTAGAGGACTACACTGGTGATGATGTAAATGCAATATGGTGAATGCAGGCTGACAGACTTACTGGCCCTTTGTGCCTCTTGTACAGTATGGCCCTACTTTAGTTTTCTGGTTTGTATTCTGTTCAGCCCTGTGAAGAACCTGGGTCTGGTTTCACTTTCCCTGAACTGATGATCCTTGAAAAGAAATGCACTCCCTTGTGGAAAGGGGAAATCTCTCACAATGAACCCTTTGGCCAATCAAGAAACAGTGAGGTAAATCTCTTGCAGTTCTCTTTGGCTGAAGGAACATCACATGTGTACACAGCATGGGGTTGGATCGGCTGCACAAAAGAGAGAGAAAATACCTTCGAGTGTGGTTATATTGTTTAAATACTTCTATTCTGGGGGACATAAGTTTGGGGAAGGGGTTTGTAACCTGGTTGTGTGGATTCACCAGTCTGAAAAGTCCAAACAAAGCCCAAATACTCAAGTAAAGTTCCATGTTCTTTTCCTAAAGGCAGGTTTTATTAAATAACAAGATGCAAAAGGCCCAAAGTAATAGAAATGATTAAGAGACTTTCCTTCTTTTTGCAAACTTGGTGGGTGGAGAGGGGGGAGAAGGACACATGTTTCCCTCCTTGGTAGCCCTTCCCGTGTACTATGGAAAGCACCCTCCCAGGTCCTTAACTGGGCCTTTCCTTGCTGCTACCCTTGTCTAAGGCAGGAAGCCTATATTTGACTTCTTGTATATCACACACTTGCTCCTAGTCATGTGCCCTATGACTACAGATTCTTGCTTTAAAGGTCCCAAGGACCATAGCAGGCACGTTGGCAGGCAAACATCTGTCTCAAGGCTTAGTGCCCTGTTACAGAGTGTGAATTTGGTGCTTACGAAAGCAATGCTGCTAGTACTTGAGACTTTATCATTAATCTTGCAATATTTTGTGTGGTTTTTTTTGTAAAATCCCAGCTGTTGGACTCAAGTGGTGAGGTGAGAATTTCAGGTTTCATTTTTTAAAAATAAATTTCTAGTCCTCGTGGTTGCAGTGAAAAGCTTAAAAATGTGAACCAAGTGCACTTCAGTCTCAAAACCCAGAAGGCAAATAAAAAGAGCTCCAAATGTATTATTGTTCCTACTTTTAATGCTTGCTTCACTTTGCTGCATCTATCTTATATCCGTGCCCTGTTGAAGCAAGTACAGCTCTAGGGGCAATTGCAGGGTAGTGAAGCTGGATGCCTACAGCTGAGTGGAAGGAAGCTGCTCCTGCCCCTGCTAAGTCCTTCAGCCAGTGCCTGGAAACAGACTGGGACTATTAATGGCTATGCCATCACTTCGTTTAGTCCCTTTTCTCATTAGTTAGAGGTAAGGAGAGAGAGAGGATCCCTTAGTGCCTCTGTGCACATGTGGGAGCAGAGGACAGGCATTGTCATAAAAATAAAGGGAAGGGTAAACCCCTTTGAAATCCCTCCTGGCCAGGGGAAAGCTCCTCTCACCTGTAAAGGGTTAAGAAGCTAAAGGTAACCTCGCTGGCACCTGACCAAAATGACCAATGAGGAGACAAGATACTTTCAAAAGCTGGGAGGAGAGAGAGAAACAAAGGGTCTGTGGGTCTGTCTATATTCTGTCTTTGCCGGGGATAGACCAGGAATGGAGTCTTAGAACTTTTAGTAAGTAATCTAGCTAGGTACGTGTTAGATTATGATTTCTTTAAATGGCTGAGAAAAGAATTGTGCTGAATAGAATAACTATTTCTGTCTGTGTATCTTTTTTGTAACTTAAGGTTTTGCCTAGAGGGCTTCTCTATGTTTTGAATCTAATTACCCTGTAAGGTATCTACCATCCTGATTTTACAGGGGGGATTTCTTATTTCTAATTACTTCTATTTTTATTAAAAGTCTTCTTGTAAGAAAACTGAATGCTTTTTCATTGTTCTCAGATCCAAGGGTTTGGGTCTGTGGTCACCTATGCAAATTGGTGAGGCTTTTTATCCAACATTTCCCAGGAAAGGGGGGGTGGAAGTGTTGGGAGGATTGTTCATTGTTCTTAGGATCCAAGGGTCTGGGTCTGTAGTCACCTAGGCAAATTGGTGAGGCTTTTTACCAAACCTTGTCCAGAAAGTGGGGTGCAAGGTTTTGGGAAGTATTTTGGGGGGAAAGACGTGTCCAAACAGCTCTTCCCCAGTAACCAGTATTTGTTTGGTGGTGGTAGCGGCCAATCCAAGGACAAAGGGTGGAATATTTTGTACCTTGGGGAAGTTTTGATCTAAGCTGGTAAAGATAAGCTTAGGAGGTTTTTCATGCAGGTCCCCACATCTGTACCCTAGAGTTCAGAGTAGGGGAGGAACCTTGACAGGCATTTTGGATGGGCAGCAGCTCATGAAGAGTGTTCGACCCCGTAATAGAGGTCTCCATACGGGATGGGGAGCAAGTGGATACCGGACACAGTGTTGGTATATAATACTCTAAATGCTCTTTATTGATTACAAAACAAACCTTACTCACTCCACATTCACACCCCAAACATACTACACCAGAGTCCAAAGGTCAGAATGGTCCCGATGGCCAGTTGAGGTTCCTTCTGTCAGGATAAGATCATAAGATGTGGGGAGCCGGGAAAAACCACATCTATATCCACATAGGACTCCATAAACAACTCCAATTTGCAGAAATCATAGTCATCCATTTATAGTCCATTCCATTGTGTCATCGGTTCTTTGCCTTTGTTTACTAGGCTTCTACCCACACAATTTCAAAGAGACAAACCTGGGTGGCAGGCTGCCATGATCTAAGGTGTGCCATTTCCTCCAATTCTTATACAATTTTATATCAGTTGGACTGATATTTCCTTTTCTGATGATTTTCCATATTTTTCCCAACATTCCCCCCTCTTCATACATGATTAATACTGTTAATTATTGTATCACTTTATAATTTCGCAAGCAATTCAATTTTATATATCACTTTCTCCAAAACTTCTTGCTGCTTTCTTATTTGGCAGCATAAACATAGCATAATAAAAGTTAACAAAATCTTTAATGTAAATAATATCACAGTAGGATGTAGTATTAAATTTAGAAGAGCTGTGACACTGGGAGACCATCCTTTAAAAACATTGTACCAATGAGAAATTACCAATTCTCCTTCTTTCCCCAATTTTAATATTTGACCATTGTGTATCAAAATGTTTATTTTTCTCAGCTGAGCAGACTTACTTACATCTTTTGCATATTGCCTGATTTTTTTTTGCTTTCATCAATCAATTTTTCCCATTGTTCCCAATGTATCCCCAAATCAAAGGACCAGTCCACATCTTTTGGTTCCCAGACAATTTCCTTTTTTAAAAATAGAGGACCTCGGTAAATAATTCCATTAATATTTATCTCTGTTACATTACATTTACATGACTCAACTGGGCCTTTTTCTGTCATACTTCCCCAAAATACATGTTTTTTGGTGGTTACCACACAAATACACCCATTGCCTAAATCAAACACTCTTGTGCTATTAGAAGCTAAATATTGCATGGTACATTCTCTGCTTGAATAGTTCAAATGACATCCCTCTAGGGACCAAGTTAGTTGTGGGCACACCCATTTGCTTCGTCCCCACTCTTCACAATGTTTTGTGAATTCTACTCATTTTGTAATTCGTTTCTTGGATCAAATGTGTCCCACTTATTTCTATTTGCCATAACTTTCCATTAATAATTTTTGGCAACACCCAGGCCATTGTTGCTTTTCTTTGCTTCCCTGTGTTATGTAACAGCATTCTGTCTTTCCACTCTCCTCTGAGTGGCTTGATCCTAGTTAAACTTCATATATTTCCTTCATCCTGTAATTCATTGATTCCGTATATGAGGATCTTTGAACCATTGAAAAGGCCGTTCCCATTACTTAACAGATTAAAATGTATTTGTCGTCTTTCATCTTTTCCCAGTCCATCGTTCTTTTCTCCAGTTTCCTGTTTAGTTTCCCCATTTGTTCTTACTGAGTTGGCATTATCTGTGCCTGCCACACTTCCTTTCCTCAACACCCCCCCAATGACATGACTGGGGCCGGGACAAGGAAAGCGGAGTGGGCTGGGGTTGGGCTGCTCCGCTTCCCGCTGCCGGTGAGTGCGGAGGACATCCTTTCCCCAACCTCCCCGCGCTCACCGGCGGCGGGAAGCGGAGCAGCCCAGCCCCAGCCCGCTCCACTCCGCGAGCTCCCAGCCACGGCGCTCCGCTTCCCGCTGCCAGTGGGTATGGGGGGCATCCTTTCCCCAACCTTCCCACACTCACCGGGGATGGGAAGCAGAGTACAGTGGCTGGGAGCGGGCTGGGGCTGCGTTGCTCTGCTTCCCGCTGCTGCTGGTGAGTGCCTGTCAGGGAGTGCGGGGGGGTGGATAGGGGTCGGAGTAGTCGGGACAGGGAGCAGGGGGGTTGGGTAGGAGATGGGGGCCTGAGGGTGATTAGGGATGGGGGTGTCTGGAGGGACCGGTCAGGGAACAAGGAAAGGGGGGGCCAAAGCAAGTTTGATATAACGCAGTCTCACCTATAATGCGGTGAGATTTTTTTTTTTTGGTCTCCCGAGGACCACATTATATGGGGGTAGAGGTATATTTAATAATAATGTCGGTAAAAACTCCAGCTCTGCTGAAAAAGTCTGTGTGAACAGATGTGTCTTGCAGCAAGCCTGGAAGATCTATATTCTTCAAGCTGTCAGATAGGAATCAGCTCACTCACTCACTCAAAGTAGAACATTTTCCTGAAAATACTCTCCTCCTCAGTATGCTAAACTAGGGACGGTCAGTCAAGGTCTAAGCCGTAAAGGTCAAAAGGCCATATAAACACCTTGAATTGAACTTGGTAGCTAATGGCAGTGCAATCTCTGGTGCACAGGAGTAGCGTGTCTGAAATAGCATTAGAACCCCTGGAAAATGTGGACCATTTTCCCTTAATTTGGCAACCACCTCTCTCAAACAGCCAGCATTGACACAGAAATAGAATACAGAATCCGCTGTGCCAGCACATCCTTTAGAAGACTACTCAAACACGTCTTCAATGATAGGGATCTGCAAACAGGCACCAATGTCTTTTTTTACAAGGCAGTTGTCATCCCCACCCTTCTCCATGGGTGGGAGATCTGAATAACCTACAGATGACATCTCAAGCTGCTGGAGTGGTTCGAGAGGCACTACCTCAGGAGGATTCTCAGGATCAGCTGGGAAGACTGACGCGCTAACATCAGTGTTCTCTCTGCAGTGTAGAAGCGCATGTCATGAACACCAACTCCGCTGGGCTGGCGACTGTGTCCATGTGCCTGACACTTGCCTCCTGAAACAAGTACTCTTCTCTCAGTTATGTCAAGGAAGAAGTGCTCGCGGAGGGCAGCGGGAGCGCTTCAAAGACATACTGAAAGTACACCTTGGAAAGGGAGGAATCAACCCAACAAACTGGGAAGACTTGGTATGGAACAGAACACAGTAGCACCACACCATACACCAAGCCACAGCTCACTTTGAGGAGAATAGACATGCTCATGAGACAGAGAAGTCTCTCACTCGCATGACTGTCCAGCCCCTCCTCCCCCCTCGGTGATGATTTATGTCTCTACCAGCTGCTCCAGGCACCCGAACCATCCTGCCTGTGCTACTGGGGAGGGGCGCATGTCTGCTCTTGCAGCTTTCCTTTGCTTCCCTGGCAGAAGTCCTTTTTCTGTGAGGAAGCAAAGAAATCTGCGGGGGACATGAATTCTGCGCATGTGAAGTGATACAGAATTCCCCTAAATAGTAAGTAAGTAAAGTAAGTAAGAGGAGTAAATAATATATATACAAAATAAGTTGGCATGGGTGGCTGATCTTTGTGTCCTGCTACAAAATGATAGTCAACCAATATAAATATCCTAGTGTGTAGTATATCCAGACTGAAAAGGATCAAGGAAATCAGACTCCAAATCAGACTCCAAATACTGTTGCCACAAAATTTCTCAATCCCATAAAGCAAAACCAGATGGCAATTGCTGAGAGAGGCCCTGGCTCAAAGTAACAGTCACCTGTTTAAGAGATACTGTCACTTTGTCTTCTCCTTTAAGGGAGGCATTGACTAATCCATCAGTAATCACTTAGTGTCTCTAAGATTCACTAGCCTGAAGAGGTGAATGGAAGGAAATCACAAGTGCAGCATATGGCTGCTTAAGTGTTTCGGGAGCATTAATGACCGGACGTGGATGGGACTGAAGAAGAAAGAACTTCAGGTAAAATGTTCAGAAGCACATAGATGTTTCAGAAAATTTTACTCTGCACTTCAAATCCTTTCTATCATAGATGTGCTAACATGGTGCTGGCCTAGATTGATTTTTCACAAAGTAAATTGGAAACACAGCAAGAAACACTCAAGTATGTTTCTGTGCAATATGACCTGGAATGTCCATGTTCTTTGCTGCCTGACACAATTTTCAGCTAATCAGAACTATGCAGACCGTGTGGTGGAGGCAAAGAACCCTCTTTTCTTCCTCACCTGCCCTGGCACAAGGTTTAAATAAATAAAAAAAATCTGTGCTGCAGTTTGTCAATGCAGGACGTAATTTTCATCATTGGTTCCCTAGATGCCTCATTGTAAACCAAGGTGCCCTGTGAGGAAGCACATGTTCTCCTCTCCTGTGTGAGTAATGAAACGTAGCTAACTTCCTTTTCAAAATAAACTTTGTTAAAATAGCTACTGTATTGTATAATGACAGGTTTCAGAGTAGCAGCTGTGTTAGTCTGTATTTGCAAAAAGAAAAGGAGTGTTTGTGGCACTTTAGAGACTAACCAATTTATTTGAGCATAAGCTTTCGTGAGCTACAGCTCACTTCATCGGATGCATAACAGGCTCTGTGTAACAGAGAGAACTTTAAAAATTGAGTTCTCTCTGCAGGAGGAGGGTGGTTTGTGTATGCAAGAGAAATAATTGCCATTTACAAAACTGTCAGTGGTGTTTGAGTACAGAAGATTTAAATCCTTAATGGGGATGTATTATTGCTCCAGAGAAATCTCCTACCCTGAAAGGTCCTTAAATGCAAGTTGGAGCATATACAAACTGAAAGATTATCTTAAAAAAAAATTCAAGAGCACTTCTCAAGTCATTTTTTCTTCAGATAACTGCTGTTCTTCCACCAACACATTCAGTTTTCCCCCTAATAAATACTTAAGGATCTCTCCTTTTCGTTCCCCCCAACACTCCATCTTTCTTTTTGAATCCTGGCAGCAACACTGTTTAAAAATAACTTGTGTTCAATTAAAGTAACTGGGGATACTCTCCAAGTAGCCACACACCCAGGGAAAATGAGATGAGGCATGGAACTTGGGCTTCATGCATGCCAGTTCAGAACATGATTATTAGACATATATTTAATCAATCTACAGTCACTGAAATCTGAACTTATTGGAAAACAAGCTGTATTTCTGCTTGTTCATAATTAGGAATTATAAGAAGTCTTGAATCCAAATTTAGCTTACATTTTTATTTATAATCCACATGAGAAAGTAGAATACAGCTTTCTTTGCCATAGTTACAGTGGCTGTGCAGAGAATGCGAGCAGTCGTATGAACTTGTATTTGTCAGCTAAGTAGTTGTGACTAAAAATACCTGTAGGGAACAGATATCTGCTATAAGAAGTTGCCAGTCATTTACAGAGCCCAGTATCAGTAATTAACACATAACAAAGAATAGTAATAATTCAGTCTTGTATTTTCTGTTTCTCAATATAATGCAGGCATCTCTCAAGCTGAGCTATCAAACTATGACCCTTCCTGGCCATGTTGGGATAGTACCCTGTGACCCTCCATGCTTCGGTGTTCACCAGTACCCCATTAGCTTGCATTTTTCAGCAATCCTTCTAATGTGACTGCTGTGATTACAGAACTGCTCAATTTAGGAATCCTGTATGTTTACCTTGTTGTTGGGATGTTTCGTGTAGGAATGTATTGGTTTACTTTAATAGGTGGGCTATCTAGAAAAACAAGCAGGAAGGCAAAGAATGTCTCAAGATAAGCCACTGCTTGGTAAACGTTTAAGGTTGTTAAGAGGCAATGTGCAAAATATTAGCTTTGAAGATTCTGCCTCTTCAGCCAGCCAGCCTACAAAACCGATTTTATCGAGGACAAGAAAAGGCCTATGAACACAAAAGAATGAAAACTACAATAGGGTTTTAAAAAAGATGCTGTATGATTGCCTCGGTTACTATCGGGGTGGCAGGCCTTTAGATAAGATAAAATAGTCTACATGGATGTCTAAAATTCTTTTTTTCTGTATGCTTTGTTCTTACTGCAAAATAAACAACACATTGGTTTTAGAAATGCTCACTGGTCACAGTACAGATACCTGTGTTCATTCAGACCTTCTGGGTAAGCTTAGTTAAAATCCAGGGTAGCGTGCTTAGGGAGAGAATAGCAGAATACCAGCCCAGGTTAGGTAAAGGCGAGAGACCTGGCAACAGGGTGCACTCAGAGACCAGAAGGGGGACTGAGATGCATTTAGTCTTGTAATATTAGGAGTACTAGTGGCACCGTAGAGACTCTAAGGTGCCTCTAGTACTCCTTTTCTTTTTGCGAATACAGACTAACACGGCTGCTACTCTGAATCTTGTAATATTGACACCCATGCATTTTGGAAGAAAGAATTGGGCTAATAGCAAGGAACTGGTAAACAAGACTGTTAAGTGTCTAATTTTCAAATCCATGAGCATAACAAAAGAGCTTGATACTTAACCCCCCCCCCCTTAAAAAAGAAATCATTGTGTACACATCTTAACAGGATAGTGAAAAGACTAATTCATCTCACTTTCTGGTTCTTATGCACTAGCACAGTTGTGCAGATTTTGGCTTACAAATACTCCTGGGAATGATCTTTTTATTGAACCTCTTGTTTATTGATAACACTTATTTTTTCACTTCTGTATGTTTTCAGTAAAAGCACTGAGCTTTTAGACTTTAACATTTATAAGAGTTCTTTGTCACAAGTGAGGGTTTACTTTGAGATGTAATATTGTATATTTGGTTGTCTCCACAGGGCTGCAGAATGTACGTTTTATTTAGTTCAGCTCTTAGAAGCTGCTTCCGGAGGGGAAGCAAAAAAAATAAATCTTGAATTTCTGCGCACTCTCAAAGACTAAGCAAAACTTAACGTTCTGTGCATACTTTTCTTCGAGTAATTGTTTAAAAACAAAACCAAACCAAAACAAGCTAGGGGGATTTACAGTTATTCAAGGACTGTAGAGGCCCCAAAGAACCCTCTTTGATTTGTTGTACACCTCTGCAGCAGCACAGTTTTGCTTTGAGAATGCCAACGAAGTAGAATATTGCTCTTTTCTGGTAAGAACCTTGTTATAGCAGAAGCTGGAAATATTAAGTGTTTACTTAACTTTCTAAGAAGGCTTTATTATATTTTATGTCAACCTCAGTGGATACAAACATGCAATATCTCCATTTATATTTTATTACATTAGGGATGTATGCTCATTGGCGGCAAGCAACATAAGGAAAGGAGAATAGATTATTTAAATCTGTCAGCACAATTTCTATCATTGATGAGTCTAAGATATTTTGTAAGGTGTGTATTAAACAGCCTTCCCCACATTTTGTTACCCTCCTTCACTGTAGAGCTGTTAATTACTGCATTTTTAGCAAATGGCTAATAAGCTGTTCTGGTTTTTAATATATACCATGTACTCCAGTTAAAATAAAAATAACTTTATTTAAATCGAATAGCAGGAGTCAGAAGAGCATTTCCATGTTAACATTTGTGCTTATTAACATGCTGTCCTTGCACTTAAATATGTGCCTCTTCCCCACTTTCTTTGTGATGCTTCTACTAAAGGCATAGAAAATTAAGTGTAAATTACATTACCTGTGGAACATCTCTTCACATTTACATAAACTCACCTTTACTAAATTGCACCAAGAAGGAAAATGCAATATCATAATTGTATAATCAGTTGACTGTGATTATATTTTCTCTTGATGCAATTTAGTAAACGGGAGTTGGTGTAAATGGGTAGTAATGTTTCTCAGTTAATGTAATTTATGTAGTTTTCAGTGATATTTTTGTAGAAATGGGAATCAGATACATTTTCTTTTAAGTTAATGTTTCTTTCTAGGATTCAAAATGCATTTGCCTCATGCCCCTTTCTGATGGCATCAGGTGGCTTTCTTTGGGAATAATTTACAATTTGTCTCTGTTTAAATCTGGGACACACAGACACTAATCTTTGAAGCTGGAAATAATGTAGGATTCATTTCCTCAGTGTAAAGCTTTTCCATTTCCTCAGTTCCAGTCAGCATTTTTAATGTAAATGTACAGTAGTAGCTGACATTCTAGCAGGTCTTTGCAGGAAGAAGACGTACATGGGTAAAATGAGGGACATTTGTGAGATCTGACAGTCAATTTTAGTTGAGTGATTGCAAAAGAGGTTTTATTTCAATTATTTCTCAATTTAATGCATCATGAAGAAAGTATTTTCCCCACAATGCAAGCAGTTTAGAAAATAGCCTTTTATTATTAGCAAATAATAAACAATTATATTGAAGGATTTAACATAAAGGAAATGCATTTAGTGAATTCATTGCTAGATTGGATCTTGCCATAATTTATGCAGTAATAGTTTATTACTGCTCGTAGTACTCCAAATACTCAATCATTGTACCTTGACAAAATCTTTCAAACTTGGGTGTTTAAATCCATATTCAGACTCTCCACTAATGTGGCTCATGATTTGCTAGTATGTTTTACGGTGTTTAAACCTGTCTACGCTAGGTACCATGGCAGTTTATTTTAAAAATTGTACTAATTTGCTAAAACAGTTTAGAAATTGACTTAGTGAAATCGGTGCAATTTAGTTGTTCGGATCCTCTTATTTTGGTTAAGATAACTTTATTGATTTAACTTAAATTAGTGAGGAATCTAATTTAAGATTAATAGATATAAGAAACTCTTAACCAAAATAGCAGGTGTCAGAGTAGCAGCCGTGTTAGTCTGTATTCGCAAAAAGAAAAGGAGTACTTGTGGCACCTTAGAGACTAACCAATTTATTTGAGCTCAAATAAATTGGTTAGTCTCTAAGGTGCCACAAGTACTCCCTTTCTTTTAACCAAAATAAGCATCCACACATTGTCACCTTCAGGTTTGATTCCTATAATGCACATTACATGAATGTATGTTAATGGCTACCACTTAGAAGCTCCAAATATTGCAAAATGCGACTGCTCACGCTTAGGTTCTGTATTTTGCACTATTTGTCAATTTGCTCTTGGTATAACTTCTGAGGTATTGATTACCTAGAGTTTCAAATAGTCAAGGACTCAATTATGAGTCATGTGTTATGACATATCCTTGCTGTGCTCCAGCATGACAGTTGAGATCAGCTTTAGCTGATGCATCTTTTGGAACTTGTGGGAACAAGCAATAGGGTGTTCTTAGAGTTCATTTTGGCTAGTCCTCCATCAGAACCTGAATCTTGCCGTTTCCAGGGCTAGATACAATATGCATCTCTCTGATCAAGGTCATCTTTGTGGGTTGGTAATTTCCCCTATCCTTTTAGTCCACTGAGATCTTTTTAGTTTGTACTCCTCTGGCTTGCATGTAGGGCTTTTCTTTTGTTTGGAGAGAGGTAACAATTTTTTATTTTTTTTGCACAGAACAGATATTTGTAAAGTACCTGATCCAGGCTTTAGGTAAATATCATATATTAATGGTACAAATTGAAACTATTATTTATTTGTGCTACCATGGTGCATAGGATCCCTAATCATGGATCAGGAGCCCATTGTGCTAGGTACTGTATAAACAGAACAGAAAGGCAGTTCTTCCCCCCCAAGGAACTTACAGCCTAAATAAACTAGATATTCAGGTGCATGGGTGTCCTTACATGTTTGTGAATAAGATGCATTGAGATACCTTGTTTACAAAAGACTGTATTTAAAAAAAACCTTTTCTGAAACTAAAACAGCAACTAATTTAGTAAATTAGTATTTTGCCTTACTGCTAATAAGCAGCTCTTCACAAAGTGTGGAATGATGTGATTGATGCCAGTGGGAACATTTTCCCCTTTAGTTTTCATCACTTCTCCTACTTGTTGTCCAAGAAGCAAGTGTAACAGATTTTGCAAAGTCTAAGTGTTCACTTGACTAATTGTGTTAGGGCAAGAAGGGGCTTTTTTGTTCAGGAACACATCTAGTGAGTGAAGTTGCTCCTTGAAATTCTCACTTCTTGAGCTGCTTGACAGAAACCAAGATGCTTGAATAGGATGAATACATTTAACTGGTATCTCAATACATAACAGTGTTTTTTAGTAGTATGGCTTTTGAAACCATTTGGGTGCTGATTATAAAGTAAGCAATTTAAGGGTAAAGTTGCTTCAGGACCTGTTAACCTAGCTGGGGGAAAACCTACTTTAAATTGATTTGGACTCTGGAAAAAGCAACCTTCAGTGAAAACCAGACATAATGCAATCCTTTTGTAATAGAGTGGGTATGCTACAAAGCAGCACATTTCAGTGTCCAAGCAAAATTTCCATCACTTGGTGAATCTTACTGTGCTGATGTTTTTGCTAAATCAGTGTTCGAGCTGAGTTGGATTTTTTTAAGTTTGTTTTACTGAGGTTGCATTAAATGTGGTTGTTGCAGTATTAGGGACACTTTTTTCCTTTTAAATCTAGGATTTGATCAGAGTTTTTTTGTTTTGTTTTGCAACTTTCTCTGATCAGAAAGTTGCTTTATTGCACTTTTAAAAATCGTAAGGATTTTTTAGTGTGCTTATTAGGTTTTAGTTACAACAAACTAGTAACAAGTTTTAATAGTGCTTTAGGATTTTATTAGAACTTAGACATTAGGGCTGATTTTGTAGGCTCTTCAAAATACACTTGCCAATACTTTGCGCAAAAAAAAAAAAGTACCTTTTGCAGGGATTAAATGATTAAACCATAATGGGTTTCATAATTTTCTGACATCCATTAAAAGAAAACTGACCTTGTTGTTTGTGTTTGGAATAGTACTGTATATGGTAAAAGTATTGCAGACTATACATGAAAGGAAATACGGAGCCATAACGTGTCTGAGAAATAAATAAATAGCTTGTCTAATATTCTGCTTTATTTATTGCCTGGCAGCTTGCTTGTGAAATAGACATATTGACTTAGACAAGCGTATTTGAGAAGGTACTTTAGAAGTAGTTCTCAGCAGTAGCTCTATGGAAAACCCACTGACCTGTAAAAGTGTGCTGCTGAGTGCAGTATGTCCATCTGGATGGTGAATGTATTTGATTATTCACTAATGGTGCTACTGATCCTGAAGATATTTTAATGCATCCATCACTTTGAAAGAACTCTGTTTTCCTCAGCACTTACAATCAGTTGTTATATGAAAACAAATTGAATAACTCTAGCAGAGAATGAGCCTCAAGGTTTAGTTTACAAAAGTAACCAGACATAAAGATTATGAAAGAAACCAGCTGTGACTGGTGTTTGCATTTGAAGAAAAATAAGCTTTTGTCTGAGTTTTTTATTATGGTTAGCAATGGGAATGTCCTTGACCTAAAAATATTTTACCTCCTTCAGTGTTCAGAAAAAATAAATGAACACAGTTTTTATGGGCCAGATTCTGTATTTAATCCACATACATAACTCCCATTGAAGTCTATGTGCACTAAACTGGACAATTGATAGCATATTCCCCAAAGTGATTATCTTTTGACTAAATATGACCACTTTTCATTGTAATTCTGTCTTCCCTTTCAAAATGTGGGAGTATATGAGTATCTCTTGTAAGGAAGGTTACAGTATTTGCACATATAACCTAACAAGATACTCTGGTACTTTTTCATGTGGAGGAGAGCAAGACTTAAGTTTCCAATATGATCATTATGTTGGCAGCATTGTGAAATTGACTAGAGTTCAGATATCTGAAGCTCTATATTTCTGATACTTAAAATATTTCACCATTTATTTTTAAAACATTCAAGTTTTGATAGAGTACCCCCGTAAGTTCCTTAAAAAGAATAAAAAATTTATTTGTTTTTTCTGCTCCCCAACTACAGTTTAGAAAGGTGTTTTGGACCAGGTCAGAGGACTATAGCATCAAATAGACTCATGCCTCCTTTGTCTTTTTATCCTGTCCTTCTACCCCTCAATTTTCATTCTTGCTAGTGCTGTTAATCATATTTTTGCATAACATGGATAAGAATATGCATGTAAACTACCTCCAGAGTAGTGCTAGAGTGATGACTTCGTGCTAGTCCAGAAGAAAAGTGCAATGGACCATCAATGCACAGTCAATGGAATTGACTCTACACCAAATGCAACAAATTAAATGGGGATAGATAAATGTTTCTCTAATTTTTCAATTATAATAATCTCAAGTATTACCTGTAACAATTAATAGGTGTAACATTTTCACAGAAGAAATGTAATTTTCAAGTTGATGGAGTTATTCTGGAGGAATCAAGTTTTGTCATTTGACTACAATGAAAACAAAGAAGGGGACTAACATCTAGAGAAAGGGAGTGGCATAAAAAGAGAAGCAAACTGACTTCCTGAACCAATTAAAATATGACTACTTTATTAATGACACTTCTAGCCCCCTCAGTACCTTATGTGAGTGTTGATGCTTGTGACATCTGTGACCAGAAACATCATATTAAGTGAGTGCATATGTGCTTGTGATTGAAGTCCTCTTGTAAGTTGGATGGAGATGCCAGAAAATTTAATTTTGCTGATAATGGTTGAGTAATCATTTCCCCCCTACCCAGGAGCAGCTTTCTTTTAATTATCCAAACGTCTGTTTTTTAACTCCAGGACTGTTCTCCATTTGAGTAGATGTAATATAAGCTCCCCCTATTAGTGCATTTGCAATAAGCTTAGTTGAGGAAACAGCAAAAAAAAGGATTTTTATTAAAGATGTTCATTATAAAAATATAGATGAAAATATTTACTTCTAAGCTTTACAGCTACAGTACCATAAAGTTGAGGGGAAAAAAAGACACATATTGAGCATTCATTTCATGTATTTGGTGCATATGCCATTTAAAAAATTCTTAGGGTTTTGTGATTATATCATCGAGCTATCATTCTTCTAAATTTGGAGAAGGGTAGATCTTTTGTTTTACTATAAATTTTAATGAAATTCTAGAAAGACTGTGACAGGCTCTATAGTGCATCAATAAGGCTATGGTAACATGTTTCTTGTTTTCCTAGGAGTATCTTCCATTACCTTAATATGTGCAGCAAATTAGTCAAAACAATTGTTTCACTTGGGAATAGTGGTGAATTAAGGCAGGGTTTTAGCATTGACATTACCAGCTCAGCTCATTTTTACTGCCAAAAAATTCAATAAGAGATGTAGCAATGGTTTGAGCCGTATTAGTTGCTATATTAGTTTACTATTACAATTCAGCATATATACACTGGGAATTCTTAATAAAAGGGCATTAAAGTAAATAATGCACACACAGCATTTAGTAGTCAATTGGGGCTGATTTGCCTAGACAGAGATGGACTTTCTGATTGATCATATCCATTACATCAAGATTGTATTAGTTTTAGATAACGAATCAGTAATTATGTGCCTAGTCTAATGATTAATAAGTTTTAGTTGGTTCATACTGTCAGAGGTATCGATGGTAATTCTCTATTCGATGAATTTTAGTTCATGGTCTTATTGATTTAGTCTACTTTGGGATTATGGATTACTACCTGTAAATGTGTATTGTCAGGGTTGTGGAAAACACTGGGGTGAAGGTTTCAGGGAGAACAATCCAGTATGTTTTCTCTGTGGTTGTCTTTTCTTCATTGGTTTATTACAAAATTTTAAAAACTTCTACACTACTATGGAATATTTTTGGGAACATAACCTGAACCTGAAACATTTTTGATACTGCAAAAATCAGGGTCTACCTTTATTTGTGATTTTAAATTGTTAGCATAAAGTTTCAAGGGAAGTGATTAGAACATCAAGGCTGCTATTATGCCTATTCAGTCTACTAGGAAAAAATAAAATGTAAACTGTCTAGAGGCCTGAAGGGGAATGGGGTGGAGTTATTAGTAGTTCATGGAATCAGTCACCATTAGGTGTTAGAGAGGAGAGGTGGATAGGGTTGCAAACTCAGTGTTTGCAGGAGGTTTGCTTTGCTAGAATGTAGAAACTTCTTACAACATGGTTATGTAAAAATCTGACTGGCTTATATTCTTTTCTAGTCTTCACAATCGGTGGTTTCTCATTCTAACTGTAGGAAATGTGAGTGCTGCAGATTGATTTAACAAATGAATATTGGAGCTTGAAACTATGAAAAATGTAAATGGAATTTCTGTGAAAAATTGCACGATTTTGTTTACCTTTTCAACAAGCTCTGTGTCAGTGTCTGGATTTATTTGACTCCATGTGCCTAACATTGAAGGAGATGCTAAGAAACAAGGATATAACTGACTGAGGTAATTAAAACAGATAATTCTTCTAAAGTAAAATGTAAGAATGTCACAAATTAAGTAGCAGTATGTAAAGGATTTATGCTTTCTCCAAAAGTGTAGAAAATTGCTTGGTTTGAGTTTTTCGAGAACAAATGAGCAAATTGAAAAATACGTCCAAGTGGAAGAGCACTGAACTTCCCCCTGCAAGTGGGACATATCAATGCCATTTTCATTATCAGAATTTAGCAGTGATGATTTAAATTTGTGGTCTAGGTCTTCTAACAGTTCTTCAATATCTGCTTCATTTGGAAACAGTCTTTGTTTATGTGACACCCAAAATATGGCAGTGACCAGTGATTATGTTTTTAACAAGGCATTGAAGGCCCAGCTAGCAAACCTGTAGGCAGGTTTCAACTTGCCAAATCCAGGCATTCTAGTACTTGTCCCTGAGGAGCATGCCTGATTTAGCAGCATCTACACAGCAGCTGAGAGATGTAATTCCTAGCTCAGGTAAATCTACACATGCTAGTTCTTCTCATTCTTGTGCCTAAAAATAACAGAGTGGCTGTGGATGCCTGGGCAGTGGTTCAGGCTAGCCATCCAAGTACATACCCAGGGGGATGGGCAGGGTTGAAGTTGGGCAATTATCCCTAGTTGTCATCTACGCTGCTGCTAACCACGTTGCTATTTTTAGGTTCTACACAATCTGAGCTAGAATGTGTATGTCAGAATTAATACATTTTTAATGAAGTATTTAAGGAAACCTAATTTAGTGTGAATGCTGAAGTTACAGGATTTATAAAAAAATGTATTCAGCCACAAAAATAATTAGGTCTGTTTCAAGGCCACCAAAAAGAGCAGTTCCTCTTAATGTATATTTTAAATAAGTATTGGTGGTATCTGTGATCAGTGTATTGTACATTCTTTGTGCTGCAGCAACACAAGGAAAAATGGGTAGACTTAGATGAAGTTTGAAAAGTGGACTTTTAGTCTTAGTTGAGAATCTCTGCTCTTGTGAACTAGTCTTACCTAATGTTACTCTATTGCTTAATATATTTTTAAATGAGTATGTGGACAGGGGATCTAAGTGATACAGTGAGCTGGCTAATTTAACAAATTACAGATATTTCTATTGGTGGAATCCCAAGTCAAGTAAATTAGTCATATTTAAGTTAAGTAATTTATACTGAATGCCTAAAACGCTAATCCATGCGGGAAATGAAAGCTTTAGAAGTGGCCTGTACAGCGTTTTGGTCAGAGCATACAGGGAAAAGTTTACACAGTTTTGGTTTTGTGTAGCCTCTTCTGTTCATTAGGGCAAAAATGTTGTGAACCCATTTGCTTCTGCTTAATAAATGACACCTAGCTTGGATAGTAATTTTCATTAATAGATTTCCAAGTGCTTTACAAAGGATGGAAAGAGTTCCTGTTTTACAGACGGGAACACTGAGATAGAGAAGAGAATAAACATATCCAAGATCACAGGCTATCAGTGTGAATAGAATTCAGGTCACCTGATTCCCAGCACAGTTCCCTAGCCACTGGACTACAGTGATTTCTATAACTTTATTTTGTAAGAAATTGTAGCAGGGAAAAGATGATCTTGTGATTAGGATATTGCGCTGGGTCTTGGGAGTTCTGGGTTAAAATCCTGCCAAAGATTTTATGTCTGACTTTGGGCAAGTTGTTTAACCTGTTTGTGTTTCATTTCTTCATTTGTAAAAGGGGCTGTTGTGAGATCAAATCCATAAACTCTTGGAATACTGTGGTACAGATACTATGGCACTGAGGGCCACATGAGTACATAGAAAGAAAAAAAAAAAGTGTGATGAACAAGTGAAAAAAGGACTTGTGTAATTCAGCTGTTCAGTTTAGTGATTATAATCTGAGGTTTTGGAGACCACTGCCTTATGAATGTGTTATCGCCCATGGTAGGGAATACTATATCATATTTAGCTTTCACGAAGGAATGTATTTTTAATAGTTACCATTTTTTTAAAAAGCATACTTTATAAAGGAAATATTTCACTTTTGTAAGCTTGCCAGCATTTATCCCAATAATTATAGAACACACTCTGAGGCCACAAAGAAGTTACTGTGTGTTTGCTGTCATCCCTATTACTCTTTCTCATTGTTCTTGTTATTACCATCCCTATTGAACACTAAAATACTCTCTGCTAGAAATATAAATTATAAAGGCTATTTTCACATGGTAGATCTACTTTATTCTGAATTTGATTTGTTGGATGGATTCCGTCCCCTTAGAGAGGTGGAAGGGAGGAAACTGGTGCAGATTTCAGAGAGGAAGTAGCAGCTCCACTGCACACTTCTATCCTTCCTGGGAGCCAAGAAAGACCCTCTGTAAGTTGGGAATCCAGGCACAGGACCTGTGCAGGGCTACCAGCCAGGAAGTAGTGTCAGAAATCCAGACAAGAATTAATTTTGTAAGAAGCAAAATTAATTCCCCTGCACAGTTTATACTCCACTTGAGATTTGGGAGGGAAAGTGTAATGGGGAGTAGCCAGTGGCACTTCAGCTGCTAAGTAAGCAGCAGCGCAAAAGGGAAATGCAAAGGAAAAGCCCTCTGCTAAGGTTCATCCAGGATATTCAGGACTGTGCCCTGCCTTGCGTTTTATGGTGTTTATAAGTAGGACCCTACCAAATTCACGGTCCATTTTGGACAATTTCACGGTCATAGGGTATTAAAATTAGTCAGTTTCACATTTTCAGATGCTGACATATGAAATTTCATGGTGTTTTAACTGTGTGAGTTCTGATCCAAAAGGGGTTTGTGTGGGTGTCATGGGATTGCCACCATCACTTCTGAGCTGTCTTCAGAGCTGAGGGGGAGGTCTGATTTCATGGTCTATGACACATTTTTCATGACCGTGAATTTGATAGGGCCCTATGTATAAGGCACATCTCTTCCCTATTCCACAAATCTACACTCTCCTTCTGAGAACAGGATGACTGGCTACTTAAGCACCTATCTAATGTGCAGGGGGGAAAAGCTGCTTTATCATGGGAGGACTTAAATCTGCTGGAGGTCTTATGTTGCTATTATTAAAACATCATGGAATTTCTAAAAACAAAAGATGATTCCTTAACTCAAAAAATATTGCATCCAACATGAAGGAGTGCTAGTATGTTAGTCCTCACCTTGATAGATAAAGAGGAATTAGTGGTTGTCCTTTTACAACTGCAGAGTAGATTTCAGGGTAAACATACAACAACATCTGTGTGAGAGAACCAAGTATTCTATCCATTTATTTTGCTATTTCACAAAACTTAAATCTAACCATCACCAACCTCGAAGCTTTGTTTTGGTATATTAAAGGTGGTCTTAAAGTTCTAATTTTCTGATTGTTTCATCCTGCATTGTTTCTTATCTATATGTATTTATTACTGTAGAAATTTAATTGTCTTAATATAGTGTCTTACTCCAATGAATAATTTGCAAAGAAGTGGACTGCCACTTTCTTGGCACTTTGTGTTTGCATCTTAATGAACATTTTCTGCTTGGTCATGATCCAAATGGGAATATATTTACATAATGCTAATCAAGCTCTTGTTCTGAGCATTTGGGAGAAGACTTTACATTTATTTGTAGTCTGTACATGTACAGTAGAACCTCAGTTACAAACACCAGAGTTACAAACTGACTGGTCAACCACACACCTCATTTGGAACCAAAAGTACACAATCAGGCAGCAGCAGAGACCCCCCCCCCCCCCGAAAAAAAAAAGTAAATACAGTACAATACTTTGTTAAATGTAAACTACTTAAAAAAAGGGAACATTTAATTTTTTTTGACAAGTTAAGGAAACTTGTTTCTTTTAAATTAAGATGGTTACTATGCAGAAGAAAAATGCTGCTTTTAAAGTTTCAGAGCTGTATTAAGTCAATGTACAGTTGTAAACCTTTGAAAGAACAACCATAATGTTTGTTCAGAGTTACAAGCAATCTCCATTCCCAAGGTGTTCGTAACTCTGAGGTTCTATTGTATCTAACACACGAATTCAGCAACTAGTTGCTTAAACTACAAATTACTTATGCAGGTAGAAACTGGTAACACTGTCTATCCTACATGCCATATATTTGAAGATACCTCTTTTAAAATGTCTTTCTAGATTATATTTTGTAATATTTAGTTATAAAAAATATTTAAATGTTGATCATTCATTGGGGAGAGTGGGATGAATTTTAAGACCCTTTTCTGTGTACATTTTAGATTTCATAAAGCTTCAAGTTTTTTCATTGTCCATATAACAATGGCTCTTCTGATAGTGTGGTGGTGTTGGCAGGCAACTGGTTAGGACTAAGCTCTGTCAGAACCAACCTTAAAAATTACTTCAGGTCTTGCCTCTTGAAAAACAATGGGAATTTTTGTTTGTTCTAAATTTAAATATAAAATTGAACCAACTTGGAATTTAGAAGAGTAGGCCACTTTTAGCCAACAGTATTGTACTTTCTCAGTATAAATGGTTTGTGTCCCACATAGCAAATGGGGGCACATGAAAGAGTACTTTGGTGATTAAATTTACTGTTTCTTAGTAGAAAAAAGAAAAATGGATGCTTTGGCAACCGTGAGACATTGCAATACGAGAGGGTTCTTTTAATGGGTATATTGAAGAGACAATCCCATTGTCTTTTCTTGGAATAGCTCATTTGTGTCTTTTAAAGATTGTCCAGTTTTCTGCAGAGTGATAGCACAAAACAAATGAGCCCTAGATGAATTAGAGGATTGGGCCAAAAGAAATCTGATGAGGTTCAACAAGGACAAGTGCAGAGTCTTGCACTTAGGACGGAAGAATTGCATGCACCACTACAGACTAGGGACCAAATGGCTCGGCAGCAATTCTGCAGAAAAGGACCTAGGGGTTACAGTGGACGAGAAGCTGGATATGAGTCAACAGTGTGCCCTTATTGCCAAGAAGGGCAGTGGCATTTTGGGATGTATAAGTAGGAGCATTGCCAGCAGATCGAGGGACGTGATCGTTCCCCTCTATTCGACATTGGTGAGGCCTCATCTGGAGTACTGTGTCCAGTTTTGGGCCCCACACTACAAGAAGGATGTGGAAAAATTGGAAAGAGTCCAGCGGAGGGCAACAAAAATGATTAGGGGACTGGAACACATGAGTGATGAGGAGAGGCTGAGGGAACTGGGATTGTTTAGTCTGTGGAAGAGAAGAATGAGGGGGGATTTGATAGCTGCTTTCAGCTACCTGAAAGGGGGTTCCAAAGAGGATGGCTCTAGACTGTTCTCAGTGGTAGCAGATGACAGACGGAGGAGTAATGGTCTCAAGTTGCAGTGGGGGAGGTTTAGGTTGGATATTAGGAAAAACTTTTTCACTAGGAGGGCAGTGAAACACTGGAATGCGTTACCTAGGGAGGTGGTGGAATCTCCTTCCTTAAAAGTTTTTAAGGTCAGGCTTGACAAAGCCCTGGCTGGGATGATTTAGTTGTGGACTGGTCCTGCTTTGAGCAGGGGGTTGGACTAGATGACCTCCTGAGGTCCCTTCCAACGCTGATATTCTATGATTCTATGAATACATTATAATCGTCCTCTTTCAAGTAGGAGTCAGGAAACTGTTATCCACTAATGTTTTGTTGTGTTTGTTTTTGCCAGTTTTTCCTGTGGAAATCGAAAATGGTAGCATTCAAATTTTAATGAAGTTTATTAACTTCAACAGAAAAATCTTATCAAGGCACAGAATATAGAAAACATTCAAGTATTTAAGCCATATCTGTGCAACTGACTATGTGCTTGTTTTAAAAAATTTCACTTGTGTTTTTGTCTAAAATTCCATGAATTGAAAGATGTGACTAAGAGGTTCTTTTTCTGGTGCCTTCCACTGAGTCAAGCAGAAAATGTTGCTTGTTACATTCTCCCTCATTGAAATATTTTCTTTCTGGAAGAAATAACTATATAGAATTATGACAGTGAAGGATAAGCTTATGAATCTGCACTTCCAGAATTCAAAATCACATTATAAATGTGTGAAAGAATGAAGTTCTCAAGCATGCTTTTTAACTCTGAAAGTTTGGCCCCTATTGGTTGTTGAAAAGCAAACCAGAAGGTAGCTGTGGCCGATGCAGAAGTCGTTTTTTAAAACCAAAATCAAATTGGACTGTATACTGACAGCAGTGACCAATCTGTGTATCTAAGGCCTGCACTTCAAAAGGGGCCTAAACAACAGCTGCCTCACTGCAGGAGTTGCTTGCACAGCTTAGGCCTTGTCTACACTACAGGGAAAAGTGAATCTAAGCTACGCAATTTGAGTTACGTGAATAGCGTAACTCAAATCAACATAGCTTAGGTCTGCTTACCACGGGGTCCGTACTATACAATGTTGATGAGAGATGCTCTTCCGTCGACTCCCCTTACTCTTCTCGATCCGGTGGGGTACAGGAGTTGATGGGAGGGAAGACCTGCTAAATCGACTGATACATCCATTGCCGCATGTCAATCCCCCAGTAAGTGTAGACAAGCCCTTAGTCTGCAGGAGAAGCGCAATAGGAGCTTTGATCACTGTGCCTGAGTTCTGGCAGAGCCGCCATCAGAAGAGCGATCCCTATTTTGACTGAGCAAGACAGAAATTATTCTGCGTATAATTGATCCTCCGCTTCCTCTTCATGGGAGAGGAGTGGCAATCCCAGGCCAGGCAGGTGTGCTCCTTCTTTGCTCAGTCAGAGAAGAGAGCGACAGCAAATAGACCCCCAGCCATAGGAACAAGCAGGGAATTTTGCCTGCCATAATTAGGAAAGAGCAGGAGTGGTTCCTGGGGTACCTGAAGATAGGTGCCATGATGTGTGAAAGGGAGAACGAGAGATATGAGAGGTGGAAAATCCAGATAGAAGAAGGTATGTAGAAAAAAGAAAACAATGGAGAGAAGTTGAAAAAACCCACAAGAGCAAAGGTGAATGAAACGAGAAGGAAAGGCTAATTACCAGACCAGAGCTGAGGAATTTTTGCAGTAAACCCAGTTAAGAAGAGAGGGGATAGAGTAAATCAAAATCAGCATAAGAAGGATGGTTGTCTAATGGATAGGACACTGGACTGGGACTCTAGACTTGGGTTCAGTTTCCACCTAGCCACAGAAATTGTGTGCAACTTTGGCCGGATCACCAAATCTACCACGTGTCTCAGTTTTCCTATCTGTAAAGTGGGGATAGTATTGTGAGGATAAATACATGATTTTGAGGTGCTCAGATACTGTGGTGATGAGGACTGTATAATATGTGGTTGTAGAGAAGTGTCCAGAGGAGATTAGACTTTCTTTTTTAAATTATTAAACTTATTACAAAGAATTACAGCGTGAGAAAGCCAACTCTGAAAAAGAAAGAAGAAAAGATACACAGTAGAAAGAAACATGGAAAGAAGGAATCCAAAGGAGAAGCAGTTAAAATGTACTTTTATCATCATCTTGGGGCAAATAAAGAATAAAGCAGAGACACTTGTGTCAAGGACTTTTGGCTTATGGTATGGACAGGACTGTTAAAGTACCTGCCCTATGCACTCGAGTATGCTTTGTGCAGATGGGCCCCCATGTTCCCGAGCAGCTTGACAATTAATGTAGGCACACCCCCATGTTGTTTGGGTTGCTGTGGTTAAATCTGTTATCCAGCGGGCCCAACTGTACCTAAATTTCCTTAGGTGTGTCTACTCCAAACACCAGTTAAATTTTTATCAGTTATAATTGGATGATACTGAGTCTGCCACTCCAGCTCCCTAATTATAGTTGTCACAAAAATGCAAAGGGAGTTAAGTCATTTGGCTATTTCATGCAACCTTCCTTAGGGGGACTTTCTCCCAGGTATAGACCACAGTCCTCTGTTAACTTCCTAATGGGAGAAAACATATGAGAAATAATCCATTAGCAGTGATGAATTACAGGGCCTGAGGGTGCATCTTCTACTGTTGTAAGATCATACAGAAATTGATTCACATGGAAAATTTTGCTTGTGTAAGGACTGCAAGAGTGGGCCAACAGCATAAAAAGGAGAAGCTAACATTGAGCAAAGCTCTGAATAACAGTAGTGAACAAGTGACTTAGGGTATGTCTACACTGCCAAAAAAAAATCTCACCCCTCTATCTGTGAGTCTCAGAGGCCAGGTCAACTGACTTGGGCTTGCGATAAGGGACTAAAAACAGCTGTATAGATGTTCCCTCTTGGGCTGGAGCTTGGGCTGTGAAACCCAGCAAGGGAATTGGGTGTCTCAGCCCAGGCTCTTGCTTGAGCAGGAAGACCAAGGCCAGGTCAATTGACCTGGCTCTGAGAATCTCTGTCGCAGGTATGTTTTGTTTTTGTTTTTTAAGTGTAGATGTACCTTTACTTTCTCTTAACCATAGCCACCCAGGAATGGTGGCTTTTATCCTAATAAATCAAAGGGTTCAGAGCTCACAGATTGCCTGTGAAATACTGGTGTGCCCAACTTCTGCTTTGACTCCTTTGTATGAAGGCATATTCAAATGCCTCAGTGCATGCATGGGTCTTCAGGCTGGTTGCCGTTATTTCTTGGTCCAAACCATTGGGACGTTCACTAGAATCAGAGACAGTGGATGAAATATTTAAATCTTTTTTCCTCAAAACCTTGTTATCCAAAACATTTGAAAGATCATAGAGTCCAATTAAGGATAGTGCTCATATTCTATGGTGATAGGGCTTACGTAAGTAGATGCATATACAGCAAAATTTTAATAACTTACATAAACTTTGCACCCATGTGAACATTGAAAACTCCTGAGAGTTGTTGCTTCAAAGTGCTGAAAGGCTCCGACAAGGAAGTTGGTGAGTATACTGCTGGTATTTATACAGAGTTGTCATGCAAATGCTCATTGCAATTTAGGTATGTGCTGTGAAAGGGACAGTCTGTGGCAGGAGTATGTGGAAGAAATCACAGAAGGTATCTAGTACATTTAATCTATTGTTTGCCTTTTAATCCTTGGGTATGAAACAGTGAGTATCGCACTAACATCTGGTGTTTTCCTGTGGTTCCCTGACATGACATGTGAAAACATGTCAGAAGAAACATTACCTTTATTATGACGTCTATGCTGAAAGTATAAAAGCTTTGGTATATAAAATATTGAGTTTAATGAGTGACACTATAAATGCAATTACTATATTTTTAATAGAAAGTCTGACGGTGTTATAGCAGAACATACAAGTTGGAGTTGTATATATTCAGGGACATGATAGCATGTAAAGAGGATGCTTTGTTTCGGCTGATGGTGTGGAAGCATGTGTGCGCAGAAAGCTAGTGTCCCTTGGGATGGGAGTGAAGTTAGGGGTCCACAGGTGACTGGGATCTGGGCGTTAGACTGTGTGAATTCATTGGCATAAGTCTGAGGTTTTTGTTTTTGTTTGTGTGACTTATGATTCCCAGTTTGACATCAGAAGGTTGGTAGCTTTTGACTCATTCATTCTAATATGTATCGGTGGTTTTATATTTTTTCCCCCTGACAAAAATCCTTTCATGCTCATAGGAAGTTCTGATTTTGGTGTCAGACATATTGTATTGTCTCTCTGCACTTTGAAGATGAAGAAATTGATCACTTAGCATAACAATTTTATTTGCATAAATGCTATATCTCTACTGCACAATTATATACCACCACTGCCAGCAGCTGTGTATTACGTGTCTTCAACTTGAAATATTGTTTTAATTCTGGGGTTTTTTTGTATTTTTATTTTTTGGTGTCAAAGGTTGGCTTCATTTTATACAGCTAAAAACATTTGAGTAGGGAGCTGTGATTAGGGGACTTGGTTTGGCATATTCAATTTGTATATTAGCCATAAACATGCTTAGTATATTAGTGTTTCATTCTGTATTGAAATGCAGGTTTTTGGCATTCATTTTAATAGATTTTTTTGTGTGTGTGTGAAATGCACAAATACAAAGCTGTGTATGGCTAATTTTCATTGGGAGACAAATCTCCTACAATAATGTAGTATAACAAAGCGCACAGCTGAAAACAAACAAATGAAAAAGAATAGCTTTTTCTTGCAGTACAATGATTACCTCAGTTTCTGAAGTACACAAGAGACTTTTGTAAAAGAGCTGTTAGATGTTTAGGCCTGTCTACACTGCCACTTTACAGCTCTGCAACTTTCTTGCTCAGGGGTATGAAAAAACATACCCGTGAGCGCTGCAAGTTTCAGTGCTGTAAAGTGGCAGTGTAGACCGTGCACCAGCGCTGGGAGCTACTCCCCTCAAGAAGGTGGGTTTTTTATAGTGCTGGAACTCTCCCAGGACTCATGCTGCAACTACACAGCCATGTTAAAGTGCTGCCACGGCGGCGCTTTAATGTTGCTAGTGAAGACATACCCTTAGTCATTGTCCACCCTCAGTTGGGTGTGAACCTCAGTGTCTACAGGAAGCATCCATTTACAAAAGTGAAAAGACAAATTCAGCATTCCAAAATGAAAATATGTGCCACAAGTATTATTCAAATAGTTGCAGGAAAGAATTGGGCTAATGTATCAAGCGCACTATTTAAGCTAAGTTGCTTCCTTAATCAACAAAAATGCTTATATTTAGGCTCACTTTTGTATAGGTGTATTCCTCATGGAGGCTATATTGCAACTATCCTTAACTTAAACTACAGACAGTTTCGGCATTCATGAATAAAGTGTGGGATAATAAGAAAAGTAGTGCAGAAACCATGTCCATGCATGATGCTGATAACTTCACTCCTGGTTTTTGCTTGCTTTGTTTTATTTTTGCCCTTTACATTTAAAAAAAAAAAAAGGGCGGGGGGGACTGGTTAGGTGGCAACAGCTTGGAAGCAGGATGAGTGTTTGTTTCTTCGGGGGGAGTAGCATTCAGTAGATTGGGAAAAAGGGAAACAGAATTTTATTAAAGGAGGTGCAGTTACGGGGAGGAGGAGAGAAGCTTTTGGAAGCTGAAGAGGAATACCAGCAGATGTTGAAGCAGGGGGATCTGACTTCGGGAGCCGAAGAGGTAGTAAGGAGCTAACACGGGGCTTGTGGTGGATTTGAGAAGCTATTTATATATGAGTGGAAGGAGGGTGAGGCCACGGGAACTGGAAAACCAGCCTGTTATGTAGCTCCTGGAGTGCAGCAGTCCTCTCTTTACAGAACAATTCTTAAGTCACTAAAGCAATGTCTACACTAGCACTTTTGTCAGTAAAATGTATGTCACTCAGGGTGACATACGCACCCTGAGTGACATAAGTTACACTGACAGTGCTGTCCACACTGACGCTTCTGTGTCGGCAGGAGACACTCTCCCCTGACATAGCTACCGTCACTTGTTAGGGGTGGTTTAATTATGTTAACAGGAGAGCTCTTTTTCATCAGCAGAGAGTGGCTACACGGGATATCTTACAGTAGCGCAGCTACATCAGTATAGCTATGCCGCTGTAAGATCTCTAGTGTAGACATAGCCTAAGGCTTGGTTTGCACTAGTAAATTGGGTCAGTTTAACTGTTAGTCAGGGATGTGAAAAATCCACACCTCTGAACAGCGTTGTTAAGTCAACCTAAGTCCCATGTGGACAGTACTAGGTCAACAGAAGAATTCTTCCATCAACTTAGCTCCTGCCTCCTGGAGGTGGATTACCTACACTGATGGGAGAACCCCTCCTGTTGGCACAGTTAGTGTCTATACAGAAGCGTAGCAGTGGTGCCACTGTAGCGATTTAAGTGTAGACTTACCCTAAAGCAGCATGGTGATGAGTGCTACAAAACTGGTTTAAAGAAGAATAGATCTTAGTGGGGGCTGGAAGGAAGAAACCTTGCTTTTTAAAAATAAAATATTGACAGGAGGGGAGGGATGAGTCTAGATAATAAGCAGAGACTGATTTCGCTGTCAAGTTACGGTTCTTTTTTTGTGTAGTTCTGCACCTTCAGATCATCACTCTCGGAGTGCATTCACTCCTCTTCGCCTGTCGTCAACAGAAATGAACCCAAGACAAGTGTAACAGCTTGAATTGTTCCAACATGTGATAACATGCATTGCCTTCACACCACTATAGCTTCGAGAGGAATTGGATGATGAATTTTCTCCCTTTTAGTTGTGGGATTTGCAAGCCTGCATGGAATCCCAAGTAGTTGCTTGCCTTGCCAGCCCGAATACCAGCATAAAGTTGAGTGTCATCTTAGTTCCTCTCTCATTTTTTGTATCTCTCTCCACCACCTGTGCTGCCTCTCTGGAGAGAACAGTAGTTCTTTGTGCACATACCTTTTTTCCAGTCTCTAATACTGTACAAGCAGAGGGGTAGCCTATTTTGTGTTTGTTTTTGTTTTTTTACAGAAACATGTTTTTGTAGTGAGGAAAATTGTGGCGGGAGGAAGTATAAGGGGAGCTCAGGTGAAAAGTCTCCCATATTTTCAGACTGCCACTAGCCTTCTGTATGTCTATCTTATGTTACCTATGAGTTGTAAAGTACTGAAATAAAATCCATTAGGACAAGGCTTAGCACCCCAAATTGAAAAAGATGGTCCTAATCTGTAATTTTGTACGCAGGAAGCCAAATAGCAATGTGTCCATTCTCCCAACATTTGTTAGGCTTTTCAGACGAGCATTTTCCCCCATCCTTTGACAAAACAGTCATCAAAACAAAAACAGGCTGAGACAAGGGATGGCATAATGCTGATGGTTGAGAGATTGGATTTTCAGGCCTCTGACTTCTTAACTGATCTCATTCAAGTCTATTAAAAGCTATCTAAAAGCTTCCAGCTTGATGGATTTAGCAGTGTTTCTGGACCTCCAGTGCACTCATTCTGAACTGAAGGACTGCACCTCTTCTTTCATTGTGGTTTGTAATACACCAAGTTACCAGGAATATTTTAGTGGCCTCTAGGATAGCTCCTCACTTTTATTTCCTCATTCATTGTTGACTTTTTTTTGAAATAGAAAATAATTAGGGCTGTCAAGCTATTAAAAAAATTCATTGTGATTAATACCATCTGTGATGTTACACCCCATATTCATCCTAGAAATATGGTTATGATATGAATATGGTATAACTAAGATATACTTTGTGCAAGATGGGTTTTATAAGAACTATTGGAAAGGTTATAATTTACTGAATGTGTTTATGCAATTTTTATATGCATGTATCATTTTAGTATTTGAAGCTGGGAATATTGACCATGTCTCTGTATTTCAAATGTGCTACGTTGGATGAGGCCAGACAATGTTAGTGGCTTATTGAAGAAATACACACAAGCATAAGAACTAACCCAGGAACTGTGTGCAATAGAAACCTCTCAGAGGTAGCTGAGGGGTCCTCACCCTCCCTACAACAATACACCTGAAAACACCTGAGGAACAAAGACTGAACTATGAGAAGTGATGGTCCCAGGCTAAGATCTTTAGCCTGTGTATGAAAACCTGGGAAAGCCAAGGCAACTTGTGCCTTAAGAATCTGCCAGCCTGTTTATTCCTCAGGGTGAGAATTTGCTAATCTGTGTGCTACGTATCTAGTGTGTCAAGCTTAGTTTGCGTGTTTTGTTTCATTTGCTTGGTAATCTGCTTTGTTCTGTTTGCTATTCCTTGAACGGCTTAAAATCTGCCTTTTTTAGTTAATATTTATTATTAAACCTAGTTTATGCAATGTCTAACTTGGGGGGGCAAGAAGTCATGCATCTCTCTCTTAACATTGAGGAAGAAGGCACATTTTATGAGGTTGTGCTTTACAGATATTTCTATACTGTGTAAGACAGTAGTAATTCGGGTTTGTCTCCCAAAAGGGGTGTGCACGTGGGTGCTGGGGAGTCCTCTTGCACAGAGCTGACTTCAGCCTGTGGCTGCAGCTGGGTGTGTGTGCTGCAAAAGGCTGGAGAGCCTAATTCAGCAAAACAGGGAGTGAGAACCCAGGCTGGTAGAGCAGGAGAGGCTTAGTGAAAACCCAGTACAGGTGGCATCCCGGACTGGGAGGCAGGGTCCCAAGCTGTGTCAGATGCCACCAGCAGACGATAAATTTTCTTTTTTGGTCGTTCAGGTTCTGTAGTTTCTGCATCAGAGTGTTGCTCTTTTAAGACTTCTGAAAACATGCTCCACACCTTGTCCCTCTCAGATTTTGGAAGGCACTTCAGATTCTTAAAACTTGGGTCAAGTGCTGTATCTTTAGAAATTTCACATTGGTAACTTCTTTGCATTTTGTCAAATCTGCAGTGAAAGTGTTCTTAGAACAACATGTGTTGGGTCATCATCCAGGACTGCTGAGGTAGGGGATTTGAGTGGAAGGGGAGGAGGGGTGCAGGCTCTGGGTGGCGCTTACCTCGAGCGGCTCCCGGAAGCAACCAGCATGTCCTGCTCCTAGACTCAGGGGCGGCCAGGTGGCTCTGTGTGCTGCCCCTGTCCGCAGGCGCTACCCCTGCAGCTCCCATTGACTGCAGTTCCCAGCCAATGGGAGCTGCGGAGTCAGTGCTCGGGGCGGGATGCGGAGGCAGAGCATGCACCCCCCTTCCCCCGGCCTCTCCTGCGCCTAGGAGCAAGACGTGCCGACCGCCTCCAGGAGCCGCAGGGAGCCGGCCTTAGCCCCGCTGTACCACTGACTAGACTTTTGGCCTATTAAAATCTCCCGGGTTGCTTTTAGTAGTCACTTGGAGATTGAGGCTGATTCTGATAGACTCCTGGCCAATCCGGGAGGGTTGGTAACCCTACACTGGCTCTGTTCTCCAATGCATGTGATATGCAACATTGCAGCGTGTTCACTGCTGGTGACAAGTTTGAAATGACATATCTTCTACATTTTTATTCCCATGACTATTTGAAGGTGTTTAACATATATTGACCGATTGAATTCACAGGAATGGTAATCTTCATCAGTTCATGATTGTAAAGGTCTTGTACAAAAAGTGCTCTAGGTTCAAAGTGTTGCTAATTTAATTTAGAATAATAATTATCTTAAAACCTATTATTTTATTATATAATACTATATTTAAAACCCAGTGCAGGTCACCAGCAGGGCATAAAAGACTTTTTCATCTTGAGTGAAAGGTTTTTTTGTTTTGGTTTTAATATAAGCTGATCTAAATGAAAAATGGTTTATATGCTGCTCTGTGTGCGCTGTCTCACTGCTGGTTGTCATGCAGCAGACACCAAGTCATGGAGCGGATCAGGATAGAGAGTGGGAAGAAGTGACATTGGAAGGCATTTTGTGTGATGGCTAAACTTAAGAGAAAAGCAGTAAAATTAAGATAATTTTAGACTAAAATTATTCTTTTAATGACTTAACTTAAGAGGACTGCATAACAGTGCAAGCATAACCCTTAATACAGTACTTATGAATATTTAATTTGGATTTTAATTTCTTTGGAAATACAAATATTTTATTATATTCTTGGAGAAATGTTTGTACTCAGGCAGCTTTAATTATTTATTATTTCAGCTTAACAGTCATCCGTCCAGAGAGCTGAGTGATTTACACAAGAAGTTATAATTCAACTTAAACACAATTCATTGATTTTTTGTATGATAAGCAATTTGGGGTATGTTTTCCCCCCCTTAAAGCATGCACAATAGGGTTACCACCTTTCTAATTGCTGGTAACCGGACCCTCGAGACTCTGCCCCTTCTCTGCCTCTTCCCCCAGGCTCTACCGCCATCACTCGTTCCTGCCACCCCGGACCTGCCCCCATTGCATGCTGGGTCATCTCCACCTCCCTCGCCCCTCTCCCCCCCCAGCTGGGCTCCCTCTGCTCCGAGGCTGTACTGCTGCAGATAGGAGGTGGCCCCGGCTGAGCAGGGGCTGGTGCCGGTTAATGACCTGACCACTCCCCTCGCCCCGTGGTAACCAGACTTCTGGTGTCTGATCAGTACTTAGGGCCAGACATTGCCAGGTCCTCTTTTTGACTGGACTGGCACCCGGACACAGAAGCCAAATAAAACTTGGACAAGTGGCAACTCCAGTGCACAACACCAGTCATTTTAAACCCTGAGTCTTTAAAGTAATTTTTTGTGTTGATTCCTTTTATCATGGCATATAAACTTGTAATACTTGTTTTTAAAGTGTCCATCTCAAAGTAAGGGGACTTCAATTCCCATTGAATTCAGCCCATGAACAAGAAAAATCTACCACCTCCAACTGCTTTTTAATCTAGCCACCCTTGATTGGTTGATAGCTGGTAGGCATCACAGCAGAAGTCAACTCTGAGGAGAGATATGGAAGATTGTATAATGCTTTTTCCTAACTTCTGAAGCTAACATAAACAGTTTTACTGCAGTGTTTTTGTAACTATAAGGATACTCTGAATCTTTTTAAAAGATTGAAAAGAGAAGTGAAGCACTATTTTAATTAGTCAAAGCTGCATTTTTTGCAGTTAATGAGTTAATCCATTTTGTGGACAACTTTCTCACCGTGCTTAGGAATTTAATATAGCACTCATTAAAAAATAATTAGTATGTACAATGACCACTTAAAATTCTCTCTCTTGTAATAGGGCATTTCTGTCAGACTGCAATCTGGACTTCACTATAAAACACTATTACACATGAACAGATGGAAATCATAAAATTGTATTTAATTACAGATTCGCTGTTACATACTTTTGCAAACAAAGTGAGAGGGCCATTCTCAACTAACCAAAATCAAAACAAATAATGCTAGTGCAATGCAGGCATGTAAATGTCATACACAGAAATATGACAGCAAGGCATTCTATGTGTGTGATTTGAAAGGATGACATTCCTAAAATAGAGACTCTGTGTTCACTTCTGAGAATTGATTATAGTATTAAAAACAAGTAACTACCTAAAGGGGGCAGAGTTTCAAATGAAAATGCAATTTAGTTGAACTAAAAGTTAGACACTTCTGAAGTCCTGATCCTTCAGTCAGATCCATGCAGGCAGGCAGCTGAGCTTTATTAATGTTCCGAGATCTGCCTGCATGGATCCAATTATAAGATCATGATCTGGAAATGTATTACTCCTATTAACATTTTCCCATCTTACTGAATGTATTAAGTTGCTTCTGTTGATTTTATTTATGCTTTTAAAAGCCCTCTTGGTTACAGTGACAGTATTACCAACTCATGATTTCATCATGAATTTTGCAAATTTTGGTGGTATTCTTTAAATCCTAATTCCTGGATCCAAGTGATTACTTGAGAATCCCAGTTTTCATTTGAGTGAGAGAAAAAGGCGGGGTGGGGGGGGGGGAGTTTCTGCTCCTTATGGTTGTGGAGAACATTCTGAAAATGTTTTGAAAAAAGTATACCTTAAAGGATGAAAACACAAAAAGTAAATTAAAAGAACCCCAGATGTATTATTATTCTTTTAGTCTTAAGATTTTAAACCAGTGATTATGTTGAATGGGGAAGAGGGGAGGGTCTGACACTGGATTTTTGAATGTTTGAGTTGGGCAATGTTCTCCTTTTTTTATTTATGAAAGTAGAGGAGGCGGTGGCGGCAACTTTCCATTGTTCTGTTTTAGAACCCTCAAGTTGTACATAATAATTTGTGTAACCATGTGATCTTATTACCATTAATCTTGTCCTCCCTTATCCTTCCCATCTGTTTCATGCCATCGTTACCTCTTAAATTAGATTTTAAGGTGTTTGGGGTCAGGATAATGTCTTCCCATGTGTTTACATAGTACTTGGCACAATTGACCTATGATCCTGATTGTGTTCTTTGGACATTACGGTGGTACTTCTGCTACTAATAGTAACATACACTGGGTTCACTTTTTTTATGCAGCAGTATACACTGGATCACTTCCATAATTGACCTGCTTAAGTTTAAAGGCATTGCCAACTCGAATGTTTTTAAATTAATTAAAAAATTTCAGTGTTCTGAGAGATCAACCTTTTGGTAGTATTTTACTGATTTTTTTTTTTTAAATAATTTTTTAAATAACTATCAAACTTATTCTGTTCTCCTGAACAGGCCTATTCACAGCTCAACTATTTTATTGATCTTGAACATGTTCTCATAAATTTTTATTTGGTCAGGTTTGCTTTTAATAGTCAACATTAGTGAATTATGTCCAAACAAATCTTTTCATGGTAGCTGCAAGAGTCCCCCCCCACCCCCCCAAACAGCTTTGGTATTTGTACATTTGTACACTGTGTGATATGTAAACATCACAATAGAAAATGAGTGCTTTGGCTAAGCTTCACCCAAGATTTATAACTTTGTAATTTATAGGGGTAAATTCTTAGTGAAGCTCGAAGAAACTACCCTAATGCTGCAGAATAGTAAATCTAGTATTCCACCCTCCTGTTACTCAGGGGTTCTCAACTTTTTTCCTTTGGAGTTCCCTCTCCCTCCCCCCAACATGCTATAAAAACTCCAGGCCCACCTGCCACAACTTTTTTTCTGCATATAAAAGCCAGAGGCGGTATTAGGGGGTAGCAAGCAGAGCAATTGCCTTGGGCCCCACGCCACAGGGGGCCCTGCAAAGCTAAATTGTTTAGGCTTCAGCAGCGAGGCTTGGACTTCAACCCTGCTGCAGCTTCAGCCCCACTGCGATGGGGGCTCTAGCTTCGGCTTTCTGCCTTGGGCCCCAGCGAGTCTAATACTGGCACTGCTTGGCGGACCCCCTGACATAGACCCCCAAGTGACAGCCACTGCTGTAACTGATACATTGTGTCCTAAAGTGCAATAGGAAAAGATGAGAAAAGCATAAAAAGTGAAGAAATAACGTATGAAGAGTGTTAGCCAAAAATAATTGACAGCGTTATTAGATAAATGGACCCAGAGAAAACAGATTGCAAGACTAAATCAGCTGAATCAAAGCAAAGGAAAAAGTAGTGAATGAAATGATAAAGGGAAGAGAATATTCGATTTCTAATTTTAAGGACAGTTTAATGGCAACACTTATTAACTTCTTCTAATTCCAATAGAAAATTATGAATTGTTGATCTAGCATAAGGAGCTGTGAAGGTCAGGAGGCAAGGCGTGCTGCAACTCACCTATGCTGGCACAGAGATGGAAGAGTTCGGGGGACGTGTGTCCTTTCAGGGGAAAGGCTGGCCTTTGGGACTTGCTGTGAAACCAGCATCTACAGCCCTTCAGGACTTCAGTGTCCAGAAGGATACCGGTTTTCTGCTGCTTTAGAACATGTGTGTCATTAGGTATTACTTTAATAAACATTGTAATTACTCACCTTCCCTGTACCCCTCCCTGCACATTATAAGAAAAAGCTTTGGCAATATATTACCCACATCCTTATCCAATGTGCTAATATTAATTGAAATCAAATTAAGAAAATATGTTCCTAAATGATGTAGTGTTATCAATACAAATCATTGTCTTTATAAATGGCAGCAAGAAGAAGGTTGAAGATCCCAGCTGTATTAGATAAGTGCTAATACTGGATTTCATACTGTTAACTATTGTGGGAAGCAGATTAATTTACTTGTATTAAGTAAAATCTAACAATTTAATTTAAACGTCTAAATGGTTGAATAAGGTAATATGAGCAGCTAACCCCCCCACCCACCCACCAAAATCACTTAGCTGTATTTGTACCCTCAGTACAGTTTTCTCTGTTAACTCCATATTAAGGGCCAAAAAGGTGGTTTTAAAAACTAGATGAGCTTTTTGGCTGTTCTAGAGAGTTTAGAAAAATTGACATTTCTGAATTAATTTAATTTACATTTTTTATATTTGTAGTTCTTATTTGTGTCCTAATATTTTTGAGGGGTTTCTCAGAGATTCCTCTTAACCCCCTTTTTATCTTCATTTCACCTGCATTGAGTTTTATTGCAACCTTAACCCTGGTTTACATCAGGCTGTGAAAGTCGACGCTTCTGTCTGTCATAGAATGAGTTGTTGGAGACTGGTGGAAATTACCCCACTCTTAGCTCTTGTTGGCTCAGAGTACAGTTTCTAAGCCTGGCACCTGAGGTTTCTTCCCTCATGCAACATCAGTCCAACATGCCTTGTGTTCTCATTTTTATATGTATAAAAATTATGAGCAAATAGTGACTTTTCAAATGATATTTCTTGCTGTTAGAAAAGAATTATTTTTAGATCAAAAGAATTATTTTATGCAGACAGGGAAGACTATTTTAATTAAAAGCTTAATCCAGCCCAAAGCTGGATTAGCTCCCAGAATTTCTGGAAGAGCAGCCAGTTCACTGCTACCAGCTGGAATACTTCTCTGTACAAATAAATTTTATTTGCATACCTAACCTGTTGCTCGAATGGTTCTGTGCCTTTATCAAATAGCTACGACCCTTGATATATACTGTCTCTATATGGTTTTAAGATTTGTCAATGCTTAGTGTCTGAGAGCTTTCTCCATTGAGTTGGTGTGTTGTTTGAGCTTGTTTGGCTGATTAAATTTTTATCTTTTATGACTGCTACTATTTATCAGCACAGAGAGGATGAGCACTTAGGGCTTGCTCTAGTACAGTCAGTTTATGCCTCTGTGCTGTTCAAAACACAACTTTTAGAAGCAGATTCAATATTGGTGGTTCCACCTGGTCTGAGTCAGGAAAGCCGAACAGGAATTTTATGACTAAGGGAAAATGGGAAAATATTTTCTACCAAAAAACATAACTCTGAGTGAGTAAGGTTGCTAGCTTGGTAATACACCTTTACCTCGATATAACGCGACCCAATATAACATGAATTCAGATTAACGTGGTAAAGCAGTGCTCTGGGGGGCAGGTCTGTGCTCTCGGGCGGATCAGCGCGTCAGCGTGTCTGGCTCCGACACGCCACTCTAAGCAGCATGTTAAGGGTGCCGGACCAGGGGCTGAGGGGTTGGATAGGGGGCAGACAGGGAGCCGGGGGAGTTGGATGGTTCGGAGGTTCTGGGGGCGGGGTGGTAAGGGGACGAGGAATGGGGGTGTGGGAGTCCCGGGGGGCCTGTCAGGGGGTGGGGGTGTGGATAGGGGTCGGGGCAGTCAGGGAATAGGAGGGTTGAGTAGAGGGTGGGGTCCTGGGGGTGATTGGGGGGGGTCTCTGGAGGGGGTAGTCAGGGGACAAGGAGCGGGGGGGGTTGGATGGGTCAGGGGTTCTGAGGGGTCAGTCAGGGTGGGAAGTGACTATTAATGGAAATTCTCGAGGCCAAAGCAAGTTTGATATAATGTGGTTTCACCTATAATGCGGTAGGATTTTTTGGTTCCTGAGGACCGCATTATATCGGGGTAGAGGTGTATTTAAAAATGAGACACTCCAGCAGGAGTGCAGGAACCTCCCCTGCCCTCTCCCTGCCCTCCAGAGCCCTGCTCCTGCTCCACTTCTTCCCCAGCACATCCACTGCTCTTCCCTCTCACCCTATCCCAGATCAGAAGGGACTTGCCTGAGGAGCAGGGGCTGGAGCTGCAGCTGCCCAACAAAGGTAATAGGCAGCCCCGACTGAGATGGGGCTGGAGCAGGTGATGACCCGGCACCTCCCCCACTCTCACTAACCAGACTTTGAGTGTCCGGTCAGTAGATCTCACTGAATACAGTCAGGTCCCCTTTTCAACTGGACTTTCTGGTCAAAAACCAGGCACCTGGCGACCCTGTGGGTTAGGCTTAGCTCCCATTTGTTGTCATGGCAAATGTGGAGGAATTAATGGTTATTTCAAATCGATAGGGAATTATGCAGTGTAAGGAAACTGTGCATAGTCTTAGAATATTCTAAAACTTGCAAACCTTCCTTTTTATCTTTCCTCTTATTGCCTCAGCTGAGCAGTAGAACAGTAGCGCTGTCTTCATTCAGAAACCAGTGAGGAGGTATCCATTTGACTTGCTTGTGAAGAAATCTTGTCTTTCAGAGAGGAAACAGGTCATTGGCAGCCTGCATACCTTTGTCCCATTCTACTTAGTTGAGTTATGATCCAAAGGTGCAGTGTCATGCTGTGATATAGCAAACGTAAGTTACTAGATTGCAGGCCCTCGTTCTCATGGGAGACTTCAATCACCCTGATATCTGCTGGGAGAGCAATACAGTGGTGCGCAGACAATCCAGGAAGTTTTTGGAAAGGATAGGGGACGATTTCCTGGTGCAAGTGCTGGAGAAACCAACTAGGGGCAGAGCTCTTGACCTGCTGCTCACAAACCGGGAAGAATTAGTAGGGGAAGCAAAAGTGGATGGGAACCTGGGAGGCAGTGACCATGAGATGGTCGAGTTCAGGATCCTGACACAGGGAAGAAAGGAGAGCAGCAGAATATGGACCCTGGACTTCAGAAAAGCAGACTGATGGGATCTGATGGGCAGGATCCCCTGGGAGAATAACATGAGGGGGAAAGGAGTGCAAGAGAGCGGGCTGTATTTTAAAGAATCCTTATTGAGGTTACAGGGACAAACCATCCCGATGTGTAGAAAGAATAGTGAATATGGCAGGCGACCAGCTTGGCTTAATAGTGAAATCCTTGCTGATCTTAAACACAAAAAAGAAGCTCACAAGAAGTGGAAGATTGGACAAATGACCAGGGAAGAGTATAAAAATATTGTTTGGGCATGCAGGAGTGAAATGAGGAAGGCCAAATCACACCTGGAGGTGCAGCTAGCAGGAGATGTTAAGAGTAACAAGAAGGGTTTCTTCAGGTGTATATATGAAAAACTCATGAAGCTGCAGAACCAGAGGGGCGGTTGCATCTTTTTGCAGGACATCAAGAAACCAGATCGTGATGATTGGGAGAATGGGTTGACAGCAATGGAGTGTGCCTTGCATCTGGAAAAGAATGTGAACCAGTCACTCCTTGATCTGCACAAGCTGGCAACTGACAAGAATGACCCTCATTTGTGTGACTTCATTAGTGTGGGCCCCTTACTGAATGAGGGAGGCAACCTAGTGACAGAGGATGTGGAAAAAACTAATGTACTCCGTGCTTTTTTTGCCTCTGTCTTCACGAACAAGGTCAGCTCCCAGACTGCTGCACTGGGCAGCACAGCATGGGGAGGAGGTGACCAGCCCTCTGTGAAGAAAGAAGTGGTTCAGGACTATTTAGAAAAGCTGGATGAGCACAAATCCATGGAGCCGGATGCGCTGCATCCGAGAGTGCTAAAGGAGTTGGTGGATGTGATTGCAGAGCCATTGGCCATTATCTTTGAAAACTCATGGCGATTGGGGGAGGTCCCGGACGACTGGAAAAAGGCTAATGTAGTGCCCATCTTTGAAAAAGGGAAGGAGGAGGATCCGGGGAACTACAGGCCAGTCAGCCTCACCTCAGTCCCTAGAAAAATCATAGAGCAGGTCCTCAAGGAATCAATTCTGAAGCACTTAGAGGAGAGAAAAGTGATCAGGAACAGTCAGCATGGATTCACCAAGGGCAAGTCAGGTCTGACTAATCTAATTGCCTTCTATGATGAGACAGCTCGTTCTGTGGATGAGGGGAAAGCGGTGGACGTGTTGTTCCTTGACTTTAGCAAAGCTTTTGACACTGTCTCCCACAGTATTCTTGCCAGCAAGTTAAAGAAGTATGGGCTGGATAGATAAATGGACAATAAGGTGGATAGAAAGCTGGCTAGATTGTCGGTTAGTGATCAATGGCTCCATGTCTAGTTGCAGCTGGTATCAAGTGGAATGCCCCAAGGGTCGGTCCTCGGGCCGGTTTTGTTCAATATCTTCATTAATGATCTGGAGGATGGCGTGGATTGCACCCTCAGCAAGTTTGCAGATGACACTAAACTGGGAGGAGAGTTAGATACGCTGGAGGGTAGGGATAGGATACAAAGGGACCTAGACAAATTAGAGGACTGGGCCAAAAGAAATCTGATGAGGTTCAACAAGGACAAGAGCAGAGTCCTGCATTTAGGACGGAAGAATCCTATACCCCGCTACAGACTAGGGACCGAAAGGCTCGGCAGCAGTTCTGCAGAAAAGGACCTAGGGGTTACAGTGGACGAGAAGCTGGATGAGAGTCAGCAGTGGGCCCTTCTCGCTAAGAAGGCCAATGGCATTTTGGGATGTATAAGTAGGGGCATTGCCAGCAGATCGAGGGACGTGATCGTTCCCCTCTATTCGACATTGGTGAGGCCTCACCTGGAGTACTGTGTCCAGTTTTGGGCCCCACACTACAAGAAGGATGTGGAAAAATTGGAAAGAGTCCAGCGGAGGGCAACAAAAATGATTATGGGACTGGAACACATGAGTGATGAGGAGAGGCTGAGGGAACTGGGATTGTTTAGTCTGTGGAAGAGAAGAATGAGGGGGGATTTGATAGCTGCTTTCAACTACCTGAAAGGGGGTTCCAAAGAGGATGGCTCTAGACTGTTTTCAGAGGTACCAGATGACAGAACGAGGAGTAATGGTCTCAAGTTGCAGTGGGGGAGGTTTAGGTTGGATATTAGGAAAAACTTTTTCATTAGGAGGGTGGTGAAACACTGGAATGCGTTACCTAGGGAGGTGGTGGAATCTCCTTCCTTAGAAGTTTTTAAGGTCAGGCTTGACAAAGCCCTGGCTGGGATGATTTAGTTGGGGATTGGCCCTGCTTTGAGCAGGGCGTTGGACTAGATGACCTCCTGAGGTCCCTTCCAACCCTGATATTCTATGATTCTATGACTTAGAGCAGGTTTAAAGAACCAGTTTATTTTCTTAATATTCAGTGTATTTACTGCATAAAAGACACATTCAAAAGCTTTCCACTCTTTCATTTACTATGCAGTAGCTTTAACTGAGGGCTATAAAATGTAATTTTTGATCACAGGAATGGTTAATATGGACAAATGTAAAATTGAACAAAACAAGCTTACTGCACGAATTAACAATCATTCTGTTTTTTGCTGTCCTTGCTACCTTTTTCTGCTCCACTTCAGTTTAGATAGGCTCTCAATGTATAGATCTCCAAGAGGAAAATAAGAAGAATTTACATCTATTGCTATTTAAGTTACTGAAGTCAGTGAATTTTTTGCTTATGAATCAGTTTGAACAGGTGGTATATGAAAATAGATACTTGATTACTGATGATTTGAATATAAAGTAACCAGGGTATACCATAATATGAAGTCCTCAGGCCTAAACTCTGAAGGGCCCCATGAATATCTAACAGATTTCAACAAAGAAAATGAAACTAGAGCTGTATGATCAAGGGCATATAGGGCATCCATTTAGGAACTGAAATTATTTTTAATTATATTATGATTTCCAATAGCTGATGCTATTTCCAACTATAGACTTCTTCATGTTTTTGCAAAGGGCTGTTATATAAGCAATTTATAATATTATTTTAACCAGAAATAGTGTTTATCATAATAAATACTTAGCGCTTACATAGTCAATAGTATTAGTTATGGCGGTAGCATATCCCATCTACAGGTACCAGAGATATAATTGTGGTAAAATTATCATTGGTAAGCACAGGTTCTTAGATCTCTAAAGTCTTTCGATCTTTTGTCAAGGTATGTCAACTGCTGTGCTAAATCAGTATTGTCTGATGCTCATGTGGGGACAAACTGGCTGTATTTTTTCTAACCTAAATTAATTTAGCCAAGAAGGGAAAAGACTGTCAAGAATGTAACTGTAACATATTGGAGTAGCTGTATGTCTTTGCAATCATAGTTTTGTAGGATACAATTGGTGATTTATCCTAGCATAGTACTGTCCATATATTTTTCCTTAAAGTGATATTTAAGTGATTTAAAAAAAAATTTTTTTTTTTAAATAATCCCTTTCCCTTCCATGCTAGCCGGGTACCCTACTGGAAAAAGTAAATGACTGCGTGTCTGGTGAAAGCTTGTATAAAAGCTGTCTCCGGCCTTTCTTACTAAATGGAGTCAGACGATCTATATTGATCTTGCTTTTTTTCATTCTTTGAAATTGGATTTTGCTTGAGGGAATGACAAGCACATTTGTATACTGGAACACTTGTGACAATTTTATCCGTATATAAAACAGTTCCATTAACTTTTCCTGTTAACAGCTAAAAACTTCATTGCAAGGTGAAGACACAGTAATAAGAAAGAACAAGCCCCACTGTTAAATAATACACTACAGTTTTGTATATACAGAACAAGTCCTACCCCGACTTGTCAGAATTTTTCACTGTAGCTCTCGTAGTTACAATACTTTGTAACAATTCGCCATGAAAAGCATTTGGCAAATGCCAGAAGCATCAAGCTGCCTCTCTCCATGATCAGTTATTTCTGTTTCTGACTAAATATCACACAAGGCTTGTTTTTCTTTTCTTTTCTTTTTTTTTTTTAAAGCTGAAATTACAGAGATGAAAAAGGGAGCTGAATGGTGTCTATTCTGTCTGCTTCAGCGTTCCTTCCTTATCGTGTATTTCATGTATACCACATGTGATGCCGTGAGTAAGGTCAGTTTAAAGTAGGAGAGTTTGCAGAGCCATTTGGCATCTGGTTTATGCAAAAGCAGTAAATCTTGCCACTCTGTTATGCTGTCTGAAATGTTTCTGTAATGATTTCATTATGTAAATTTGTAATGAATGTTAACTACATCATTATAGCATCACAGGATACTGTAGTTCTGGTTGAAGAGGCACTTTTAGTGTAAGCCTTTATTCGTCTTCGAGTGCTTGTTCACGTCCATTCCACATTAGGTGTGTGCGCGCTGCGTGCACGAGTGTCGGAAACGTTTTCCCTTAGCAGCTCCCATCGGGCCCCTCGAGTGGCGCCACTGCGCCCCACATATATACCCCGCCAGCCCCACCCCCTCCAGTTCCTTCTTACCGTCCCTGGCGGCACTGGAACAACCTCTCTCTGTCTCTCCTAGAAGAGCAGTCCCTTAGCCTTTAGAGTAGCTGTTATCAGTTCGTTTTACATATAGATTGTGAACACTTAAGTGATTAGGTGCTTGGAGGCCTCCAACACCTGCCCTGGGCTGCAGGGCATGCCGCAGGCCCATGGCTTCAAGGCTTGCGCCACGTGCCGCAAACCTATGCCAGTTAGTGACCCCCACAACTTGTGTCTACGTTGCCTGGGGGACGGACATCAAACTGAACGGTGTAGGATTTGCAAGGTGTTCAAGCCAAGAACAAGGAAAGAAAGAGACTTTCACCTAAAGCAACTGTTGATGGAGGCCGCATTGCAGCCGCTGGGCCCGGAGCGCCCGACGCCAGCTCAGCCTTCCTCAGTGCGTAGTGCCCCGGAGCCGTCGGGAGACCTGGCACCAGCGAAGCACCGTAAACTGTCGGCACCGCAACGCCAGGCTAGGCCCCGGCACCAATCATCCTCCCCTGTGCGGCCCCCGGCGCAGTGTAAAGGAAGGCGTGGTCGTTCCCCAAACAGGAGGCTGGCGCCTCCCAAGGCACCGAGCGCCGACAAGAGCGGGAAGGCCGCGGTACCGGCGCTGGCACAGGCAGTCCCGGCAGCACAAGCCCTACCAAGCCCAGACCTAAGTGAGCTCAGTGCGGACTATGGGCTCGAGGGCATAACGGATCAGCCCTCTACGCCCGGCGCCTTTGAGGCTGCAAGGGACCTCATCAAGCTGTCAGCAGCGAGCCCCCTCCCATATGGGGAGAACTCTCCAGCACCCATGCCTCGGGTGCCATCAAGGGATAAGCCAGCAATGGTGTGCCGCTTGAAGACACCGTCCCTGCACCGCTCCCGGAGTTGGTCCCGGTCAAGCTCCGGCTCCGCAGACTCGCACTTGCCAGCGGCCCAGAAGGAGGTTGTGGCACCAGCAGCGGGTCGACGCGAAGAAGCACCAGAAAGGGCACACCACTCTCCAGCACCACCCAGAGACTGGCACCGGGAGGAGTTGAGACAACCCTCGCCAGAGGTCTCCCGCAGACGGTCCTGGGGATGGCGGTACTGCTCCCGGTCCTGCTCAGCCAGGAGCTGCTCGTTCTCCCGCTGGCACAGATCGTTGGCACCCCCTAGCCTTCACGATCGGCGTCGCCACAGTCCGGCTCCGGCCTGGGCCCGCCAACACTGGTACACATTGCTCCTAGAGCTGTCGGTGGAGGCCCCAGTAGTCCTTCCCCTATACCGGGACCTCATTACACAGGACGGCGGGTGGCTTCTCCACCCCGACCTGCGGCCACTGCACCTGACTGCGTCGAGGCTCTGTGGCTAAACGCCCTAGCGAGCCAGTGCTCCCTTTCTACTGCCAAGCAGAATCTGCTGCACAGGAAGCCCTCTACCAGGGCAGCCTATATGGCCAAGTGGAAAAGGTTCTCGTGTTGATGTGAACCCCAACAGGTGTGGCCAGGCCAGGCCCTGGTGCATGCCATTCTGGAGTACCTCCTGCATCTCAAGCAGTAAGGGCTAGCCCCATCCTCACTCAGCGTGCACCTGGCGGCCACCTCTGCCTTCCATCCGGGGTTGTCGGGGGGCTCGGTGTTTTTCCACCCAATGGTGGGGTGGTTCCTTAAAGGGTTGCAGAGGGTGTTCCCGTACTCCTGCCCCCCAGTCCCTCCATGGAATCTTAACCTGGTCCTTTCTAAACTCATGGGACCCCCTTTCGAGCCCCTCGCTACCTGTTCTCTCCTCCACCTTTCCTGGAAGGTGGCATTTCTGGTTGCCATTACCTCAGCCAGAAAGGTGTCCGAACTGATGGCCTTCACCTCTGAGCCACCATACACAGTATTTCACAAGGACAAGGTGCAGCTCTGGCCGCACCCAAAGTTCTTCTTCCTCCCAAAAGGTGGTCTCCCAATTCCGTCTTGGCCAGGACATTTGTTTGCCGGTGTTCTTCCTGAAACCCCATACGGACCCGAGTCGCCGCAGCTTGCACGCCTTGGATGTGTGTCAAGTGCTGGCGTTCTGTTTGGAGTTCACCAAGCCCTTTTGCAAATCCGCGCAGCTGTTTGTGGCTGTAGCCGAGAGGGTAAAAGGCCTCCCAGTGTCAGCGCAGTGGATTTCGTCTTGGATTACAAGCTGCATCTGGGCGTGCTATGAGCTCGCAGGTGTTCCGGCCCCGGTAGTCACGGCCCAATCGACTAGGGCGCAGGCGACTTCCATGGCGTTCCTGTCACAGGTCCTCATCCAGGAGGTCTGCAGAGCAGCCACCTTGTCCTCGGTGCACACCTTCACGACCCACTATGCAGTCAACCAGCAGGCCAGAGAGGACATAGCAGTTGGCAGAGCGGTCCTCTGAGCAGTTGTTCTGTGACTCCTATCCTCCTCAGAGGTAAGCTTGTAATCCACCTAATGTGGAATGGACGTGAAAAAGCTCTCGAAGAAAAAAACAGTTACTTACTTTCTCGTAACTGTTGTTCTTCGAGATGTGTTGTTCACGTCCATTCCACCACCCACCCTCCTACCCCTCTGTCAGAGTCGCTGGCAAGAAGGAACTGGAGGGGGTCGGGCCGGCAGGGGTATATATGCGGGGCGTAGTGGCTCCACTCGGGGGGGCTCGCCGGCCTGACGGGAGCCACTAAGGGAAAAAGTTTCCGATGCTCGTGCACGCGGCACATGGACACCTAATGTGGAATGGACGTGAACAGCACATCTCGAAGAACAACAGTTACGAGAAAGTAACCGTTTTTTTCAAGTACTTACAATTTTTTCAAAAAACAATATTTTAGGGGCTTCAGTTCACATGTTTGTTTGTTTTTTCCCCCCAGTTTACTTTGTATGGTCACCCATACTGACAAGTTTCTTACAAATAAATGTAATTCCATAGTAAAGATTGTATGTAACCTTTCCTGATTTCTGACTGTTTAAGGGAACACAATTAAGTAATTTGGTCCCTAAATTTGACCCGACTTTGGGATTCTAGATATCTGTGGTATTTTTTAAACCTATACTTGCTGAAAAATTACATAAACTAAACAAAATACCCTACTGTGTATGACCAACTGGTGCTGATGCAAAGCTAGACGAGAAAGTGCAAGGTAACTATAACCTGTTTTGTTTCCAGAGCTCTTAATATCATTCCTGGGTCTTATGAATAAATAATAGAGAACACAAGCCAACATGGTTCTATATGGAAAAACAAAATGTGTGTTGGGGGAAGAAATCAGTACTTTCGATTGGTATAAAATTCAAATTCAAGTTTTGTCTTTCAAATTGTGTATTTAACAGGAATTTGTAAGTTAAACATTTAGTTGAAGGCCTAACAAAAATGTACACACAAACTACAGTGCAACCTCAGAGTTACAAACAACAGACTTACGAACTGACCAGTCAACCACACACCTCATTTGGAACCAGAAATACTCAATCAGGCAGCAGCAGAGACAAAAAACAAAAAAGCAAGGACAGTACGGTACTGTGTTAAACATTAAAAAAAAAAAAAAAAGGAAAGCAGTGTTTTTTTCATAGTAAAATTTCAAAGTTGTGTTAAGTCAATGTTCAGTTGTAAACTTTTGAAAGATCAACCATAACATTTTGTTCAGAATTAAGAACAACCTCCATTCCTGAGGTGTTCATAACTCTGAGGTTCTACTATATAATAAAGTGTTCAGTGCTCACCAAGAAATACAAAATTATGACCAAAACTTAATCCTGAACTCAATGTTGCATAAAATTGCAGCTGACAAGTCTTCTGTCAAATATCTATGGAACAGTGGGCAATGTAGAATCTGATGTTGAGATTAGTTTAGATATAATACATATGCAGAATAATGAGAGGATTTCAGCTTTCGGACAGAATTTTCTAGTTAGATAGTTTAAGCCAAACCTTTAACTGTTTTATAACACGTTTCAATGTGCATATTTGTATAGAATACATTATGGCTTGATATTCTTGTTCCAAATAAAGCTCAGACAAAAATGCTATCTTGAAATTAAATGAGTATCAAATACTTCTATGAAACAGTTGCAGGTTTTCAGCATCAGTAGTTCTAAATTTCAGACAGCTGCTGCATTACATTTTAGTTAATGATCTCAAAGCCCAGCTAGAGCTGAGTCCTATTTGCTCCTTGTGTTTTCACCCACCAGTAACATGAACGCTAGGTGCAATTGTTAAGAGTGTGAAAATAATTGTTTGTCATCAGCACCATTATTTTCCCCCTTTATTCTAAAGATGCTTTATCCAGTCTTAAAGAAAAGAAATATTTTGGACATTTTAGTGTCTATTAGTTGTTCACTAGACAATTACTATTTATGGGAGAAAATGACTCCAAAAGTCCTTTGTAAATTTTTCCATAAATGTTTATAATAGAGAAATATGGAATGGAATTTAATATTTAAAATTGTTAACTAGTGTCTCATAGTCTGAGAACACAATCACATGTGACTTTTGGGTTTGTTTATTTTTTTCTGGTGTATAGTTCTTTTCAATTATTTTATTTAATATTACAAAAATTATAAGTACCTAATTCCCGTGTGTTTGTAAATGCTTTGAGCCAGATCTTCACCTGGTTGTAAGTCATTGTAGTGGCACTGGCCCTACACAAGCTGAGGATCTGGTCCTTTGGATCTGTGAATGCAATCAAATCCTAGGTGGTTTGGGGATTTCCTTTTTTTTAAAAGACAAATTTTAAATTAAGTTGTGTGCTAGATATTTTGTGGGATGATTAGGCTTTTAATAAAAGAATGTATATTGGTCTCAACATATAATTTTTTTGTCTAACAGTTAAACATCTTATAACTTCTTCTGTAAGGTTGAGAATCATCAAGACATTTTAATTTAATATACAGTTAAGTAGAGTTATTCCACCCTAGAGAGATAGATGTTGATAAACAGAGGAAAGCAAGGTTTCAGAGTAACAGCCGTGTTAGTCTGTATCTGCAAAAAGCTCCAACCCCTCAGACAGAGACAAACACCTACAAGATCTCTATCAAGTGTTCTTACAACTACAATACCCACCTGGTGAAGTGAAGAAACAGATTGACAGAGCCAGAAGAGTACCCAGAAGTCACCTACTACAGGACAGGCCCAACAAAGAAAATAACAGAACGCCACTAGCCATCACCTTCAGCCCCCAACTAAAACCTCTCCAGCGCATCATCAAGGATCTACAACCTATCCTGAAGGACGACCCATCACTCTCAAATCTTGGAAGACAGGCCAGTCCTTGCTTACAGACAGCCCCCCAACTTGAAGCAAATACTCTCCAGCAACCCCACACCACACAACAAATCCACTAACCCAGGAACCTATCCTTGCAACAAAGCCCGTTGCCAACTGTGTCCACATATCTATTCAGGGGATACCATCATAGGGCCTAATCACATCAGCCAAACTATCAGAGGCTCGTTCACCTGCATATCTACCAATGTGATATGTGCCATCATGTGCAAGCAATGCCCCTCTGCCACGTACATTGGCCAAACCGGACAGTCTCTATGTAACAGAATAAATGGACACAAATCAGACGTCATGAATTATAACATTCAAAAACCAGTCGGAGAACACTTCAATCTCTCTGTCCACTCGATTACAGACCTAAAAGTCGCAAGATTACAACAAAAAAACTTCAGAAACAGACTCCAGAGAGAGACTGCTGAATTGGAATTAATTTGCAAACTGGACACCATTAACTTAGGCTTGAATAAAGGCTGGGAGTGGATGTGTCATTACACAAAGTAATGAAAGTGAGCTGTAGCTCACGAAAGCTTATGCTCAAATAAATTGGTTAGTCTCTAAGGTGCCACAAGTACTCCTTTTCTTTTTGCGAATACAGACTAACACGGCTGTTACTCTGAAACCTATTTCCCCATGTTTATTCCCCCCCCTCCCCCCCCGTTCCTCACACATTCTTGTCAACTGCTGGAAATGGCCCACCCTGATTATCACTACAGAAGGTTTTTCTTTCTCTCCTGCTGGTAATAGCTCACCTTACCTGATCACTCTCATTACAGTGTACATGGTAATACCCATTGTTTCATGTTCTCTGTGTATATAAAATCTCCCCACTGTATTTTCTACCGCATGCATCCGATGAAGTGAGCTGTAGCTCACGAAAGCTTATGCTCAAATAAATTTGTTAGTATCTAAGGTGCCACAAGTACTCCTTTTCTTTTCGTGGAGAGCAAATGTCTTATTTAAATACTAAGAGTAAATTAAGGGCATTCCTGATCTCATTAACAGTGAGTTCCACAGACTCCATGTCCAACTTCCCAAAGTGACTGATTTTGGAAGTCAAAATGCTTGGAGACCTCTCTTGCTGACCTCAGTTGACTTCCACTCACCTGAGAGGATTCGGTAATGCAATTTGTTCCCTATTTCAGGAGTATGTTACAGTACAAAACATTTCCTGGTGACTAGTACAACTATGCTAAAACTGGGACCACATTGTCAATCTCCAAGCTGTTGTTTTGTTTTTTGTTTTTTTTAGTACAGATTGCATTAACTGGAAAAGGAACAACTATACCCTTCAGTTTGTATACTCTATCATTTTTAGCCTGACTTTGCTTTGTAAAGTGAATAGAAGTTAAGGGAATGTCTACATGCACCCTAACTGTGCTGCAGGCCAAGATATAAATCTGCAGTGCTCCAGTGTGCTGCACACTAAGTATCCATGTGGACCCAGCTGCTGTGGACTGAAAATTCCCTAGTGCTTTTTGATGTGTGACTGGGAAACATGTATTCCGCAGCAGCAGGGTCCACACCAGGGTACACCCTGCTGAAGTGCTGTACAGTTATACCCCAGCTTGCCACGCAGTAAGTGCTCATGTAGATATGTCCTCAGTGCCCGGCACATTGGAGCCTTACACCTCAGCTTGTTGCAGTGGTAAATGCTTATTTTTACATCTCTATTCAGCCTGCACAAAGTACCTAAGATTTCAGCTGGGATAGGCCCACTGTCAGTACAGGGTCTTGCCCTTTGGGCTGTCAGTAGCACCAAGAGTCTTCACCAAATGTTTGGAAGTAGTAGCAGCTCACCTGTGAAAAAGGGAACAATAGTGTATTCATACCTTAAAAATATATTGGTTTGAGAGAAGTCAGCACAATAAATAGAAAATTAAATTAATCAAATTCTCTAGCTTTTCATCGCAATAAGTCTTAGAATCAGTAAAGAGAAATCATCCCTAGTACCGACACAGAGAATAGAGTTCATAGGGCAGTTTTGGTTTCTACTACAACTAGGGCCTGCCTGCTTTAGGACAGATTCAGCATCATGGTGAACCTTGTCAACTAATTACAAACTCAGCCACACACCATTAGGAGAGCTTGCTTAAGTCCGCTCGATCACATGCTTTCCTGAACATCCATCACGAAGCATTCCTGACTTCACTTTCATTCACCAAGGATGGCAGAAGTCTGTGTACCTTCCAAACAGACACCATATAGACGTGATACAGTAGTGTACGTCCCCTCCAAAGTCCAATTATTGAATTGGTGGAAAGATCCTGATCAGGATTGCAAAGGAGTACCATTCTCCCATTCTCTTCCCACCAAGACCTTAGTTACAGATGCCTCCCTACTCAGGTAGAGAGTAGACCATCAAACCAAGGGACTATGGGCCCACAAGGAAACTTGACAGTGTATAAATGTGTTGCGCTCAGAATGAGTTGCCGAGCCCATGCAGCTTTTCTACCAGTGATTCAAGGAAAGACTGTACAAGTCATGACTGACAGCATGACACTTATGTTCCCTATAAACAGATAGGGAGGAGCCTGGTTGTCTCCTCCACCCACCCACGCCAAGGAGTGTTTGTTTGGAATTGATGCATCTGATGCAAAGTATCCCTGATAGCCCTATGCCTTCCAGGTCTATAAAAAGCCTTGGCAGAGCACCTGAGCAGGCACTTCTTCAAAGACCACGAATGGACAGTCAAAGACTCCATTATTCAGGAAATCTTTCACAAATGAGGACAAACATCTCTTCACTAAAGACACAAACGCAAGTGTCTTAGGTTTTGTTTGAGAGGAGGTGTAAGCCAAGGGTCAGTTAGATGCCTTCCTGCTTGCATGCATGCCAAGCAAAATATATGCTTACTCTCCCATCCCATTCATATCAGTGGTCTTTAGGAAACTCATACAGAATTCAGCAATAATGATTTTGATAGTATAAGACAACAGTTTTGGTGTCTGGACCTGATGAACTTGCCCACACAGCCTCCAGTGGAAACATCCTGCATCTAAATCTGTCCTCCGTCAACCTCACAGCTTGGATGCTCTATCAGGATTTTGCATGTATGCCTGACACACTGGAGGTCTAAAATACATTAGTTCAAAGTTGAAAATACTCTACCTAACATATGCAGCCAAGTGGAAGAAATTAGTTGTTTGAGCTGAGCAGCACCACTCATCTGCTACTGGCACCCAAATTCCAGCTATCCTGGATTATTTGTTGATCTTAAAGAGCTCAGGGTTAGCAGTTTCACTGGAGTTCACTTGGCACCCACCTTGCAGCATCCCAGGGCCATGCGCCCCCGCCTGGCTTCAGCTGGGGCTTGGTGGGGGCTGCTTCTGGGGCTGCGCATCCTTGTCCCACAGCTGTGGCAAGCTCCGGAGTGGTGGCTGTGCACCCCTCGCTGTGGTCACTGGAGCCGGAGCTGTGCCCCCTGCCATGACGGGGGCTCGGCCTCTCAGTCCCACCCCCCCACGGGACTCCATTCATCCCCCCTACTTAGCCCTGCCCCCCACCCCCCCGATCATTTTTAGTAAAGACACGGACAGGTCACAGGCTCCGGTGAATTTTTGTTTATTGCCCGTGACCTGTCCGTGACTTTACTAAAAATAACCGTGACAAAATCTTAACCTTATCCGTATGTGTACAACAACTCGCGCTCCTTCCCTGCTACTACAGGGGCTTATAAAACCTGGATTTGGTATTGGCAAAGGAACTGAGGTGTAAGTCGGCCAGCTCAGTCCTTTATACCCACAAGCACAAGACACACAGGATGCGTTCATGATCCCAATGGCTGCTAGCCAGAAACTTCTTATCTCAAGTGAATGGGGAAAATGCACACCCAGAAGCAAAATATATGTAGACAGCACTGATACAGGTAGGGTCAGATCACTCCCAGTTTGAAGCTAATGTTGAGACTAAAGGTCTGATACCAGTTAAGGCAGCTGTTGTCAGATGTTCAGCTGTGTGTGTATGTATTCTCTCTGTGTGCCTTCCCAGCTCTGTGCAGACAGCTGGCACAGCAGACTGCCCCATCCCCGTTACAGTACGAAGGCACCCGGCCAGGTTTATTGTCGACGAAGCAATAGTTCCCCCAATCAATGTCTACAGTTACACTAACACATGTGTGCCTGTGGCAATGGACGCAGCACAGTGAATGGCGGGACTTTCCATTCCCCTGTAGGCTGGCCAGAGACACTGCCTTTGTGACCCCATTTTATACATCAGTACAAACAAGTTATGTACTGCCCCTCTGGCGTAGTTAGTTTACACCCTCTGCCTTAGCCGGTTACTACCCATCACCCTGTACATCTCTGGCCATCACACTGTCATCCTGACCACCTTTAGGATGGGTCAGTGTGTTCCTGTTATCTTTGGGGAATGTGTCAGTATCGAGGTGTTCTGGTACCACGCTTCTGGAATGTGTTTGCGTGAATGCTGTGTGCCTAGCACTTCTTGGGAACGTGCGTTTTTGCAATAGCAGCCCTGTTCTGTGATCAGGGTCTGTCTCTAGCTTACAGCCTGATTTTGCTTTATATCAGCAAAGTTTTGACCGCTACTTTAGCTTAGGCCTCATAGCAGGCCTCTACATGGGCTTATGTTTCAAGCCCTCTTCCTACTACAGCAGCCTGCTCAAATTATTGATAGCTAGGTAATAGTCAATAGCCAATAACTTCTTTCCCTCACCCCTTAACATAGGGTTACAACAAAACATTATAGTAAAATACATGATGAAAAGGCTTATTACATTTAATATTCCATGACAAATTTAGGTGAAAATAACACTTCTCAGAATTAAACATACATTTCCTAACATCTCAAAAATATGTATTTGTGATCTTTTAGACAACGAGATTATTCAAGGTCTGTTTTGTGTATTTGAGAAACTGTTCTACAGGTGCTGCACTCCCTCATATACACCCACATTCACTACCAGCCATCTGTTAAGAGTTTAAAAGCAAGCGCAAGAATGCAGAGATTGATACATCCCTCTACTTTATAAAGATTGGAAAACAAAACCAAACTGAAAAGGTTGATACTTTGGCAGGATGGTTGTTGCAACTTTCTTGGTTTCATTGAAGTTCAGGAAGCTGGCATGTAGCTGAAAAGATTACCTAGTGGTCTTATCAGCTCAGTTGTCAAACATTGATTAACTTGATGTCTGACTAGAGGCTACTTGCTTGTAGATGTTGCTGGACTCGTACTCCTTGGTGGCTGGCTGGGAGGGTAGAGAAATCACAAGAGTCTGACAGGCATGGTAGGATTGCATACTCATTGGCCACAGCAGCAATCACTGCAGGCAACCAAGCCAGCCAGCAAGAGCAGTAAGGCTTCTTCCTTTTCTTCAGATTTTGCCTAGGCTGGTTCTTCCCCTCCCTCCATTTGGAACTTTTTCCAGGAGCTTCTGAGGTTGCTAGCGTCACCAAATGGGGTCACTTTTATGCAAACAAAGAACCTCCTATTCCATGCCTCACAAAGTCTTTGGATCAGAAACCTACCCAGAGTGTCATTCATCAGGTTTGTAGGTATTTTCAGGCACCTTGAAGTTATGGGTCAATCCACAGGCATTATCTCAATAATCTCAAAAAGTCCCAGCTCAAAAATACCTTTAGAAATGCAAGGTTAGCAAAAAGTTGGAATTGAAATTATAGGAATACACCAGTCATACATTCACTCAGCTGTGCCCAGTGAAGGACAGTTCCTGTTTTACAGACAGATGCTTATAACTTCCCTCTTATATTTTTGGAACTCAGAAGCTCAACTTTGAACAGCATTTTTTTTTTTTTAACACACAATCTGTGTGAAAGGAGGGGTTAGAGTGTGACAGGTTCCTGGGCTGGGACTCCTGAGCCAACTGTTTGTCACATCAACTCCAATTAGGGGAGATAAATTGGAACTGGCTAGAGACACCTGTACCTGATTGACAAAGGGGAAACAGCTGCCAACCTAATTAGCCTGGGGCTGCATAAAAGCCTCAGAGGAAGGAAGCTGGGGGGTGGGGCAGGGAATGGAAGGAGAGTGAGATCTCTTCTCTCCTGGCTGCAGAGATTGAGAAGTCCCTAAGGCTGAATCCTGCAAGCTGGCTGTGGTGAGAAGGTGGTGGGAATTGCACACTGTAAATAAACTGCACCAGCGATTGCTGAGCCAGAAGCTCTTGGAGGGGTTTTTGGAGCAGCACAGAGGCAGGAGGGGAAGGATAGTTCAGTGGTTTGATCATTGGCCTGCTAAACCTGGGGTTGTGAGTTCAATCCTTGAGGGGGCCATTTAGGGATCTGGGGCAAAAATAAGGGACGGTACTTGGTCCTGCTGTGAAGGCAGGGGACTGGACTCGATGACCTTTCAAGGTCCCTTCCAGTTCTATGAGATAGAATAGATAGAAGCAAAGGGGGCCCTGTTACATAGAGTCTAACTTTTTCAGAACAGGTGGTCTTTTCTTCCCAAAATCATAATTTTGGAGTTCAATTTTTATATGCTTGACTATGAGCCTTACTTTTTTTCTTTTTTTTGTTAGCGACGTACAGTGTCTCTAGAAATCTGAGCTTTATAGAAAACTTCTCTGTTTCCATCCTCATAGCCAAGATGAAATGGATAAAAGCAAGCTCTTTCGAATCAACAAGCACGTCAGCATGGACATTAAATTAAAAGCTTATGGCATTAGAATATCTCAGATCAGATTGTTCTTAAAAATAAAAGTAGATTGAATAAGATTCTGCAAGATCTGAAGGCTGGTAAATATGTCCACTTCAGTTTCCTTAATCCAATTTTAAGAATAACGTCTTTTTAGCGTAGTTTAGGGAGTGGGATGTGTATTTGGGTTCTGCTAATTATTCAGTTGACTTCAATAACTAATTGTATTGGGAGACCAAAGAAACTCATATAATCTCCTTCAAAAAATTTAATTTTACCCTCAAATACTCTGATAGTGTTAGGCTGTGGGAAAGGGGAGAGTCTCAACAAAAATAAACTTAAATCCTGGTTCTTCTGGAGCCTTAGGGATAAATATTGCTCTATACAGTAAATGTAAGATTTGTAAAATTTAGTTTACTACTCTTTAAGTAGCGTGTATATCTTTAAATTTAGCTTGGGTGTATAATACTTTGTTCATAGTTATCACTTACATATATGAACTAAATATTACTGTCAACTTAGTTTTTAATAACTAAAAAGGCATTAGCTTTTTGAGACAGGAAAGGATGCTAACAAGTATTAAAGAAAATTACAGTGATTAGTTTTAAGTTATTATTTATTTAAAAATAATTTCTTAAACTGGGTTTTCAAATCTGTCTAGAAGAACCTGTCACTGTTCTGTTTCCTTCAAAACTATACATACTGATGTCTCTCTCATTGGGGGCTGCCTTTTCAACTGTAAAAAGAACAGGAGTACTTGTGGCACCTTAGAGACTAACAAATTTATTAGAGCATAAGCTTCCGTGGGCTAAAACCCACTTCATCGGATGTATGCAATGGAAAATACAGTAGGAAGATAGATATATATACACACAGAGAACATGAAACAATGGGTGTTATCATACACACTATAACGAGAGTGATCAGTTAAAGGTGAGCTATTACCAGCAGGAGAGAGAGAAAAACCTTTTGTAGTGATAATCAAGATGGGCCATTTCCAGCAGTTGACAAGAATGTGTGAGGAACAGTAGGGAGAAAAATAAACATGGGGAAATAGTTTTACTTTGTGTAATGACACATCCACTCCCAGCCTTTATTCAAGCCTAAGTTAATGGTGTCCAGTTTGCAAATTAATTCCAATTCAGCAGTCTCTCTCTGGAGTCTGTTTCTGAAGTTTTTTTGTTGTAATCTTGCGACTTTTAGGTCTGTAATCGAGTGGACAGAGAGATTGAAGTGTTCTCCGACTGGTTTTTGAATGTTGTTGTTCTTGACGTCTGATTTGTGTCCATTTATTCTTTTACGTAGAGACTGTCCGGTTTGGCCAATGTACATGGCAGAGGGGCATTGCTGGCACATGATGGCATATATCACATTGGTAGATGTGCAGGTGAATGAGCCCCTGATGGTGTGGCTGTTGTGGTTAGGTCCTATGATAGTGTCCTTTGAATAGATATGTGGACAGAGTTGGCTACGGGGTATGTTGCAGGGATTGGTTCCTGAGTTAGTGGTTTTGTTGTGTGGTGTGTAGTTGCTGGTGAGTATTTGCTTCAGGTTGGGGGGCTGTTTGTGAGGACTGGCCTGTCTCCCAAGGTCTGTGAGAGTGGGGGATCATCCTTCAGGTTAGGTTGCAGATCCTTGATGCTGCGCTGGAGAGGTTTTAATTGGGAGCTGTAGGTGATGGCTAGTGGCGTTCTGTTACTTTTTTTGTTGGTAAGTAGTCCTGTCCTGTAGTAGGTAACTTCTGGGTACACTTCTGGCTCGGTCAGTCTGTTTCTGCACTTCACCAGGTGGGTATTGTAGTTGTAAGAATGCTTGATAGAAATCCTGTAGGTGTTTGTCTCTGTCTGAGGGATTGGAGTAAATGCGGTTGTATCTTAGGGCTTGGCTGTAGACCATGGATCGTGTGATGTGGTCTGAATTAAAGCTGGAGGCATGTAGGTAAGGATAGCAGTCAGTAGGTTTCTGGTATAGGGTGGCGTTTATGTGACCGTCGCTTATTTGCACTGTAGTGTCCAGGAAGTGGATCTCTTGTGTGGATTGATCTAGGCTGAGGTTGATGGTGGGGTGGGGTGGAAATTGTTGAAATCCTGGTGGAATTCCTCCAGGGCTTCCTTCCCATCAGTCCAGATCAATGTAGCACAAGTAGAGTTGGGGCACTAGGGGCAGTTAACTCATGCAATTAACTCAAAAAAAAATTAATTGTGATTAAAAAAATTAATCACAATTAATTGCAGTTTTAATCGCACTGTTAAACAATAGGATATCAATTGAAATTTATTAAATATTTTGGATTTTTTTCTACATTTTCACATATATTAATTTCAATTACAACAGAATACAAAGTATATTATTTTTATTATAAATTTTTGCACTCTAAAAATAATAGTATTTTTCAATTCCCCTCATACAAGTACTGTAGTGTAATCTTTGTCATAAAAGAGCAATTTACAAATGTAGACTTTTTTTTGTTACATAACTGCACTCAAAAACAAAACAATGTCAAACTTTAGAGCCTGCAAGTCCACTCCGTCCTACTTCTTTTTCAGCCAATCGCTAACACAAACAAGTTTGTTTACATTTACAGGAGCTAATGCTGCCCTCTTATTTTTACAATGTCACCAGAAAGTGAGAACAGGCATTTGCATGGCACTTTTGTAGCCGGCATTGCAAGGATATGCTAAACATTCACCAAAAGCCTCATAATGTAGCCATAGCCTATGTCTTTAGCTGACTCCTGGCTCTTCTGGTTGAAAAGCACGATTTAGCAGTTTTTCAAGCTTGTTACATTCTTAAAACACTTTTGTGCAAAATGGTAGGTTTGAGTGCTCAAAGTTCCTTGTTTTACTTCTGGCAATTTCTTCAAAGGAGTGTGTGGGTGTGTTGGTTTTTTGTTGTTTGTTTCCTTCCCCCTTCCTCCGTATAGAATTTGCTTCCAGGGAAGCTGTCTGTCTATATACTGGCACATATATACAGAGCTCCTCTTTCAGCATGCTCTAACCTTGTCTGCATTGGAGTTCTTTGCATTGGTGTAGCTACACTGGTGCAAACCCTGCTATAGATATGCTGCACTGGGGTAAGAAGTGCAGATTATTTCTGTTTAATTTCTGCCATCTGAGATGCTGTTCCATATTTTTGTGCCCGTATGGGCAACAGAGCAGTATCTGTCTTGTGGGAAGTGGGGAAGATCAACCTGTGTGTGTCATGCCCCCTGCAGGTGTGTGGTGGTCTACTCTGGATATTTGCATGTGCGGAAGGGATTATTAACTGCCTGCTGCCACCTCCATCTTCACCTTGATGAAACGTGAATTGTTGCCACGCCACTTTCCACAAGAGTTGAGGGGTTTGTCAGTGAGGTGATGCAGGGCAAAGAAGGAGAAAACAAAGAGGGAGAAGATAAGAGGGGATATGAAAGAGAACAAGAGGGAAGCAACCAGGTGTCAAGCCATCTTGGTTATTTGTCACAGGTTTGAATGCTGAGTAGTATGCCCTCAGCCTGATCTACACACAGTTTTTATACTAGTATAACTAATTTGGTTAGGAGTGTGATTTTTTTTTCTTTTTTAACTGAAATAGTTATACCAGCACAACACTTACCATGGATGCATTATACTAGTATAAGCACTTCTATATTGGCACTGTTGCGTCAGTACTAGAGGAGCTGCCCCGCTTTAATTGTGCTGGTAAAGTTAAGTGGTACAAGTTCTTTGGCTAGACAACACCATAGGAATGTTAAACCTGGTCTTTCCTCATTTTACTGGAAGACTTCTTTGGTGTTACGAAGCATTTTGTTGTGAGTTCCAACTTCTTAATTGAATGTGCCAGGATTTTGAGTTCTTAACAAAGACATCATTTATCTAATATGACAGGTTTCAGAGTAGCAGCTGTGTTAGCCTGTATTCGCAAAAAGAAAAGGAGTACTTGTGGCACCTTAGAGACTAACCAATTTATCATGAGCATGAGCTTTCGTGAGCTATATTTATGTATATAATAATGCATTCTGCAATTTCCACAGTATGCATCCGATGAAGTGAGCTGTAGCTCACGAAAGCTTATGCTCAAATAAATTGGTTAGTCTCTAAGGTGCCACAAGTACTCCTTTTCATTTATCTAATATGTTAACAAAAAGAGTTGTCAACAGCTCAGCCACAGATCCTTCCACTGTCTTGTGTCATTGTGATGTTGTCATTTCACTGGTTCTCCAGACATATTCTTCCCAGGCAGACTATTTCACAAATTGACATCACACAGGGAACATGCCAGCTTTCTGGAGTTTTAACTTAATGATATTCAAGATGTGCTAATGATCCACATCATTCCACAACTAGGTGAAGTTACAATTTTTAAAAAAATTAATCTTGGTTTCCTTTCATCTGCTATTTGCTGAATTAAGTGACAGGTTTCAGAATAGCAGCTGTGTTACTCTGTATTCGCAAAAAGAAAAGGAGTACTTGTGGCACCTTAGAGACTAACAAATAATAGTTAGTCTCTAAGGTGCCACAAGTACTCCTTTTCTTTTTGTGAATTAAGTGATTTACTCTAGAAAAAAACACAAAATTCTTCTTTTCCTTCTAGATCTGCCTACTTTTCAGGCAAATGGGTAAGACTAGGCTTTCAGTTGAAAAATACATGAATCGTTTACAGGAAATTTCACACCCATCTGGGCTGCCAGAGGAAACCTTGTCTGTCAGTGGTGACTGTGCTGCCAGCACTCCTTGGTTCAAGACTGTGTGCACAGCAGAAAGAGATGCATACATTTGTACTTCTTTTTTCTTAATATTATTATTGTGGTAACACCCAATGGCCCCATTCAGGATTGGGGCTTTGTATTAGGAGTTGTACAGGTACATAGGAAGAGATGGTACTGCCTGAAAAGTTTTGCAGTCTAAAACAAGACTTGGGAAATGAGTGTAACAAACAGTAGGAGAGAAGTTGTAGGAGTGTACAGTAACTCCTCACTGAACGTTGTAGTTATGTTCCTGAAAATGCGACTTTAAGCGAAACAATATTAAGCAAATCCAATTTCCCCATAAGAATTAATGTAAATGGGGGGGCGGGGGCAGGTTAGGTTCCAGGGAAAAATTTTTTTGCCAGACAAAAGACACACACACTATATATATATATATATATATATATATATATATATATATATATATATATATATATATATATATATATATATAGACACACACACACACAGTATAAGTTTTAAACAAACAATTTAATACTGTACACAGCTGCTGCCAGGAAGCTCCCTCCATCCTGAGCCCTGTTGTGTGTCCCCCTGCTCTATGGAGATGGGGTAAGCGGGGTGCAGGAGCAAGGGGGAGGGGGACACCCTGACATTAGCCCCCCTTCCCCCCCCCCAGCAAGTAGGAGGCTCGGGGAGCGCTCCAAGGCAGAGGGCAGGAGCAGCACATGGCAGTGCGGAGAAGGACAGCTCAACTGTAGGATTGATAGCCTGCTGGGGCGGCTGCTGCACAGGGAACTTAGGGGAGCGGGGAGCTGATAGGGAGGCTGCCGGTCCACCCTGATTCCAAGCCCCCCCCAGCTAGCTGCAACAGGCTGTGCTTCCTGCATGCAGTGGACACAGCAGGCAGCTGCCAAACAACATTAAAAGGGAGCATTGCACAACTTTAAACGAGCATGTTCCCTGATTGATCAGCAATGTAACAACGAAACAACGTTAACCGGGACGACTTTAAGTGAGGAGTTACTGTAGCTGAGGGCAGTGATAGTATGTGGTTTCATAGACTACTTGTATGCACAACTTAATAGTTCTAAATTGTTGTTTGTTTTTTTTTTAATATTTCACATTTAAACTGTGGTATAGAGGTAGGGTGAAGGAGAACAGTATGAGGGGGTGAGTTAGGAGCACAAGAAGAAGAAGAAAAGTGAAGACTGAAGATGATGGAAGAGGAGATAAGGAATGGGAGACGAGGGGAGGATGCAGCTCTACCAAGTGTCATGCATCCTTCATTACAATCTCATATGTGGCAGTCCTGTCACACCTACCTGCATTGCAGGTAAAATCTTGTGTATATATGAGAGTGGGGAGCGAGAAACTTTCCCTGAACTCCATTTGGCCTAGAGGGAAAGTGCATTGGGTCTAGAGCCAGGAGAGAACATTAGGTTCTTGTCTCATTGGTTCATAACCCTTACTACATATCAAAGCTTCATATACGTAAGCTAAAAGGTAACCGAGCTAAAATAAGGTAACCGAGAGGTTGCCCATGGTCACTTCAAGCAGACCTGGAATTATAACTCAGGTCTCTAATATGACAAAGCAAACTCTCACTCATTCTGTCACACTGACTTTCAGAATGAATGTGCCAAATCTGTATATGTAGCTATGCGGTCTGTAACCACTGCTCTAAATACTAGACCCCACTGCCCTTGAGCCAGGAAGAGAAGCCAGGATCATAACTAACATTCCCCTGTTGTCTCACATAGCTGTGCCCCGCTGAGTGTGTGTCATAACCTCCTTCTAGGACAGTAGTCCCCAAACTGTGGGACACACCCTCCTGGGGTGTGCGTGTGGGAACTTTCGGCAGGGGACCGGGCCAGCCCCTACAGGGGGCAGGAAGGGAACACCACCCAGCCCCAGCCACAGCTCCTGGCCTCAGGCCCCGCTCCTGACCTCAGGTCCCCAGTCCCTGGCTGCAGCTCCGGCCCCACTCCTGGCCTCAGCCCCACCCCTGGCTTTGACCGTGGCCCTGCTTCTGGCCCTACCTCTGACAATGGCTTTCATGGGGCATGGACAGATTCCACTACTGGTAAGGGGCGGCATGACAGAAAAAGTTTGGGGACCACTGCTCTAGGAAGTACTCCATATAAAGGACAGCAACTTATTTTTACTAACAATTGCTCCTTTAGTTCAAATAGAAAAGGTTTGTGCTGTAAATTTCTAGATCCTGAGGTCAAACCTTGTTGTTGACCCATGTGGAAAAAAGGTACACCATTAAGGACAGTATCAAAATGCATAATTCTAAAAAGATGCTTTGACATTAAATTGTAAATAGTGGTGGGTGCTCTACTTAGCCAGAATAGAACAAAGCTTTTGAATTTTGTCTGGGTCAACGCAAAGTATGTTTGGCATACTGTAGAGCCATAACGATCTGCTTCTCATTTTCCAAGTAGCTTTATATTTGAAAAGGAGACCAATTGCCCAGAGCATTGTCCTTCTTGTAAAAGGAATTTTTATTTTTATTTGTAGCTTACCCACCTCTCCAAAACGTGTCTTGTTCAGGGTTTGCTTTTCTCTTTTTTTTCTTTCCTTGTGTTTGATGTACCCGTATATACTCGTTCATTAGCCCGTTCGTTTATAAGCCGATCCCCCAAGATGGATAGGTAAAAATAGTAAAAACTGTATGACCCTTTCATAAGCCGATCTTATATTTCAGGGGTTGGCAAACTTTGGCTCCTAGCCCATCAGGGTAAGCCGCTGGCGGTCGGGACATTTTGTTTACCTGGAGAGTCTGGAGGCATGGAGCCCCTCAGCTCCCTGTGGCCGCGGTTCACTGTTCCCAGCCAATGGGAGCTGCGGGAAGTGGTGAACTGCGGCCACAAGGAGCTGAGGGGCTCCATGCCTGCAGACACTCCAGGTAAACAAAACAACCATGTTTTAGATATTCAATTCAATGATTTCATAGAGTTTAAAGTCATCAAATTTTGGTGTAGACCTGTTTATAACCCGACCCCCGCTCTTTGATGCATCACTTTTTTTACCAAAAATATGCAGCTTATGAATGAGTATATACGATAGTTTTGTATTCAGTGCAATAATTTTGCCCACCCCTTAATGTAAATCATTTCATAAGCTTCTCCTGTTTCTTTTCTTATCAAATTTGAGTCTAATGCATCTAATTAGATTCTTACAAAGCCATACGTTGTAGTATTTACACATGGGGAGTGATGTTAATTGGAGTAAGAACAATAGTAGTTTTATTTAATCTCCAATGCCTCTTCACCATTAATTGACTAAACCATCTATGGTCAGTGACTTTTATTGTTTTTTAAAATACATATTTTATACTTTGATATTTGAACTAATTATTCCTTTTACCGAGTATTTCTGAGTACTGGGTATTTTATAGGATTTTTGGGGGGACTTGTGAGAAGGGTTACCATTTTGATACAGCATCAGAGAGAACTTTTTAAAGAAGAGTGTAGCTTCTTTTAATGCTTACATAAGTTAAAGGAAAGAATATCCCTCACTGTTTATCAGTTTCCAGACAACATATTCGGTCTCCAAGCATAATTTAGTTTAATCTATAAAAATGCATTGAGCAGGAAAGGAAAATTTTAAATCCAGATGTTAAAAAAACAAACAATTAGTAGTTGTTTACTTTATAGATGGTTTTTAACATTTTTTGTCATTTTAATGCTAAGGACTGAGTTTCAAGATCGCACTATCTACTTCATTATCACTAAAAGCTTAGTTTTTCTGTTACTCTTTACAGAAAGAGCTATTGCAAGACATGAAGTCAGAGAAATAGAACAACGTCATACAATAGATGGTCCCCGACAAGATGCAACTCCGGATGAAGATGATGATGTGGTGATCATTTACAACAGAGTACCTAAAACTGCAAGCACATCCTTCACAAATGTTGCCTATGACCTTTGTGCAAAGAACAAATATCATGTTCTGCATATTAATACAACCAAAAATAATCCTGTTATGTCACTGCAAGATCAGGTAAGTTACATTTATGGAGATGATGGTATGGGTTTTTAGCCACTTGAGCATTTTTAATATATTAGATATTTTATTGTGTGTTCAGCACTATTCAGGAAGAAGCATTTTGAGTGTGTACATACATCCACAGAGAATAGTAATTTGCTATTGTAAATATAACTGGAGGAACAGATGGAATTGGGGTGCCATTATAATGTAGCTTTATTAAATAAGTTTATAATTATAATGACATTTTCTGTGTATATGGAGAAAGTTAATATTGTTTCATTATGTAACAAGATTAATGTACCACACTACTTGGCATGATAGAAGTCTCTGCTTAAAGGTCAAAGACTAGAATAAAAAGGGATACAGTGGGTCAGGACTGACCTGCATTGGCGTAGCAATGTGTAATGCTTGTCTAGTATATAGTTTACTCACTTTATGCTTGGCTGTACATAGTGCTTCCAGTTCACCACTTTCATGTGAATCAGTTAACTCTCCAAAATATATTTTAAATGAGAAGACTAAAAAAGCTCATTCAGCTAGGTGAGTTATAAATTACTAGAGAGGAAATAACATAATACAATGAACATCTCAAGTTCAATTGTATTAGGAAGTGTTTGGTATTATGTAATGCTCAGCAAGTTTTGAGTCCACTTCTGTGTCCCTGAATATTTCTTAGTTCTTTTTTTAAACCCTATTCTTTAAAAATTCAGCACTACATAATGTTGCTCTGCTTGCGGTGTTCAGCTTAACAGAAAAGCATTACTTGCAAAATAAGTTGTGCACAATTGTGGATCTAATTTCCAATGCAGTTACTGTTAGTAAATTCACAAATGAGGTAATTGCATATGAAGTGACCAATTAGATGCATAATGTCCTGTTAAAGTATACAGTTGTCCAATTTGCATATGAAATCATGTGCCTGAATTAGTCTCACAAATGCACATTCCTGACTTTGAAAATCAGATCCCAAATCTCTATTAGTCTATTTTTCTGTAATGTAAGTGAACATGAATCAACTAAATATAGCATTAGCGGTAATACTACAACTGCTTGTGGCGTATTGTCAAGATCAAGATTCTGGGTGGTTGTTTCACCTCAATAGCCCTTAGTTATAGGTAAAATAAAGTAAGAATAATCATTGGCAGGGGATAATGAGCTGTTTTCTTAACAAGTAATTGAACTGCGTGTGTCTGTCTCTGAGAGAGAGAACCTGCAATTGAAGATTGGTTTTATTTCAGAATTTTTGATAATTTTAATTCAGAAAGCAGTGTTTCAATGGACAATATGAATCACTGACTTAAAGAAACTGAAGTGGTTTTTGTACCAAGGCTTCTGGTACAAGGCAAACTGTGTAGTAAATATTTGATAATAGTCCTTTTTTTTTTTTTTAAATAAACAAAAACTCTGGAAAGGATGTAACGCCTTTAAGCTTCAGGGCATAAGTCAACCTCTTTGGGCTTAACTCTACCATATGGCTATTCCTAGCACAAACTAAAAGGTACCTAGTTCACATTAATGTAGTCCTCTTCAAACAGGTCTATGTTAATGCAAACTAGATACCTTTTAGTTCACGCTAGCAGCATCCCCACGAGGGAGCTGGACTATTTTGGTGTGCACTGCAGTTCACACCCCAGTAACCCAAACTGTGAGGTTGTGTAGACAAGCCCTAACTTTTTGGCGTGATGAAACTTTCCTTGGTGACAGGTTAAGCCATTGCTGCCTACGTAGGATTTCTACCTCTTGATCCTGAACACGGTACCAAACTAGATGGATCACTGGTCTGCTTCAACGTAGCAATCTGTGTTCCTAAATTCAGAGTGGTCAGTTAGCATGATTTCCTCAAGTCCTTCCCAGACCTGGGGAATCTCAGGTTTTCTGTCCAGCCCATGTTGCTTCTCCTGCAAATTTCTGGATTTTTTGGCAGCCAGTCAAGGGCTAGTTTCTGTAACTCCATTCCTGTTAGAACCAGCCAGTAAGGCTGCTACATGGTCATCTGTTCCACCAGTACTCCAATAAGCAACTCAGATGGAGCTGCGTGGGAGGAAATTATCTCCAGAACAAGGAATTCAAAAATAGCCAGCAGGAAAAATACAGCCAGAAAAAGAGAGGTGTATAACAGTAAGGCAGTGGGAAGAAGCAGCAATGCAACAGCAAAATGCTTAGCCCTGCCTATTGGGAGAAAAGGACCATAGCAGTGGAGTAGCTGCTGCTGTTGACAAGAGGAGCATGGAGCCTGGGAAGTAAGGGGCCTCAGACTAAGGAAACTATATTTCTCAAAGTGGATATTTTCCACTAACTTAGTGCTCTGAATAAGTTCAGCATGAAGCACTTAACAAATGTCATTATCATTCACCTTGAGCAAAAAGACAGTTTTGACAGTTTCTTTAGAATTTTCTCTTCACCCCATACTGCACTCATTCTATTGGACTGTTTGTTCCTGGTGAACACAGAACTAATTCTACTCTGTATAGCAATATGTCTTGAACAAATATTTAGATGTTATAAACAAAACCAACATCATAATGAAAAGCTGGAATGTTTCAGGTGTCTCAAAAGAAGTTCCTGGGACACACAGTCTTAGGAAAAAACTAGATATATGGTCAGTACTGCAGGGAGGAAGAAGGATGGATTTAGGGGACAAGGAGAGGTGATTGGGGGCGAATTGTGTAGTAGGACACCAGTTTTGTGCTGTATGCACTTTTCTTTAATGTAAATATTCCCGGCTTATTTTGCTGAGTTGATATAGGACCTTCTGGCACCTCCTTTTTGATCACTGGAAGCATTTTAAGCTTCCAGTTACCTAGAAAACTGAACTTCTTCATTCATTCCTATTTTCCTTGCAGTACTTCTTAGCTCCTCTGATTACATTTGATCTAGTTTTCAATTCAGTGAAGCTCAGCTGAGCTAACATCTATTAGGAGCTCTGAAATAGCCTTTCAATTATTTTCTAAAAATGCCTGAAACACACTTTCATAAAAGTCGTTCACACTTACCTGTATTTTCCAAAATAACCTCAAAGATCTTACTTAGTTTGGACACAAACTTTAATCACTCACTCTCATGTGAGCCCCGGTAGCTACAAGGCCCTTTAAAATAAAATAAAACAAATAAGCAAACAAAAGCCAACCCATGTTCAACAGTAGAGAGAGAGAATTGCAAGAAATAGTCATCAGTGATCCAGTGAGGAAAAAAAAAAAATCATTTACCCCAGCATGGGTATGGGTTGTCATAAAACTTCAGAAGTTCTTTGCATCTGGCTTAAAATGTGGACTTGTACTACAATTGTCACAGCTGCTATATAGCAGCTCACTTACCCTCTCTTGGCTTGTGCTGGACTGAGTATTGTCTGTTGAAAGATGAGCTAAGAAAAGTCCTGGCTAAATCAGCTAAGCAGGCCTCTGATATACATGATGACTGTATACTATCATTGATATTACCTTCTTAGCCATAGGTTTTGCCTGGACCAGCATGAAACAAAGAATAAGTTAATGGTTCTTCTTCGAGTAGTGCCCCTATGGGTGCTCTACTCTAAGTGTGTCTGCATTTCTGCGCTGCTGATCAGAGGACTTTGATAGCAGTGTCCATTGGGCCCGCACATGCACTGTGTCACGAGGCTAGCCAGTGTGTGTGGGCTAGCCATCCTCAGTTTTCTCACTCACCCCTTGTTAGAGATGGAGCCTTTTCTTTAGCTTTTAGAAACCCTTTAGCCTTCTTTTGACTTTTATTTGGCCATTTATTTATTTATTTATTTATTTATTTAAAGAAAAGATTTTGTTCTTGTTTGACCCCTCGTGGGTGGAAGGAAACCCCCCGAGAAGGGTATGCCCAGCTCTCTAGGCTTCAAGAAGTGTCCCACTTGCAGCGAGGCAATCCCTGTGCACTCCAAATGCATTTGCTGCCTTGGCAAGGGCCACATCTAACAAAAGTGTTCCCTCTTCCAGCAGCTCCAACTGAGATTCCCTCAAGGACAGAGAACTCTGCCAGAAAATCATCTGTATGGAGGCAGCCCCTAGCCCTCCGGCGGGTGTGAGTCTTCCCCATAACCTTCAACTTTGAAGGACAGTGGGTCAAAGAAACAGTCTGGGGACTCCTCCCATAAGTCAAAAACTCAAGTCCTGTCATTAACCCAAAGGGATAGCCAAAAGTGATCACCATCTCTGTTGGTGTCTGGTACTGTTGACAAGCCCATGGATCCTTTGGGCATCGGCATCTAATCTTCGGTACAGAGAGACAAAGGCAAATGCCCTAAGATGTTCATGGAATGCAAGCTGTCATCGGTACCACCAGCAGCAGCAGCCCATCTGCCATTGGAAAGATGAGTACGGGTGAGGTCCTCATCTCTCCCAGCACCACTATTGATGCTGGGATGCTCAGTACCAGCAAAATTTCATCAGGCCGGTGACCTGGCTATGTAGGAAGCTCCTGACTCTCTCTCCCCCTCGGTATTGAGATCATTGCACTGAGCCATGGCCGACCAAAGGGTATTTCTGCACAATCATGCCATGCCTCTCCGATGTCAAGTGAGCCGGCCAGGGTTTCTCTCTCTTCCTCCCAAGCTTTATATGGGACCTGATATGAACAGGGTCTGGGAATGAATCACCAGATGTCACTGCCACTATCTTGGTATGGTCACCCGTGGGCACTTCCACCAGGCCATATGCCCCCTCAGTGGCCATACTGGGACCCCTGGGCAGCGCACCGCCAACCTGTCTCGAGGGCACCGAGCACTGCCCATGAGCTTCCCAGGCATCTGGAGGAGTGAGAGGTGGACACGGAGGAGGTCACACTCAAGGCCATATCCTCTTCTTCACTGGACAAAGCAGTCATGGTGTCTCCACCATCCATGGCGGATGACTTTCACATGTTTCAAGCTGGCGAAGATAGCGGTGGACATCCTCCATATTGGAAGAGGTTAAAGGTATGTACCACTAGCTTATCGATATCTTCCATGCCTCATCTACCTCCAAAATCACCCTCCCAATGAACGAGGCCACCCTAGACCTAGCTAAGATGATGTGGCAAATCCCAGCTTCGGTGGCCCCGACATGCAAGCGGGTAGACAAAAAAAAATTATGTCTCTGCAAAGAAATCAGAGTTCCTATTTACTCACCTATTGCCCAGTTCCATTGTGGTGGATGCTGTGAACTCTAATGGCCCACAACACCGCTTTAGGACAGCGCCCTATGACAGAGATTGGAAGTGTCTTGACCTTCCTCCCCTGCTGCTGCTCCTCACTGTAGCTTCACTGGGGGTGGGGAATGGGGCTGCCCCTTGCCCAGTGTGGGGCAGGAGCGGTGACTGCAGGCCGGGGTGGGGGCCCTGTGCTGGTGGAGGGTCCCACTGGAAAAAGGAAGGGTCCGAGGCAGAAGGGCAGGGTCGGGGCAGGGCAGGCTGGATCGGGGGCACTAGGATCCTGTGGCGGCAGGTCATGCCGGGAGCCAGAAGAGCGGAGTCAGCGTGGAGCTGCAGGGGAGAGGCAGGGATGCTCTGGGACCCGGGGGAGGTGCACGGGGGCAGCAAGTGGGGGCCGGGGGACACTCAGGGGAGGTGCAGGGGGGCCGCAGGCAGGGCCAGAGGAGAGACCGGGCCCCAAACATTGGTGGAGCTGGGTCCCCGGGCCCTGAATATTGCTGGAGCCCGGGCACCACAGGCCCATATAGCTCGCCGCCCCAGCATGGAACCAGTACCTACAAGGCAAGGGGTTCTACTCTTGTTACTTTCTAATTTGCATCAGGAAAAGATTTCAGAGCTCTCAAAAAGTTCGTCAAAGCTCAAAAGTTCAAGATGGTCACCCTGTTGACGATCATTCCATCACTGGAACAGGGAAGCTGGTTTTTGGCCCTCAACCTGCAAGATGCCTACTTTCACATCTCAGTACTACTGGCTCACAGATGTTTCATCAGTTTCACTCCTCCCCTTCGGACTTCCATTGGCACCCAGAGTATTTTCCAAAGTTCTCTCAGTGGTGGCCACCTATCTACGATCTCCAGGGATAATGGATACCCTTACCTGTGTGATTGCCTCCTCAGAACCCGGTCGCTTCAGGAGGCTCATCGAGCCACTGAAGACACGATATGCTTGTTCACAGAGCTGGGCCTGCAGATCAATTCCCAGAAGTTGACCCCCACACCAGGGCAATGCCTAGAATTCATACAGGCCTACCTAGATGAGCTATAGGCCAAAGCCTTCCTATATCAGGCCAGATTTCTGTCCTTGGTGTCGCTTATAGACACGGCTCAATGCAGCCCTCAAGTGCCAGCGAGAATCTGCCTTCAGCTCCTGGGGCATATGGCAGCTGGCACAGCAGTGATTCCACACACCAGACTTCACATGCGATGCCTACAGCTGTGGTTCAGCTCGGTTTACAGACTGAACAGGGACAATCTGGACAAAGCCCTGTCATTGCCCACCAGGGTCAAGAACTCCATGGACTGGTGGAAGAACCGGTCAATGCATGCAAAGGGATCCCCTTCTTACAGGCGCCACCTTCGTAATTCCTTACCACTGACACATCCCTCATAGGATGGGGCATGCATTTAAACGATGATATGACCGAAGGCAAATGGTCACCTGCAGAGACATCCCTGCACATCAATCTCCTTGAGTTGAGAGCGGTGAGGAACACCTGTGCCAGTTTCCTTCCACTGATAACAGGATCACATATAAACATCCTGACAGACAGCATAGCCTACATGTATTATATCAACCGCCAGGGAGGAGCCAGATCACACCCTCTCTATGCACAGAGTCAGTGAAACTGTGGAACTGGTGTATCTTGAGTTAGCCAAGTTCTAAATAATATAGGGTTTTATAGATAGGAATCAAAACTTTGAATTGCATCCTGAAACAGATGGGAAGCCAGTGCAGTTTGCTTTGCAGCATTATAATAACATCATGCGGTCCTCAACCAGACTTGATGAAAGTTAACTTCAAGGCTAGCATTAAGCAGAGCACATTATTTCAATCCGTTTAGGAGATGCCATACATAAGCTCTGCATCAAAGGAGGAAAAGCTGCATATGACAAAGTAGCACGAGCCACTTCCACATGGGAATTTTAAGAGCCAGTGGTTCAAAGGAACCTCAAGACAATGGACAACTGATCTCATCCATTCCAAGAAATAACATATCCGCCTTACAGAATCTTCACTGGCTTTGTTTCATTTCTGAATTCAGCACATGTTCCTCAGTGACTCATTATCCTGTTCAGATTATTATCTAAGGTTATCTGTAGACACCAGACTTTTCTTTTCTGAATCTTTGTCTCTCCTCAGTACCTCTGCATCTGTCTGCCTCACTGACACATTGGAGAGAGGAGTCACCAGGCCTAGTGAGAAGTGGTTGGCCTTAAGAGGGGATTTGCAAGCAATTCTCTTCTCCCTGTGCTTCTCAATTTTACACTGATTTTGAAACTTGGTTAAGTAACGGGTCTTCACTGTTCCGTTGCACATCTATAAATGCTTTATGTACAATATTTTGCAGTCTCCCTACTTTATTTGTATTTGTATATATGTACTCCGTGTATCTGTGAAGTGTTCTGTGATACTTTTCACATTTACACTGCTACAAAAAATGAGTTCTGTTTAACAGAGAACAGCTGCACTGAGAATTTTGCAGTTGATATTTCTGTGGTTTAGTTGTATAGGCCATCACTCTGTCTGAGCTTAGTACAGGGTAAATTCCTGGTGCTTTAGTTAATATCCAAGTGTGATTCTTAACTATTTCCTTTAATTATGTGAGTGATCTCCCCTCTGCTTTTCAGCTTCAGAAATGGCATATCACTACCGTACAGCTGGTGAGATTCAAATTTATCAACTTTTCTTTATTAACCAATGCACCAGCTATTAAATAATTTTCATAGTTTTATTGTTCTGGGTGTTAACTCTTTTCATCTAATAAAACTAAACTACCAGCATTTGGCTGTCTTACTTTATCTTAAATTGATCATACTTTGCAATTTTGACCGTGTATCTTATTTTCTACTGCATAATCATCTTCCAAATGTGAGGTCTGTTTCTATCCATTGTGGAGTTTTGCCAGGGTCTACTTAGATCTTGATCAGCTCTTGTCTAAGGGCTAGTTCATGCCTTGGTATGATCTAAGAACATAAGAATGGCCATACTGGGTCAGACCTAAGGTCCACCTAGCCCAGTAACCTGTCTTCCAACAGTGGCCAATGCCAGGCGCCCCAGAGGGAATGAACAGAACAGGTAATCATCAAGTTATCCATCCCCTGTTGCCCATTCCCAGTTTCTGTCAAACAGAGGCTAGGGATACCATCACTGTTTAGATTTAGATTGTTGTGTTGAGCTTTTGGGCTTAAATTAATTTTTCCTAGTTATAAGCTCCAGAGAAGAATGCAGATGTACCTTAAACTAAACATAGTGCTGAAATGCAGTCTGGCTGATGGTCCATCCAAAAATGAAAATTTTGCTCCTTTTGAGCAAATGGTCCACCTGGTTCGATGCCTTCATGTCCCTGTAAAATAGATCCAATAAAAAACCAGAGTTTCACCTAACACATTTGAAGAAAAAATCATTCCCTTCTTGTGGAAAATCTGTTGGAATCTGAATACAGTTTGATGGATTTGGTCCCTGTTGCTCACTGCTGAGGGCACTCTATATTGCCTTCAAACTATGTTTAAGGCTAACAAAAAATACTCATTAAAATGTTGTTTGTATTGGTCATGTTTCTGACTTTGCTTTATTTGCCTTTCTGATTGCTATATTCTACTTCATATTTTTTTTTAGCTTTAAATTGTGGCTCTCTACAGTGAGTCAATTGCCATGTGCTTCTAAATAAAGTATCCTTTTCAGTTAGTCATATGTCTTTTGGTAATATTCATGGTGATAGATTTTTATCATAATGCATTGTTCGGTTTTACTTATTGAATGGAACATATTATTGTAGGCTGAGCATCAGCCATTCCAAATGGTATTGGAATATTGACTGTTTTCTACTTTTGTAGGTGCGATTTGTGAAGAATGTAACTTCCTGGAAGGAAATGAAACCAGGATTTTATCATGGACATATATCTTACTTGGATTTTGCAAAGTAAGTTACCTCATGATTTGTTTCATCTGCAATGATTAATGCTATTTATATTCTTAAAACTACACAGTAGATAAAATATTTCCTTCCGAAACGTGATAGTTTTGCCAGTTTTCAGTTGTGGAGTCCAGTAGTTCAAGTAGATTGTTGATCCATCTTAAATATTACTGCCCTCTAGTGTTCAGAATCTGACAACTGTTTTAAAAAAAATGCAAACGTTGAGTGTCCTTCAAATGAGCAATATTCCCTTTAGATTTTTAATACAACTTTGACCTGTTTATTGCATGATAAAAAAGAATTAACTCCTCGTTTAGGCCTGACTCCACAAGTTAGCAATATTATTCCTTGGCTGAGCAACAGGAGTGCCTTTGCCTGAGAATTTCAGCTCGCTCTTCTGGATACTGAGAGTATCATCCTAGTGATATGCTTCACAGGCTGAGTTGTTTAGACGCAGTCTGTTCCCAAACACACCGCATCTAATAAGTAACACCACATAACTGGTGTTCAGTGAGGTTACTTTGAAGTGTGTGGCTCTTCACGTTCACCATACATTTTAACTTTTTACAATTTAGTTTTTAACATGCCACAGTTAATAACATAGCAGTACATTAAAGCAGTCACTTTTGTGCTATACACTCATGCTACTTTTAAAAAAAATACATAGGAAATACACTGAATGATGATCCCCTTTGTAGGTCATAATCCTGCTCCCACTGAAGTCAATAATAAAACTCCTATTGACTTCATTGGTGCAAGATCATGCCCATATTCCCCATCACATGTGTTCCTCCTCCTTTCCACTCAGACAATTAACCTCAGAGGGTAAATATCTTTTGGTTTGTAGCCTTTAAACCTCTCTCTAGAAGTAATTTTTAATTATAACTTTCTATTTAAAAAAAAAAAGTAGAAGTAAAATGGGGGAGCATCATAAACTCCCAATTTAGCTCATCTCTAATAGAAAGTCCTAAAAGCCACTGCAGCAGCTGAAAGTTACCAGTGGCAGCAGCTGAAATTTCAAGATTGCTGAAAGAAACAGAAGGAGAGAAACCTAAACTTAAAAAAAAAAAAATGAAATAAAATGAAGAAACTCTGTGCTTCACATTGCATCAACCTCCCCTCCACCTTTTTTAAAAGTTAAAATACTATATTAATAGACTTTTTGAATTGCACCTTTAATGGAATAACAGCCTTGTGAACAGCTAGCTGAATATTATTCTTTACATTACTCAAGGCATAAAGCTGAAAACATCTTATAGGTACTGGAACTTTTCAGATTAAAATAATTATTGTACCTGTAGAAAGGCATCAACGCAATTTCACAGATTTCATTCATGTTAATATTTCCTTCCAGGGCTGTGTTATCCTTGTGTTTGCTGATTGTTGCCCTTTTACCTAAATGACTAATTTTTTCCCACAACAGCTTCCTTTCTCTTATTTTTGGTTTTCATTATTAAAATCATATATTGAGTGCTATGGTTGCTCTTGGCTTTTGACCTATACTTTTAAAGAAACTCTGAGTATGTTCTGCATTCTTGTAATTGTCAAGTGTAAACTATTTCAGAAAATATTAAGGCTGTGTATTAAATGCCAAATGAGACTTTGATGCACTAAAATGGTTCAGAAACACCTCTTACATTATGCTGAAACCAAAAACATTGCAGCAGTAGGGGCCAATCCAAGACTGTTGATGTTGAGGGAGTGGTGCCATAACCCCACTGACTATTACTAATAGTAATAACAAAAATCCTTTGATTCTCTGTTTTTTGCTTTTATCCTGTTTTCATTCTGATGCCACTTTCAGTCATCCATAATAGTTGATCTCCATTATGATGCTGTTTTCTTTTCGTTAAATAGATGGGAAAATAGCTTCCTTTGACACAGGACAATACTGTTTCATTATTATTATTTTATTACTTATTATTTGTATTGTGCCATGAATATTTACAGAGTGCCAAGAGACACCAATCAGGATTGAGACCTATAATGCTAGGTGATGTACAAATATATGTCATGACACAATCCAGGCTCCAAGGAGCTTTGCATTAGTTGGTCAGCATGGTCATTATAAGACCAAATGTTCAGGCCTCTGTCCAGTCTGCCCCCAAAATAATCTTTTCAGTTGTTTTTATTTCCTCGTTTACTACTACTAACCTTTTGCCCTTCTGTTATCTCTCCTCTTTACTCTTTCAACCCAAGACCTAATAGTTTTCCCCTACCAACAGCAGTTAGTTTAGTTTATAACTTTTTTCAAATGTCTTTACCCTAATTGTACTGCATCTTGAGTTGTGCTTTGCTAAGGTTTCTCTGGTTTAGCTAGTACGGTCACATGATTCCCTGTCAATACAAAATTCTAGCAGTTATAGCTGAACATAAATGTATTCGAACATTTTAAAGATTCTAGTTTCACTTGAGGATGTCATGCTTGCTCATGATATTGGATGCACCTCCTGGGGTCTCTGAAATGTTTAAATGCTCTTTATGTTCTTTTCTTTTTGCTTAGTTCATCATGATCTTTTACCTAAACTATGGCTGACAAGTCTCAAAAGGAGAAGAAAAATAAGGAAAATTTCCCCTAAATATAGACCAATTGGGGGGGAAATAATATAAAACTATTTCTGATCACTTGTCTGGTCATTTGAGTTAGCACCTTGTTATTTTTTACAAGGCTTCCAGTTTGTACTATGCTAAATCAAAATTTCCTTAGGTAGCACAGTGGCCTTAAAAATCTTGAAAAGTCACTGACTGTAATAGAAAATGAAGTTTCTGCTAGTATCAGACACCCACATTTTATAATCATAGCCAAATGACAGTCCCTGAGCACCTCCCCTTCCTTGTAGTCTGCATCTCTGTCCTTTGGAGTCATGCCAGGAATACCACTTACTTCACTAGTGCATAGCACCGTTAGAAAGGCGGCAACAACAACAGGAAGCAGAAAAGGAAGTCCGAACCTTCTGAAGGCTTCTGTGGTATGAATATTTGGTTGCTAGACTGAGGAAGGAATTTCTAAGGTCAGGTTACTTATATTAAAACTTTCTGCACCTGGTATGGAAGCAGGTGGGATGTAATTATTGACATTTCAATATTGTTTTAGCTCAAAGACTAGGGCTGGATTATATTAAAAACAAACAAAAAAAAAATCATACAAACACACAGAATTGACTTACCTGGTGTGTGGCTTGGTTTTTTGAGTTTGTCTTGTTCCTGTAATCAAGAATCTATTGTGTTAACATCTCTGGAACCCTCCATCACAAGGTAGAGAGTGTCTCTGTTTTCAATACTTTTTTCATCTGTCCTTTTTCAGACAGCATTCTTCTGTTCTTTCAAACAATAATATAGAGCCCTAATGTGAAATGTTGACTTCCTGGCACTAAAGATTAAAATTTCCTGTCTGTAATATGTATATATGTTCACATTTACATAATGTCAGTAAATATATTTTTGAGAAACTACAGGAAAAAACATTGGTTTGACTTTATTTTCTATTTCAGATTTGGTGTTAAAAAGAAACCAATTTACATTAATGTCATAAGAGATCCTATAGAACGACTAGTTTCTTATTATTACTTTTTGCGGTTTGGAGATGATTACAGACCAGGGCTACGAAGGCGAAAACAGGGGGATAAAAAGGTAACCTACGCTTTAGATTCTGCTTTCATGTCTTATCCGTACTAAAATTGATCTGAAAACAGCTTTAAAATATGGTTTGGCTAAAGCCATATTTCCTTTAAAAAAAAAAAAAAAAACAAAAAACAAAATATTAGTGGATTTAAGGTTGAAATTACACCATTGAATTTGTGTGAAGTTTGAAAATCAGAGCTGTTCTTGGATCAACAGTGGCGATGCTGGTGATTTTGGTAGGTGGCATGCTCCACTTTGTGTTGGTTTTGAATCAAGGTGTACAACTCCATATGCTGTAAGACCTTTGAAGAAGTATAAATCCAAGATTCTGACCTTTTGTGAGCAACTGTTTATTTGAATGACTAATTTTGAAAAAAAAAAAAATGAAAGAATTTTCTTGAAACTTTGCAAACAAACTAATTTAGGGCTCAGAAGTCTGAAAAATCTCAGCCCAAATGTCATTGTTGTAAATATTCAAGGTTGCAAGCGTCAAATGAAAAGACTATTCTATTAGAGGTATCCAGAAATCCATTCCTGCAAGAAGTTGAACTGAACCTGCACTCTAAAGCTATCATGCTAAAAGAATATCTGCTTTGTCTTTCAGCAGCTGTCCTAGCTGTTGATTTTGAACACTTAATATTGTGATAGGGCTTTAACATATGCAAGGTGCACTATTTGAAAATTGTGGTGTTCAAGCGATAAATGTTCTGCACTTTCCCACCCTTCTTTAGAGCTGACCGGGACTGACCCAACTTAGCATATTCAAACAGCAAAATCTCCCTTGCTCAAGCATTGTTACAGCTTCCTGTTAATTCCATAATTTATTTATCCCAGGATGCATTTATATATCTACTATAATATATATGCTGTTGGAATGCCTCACTTGAGATCGTACTTGCATATAAGTAAGCAAAGTAATGCAATATATTTGCTGAATGGACAGTTTTTAAAGAGACTGAATTTGACCGAAAATGTAAAGTTTTGTAAAAGTAAGCTTTTTACAAAACTTAAGAGCTGAAATTTTTCCATTCTTTTTTTTTTTCAATTTCAGTGGAAACACAGGATTTTTAACCAAAAAACTTTTTCTGCAATGTTTGCAATCTAAATAGTGCACCGTTATGCTAATACCTTGGAAAACTGAAAGTGAAACTGACTAAACAAAAGTCAAACCAAATAGATTATTTTCATTATGCAAGCTGAGCCAAATGCAAAGAAACAATGACATAGTAAGTAAGTTTTTACTTTTTAAAATTAGCATTTTTTTGGTTTGTTTTTTGGTTTTTGGTTTTGGGGTTTTTTGGCAAGACCACTAATCTGGAAGCTGCTGCTCCTTGTTGCTTCCTTAGCTAGAAGTAGCTCTGCCTCTGTTACTAAGGTTTTGGCTCCATCTGCTGCCCCTGCATCCCACCTCCCCTCACCAGACTCTACCATGTGAGTAGAGAGAGGGTTCTGCAAATAAAGACATTTGTGTGTTAAGTGTGGGGTTTTTACCTGAAACCTTTCAAACATTCTGAACTTTATTTCAAGGTTGTTACCTTCAAACGTTGCAAAACCTTGATCGTAACAACATATGTGCTAAGTTTGAAGATAACTTGAAGTTTGCTTGTGTTTCTGAGTACAAGCAACTGTTCAGGTGCTTTTACTGTTAAGCATTTTTAACATTTAACCAACTCAAAATATGCCTAATTAATTTCCTGTAAGCTTTCCTTAGGGAAAATCTTTTCTCGGTAAAAGAAAAAGCATGAAAACTTCAAGCAGAACAGTAACTGAAAATAAGGATTTAAAATGTGTCCTTTGTAGACTTGCTATAGTGATGGTATGATGTATGATATCAGAAGTTTTTAAAAAAAAAAAAAAAAAAAAAGAGGGGGAGTATAGTTCTTGACTTTATAATCTACTCTCTGTTCCTTTGTGTATAGCTGCTTTTACTCCACTGATGGTTAAAAAGTACTAAATCATCACCTTACACAGATTGTGGGCACTAAATCCACCTCTGTGCGTTCTCTGCTATGATCTGTCCCAAAGTGATATAGGAAGACATTAGATCCAGGGTTTTCTTTATTTTCAGCCCCAAATAATGATTGGAAATGGTTTGAAAAGAAGTCATTTGGCAAATTAAATATTGAACTATTGTTATTTCACTGGACATGTATCTGACAGAATTAAAACTAGCATTGTATAATAAAACTGTTCCACTTACAGTATACCTTTTTGTCTTCTATCAGACCCTGGTATGAAAGGAATACTTTTTAAAAAAATCACATTCAGTTAAGGCATTAAATCGGTTCAGTTTTTTTATTTCCCTTGAGTTTGCAGTAAAAAAATTAATATTGACTGGATAGATTTGTCTGATTGCCAGAAGCTGAGAGTGGATGGCAGGATGGGTCACTCGATGATTGCCTGTTTCGTTCATTCCCTCTGAAGCACCTGACATTAGCCATTGTCAGAAGACCGGGTACTGAGCTAGATGGACCCTTTGGTCTGACCCACTGTGGCCATTCTTTTATATTCTTGCATAACACCATGAAGACTTTCATTTTTAAAACATTATTCAAGACCACCTAGAAAAATGTCCACTTTATACATGGATGTTTGGCTTTTCTTTTGGGTGACTGATTCAATTGAACTCAGATTAAACAAAGAGTATGCATATATTAGTGTAGCATATAGCAGTTGGACATTGAAAGTAAAGCTCTAAGATAGACTTTGGGATAACAATAAATCTTCCTTACAACTGAAGATTCTAAAGTTCATTGAAAAGTCTTATCTAATGTTTTGTGGAGATGTAAATTCTATTAGCAGTGCAGACTCAGCACAGCCAAGAGTGAATGGGCTGAATTCTGTTCTATTCTGTGTGTGGATTGTTTACTTCTAATTCCCTTATGCAAAACTACTGAAGGTAGTGTGGTTACACAGCGTCATTGGAGGCATAATTGGCCTGCAGAACTTTTCACTGGTGGAGATGTGTGAGATAGAGAACTGTGATTCCAAGTCCAGGATAAGTGGACTGGACTGGAAGTTAATTAAAAAAACAAAAAATAAAAACATAATTTTACATGTAATTTGTAATCTGAACACATCTGGTGTGCATTTATTAAGAACCAATAAGCCAAAATCCCACAATGCCATTTCTATGGAATCTCTTTTCAGAATAGAATGCACTTTAAATAACTTCCTTCAGAGATTAGAGCTATTATCATTAGTTTCAATTTAAACCTTCCTAATGTGTTACTTAATAATTCTCTGTTCTTGTACTTCAGGCTCTTGTTTTCAATCTTTTATCATGTCACTTTTGCTAACATAAATGTATTTTGATTTTAGATATTACTGTTGTTGCCATACACATTTGAACTGTCCCGCAAGCACCCTATTCTACCCAGATAAAATTTTGTCACCAAGCATTAATTTCTTCCACTATAATAATTCAGATTATAGTGCTGCCCGTGCAACCTTTTCAAAGTTACTTAACAAGAGGATGACAATTTTACTTACATCAGATATAAAGTTCAGAACGATCAACAACTGACTAACCCAACCAGAGTATCCATCATCATAATCATTTACTATATCTTAGAATCCCATCTGAATTGTGTCATGGTACGTATGATTTCAGATAACTTCCAAAGAGCCGCTAATTTAAGCATTAACAATACTGCAGCATCTTCTGCATGTTTCTTTCAGCAAGACAGTTTAGCTGCTTATTTGATATGATTTTTCTTGATACAGTCCAAAACCAAAAACTTACATTTAGAAAACCAGTTAAGATTGCTAAGAGTTATGTTTTTCTCTTATTAATCACGTTACTTAAAAATTCTTAAGTAAATAAGCAACTAGTTAAGGTTCTTCTTCGAGTGATTGCTCATGTGTATTCCACAATAGGTATGCGTGCTCGCCACGTGCACCGGTGCCGGAAGTTTTTCCCCTAGCAGTACCCGTAGGGGAAGCACCCCAGTGACCCCTGGAGTGGTGCCTCCACGGCACGGTATAAGGGGAGCTGCGTGCTCCCCCCACTCTCAGTTCCTTCTTGCTGCTGGTGAAGGTGCATCGGAACTGTGCTGCTCCAGCTTTGCTGTAGCTCATCCCCAGAACTTTTCATTCGTTCAGTGCTAGTACCTGTAGTTAGTTAGTTCATTTAGTTAGAGTACCCGGGCCGGGGCATGCCCCACGCCCCGGGTTTTAAGGCATGCGACACTTGCAGGCGATCTATGCCAAAGAGTGATCCACACACAGACTGTCTATGCTGTTTGGGTGGGACCAATATCAGTGATGGTTGCAAAATTTGCAAGTCGTTTAAACCTCAGACTAAGAGAGAAAGAGACTTTAGGCTCCGGGCCATTCTCATGGAGTCGGGGTTGACCCTGGCTCCGGCGCACTGCTCAGAATCAGCACTGCGGCATCGGTGTGCTGCGACCCTCCCGGTGCCTTTGACTAGTCAACACCGCTCCCCATCTGTGGGGCATAAGAAAGCTAAGAAAGTGCCTTCTTCACAGTGGCACCGAGGTAAACCAGGGGCAGAGACTAGACCTCATTCCTTTCAGGCCTCTAGGCCTCCGACTCATGTTGAGCGGAGCAGCCCAGCCACGTCAGACCAGGCCTCCCCAGATATCTGGATGCCGTCCTCGCTGGAGACCCTGCAGATGGCCAGAGACTTCCGGGACTAGGAGCGCTGCCAGTGTCGGCTCACCGCTGGGTTCTCTACAGTTGCATCCGGCACAGCACCGGTCTTGGTCGCGGGAACATTCCCAATGCCGAACAACCGGGGCCATCGGTGCCACAGCAGGTGCAGTGGCACCAGGCCCAGTGGCTGGCACAGTGGTACCAGTGGGCACCATGGCCTCCAATGCAGCCCCCTGGTGGGGTCCCGCTCGGTAGCCAGAGTCTCAGAGGCACCATCGGCCTCTCTCTCCAGGCCCCCGAGGAGAGGGTTGGTGGGACGTACATCATTGGCACTGTTCCAGGAGACCGACCAGGTGGTGGACCCTCCGGTGCCGGCAGATACCCAGAGCACCGTACCAGCTTCCTCACCCTCCCTGGATGAGGTGATAGCGGCCCCGCCCCCCTCTGTCCCGCAGGAGGACTTTAGGGCCATCAAGAACTTTTAAAATGGGTGGCATCGAGCCTTCACCTCCAGGTAGAGGAACTGGAGGAGTCCTCGGACTTCCTGTTCAATGTACTGTCATCTTCAGCACCGGGCAGGGTGGCTTTGCCCCTCCATGAGGGGGTGGCAAGGATTTCAAATGCCCTGTGGCAAACGCCAGCTTCCCTAGCCCCCATCTCGAAGAAGGCAGAACACAAGTACTTTGTACCCATCAAGGGGCACGAGTACCTCTACACCCACCCAATGCCCAACTCCCTGGTGGTCGAGATGGTCAACCACAGGGAGCGGCAGGGCCAACCAGCCCCCACTCTGAAAAATCAAGACTCAAGGAGGCTGGAGTCTTTTGGCAGAAAGGTTTATTCATCCTCGAGTTTCCAGTTGTGGATGGCAAACCACCAGGCTCTCCTGAGCAGATATGAATTCAACTTGAAGTGGGGTTCACTGCCCAAATTCAAGGACTCCCTCCAGGAGCGCGATAAGAAAGAGTTCAAGGCACTGGTGGAGGAGCTTGCAGCTGCTGCCGGGCGTCCCTGCAGGCGGCGTCAGATGCGGCGGACACGGCAGCTCGATCCAGGGCCTCGGCGGTGTCCATGAGAAGGGCGTTGTGGCTCCGGCTGTTCAGTGAGGCGCAGTCAGCCATGCAGGATCTCCCGTTTGAAGGCTCTGTTTGCGGAACAAACGGATACACAGCTGCATGGCATGAAGGACTCCCGCACAACCCTGCAGACCCTGGGTCTTTATGTTCTGGTTCCGGCCAAAACTAAGTTTAAGCCGCAGCAGGCCCCTGCTCCGGCTGCCCTGCCTAAGTACAAGGCTGCCTATAAAAAGTCGAGAGACTATAAGAGGCGCCCTCAGCGGGGAAAAGGCGGTTTTGATGGGACGCCGGGGGACACCCTGACAGTTCCCGAAAGGGATCCCCTCTCAATAAAGCTTCCCTTATGCAATTGGTTTTTTGCTTTCCTCCCGGAGCAGTCGCAACTAACCTCAGACCGTTGGATCCTCAACACGGTCTCCCGGGGCTATACGCTGCAATTTGTTTCGTCCCTGCCCAACCATCTCCCACCCCCGTTCCTTCTGGGGGATCCTTCGTACGAAGCCCTGCTAGACCAGGAGGTGGGGCAGCTCCTAGACCTGGGAGCAGTGGAAATGGTCCCTGGGGCGTTCAGAGGCAAGGGGTTCTATTCCCGCTATTTCCTTATCCCGAAGGCCAAAGGGGGACTCAGGCCCATCCTGGACCTGCGGGATCTGAACCAGTTTATGGTCAAACTGAAGTTCTGCATGGTCTCCCTGGCCTCTGTGATCCCCTCCCTGGTGACTACAAAGTGACCTGTGCTGCAGGAGAAATCTTATCGGCTGATAAATTCCAACTCATATTTGACATTTGGCATATGTCTGCACAGGTCGGGAAATGTGCCCAGGACAGGTCAATGCTTGGATACGTTGATTGATGCTGGATAAATACTTAAAGTGGAAAGCTAGCACTCATGAAAGAGGAAAAAAGATCATCATTTTCCTCTGTTGTTTCAAGCATAAAGCTTTCTGTCTGGCAACTTTTAAGATACTAACTAGCTCATTCTGAGCTGAGCAGATTCTTAAGTTGTTTTGTGACTCGGGTCCACTGCATGCATCCGATGAAGTGCAGACAATTTGTTTGTTTGTCTCTAAGGTGCCACAAGTACTCCTTTTCTTTTTGCGGATACAGGCTAACACGGCTGCTACTCTGAAACAGGTTAAAACATGCTTATCTTATCTTTCAGAAAAGCATCATTTCAGTGAGATGCCACATTGTTATCAGTGCTCAATTCTGAACACTTTAAAGTTCTTCACTAGTGAAAATGCGCAAATATATATTACTGAAGTATGGGCAGAGCTTTATTTGGAGATGCATGATTTTACCAAACTGCAGCAATTTCAAGCAATCTGCTTGTAGGTGTCTGCATCTTGGGTTGGATTCCTAACAACAGTTACAAGAGTGGTAGAGTCCTAAATCTTACTAGTCTATAGTCAGTTAAAATTAAACAAATGCAAGTCTTACTTTTTTTTTTTTTACTCTTTTCCCCAATTTATTTTCACTTGATACATTTGATGAACTTATCAAAACAGTAACGTTTTTAATTACACAGAACACAAGAAATATTGTAAAAAGCTGTCTTCATTAGTATAATATACTTCCACAGAATAAAAACAGTACTGTGCTCTAAACATGTATCCTATACCTGGCTTAGAGAAATCATAAATACTTGAGTTTCTGACTATTGTATGTATAGCATGTTTTTAATACTAACTTCCCTCCAATGTTAACAGAACGTTTATTGTAACTGACATTATAAGCTTGAAACACTGTGCTTCACTGCAGGTATCCATGTGTGTAGAATGATGTCATGGGTCTAGTTTTTTTCCTTCAAAGTGAAGTTGGATGCAGTAACTTACTTTCATGTCTACCCTTATTTGGAGCCATAGTATTTTAGGTTCTTCTTCGAGTGCTTGTTCACGTCTATTCCAATTAGGTGTGCGCGCGCTGCGTGCACAGTCGTCAGAAATTTTTTCCCTTAGCAGCTCCCCTTGGGTCGGCTAGGGAGCCCCCTGGAGCGGCTCCTTCATGGCACTCAATATATGACCCTGTCAGCTCAACTCCCTTCAGTTCCTTCTTACCGTCTGTGGTGGCGTTGGAACTGCATTTCACTTGCTTGCAAGTGTTCCCTTAGCCTAGTACCTAGTTCTACCCAGTTTCTTGTTTTAGTAGTTAGTGTATTATTGTTTGTAGTTAGTATAGAAATTGGTGCGTGGGATTGTTCCTATCCCCTCATCCCGCCTTGGACTTTGGGGCATGCCTCAAGCCCAAGGGTTTGTCTTGCAGTGTATGCGAAAGCCTATGCCTAATAGCGATCCCCACAACTTGTGCTTGACTTGTCTAGGGGAGGCGCAGCAGTCTGAGCACTGCAAGATTTGTAAGGCTTTCAAGCCTAGAACTAGAAAGGAGCGTGACTTCCATTTAAAACAGTTACTGATGGAAGCTGCACTCCGTTCATTGGTCCGTGAATCCCAGACGCTCAGCACCACAGCAAGGAGCAGTGCCCTGGCATTAATCCACATCTCCGTTGCCCCACAAGCGCCATAAGAAGGCCGACAGAGGGTGCTCTCCTCAGAGAGCTGCGACACCATCAGGGGAGGCTTTGCTGCTCCAGAGGAAAGGCTCAGCTCCCAAGCAGCAAGAACTTGTGCCATCACTCCGGCGCCCCCGGCAGCACCGTTGTGCCTGGCACTTAATGACTATCCAGCGGGGCAGTGCCTGGTGGAGGTTTTGGAGCCCCCCTCCCCCCAGACACTTTTGAAGCTGCTAAGGAGCTCATTGAAATAACTGCACCCACCCCCAGCTGTTAGAGAGAAGCCTCCAGCACCTCCTAGATGGGTCCCATCTAGAGGCAAGCCCACGATGATGAGGCTCTCCTTGTCGCCGGACCAGCACTGTTCCAGATCCCCATCGCAGAGTGGCATTACCTATAGTAAAAACTATTCAAAAGAATAACAAGACTCTGTGGCAGATTCCAGACTCGATTCCACCCACTAACAGGGGAGTGGAAAGGAAGTATTTGTACCCTCCAAGGGCTATGAGTTTTTATTCTTCCATCCACACCCTTGCTCCCTGGTGGTCTCGGCGATGAATGAAAATGAGCGCCAAGGGCAACAGGCGCTGCACGCAAGGCTGAGGAGGCCAAATGTATGGACCTCTTTGGCAGGTAAGTATATGTCTCAGGGGACCTACAGCTGGGGATAGCCAACCAGCAGCCTGTCCTCAGCAGGTGTAACTTTAGTCTTGGGACTCTATGTCCAAATACAAAGAGTTGCTCCTCGCGGAGTAAAGGCAGAGTTCTCAGCTCTGGTAGAGGAGAGGAAGGCAGCGGCCAATGCATCCCTACAGGCCTCCCTTGACTCGGCAGACTCGGTGGAACATACCATCTCCTCTGGAGTGGTCGTGAGGAGGACTGTATGGCTTCAAGCTTCCGGTCTTCCCCTGGAAGTTCAACAGACCCTGCAGGACCTTCCCTTTAAGGGCGCAGGGCTGTTTTCGGAGCGGACAGACTCGAGGACAGTATGAAATCTCTGGGAATGCACTCGCTTGCTACCCGGAGAAAGCCTTTCAAGCCTCAACCCCAGCAGCAGCAGAAACAATATGAGCCTCATATTGTATGTGGGGACATACTGTCCTAGGGGCAGGAACAATAGGCATAGACCTTCTAACCTGCCTTCAGGCCAGGGGCAGGACCCTACCAAGCCACTGTCGGGATCCAAACAAGGGCTTTGAAGGAACACCTGAGGACGGCGTACCCCCCACTATCCCGGATCCTTACCTCTGTTTTCTGAGCCATCTATCCCACTTCTCCCGTCCATGGTCGCATATAACATCAGACCGCTGGGTTCTCTGCACGATAGAATCATAGAATATCAGGGTTGGAAGGGACCTCAAGAGGTCATCTAGTCCAACCCCCTGCTCAAAGCAGGACCAATCCCCAGTTAAATCATCCCAGCCAGGGCTTTGTCAAGCCTGACCTTAAAAACTTCCGAGGAAGGAGATTCTACCACCTCCCTAGGTAACGCATTCCAGTGTTTCACCACCCTCCTAGTGAAAAAGTTTTTCCTAATATCCAACCTAAACCTCCCCCACTGCAACTTGAGACCATTACTCCTTGTCCTGTCATCTTCTACCACTGAGAATAGTCTAGAACCATCCTCTTTTCAACCACTTCTCAGGTAGTTGAAAGCAGCTATCAAATCCCCCCTCATTCTTCTCTTCTGCAGACTAAACAATCCCAGTTCCCTCAGCCTCTCCTCATAAGTCATGTGTTCCAGACCCCTAATCATTTTTGTTGCCCTTCGCTGGACTCTCTCCAGTTTATCCACATCCTTCTTGTAGTGCGGGGCCCAAAACTGGACACAGTACTCCAGATGAGGCCTCACCAATGTCGAATAGAGGGGAACGATCACGTCCCTCGATCTGCTCGCTATGCCCCTACTTATACATCCCAAAATGCCATTGGCCTTCTTGGCAACAAGGGCACACTGCTGACTCATATCCAGCTTCTCGTCCACTGTAACCCCTAGGTCCTTTTCCGCAGAACTGCTGCCTAGCCATTCGGTCCCTAGTCTGTAGCTGTGCATTGGGTTCTTTCGTCCTAAGTGCAGGACCCTGCACTTATCCTTATTGAACCTCATCAGGTTTCTTTTGGCCCAGTCCTCCAATTTGTCTAGGTCCCTCTGTATCCTATCTCTGCCCTCCAGCGTATCTACCACTCCTCCCAGTTTAGTATCATCCGCAAATTTGCTAAGAGTGCAATCCACACCATCCTCCAGATCATTTATGAAGATATTGAACAAAACCGGCCCCAGGACCGACCCCTGGGGCACTCCACTTGACACCGGCTGCCAACTAGACATGGAGCCATTGATCACTACCCGTTGAGCCCGACAATCTAGCCAACTTTCTACCCACCTTATAGTCCATTCATCCAGCCCATTCTTCTTTAAGTTGCTCGCAAGAATACTGTGGGAGACCGTGTCAAAAGCTCTGCTAAAGTCAAGAAACAATACATCCACTGCTTTCCCTTCATCCACAAAATCAGTAATCTCATCATAGAAGGCGATTAGATTAGTCAGGCATGACCTTCCCTTGGTGAATCCATGCTGACTGTTCCTGATCACTTTACTCTCGTGTGAGTGCTTCAGGATTGATTCCTTGAGGACCTGCTCCATGATTTTTCCGGGGACTGAGGTGAGGCTGACTGGCCTGTAGTTCCCAGGATCCTCCTCCTTCCCTTTTTTAAAGATGGGCACTACATTAGCCTTTTTCCAGTCATCCGGGACTTCCCCCGTTCGCCACGAGTTTTCAAAGATAATGGCCAATGGCTCTGCAATCACAGCCGCCAATTCCTTTAGCACTCTCGGGTGCAACTCGTCCGGCCCCATGGACTTGTGCACGTCCAGCTTTTCTAAATAGTCCCTAACCACCTCTTTCTCCACAGAGGGCTGGCCATCTACTCCCCATGTTGCGATGCCCAGCGCAGCAGTCTGGGAGCTGTCCTTGTTAGTGAAGACAGAGGCAAAAAAAGCATTGAGCACATTAGCTTTTTCCACATCCTCTGTCACTAGGTTGCCTCCCTCATTCAGTAAGGGGCCCACACTTTCCTTGGCTTTCTTCTTGTTGCTAACATACCTGAAGAAACCCTTCTTGTTACTCTTGACATCTCTTGCTAGCTGCAGCTCCAGGTACGATTTGGCCCTCCTGATTTCATTCCTACATGCCCGAGCAATATTTTTATACTCTTCCCTGGTCATATGTCCAACCTTCCACTTCTTGTAAGCTTCTTTTTTATGTTTAAGATCCGCTAGGATTTCACCATTAAGCCAAGCTGGTCGCCTGCCATATTTACTATTCTTTCGACTCATCGGGATGGTTTGTCCCTGTAACCTCAACAGGGATTCCTTGAAATACAGCCAGCTCTCCTGGACTCCTTTCCCCTTCATGTTAGTCCCCCAGGGGATCCTACCCATCCGCTCCCTGAGGGAGTCGAAGTCTGCTTTCCTGAAGTCCAGGGTCCGTATCCTGCTGCTTACCTTTCTTCCCTGTGTCAGGATCCTGAACTTGACCATCTCATGGTCACTGCCTCCCAGATTCCCATCCACTTTTGCTTCCCCCACTAATTCTTCCCTGTTTGTGAGCAGCAGGTCAAGAAAAGCTCCCCCCCCAGTTGGCTCGTCTAGCACTTGCACCAGGAAATTGTCCCCTACGCTTTCCAAAAACTTCCTGGATTGTCTATGCACTGCTGTATTGCTCTCCCAGCAAATATCAGGAAAATTAAAGTCACCCATGAGAACCAGGGCGTGCGATCTAGTAGCTTCTGCGAGTTGCCGGAAGAAAGCCTCATCCACCTCATCCCCCTGCTCCGGTGGTCTATAGCAGACTCCCACCACTACATCACTCTTGTTACTCACACTTCTAAACTTAATCCAGAGACACTCAGGTTTTTCTGCAGTTTCGTACCGGAGCTCTGAGCAGTCATACTGCTCCCTTACATACAGTGCTGCTCCCCCACCTTTTCTGCCCTGCCTGTCCTTCCTGAACAGTTTATAACCATCCATGACAGTACTCCAGTCATGTGAGTTATCCCACCAAGTCTCTGTTATTCCAATCACGTCATAATTCCCTGACATCATCACCAGGACCTCCAGTTCTCCCTGCTTGTTTCCAAGGCTTTGTGCATTCGTATATAAGCACTTGAGATAACCTGCTGATCGCCCCTCATTCTCAGTATGAGGCAGGAGCCCTCCCCTCACAGACGTTCCTGCCTGTGCTTCCTCCCGGTATCCCGTTTTCCCACTTACCTCAGGGCTTTGGTCTCCTTCCCCCGGTGAACCTAGTTTAAAGCCCTCCTTACTAGGTTAGCCAGCCTGCTCGCAAAGATGCTCTTCTTTGCTAGAAGTGGTATATTCTCTCCAATTCTGCTCCTTCCCACCCCCGTTTCCCGTCCCTCTTCAGAGACCCTCCTCACGAACAAGTCCTTATCCAGGAGATGCAATCACTCCTCGCCATAGGGGCAGCGGAGGAGGTTCCTCAGGAGCTAAGGGGCAAGGGATTCTACTCTATTTCCTAATCCCCAAGGCAAACATCAGGTCTCAGACCCATCTTAGACCTGCGAGGACTCAAATCAGTTCATGGTAAAGTTGAAGTTCCTCATGGTCTCCCTGAGCATGATTATTCCTTCCCTGGATCCAGGGGACTTGTAAGGTGCCCTTGACATGAAAGACGCACTTTCATATAGTCATTTAGCTGGCCTATAGACGTTTCCTGAGGTTTGTTGTCAACCACAAACACTATCAGTTCACAGTGCATCAAAGGTCCCCCCGGGTGTTCACCAAGTGCATGTCGGTAGTCGTGGCCTTTCTCCACAAGAGGCAGGTACAGGTTTATCTCTACCTCGACGACTGGTTGCTGCGGGGGCGCTCCAGGGAGCAGGTGAAGTCCCAAGTCCAGTTAGTCAGAGAGACCTTCCAGAGACTAGGACGACTCCTCAACGTGGAAAAGTCGATGCTGTCACCGACCCAGTGAATAGAATTCACTGGGGCAGTGCTGGTCTCAGTTCAGGCAGAAGCAATACTACCAGAGTCTAGATTTCAAGCATCATTCAGATTCTCAGGCGATACCCCGTTACAGCCATGAGGACATGCCTCAGTCTCCTTGGACACATGGCGGCATGCACCTATTTGGTCAGGCATGCCAGGCTGAGGCTCAGGTCACTCCAGGCATGGCTCACCTCAGCTTATCACCCAGGTCGAGACAGTTTGGACTGTAATAATAGTGCTGGAGCAAGTTTTAGATACCCTGTGGTGGTGGCTGGACCCTCGCATGGTCTGCGAAGGAGTCCCATTCAGCATCCCTCAACCGGCCAAGACCTTAGTAATGGATGCGTAAGACCTGTGTTGGGGGGCCCATGTTGGAGATCTACAGACACAGGGCCGGTGGTTGCAGTCCTAGATCCCGCTCCACATCAATATAAAGGAGCTTAGAGTGGTGAGACTAGCTTGGCAGACCTTCTGACCAGATTACAAGGTCAATGTGTTGCTGCATTAACCTCTGACATCCCCCCCCCACCCACACACACGCACACAGAGTCTTCCATAAGGACAAAGTACAGCTCAGGCCGCACCCATCCTTCCTTCCCAAGGTGGTACCCCAATTCCACATTGGCCAAGACCTTTTTTATCAGTGTTCTATCCCAAGCCACATGCTACTGCACAGGAGCAGAGGTTTCACTCACTAGGTGAGCGGAGAGCGCTAGCATTCTACACTGAGCCCACGAAGCCTTTCAGGAAGTCGAAACAACTGTTTGTAGCAGTGGCAGACCACATGAAGAGGCTTCCAGTCTCCTCAGAATGCATTTCTTCCTAAATCACGGACTGCATCTGTACCTCGCTAAGGTCCCAACCCTGGCTATTATGGCCCATTCGACATGAGCTCGTCCGCCACTTTCCTGACCCAGGTGCCCATCCAGGAGATCTGCAGAGCGGCAACTTGGTCTTCGGTGCACACATTTACCACCCACTGTGCCATCACCCAGCATGCTAGAGATGACAGTGCTCTCGGTAGAGTGGTGCTCCAGTCAGTGATTTCTTAACTCCGACCCCACGCCCGGGGGAGAGCTTGGGAATCACCTGATTGGAATCAATGTGAACAAGCACTCGAAGAAGAAAAGACGGTTACTCATCTTCTTGTAACTGTTCTTCGAGATGTGTTGTTCACGTCCATTCCAATATCCGTCCTCCTTCCCCTCTGTCGGAGTAGCTGGCAAGAAGGAACTGAAGAGGGGGTAGGGTCGGCAGGGTCATATATTGAGCACCATGAAGGCGCCACTCCAAGAGGCTTCCTAGCTGACCCGATGGGAGCTGCTAAGGGAAAAAGTTTCCGAGGACCGTGCATGCGGCATGCGCACACCTGATTGGAATGGACATGAACAACACATCTCAAAGAACAACAGTTACAAGAAGGTAAGTAACCGTGTTTTACAGACTCAGATTTGAAAATAGATACCAGTAATTTGTTGGTACGGTAAAATAGTGGTAGACTATTGATCCTATCATTTATAAAAACAAAATATTCGCTGTATAATACAGTTATGATCCAGTCCACACTCCGTTTTGCAGTAATATTATTTCAGCATTTGGGACCATTGTTATGACTTTTGTAATAAGGAAAAACTGTAATATTAACAATATATAGTCTTGCTGGTTCTGACAGAATCCACTTTTCTGCAGAGGATACAAGCAGGACTTAAAGTAGTCAGTTAATTTCAATCACAAAATGTTAAGACCAATAGATTCTCTTTATAAGGTATTTTGAAAACAACACTTGAAAAAAAAATACATTTTCTCTCTTTCCCCCCCCCCCCCCCCCATCTCGTGTTCCTCTATCCCCGGCACATTTAACAACTAACTGTAAGATGTTTCATATGAAGGCTGGGGTGTATAGCTCACTGTGCAACTTTGTCTTTTGTTCCAGACCTTTGATGAATGTGTAGCAGCTGGAGGCTCAGACTGTGCTCCAGAGAAACTTTGGCTTCAAATTCCATTCTTCTGTGGCCACAGCTCAGAATGCTGGTAGGGAGATAAAATTGGCTTAAGCTGCTAATCAAGTATATTATCACTATAATCTATATTTAATCAGTAAATGTGTGGTGGAGGGTTAGATGTTGAGAAACTATTTTCCAAGGAATAAGTTTAAAAGACATTTGTTTTGTAATAGACATTATAGAAGTGTGCAAACAATTCTTTAACTAAAAATCAGCATTTCCATTATAGACCCCAGTATTACAGATTCAGTAGTGACAATTTTTTGTTGAATCAGGTAAATCTTAGTGTACATGTTTGCCTGAACTAAGTGTTCTCCTGTTCAAGCTATTTGAGTTTTATACAGAGGGAAAATGATATAAGTAGCTTGGTTTGAGGTGCTGTTGTGATAAGCTGTATGCCAATCTCTCAATAATAAAGGCAGCTTAGTTGTTAGAAGGTGAAATGAAATTTGATAAGGATTAACTGTACATGTGGATCAAGCATTTTTGTTTCTTATACAAGAGCCATGTACTTTGTTAGTCTCCAGGGAATGTAAGTTTGAAAGTGGCTTATTTGTGCACAACAATTCCATTCAAATCCTTTTAACACTCAGTGATAGAGAAGTTGCTAACTGCTATCTGTGGAAACAAATATACTTAAAGGTTCTGAGTGAAGACACGGAGCATTATTATCAAGCCTGTTATCACTAAATTTGCTGGATTTAATCACAAGCAAAGCAGGTGGCCACTTGGCGACTTTTACTCAAGTGCAAACTCTGTATAATGTGGGCAAGCCCCATGTACCCCAGTCTGGCAGTGGGACCAGAGGAAGACGAAAAGTTGAGCCCCTCTGCCAGAGAGGAAGGGGGGACAATGAAACCATGAGAGTGGGAGAGATGACAGCTCTATTCTTTCTCCTTTGTAAGGCCAGCTTTGCTTTTGTGTGGGCATTTAACTATGGTAATGAATAATACTTGTTAAGTCAGAGGAATTATGAGATGATATTTATCAGAGGGAAAGGAGGGCATGTGCCCCCCACACACACACACACACCTCATTTTTTGAGTAGGTAAAAAAATGGTAGTTCTGACCATTTGACTCTTGAGACACAGAAAAAGTAAAATTTTAGAAACTGAATTAATTAAATTAATAGCCATATAATTGCTAAACCCTCGTGGGTAAGGTGTTACTATTAGCAAGAGACTGTTGTGAGCGGCCTTGTAAAGCCATAATCCATGACATTTGGGTTTGGTGTTGACAGAATCACAGGTGAGAGAAATTGCCCCGGGGGGGGGGGGGTTAGGAAAAGGAAATTAGAGATGGGTGTGATTTAAAATGAGTCTCTTGCCTGTGCAAAGATGATGTGAAGAAAACTACATCTAGGAATCAAGAATTCTTGGCTGACTTCAGAACCTTGCTGTAATTACTTTTTATCATTTTAGGAATGTGGGGAGCAGATGGGCTTTGGAACAAGCCAAGTACAACCTGATTAATGAATACTTCCTAGTGGGAGTCACTGAAGAGCTTGAAGACTTTATTATGTTATTGGAGGCAACTTTGCCCCGATTCTTTAGGGGTGCTACAGAACTGTACCGGACAGGTATTTGAATAGCTGTTTTCATTTCTTCCTCACCCCTTTTTCATTTATGCTTTCACATGACCTCTTCAGACCTGGATGAGCAGTCTTGAGTCTCTGCCAGGGTTGCTTCTCAGTTGACTGATGTTACTATGCAGGAGGCGGAATCATTCCAAAAGAGTTCTTCTATCAGTTTTACCATGCAGGCCAAGAATCTTTAGCCCGTATGTTCATTACACGCAACCAGGGTGGAGCATTTGGTCTGTGCAGCAGTTCTGCAGTAATATGACTAACTTACTGTTATTTATACATGCAGGTAAAACATGGTAGACTTTACTAATAAAAGGGCCCAGCCCCAAAGAGGAACTGACAGGCTAGGGCCCTGATCTTGCAAACTGGGAGATTTCTGCACCCAGGTGGAGCTCCACTAAAGGATCCTTTAATCTGTATAAAACTCCTGTATGTCAGTGGGAATCTATACAAACATTGAGGTCTGTCTGCGTGGATCAGCTTGCAAAACTGAGGCCAAAACAATAGGAAAGTACGGGGTGGTGGAAGGAGGAGGGAGAGCCAGCCTTAAACAAGAAAAGGGGAAGCTTGCACTTTTTTCTTTCAGATTGATTCCTTAAGGCTATACTTTTTGTTTTTAAGTGATTTATTTTTTAAATGTTGACATATTTAAAGCCAGAAGGATCATTTTAGACAAAAAATATTAAGTAGTATTTCTGGACATTTCCAGAAATATTGTCCCAGGAAAGTAAATCATTATTTAAGGAAAGTCACTGCAGAACAAGCAAATTGCCAGTTCCTTTGCCACAGTGTAATTTTCAGAAATATAATCTTCTGGAAGTGGTGTTAGAATGATTTATGTGTTTATGTATGTATTATGTATACAATTATTGCTACACCAACATATGATTATTTCTTCTTCGAGTGCTGGCTCATGTCCATTCTGCATTAGGTGCACACATGCACCACTGCTGGAGATTTTTCCCTCAGTGGTATCTGTCGGGCTGGCTCTTGTGGTCTCTGATGCTGCGCGCTTATCTGCCAGTATAAGGGGTGTTGCCAGCCCCGCATCCTCTGTTTCTTCTTACCGCCCATGACAGTTGCTGGAACATCTTTTGCTTTGGCAAGGTGTTTCAGTGGTATTTTCTGTTCAGCTTAGTTTATTAGTCTTCCATTAGTAGTAGTGTAAATAGTGTAAATAATACTAGTGTAGGTAATTAGTCCCCCTCCTTTAGTGTAGAGGGGCTCCCTTTGCCCTTGGAGCTGGGCATGCCCTAAGCCCCAGGCTTCAAACCTTGTGCCTCCTGTAGCAAGCCTCTACCGATGAGCGACCCACATTCCAGTTGTCCAAAGCCTCTGGGAAGGGTTCATATATGAGAGCACAGTCAGATCTGTCGGGACTATAAGCCTCATATGAAGACACAGGCAACACTGAGGGCTATCCTAACAGAAGCCGCTCTTAGACTGACGTCAGAGCCAAGCAGCTCAGATTCTGCATGGAGCACTTCAGCTTTGCTGTGAAGCACCTCTCTGGCACTGCGTGTTTCTTGACACTGTTCTCCATCTCTGGTACTGAGAAAAAAACATGAGAAGCAGTGATCTGAGAGAGGACACTCCCCAGTGCTGAGGTAAGGCAAATGGGGAAGGCAGTGGAGTGCGACCCACACTGGGCCACTTCTCCACCCCGGTCCCATGGTAGCACTGACGCCGCCCTGAGGGCCATTGATTCCGGTGCAAGACCACCACCACCACTCCGCATATGCCAGGAAGTCATCACAGTGCCTTCTACCCCAGAGACCTTTGCAGCAGCCAGGGACTTCTCTCCCAGTACCACTGACTCCAGTGCCACAACCTCCGGTTCCAATGAGCATGAGCAAAAAAGAGCAGTGGGCTCCAAGCTCTTTCCCAGCACCGGGGCCCTTGGCATCTTCCAAAGGCAGGCCAGGCCATGTTTCTTCTGTGAGGTCATCCCCAGTCCGGCACCAGTCCCTGGACCCTCAGCACCAACTGACAGAAATGAGGGGTACTGCTTCCCTGTGGTCACCTCAGGAGGACATTTCTTCAGTCTGAGGTGGAGCCCTACACGCATCCCAAGAGCTGTTGCCGTTATCTATCCTACGTCCCACCAGTCCTACTCAGTGGCTTCGAAGAGGTGGGCTCCTGCATGGCTCCATTCGGCATCAGATCCCGACTCTAGTACCAAGTCCAGTACCAACACACAAGATGTGGGCCCGATGTATGTAATCAGGGCAGAAGAAGAGGAAGAAGCTCCCCCACCGGTACAGGCCTCTTCCTTCCCAAACAAGATCTTCTTGACTGAGTTGCTCACTGCATTACCATCCGAGGTGGCCCTCCCATCAACAAGGTTGTTATGGGTCTGATAAGAGCCCTGTGGCAGACCCCATCTTCTCTTCCTCCCACTTGGATGAAGGCAGAGAAGAATTACTATATGCCAGCCAATTGGTACCAGTACTTATATTCTCATCCTCCTTCTCAGTCCCTAGTCATAACAGCAGCCAATGAGAGGGCCAGACAAACACTATCCCTAGACAGAAAGACTTAAACTAGATCTGTTTGGCAGAAAAATTTATTCAACAGGAAGATTGCAACTTTGTATCTTGAACCAGCAAGCCCTGCTGTACAGGAACGATTATAATATGTGGGATTCTCTGACAAAATTTAAGGATTTGCTGCCTGAGGGCTCCATGCAAGAGTTCTCTGCCTTCTTAGAGGAGGAAAAGAACATAGAGCCCTACTCCAGGTGACCCTGAACGCAGCTGACGCAGTAGCCAAAATGATGCCTTCCACAGTGGTCATGAGGCTAATGCTTGGCTGCAATCCTTGGGGCTACTATAAAAGGTCCAACAGTCAATCCAAGACCTCCCATTCGATGGTACCTCATTGTTTTCGGAGCAAACGGACACAAAGCTTCATGGCCTGAACGACTCCAGGGCTATCCTCTGGTCCCTGGGCCTCTATGCACGGGATCCTTCGAGGAGGCATTTCAGGTCTCAGCAACTTGACCACTTCTCAGCTTCTTGTGCTTAGAGTTCCAGCTCTGGTCCTTGCCTCCCTCAACTGGTAGAAGGAGCCCCCAGCCACCTATGGCGGGCATTCCCTTTGTCATCCCCCAGTAGGATGACAAGACAGCAAGTGTGAAAAATCAGGATGGGGCTGGGGGGTAATAGAAGCCTATATAAGAAAAAGACCCAAAAATTGGGACTGTCCCTATAAAATCGGGACATCTGGTCACCCTATCCCCCAGCCATCAGTATCCCTGATTTCGGATGCTTCCGATCTAGGTTGGGAGCCCATTTCGACCGCCTAAGACCACCGGGTCAGTGGACCCATGAAGAGCTCTCCCTACACATAAATGTCAGAGAGTTCAGAGTGGTACGCTTAGCTTGCCAAGTGTTTCTTCCCCAGATCACAGGCAAAGTAGTATGAGTACTCATGGACAACACTGCAGCCATGTTCTACATCAACAAGCAGGGAGGAGCATGCTCCTGGGCCCTGTGTCAGGAGGCCGTCCATCTATGGGACTTCTGCGTGAAGCACTCCATTCACCTTGAAGCTATCCATCTTCTGGGAGCTCAGAAGGTCCTGGCAGATCACCTCAGCTGATCTTTCTCCTCTCACCAGGCCACTCCCAGGCCACCAGGTTCATCTTCCAAAGGTGGGGATCTCCCCAGATAGATCTGTTTCCAACCAGGCAGAACAAGAAATACCATCAGTTTTGCTCGCTTCACAGTCATAGCCCGGGCTCCCTTTCAAACGTCTTCCTGCTTCCGTGGACAGATCTTCTATTTTATGAATTTTCTCCAGTTCCTTTTGTGTACAAAATCTGAAAATCCTTCTGAAAATGAAGCAGGACAAGGCGAGCATTATTCTAATAGCCCTGGTATGGCCATGCCAACACTGGTTCAGTACACTGCTAGACTTGTCAGTAATGCAACTAATCTCACAAGATCCAGGGCTGTTTACTCCACCCAAACCTCAGAGCCCTTCACCTGATCTTGTGGAAGCTCCATGGTTGCGCCTGGAGGAACAAGCCTGTTCAGAACAAGTCCACTAGGTCTTGCTAGGTAGCAAGAAGCCATCTACTAGGGCTACCTACATGTGCAAGTGGAAGCGTTTTTTCAAAATTGTTTTCCTAACGAGGTCTATCTCCAACTCACTCGGTCTTCCCTTCAATCTATACTGGAATACCTGCTCCACCTAAAACAGCAAGGTCTTGGCCGTTGCATCTATCATGGTAGACCCAGCAGCAATCTCAGCCTTCCAGCTGCCAGTGAACGGTAGGTCAGTTTTCTTGCACAAGATGTCCATCTTCTCTCTTAAAGGGTTAGAGAGACTTTACCCTCAGATTTGTGAGTCGATTTCCCTGTGGGATTTAAAACTGGTCCTGTCAAGACTCATAGGCCCTCCCTTTGAGCCGCTAGCATCGTGCCCTGTGCTGTTTCTTTCCTGGAAGGTTGCCTTCATGATAGTGATTACCTCAGCCCCAGAAGCGTCTCAGAAATCAAGGCCCTTGCATCAGAACCACTATACACTGTGTTAATCAAGGACCAGGTTCAACTGGGCCCCCACCTAACATTCCTGCCAAAAATGGTTTTTCAGTTCCATAGTAACCAGCCCATTTTCCTGCCAGTTTTCTTCCTGAAACCACACAGGAATTCAGAAGAATGGCAGCGTCACTCATTGGATGTCAGATGTGCCCTAGTCTTCTACTTTGAGAGGACTAAACCATTCTGTAGATGTATGCAACTCTTTGTGGCAGTAGAAGAGAGGATGAAAGGCCTGTCAGTTTCAGCCCAGAGAATCTCATCTTGGGTAATCTCCTGTATTCAGGTGTGCTATGAGCAGGCAGATATTCCACCTCCTGCTATCTTGACTACTCATTCGACAAGCGCTCAGGGCTCATTAGCGGTATTTCTGGCCCAGGTCCTGGTTCAAGTGCATACCTTCCCACTATGCCATCACCCAGCAGGCTGGAGGTGATACCAGATTTGGGAGAGCAGTGATTACAATCAGCATGCCCATGAACTCCAAGCCTATCTCCTTGGGTACTACTTGTCAGTCACCTAATGTGGAATGGACATGAGCAAGCACTCAAAGAAGAAAAACGGTTACTAACTTTCCCATAACTACTGTTCTTTGAGATACGTTGCTCATGTCCATTCCACAACCTACTCTCCTTCCCCTCTGTCAGAGTTAGCCGGCAAGAAGGAACTGAGAGGGTGCAGGGCCGATGACACCCCTTATACTAGTGCAGAAATGTGTGGCACCAAAGGGTGCTAGAGCCAACCCGATAGATACCATTGAGAGAAAAATCTCTGGCAACGGTGCACGCACACCTAATGTGGAATGGACATAAGCAACACATCTCGAAGAACAACAGTTACAGAAAGGTTAGTAACCGTTTTTTATTACTTCTACTGTTGTAGCACCCACGGGGCGAGCACTTTCCAAACCCAGATGAAGAAATATTCACTGCTCCAAAGAGCATAACGTTTGATTATACTAAATCTAAATCCCCTTCTTGCAGGCATAGAGAATGCCCAGTTTACCTGTGTCTGAAGGTACCTGTACATTTGGAGGCCCATAAAGTCTCAATGGGTATGTCTACACTGTGTTTTAAAACCCATGGCAGCAAGTCTCAGAGCCCAGGTCTACAGACTCAGGCTTGTGCTTGGGTGCTAAAAACAGCTGAATAGATGCTTCAGCTGGAGCTCAAGCTTTGAAGCCCACCCTTCAGAGCCTGAGCTACGTCCTGAGCCCAAGTGTCTACTCAGCTGAGACTTGCTGCTTTAGGTTGTAAAGCGCAGTGTAGGCATACCCCATGAGACTTACAGCCTCCCAAAGTCTATTTCAAATTGGACATCTTGCTGCTGAGTTTTGGTTTGTTTTTAGCATGATCCTACCTATTTGCTCTGATGTCTTACCTTTGCAAGGGCTTGTTGTCCCCATCCTGCATCAGATTGTTTGGGCTATGGACATACAGATCCATGTTTCTCCTCTTCTTCGGTTATCATAGACTGCTGCCATTGGAAATAGCTGAACCCTCTCTAGGTAGCTGCTGATGCCTCAGTTGGCCCTGCTGCATGTGGTGATGTAGGACTCTGGGCAGGACTTCTGCCTCTGAACAGGAAGAGGGACAAGATTATTGTTTAGAAGCCCCTAAATATGCAAAATTAACATTTTGTATGTAGTTTTTTAATCATTCAACTGTCGCTCTTATGAAGAGTGATCATCAGTATTAAAATTAGTAAAGCTGCACCTTAAACAAAGCGTGTTCTCTGAACCAGCTTTTCTGGTAGTAGATGCTTCTGGCTTTGAATTTTCTTAATTTCTTAGTATTTAGTATCCATAGTAATTTCCAAGTAGATATTAATCAAGTTTGAAATAAAGATCTTACAAGGCGATTATGTGGGGTAACACAGTTCACTAAGTGACCATTTCCTGTTTGGAGCTTTAATAACTGAGTCCTTTGCATAGAGTGAGGAGCGGGTTCTCTTGAGTAAACACTAATGCAAAATGCATCAATGCTTAGTGGCAAAGGTTTGAATTTACCAGTTCCACATGGTTATATTAATAAATTCGGGATTAAGTTCTATCAACTTTTTTACAATTTATCAATATGTTGATTGAAGAAACTGTGCAAATAAAGCAACTGTAGTCTGTATGGTACAATTCTGGAATTATTTAAACTTGTAAGTGCAAGTGGAGTTATAACTGTTTTCTTTTTCCATTTAGGAAAAAAGTCTCATCTTAGGAAAACAACAGAGAAAAAGCTCCCAACAAAAGAAACCATTGCCAAGCTGCAGCAGTCGGAAATTTGGAAAATGGAGAATGAGTTCTATGAATTTGCACTGGAGCAATTTCAGTTTGTCAGAGCACATGCAGTTCGGGAAAAAGATGGAGAATTGTATATTCTGGCGCAAAACTTTTTCTATGAAAAGATTTACCCTAAGTCGAACTAAGAACAAGGTTTACTGTTAGATTAATGGACTAAACCTTTGGTCACTTTGTCATCTTAGTTCTCAGCCCTGGAAAATAGATTGCTGGTAGACCTCTGAGGTATTTCTCTCTAGAGCTGAGGAAAGTGGGCTGTGGATCACACCAAAGGTGTTGGATACTTGACTTAAGCTTCAGTTCTTTTATCTAACTAATAGTTTCAGTGGGAGTTACTACCCTTTCCCTGAAGAAACCTACATTTTCCTTTACAGATATTAACCACACAGAGGTTCTGGTTGGAAATATAAACAAAAAATGCTTCTATTTATGCTGTTGTTGATTCTCAGAGCAATTTATTTTCGTTTAAACTTCTGCAAACAAGAACTCATTTGTTTTCCCAGCTTCTACATGGAGATTTTGGTTGTATACAATTATGAATAGTGTTAATAACTGGTTGACATCTGTGCTTTGTTTTTGTGAGTCACGTTACATGATATTCATTGGAATGGTTAATCGTGTTCTGCTAAGAAATGCCGCTGCTGGATTTGCCCATATATATAAATGTGGTTTTATTAAAAAGAAAAGTTATAACTAATCATTAGTGTTTTAAAAAAATAATTTCCATATTAATATTGTAAAAAGAGAATCAAGCCAGTATTTCCTTTTCCTCCCTCTCCCCAACTGCCAGCTGAAGTTGGGAAAATTCTGCAAAAGAAGTTGGCATTGCCTGCAGTTCTAATGAATGCTTATACATCAATATAAAAAAACCCTCGTAAATTCAGTATCAAGTTGCTCCATGGATTCTTTGTAATGACTGTAAACTGAGATAGTGATGAATCCATATTATGACTCCATTAGTGAGCTGTGGTATGGTTTAGGTTTTCCTACTTCTATACTTTTACCTGTAGAATATTTTTACTAAGGTGCTTTATAATGTGTTTTAAAGCATTGCATTTACAAAAGGAGTAAAATGCTGTAAATACTGCATATTTTATGTATTTGGACCAAAAGGTTACAAGTAATTAGCTGAAAGTGGTTTTTGCACCAGCTTTGTTACATGTGGAGTAAAAAACATCTCATCTGCTGTTCTGCTTCCTATTTTAGTTAACTGTTGGACATCACTGAAATGCACTTCAATGACCTCTACAACTTTACTAACACAGCACATTGTCCAGAAGTTCTCTTTACCTAAAATTAGTCTGTATCTTTTTATAACACTTGAAAGAGGAAAAAGAAAATCAAATGTGTGATTGAGAGAGATGTTGAACTTGACATAAATGTGTTTATGTAACTGCCTTATGTCGCTATTGTAAACTTGTATGATTTGCTGTTATTAGCAGCTTGAAACACCTGGTAGATTAAGTATAGTTGAGATTAGTGAACAGATGTTTGGGTATTGGGGACACTGTGTTTTAACAAACTGCAGTGAATACCTACAAAGAACGTATAACTTTTTAAAAAATCACAGTAATTACCCCTTTTTTCACCTTCAGTTTATAAAAATTAGTTTCCCTGGGTTTGATTGGGGTGGAGGGAGGAGATAATGTGACATATATCTGAATTCCTACGGATGGTGCTTAAAGCAATGTTATAAAGTTATTAAGATGGAGTTTCTTTAATGCATTTGTTTTTTGTAATATGAAAATGATTGGGAGTTGAAAATCATGTGTACATTGGATGTTTGCTGCCAAAAAGGTTAATTGAAAAGATTAATTGAGACACTATCCAGTATTTAATTTTTAAATTTGCTTTACTATCCTTTGGACCTTCCTCTTTTGAGATTTTAAAAAAAAACCACTTTCTCAAATAATTGTTCTCCCCTATTAAGTACTGGTGGATCTTTCTTTCTGATTACTGATTTATGTAGCATGCACCAGACAGGATTTTGCTTGATACCTTTCCTGTGTATCAGCTTCATTAATGATGCCAACACATCACTGGGGAACAGGATTTGCTACTCGATTTATGTTTCTTCTAGTAGCTGGTTGTCTAGCTGGACAAGAAGTACTGAAGTACTGGAGAGTCGTCATAGAGTGGCTGTTGCAGTTCTGAAATTTTCTGTTAGGTAAATTTTGGAAATACAATGGATATTTATCATTTTTAAAAAAGAACATTTTTAGGGCAGATCACATTTTGTCTCTCTTCCATATAATTTGGATTTATTTGCTTAAAGCACCTTATTTTCTTGATCCTTTTGTAAAATTTTCAGAATACTATCTCTGAACAAAGATACAATGTGAAAACTTAGTACCCAACTAGCTAACGAAATAGGGCATTTAAACATACGAGCAAGTGTCCTAGTTTGAGAAGAAAACTATGGGTGAAATCAGTAGAAGTTTTGCCAGGATATAATCCTATAAATACAGTTTTTGAACTTCTGCTCCTCTTTTGCCAAGATTTAAATTTAGAAAAATGAATGAAATAGTCATCTTAAAAATATATTAAAAATCTTTGCATTTTAAAGGAGACATTTATTTTTTGTAGTTCTAATCATGGAAAAAATCTTTATTTCCTCAGATAATATCAACTCCCGTCCTCTCCTTGCTGTGAATTGATAAAATTGAGAGTGGTGATACAGAAATAGGCATCTCTTTAGAAACTTACTAATTGAAAAATATTTAAACATATTACATGTTGGGGTGGAGGAGGAATCAAGATTGTGGCTACTTTTATATCATATTAATTCATTCAGAGAGTATTTTAAAATCCTTTGACCTCAAAGAGTCAAACTTCTGCTTCTCAAGGGGATAATCAACTTTACACATTTTTAATAACCTACTCTATTCTTGTACTCCGTAATTGTCCAAATCACTGGTTGTTAAAAGTAATTTACAGTATATAATTGAGAATTTGTCTCAATACTTTTCCCCTAATGAGTCCAGTCAAATTTAGATTGTATGATCATTGGACTTGATTATGCAGCCTTTTGCATGCACATCTGACATTGAAGTCAATGGGGGCTGTATGCAGAAGTAGCAGGAAGAGATTTGCGTTATGGGAGCAATTTGGGGTGAAATTCTGGCCCCTTTAAAGTCAATGGGAGCTCTACCATTGACTTGAATGTTGCCAGGATTTCACCATTTGTGTCCATGCACAATATTTAAAATATTTTAGGAAATGGAAGCCACACAATCAATGCTGTGTACAGTGCGTGGATTTATGTTCAAATATTCTGTTTATTAATTATACACAGATCATGGATTCCTCTTAGATGATTTAAAACAGGAATCACAGTTTATACTTTTAGAATGTAGCAAAGGGGAAGCAGTCCATCTGGGAGTTTGGAATGCTTTTTCTACATGTTCCACATGTCTTAAGATGTTTAGCTGCTTCTGCGTTCCAATAGTACACATTTGCCTATTATAACATTACATTAATGATGTTTACGTCAAGGGAGGTCCAATTTCTATTATGTTTTTGCATCAATTTCACTGGTATTGAAAAGGTATGTATAGAAAGAGATGTTTGTGATGCTGTCTAAACTATGCTGCTTAGGCAGACAGATGAAAAACCTGTTTCAAAGTGCACTGCCAGTTTAGCTCTTTAAAAGTGGAGCTTATTTTATGACTACTGGAGATCAGACTTGCAGAAATTGTAATGGGTGACTAGTTGTCGGGATATATTCTGTACTTTTAGCCCATGCAGCTATGTAACCCTTGCAGCACTATTTATAAATTGAGCCCTCTTTGTGAAGACTTTGATAGCACATAATTATAAATGTGTTTAGACACTCGTACTGTCTAATACCTAGATCAGCAACTTTCTGTAGCTTCCGTATTAAGAGAGTTAGGTTTGTGAGCATCTCTAAAGCAGTACTGAATGTAACTTTGAGAAACATGGATTGTGTCTCATGACTTTTACTTTTTAACTGCGCACACACACACACACACACAGCTAAATAGTGCCTTTTTTCCTCACAATCCATGTTGAAGATGCTCACTCCTGCTCTTTTTCCCTCTCTCTCCGTATATTGATTCATTCGTGCAATATTATCCCGATGTGAAACCATTGTGTCACATTTGTTTGAGAGATAATCACTCAGTTTTCCTCGCTATCATGCCAGCTTCTGTTGTTGAAGTGTTGATTACTGATGCAAATGCTATAAAATAAAACACCCAGTGGGAAGGGGAAAAAAAAGTCCAGTGTCCTGTCTTAATATTTTTCATGTAGCGTTCACACTGATACTTTTCTAGCAGGCATCAATATACATTATAATGAACTTCACTTACAGCCATTGTTGCTGGAGCAGTTTCCATTGTGGTTGATCTATAATAGTTTTTATAACTCGTTTGTGGGATTATTTTATTAAAACTGCTGAGTGTAAACTGAAATGTATAGCCCTGTATCACCTGCAGTGGAATCTCTGATTGGAAATTAATAAACTGCATATAGGGTGTATGTTATAATGGAAGTGTCAGTGGAAAGCTCTGTGTAATAAAAAATTACGTTTTGAAAGAACGAAATAGGTTGACATTTAAGCAATGGGCTGAAATGCACATGCCTCTCACCATAAGGAGAGCATGAGAGAACATATGTGTGAGAGATGGTGGTCACATTGCTTAATGCTTTACTGGAAGGTGCTCAGATACAATGGGGATGAGTGTAGTATAGATAATCGAAATGTAGTATTGGCAGCTGCAAATGCAAATATGTTCAAATGAGATGATGTCTCATGAGCACTCTATCCAGTGCTACAATGTAGGACTTACTAAATGTGTATTATAAACACTTTTGGCCCCTCTGCTCCATGAAGCAGCATCTCAAGTAACTGACCCAGATTGATTACTTAATAGGATAGTTCTTAAATATTTAGCCACAGCATTACTAGTTGAGAACCAACTGTCACATAGCGTTTCAGCCCTATAAGATTTGTGCTACTTCCCACTGAGGAGTCCACTGAAGGTTAATTATGTCTCTTGCGTTGATGAGTAGACTTTTTCCCTAATTCCCCCCCATATATGTGTGTGTGTATGGATATAGATATAGATAGATAAAATCCAGAATTAAAACTGATCTTTGTTACCCTTGCAGGTGCAATTGTTGCATACAGACTTCTGCCTTTCATCAGTCAATGGGAAGTTGAGAGAGACACACACACACACACACTGTGGCCTGTAGAAGGATGCAAGTTCATCCTCTAAAGGCATCTTTTCCAGAATCGAACAATGTAGTAATGGAAATAACTATTGCCCAAAAAGAGGCGCATAGCTCACTACATAGTATATTAGTAATTAATGTGAGCTCTACTGTAAAAGAGAAAATATCACAATAATATATCAACGTATTAATTGCCCAAGCAATCTTATAAAATTAATGCTGCCATTCTATGGATAATTTAATCTCTTGAATTGGAATTAATTGGGAAGACGGTGCTAAATTTTTCCACTTCTTGCTTTTTCATTTTACTTTTATTAATCCGTTAACCTGTCTAAATCTTAGTTGAATTTAGTATAAATTTCCTTATTGCTTAATAAAATATAAGCTGCTAGTGAATCTCAAAGCAATGTCCAGATGTTTTCTTCAAGTACGAGTCCCCCGCTATGACCTCTCTCCCTGCTTCATTACCACATAGCACAGATGTGGTAACTTGCAATAAGAACTAATTTAAAGGACCAATAATAGTCTTTATTAAAAAAAAATCTCCACAAAGAACACCTGTGGCTTAAAAATGAAGGCTTAAAGACCTTTCACCTTGTCATAGTGACCCACTGTATCCCCCATACAAATGAAAAATACTGTGGTAAATATACTCTGTCCATTTTCTAGACACTTACAAGATTTATTCTGGATAATACACTCTTGGGTTTGCTGCACACTCAAGCATTAACTTTTTATAATAAGAATAGATATAAATATGGCTGCATGAGGAATGACCCACATGTCTCAGTAACTATAATAAAAGTTTCAAGCCAAATAGAGTAATATATATATCTTAAAATAGTAGTATTAGGCTTGGGAATTGTGGCTGTAGTTTGTATGGATCATATTTCTTGGATATTTAAGAAATATTTGATTTGCATGTATTTGAGTCATGGACTGCTCAAACACCCTTTATATGTATTGCAACATCCTGCAATTTGATATGAATTTGTCCTCTGAGTTAAAATGATGTTTCTTGATCGTGGTTCTTATTTCTAATGCTGATATCAATTTTAAATAATAAAGGAAAAAACCACTTTCCTATGTTGGGAACAAAACAGAATTCATTGTTTATTTTTTGTAAGTCCAGGAAGTCTCAAATGTTGCAAATTTGGTACAGAAGTTCCTATGCTCTAACTTAAGTAGAAGTTTTGAGCCTGATGCAGGAATTACTGAGTGAAATTTCATGGCCTATGTTATGCAAGAGAGTCAGAGAAGATGATCATACTTGTCCTTCCTAGCCTTAAAAACCATAAATTTATCTTGATAAACATTAGTTGAGTCTGTTGGCACAAAGTATTAGTCTTTTGTTTCCTTTATTTAGAATAAAATTTAAAATGATGGATGGCTCAGATGACTGACACGCTTGTTAAGTTATTGCCCAGCTTGGTCAGGACTGTCACAACGTAATCAATATTGGGTGGGGAAGTGAAAGAGAATGCAACTTCAGTTATGTAATCTAGTTCAGGGTGTAACACAAAATATGTGGTCTTGTGTGAAGCCAATATACAATGAACACAGATAAAGTGCAAGAAAAGAGATAAGTCTCTCTTGGGGTTGCCTTTGAGATCTTATCCATTCAGGAGTATGTTGGAATAGCTTCTGAGAGCCTATCCCTTCTCAGTAGCATCAAGACTTTTATCCACTTGGTTCCCAAGAACTTAGCTCAGCTTTGAACTCACTAAGGTTTCTGTATTGACATACAGTTAAAGCACACTCCAAGCCCTGCTCTTTCTACCAGATCACCGTTTCCTACATGTACTTTTTCTGGATTTTGCAGTATAGCATGGAATTCCGTAGGCATGCAAATGGCCATATCTACTCTCACCAGATCACATGGTAACTGGGTGAAATCACGAAAATTCTTATGCTTTGGATCAGATGGACTTTATGGAAAGAGCGACATTCCAGCACTAAATTTTTCAAGTCTCTCATACATTTTTTCCTTTGTCAGAAATTCTTACAACATCTTTCTCTATCAAAACTTCAGTGGGACTGCTTGTGTGAACATCTGTTGTCGCATACTACACAGGCTCCCCTTATAATATTGCATCACGTTCAAGACCTCGGTCCTTGTCTTCAGAGCTTTCAGTGATCTGGGCCAGCTGTACCTAAAAGCTCTCCTCATGCTGTGGGGCCAGCCATGCTTCTCTGGCACAATGGAATTCTCAGCCACAAAGTGTACAGATAATTTTCCAGGAGACAGAGCAATATTTGTTCCTGTGGCAGTTTGCTCCATAGTCTTGGATTAGCTGCTAAGAATGACCACAAACCTCACTACTTTCCATTCCAAGCACAAAGCACATTTCTTCAACTTTGTCTCTGCTAGGAAACATGCATAACATGTTATACATACATAGAAATTTAATTTGGTTTTAAATCTGCATGTAATTTCCACTCTGGGTAGCTACATCACTTTATACCTCCCTGGGAGGCACTTATAAGAGTGATGGGCATGGTGGAAGAATCTAATTAGGATAGAATACAGGTCGCAGAACTGGGCCTCAACTGAGCTCTAGTGGAGGTTTATGGGGTCTGAGTGAGTGTCTACACGGCCTGTGACACCAAGTCTCCTATCCTAGATCGACAGACTTGGACTAGCGGGGGTCATGCTAGTGCTCTAAAAATAACTTTGTAGAAGTGCTTTGAAGTTGCGGCTCGGGCTCTGAACGCTCCCCCGATGTCAGAGCCTGAACTGCAAAATGCTATCTAGACATTAATTTTTAGAGCATTAGCATGAGCCCTGTTTAACCAAGTCTATTGACCTGGGCTGAAAGAGCCTCCTGTTTCAGGCTGTTTAGACTTACCCATAGAATATCAGGGTTAGAAGGGACCTCAGGAGATCATCTAGTCCAACCCCCTGCTCAAAGCAGGATCAATCCCCAACTAAATCATCCCAGCCAGGGCTTTATCAAGCCTGACCTTAAAAACTTCTAAGGAAGGAGATTCCACCACCTCCCTAGGTAACGCATTCCAGTGTTTCACCACCCTCCTAGTGAAAAAGTTTTTCCTAATATCCAACCTAAACCTCCCCCACTGCAACTTGAGACCATTACTCCTCGTTCTGTCATCTGCTACCACTGAGAACAGTCTAGATCCATCCTCTTTGGAACCCCCTTTCAGGTAGTTGAAAGCAGCTATCAAATCCCCCCTCATTCTTCTCTTCCGCAGCCTAAACAATCCCAGTTCCCTCAGCCTCTCCTCATCACTCATGTGTTCCAGTCCCCTAATCATTTTTGTTGCCCTCTGCTGGACTCTTTCCAATTTTTCCACATCCTTCTTGTAGTGTGGGGCCCAAAACTGGACACAGTACTCCAGGTGAGGCCTCACCAATGTCGAATAGAGGGGAACGATCACGTCCCTCGATCTGCTGGCAATGCCCCTACTTATACATCCCAAAATGCCATTGCCCTTCTTGGCAACAAGGGCACACTGTTGACTCATATCCAACTTCTCGTCCACTGTAACCCCTAGGTCCTTTTCTGCAGAACTGCTGCCGAGCCATTCGGTCCCTAGTCTGTAGTGGGGCATGGGATTCTTCCTTCCTAAGTGCAGGACTCTGCTCTTGTCCTTGTTGAACCTCATCAGATTTCTTTTGGCCCAATCCTCCAATTTTTCTAGGTCCCTCTGTATCCTATCCCTACCCTCCAGCGTATCTACCTCTCCTCCCAGTTTAGTGTCATCTGCAAATTTGCTGAGGGTGCATTCCACACCATCCTCCAGATCATTTATGAAGATACTGAACAGAACCAGCCTGAGGACCGACCCTTGGGGCACTCCACTTGATAACGGCTGCCAATTAGACATGGAGCCATTGATCACTACCCGTTGAGCCCGACAATTTAGCCAACTTTCTATCCATCTTATAGTCCATTCATCCAGCCCATTATTCTTTAAGTTGCTCGCAAGAATACTGTGGGAGACCGTGTCAAAAGCTTTGCTAAAGTCAAGGAACAACTCATCCACTGCTTTCCCCTCATCCACAGAACCAGTTATCTCGTCATAGAAAGCAATTAGATTAGTCAGGCATGACTTGCCCTTGGTGAATCCATGCTGACTGTTCCTGATCACTTTCCTCTCCTGTAAGTGCTTCAGAATTGATTCCTTGAGGACCTGCTCTATGATTTTTCCAGGGACTGAGGTGAGGCTGACTGGCCTGTAGTTCCCAGGATCCTCCTCCTTCCCTTTTTTAAAGATGGGCAATACATTAGCCTTACCCAGTATGTTTGTGGGATGAAGAGGTGTTTTTGTTTACTTTACCATTTAAATGGTCTGTCTCTGTGTTGCTTTTCTTTCACAGAGTTACATGGTTGAACCATTTTGTCTTTTAAATGAGTTTTCTTGTATGTGTGAAACATTTCTGATCAAATATCCAAAAGGAGGCATGGATTTACTTCTCCTTTTACCCTAAATTGATCTTTCCTCAACTCTCAAAAGATCACCCCTCCCAAGAAAATTTTTCATTCATCCAGATCCAAGACATCAAAGGTGGGGTTTAGGTGGCTGGGATTCTTACGGATCAATTGCAAAGGTAGTGCAAAAGTATAGGAAGGAATCTCCATCTCCCATTGGGGGGATCACAGCCATATAAATGTATATTGTAATCTTTCTCATTGTCCATGATTTGATGTGAGATATTTGCGAGCACTATGATTAAGTTGAGAACCTGGCAGGGACAATATTTCATCTTTTGCTTATCTTTCAAAATTTAGAAGTTTAGGCCAAAATTTTCTACTTAGGAGCCTAATTGGTAGGTCCCTGTGTTCATATTTAATTATCATTTTCTCTGGATCTTGCTTGCAATCACATCTGCAAAAAAAAATGTGAGTGAGAAGAATTAATCATTTTGAGAGCCTCATATCTAACTCTTTGAAGACAAAGTGCTGCTTCTGCTGATTCCAGACTTTTTGCCCAAGGTGTTTTCTTCTTTCCACATAAATCAAGAAACCATACTGCTGTCGTTATGTCTAAATCTTTAAAACAAACAAAACATCAAGGAGCAATAACTTTCTTCCCTATGATGTCACAGCCATAAAAAAACAAAACCAAACTCAAAGAACTCAGGCTTTCTGGAAACATCGTTTAAAGTAGGAAAAAAAAATGCTCAAACCAACTTTGGCCATACCAATTAAAAACAAAAATGCTACTCTAAGATTCCAGATCTTCTAATATCCAAACATATGTCTACAAATGAAACATTGTAAGAAGTCTGTTGGAATAGTGTTGAGATGTTTACTGCTCCTTCCTCGGCTTCCCCCAGATCTCTGTTGTCTATATAATATAGACAACAAGTTTGGGTTTTTTATTAGCAACTTTGTGTTGACTTCCACTCAGATTTTTTGTTTTGATAAATCCTCATTTCAGTGAAGAATACAGAGGTGAAGAAAAGAACCGAATAGTTGTCCCAGACTTGTGCTGTGGAGGTGAAGTTATGTTTGTAAGAAGCACACGGGATCTTTTTCAGGGGAAAAGGCGAGATGCCGCGTTTATTGGAAATGCAACAATTAGCATATGCGTTCAATCTCTCTCTCACACACACACACACACACACACACACACACACACACACACACACACACACACACACACACACACACACACACACACACACACACACACACAATGTCCCTCCAGTTGATGTTATAGTTACTAGTCCAGAGTCAGGATCAATGTAGTGGCCAGGTTGGTTGATCTCGGGTAGAGAGGAGCCAGGTTCTGTCGGTTGCAACATGATGCTCCAGGGAAGTCTTGACAGGACGAACCCAAAGTTTCATGGCAAAGCACCCCGTTTATATTGTGATTTTCCTTCATTGGGACCAATGAGTTTTGCACGGTCATTCTGTAATCAATTGTCGTTTGAGTGCCCATTTTCTTAAATTGTTCTTTTTGTTCTTTCGGTTGTTTTTTTCTTAGTCTCTCAGGTTACCCCATGCTGGTTTTAATCACAGCTATCTTGTCCCCATTGATAGGTGCCTGCCACATCTTTTAGAGTCATCAATCTGCCCTCCTCTGACATCTTAATAGAGGGCAATCTTCCTGGCGCCCTTACCCGTCCATCCTTGATTCCTCTCTAGAACATCTGGTCCGGTGATAGTATTCACACTTAACTTCTAACACACACATTCCTCATTCACACACAAAACAGGATTGATTTACACACAGCATTTGAACGGGAACATCAAATTGCAATGCAAAAGAAAACAATCATTGCATTCTTTTACTTACTTTAAAATGCTAAACCTGCAACGAAGTGGTGACCCTAAGAAGTCTGTTACTGCCATGAAATCAGCTTCAGACACAAAATTCTGGCTGATGCATCTTTATCAATGGCCCATTAGGCTATTCCTTTCTGCTTTCAGAAAGGGTGTCTGGCAGAATATGGTCAAATCATACACCAATACATTTCGGGGATGCTACATTATTATTCTTTCCTTCATTCTAAATTATACAAAATACAAACATAAAATCCTACTACTACATAGTGAGTTATCTGATGTGGGTTTTAGTAATAATGGAATACTGCCACCATACTTTCCACAGTTTGTTGCTGTTCAAGATAGAATAGATGTTTCCTAACCCCTATTTTGTCTAGAACCACATGTGTAGCATAATTCAAGGATGGATCATAGTTTAGGCTACTTTCCTTCAATTATTCATTAGCTAGAGATGAACACTTGAAACATTAATTCATGTATATGAAGGAAGATGAATTCCTACATCTGGCCCTTTTGCGCGCTCATACCCTGACTGCTTTTCTGTTCGCTACTAAGGCAAGCAGTCTTCCTTATAGCTTGCAGTAGGTTCTGGTCTACGTTTAGATGTCTTGGTGGCAGTTGGCTTAGTGTTTGGATCTTTTTTTCATTCTAACAGAAGAGAAACTCTGATTACTCATTACCACTACCATTTCCTGTTTCTGGTTCAACACAACCTGTAGGATTCTGCACTTTGCTCAGTAGTGCTGCTGGTGCTGACAACAAATAATACTGTGGGTCAAAAACAACATTGATTTTCAAGGTTGTATAGTTCTAGACAATATCGATAGAGTATGTGCTTTATTAACCAGGAATGGGACATCTGTCTATCTTAAACACTTATGTGATCCCCAGTATGATAGTAGCTGAGCACCTCAGAACCTTTCAATGTATTTATCCTCAACATCCCTGGGAGGTAGGGCGGAGCTGTTTATCCCCTTTTCACAGATGAGGAATTCAGGAACAGAGAGACTGTGTGACTTGCCCATGGTCACACAAGAAGTCTGTGGTGGAGCAGGAAATTAAACGTGTGTCTTGAGACCTAGACTAGCGCTTTAACTGCTGGGCCATCTTTCCTCTCAGACATCTCTGAACTCTGGCATCATCTTTATTCTGAACAAACATCATGGCTTTGAATTTTTTTGAATTTAAAAAAATAATAAAAATTATAGATTATATGAAGGCCAGTGGTACTAACTTTGTATTTAACTCTTTTTTTCATTGTCTAAAGCATGATGGTAAAAGGATACCTGAGAGTTCCTGTGGAACACTGCAAGGTGTAGGTGACACAAACTCCATGTTCTTTGATGGTGAAAAGGTTAATACCCTGGATATTTTTTTTATTTTTTCTTTGTAGCTTGCTGGAATCCTATCTGGGTACTGTATATGCTCCCTAGGGCTTCAGGTTGAATCACAAAACCTCTAATTAGGCTGGGAATAAAAATGCAGTGAGCAGCAAGTTTCTGAAAGTTGGAACCAGCAAATTTGACGCTCCCTTTGGAAAAGGGTCAGGCTAGAACAGATGTGTGAGCAACGAGCATTAGGGAATTAGCATGCAGGGTTTACTGCACTAATTTTTCCAAATCTGATACTTGCTGCTTTGGTTTTGTGGGGTGAAAAAAAGAATTGCCACGATTACAGTTTTTCTTTGTTTGCCATGTTCACATAAAATCCCTTTGGCAATGCAGGCAGCAGAAGGCAATACGACATTCTTAAACAACTGCATTGTCGCCAGCAAGGACAGAGTTTTCCAGAGCTGTCTATAGTGAATGTTGAAGATAGCCACGTGGCAAAATATGCTGCCAATGGGAAGAAACGGGGAAAAACGTAGAAAACAAAAGTCACATTGCATAGAGAAAAGTGTGTCTGCTAATTCCCCAGCCAAGAAACATGAAAGCCATGAATAAATAATGAAGAGGGGGACTTTGAATATTTTAGTCTCCTAAATTTAAAAAAAAAAATGTGGAAAGCCAAGAAAAAGGGTAAAACCTTTAAAAAATGGAAAATATAGAGATGCTGGACTAAAATTTCTCAAAATGAACCTTAACTCTGCTCCCTGTATTCCTGCCCACTTTTCAGCAAAAAATGAAGCAACGGTATGCTTGTGCCCTGTACACATCTCTAATGTTGACACTATGAATCTTATTCCCATACACAAGACTTGTGTGGTACTATACTCTGTATTATATGTAATCATGTAAATTAAGAGCTCTATAATAATGCATTTGCGCATGAGGGCAGAGTTGACATTCCACGCACAGCTGTAACTTTAGTATTTGGGTACTTCAGCATGCAAGTTGAACATTGTCTTTTTTGTGGGCTTCTCTAGGATTTTATGTAAAGAAAGATGGGTAAAGAAAAAGGAGTTTCTTTTTCTAGGACTTCAACATTTACCTGGCTTTCAAAAATTTCAAACAGTGCATGTAAATTCCATAATCTGGATCTGTTTACCCAGACACCCTGTTCTAGGCACTTTAGGAGGTCCACAAGTGGGAGCCCCTCTCTAGCACATCCCTTCCAACCTGTGCAGCTCCTAAGGGCATCCGAGAGAGTTTCCCTCCCGCATATCTTACAAAAGTCACAGGCCCTTCCTTCGGCTGTTCCCGTCAAACCCTTTTCTCAATTGTAGAGGTCCCCTCCAATTTGCAGTAACCAGAATTTTCAGGATGCATTTAAAGCAGCCATATGTGCCATTCTTAGCAGGAAAACAAATGAAAAGGTCAAATGTTCATAAATTGGTGTTTAAAGTTAAGGTGCTAAATCCATATTTAGGAGCCTAAATAAATGATTTGGTTTTCAGAAGGGAGACTTGCTCTGGTACCCATCAGAAACACAGCAGCTAGGAAGTGGCTCTGATATGCTGGAGAAGGGATCCTGCCTCCTGAGGTGAATAGGACAGGGTATTGCAGTGGTGTCCAGCCAAATAGTGCCAGATCTTGGAATGTAGATGCATTTTTGGTCATTTTTATCTTCATGTAGTGTTTCCAAGCATTATAGGGTTTTTAAATAATAATGTTCTTTGAGGGGTTTAGCTTAACTTTAGTTTACTGAAGTAGGTCCCCTGTGCTGGGTCAGCCCCTCCTGCCTCCTTCTGGCTGCTCATGGTTCTAACTGCACCTTTTCTTGTCCACTGTTCTAACCTGCCAGAACTTCTGGACATGACAATAGCTACAGGCAGCAGCCACAGACATTGTGATACGATGACACCATAGAAATCGCAGTTCATGCATAAGATATGTTGCACCTCAGAAATTTTCCCAAATTGTCTTAAATACCTCTGCAAAATATCAAAGGCAGAAATCCTCATTGTGGGTGGCAGAATTAACTAGACTTGGATTTTTGCTGGCCAAGATGATCTTGGGTCTGACTTTCCAAAAATCCCATAAAGAACAGGTTTAAATATCAAAGGTTCTTCCTTTTGTCAAATTGTTCTTACTATCCCTAATCCCATCTCACACAGAGAGAGTCTGCTCTGGCACTGTATTATGCACTTCACTCTTATTTCATTCATTTCGTGGAATTTCTGTGTAACAATGCCTGCTCTAGGGCTCTGTGACTGGCACACTGGTTTAGTTTTGAGAGTGTTAAGAGGACAGGGTAAAACTGATCTGACAATGGAAGGCTAGCACAACCTTAGCAGTAGGGAAAGATACTAATTGCTTAAGATTTTGTGTTCGGAACCGAAATAAAATACCCAAGGGAACCTTGTTTTCCCCCCAACATATCTTGTACAACTGTTTTTGCTCACAAGATTTATACTTGTGACATCAGGAGACTGTCATGTCTGAGCAAGTGTAGTAAATTGGTTTACTTGTCTCATTGCGGTGTTGTTGGAGCTATGTTGAGAGAGACAAGGTGGTTGAGGTAATATCTTGTACTGAAACTCAAACTTTTTATACTCAAACCTGAGTACATTTTCTTTGGTGATCATTTTGCTTGTTGTTTATAGATGATAGGTTCATTAATAACTGGGAAAATGATTCCACCCTTTTGCTAGTCTCGCTACACCAGACTTGGTGCACCTCAAAGCCACCTATTTAAAAGCCCATAAGGTCATGCAATCTGACCCTCATTAACCCTTATTATGGTGCTCTGTGACTGGGTAGCAGTATGAGTGAACTAAAAAATCAATCTGATCAACTCTGCACCATGTTTTAGAAGGGCAGGCTTGTATTACATGTCCACTTTAATTAGGCAATCACCTTACCTACAAACCCTTTATTTCCCCCCTCCTCTGCATGCTTATGTTTGAGGAAGGGCCTGCTTAATAAGACTGATCTGAAAAGATCCATCTGATTTTTATCTGAAATGGACAAAAGCCATGCATTGCGTTTTCTTTTGACACACACAATTAAGTTGGCATGGGTCAAAGAAATGTCAAAATAAATGGCCCTCTAACTGCCTTTCTCCTTACTGTTCTCTAGCAAGATTCATCACTTGATGGCCATATGAAACACCATTCAATCACCTGTTGGCAATGGTAACCATCTCATAAAAACTGCAGTGGATCATTATATACTATTATGAGATGATATTGCCTAGACTCCACGTCAAGCTATGGCCTGTCATCATTGTTAGTCTATTTTACAGGCTGAGTGCACTCTAACTCTCCTCGTAAAACTTTGTTTGAACCCGGGTTTCTCAATGTCTCGCTGCTTGGTGTTTTTTCAAAAGAAGCTTTTTCTTTTATATAGGAGTAGAGTGCCCTTCCTGTACACGGTGTATTACATCTGAACCATTCATGAGAAGTACACAGCTGTCAGGCAATCTTCTTGGTGTTTCGCTCTTTGCTTGTATAGCAACATCCTGTTCTGCATTTTCAGTTTATCCTTGTATGGAGCGTATGAATGTCTTTGGTATCTGATCGATCTAAGTGCTAAATCTCCTACAGTAGGGATCTATGCTAATGTACTTAACTTTGGAGAAGTGCTAAATCGCTTGCCTGTAACTGTTGTTTTCCAAAACAAGTATTTAGGATGGATCCACACTCCTTCCCTGCCTTTCTTCCCTAGAGTTTGGGTTTATTTTTGTTCCTACTTCTAATTAATTACATTCATAAACAGATTGTGTTTGCCTATACATCACAAGTGACTAAAATGGAAGAGGAAGAAGAAATTTTGCTTGTTTTTATTTTTAAAAAATCCTTTTATTGCCTTAGAAAATTCAGACTTATCTTTTAGGTATATTTTTATAACTCAACAGGAAAGCTTGTGGCTTTTAAAAACTTTTATTGTAACTTATTAAACTAAGGAAATGTGCTAGGTTTAAATAATGCTAATCTTGTGACAAAAACCGTAAAAAGCAAAGAAATGTAATAAGGTTGAAACTCTTGGTTTTGTGCATTTGCAGTTCACCTTTAAGGACAATCCAACCATCTCAGTGTAATAAATGTAACAAATCAGCAAAGAGGGGCATTCAGCACACTGAGAATTCAGATCTCTGACATTTTTCTTTTCACAGGTCCTGAAGTGCAGATGCATTTCTGAGCATAGGCTTAGGGAGGATGGAATTGTGGTTAAAGTTCAGGACTAGAAGTGACGAGATCCGGGTTACGCGCCCAGCTCTATTACAGACTTCCTGTGTGACTGGAGATAAGTCATATTAAATGTTCTGTGCTTCAGTTTCCCAATCTGCAAAATGCAATTAATATTTCCCTAACTAATTTGTGTTGTGAGGCTTAATGCATTAATGTGTGTAAAATGCTTTGAGAGCCATGGCTGCAAGGGCCTATATAAGACAAAACTAAATATAGCTGATTATTAATTTCTTCCTGCTTTCTGTTTCACCCCAGAGTGTACTCTCTGCAGGTGCTGGCACTCCCCAGGTGTTTTTCTGGGATAGAACTTAAGAAGGCATTTTTAAAAGGTTTTCTAACTGTGGTGCCGTGATGTCCGTTTAATGGCACTTATCCTTCTTCACAGGCAGTCTTTGAAGGCTCCACTGCTCTTTGGTGGTGGGTGGGACAGCAGTGTATGGCCCCCATCATCTTAGTGCCTCAGAAACATTAATTTATTTTCACAACACCCTTGTGAGGCAGGGGAAGTAGTAATATTCTCATTGTAGCATACAAAACTGGGACACAGGGAAATCAAGTGAATTGTCCAAAGTCATACAGGAAGTCTGTGCCACGGCCTTTGTCCTTGCGCCTTACCCACAAGACCATACAAACCTGGGTTTAAATTCGTAATATGTTTAATGCCCCTTTTCATTTGGGACATTCAGTACGACCTATTTGATATCTTCCACAGTACTTGCAGGTTGCCTTAACTAGCTGCTTCTTTCTCCTTAACACAGTCTGGGACCTACCGTATGCAACAGACAGCACAGAAAGCCTATTACATTGGGTCCTTATTTAGCGTTTTAAAGTAGTACTCATGGAAAGTGCAAGGTGGACATTATGTAGACTGTAAGGTTACATGTTAGAAGATGGTGTTATGCAAGGTATGCAATAATGTGGCAGTTAGCAGTGCTGCAATATAAGACGCTAACACAGGTCTTGCATCACACGCTGAAATGAAAACACTAAAACAGAGGGCTTCTGTTTTTCTTCTTTACTAATATGTCCCAGCAATTACTTGCTTGTGGGAGAGATAAACTAGTCCTTGCAAAGAAAGGCCATGCATTAAGCCATCAGAGCTGGTCCTAGGCTTTACTGAGGGATTCTCCCTGACACCTCGTGAGCCCTGGAATCTTCAAGTGTATGTACAACACCCCAACCCTAGAAGCTGGCTGCCTAATGAGGACAGAGGTATCTGGGCATATATGCCAGCCAGCAGAGGGAGCACAACACAAACAAATTGAGGATAGGAAACAATAGGAATAAAACCTCTAAACAGCCCCTTCCTAACAGTATTGTCAGAACATAGTTGGATGGGAAGGAAACAGAGGATGGAGGAGGGACTGCAGGGCTCTGATGGTCACTCAACGCTTCTATAACTGGAGCTGTCAGCTGTTTGGCAGTGGGGCAGAGGGTCCCTGGATATGAAGAGCCCTATGTGACTGCTAGACTGCATACTATGTAATGTACCATATGAAAATAAACCTTTGCACTAGGCCCAGTCACTTCTTGGATCCATCTGCACTTCTGATCTACCTCCTTATTAGGAGATGGCAGTTATGCTGTAACATGACCAGTCATCAGGAAGATCATGTGCACATTTTATCACTCTAGCTATTGCCAAAGTGCCTGCTCTTTAATCTAAAGTTGTACAGACTTGCACCTAGACACAGATAAACTGTTAGCTGCCTAACTTCAGTCATTATCAAGCTCTGAACTATTATCAGGAGGCAATTATCTAGCTGCACAACTTGGGACCGTAATAGATAAGCAATGACAAATTCAGAGCTTTACCCTGTGTCTGTTGCCTCTGCCTCACCTACTGTCTACACTTTATTTGTTTAGCAGACCTAAATATTAAGCAAGAAATAACCTAATTTTGAGTTTAAATGTTTGTTAACCAGAAAATAGTCCCATTGTGAATCTGATGCTTCTACACTAAGCCACAAAGAATGTGAATAATGTAGCATTTCAGTCACTAGGTGGTGCAAAAGGAATATACACCTCAAAGAAGGAAGGCATGTTAGCACTTTGAAAGGCTTCACTGGCACATGATGCCATCTCCCTGGGTTTAATGGAATACTTGTGTTTTGCTGTCAAGTTTGCCTTTTACAAAGAGTCAGGATTCTTGCTGCTAGCCTCATTCCAGCTTAATTTCACATAAAACGAACAGCTTTCCTGCAACTGAAAGGTTGTGTGTTTCATATTCACAGAATTGCTAGAATTGCTATTAACTCTGGATGAATGCGATAGCATTGTGTCGTTTTTTGTTTTTTTTAAATTACAGGCATAGTTTTTTCTCTTCAGGCTCATTCCCCTGGGTGTTTATCAGGTTGTCTGCTTCTGGTGGCCTGTTTCAGAGGGTCTTAGTGCTAAATGGGACCTAATTATTTTTATAGTTTAAAAGGGCTGTTTTAAGTTATATAATGACTCTGGTGTTGTCTCTGTGAGTGAAGAATTAACCTGGAAAGGTTGCCTTTTCTCACAAAATGGATTGCTCACTTGGTTCTCTATATTGATTAGTTAGGCATTTAAGAGCTGCATTTTCTTGCTAAATGCCTTGAAAATTTGTCATGATAGTATTTAAAGGGGCAAATTGACATTGTTTATTTTCCCAAACCTTTTCGGCAGATTGCTTAGCCCTGTATTGCCCCTTTAGGGAACTCTGATATAGTATGAAGGAATGATAATGCCCTTTCTGCTTAGATAAGCATGACAGATTAACATTTTCTTTTCAGCTGTAATACCAAGGAAAGGGATGCTGCAGTGCCAAATGTATTTTACATTGCAGCTGATGGGGTGACGATAGCCGTCCTGAATAGCTCTTCAAGGGGACTGGACTTTTCACAATTATTATGAATGATCTGAGGGTTTGTTAGCATTTCTATTCATCGGCACTCCAAAAAGTAGAGTTCTTTTCTCCTTGGGAGTTTTCCAGATGAAAGTGGTAGCTTAATAGCTGCAAGGTTGGCAGTCCAAGCATGGGGTAGCGTTAAGAATTGTGAACTTGTGTACAATTAGGTGTGTGTGGTTACCTGAGAAGTTTAATAAGAAGATGGTGAGGAATTTAAGGTGAATAGGAGCCTCCATTTTCCTCTGTTTCATTGAAGATTTGTAAATTATATACAGTATCTGTTTAAAATCTTTTACTTTTATAAAGAAAAGCCCAATTTACAATCAGATACTTTTAAGGCATCTTTTGGGTTAACGCAGTGGCTGAAAATTGCATCTTTGTGTACTTTAAAAGCACACAACGCTAGCATTCCATTGGTAGCTCTCTCAGCTATGCCCTGTGGTTCACTGACCTATTTGCCAAGAATGGGGGATCTCAGTTCAGTTGCAAATGGGCGAGGTTGTACGTCAAGCCCCTCTCATCATTAGCACCTTCACTGGCAAATGTAGCAGAATCCAATGGTTTAGTGGGAAGGGTCTTTCACTCCTCGAGGTGATCCTTCCATTGCAGGATTGCAGGCAGAACCTGTTAAGGAAACTGAACTGTAATGGCTTATGCTGCACCTGACTGGTGACAACAGGCAGACTTTGCTTTCCAGGGTTGTCAACCAGGCACCTTTCACTAGCTCTGCATTCTTTCAGAAAACTGAATTCAGGTACTGGCACTGCCACTGAAACCAGTGGTGCTCTGCATAGCCAAACAGGTCCAGTCATGAGGATCAGATTCCAGGATCAAAACTTTCGAGATTAATTGAGCTATTGTAAAAGGGAGGGAAGGGCAGTTATGTCCACAATGGCTTTGCAACAGCAGTCACTCTTTGTTAATTCCCTTCTGCTCATTTAGTTGCCATCTCTGTTTATTTTCATGGCAGTCAGAGTTGAATGCACCTTCCCCAGGTCTCTGAATACGCCATTGTCACCTGAAGTCAATGTAATCAAATATGCTCACTGTTTACAATCCCAAAACAAAATGGAAGTAGAGGCTTCAATCTGGTTAAATCGCTTTCAGAACAACTAATTATGCTAAAATCTGCAGTGCAATTAGCACTAGTTGACTTGGCACTCTTTGGAGGCCCTGCATCAGCCGCAGATTGCAGGAGCCTGAAATCAGGCTTCATCTGGAAGGTAGGAGTTGGGAGTAGCTCTCTGTAATTTTAAAATCAGAAATCTCTCCTAGTGGGCCTCCTCTGGCTCCACCAAATGCTTCAGGCACTGCAGCAAATCGTTTTTTCCAGCTGGGTCAGAGATGTTATTTGGTCACCTCTATAACATTTGCATATGGCCAATTCCTTCAGTCACTAGCTCCCTTGAGACACCCACAGGCCCCAGCTCCCATTCTGAACCTATGTTTCCTACATGGCAGTCCCACAAGTTTCTGCCACTCTACCAGAAGGCAAAAGGAAAATGATCCCATATTAGGACTAATGGGACCATCTGTATTTCTAAGGGTAAATTATTTCTTGCCTGGAAAATATCATTAAGTTGAGTATTAGTACTCTCACTCTTGCCCAGATTCCTCGGTAGTGGTGGCTACTAGTGAACAGGAGAGAGAAGGACATGAAGCATCAACACCAAAAGGCAAAGATTCAAAGAGGCTGTACTTATTTGGATGCAAACTTTATTCTACAGGAAGTCTGCAACTCAGGTTTGCAAACTAACAGGCACTCCTGAGCGGCTATGACTTCACCCTCTGGGAGAACATTATAAAACCTAAAGACAAGTTACCAGAGGACTTAGGCAGGACTTGGCAGTAATGGTGGATGAGGGCAAGTTAGTTACCAGAACTGCTCTCCAGAAAGTTTAGATGGCACAGATGTGGTGGCTTGAACCAGGGCATCAACCATTTTTGTGAGAAAATGTTTGTAGTTACAGTCATCTGGGCTCCCCCAGAAGTCCAGGACCTTCCTTTTGAAGGTCCCTTTTTGTTTTTTGGATAAGACAGATGATAGGCTCCATAGTCTAAAAGATTCCAGGGAGACATTGAAATATCTTGGAATCTATACTCCAGCGTTAAAGAGGAAATAGCTCCACCCTAAGCTGCCATACAGACACCAGGATTTTGCTCGCTGGTCTCCAGATCCATTGAAGAGAAACGGGTTATGGGAGATGACATGCACTGCCCTTCTCTTCAGCATCAGTGAGCTCACCCCATCCAGCCACTTCATCCAAACAGACATTTTGATGTGTTGGTTGAGACATAAAGGATGCTTACTTCCATGTCGCAATATGAAGTTTCTCAGATTTGTGGCAAGTGGGTCCCATTGTTAGTTCATGGTGCTCCCATTCAGTCTCTCAGCTGTTCCTCAGGTTTTCACGAAGTGCATGGTGGTGGTGGCAACATTTCAATGAAGTCTGTGTGGGGAAGTGCCCTTTATCCTCCTGCTACCAATCCTCACTCTAGTCACAGACGCTTCAGCCCTGGGTTGGGGGACTCTAATGGGGTCCCTGCAGACTCAAGGTTTCTGGTGGTTTCATGAATGGCTCATAAATGTCAGGGAGTCAAGAGCTGAGTGACTAGCTGGTTCAGCTTTCCTCCTGTATGTAGTAGGAAAGAACTTGTTAATTCTAAGAGACAACTCCAAGACTGTTTTATATAAACAGAGAAGAGTGTGGCCAATCTAGTTATGCCAGGAGGCAATTTGCCTCTGGGACTTTTGCATAACCAATTCAATTCATCTCAGGGTGGCTTACCTTCTAGAGAAGCAGAACACACTGGTGGATTGACTGAGCAGGACCTTCTCCAATCACCATGAGTGTTTTTATGACCAGACATTGCCAGATTCATCTTCCAGTTCTGGGAGACTCCCCAAGTGGACCTGTTTGCAACAAAGCCCAAAAAGAAAATGCCATTGGTTTTGGTCTCAGGGAATTCTTAGCTCAGGCTCACTGACAGATGCTTTTCTGCTATCTTGGAAGGGATCCCCTTCAATATGCCTTCCCTCCACTTCTCTTGCTGCCCAGAGTATTGTTCAAAGTCAAACAAGACCATTCTTGTTTTATATTTGTAGCCCCAACAACACTGATACTCGATCCTACTGATCTTGTCAATCAAGCCTTCACTCTCTTCCCCCTCTGGATCCAGATGTGAGTTCTCATGAGCTTGTTTGCTTGCTCCATCCCAACCTGCAAGCCTTCCACTTGACAGTTAATTACAAAGCATTACAAAGCTTTGTAATTAACACCTTTAGAGATACTGTTTTAAGAAGGTTCATTAAGTGCTTCTGTATAGTAGAAAACACTCAACTAGGGACACTTACCTGGCTAAATTGAAAGGCTTCTCCGTTTGGTCCCATCAGAAAGGCTTATCTCCAGAGCATGCACCCCTGAACCTCATATTGGACTATCTTCTATACCTAAAACATCAGAGTTTGGTCATTAGCTCTATAAGAATACATCTGGCAACTATCACAGCCTTCCATTCGTTGGTGGATAGTAGGTCTCTTTTTTCCAGCTTCATCGTTACTAGATTCCTAAAGGACTTGGTTAGATTGTAACCACACAAGCAAGATCCTATCCGTCCTTGGGACCTGAAAGTGGTCCTAGCAAAGTTGACTGGACTGCCCTTTGAACCCCTTGCAACTTGCTCTCTGCTCCAGCTCTCTGTGAAGATAGCATTTTTGGTTGCCGTTACCTCAGCCACAAGGATGGGTGAGTTGAGACCCCTAGTGTCAGAGCCTCCCTATACAGGTTTCCATAAGGATAAAGTTTATCTCTGCCCTCACTCAAAATTTCTCATGAAGGTAGTATGTAATTTTATGTTAACCAGGCATTCTATTTGCTGACTTTCTTCTCGAAATCTTATACATGTAGAGATGAGGTGAGATTTCATTTGTTGGATGTGAGAAGAGCTTTAGCTTTCCACCTGGATCGTACTAAGTTCTTTAGATCCTCCATGCAGTTGTTGGTTGTGGACAAAGCCAAGGATCAACCAGTTTCCACTCGGAGAATCTCATCCTGGATCTCTTTGTGCATGCGTTTATGCTGTCAATTGGCTAATATAACCCTGCCAGCGAGAGCATTGGAACATTCTGCTTGAGCACAGGCACCTTTTAGCAACTTTCTTGGCACAGATACTCATTTGTAAAGCAGTGACTTGATCATCAGTCCACACTTTTGCTTCTCGTTATTCCATGTCCCATCAGCCCGGGGACAATGTCAATTTTGAACAAGCTGTCCTGCAATCATTGTTCAGGTATAATCCAAGCCCACCTCCATGTTTGTCTGCTTGTGAGTTACCTACAGTGGACTGGACATATGCAAGCACTTGAAAAAGAAAAAATGGTTACCTACCTTTGTGTAACTGTTGTTCCTTGAGGTATATTGCAAATACCCATTCCACGACCTGCCCTCCTTCCCCTCTCTATCAGAGGCTATCCAGCACTAAAAACTAAAGCTCAAGCTTCCCCAGTAGGTACTGTTGAGGGGGAAAATTTTCCAACCACTGTGTACGAGGCGTATACAGACCTACGGTGGAATGGATATGTGCAACACATCTCGAAGAACAAGTTACAGAAAGGTAAGTAACTGTTTTTATGGGGCAAATTGATTTCACCATTGGGAAACTAGGGATTCTCTCCCCAGAGTAATAACTATAAAGCACGGTAATGCTATTCAACATTAGTGCATTAAAGTGTGGCCTTATTAATTCAAAGCATAAAGGCAACAAAATAAGCTGTTCAATTTAAAATATAATACATATATAATGAGGAAAATGTGTGAAAGCTTTATTCAAATGAAAATGCAGAAGTGTTTGAACTAGTGAGGTATGTTTTTGTCCTGAGTTATGAGCATATGTAATAGATTTAATTATTAATTTCTCCATTGTTCTATGCACACAGACAGGGTTCAAGGCACAGTCATTCTCTGGCTTTCATAGATCTAATTTGTATAATTATTGTCTGAATAAAGAATTGCTCCAATTCCTAGCGCTCTTTTTTCCTCTCCTAAATATTATTTCAATGCGGCATTCCAAAAGAGGAACACCTGCCACTTCTTCAAAGTCAGCTGATCACTGGCAATGATGGAGTGAGCTACTGCTGATGACGTTCCTTTTCAAGCCCTTTTGTCTAAAGGAATTATCATGCACCCTTTTCATTTTATCGAACAAATTACATTTGTCAAGGTCTATCTTTGTAAATAAATAACTAAAGACACATGGCTGTGTATTTCTGCTCTTCCAGGTCTCTTGTTCTATTTATGGAAGCCAGATGACATGAAACAAAAGAGAAACTTTCCTCTAAAAGCAATTATCTTTCTGCATTCCCATCAGTATAATTATATTGCAGGGAATTTTAAGAAGCTGTACAAGTAGAATTGAATGCTTAAAATCATGTTTGTTGAATTGTTGTTATGCAAAAGTTGAGCAGGCTGCATTGCATCAGATTAACAGAACAGCACCGATGGCAATTCTCTTACAAAGCTGTGCCTGAAAATGTATCTCTGTGTGTGTGTGTATTTAATGAGAGACCAGAATTTGAAAATGGGACTGGGCTGTAAAAAGGATTGCAGAAAAATATGTATGGGAGCCTGTGAAGGGGGTTCCCCTCACCACAGGTTCATCTCCTAGTGGCTGCATCTTGGAATTAGCTTTCGCCGCCTCTGGTGCATCCTAAAATCTGTTGTTCGTGCTGTGGTCCGTCTCTCTCTCTCTCTCTCTCTCTCATATTCAGGGTACTCCCTCTTTGTGACTTGGTCCTCGGGTCAGGTTGCTGTATAGTACCCCTCTTCTGGAATAACAAAGCACTCCTGGACAAGCAACCTGTATGCCGTCTGAGGCAGACCTCTGTTCCAACTCCTGGGCTGCTTACTTATGGCTGGTAGGAGACCTCAGGTCCACCCGCTATTTTGGGTTTCAGCAATCTAAGTCGTCTTGGTCTCAGCTGCTATTTCCCAGGGCTTCTTCCTACCACAGCTCTATTTCCCTGCCTATTTCTGGGTTTACTACTGCAGCTTCCTTTAGTCCCCCATGGCTATTTCATTCCTCTAGGCCTCTTGTAAAACTCCCTAATCCAGGGCAGGATCCCAAGGCTTACTTTCCCCCTAGATCGCCTCCTTGTCCCTGGCCAACTCCCCTTCCTTCTAGGGAGTGACTGCAGACCTTCTTCCTGCTCTCACTTCCTAGCTTTATATGCCTATCCTAGCTCCTCCCACAGCTGGGCGTCCTCTGCCATTAGGCCCTGTCAAGCCCAGCTTCCATTCCAGGTTCAGCATATCAGGTTAATTGGCCCCTTCTGGCCCATATTTACCCACTCACGAGTTGTGTGGGTTGAACATCCCACCAGAGAACCAATGCTGTCTTCTCCGTTGACTAAGAGTGTCACAAATGAGTCCACAAATATTTTTTAAAAACCTAATGCCCCATCCTGCAAGTGCCTACGCATGCGTGTATCTTTACTCATGTGAGAAGTCCTGTTTCACTTGAGTCAGACTACTCATGTGAGTGAAGTTATACATGTAAAATAAATGACTGCAGGATTGGGGCCTCGATTGGCCTTCTGCCCCTACCGCATGTAGCAGATGCTTGTAGAGTTGGATTCTCTTGAAGTGAGTAAAATCACTACTTAGCTCAGCAGTTGTTGGATGAAGACAGGGCAAACCCTGTGGAGAGTGCGGCTTTGCCATCGACTTGAGCTATTTTGGGGGTATGCAACACCTGTTAGCGTTCATTAATTTTTTTCTTGTGATACCAAGCCATATGTCCGTGAAAGATTCCATTTTTAAAACAGGTGGTCTTCCGCGCTCAAGGGCGGGCTTCTGCTATTTATAAGGAATATTGCATGCAAACATGAACCCGGGGTAGACTTCACTGTGTAGGGGAGCTGGTAGCCACACCTATATTTACACTGCCTAACATTTTCCACGATAAAAAATTCTTGCAATCTGTTTTTGAGAAGCTCTTACATCATCATTGTTTAAAAATGATATTTGAATTTTGCAGGGGAAAAGCCTTCAGCCTAGAGAAGAACCCTTTCTGCGTCCCATGAAATTCTGCTTACTTTTGCTGAGGTATATTAAACGTGGAAAATCACCATGTCCATTCTCTTGCTCTTATTCATCTGGAAAACTTCGGCAGCCTGCCAAATTAATAACTCAATGTGAATATTCTAATACTGGACCCCCACTACCAGTGCAGAAGCAGCACATGCTGAACTGGGAACACTGGAAGCAGACAGCTTCTCTGGGATGGGGGTAGAGAGAGGCTGGCCAAGCTCCCTAAACGCTCCTTCTAGAGCAAATGTGGCAGTGATTCTACTGACAATAGCCTCATTCATTACACAATGCTAATTAATTCCCCGAGCACCATCCGTACTTTGCAGTGAATGAGGCAGGGGTCCTGTGGAAAAATAAGAATATAATAATGTAATTAACAAGGGAGCTGAAATAAGGTTTCACAGGCAACCTTAGTACTAGCATTTCTGCTTGACTTTGCAGCTTAATCCAATTGTTCAGATAGTTTTTTGTACGTAATGCTGTAGATAGAATGGTTGTATTTTTCCATTAGATTTTTTCCCCTCTGCCTTCTGTTATTATCCTAGTTTCATTTGATTGTCCCCTTTTCTTCCGTGCTTTGCTTCTCATTAGTTTTGTTGGGGGGTTTTTTACAGTCTCTCCCTGGTGGAACAATAACGTACAAGACAAACTTTCAAAACCAAGATATTGGAGCAGTTTCAAAATGAGTTTCTTACCCCATCCCTGGAACAAAACTTGGGTCCGTAATAAGATGAGGGATGTTAATTGTGTCCAGGAGCACCTGGCATGTGAACGGGAAGGGAGAATTTTCCCCTTGCCCCCCCTTTTGAGAAGGCCTCCAAATTGAGTGGTGGTCTGACCTGGGGTGTGGGGTTGCAGCAGGGTTCAGATTTGGCTCTCCATCCCTCTGTCACAGTCTCCCAGGACAGGAGCTGCAGGGTGAGCATGGGGTGGGCTCACTCTCCAGCTCAGATTTACATGTTCAGATTGGAAGGCCTCCATTTAAGATTTTAAGGGTGATGTCGTGGTGGGGGTCTGTTATAGACCACCGGACCAGGGGGATGAGGTGGACGAGGCTTTCTTCCGGCAACTCTCGGAAGTTACTAGATTGCAGGCCCTGGTTCTCATGGGACACTTCAATCACCCTGATATCTGCTGGGAGAGCAATACAGCAGTGCAGACAATCCAGGAAGTTTTTGGAAAGGGTAGAGGACAATTTCCTGGTGCAAGTGCTGGAGGAACCAACTAGGGGCAGAGCTCTTCTTGACCTGCTGCTCACAAACTGGGAAGAATTAGTAGGGGAAGCTAAAGTGGATGGGAACCTGGGAGGCAGTGACCATGAGATGGTCGAGTTCAGGATCCTGACAAAAGGAAGAAAGGAGAGCAGCAGAATACGGATCCTGGACTTCAGAAAAGCAGACTTTGACTCCCTCAGGGAACTGATGGGCAGGATCCCCGGGAGAATGACATGAGGGGGAAAGGAGTCCAGGAGAGCTGGCTGTATTTTAAAGAATCCTTATTGAGGTTACAGGGACAAACCATCCCGATGTGTAGAAAGAATAGTAAATATGGCAGGCGACCAGCTTGGCTTAACAGTGAAATCCTTGCTGATCTTAAACACAAAAAAGAAGCTTACAAGAAGTGGAAGATTGGACAAATGACCAGGGAAGAGTATAAAAATATTGTTTGGGCATGCAGGAGTGAAATCAGGAAGGCCAAATCACACCTGGAGTTGCAGCTAGCAAGAGATGTTAAGAGTAACAAGAAGGGTTTCTTCAGGTATGTTAGCAACGAGAAGAAAGTCAAGGAAAGTGTGGGCCCCTTACTGAATGAGGGAGGCAACCTAGTGACAGAGGATGTGGAAAAAGCTAATGTACTCAATGCTTTTTTTGGCCTCTGTCTTCATGAACAAGGTCAGCTCCCAGACTACTGCACTGGGCAGCACAGCATGGGGAGGAGGTGACCAGCCCTCTGTGGAGAAAGAAGTGGTTCGGGACTATTTAGAAAAGCTGGACGAGCACAAGTCCACGGGGCCGGATGCGCTGCATCCGAGAGTGCTAAAGGAGTTGGCAGATGTGATTGCAGAGCCATTGGCCATTATCTTTTAAAACTCATGGCGATCGGGGGAAGTCCCAGACGACTGGAAAAAGGCTAATGTATTGCCCATCTTTAAAAAAGGGAAGAAGGAGGATCCTGGGAACTACAGGCCAGTCAGCCTCACCTCAGTCCCTGGAAAAATCATAGAGCAGGTCCTCAAGGAATCAATTCTGAAGCACTTAGAGGAGAGAAAAGTGATCAGGAACAGTCAGCATGGATTCACCAAGGGCAAGTCATGCCTGACTAATCTAATTGCTTTCTATGACGAGATAACTGGCTCTGTGGATGAGGGGAAAGCAGTGGATGTGTTGTTCCTTGACTTTAGCAAAGCTTTTGACACGGTCTCCCACAGTATTCTTGCGAGCAAGTTATAGTCCATTCATCCAGCCCATACTTCTTTAAGGTGGATAGAAAGTTGGCTAGATTGTCGGGCTCAACGGGTAGTGATCAATGGCTCCATGTCTAGTTGGCAGTTGGTATCAAGTGGAGTGCCCCAAGGGTCAGTCCTGGGGCCGGTTTTGTTCAATATCTTCACAAATGATCTGGAGGATGGTGTGGATTGCACCCTCAGCAAGTTTGCAGATGACACTAAACTGGGAGGAGAGGTAGATACGCTGGAGGGTAGGGATAGAATACAGAGGGACCTAAACAAATTAGAGGACTGGGCCAAAAGAAATCTGATGAGGTTCAACAAGGACAAGTGCAGAGTCCTGCACTTAGGACGGAAGAATCCTATGCACCGCTACAGACTAGGGACCGAATGGATTGGCAGCAGTTCTGCAGAAAAGGACCTAGGAGTTACACTGAACGAGAAGTTGGATATGAGTCAACAGTGTGCCCTTGTTGCCAAAAAGGCCAATGGCATTTTGGGATGTATATGTATGGGCATTGCCAGCAGATCGAGGGACGTGATCGTTCCCCTCTATTCGACATTGGTGAGGCCTCATCTGGAGTACTGTGTCCAGTTTTGGGCCCCACACTACAAGAAGGATGTGGAAAAATTGGAAAAAGTCCAGCGGAGGGCAACAAAAATGATTAGGGGACTGGAACACATGACTTATGAGGAGAGGCTGAGGGAACTGGGATTGCTTAGTCTGTGGAAGAGAAGAATGATGGGGGATCTGATAGCTGCTTTCAACTACCTGAAAGGGGGTTCCAAAGAGGATGGATCTAGACTCTTCTCAGTGGTAGCAGATGACAGAACGAGGAGTAATGGTCTCAAGTTGCAGTGGGGGAGGTTTAGGTTGGATATTAGGAAAAACTTTTTCACTAGGAGGGTGGTGAAACACTGGAATGCGTTACCTAGGGAGGTGGTGGAATCTCTTTCCTTCGATATTTTTAAGGTCAGGCTTGACAAAGCCCTGGCTGGGATGATTTAGTTGGGGATTGGTCCTGGTTTGAGCAGGGGGTTGGACTAGATGACCTCCTGAGGTCCCTTCTAACCCTGATATTCTATAATTCTATTTTGCCCTGCCCCCACCCTCCCAAAAACCTTGGTGCAGTCCTGGTGGTGGTGTATTGAAAACTGTGCTTACAAATTTAAGCACAATCTCTTTAAATGCCTGGGTTTTTTCCCCTGGTCCTGCTTGCAGGCTAAGGGGATTTGTAGGGAAGCATGTGATCTGGGCCTACCAGCACTAAGTCTGCAGCCAGCCAGCCTAGAGTAAGGTGCGGTGAGTTGGACCCTCTCTGTTTTAAGGAGCAGCCTGTTTTGTGTGTCTGTTTTGGGTTCTTGTGTGTTATCATTATGAATTCTAAGAAATAATGTAGTGTTACACTGCAACTTTCCAGCAAGAGTAGTTTTTTATCTAACTTCTCTGTGTGTACATTGAGAACATAACATTAATATGTCCCCATAACACTGCAGAAGACTGTACAAAAACAAATAATAGAATGTGCCCTATACACAAAGGGAAGGGTGCATAGTCCCCTATATTGACTACAACAGAATATTTTCTTTTCTGTGAAATTCATTTTGACTGCCATGTGTTTGCATTTATTTTCTTTCCAGTTCCATAGATTACTTCTCCATAACTTAGCAGCAGGACAGAACATATTGAGAGCGTGCTTTCTGCTCCACAAGAAATTTTTTCCCGTTTCCTAGATGCCATTTTGCCACGTTTTCCGATAGTTCCACTGTGAAGAATTCTGTCTGATGGGATAAAAACATACAAATTAACAGTGTTCCAAGTCAGCTGAGTTCAGTGTCACTTTGCAGGCCAGGCACACAAGGGCTAAACTGTTCCAAGGTACTTGAGATAATAGCTGAAATTCCTTCCTTGTGCTCTGGAGAGTAGCGATGGAGGCTACCCAGGACTTGCATTCACTCTAGCCTCATACCGCCCCACTTCCTGTGGATGGGAGTCATGGTGTAATCTCTTAAAGTTTATTTCAATCCAAATATAATCTTTTCTTTTTCTAGACATCCTATTGGGGCCACAGTTTCTTTGCGTTCTTCGACCATGGACAAGAGTTACAGTAAGTGGCTTCCTCCTGTTTTGTTGTGACATCTTCTGTGGCCAATGCTGAAGGTCTGTTTTCACTTATGGCTCTTCCTTGGTAAGAATTAACATTTCAGTGGGTTTAAATTTGAACCTTAATGCAATAGTCTGTCATTGGGTTTTTAATAAATATCTTTTTTTTTTCCCCCCCAAATAATCTGTAAAGCTGTTACTAATCAGAATGAGAGATTTCCTCAGTTGGTTTCACTGGGGCTTGTTTCTGTTGCATCTGGCAATGTGTCCAACAGAACAGCTCAACCAAAATGTGCTCAGTTGAAATCAGTTGTTTCATAAGAAGCTACTATTTCTTGGTTATATTATTATTAAATATCCAGGCACACGTGTCTAGAAAACATGCCATTTTTCCTCCCCCAAAAGGATGAAGAATAACTGATCCGAAGCCTCACAAAACCCAAATATGCTTCTATTTAAGAATTGAATATATGGATTTTTATGGGGTTGGGAATGGGGGCAGAATTTAACAAAACAAAACAAAAAAAAATCCATGCTGACATCTCTCCTCTTATCTCCAGGGGGATTTTGGTTGCATAGTTTTAAATTCCTTAAAATACTGGGTTAAGAGAGCTGACAAAGTGTTAATGGTGTCACAAGGGTGATGCTAGTATTCTAGTATATCTTTGTCCATATTCTAATACACCTCTTAGATAATGGAATTCATTAATGATTTGAGGATGTTTTATTTTATTGGCATATCTTTGTTGTTTTCAAAAGTTTGTCATTGGGGACCTGGGGGCTGCGGCTTCTGGCGTTGCCTGTTCAGATAGCTTAGATGTGTGAAGCTTTGTTCCATCGTTTTGCTTAATGAATGGCCTGTTGCTCTATAAACACAAGGAATACCATATTGGATTGTGTTCTCTCAGCTGAGCTGCATCAGTCTTGTTAGTGCTTGAGTAGGCAATCTCAAAGAAAACCTATTTGCTGTGGTGGTACTGGTGGTTCGGTAGATGGCACTACTTTCTTCTGACTCAGTTCTGAATCGGTGCTCCAGCATTGCACCATTGAGAGGGTGTGGATGTGATGTGTGTGTTACAGTATGCTGGGGTACCACATTTTGGTTGGCAAGCTCAATTGCCTGTAATGCAGAGAAGGCCATTGATACCACCTTCAAAGATAAACAATTCCCTTTTATTATCACACCGGGCCTTAGCGCTACCAGCTTCAAATAACACATAATCACAAGTCTGCAATATCATTTACTTCTGCAAAGAGAAAATAGCACATGTTAAATTGCTGCTGAGGTGATAGGAACATTTTGACTAACATTCAACTGGAGAAACAATATGAGCCAGGCAGGAACTAACTCAGATGATGACTCCACAGACACTAATAGCTTGCACCATGCCAAATACATCAGATGAGTGGTCCACTGTTGAATCATCTTATGTATTTGTGTGTTGTTACTTCTAAAAGAACAACTGTCCAGGAACTTTTGTATGTGTCCATATTACGCACTCATGAGATATTTTAAAGTAAATATATGCGGACACATAAAAAGTATATGCATATAGGTAGGTAGGTAATTTTCTGCTAAAGGGAGGCTGAGGGGCTGTTACGGATAAAATAGGTTGAGTTCAGTGTTTGGAAAATGGTATCTCTGCTCAGGTATGGCTCTGAGTCTGGTGTTGTGACCTGTTAGCTACGACACACCTGGAACCTTAAGGCAGGAAGGAGGGCATGAACCTGGTTGGCTAATCTGAGGCTCAGGCTTTAAAGAGGTCCCCTAATTTTTTTACTCAATCCTTCTAGAAATACAGCTGCAGCTACATGGGCTGAAAATGTTGCCCTTTAAAAAAACAAAAAATATCATTTTGCTTCAGTAGAGTCTGAATTTGTCAAGGGCACCAGATAAATATCTCAAGCAAGCTTAACCCAGCCCAGAGCCAGGCCTCTGACCACTGCTTGAATCTGTACCTTGTTGTGTGGCCATAAGGCCAACATTGTGCTTTAGAAATGCACACCAGTAGTGAGTGAGTCCTGATTGACCAAACTGTTTTCAGAGAGCTGAAACACTCACATTGACAGAGCTAACGTTTAATCTTCAGAATTTAGTCTGCCTCTTTCCTTCTCTTTTTTTGCAGAGTCCATGTCACTTTTTACACATACATATATTCTCAAATCCAATGCTTTGTTAAATTTTGTAAAAAGAAATGCTAGTAACTCACCACGAGCAACCCTACAATAACAGCTTGATCTAAACAATAGCTTGGTTTCAAGCTTCTAAGTGGCAGTTGCACAAAAGTGAAGAAATGTTTTCAAACTAAATAATAAATCCATCTAGAGGGTCCATTTTCAATAATCTAGAATTTTACCACATGGTTAATACCCAGGAGAAATGTCCTGGCTTGAATGATCATATCACTGCTGCTCTACAAGCAGTATTATGGCATCACAGGAAGTTTTGAATAAATTGCAATATTTTTCTTTTAACATGTGAGACTTTACATTTCCCTATTTATTGGTTTAAACTTTCCTCTGCCTCCATTTTACTTTGCCCTTTGAATGTCCTGGGTACAGCACATTAACTCTTCTTGAAATACGAACCAGAGAGTGCAAGTGCCAGAACATTTGTGTCAATGGCTTCCAAAAACTACAGAATTTCCTGCCCAGCTACATCAGATCAGCCAACAACTTTGTAATTGCTTTAAAAAACAAAACAAAACACTGCTGACTTTCCTCCTCTCCCCCAGCCCAAATGGTTCAGCTGGCATGGCGGAGCTTTTGTCTTGTATCCAGTATCTTCAGATGTTTCTCTAATGTGCACTGTGCTGTATTTTTATGGTCAGTGTATTCTATAGGACACAGTTTTAAGTTTACAATGAAAGAGAGATTGGATTCAGCTTAGTGATCTGAGAACAGGTCTAGGAGCCAAGAACTCCTGAAGTTCCAGTCCCAGTTTTGCCACTAAGTCAGGAATCCGCATGAAATGAAAGCCACATGATGAGCGATTGTAAAATAATTTTTCTTGTTTCTCAGAGAAGGGTGCAGATTCTCAGGGGTGGTCTTTCCCTTGCCCACGCAGCCTAACTGAAGCTGAGTTTCCAGGTGGCAAGTGTGTGCATCTCCCTTCCCATTTGCAATATTGAGATTCAGGAGATTAGGTAGTCTAACTGGGGACCTTACATTTTCACCTTGAGAAGTATTTGGACTGACATCTCAATAGTAAATGAAAATAAATTAGCTGAGGATGTCTGCATGAAACTTTACTGCTGAAAAATTCATTCTCTAAAAACATTTATATTGTACTCTTTATTGTCAACTAATCCTGCCCAAACTCATTTAATGGCAGTGTGTGGGTTACTTGCTGTCAGTGAAATTATCAAAGGCATTTTTCAGTTGGTGCACCGGGAAAGCATATGCTTCAATGCCAAGTAAAACAATAATGAGGAAATGTTATGATCAGACTTGACCAAATGACCTTTCCCATTTTAGATTAGTTCTTAATTTCAGCACAAGGGTCATCCTGTGAGAATACTTACAATAAGTCACTGCTCACTACTCACATGAAAAAGAAGTGACTTATTAGAAAACTCACTGTACTCATTGCAGTTAATGAGATGTGGAAAGCTTTGTAATTTGATTTGCTGGACCATATGCTGTAAAGGGATACTGCTGATTTCATTCCTCCACATTTAATTTAAGCAATATGCAATGGCTTCTTCGTATGGCTACTTATATAATAAAAATTAACTTGGAATATAAGCCCCCCCCCCACCATTGTGGGGTTTATTACTTGGGGTGGTTGAGTTTCAAGTGTTTTTCACAGAAACATCTGTAAGTAATGTGTGGGTCTAATTTTAAATCCTGGCAAATATTTTCCATTTAACATTTGGTTTTACTGACAAGCTTGGAGTGGTGGTTTTCAGAGCTTGTCAGTTACGGATACATATTCCCAAGAATAAAAAAAAAAAAAAATTGAAGATATCTGTAATTCAAAACTTGTTCTTCTGACCCTTTTTTATATTTTAGTGGTTACGAACAGCAATGCAGAAATTAGTCTTCTGTCCCTTTAAACACCAGCTGCAACTGAATTCATTATTTCCCTCACTAGAAGAGTTGTGGCTTTCTCTTTGCCATCTGCCTGTAGGATGGCCATGGCAAACTCGGAATGTAAGATCAAGCTGCAAAAGGGGTTGGCTGAACTGTGCTTTTTTCGGACAATGTCCTATGAAATCAGACAGGCAGAAGAGAAGTGTGTGTGTGTGTGTGGCAGGCTGGGGGGAAAGAGGTGACAGCATTAGGGGTATCATGAAATATTAGAGGATCAAGGCGCCCGTATTCATACTTTTTGTATGGAGTGTTTAAATCCAAACATAAATCCTGAGGGTGGATTTAAGTTCCTACCTCACCATGGAGTTTGGCAGCATATTGTGTGTGTGTGTGTCTCAACAACTTGTACTCCTCTCTCTCAGGTCCAAGCCTACTTGCTTGCACCTTAGCGACTAGCCATCAGGGCTTTATTTCACATTATTTGATTTTTGGTCACAGACAAAATGAAACAGCTTGAGCAGGCAGCCTGGGCTACATAACCCATAAAAACTAAAACCAAGCTGACTTGTCAATGTGCATTGCATTGCCCCATTAAAGCTTACACAATGTACTATTTATGGTGCTTCATATTAGATTCTGAGACCGAACCAATGTATAGGTGGTGGTAGAAATATCCAGTAAAGTAATTAAAGGCCAGTTTGGAAACTTACTATTAAGGTGTGTGTCGTGCCCCCCCCCCCCCCCCGCGAAAAAAAAAAGTCTTGAGAGGGTTAGGCTAGGACTAGGTAAAACTTACTGGTTTCACCTTAAAGAAATGACATGGCAATAATTATAAATAATACTAACTTTTGCTCAAGCTCTTAACATGAGGGGAATGTGTGGTTTTGAAATTAATAGATTGGTTATTTGGGATTGGCCCAATAAATATCTAGAAGCAAAACAAAAGTTATGATAATCTGTGGGCGGTGTACTTGTAGCTGTGTCAGTCCCAGGATATCAGAGAGACATGGTGGGTGACCTGAAGAAGAGCTCTGTGTAGCTTAGAAGCTTGTCTCTGTGACCGGCAGAAGTTAGTTCAATAAAAGATGTCACCGCACCCACCTTGTCTCTGTAAGTTGTAGAGACAGGAGTATGTAGAGCAGCATGATGTGTCCAGCCACTGGGCGTCAGGATAACCATGGTATAATGCAGTATGCCACTGTTCTGAATTTTTCCAATAAAATAAGGCAGTTGTAAAACATAGCCACACTAAACAAATTGAACAGGCTGAATTATTGATGGGAGATTCACCTTCAGGTATTGCCAGGTACTTAAAGCCTGTCCTGTCTCAGAGTTCAATTGCCTGTCGTTATTTGTGATGCAAATTTAAGTCTTGTGCTCAGTTGTTATAACTCTGTGGTATTAAACTGCCTTTAAAAAAAGTCAAGAAGACTTTGAGATGACCATACTTTAGTAACAAAAGAAACATGGCCTTTTCATGGGTTACATGTAAAAAGAAAGTCATTCATTTACATTTCTGTTGCTCTGTATCTCCAGTCATTTGAGATTTACTATTTTCTCAACATGATTTTAAAAAAATTAATTTTGCTTTCAGTTAAAATAAATAAATAAATTTTTTTTTAAAAAGGGTAAATTATTTCCCTCAGACCAAGATTGTCATCCTGTTGAACTCTGAACTACAGCAGCAGATAATTAGTTTTCTCCACATAGGGATTTACTGCAGTGAAGAGTTTTGGAATGTGGAAATCTAAGAGACTTTTTAGAATAATGGCTCGGAAATGTCTGAAAAAGAATCTTCACTGTCACAGATTTCTAAGACTCTTAAAAAGTGTCTTAGAAATTATCCATATTTAAAGGCTTTAGAGAGACAAACAAGTGTCTCTGTGCTACCCAAGAAGACTTTTTCATGTCTAAATTGCCTTTAATGCTCAATAACAGTCTGTGATTTCAATGCAGTTGCTAAACCAAAGACTTAACCTTGAGTTGGATTTTTGTTAAAGACTCAAATTGAGAGTACTCTTTGCTGGCAATTCCATTGAGCATAGAATCACAGCATTGTTATGGATAAATTTAGAGATAAAAATTAAGATTTTAATCTCAATATGTCCCTGTTTTCTTTTGCCAGACGTTCTGAACTGCTTCTGAAGAAGAGAGTATTACTAATGACAATTTAGCTGCAGTGATCTTTTATAAACATTGAGAGAAACTGCAATTTGACCTGAATAAGGTGTCTGTTTTAAATGGCTGGTGTTTTTACATTTTTTTAAAAAATTGAGTCCCAAGTATAGAAGTAACTAAAAGCAAATGAAAAGACATTGAGCATTTTGTTTTGATTCCTACTACCAGCCCTGGTTTGTACTGTGGGGGAAGAAATTTCTTTCATATCAAGAGCTGCAAAAGCCAGAAGTTTAATCTTTTACCGACAACTTATTTTATTGTGTTTTTAATTTTCTCTTTCATTAACGTGACCCTTTTCTATAGCTTTCCATGCCCGGTGCTTAATTACTTACCATTAGCAATGTACACGGGGGCCTTCCTGCATATTTATAAATGTGATCATTAGTACATGGAAAGACAAAGACTTCTTTAAGACCATCATTAGTTATTCTGTTTTCATAGAAATGTTCATTAAAGAAACTACCCACCTGGTTAAATAATTATAATTAAGAATTGGTAATCTCCTTTGCATTTTTAACTTGATCTTCAGGCTGTGTGCATAAAACTAAACAAGCCTTGTTTAGCCATCCTGCTACCTTTTCATTTTGATTTGAATTGTCAAGCAGATTTAAATGCTGTGTTTTGCAGCTATATATCCTAAGAATGATTTATGGAAGGAGAGATTATTTTAAATAAATAAATAAACCCAGCAATTATCACTGAATTCATTAACTATGCACTGGCAGACGGAGGTTACGTAAACCATTTCCTGTAACACACTATGTGGAGTTAAAATAAAATGTCACTGAAACCTGATTTTCCTGCTTTAACTATATCACTGGCTGCAGAGATTGGCACTGATGAAGAACACTCCAAAAGATGGCTTCATTTTATTTTACAAGGCCTAAATGTGTTCCTGCCAATGCCATTGCACATGGATTTCATGTGAACACTTGGAATTGCGAGGAAAGCCATATGAAGCATGTACATGATTATTTGTCAGCTATAAAACAAATTGGGTGATAAAAACATGATAAAATAACGATGGTCATTCTTCTGCCTACTGCCCTTTGCTCTTAGTGATTATTGGTGTAGAACACGTCCTGGTAAGATAATTCACCAGTGATAAACCACAACTGTGAGAAAAGCTTGTCAGTGGCATAAATATCATCTGTAAACAATTAAGCAGTGACTGCTCATTCAGTGCAGTTTTGAGAACCGAAGGAAGTCTGCAATCAGTTATATCTCCAATTACCATAAAAATATATTAGCCATTCATTCATTTATTAATGATTCATCAGTTAACCACACATAATGAGCAAATAATTAGCAATGCTGTACGGTTGCCAAAATTGAAGCAGTGTTGGCATTTTAAAGATGAAAGGTTGCATTTATGTAAAAGTCTGGTGATGATAAAGTTAATACCGAAGATAATTATAAAAGTGGCTGTCCTATATTAGAGGCTGAGATCCCACAAAACTTGCCTAATTGAACTGAAATTAATATTCTTCAAAAGCACGCACGTTACTGCATATTAGCTGCTGAGTTTACTTGGAGCTCTCCCTTCAGTAAGGTACCTAGCACAATACAAGTTAATAAAATGCCAGACAGCAAGACTGTGTTCTTTGTTTGCTCGGTTCAGGGCCTTGTGGAAAACAATAAATTGCATTCATGTCAGCCGAGGCCCATCCCTTTGCTAATTACCGTTTGGTGCTGAAATGACTTCTGTGAAATTGGGAGCATGAAGAAACATACAACCATACAAGGGAGGCTTTTCAGACTATGGCAGTAAATGTGAGATAGGCCTCAGGCGCACAGATGTTAAAACAGTGAATTCCCCTACAGATTACACTAATGGAAACCCTGTCAGGGTAAGTCAAATCCAGGGTCTGTGGTCAAAATCTAATTAATGTTCCTGTACTTAAAAAGAATATGAATGCCTGGAGGTGATGAAGAATGTATAAGAAACTCACTTGTTTGTAAAATTGTTAGTGTGAATAGTAACTACCACTGAGCTATTACTTACAATGTAACACCTGTTAGCTGAACAGCTCCACTTACTGAATTTAATATAGCATGTTATTGGTGGGGCTGACTAGCTTGACTCATGCAGCAGTGGCCTTTGACCACCTCTAGTGACATAGCTGGAGTCCATTTTGGAGGTCCAGGATGACTATTTTGGCCTGAGTCTCTAATGGAGAGTCTTCAGCATCATTAAACACTCCTTAATTATTCAGCATGATTGAGCGCTGTTGACAGTCACTGTTTAGAACATACTCATAGCTGGGGATATCAGAAAGGGCTAACTCACGCCTTGTATGAAAACAAAAGATTGTCCTTATAGGTTTAGCTTGAGGAGACTGTTGGGGCTCTTACGGAGTGTTCACAGCTGCAGCGTGCATGGCCTGTGCAATAACAGAGGAAATGAATTTATAATGCAACAATCTCTTCATTTTCACAAGCACAAAAATTCCCCTAAATACTTAAAATAACACTCAGAGTGGGACAGACCTTACATTTCAAATAAATGAAACCCTAATCCAGTGTGTTGCTGAAACGAGATTGTTATTAAAGAAATAAATCTGAAACAGCAAGTGGGTTGAGAATTTTGAATTTAATTATTTAAATCTACTTAAGATAACTCTCCAGCACTATTTTGGTTTCCCGTTGAGAACATGCTTTCTGGGAAAGGTATCCCACCCAGTGCCTTGGCAATATTAACTTGCACACGCAACAGTGGTTTAAACAGTAGAGACAAAAAATAATAATAAGGAAAGGTATTAAAGAGTAACTCCGTAATATTTATTTCCTTGCAAAAGTCTAACATGAAAATTGCACAAAGTCATTAAGGATGTTTTGGGAGTTTATCAGTCTCCTTTGGCTAAATGGCTGGTACAATGCTGTCAAATGCTATGTCTAAGCGTAATTCTTCTTCAGCTCTTCGGAGAAGAGATACAGTACTTCACTTAACAACGTGATAGGCCCAGTGATGAAAGGAAATGAGTCAGACAGTACTCTAACAGCAGGTTAACAATCACAAACAGCATATTTAGGATGTTATATGTTACTTATCTGCTAAATATTAGGAGCCTGATTTTGTTCACGGTTGATGGCTGTGCGTTGCCTCATAAATTCTAAAGCTTTGGTGACAGGTACTTACACAGGTCAAAATTTAACCATTCAGCTTTAGGACAAGGTTGTTCCCTGCTCCTTCCCAAACCAACAGGGGAGTAAGACTTCCCTCGTCTTCTTGTGTGGACCTTCCTGGATCTTGGGTCTGTGTGCAGGGGAAAGAGCAAGAGCATACACCCAAAACTGCCCCTTTCGGAGCTAATATGCTGAGAGGGGACCAGGAATGAGTGAACACATGGATCCTCCCTGTTGCTGTGCACCAGCCAGCAGAGCTGGCCAGGCAGAAATAGGGAATTAAACTGCACCCCAAATAGGGACGTTGCAACTTACTTCCCTCAGTGCAAGAAGGAAGCAGGGGAGGATCCATGTCACAATTCTTTCCCGTGGCTCCTCCTAGGGTGGCACAGCTCAAAGCTGCTCCATATGCAGGGCTGAGCCACAAAACTCAATCTTTCATTTAGGGTTGGGCAAGACTGGAAATGTGAAGTGTTAATCTTGTGAACAGCAGTGATAGCACTTTTGTAGGGTGTGAGTATTTTCATAATAAGCAGAGACACAGTGATTTCCATCTTCAAAGTAGGGTACTATAACTCTTCTCCATGTCCTTCCTAAATGTCATTTCTACCTACTCTTTATCTGTGTGTTTGTTTTAGAAAAGCAATAAAGAGCTCATATACCTCAAACAGCTGCTGATTTGGGGCCACATTGTGCTAATGGGGCTCAGTACTGCTAACATTTACCATCAGACATAATCTTCGCTACCATGAATACTGCTATTGACATTAATGGTGCTTATGGAAGTAGGGACTATGCCTGGCATTGTTTGGAAGATCGGACCCTTCAACTGTACTAATTTTAACGAGACTGCTTCACTGTAAATAAACAGAGAGTTTATCCGCTGATCCTTCTTATCCCATTTAAATAAGGACAGAATCTTGGAGAGATTTTGGAGTTCTTAGGGCAGGTCTACGCTTAAAACGCTGCAGTGGCAGAGCTGCACCAGTGCAGCTGGTACAGTGTAGTGCGTCAGTGAAGATGCTACTGCACCAACAGGAGAGCTGCTCCTGTCAGCATAGTTAATCTACCTCCGCGAGAGGCGGTAGCTATGTTGATGGGAGTTCTCTTGTCGATTTAGTGCTGTCTACACCAGGGGTTAGGTCGGTATACCTGCATCGTTCAGGGGTGTGAATTTTTCATACCCCTGAGCGACATAGTTATACTGATGTAAGTTTGGCCTTAAATTTAATATCAAGATACAGTTAATGCAAAAGCAAAGTTACAGTTAGGATAAGGGAGCACTCAGAAATGATCAGCACTGTCCTTTCATTGTCCAAGCCCAATATGGTTAATATAAATTTCACAATTAATGGCACCAGTAGCTTGTGCTTTGGTTCAACAGTGTGTTCTCTAAACTCACAGTACATGGTGCGTAACTAATGCTGATAAGTCAGAACCTGAAACAAACATATGCTTTTCTTTATTCAAACTGACCAATTGGTCAAAATCAAACTAACTTGTCATACAAAGTAAGCTGATAGGGAGATATTCACAATAGTCATTTTTGGAAGACATGTTAAAGCAAAAATGTTCACACTCTAATACAATATATTTTTAATGATTAGATAACAATACTTATGTTATGTAGAAAGATGGTTGTCTCAAACTTAATACCTGGCTAAACAGATCTCCCCCAAATCATTTTGAGGTGAGGCTGTAGTACAGTCAAACAGGTCCTTCCCTCTGGATCTTCAGCCTTGGCCCTTCCACTTAATTAAGGGCAATAAAGAGAGGACTGTAACACATCCACTGAGTCTTCTAGTGCATTTTGTCTTCTGCATGTGTCCTTTTGGTTGTAAGATTTTCAGGACAAGGACTGTCTTCATTAGAGCTGACCAAAAACTTTTCCAATGGAAAAATGGGTTTTTTTACTGAAATAAAAATTTTCATGGAAAAACTGTTTTGGTAAAAATAAAAAAAATCAGTTTTTCAATGAAAACCTAAAACAGTCAGTGGTTTCCCTCCCCCTGTTTCTCTCCCTGCTTTCTTTCTCTCCTCTCTCCCTACCCCACCTCAAAAAACCCTCCTGAAAACTTTTAATTTTATTTAATTGAAAAACCAAAATAAACAGTGAAAATATATTTGTTTTGTTGGAAATTTTTCATGGAAAATATTTAACCATTTTCCAGCCTGCCTTATTCTTTATCTTTGTGTCTTGCACAGGACACTGTTATTGCTTAACAAATATTTAACAATAATGATGTTGTCCAGCTCCCCTATTCTTTCCCCTCTCTCTCTGCCCCCTGATCAGACGCTCCTCTTAATCTAGAACTTTCTGGTTGGACCACACTGTCTGATCTCTTACTGCAGCATCATGCTTGAGGTTTAGGAGGCTTCTCACCAAAAAGGCTCAGCTTCCATGCTACCTCCTGTTTAACATCTTGGCTGCGCTTCCTCCTGCTGTTACACTTCTCAGCCATGCTACTCTCTAAGCAACTCCTCCCATATTGCCAAGCTGATGTCAGCCAAGGAGAGCAAGAAATGAGCTATGTGGCCTGAAAGTTGACCTTCTCCCTAGATTTATGGGAGAGTGGGGAAGAGCCACCCACCACTGGTGTTTCAGAATTCCAGGAGTCCTTTCCTGCTGCTCTCCCTCACCAAAATCCAATGACACTGAGAGAAAGGAAACTGCCAAAAATCTTTTCTGGAGGATAGATCTTGCATGGAGCATGTTCAGCAGAGGATGAGACCACAGGCTGGAACTTCTTCATCCCCCTGCTAACCTTAAAGCTGTAGTAACTCCTCTATAGATGTGGAAGTTTCGACAGACTGAGGATCATCATAGTAGTGCAGTGGGAGAAGAAAATGCTATTTCTCTGAGCTCTGCTTCTCCCAACTGCTTTGCAATTTGCCACTCTAGACTTTCCCCACCCTATCTATGATCGCTCTTGCTTGTCTTGGAGCCAGGATCCTCTTTCTTGTACAGTACGGAATGTCATAACTATGTTCTATTAGATCTGGCCCTATGTTCCTCTGTTTCTAGTACAAGTAATTTCTAATCTATTGTACCAGAGCCATCACCAACTAAGCAGATAGGGGGTACGCTATGAATACACAATGACCTTCACAAGAATTGAAGATAATGGGGTTTTTTTGTGTGTGAAAAACTGATCTTTATTTTCCAGAAATATACAAACTTATTCTCTCATTTCTTCTTCTCCTTCTCCTTCTTCTCCTCCTCCTCCTCCTCTGGTGTACAGGATATTGTTACATCTGATCAAAACTTCACCAAGGTGTCCTGACAATGCACCATCGGAGTATTCTTCTGTGTTTGCAAGCTGCATGTTCATGTAGCCATTGACAGACACCTAAAAGGCAATCAGTCCTAACTGCAGGCTGAAGAAAGTGTTTCTTAGATCCTGTTCTGGTGTTGATAGAGGAATATTGCAATCAAAAACAGTGATTTCTGACTGTGATTTTGTTGAGCTTGATTATAAACGCCATACTGCAGAATATCCTACTTTAGACTGCCCAGCAGGATAATCTGTAGCATGGTATGGATGCAGCATGTTCTCAGAACAGTATCCCTGTCAACCTTAGTTGACTAGTCTAGAACCACCATGTCCTGCAGAAATCCAACATACAGTGTCACCATTTTGGAAATAGGTGGTTGGATAGTTAAGCACCTGGTTTAGGCTTGATTCAGGAGAACATTTGGGTATGTATCGAAGTACGTCTCTACGCAGGACATTATTTAAGCCGGTGCATTAAACCCATTGACTTCCTCTGGAAGTTTGGATGCTTTCCTGAATCAGAGTGTTATATTTGTGCCCAAGAGTAACTTTAAAAAAATAATTTCCATCAGTAAATCGTAATGAGGTGTCATATATATCTGTGTAAAAAGTTTCTGATTTTCAAACTGATGAAAGAACTGATACTTCAAAGACCCTTTTTTTTTTTACTGTAACTACCTTTCCTTGATGCTCAGCACCTAACCCACCCTACGCAGGACCTTTTAATTCAGGTTTCCATTATAAGCGGATTTCTACAGAGGCATTTCCCTTCTCCCCTTGTTTCCATTAGAAGCAGAGACAATTTGCCACGTGAACTCCACTTTGTTCTGCCTGTATGTGAAATAGCCTGACTTTGCTATTTCACAAGCTGTATCCTGTTTGAACTAGTATTTGCAAGCTACAACAAAGAGGAAGAGTGCGTGCTCTATATTTAGTAGGTGCATGCAAAGGGAAGTTAGGGGAGAAAGGGGCAGGGCAGAGGGCTTCCTGTGGAAACATGAAACTGGTTGGACTTCTTGCTCAGAATTGGATCAAGCATCAAGTTCATCTGTTACGCAAGCAGTTAGAAGGTTTATAGGGATTTCTTTTTCAGTAATGTTTTCTTTGTAACTGGTTCTTACAAAGCGGTTTCAAGATTAATTAGCCTAGCAATGACAATAAACTCTCAACTGCGCAACATAGTTACTAGCCTCAAGAAAAATAAATCCAAACAAGCCCAATCTATTACTGTTTTGTTGCGGGGGGTGTGTGTTTGCATGTTTGCAGTCATTCATAAACAGGAATGTCTCTGCTTTCCTGGGCAAGAATGGGTGTGTCCAGGAATCTACATTTTTGATCAGATATTTGGTTAAACTGTCAGCTACTGACAAATATGTTGTGTAGCCTTTGGAAATAGTGCACTTGTAATTAAATCATTATGTGGAAACTCTTATGTTAGATCATTATGGCAATTAATCTAATGTTTATGTAATTTTATATACATACATATAATGGAGCAGCCCCATAGTTAAAGTTGAAGCTAATTTCACATTATAAACCTTATTTCCAACCTCTCACCCCAAATTTTCCCCCAGAGAACCCAATCTTCCTGAAATTTTGCCTGGCATATCTTTTCCCAAAGGAGAGGTTTTCTTCATATCTTGGTTAAAAAACAATCAGTAAAAGGCATAAAGTTGTGTGTTCTGCATTATTACCACATGAAGTCAGAAGACAGAGGAGGAAGGGGTGCTGCTGCCCCGCCCAAACCCATGGTCCCAGTGGTTAAGGCACTCACTGGGGATGTGGGAGACCCAGGCTTGAATTCCTGCTCTGGAGGAGGGGCTTGAACCCAGGTCTCCCATATCCCAGTGGAGTGCTCTCTAACCACTAGGCTTTGTGGTATTCTGGAGTGGGTTATGCTCAGTCACTCCTCTTGAAGCTGTTCCACTTTGTATAAATAGTCATTGGAGCAAGGACCGAAACCTGGGTATGCCCCCATCCAGGTAGGTGCCCTAAGCACTGTGCTATAAAGTCATCCTCTCCCTCTGGCCCAGTGAATATTTAACTACTTATACAAAGTGGAATAGCTTCAACAGGAGAGATTGAGAAGACCCACCGCCGAGAATACCCTATAGCATAAAACTCTTGTTTTGACTGAAACAATTTGTCAAAATTGACACACATTTCGGCCAGCCAGAATCGGCATTTTTCAGACAAAGAAGTTTTGGCTGAAAAATTTTGCTCAGGTACACCTTTGACTGCTTGGGTTGGCAAAAATGGAGTTTTAGTGGAGTAAAACTGGAGCAATGAATTAGTGAATCAGGCACGTGGTGTTAGAAGATTCACCTGTAATTCACTTCTGAAAATTTTTCTGCCTTTTGGGGAGGGAGGGGGGAATGAAGACTAGTAAAATGCTAGGGCTTAGAAACTCCACGTGTGTTTTATTTTGTGGAGCTTGATGAGAAGTGCCTTTAATATTTTTAAAGGGGCTGAAGTTGTGGATTTTTAAGACTTTTTTTTTTTAAATCATTGATTGTATTTCTCTCTCCCCTTCGGCTTTTGTTTGCTGCCTGTCTTAGAGCAACAGCTCTTCAGAAGTGTGTGTGTGTGTGTGTGTGTGTGTGTGTGTAAAAAAAAAAAAAAAAAAAAAAAGCACTTAATGCATTGTGGGCACTACCATAATACAGAGTAATAGTGGGAAAACTACAGCAAGTTATCACAGAAGCATTAAAAACAGCTGGTGATGCCCCGCATCAAGGCAGGGGTTCAGAACAGTGGGGTTATAAAAAAGGGGCATTGGAATGTTCAGGGCAGGGCTCTGAAGGAAAATGGAAGAGGAAGTCTGGCCCAGCCAGCCAGAAGGGACTGCAGGACTAGATGCTGCTTTGAGAAACTGTGGAAGTGAGGACTGTTTGTTTCTCTGACTGAAACAAGCTTAAGTTCCTCTGTTGCTTGAGTGTTTTTCTTTTGTTGTTTGTTTGTTTTGGGCCAAGCTGAAGAAAGCTGATTCTGAATCAGCAGGAAGGAGAATACGTCCAGGGTTCAAACAATCTGCTGACATCCAGAGCCTGCCAAGGTTTCAGGGGTGGGAAATTGGACGTCTAACATTGTGAATGCCAGTGAAAATGAGGTAGGATCACAGTTTAAAATAGGGAAAGAACAAGTCAAAAATTACTTGGACAAGTTAGTTGTCTTCAAATCACCAGTGCCTGATGAAATGCATCCTAGAATACTCAAGGAGCTGACTGAGGAGATATCTGAGCCATTAGGAATTATCTTTGAAAAGTCATGGAAGACGGGAGACATTCCAGAAGACTGGAAAAGGGCAGATACAGTGCCCATCTATAAATAGTGAAATAAGGACGACCTGCGGAATTACAGACCAGTCAACTTAACTTCTGTACCTGGAAAGATAATGGAACAAATAATTAAGCAATCGATTTGCAAACACCTAGAAGATAATAAGGTCATAAATAACAGTCAGCATGGATTTGTCAAGAACAAATCATGTCAAACCAACCTGATAGCTGTCTTTGACAGGGTAACAAGCCTTGTGGATGGGGGGAAGGGGTAGATGTGGTGTATCTTGACTTTAGTAAGGCTTTTGATACTGTCTCGCATTACTTTCTCATAAACAAACTAGGGAAATACAACCTAGATGGAGCTACTATAAGGTGAGTGCATAACTGGTTGGAAAATCGTTCCCAGAGAGTAGTTATCAGTGGGTCACAGTCATGCTGGAAGGGCATAATGAGTGGGGTCCCACAGGGATGGGTTCTGGGTCTGGTTCTGTTCAATATCTTCATCAGTGATTTAGATAATGGCATAGAGAGTACACTTACAAAGTTTGCGGAAGATACGAAGCTGGGAGGGGGTATGAGTGCTTTAGAGGATAGGATTAAAATTCAAAACGATCTGGACAAACTGGAGAAATGGTCTGAAGTAAACAGGATGAAATTCAATAAGGACAAATGCAAAGTACTCCACTTAGGAATGAACAATCAGTTGCACACATACAAAATGGGAAATGACTGCCTAGGCAGGAATATTGCAGAAAGGGATCAGGGGTCATAGTGGATCACAAGCTAAATATGAGTCAACAGTGTAACGCTGTTGCAAAAAAAGCAAACATCATTCTGGGATGTATTAGCTGGAGTATGCCAATGGGAGCTGCGAGAAACCGCGGCCAATGCATCCCTCGGCCTGTGCCATTTCCGCAGCACCCATTGGCCTGGAACGGCGAACCACGGCCACTGGGAGCCGCGATCGGCTGAAGCTGTGGACGGGGCAGGTAAACAAACTGGCCTGGCCCGCCAGGGGGCTTAACCTGGCAGGCCGCATGCCAAAGGTTGCCGATCCCTGGTCTAGATAATATTTAGTCCTGTCGTGAGTGCAGGGGACTGGACTAGATGACCTCTCGAGGTCCCTTCCAGTTCTATGATTCTATGGAATAGCAGATACTTCCTCAGCAAGTCAGTGGGGCAGGGGTAGACCCTCATTTGGGCCTCACCCTGCCCCACTGACTTGCTGAGGAAGTACCTGCTGTTTCTGGGGGTGACTCCACCCTGAAAGGTCCTGCTGTTTCTTCCCCTTGTCTGTGTGCTTGGGACTGTAGGTGGGATGGGAGCCTATGTAGAGGGATGCCAGTGCACTGAATCTGCCACACTAAGGGGTAAGTGTCTTGGCCAGGCATCTCCCTGCCCCACTATTGTTGCTGTTAGTTGCTGGGAGGCACAAAGATGCAGCAAACCACCTTCTTTCATTTCCCTTAGCCTAGCTACTGTTTCTGTCGCCAAAGAGAAGTGCGGCAGCTGTGGCCCAACCACTTCCTCTCAGTTGCTAGATCCTGCCTGGCTGAAAATCCCCACTCCAAATTCCTCCTTTGCTTTCCCCTCCCTGCCTCCAAGAGCTGTTCCCTTCCTTTCATTTCTCATTTCTCCCCTTCTTGCCGAGAACACTGTCTCCAGCCTGATCTGAAAGTTAATTTTAACAAATAACCCGATAGCCTGAGCCAAGTTAGGATCCGGAGATAGGACACACAGCAGGAAAGGAGCTGGGGGAGGGGTTGTAACTGAGCATGAACGCTCACCCTTCCTGATGCTCTCTGAGCAATAGAGTGCTTATTATTATTTCTCTGGGATAGGTCACCTGAGAATGGAGGAATTTTTCTTTTTAAATTAAAAAGAAATCTTTTATAATGCTCATTGCTGAAAGGAAAAAACCCTCCTAATGGAAGCCATTAGGTGGCAGACTCATTGAAAGGAGGGATAAGTTGTTAAATTTTGAGCCTATTGACTCTGACAGTGGTCCTTTTTTAGGTGTCTTTCGCATACCTGTAGTTCAAGGTTACTCCTCAGTCAGTAGTGATTACCATTACATGTTAGACACTGTCCAAGGTAGATGGAGTGGTTCCTGTCAGTGTTTGTGCCAAGCCCAAATGCCAGCAGCTGCATGAGCCATGGGATAAGTGTACGTATCTATTTCTTTTCTTTTCCAGGACTTAGTAAATGTTCTAGGGAGTAACTTCCCGTAGCATGATCTGACCTGAAAGTTTACATTTCAAGTTCCAAGTCAGCCGTGTCTGAATCTGAACTAGAATCAATGGAGGATAATGGGTCAAATGTAATTAACAGGCAAAACTACTGGCAAAATAGCGGCACATTTGTTTTATTTCACTCTGCCCATCAGATTACAAAATCTCAGTCCCACCCCACTGCTTAAGCAAACTAACCCTACACAACCACTCTATTGTATTAAAATAGAAACCAACTAACTAGAAATAATAATAGTAGTAAAATAAGCACATAGCACCCCAGAAAAATATGGGGTTGAAAACTCAGAAAAATGCAGTCTTGTTAAAATATTGACTTGGTTAGTAATGGAATGAGTAGGGAAACTTGAGTGGATCAGACCACTCTTCTGAATTCTTGTTTTTTATTTTGCTTTTTTTAAATTCACCGTTCAGCTTACATCAGTGTTAACATCTACTGAGAAATGCAGCCATTTACAATTTGCAGTTCAATGTGCTACTTTAATTAGTATGAAAATTAAAGGGCAACTATAGGCCAATGTGAATGATTATGGAAATACATGTGCATCACATGCAATACTCTCATTTAATTAATCATCTTGTAAACTCTATAGAGCCCTTTAAGTCAGTTGCTGAGTATAACAACTCCATTTTAAATAACCACTTAATACTTAACAGGATGTGGAGAAAACACTACAGCACACGACTGCTTCTCAAGTTTCAGGGTCTGAGATTTTTCAAAGCTGACCCAAGTCAACCCGAAGAATGTTTAACACCCTGTGTCTCAACACAAGAAACTCTGTGATGTACAGACATTCAATTACGGTTTTTAAAAAGTGAAAAGCATTCTGTAAAATAGTGACTTTAGAAAACTAATTGGCAGCAGCAAACGCATGAGTGAAGGCCAAAGCTGGAGGGGAGCTTTTACTACAGTAACTCTAGTCAAGGAAAAGGAAAATAAAGACAGCTTTGTTTGGCAGTCAAATTAGCTGATTAAGAAATAAAACATTTTAACATGTTTTAAATGCAGCATTAATTATTTATATATAAAAAAATTAAAGCCAGGTTCCATGAATTACACTTTTTGTGTGTGGACTGAACATTAAGGGAATAGTAATCATTTTACATTCAAGCCTTACTTCATTAGGCAAAACTAAATGTTAAGGACTCCATTCATTGAAAAAATTCTTTTGCGTTCAGGTAAGACCTTTTCTACAGACTTTTTTTTTAAGAGTACAATTTATGGTACTGATATTTAAAAATGATTCAGAAAAAGTAAGCTGGTTTTATAGAATGGGCACCACAAAAAGGGTGGGATTAGAAAAGCACAGACACACAGTGCTGGGCCTCATTCCCTACGTGGTAATGAGATCCCAAATAAATGGCATTACACTGGCTTAACGCTGGTGTCATGAAGTGGATAATCAGGCTCAATGTACATAGGGAAATTATAAGCCTGGGCGAAAATATCCCCTTTTCCTTTCCAGTGACCAAGCACATGATTAAATACAATTATTTTTCCAGCTCATTTTATTATTTCTAAATATGGGTGTATTCAGTGCCCAGGAGTTCCCGGGACAGAGGTTCCTGGTTAGTGCTAAGTATAGTATAGGGTGTGCAATGCAAACTTCCACACACGCTTCTTCCTACAACAATTCTCTAGCGCGACTCTGGGCCTCCTGAGAGAAAGTCTGCCCATTGTGAAACTGTGCAGTGATTTTTGTTATGTGGCCAAACATCCACTAGGGTCTCGTCTGAGACCATCAAAGTCACTTTCATTCTTATTCTTTGAATACAGGTCTCTTGAGGTAAAAGATTGGTAAATTAATCTACTGCCTCACTTAGCCTTCAGTCTGAAGACTTAAAGCTAATATCAGCATAGCTGTGTCAGTCAGGGGCATGGAAAACCCCCCACGCTCCTGACTGACACAGCTAGGCCAACAAGCCCTGCAGGGTAGATGTACCAGTAGCTAAGTTGAAGGAGAGTGCTTCTGTTGGCGTAGCTAACGCTGTTTGGGAAAATGATGTTCCTATGCTGGCAGAACAACTCCTTCTGTCCACGTTGGCTGCCTCTGCAGTAGGGTGCGCAGCGCCACCAACTCAGCTCTGGCACTGTAGGCTCTGTAGTATAGACAGAGCCTTGTTTACTTGTGTAGATCTGTTGCAATTTTGCAACTTTTTCACCCCTTCATCAAAAAGAGTAACAGATAAAAATGGATAAAGGCAATTCCTCTGTCGTTTATGTTAAAATCATTAAAATATTCACTTAACGTTTGTCAAATAAAGTCACGTAATAGAAGCAGCATAGAAGACATAAAGGGGTAGGCGGCCTGTAAACTTGTAAACAGTCAGCAGCTAGTTCAGTATCTATGAACTTTAGATACATAAAAGGTAGAGGAAGTGGGACAGGACTTCAGATGGCAGAGGAATATTAATTAATAGTTTAGTTAATATGGATCAACCTCTGCCTTGAGTTGCACTTGTGCATCCCTCCTGACTGCAACAGCAGTGCACACTCACAACTGAATGAAGAATTTGGCCCTTGGTTTTTAAATAAGTTCTCTGGGACAGAATATACAACAGAGCTCCTGTGATATAGTGTTTCTATAGTCACATGGTTCCTGGAGGGCATAAGTAACATGGTATTCGTATCATTAATAGCCTTTATTAAAACAGTGAGGAATAATGGCACAATATTTTTCATTATCAGGTGTCCCCGTCCCTTTAAGCAATTGTCAGATGGAAGCTGCCCTCAGGCCTAAAACTTTATGGTGGTCTTCCTCTAGTTATTAATTTAGTTTATCCCAAAACTGTAGGGTTCACTTAGTTCCTTGCCCATTTTTCTTGTCTGCTACCAAATGAAGAATTTGCTCCTACCTTCAAATATGGCTTCCTAAGCAGTGGCCTGAGCCAGTTCCACCCATCTCCGATATGCTTGAGACGAGTGGAGCCTGGCAGACCCTACCGTTTCATGGACATTTCCTGCTGGCCACATGGTTCAGCAATGGATAGATGAGGGTGGTAGAATGCTTGAAGTGGAGCCACCCCCACTGCCTGAACTTTCTGTGATGCGCTGACTCCCTGCTCTGGACAGTGACTGGAGACCAACTCCTCACAGGAAAAGGGGACTGCATAACTTTTGGCTGCCCTCCCCTTCAAAGGAAGACTTTTCTGGTCTAATACAGGGCCTGTAGTAGTGCAGATGAGCTAGGACACACGTGGACATGAGTTCCTTCTGTTGGTTTAGCTAATCTGGCCAGCTTTTCATATTTCTCCCATCACTATAATAGCTGAATGCCTTCCCCACTTTGTCTTATTGAGTTATGTCACCTGTGAATCTGTTTTCCCCACTGGTAGGCCTGATAGACAGGAGCTGGTTCACACCCCTCTGGACACCCAGCAAATCTAAACATCTTAAATATTTTCTTGATTAGCAAGCTGAGACTTCCCATGAACAATGTCAAAGATTTAAAAGTCCCTGTTTGCAAGGGTGGCTTTCCGGCAAATGTAGACCTAAGTAAGGCTTTTTATCAGTAGCTACACAGCAAGAAATTCCTATGGTTCTCCTGGATACGGGTACTGTACCAATGGGAAGTAACTCTGTATAGGCCTGTGCATTGCCTCAAGAATATTTACCATGGTAATGGGATCATCTTCTAAGGTCTCTGGGAGTAAAATTGCTTATTTAAGTAGATAGTATCTTGATTGCAGCTGAGTCAAGAGGGGTCTTAAGGCTGCCTACCTCAGCCACAGTGCCTGTGTGAAAAGCCTGATAGTTCCTGGTAAACATGGGTACCTCTATTTCAACCACTTCTCCTAGTTTACATTTTCTGGGGTTCACAGTAGATACCAATGTGAAACACTCCCTGGGGAAATGTTGTTTGTTTCTTCCACCACTCAAAGGCATTTAGGATGTCAGCTGTGGTGTATGGTAGGTAGCTCTGCTCCTTTTGTTTTCTATGGCCACTCTCTGTTTCATGTACTGCTGAAGGTGATTATTGGATGCAGAGGAAAGAGAACTGATAGGGAAGTAAATGTATACCTGTCTCAAGCTGGTTGGCCAGAATTAACATGAGGGAGTGCAACCTATTATTATTTATACTATGGTAGCACCTAGAGATCCCAACTGAGATCAGGACACCATTGTATAAGGTGCTATACAGAGTCCGAGACCGTCTCTGCCCTGAAGAATTTACCATCTATTAAGACAAGACAAAGGGCCAGAGGGGAAATAGAGGCACAGAATGATAAGGTGACTTTCCCAACGTCATGCAGCAGGTTAGTGGAAGAGCAGGAAGCAGTCCCAGGAAACAGGCCCACCTTCCTAGTCTAATGCCCTACCCACTAGACCCGACTAGAGCTCCACTAGAGACAGGCACTTCCAGTTGTTCTCAGGTGTCTCACTCACTTCCCAATGAGTGAGAATGTACAGAGGAGGAAGGTTGGTTTTATGGCTAAGGCTCAGAATTGGAAGTCTGATGATTTAGATTATAATCCCAGCTCTACTACAGGGACTTCCTGGGTGTCAGGTAAGTCACTTAGCCTCTCTGATTTCTTCATCAGCAAAATGGGAATTATACGACACCCTACTTCACATAGTTGTTCGACTAAATACATCAATGCTTGTAAAGCATGTTGAGCATCTCAGGTGGAAGGGGCAGTGTAAGTACAAAATATTACTTGTCAAGTTCCACTGAGCAAAATAAGTTGTGCTGCTTAATGTCTGGAGTTTCCTCATCTCATTTCTGCACCTACCAGTTTAGAGCACTGTAGCACTGCATATAACTACCCACTATTCTCCCAAGAAAATGTCAGCTGAAACATACTTCTCTTCATTATCCCATGAAAAATGTATTGTATCTAATAGGTTTGGTTTGGGAAATCAGTTTTGTCCATTATAACCAATTGTCCATAATAGCCGTAGCTGGTATAAGTGAATTGCACTATAGTAACCCTCACAGAAAGGGTAAAATGAAAGACAAACCATTTCAGATGGTGACTGGAGCCATATCAGTATAGATCACAGCCTACATATATCAAAAGATTGATAGCAATTTTTAAGGCTTTTTCAATTGTCTGCTAGTGCCGTCTAACTGCAGTAAAACATATAGAATTATCCGATACCCTTCCAGATAAACTCTCCTCATGTTGCACGGAAGAAGAGCTCCAAGAATAAAAAGGCATAGGAAGCTGCTATTTGTAAGTGGCTTAGCCCGTTGCTTTTAGGGGTGGTAATCTGTAAATTATAGCAGTAGTGGAACTGTTAAACTTATTGTTGCTTTGCTCTGTTTTTTGGAACACATCTGAGTTGGAAATCACTGTGCTCAGTGACACAATCCAAATCCACTGTGAATGAGAAAAGGCTCTTCTGGGAAGACTGAGGATGAGATTCTGGCTCTAAGCTACAGCTAGTAACGGGCTGGTGTCGGGTATGCACTGCTACGCCATGAAAGAAGATGCAGTGTGTGCTCCCCTTGCTTTGGCCGACCTCCACTGTCAGAGAGGTGGAGTTATTGCCCTGCCTTTCTCCCATCTTAATGAGGTTTCTAGCAACACTGTTGCTGCTGGAGTCCCCTTACTTATGCAGCAGGACAAGCAGAGAGGTTGTACCTACAGTCTGTGCTTGGCACGAGAAAAGCTCATTGTACGCATGTTCCGTGTGTATGGGCATGGAGACAGCCAGGAATAATAAACTGAAGTCGTTAATGGGAATTGCACTGTTGTGTTGGGCATGGCTCTATACATCTTTGACACTGAGAACTCATATACTGAAATGTTTTCAATGTTCATCCTAAAATCTACTACAGGGTTTGGTGAGAGTCCGGTCAGAATCTTTACCTATTGAATTGTTTTATGTACTGTTCCCAGACCCTTGCTGTCAGTGTTCGGAAGACCACAAGTGAGACCCCTGTTTCTCACCTTGGGAAAGAAATATATCACAAAATAGGTCAAGACTTTGAGGACTCTGGGAAACTTTTTCCAAGATGCATGTGAGATGAATGCTTCAGTTAGGGGACAAAATTACTGCATCATTACCCCAGAGGTAAATTAGAGTCCATCAAAACCAATACTGATTGTGGAAAGAGTCTGAAAACTTCAGAGTATCCAGTTCATAGACATTCAGCCTATCGAGAGATTAGTTCAAGCTGCCAAGTATGCCAGATCCAAGTATCCCCTAAGTTCAAGGGTGAAATCCTGACTCTAATAAAGTCAATGGGAGTTTTGCTATTGACTTCAGTGGTCCCTGGATTTCACGACAAGTGTTTTTAGATCTCAGGTTTTGGTTTGGCCCATAAGATATACAGATAGGGACCAAATATGAAGTTTAGATCAAAACTTCTGAAAGTCCATCTCTTAATATGTCTTATTAAATTTAGTACTCTACTATTCTCTAGCTTGCTGCCTTTAATCATCATATATTCCAATTGGGCATCAAACATCAAAGGAGTTACCTTACTCTTAGTGCAGAGTCTTCCTTAAATTCACTTGCTTCAGGGACACATGTAGGTACCCACTGTTCTGCACACAGACCAGATTTCCAGGCAGCTTTTAATCTTTGGTAATTTGAATTTACATGGAGAACTTTCAGGTGACAGTTTAGCTCGGCTGAGACAAGTAGGAATGAAACCATGTCAGAACAGACCCTGAAAGTCATATGATGTGCTTGAAGCATTTCAAGAGCGCTCTTGATCCAAAGTATCAAAGGGTTACAAGTAAGATCAAGAAGAATTAAAACTGATGGTGTGCCAGAAACCACCTGCAACACAAGGTCATTACTCACCCTCGTTAAAGCGGTTCAGCACTGCGGCCTGATCTGAAGCTTAATCGAAATGTTTCAAATGATGCATTATAAAGAAGACATTATAAAGACACTGCCCATTCTATAATCTCTGCTAAAAAATGTGGATTGGTAATAGGGTGGAAAGCTAATAGATTGCTTGAGGACGGTCAAGGTCTCTTAATGATGTAGCCACTTCACTCTTTATCAGAAGGAGAAACTCTCCCAGCTGCAGAAGAGAGAGTAAAGACCGATGTTACATTCAAAGTGTTCGTATACCCCAGGCACTACCCCAATAGCCTGGTCAGTTACAGATCAAGGCAAGATACGTGATGCCAAGCATGATACCATATGTACAATGTGTTACGGGTTATACATAACGTTAGTCCTGTGGTTTATAGCACCTTCTGGTCAGTCATTCTTTCTGTTGCAGTCATTTTGTATAACCACAGCCCTTCACCCATCAAGATCAGTAGGATTCCATGAGGTCTAAGTGATAAGATGCTGTTGTGTCAGGAGACAGGACAGTGGTAACAGGAGACAGCTGAGTGCTGATGTTATCAATTTTCCTTCAGAATTCACACCAAAAGAGAACAAAACCTGTTGGTGCTCAATTTTAATGTGATAATAAATTGCAAGTCATAATTTAGCAAAAAAAAAAATATCTTCTTGGCATCTGCCTCTTTTCTGTTCCCTTATCTGTTCTGACAGTGAGATCAGTGGCCATATCCGCAGGATTATCTCAATGGCCAGCTGCCAAGTTGTGAAAGTTACTCTTGCCGGGCTACGGGTGGGGTAGTTGTTAAAAGCTTTGCACTTGCCTCTGAATGATGCGCAGTTTTGAATCGCCTTTCATTTTGAGGAAGCTGCACATTTTTAATCTCTCAAAAAAAGTAACACCTATATACAGACCCTGTTTTTGTGAGGAAAGGGTCTCTCTCCAGATTCATATCTGTCGTCTTTAGAATCATAGAATATCAGGGTTGGAAGGGACCTCAGGAGGTCATCTAGTCCAACCCCCTGCTCAAAGCAGGACAGATCCCCGACTAAATCATCCCAGCCAGGGCTTTGCCAAGCCTGACCTTAAAAACTTGCCGTTCTTAATGTCCCACTGTCTTGATAGGATCTTCGTTGCGTTGTGAAATACTCTAGCCATGTGAAGCTAGGCCAAATGAAAACATTGGCATCAATTTCAGTGTTGCTATACAGCAGTCAGTGATGTGCTACTTTAAAGTCTCCAAGCACAAACACATTTATGAAATTCTTTAGCAACATGGACCTCTCTTAGTCTGCAGTGCCCCTTGCAAAACATATTTTAATTTCACTGTGATCAACCCTGTTTTTAAGACCCTTGATTTTTCATATCCTCTAGTCAGTCAATATTTAAAATATGAAATATATTACTTTTTTGCATTTAATGGCTGCGTATTCCATACAGAACAAGTGATATTTAGGTGACTAAGGCTCTAATCCTGTAAATGCTTATGAATTTACCCAGCTTTAAGCACATAATTATTGGCTTGCATAGGACTCCTCATGTGCTTAAAGTTAAGTGTGTATGTCCTTTGCCTTCTAATTGATAAATCCAACTCACATATTTTTATTGCACTGTCAAGTTCTTGGGAAGCTTTTCTAACGTAGCACAAGCTACCGAGACACTTCAGTACACACAAATAAGATGCTCTATGTTATGCTCTCTTTTGGTAGTAACTGTCTTCTATAGTGGGCCAATAAGGAAAAAGTCACCAAATATCACGTTTTTGTTTATACAACTGACAGAAGTGACAAACTGGTTCAGGTCTTGGAAAAAATTGCTAGCGATAATTCATTAATCCATATTTATTTCTCCTGCATGAGAAATCCCATAGTTTGTTAAATCAGGCAACACTTCTCAATAACTAGAGCTGTGCTAATTCAGCAAAACATGTATTTATGAATTCCAAAGGCACTAGCTGGTATTTGTGGCCTCTTTTTTTCTGTTTGTGGGCACTCGGGTGCATGAGTTTTCAGCCACAAGAACATTCAGAGGGATGAAAGGCAGCTGCTAGAGCAAGCAGAGAGCGCTGGCAGTCAGAGCTCTGAAAGACTTAGGGGAAGGCCCTTTCAGCTCATACTAGAGTTTCGGTTGGTCTGGCTTTGAGCAGGGGGTTGGACTAGATGACCTCCTGAGGTCTCTTCTGACCCAAATCTTCTATGATTCCCTCGGACAACTGTTGGGTGTTCTGTTTTGGCTGGGAGACTCCTGCTTTCAGCTGCGTTTTCCTCCACTCACAACCAGGAACTGAGAAGACAATCCCAGCTGCATCTCTGTGGGAAGGGCTGCTCTAGGCAAGACCTTTATGTTTACAGTACCCAAGGACTCTAGCCATGAGGTCCAGATGTAGTCCATGGAGTTATGGCTAGAGTGATACTGGACACTACTCTAGTAATATCCCTGGACACAGGGCCTTCTATGCAGTTATCAGCGAGCAACAGCCAGAGCTAGGGCTGGCCCACAGCCCACAGAGCAAGGAGCAGCCAGAGCTGGGCACCCAGCAAGTTGTGGCCAACAGTTCAGCCAGAGCATCTCAGCAGAAGGTGAGAAGCAGCCATAACCCACTCCCAGCCCAGGACAAGCAGCAGCCAGCAGCAGGAGCCAGTAACCCAACCAAACTCTAACACTCAATCCAGGACAAGAAGTAACCCAGGGCAGAACACTCAGGAGCCAACAGAGTTAATTAGACACCCTCCCAGGGAGATGCTTGAGCCATTCAAGAGCACAGCAATTCCTGTGTTCCTAAAGCTCATTCCATGCTGCAGTTCTGGCAGCTTAAGTTCTGGTAATCAGAACATTTGCTGTCATTTATGCAAATAAGGTAATGTATATTCATCGCCTATGTAAACTGAGCAATTATATTATTTATGTAAAATTTCCAGATTTCTGGACCTTCAGCTTTAATGAGTATGTTTACTGAACAGTTACAAGCAGCAGAGAAATTCCAAAAAATCATAACCTGCTTGAGGAAAATTCATGGCCAGAATGTGGGACTCTTCCTCTTTGTAAAGCTTAGGTCTTTCACAATACCACTGCAGCTAGGTGACCAATCACATTGCAAACTGCAAATGCTCATGATACTAGTTCATGAACAAGACAGGCCAAAATGTGTTTGCACAAGTTTTCATCAAACAATGAAGAAAAACTTCAATAGTAGTAAAATCCACAACTCATTTGCAAATAACTTGGAAACAGAAAAAAGTGCTACATTTATTGGACAAAGTAGTGTCAATTCCACATGCTCTAATGATAAACCCTCTGGTCTGACACATTTAAAGGCTATGTATGATAGCAAAAGTTTCAGGAAGGTGACCTGGGTAAAAAAGAATAGGTGGAAAATGGCATCATAGACCACAAGAGTGATATTTTGTGCAACGGATTCCATGTACATAATGTTAAAGGCCCCAAGCAATCGTGACTTAAATGCAACATCAAAAATCTTTATTGAGGTTTAAAGATAATGGAAAAAAATTCTCTGCAAAAGGAAGACAACTAAGAAAAGAATGTTTGAAGTCAGAAACTTTCTGGAGTTTTTAAACTTTAGACCTTGACATCCAAGAAATAGAAAATTAGAGTTCTCAACATCTACTGTGAATAATAGAAGATTAATGATTGTCTATTTCTATTAAATTATATGGCACTGTAGAGGAGGGAGAAGCTAAAGAGGATAGCGAGTTGCTCTATGAAAAGGAAAATAAATATCCATTTATTGCTAGAAGTTCTTGTATTGCTATATATATTCAAAATATTATTCCAGTCCAGCATGGGAACTAGATTGCTGTAAAGCTTCCCTCGAAGCCAGTGTTTTTATAATTAAAGAATATTTGGATCTCATTTTGAAGTGAGAGACAAAGACTATCCTATTCAAATTAGTTGAACTTTGGAATTTTTATGCCAAGCAAACTCTACTTTCAGAAATGCCAAAGTGACTAGTTCCAATCCACACTTCATTTGGAAGCCTAACATAGGGAGATATCTATTCGATGGCTTCTACTCCTTCAATTTCCTTGCTACTTTTACAATCATGCCTTGCATTAATGTCGTACAGTTAGCTAAATTGTGTGTGTTGTGTTTTAGGTCTTTTTTGTGTCTAATATCCAAATTGGTATTAAATATTCAAGATACAAATCCATATAGCAGGAAGTTGGTTATCAGATTCATATTAAATAACTGGGCAACAGAAATGCTATAATCAGAGTATACTTTTTCATATAATAATTTTTAAAGTGAGTTTAATGCCTGTGAAAGGTACTGGATGGACCACACTGGAGAAGTAAGTCCTGTCTTTAAACACAGAACAGTTATGGTATGGAAAATGGCATTGCAAGCTTCTCCACAATTTTCATCAAAATATTTGCCCTAACTTTCCTGTCCTCCTTGATCTATTTGGCTACTCAAGCTTGCATGCTTCCGCAATGGATTTTATAATTTTGTTAGGTTTTGATTAGCTGATGGAAAGAATCTGCAATGAAAAGGGGATTCCATAATAATTTATTATTAGTTATTTAACATTTATAGTGTGGAAGCACTTAGATGCCTCAGCCGGGTCATGGCCCCCTGGCAAATGACAGTCACTGTTTCCAAGAACTTGCAATCTAAAACACAAAACATAACAGGTTCATGAGACTATCAAGTGAGTAGGAGGAGGGAAGGAAAGGATAAAGAAAATAACAGGATCTTTTAGCATAGATTCATTAGCATACACTACCTGAGACTCAGCCCTGGTAAGGCTAAGACAGTTTGAAGTTAGTGAATAACTTACTGTGCTTTACAATCCTTCAGAAAGGCCTGCCCAGGCCATAATTTTGCATTCTGGTTTTATGCCAGTGTAACTCCACTAACTTCAATGGAGGGGGACTGCTCTTGATTTATACCAGTGCAAGCCCCAGAATTGTAGTGACTGACTGTAATTGCTTCTACAGGTTGTGTCTGGCTATGGAAGATGAATTGGTGGTCTTACTAGTCTAGTTCCTAGTGGACAAGTATCTTCCTCAGTTAGCACTGACTGGCAACCTTACTGGTCACAGGCAGGAATTTAAGAGCACTTTTCATGATGCATATTTACTAACGTCAAGCTGTGTTGGCTACTTGGTTGAAGTGACATTCTTTTAACTGTCTGAGCCTCCCCCATGTGAACTGGAAGGGCAGGGAAGCTACTATTTTCACTCATTTTTCTCAAAGGGAGAGGCTGCAGGCACTCTTTCTGCATCTCCATAAGCCCATTCAAAATAATTATCCTTGTATGAGTGCTTTCTGTAGTTTTATAGAGAAGTCCGAGGCATGTCCCAGTGGCAATCCCATAGATTCCTTTCGAATCCTCAGCTAGTCTCTGTAATTTCTACTGAAGATCAGGATTGGATAGATCAATAGACTCAATTCTGTAATCCAAAATCTAGTTATTAGTAGGGAAACCAATAGTAACCAGCTGAAAAACTTCAACTGGAATTTGCATTATAGTATTGTCAGTTGTGTGTATTTCTGGCAAAGGACTGCATTTCCTTGCTTTAGTATTCCCTCTGGAACTCCCTGTACTACATCGGCACAGGAATTGATATATTGTATAGTCTCTGAGATTTGTAAACTCATTGTTTCTATTCTTTACGTTTCACAAATGAACATATTCCCTTCCTGAGAGAGATCAGTTCTACTGAGGCATCGTAGAAGGGACTAGTGCCTGCTGCCTGAGTATTCCTGGCCTAGCAGATGGCTACGCTCCAAGACTAATAGTCCTATTGTCTGGAATTGTCTGTTATTCCTGGTTGAAGACTGATTTATTATTCAGAATTGCCCTCATCTCATTGACGTTGGCTTCAACTGCAGATGCTGCTCAGAAAATGTGGACACTTTTCAGTAGCACCATCAAGAGAAGTGGTCCCACATTCCCTGCCACTGTTATGACTTGTGTAGTGTTGACAAAGCTCATGCTCCCTTCTGCTCACTGTAATGCTACTGACTGGCCAGCCAGTGCTCTGATGGGCTACCGCATCTGGCGCCACTCCTTTAGAAGACTCAGCTGCTGTCCCTGTGACACTGGTAGCTTTCCTGGAATATTTAATGAGCTTTTGGGTATAAGTCCAAGTATATCTCTTTGTGGGTGCTTATTGCTGCATGTGTGCCAGGTCCATGGCTGATATTCTTTGTACAATGTGTGCACTGCAGCTACCTTGTGCCATGTTCATGATAAAGTCCCCCTTGCAGTGAACTCTGCATCCTTCATCTCCACACCTTTTTCTAATGATCCACTTCTCTTTTTGGCTACGTTACTCCCTCCAGAGTGTCTGTGTACGGTATGTGGATCTAAAGAAGCTATAATTGAAGAGACCTTCCTATTATAAGACCCGTTATTTTTACCCCGCTATCAAAACCAAGCCAAATCTGAAACTTCTGCCAAATCTTGCCCCAGGATGTAATGTTTTGGAAAGTTTGGGGCAAATTATGTGAGATGTCCTATCTGTGGAAGTTAAAAATTGACCCACCCTTTAATTTTTAAATAAATGATTGTAACTTTTAATATCTAGAATAGTGTAAACTGCTTTGCTCTGTTCATTTTTGTGGCAGAATGAGGTGACTGTCTGGCTCTCGAAACTGGCTATGGCATTATTTAGCTGTAAACCTCAGTTTTCACATTTATAATAGTGTCTGCCTGGCTAAATGTGCTTTAAAAGCTTTTAAAAATCACCAGGTTGATACATATTTTCAAAATTTGTATCACGCAGATGTGTGCTCTGTAACGTTCCTGCCTATCTTATACCCTAGTAAGAGAGAAATTAGGAAGGAGCTGTCAGGACCGGCTCTAGGCACCGGCAAAGCAAGCAAGTGCTTGGGGTGGCACAGTTCCAGGGGCAGCATTCCCGCCATCCCTTTTTTTTTTTTTTTTTTTTTTTGCTTGGGCAGTTGCACTCTCGGAGCTTGGGACTGCAAAAAAATCTAGAGCCGGCCCTGGGAGCTGTGCTTCTGTTTAGCAGGGTTCCTAAAATCAGTAGGAGCTAACCATTATCCTCAGTCCCTCCTGTAGGGCTTAGGAACTTGCATTTTAACTCTCTCCCAACCCTCAAGCTCCCAACCTGGATGCATTCTGCATACTTTCCAGTGGTGGTGGGAGTTTTGTAACATGGATTCCTTCCTGTGAATGTTCAGCTTTTCTAAAATTTCTGTTTTCTGATTAGCTTATAGTGTTATCATAGGGAATTTGGGGGAGAGTAAGTAATGGATACTTTCCACCTTAAGTACAAGTTAACTAACCTTTTGCCTGGGGGAAAATTAATATAATGTAAAAGATATAAGCCTGCCCAAAGAACCACCACCACCTCCTACCCAACAACCCAGAAAAGGCTATTTTTCAACATGATACTTATGCTACTTCTGGTCCAAAATTAAATTTCAAAATCTTCAGCCCTTCACAAAACACCTCATCAAGTTGTTTCACTTACCTCCTTACTTTTCGTGATTAAAGAGAAATTTCCCTCAAAAACCAATATACCCAAAACACATGCAATGTTTCAGGTGGGAAATTTTACCAATCCTGCCCCCTTAAAGAAACTAATCTGGATTTTTTTATTCCCATCTCTGTGGTATACCTATGACCTACTGGTTTGATCAGAGCACTTTAGTCTCTTGAGCTGTCAATCTAACCATTCTTATGAGCACTAAATTTCTTTTAGAAGGTTATGTAATGTACATAAAGATACAGATGAGGGTTTTTTTCTTAGAATCCTTTCTTGATGTGTGAATTTTCTATGTTGTTTGTAGAGGTCATAGATTGTCTGTGGGCATTAGCCTTCAAAAGAGCATTGTGCTAAAAGGAATTATAGGAAAACTTACAAATGTAAGTAAGTTCCACAGGTAAAATGCCCCCAGTGTTTGTTGCATATGACATTTTTTTTATTGGTGTCTACTTTAAAATTAAATCACCAAAATTGTGTAGGAATGCCCAATGGGATGCAATACTAACTCAATCACTGAAAGATAGCTGAAGTAAATGTACAGTGGTGGGGAATAATCAGTCAGTTTAACCACAGTAGAAATATGTTCTTTTATAAAGATATGAGTTCATGATGTGTACTGAATTCTTAGACACAACCAAGTTTTGATTGTATGGTTCTGTTATTTAAATAGCAACAGAAATATTGCTGCTGCTATTGGTAAACTTACATGGTATCAAATTCTTTCTTTCTCCCGAAGCTCTCTGGGGCAGGCACTGTCTTTTCATGCTGTTTGTAGCCCACCTAGCACAGTGGGGTCCGGGTCCATGACTAAGGTTCCTAGGTGCTATCAACATGCAAATAATAAATAAATACCTACTTACTCATCTCTCTTACTTACATTTAAGACCTCATGACATTTCCCCCCAATAATTAGGGTTGTTAAACTCCGTATTCCAGCTGAACAGCAGTTTGGGTAGTTATATTGTGCCTGCTTACAATCCCCCTGGCTTGTAGCTTCAGTTGACTAAAGTTTTAAACACTCCTTCTTTTAAATTGTTGTGCAGCATGCTGCTAAACAGTTGCCAAGTTTCGTTCCCGAAGCAGATGCATTTCAGTAGCAAGTGAAATGATTACAGTATAGAAGGAAAGCGCTTTGGGATTGATCTGGATTAAAAATGCTGCTAATGTAAGCCTTTCTCAAGGAGGAAGGTAATGTCACTGTTTAAATGCAGGTGCTCTGTTGCTTTCTGTGATGTGTGTTCCAACAGTGTTTTGAATTCTGTTGAAAGAGCTAAGCCTTCAGGCTCTTCTATTCCTTTCTTAAATTCATTTCCCTGTTTAGATGAAAATGAAACACTTTGCAACTTACTTGAAACTTTCTTCAAAAGAACTGCTGAAAAAGGAACATTCATATGAAGCATATAAAACTGTAAACGAATGTTAAGCACAGCAGATAGCAACATTTTTAAACACACTAATGGACATTATATTGTAGGAAGTTACATAAGAGAAAGGCACAGCTGGAGAGGGGTAGAGGGACAAACGAAAACCTGTTGAATAAACCTAGCCTAGCCAAGCGATAGAAAAATATTACCAGAGTAATGAAATACTGTACCCATGGACAGGTTTCAGAGTAGCAGCCGTGTTAGTCTGTATTTGCAAAAAGAAAAGGAGTACTTGTGGCACCTTAGAGACTAACCAATTTCTTTGAGCATCCGATGAAGTGAGCTGTAGCTCAAGAAAGCTTATGCTCAAATAAATTGGTTAGTCTCTAAGGTGCCACAAGTCCTCCTTTTCTTTGTACCCATGGAGTAAATATTGAGATAGGGTAATATTATCAACTGAGGTAAAGGAGACTGTAAATTGTGTCAGGTAAGTAAGTGAACATGTACGTGCTGTTTCAGTTGTTCTTTGAAATACAATAATGAAGAATACAAGGTGTGTCATGCATATTATAGGGTTTTGGCATCTTTTCTCCCACTGATGATGGTTGATTAACACAGCTAACTTCACTAATGGGTAAAGCAACCCACACACTAAATGGATAACAGACTCCTTTGTAAAAAGAAAAGGAGTACTTGTGGCACCTTAGAGACTAACCAATTTATTTGAGCATAAGCTTTCGTGAGCTACAGCTCACTTCATCGGATGCATACTGTACATACTGCATTTCCACAGTATACATCCGATGAAGTGAGCTGTAGCTCATGAAAGCTTATGCTCAAATAAATTGGTTAGTCTCTAAGGTGCCACAAGTACTCCTTTTCTTTTTGCGAATACAGACTAACACGGCTGTTACTCTGAGACTCCTTTGTGTTGTGTATAAGATGTTTTCAGGTGTCTACTTGCCATTTTGTTGCTGACAAAATGGTTTCATTAGATAATTTGTGGTTGTTTTTCTTGTTTTTGCCAACTATCTCTTGAAGTCAAAGTAGGAAAGCAACTGGGATGAGGTTTGCATGATTTGTGAATATGAAGAAAAAAGGAGCAGCTTACAAAATACCCCACGGGAAAGAAATAATGGGCAATATGTTTCCTTTTGAACTTTTTCAAATCAACCTCTGGAAAAGGTGTCATAAACTCTCCAGAAATGAATAACAGCACAGGGACAAAGAAAACTCCGTTACAGATGTCCCTGCAAGTCTATGAGCAAATCGTATTTTTTCTAAATAACTCCAGAACATTACACAGCCTTAACAAGTTTCCCAGGACAGGAACTCCTAGTTTATTACTTGCTCACATTGTCATCAGAAATTAATTTTGTCCCTGAAAGACAAATTGGCTGGTAGCTTATGAAGTTAAATGGAAAGAACAAGTGAGCATCTGTTTCTTCTGCATTTTGTCTCCTTGGTGTCTTACATATAAATGAATCAGAGTGTTCAAACTTAAATTAAGATCTTTGGCTAGATAAACAGTTAAAACTGGTTCCCATAGCTACCTCTCACACATAGCTGTGATTGCATTATAATCCCCTAGTAATCAGGTCTAAATGAAAGAAAGATGATAAGGGTGCTATTTTCAGTTTTCAGTACTGATTTTTATTAGCTCTCAATCAGATCAGGACTGCTTTGCCTTTCATCACATTGTGGCAGTGTTTGTGGAATCATTAGAGTAATAAAGTGTAAATCTTACCAAGGTGCATTTTTCTTGAGGTATTTTATCGAACTAAAACTCTGAAGATTACATTGGCTGGAACAAGAAAGATTTGTTTCTGCAACTAAAGTTAGAATGTAATGTATGCTATATTCATTTATTCTTTACCCAAGTGAATATCTAATGAATTACCTAGCTAAGTAAAAATACTCAAAGAATCTGCTTGTCTGAACAGAGCCATAGTATACCATATATGTGCAGTTACAGAATAAAGTCATTTCTTAATTTGCCTGATTATCTCATATCCCATCTTTCCCAATACATTAGCATGCACAAATGAATTACAGGCTAAGCCACAAGCATTGCTATTACCAGCATGCTGTTTTTAGTAAACTAGTGCAGCCAAAGAATCATCATGTTGCAACCATATATAAGCATTTATGGTAGAATAAACTCCCACTAAACAGAAGTTTCTAGAGGGGCTTGATCATCACAATGAAGCTAATGGTCTCACAGTGAAGTCAGTGGTGTGGGGTCAGGCCCAGACACCCCTGGTTTCATACATAGATCCTGGATCTGCTCTGTCCTTTAAGGTTAATTTTAGTTGCTAGTTTTTACTTTTAAAAGGTTTCTAACTGGCAAATTTAGATGAGACTTCACCCAAACCTCAGAGGGGTTTTGTCAAAGGAAGATCTATCCTCTAGCACTGAAATCAAGTTGTGTTGATTTTCTAATAGTGTTGCAGGATTTTTCACAGAGTTTGCAGGTGTGCCCCACGTTTGCAATTAACTCAACTTTTAATACTGTAGTTATTTTACTTTCCCATAGGCTTTATTATATCTGGAATGCATTACAATGTATCATACTCTACAATAGCTATTAAAATGCTTCCCTGTTTTAAATGTTGGATTTTATGTTTATATTAGAAGTTAACTGTCCTTGTATTTCAGTGATAGACATTTACACTCATCCACGAGACTGGAGAAATATAATGTAGCTGTGCAAATTATTCACAAAAGTTTGAAAAAACATTTTTTATTTTTATTTTATTTTAATGTACTGGATGTAAGAGCATTGTTTAGTATCAATATTAACGAGATATCTATTTCCTATGCTCTAAACCAAATTAAAATTAGTTGAGCCATCAGCATTGTTAGTGAATTTGGGCAAGTCTAAGATACTGTCTGGTATTAAAATTCATATTTCTAGGCTTAGGTTGCTACATTTATATAAACTATACCTAAGATAATCAAATATTAGTATTCAAGGAAGGCAACAAAGAATAAATCAGTTCATAAAATAGTTGAAGTTAAATAAAATTTGTTTTAAATTTTAATCCATTACCATTTTTAAGATATGAAGAGGCTCTCAGTCTAAAATGATTTATTCACCATTAATATTTTAAACTATTATAAAAGCTCAAATGCATACGTTGATTCATTAAAATCAAAACAAATAAGCAAATGCAGTATTTTAGTCACTGAGATTGTGTGTGTGTTTGTATGTTGATATGCATCTATAATATGTCTGGAAGATGTTGCTATTTCTAACCACACACAAAAAAAGTAAATTGTAGAGTCTGATTATCAACAGATAACAAGACATAGTGTATATAAATAAATGTTCAGCATCAAAACCCATTATTGGATTAGCTACATAATCATGTTTCAGGCTGTAAGTCTGTGCTGACAAATGAACACTTTTCATTTGGCTCAAGGTCCCCATCAGCAACGGAACTAATTTTACATTCTCACCCATTAAGTGAATAAGATGTGGAAAAAGCTGTCTGCTTTTTGAAGTGTAAATTTGCTGCTACAGGCTGTGCAGACCAAAGCTCTTTTGAAGCAGTGAAATGAGATCATCTCTGGGGACATGTGAACCTGACAAAGTTTAGGTCATTTATGTGGAAGGTATGGGGGTGTGCATGTGTAGAATCATTTGGATGTGGTTTCAGTAGTGACATATATGGGGTAATTTGGAAGATGCTAAAGTTTACAAGCTTTGTGTCCAAAGAACTTGAACTAGAAGCACAGATGCAAGCTTTCATTCCTTGGAAAGAACGTTGTATAAACATCTGAATTGGGTAGTTGGCCAGCAAAGCTTGGAAGCACTAAACAGTCTACATACACTCAGCCTCCGTTACTTCATTTAACTTAACCAAATCTCCCACAAGCTCTGTACCTCATGAACTAACTTGATCTCTCTGTGGCAATGGATATTAGAGCGGGAGGAAACTTACCACTAAATCTCACCTTCCTTCCTCTGTCAAGGGACCACAGGAGCAAGAAAATAAAGGCCCTGAGTTCCTAGTCGCACAGTCTTTAGCCCCATAAATTGTGAGCTGGAGTCGCCTGTCCCTTGAATCAGTGTAACTTCATTGGCTGTTGTGGAGTTAGTCTGCTTTATGCCAGTGTGAGTGAGAGGAGAATCAGGCCTCATAAGCACAGCTTGGTGTGTCTGTATTGGTTGGGGATAGTTCTTAATGTAGCAAAATAGTGTCCTCTGTGGCTAATAAATGTGAACATGTAAATTTACAACAACATGGGCAGGCTTTTTACGGGGTCTTGTTCAGCATCCCTTGGTTATGATGCATTGAGGGTTAAAGTAGGAGGAAAGGAAGTATCTTCAGAGATCTACCAGTAATGACGAAGACCCTTTGGAGAGAAACTTGTGAGAGGAAGAGTCACATGAAGCCACTATAAAGGAATGACATGTATAAACGGCCACTTAATTGCATTTAGTTGTAAAGAGCATAAAAGCACATTGCTCTTTGTGTGTGTGTGTGTCTGTCTGCCTAAATAATACATACACACAAAGCTAATGAAAACAACAAGAAAATGTAGACTGACCCATGGATAACATGTCTAACATGGAGCTAGCTAAATCTAAGGTTGCATTGCTTGAGCTTGTTGTTTTGAAATTATATTTCGAAGAGTAATGACCTTCTATGTTTGCACGTGTGACATTTGGCAGGCGAGTGCCCACATCCTTACTCACACCGGAACACCCGCAGAAGAGGCAATTCAAAAGACAAATAAGGTTGCTGCCTTAATGACTTCACCCACCAAGTTTTTTCCACCAGATTTGATAATACAAAGAGGGGAGCATCTCCTTGTATTGTCGGGATATCTAGTGGCGGATCTAGAGACAACAATACAAGTGTGTAGCCTCCTAAGGGATTTGGTTACAAAAGTGAGATAGAGAGAGATTTTGCCTTATACTCTGATTCTTAGCTTTCTGACTTTTTAGATAATATGGTAATGGAGACAATAACTTTGGTACATGAAAGAAAGGAACTGCATAGTAGTCTGAGCACATGACTGGAAGCTACAAATTCTTGAATTATTTTGGCTCTGAGGGCAACTCCTGAGGGCCTTGGGTAGGTGATTCAAGCGCTCTGCTTCAGTTTCCCCATCTGCAAAATGAAGCTGATGATAATACTCATCCACCTTATTGGCATGTTGTCAGAGTTAATTAGTTAATGTCTGTAAAACACTTAGAAGGTATAAAATGCTGTGCAAGTGCTAAGTGTTATGTTATGAATGCCCTCCCACCCACACAGAGTGGGTTAATGGTAGCTAAAGGGGGTAAGAGAAATAAGAGAGGCTTTTATAAGTCTATCATGGGGAAAAGAAATACTGGAGAGAAAATAGACCCATTAGCAAACAAGGGAGGCAATGAAGTTAAATATGATTTTAAAATGGATGAGCAATAGAGCTGCTTTCTTAAAGAAAAAAAATCAGTCTTTAACAAAAATAATAAGGACTGACAATTATGAAGAAATGGAGTCCTTGGAAAAACAGCTGTTTGACTAAAAAGCAGGTTGGAGAAAACTTGGAAAACATGAATATATGCAAATTAGCACAATCTGAACAATAAAATCTTAGGGTCTTAAGAGTGATGCTAAGCTAATTAACCGTTTACAGCTGTTTACAGTTAGTTTGGAAAAATCAGGGAGATGTGGGGAGGTACTATATCAGAAAATTCAAAATAAGCAAGTGTGGTACTGGACGTGCACAAGTCCATGGGGCCGGATGCGTTGCATCTGAGAGTGCTAAAGGAATTGGCGGATGTGATTACAGAGCCATTGGCCATTATCTTTGAAAACTCATGGCGATCGGGAGAAGTTCCGGAAGACTGGAAAAAGGCAATTGTAGAGCCAATCTTTAAAAAAGGGAAGGAGGAGGATCCTGGGAACTACAGGCCGGTCAGCCTCACCTCAGTCCCCGGAAAAATCATGAAGCATGTCCTCAAGGAATCAATTCTGAAGCACTTAGACGAGAGGAAAGTGATCAGGAACAGTCAGCATGGATTCACCAAGGGAAAGTCATGCCTGACTAATCTAATTGCCTTCTATGATGAGATAACTGGTTCTGTGGATAAAGGGAAAGCAGTGGACGTGTTATTCCTCGACTTTAGCAAAGCTTTTGACACGGTCTCCCACAGTATTCTTGTCAGCAAGTTAAAGAAGTATGGGCTGGATGGATGCACTACAAGGTGGGTAGAAAGTTGGCTAGATTGTCGGGCTCAACAGGTAGTGATCAATGGCTCCATGTCTAGTTGGCAGCCGGTATCTAGCGGAGTGCCCCAAGGGTCGGTCCTGGGGCCGGTTTTGTTCAATATCTTCATTAATGATCTGGAGGATGGTGTGGATTGCACCCTCAGCAAGTTTGTGGATGACACTAAACTGGGAGGAGTGGTAGATACGCTGGAGGGTAGGGATAGGATACAAAGGGACCTAGACAAATTGGAGGATTGGGCCAAAAGAAATCTGATGAGGTTCAACAAGGACAAGTGCAGAATCCTGCACTTAGGACGGAAGAATCCAATGCAACGCTACAGACTAGGGACCAAATGGCTAGGCAGCAGTTCTGCAGAGAAGGACCTAGGGGTGACAGTGGATGAGACGCTAGATATGAGTCAACAGTGTGCCCTTGTTGCCAAGAAGGCCAATGGCATTTTGGGATGTATAAGTAGGGGCATTGCCAGCAGATCGAGGGACGTGATCCTTCCCCTCTATTTGACATTGGTGAGGCCTCATCTGGAGTATTGTGTCCAGTTTTGGGCCCCACACTACAAGAAGGATGTGGAGAAATTGGAGAGAGTCCAGCGAAGGGCAACGAAAATGATTAAGGGTCTGGAACACATGAGTGATGAGGAGAGGCTGAGGGAACTGGGATTGTTTAATCTACGGAAGAGAAGAATGAGGGGGGATTTGATAGCTGCTTTTAACTACCTGAAAGGTGGATCCAAAGAGGATGGATCTAGACTATTCTCAGTGATAGCAGATGACAGGACAAGGAGTAATGGTCTCAAGTGCAGTGGGGGAGATTTAGGTTGGATATTAGGAAAAACTTTTTCACTAGGAGGGTGGTGTAACACTGGAATGCGTTACCTAGGGAGGTGGTGGAATCCCCTTCCTTAGAAGTTTTTAAGGTCAAGCTTGACAAAGCCCTGACTGGGATGATTTAGTTGGGATTGGTCCTGCTCTGGGCAGGGGGTTGGACTAGATGACCTCCAGAGGTCCCTTCCAACTCTGATATTCTATGATCTTCAAATAACTGATCCTGGTAATTATTGTCCAGTAAGTGCTATAATGAAATGGGGAAATAATATTAAAAGGAAATACAATCTGTGTGTTGTATATGGTAAAGAAACCATGATCAATACTATGGGTTTATAAACTATGTTACACATAATTTGAAAAAGCTACTGCTTGGCCAACACCCAACACCCCTCTTCCTGTCTTATTGACTTTAAGAAAGCATTCAGTATTTCCACAGAGAGACCCTGTGGGATATTGTAGAATATATGGGATACCAGACAAGCTGATCAACATAGGGAGTTGATATGATGGAAGTAGGTGCGCAGTAAGATTGGATATAGTCCTGGGTGAATGGTTCGATATTGTGACTGGAGTTAGATGAGGGCATGTGTTTATCGCCAATCCCCTTTGTATTAGCAATAGACTGGCTGAAGAAGTGGGCAACAAAAGGATGTAAAATCACAGCACCGTAGAACTGGAAGGGACCTCGAGAGGTCTTTTAGTCCAGTCCCCTGCGCTCGTGGCAGGACTAAGTATTATCTAGACCATCCCTGACAGCTGTTTGTCTAACCTGCTCTTAATCTCCAATGACAGAGATTCCAAAACCTCCCTAGGAAAGGAAGGTTAACCACCCTGACGGTTAGGAAATTTTCCCCTAATGTCCGGCCTAAACCATCCTTGCTGCAATTTAAGCCCATTGCTTCTTGTTCTACCCTTAGAGGTTAAGGAGAACAATTTTTCACCCTCCATTTTGTAACAATCTTTTATGTACTTGAAAACTGTTATCATGTCCCCTCTCAGTCTTCTCTTCTCCAGACTAAACAAACCCATTTTTTTCAATCTTCTTTCATAGGTCGTGTTTTCTAGACCATTAATCATTTTCATTGCTCTTCTTTGGACTTTCTCCAATTTGGCCACATCTTTTCTGAAATGGACACCCAATATAGACACTATACTTCAGTTGAGAACTAATCAGTGCAGAGTAGAGCAGAAGAATTATTTCTAGTCTTGCTTACGACACTCCTGCTAATACATCCCAGAAGGATGTTTGCTTTTTTTGCAACAGTGTTACACTGTTGACTCATATTTAGCTTGTGATCCACTATGACCCTCCAATCCCTTTCTGCAGTACTCCTTTCTAGGTAGTCATTTCCCATTTTGCATGTTTGTAACTGATTGTTCCTTCCTAAGTGGAGTACTTTGCATTTCCTTATTGAATTTCATCCTATTTACTTCAGACCATTTCTCCAGTTTGTCCAGATCATTTTGAATTTTAATCCTATTCTCCAAAGTACTTGCAACCCCTCCCAGCTTGGTGGTATCCACAAATTTTATAAGTGTACTCTCTGTGCCATTATCTAAATCATTGATGAAGATATTGAACAGAACCAGACCTGTGTGGCACAGTCAAACTAACCTAAGCCTTGGTGTAGACAGCACTAAGTCAATGGGAGAACTCTCCTGTTGTCTAGCTACTGCCTCTCAGGGTAGTGGAGTACCTACGCCAACAGGAGAACCCCACGCATTGGCGTAGATAGCATTTTCACTGAAGCGCTGCAGTATTTTAAGTGTAGATGTGGAATGGGATGATTGACCTTACTTCAGAGGTAGAATAGGAAGCAGCAAAAATTGAATTAAAAGCAAATGCAGAAAAAACCAAGATTATGAAGGTAGGAAACAGGACAACAGATGCAAAGGTTGATGGAAAAGAAATTGAATAAGTAGAAGAGTTCTGCTGTCTGGGGAGTGTGATGACATTTGAAGATGGGTGTGATAAGAATATTCATGCAAGATTAGGAAAAGCAAACACCACTTTTGGAAGGACTAAGAACATCTGGTCAAACAGAAATCTCCACACCAAACTAAAGGTCAGGTTATATCATGTGATTTTACAGAGCGTGCTAGTGTAAGGATCAGAGACTTGGCTGATGACAGTGGTTAACAACAAAAGAGATTGGAGGCTGCCCATCACAGATGGCTGAGGAAGATATTACACATTTCATGGAAAGATAAAATAACAAATGTGAAAGTAAGGAGCTGATAGAACAGGACACGTTAGAAAATATCATCAAAGACAGAAGCTCAGCTAAGCAAGCATTGAATTACCTTGGGTACCCGAGGCAGGAAAAAGAGACTCTCAGAAGACAGTGACAGAGGATATTGAATGCCCGAGCATCACCCAGAAAGAAGTACCAAAACTAGCAAGCGACCAGAATCAGTGGAGGAGTTGGACTGCCCGGTGTGTCAGTGGCACAGAGGAACTAAGGAAAGGTATGTTACACTAATTAGATTTAATTTTTATACAATTACAAAATTAGGGGATGTAAGAAATTTAATGGATGCAGGACAGATTCTCCTCTGCTGCTGTGCCTGTGTACACCAGCAGAGGATCTGGCCTGTAATATCTGGACTTCAGTAAATCATTTCATATAGTGCATGTAGATATTTACAATTATTGTATTCTCCTACTTACTTTTTATACACTATATTAGAGTTTCAGAAGTCACTAGCAGATAGTACAACTCCAAAAATTGGGCGTCACATCTTTCCAAAACAATTCAAAGGGCGCTAGGTTTGTTTTTTCCCTGGGGTAGATGATGAAGAAAATTGGGAATTTCTAGGCCAAGCTGTTTTTGAGAGCTGCCATTTGAAAAAGAGTTAAAGGGTTGATCCTAATGGAAAAAAGCCAGTGTATGTTCAGAGTCAGTCTGGCTGCCCAGACACCCCCAAATACGTCCCTCCCCCGAAATAAAAAATGCCTTTTGCAAAAAACCCCACACAAGAAATTTCAGGCAGATTACATTTGGCTAAGTTAGAAGGTGGATCAAAATTGGTTCATAATGATTCAGTATGAGCTTAACTGTAGAGGGCTTCTTCTTCTCCTCCTGATCTCAATGACAAAATTTCCATTGCTTTCTATGGAAACTGAGTTGGGCCCAACTATAATCATAAGGGGCAATTATAGAGTTAGTGGGAGGTGTCCAGTAGACTGAGGCAGGGATCAGTGTTAGGCCTGGACCTTGTTTGGTTAGGTTATGTAGCATCTTTATTATTGATCAAGAAGTGGGTGGTATGTGATGCTGTATGGAATCTGGGGGATTATGAATACCAATATTATAAAATTGTAATGAGTTGTGACGGATATGCCATGAAAGGTACCTGCAAAAATGTTATAATTTGCCAAGTATGATGATCTTGTTTATATGTTGATATAACCTTTGTATTGTAAGTTATAGATATGTAGGGTATATCTGTATTTCCAAACACCAGTGTGATACCCCTCGAACAGATTAGCATCAGCACTACCTAGCCTGCTTGATGGCCCATCAAGGGACATCAACTGTACAATAAGCCCATTGAAAGGATCAGGGACTACACCTTATGACTCAGCAAGGCATGCAGGGACATGCCTATGGAGAGAACTTTAAGGCCTTTCAATGCCATGTGCTATGAGTATGTTTGTTTGTTTGTGTTTGAAACAAAGGAAGTACCAGACACATGGCAAAAGGACTATAAAGAGCAGCTGCTGCATCATCTCCATTTTGTCTTCAGTCCTGCTTCTTACCACCAGAGGAACTTTGCTACAAACTGGAGGTCTGAACAAAGGGCTGAATGACCCATCCAAGCTGTGGACGTGTTCCATGAGGGACTCTCAAGCCAGCAAATTCACCAACACTGCTAAGAACCTGATATATGGACTTTGTAGTCTGATGTATGTACCAAATGGCTTTACCATTTAACAACTCTCTTCTTGTTCTTTCTTTTTTCTTTATAATAAACCTTTTGTTTTAGACACTAAAGGATTGGCTGGCAGCATGGTATTTTGGGTAAGATCCAAACCTATGCTGACCTGGCAACATGGCTGATCCTTTGATTCAGAACAAGAACATTTTGTACATGTGAGCAGAGTTTTTTAAATAACTTCTCACTGTACTGGACCTATGTGCTGACTGGGAGCCAGAGAACTGGAATGCAATAAAGGGGGCTGTGAGATTTCTTTTTTGCTTCTTGATAACCAGTCTGGGGGATCAGAAGCCCAGTTTGTGACTGGTTGGGGAGTTTAACTTCAGTGTTGCCCACCAGTCTCAGGAATATCTGCTCTCCCTTTTGCAGCCTGCCCTGACCTTGGCATTTCCAGTGAGGGCTACACCAGGAACAAAAAGGTAAACAAAATATTAACTAAATTTGCAGATTATGTTAAGGTTGGAAGTATTGGGAGCACTATTAGGGACACAGAAGTAATACAAAGGCACTGATTTTTTTCATCTCTAATTTCTATGATTCTAACAAATGTTCTGGTGTTAGCTAACAGAGAAGCTTTTGCCCCCCTTTTTACTGGATTCCATTTAAAAAAACATTTCCTACACCTTTTCACACCAGTAATGGGGTCACAGCACACCTGGTCACAGAAGCACAAATTCCCTAAACAAACATGAGGAACTGTGAGAGTAACACCTTGAACGCTGCTTTGAAAAAGTGACCCAACAGATTAATATCTGTAAAGCTGGCTCACAAATGTATGAAAACCTAGATAGAAATGTGTCACCCCAACTAGCATCAAGATTACAAACTGCAAAAGTGAAAGTATTAAAGGAATAGTTTGAATGGATGTTGAAAGCACCATCCACATTCATTTCATAAGAGTGTAGAGATTCTTACAGTCTGATTCATATTTACACTAAAGCCTCTTTACCCTGCTCTGGTACAAAATGGGCATCAGTTACATTTACACTCACTTCAAGGCCTCTTTACACTGTCAGGTTGAATCTGACCCTAAGTATTTGGATAGAGCTGATTCTGTGCTCTTTGGAATGCAACCTCCCCTCTCCTTTCTTTACCCCGTCATATACACTGTTGCACTTTCTTAAAACTTAAAACAGTATAATTTGCATTCCATTTTTGTTTCTAGAAAAGTAACAGAGATCTTATATTTTGGAGTTTATATATCTCATTCCCATTATTATCTGACTAAATTTGGTAGAGTGGTAATTCACAAGATTCCTAAATGTAGTTAGTCCATCCGAGGATGGTATTTTACTTTGTGATACATTCTATCACAAGATATCATGGCATATCAAACACTTAACTCTGTGGTCATCCAGCAATGAATTCTATCCCCATTATAGCTTTGCGAGTTCACGAAATGGCCCAATTTTGAGGAGAAAAAAATGAAAATGTTCATGTATTTCACAAAAAAAGACCATTATTAAAGTGAAATTAGACTCTTTTTTTTTTCAAGCAAAATATTCAAGCAAAAATCTGTAACATTTCAATTTTCCTTTTAAAGCAAATAGAACATTCAAATGTTCACACATTCACATATGAGAAAAAAGCCAGATTTCACAGTTGGAAATCAACTTGGACTGAATTTTCAAAACTTTTTATATAACTTTCCTAAACCAATTGTCATCATTACATCTCAGTTCTGCTCCAGATTGAAATAATATATTATGAGAAAATAAACCATATTGAAAACAACTGAGTGGAAGTAACAGCTGTAAAGGAGAAGAAACAGCTTGAGAAGAAATTTTTATTGTTGGAACTTGAAGCTTGCACATAGTATCAAAATGGAAGAAGGAGGCCATGTAATAGATCATATATATAACAACCAGAGTCAGGACTTTGGGGTCTTTCATCACTGACAGAAAGTCATGAGCCCCCATGCAAGAAAGAAAACTGAGGTAGCGATATTTTGGGGGGCTGAGGATTTCTTCTTTTTGGAAGGTCTTGAAAGGGAGGGATATAGTCTCACTTTGTCCTGACTCAAGCTTCTTATAATTCTGCTCCGAAGCAAACTGAACGGTGGTAATCTAGATCTTGGTCTTTTTTACCAATAAGCTTCCACAGGAAAGAAGAAATATAATGAGGAAAAAAAACTGTCAAAAATCAGCATGAGAACATTCAAAGGTTTATTCCGAACATACAGGGCCAACAAAAAGCACGGAAACAAGGCTGCCTGGGGATCATTCACAACTAAACTGTATAAAGTATTAATTTTGACATTTTTGGAGTCCCCTTTATCTTGGATACACAGAGCTATTTTCTCCGTAGTTTTGTGAATATATGCATTTTTCTAATTGAACAATGACATCTTTATTCAAAAATGAGGAACTAAATAAGTGGCTGAGGTTGTATCTTAATCCTTCCTGTTCTGCCTCATGAGACATTCTCATAAGCAAACTAGGGAAACATGGTCTATATGAAATTACTATATGGTGGGTGCAAAATTGGCTGACAGATCATGCTGAAAGAGTAGTTATTGATGGTTTGCTGTCAAACTGGAGGGAAGTGGGGTCCTGAAAGGGTCTGTCTTGGGTCTGGTATTATTCAATATCTTCATTAATCACTTAGATAACAGAGTGAAGAGAGTGCTTGTAAAACTTGCAGATCACACCAAACTGGGAGTGTGTATCAGGGGTCACTTGGGGCCAGCATGCCTAGTGAGCAGGCTGTGGCTCAACAGTCTCTGAGTCTTGGGCTGGCCTTGACAGGCAATCTGAAGGCCTAGCAGCCGAGTTACAGCCCACTATCCCCTGGTGCTCCCTGGTCAGACAGATGGCTGGGAGGAAGTTGTGTGGGGGGGGGGGGGGAGGAGGGAAATGTAGGGGTGCCCAGACTCTCCCTCTCCACAAGGGCCCAAGGGGGAAGGTGAGTCTCAGTCCCCTCTGACTGGTACAACAGACCATCCTCCCCTGAGCCACTTCTGACCTCCCCTTGTTCTCTCTTCAGTTTGGGGTGTGGTTGTGGCACTCGGCTTCCCTCTCAGCAGAGGATTGCTTTCACACACGAAAGCTTATGCTCCAATACATCTGTTAGTCTATAAGGTGCCACAGGACTCTTTGCCGCTTTTAATAGTTCAGACAGTCCACTGGGTCTTTCCAGTGTCCAGTTTCTCCTCCTTGTCAGGGAGAAGCATGGGGGGGGGGGTGGGTGGGGGGGACAGGGAGACGAGAGAGAAAAGAAGGGACCAGGCCCTTGACCCCCTGGTTGGGTCTTACCCAAAGTCTGACTCTTCCCCTGTAGAATCCTTCTGTCCCAGAAGCTGCTGCCTGCCTACAGCCAGTCTCTCCCCTCTCTCCCTGCCTGTTAGTCTCCTTATAAGCAAGCCTTCCATTTAGTTAGAGTGCTCTACAGCTGCAGAAGGGAGCATCTCCCTTACCTTAGGGTGGGTATGTATCATCACAGAAGGGTTGCTAGCACTTTGTGGAGGACAGGTTTAGAAGTCAAAGCGACCTCAACAAGTTGGAGAATTGGTCTGAAATCAACAAGATGAAATTCAGTAAAGACAAGGGTAAAATACTACCCTTAGGAAGGAAAAAAATTGAATGCACAACCGCAAAATGAGGAATAACTGGCCAGGTGGTAGTGCTGCTGAAAAGCATCTGGGGATTATAGTGGATCACAAATTGAATATGAGCCAACAGTGTGATGCAGTTCCAAAAAAGGCTAATATAATTCTGGGGTATTTTAAGAGTGTTGTATGTGAGACATGGAAGGTAATTGTCCTGCTCTACTCAACACTGATGAGGTCTCAGCTGCAGTACTGTGCACAGTTCTGGGCACCACACTTCAGAAAAGATGTGGACAAACCGGAAAGAGTCCAGAGAGCAACAAAATGATAAAAGGGGGTAAAAAAACTGGATACATTTAATCTTGAGAAAAGAAGACTGAGAGGGAACCAGATAATAGTCTTCAGGTATATTAAGGGCTGTTATAAAGAAGACAGTGATTAATTGTTCTCCATGTCCACTGAAGGTATGACAAGAAATAATGGGCTTAATCTGCAACAAGGGAGATTTAGGTTAGATATTCGGAAAATTTTTCTAAATATAAGGATAGTTAAGCACTGGAATAGGCTTCCCTTATGGAATTCCCATCCTTGGAGGTTAAGAACAAGTTACACAAACACCTATCAGGATACTCTAGATATACTTGGTCCTGCCTCAGCACAGGAGGCTAGAGAGTAGATGACCTCTTGAGGAACCCTCCAGCCCTTCATTTCTATGATTGTGATAGTTCTCCACTGCTTTCCATTTGCCCTATCAGTGCATCAGAGACATTTAATTACAAAACTAAACACTTTCCTGACTGTTAAATATCTATCCCTTCTTAAAACAAAACACTCCCCACCCCCCGACATCCTCTCCTGGTTTACTTTTATAATTTAATAAACACCTGTATGCCATTGTCCTGTGAATGAATAAAACAATACCTTGCTTTTATTGTGCTGCATATGGGAAGGAAATTAATCCATTACTAGTTGAAGTGTCTGATCCAAATGAGTGGAAGTAAATCTTAACGTTTCAAAGACAGGCATGGTCTGTTTGTCAGCCATCATACTATACCAGACATGTCTGATTTACTCCATGCTATGGTTAGAGACAACACTGGCCAGGTAGATGATTTCCATTTTTCTTGTTTGGTTTGTGTTTTTGTAGGGTTACTGTATTTGTTGTACCTTAACTATTATTTCTTTTTATTCAGTAATAGCGTATCGGTGATTTATCTGCAGTGGTTTTTTTTTGCCAGTATAGTGAAAATACTCAGTTCCTTTCTGCATTTAGGAATAAATAAAGTATGATCCATAGCATTACCTGAACTAGAAAGATAAAACTTCAATCTGAAACAGTCGGAGTCCCAGTCATGTTCTCCCATGTGTAAAGTAAAAGGGCCAGGGATAAGTGGAAAACCCAGAGTTCCTGAGACGACATTCCATGGGGACAGGGTTATCGAGAGACCTGTCGGGAAAACAACAGTTCATGAAAATGACTGAGGTTTTGAAATGTATTTTTATACGGATGAAGGACAAAACTGAGACCTTTAGAGATCTTTTCATGAAAAAACATGAGGACCCCCCCCCCCCCCCCCGGGAATAGCTAACAGCCTGGTGGTTAGGACTCTCACCTACTTCACAGCAAGGACTTTGAATTGGGTCTAAACATCCCTGGAGTGTGTCTTAGACACTGGGCTATTGGGTATTCTGCAGTGGTTAGGCTGGCAAAATATTTCAGTTTCAACCAAATAAAAAGTTTCATTACAATGCTTTGACTAGCTCTAGTTAGCAATACTGTGTTAGGGGTCAAAGGTCATATCCAAACATCCCTATAAAGGACAAAGGAGGAGCATGGAAGAAGCAGAATCCATAGAGGTAAGAGAAGCTCCATGGATGGTGGGAAAGCTGTGTCAGGCCACATGTCTGAGTGGGCTGAGTCTGTCTGGCATTTGCTGTTCTATCTTCAGTGGCAGGATGGAAGAAAGCAGGGACTGCCACAGCTCTTGGAGCTACCAGACCAACTCCAGTTAGCTCAGACATGATGCCCAGAGAGATCTGTGTAAGTCAGTATTGTCTCTATCAGCAGAAACTTGCGTCCTCAATTGTTGGTTGCTTTTGGCTGTTTTGCTGGGGTGTGATGATATACAGTTGATTTCCCTGTCCCTTCTTTATTAAGAAGGGAGTCTCGTTCACATGGAGGCTTATCTACGAAGTTGACGGATGCTGCCAAATTGGATCAGTTTCCCTGTTCTTTTGGCAGTTTGGTACAGGGGAACTAGAAACTTTAATCTCTTTCCAGGAGAAAAATTGGAGAGGGAGGATACGACATATTTGATACCTTTCAAAACATCCTTGCTTGAAAACATGCAACAGTTTAAATGGTCACCTTAAGCAAGATGCCATGAAGGCTAACATGGCTCTTTTCTAATGTCCACAAACCTACACATGGGAGATGTGGAATTGAAGCGACACAACCCAGATAGTCTTAACAGTGTCTCACGTAACTTGATCATTGACCATCTGCATGTGTTTTAAAATAGCTGGTTTTTTTTAAACTAGAATGATTAAAAAATTCAGTCTGTTGCTTAATTAATTAGTACCAAGATCTATGTACACACAACATTTAATACAAATCAGTCTTAACTTACCCTGGGCCAGACTGTGATATCCTCACTCACGTTTGGCCTGATCCAAAGCCCACTGAGATTAATGGAAAGATTCCTACTGACTTCAGAAGGCTTTGGACCAGGTCTGTTTAATGAAGTGGATCAGGCCTGTTTAGGATAAGTAAAGATAACACATTCTGGCCCTATATGTGCTGCTTGTTTAACAAAATGTTGGGGGAGGGGGAGCCAAAATATAAAGGTTTTCTACATTTTTAGTTATAAGTACATCCATCAGTACCACTTACTCAAATGTTTTTGAATGGATTAGGTCTGTGTATAAACACAAAAGGACCAAGGGCTAAATTTCACGTGGACATAAGTGGTACAACTCTATTAAGGTTAAAGAAACAGCACCTGCTTATGCTGGCACTGAATTTTGCCCTAACATTCTAATGCTTATAAACCAATTATTTTAGATGTAAGACTCTGTGAAATTCTTAAAAGTAATAGTCATAAACCCAATTTGTAATACAGCATTTTTTAAAAAAAATAGACTATAGAATAAATAAGATATGTGATAAGCTTAAGTTGTAATGTCTAATTCTTATTGTACAAATGATAGCACCATTGTGAAAAAATGGAATCTGGAGTGGCATACTTGATAGCCATTAAAAAAAACAAACAAAAGGCAGAGGAAATCGATTAGAAAACATTTCAGTTACTCATCAAGCATTTCTTCTGGGTGCGGGGATGTTACAAACTGTATCTTGGCTCTTCCATAGAGTAACACTAAATTTTAATTTGCATTGAATGAATGTGATTTGCAACTTTTCAGAAATGGTCCAATAAATGAATGTTGCCCTCCTTTGCCAGTTGCCATCCGACAACATCTGTGTAATCAACTAGTGCATACCATAGTCATGGCAGGAGAGCGTACAACAAATAATGTGAGTTGCACAATCAGAGGCACTATGAATGAAGTTTTGAAAGAGTCTAAAGAGTGGAATTTTCATTAAAAAGTTTTATATTCGTGATGAGTCTGAACCAATTACCCGGATTTGAACAGTCCCAAACTCTGGGAGAATTAAGATCCAAACCTGAACTTTGTGGCTTGGCTCAGGTCTGTCTCTATTTTATATGAATGAACTCTTTAAAAAAAACAACAAAAAACCAAGGATCCATTCTCAGCGTTCAGCGGAGGAGACTGATAGGATCTCACTTCTGTGTTTTCAAGGGGGGGAATTTTCAAAGGCATGAAGTCATGGAGATTGGGCCCATAACTCCCGTTTGCGCCTTTGAAAATACACTGCCACCTCCCCCCCACCCCCAAATGTATAGGACACCCATGAACCTAGCAGCAAACCTGTTTTTTCTTAGGGTATGTCTACATTGCAGTTGGGAGCATGCTTTCCAGTTCGAGTAGAAAGACATACTTGCTCTCTCAAACTGGTGCATTAAAAATAGCAGTGTAACTAGGGATAGCGCAGTTGGCAGCTCATGCTAGCCACCTGAGCACAAACCCTCCCAGACCTGAGCCTTGCCCATGCTACCCCCGGCTGCACTACTATTTATAGCACGCTAGCTCCTGCGGAGCTAGGCCTGTCCCCCTATTCAAGCTGGGACGCATGCTCCCAGCTGCAATGCAGCTGTAACCCCCGAGGGAAGAAATAATGGGGATCTGGCTCAACATATACAGTGAAAGTTGGAAGACGTTAAAGGAAGGAGATCAGGAACAGCATCTTCTACTAGATGGTTATTGGAACAACCTGGCGCCTAATGAAGTGGGAAATCGAGTGGGGGGAAGACAGATACAGAGGACCAGCACAAGGCCTAGGTGTGACAGCCACCATCAGAGACTGAACCAGAGACTTCCAGAGCCTAAAGTATGAGTCTAGACTAGAGAGCGAGCTAAAGAGCCAAGTGCCATAGGTAGATGCTGTAACATACTCCTATCCTCAGAATCACACGTTCCATTGGGTTACATAAGGCTCATTTAAGTTCTGTTCTGGGGCTCTAAGTGGGGCTTATGTGGTGCATAGGCCTCATGCTCATCCCCTGCTTTCATTTCACCCATCGTAAGGTTCTGTTTGTCTTCTCAAATGATATGTGGTGGACTTTGTAGGTAAGAGAGCTCTCCAGTCACAAATACTCTTTCTACTGACGCAAGCACTTTAAAAACAATTACTTAGGCTATGTCTACATGTCCATGATGGTTTTGCCAGTACCCCCCTATTGTCCACGGCTATCCCGCAGAAGCACGTATTTGAAGGTGAGTAGAGGGTGAGTAAGCTAGCATGCCTGAAGGGAGTGCATAAGTACATGACTCAGGCTGTAGCATGGCCCCAAACTCATACCAGCGTGCAGTGTGGAGGAGGATAAAGGGTGTGCACCAGTTCTCAAGTTTCAATAGATCTTCACCCTCCATTCCCACAATGCACTGAACCCTGACCCTTACCCAGTCTATAAAGGTCCCTGCCCCCCTGTTTTCATCAGCAGAAGTGAGCTGTGCTGACCATATCAGAACCATTTTGTGCTGCACTCTTTTGATCAACACAGATGAACATGTTCCGAAAGCAGCCTCCAACACTATCCTCCAACACTTCTCCCAGAGCAGCAGGAGCATTCACCTGTATTGGGAAATTTCACAGAGACTGGAGGAAGCAGCACTGAATGGACTCTAGCCCAGTGCTGGGAACCCATCAAGCACTTGGGGTGCCTGTACGGGAGGCAAAAGACTCCAACAGTTTATCCTCCATCATGCCCCTTCTATAACGAACTGGATCAGGTGCTGTCAAGGGCTCCCAGTACAGAGCCCAAAGTGGCTCACGAACCCCTCCTCCACCCTGATGGCCTCATTGTCCGATGGGTTGTGGTGAAGGAGGAGGCAGCAGGGACTATGGAAAATGCTCTGGAAGACATGGAGGACATGGAGCATGTGATTCTGCACCTTTGCCTGGAGAAGCCTGTTGAGAAGTCTCCCCATCCATGAACCTGAGGAGGATCCCCCAAGCTGTAGCAGGAACCAGAGCCCAAAGCTGGTAAGTCGCAATGGAACCCCACTCACCCTGCCAATATCCCCTCTTGCTCTGTGCTAAATTCCTGATTTTTTTTTAGCCCAGCCCCTGCTTCATTTCTTGCCTTTAATGGTCCCCAGGCAAGACACAGCTATAAATCAATGATTTTATTGATTTCCGACAAACCCCTATTATACATTTGGCAGAAGCTATAAAACAGATTATTAATGAACAATCATTGTGTCACTGTGTCTGTGCGTTTCTCAGCCAGCACGCAGGCAGCGATGGTCCCGGGCCACGTGAATCAGGGGAAGGAGGAGGGGGAGGTTTTGGTCCTGGCCGGGCATGGGACAGTTTTAGAAAACTTACAATTGTTTGACTAAAGTTAGTAACAGCTGTCTTTTGTCCCTTGGAAGATTAAAGTTTCAATGCTTTTCCTGATTCCCCCCTCTCCCCTCCCCAAATCTTACTGTCCCTTACAAACGACATATGTGGGGGGAAGGGGGCTAGGTCCATGAAGGGGAAGGGAACATTTTGATTATTTGAGGAAAAGTTAGTCACCGCAATCCTTTCTCGCTCAGAAAATTACAAGATTTTTATCATCCCTATCCCTGGTGTCTGGCCTCTCCCTGCACTGAGCCATGCTGCACAAGGCAGGGGACATAAAAACAGCCATACTGGGTGAGACCAAAGGTCCATCTAGCCCAGTATCCTATCTTCTAACAGCAGCCAATGCCAGGTGCCCCAGAGGCAATGAACAGAACAGGTAACCATCAAGTGATCATCCCCTGTCACCCATTCCCAGCTTCTGGCAAACAGAGGCTAGGGATACCATCCCTGAGTGGTAACAGGTAATATAGACCCCATCATTTTATAAGTATAGTTGGGATTATGTTTTCCAATGTGCATTACTTTGCATTTATCAACACTGAATTTCATCTGCCATTTTGTTGTCCAGTTCCCTAGTTTTGTGAGATCCCTTTGTAACTCTTCGCAGTCTGCTTTGGACTTAACTATCTTGAGTAGTTTTGTATCATCTGCAGATGTTGCCACCTCACTGTTCTCCCCTTTGTCCTGGAAAGAAATTTGGGAGAACTTTGGTCTTTTCAAGCAGAAAAGCAGTGGAGAAAACAGCGGTTAGATGAGGACGATGCAGAGCAGTACAGCTTGTTTAATAGAGGGTGCATTGCAGTGGTATCAGCAATGTAGAGTTAGTGCTGCAAATGCTGCATACTGGAACTTATTTAAAGAGGCTATTGTAAAAGTCTTTGAGCCAGTTAATTATCAGTTTTTGTTATGTCAGGAACTCCTTGAATTAAAGCAGAAAGAAACTATTCATGAATATGTTCCAGTCCTGTAGTTTAATGGGAGAAGTTTAAAAAGAGAGAGAGAGAAAATGATTTAGTTCATGAAGAATTGAAAACCCGCACCAAAGAAGGTGAAATTACATATTGTGCACCATCTACTCTTGCATAAGCCATTAAAATTGCTGTGGGCTTAATTGGACTAATCGCCCATTGCAGTTGTGCATGAAACTCAGTATGTGCACAGAGAGGTGGTATGACCGTGGGGCTGGCCTAGGAAGCTTGAGATAGCAAAACTAACCAATAGCAGCAGTTGTCCAGCGATGAAAAGAAAACAATTGCATTTAAAAGGCACAGCAGTTAAGGCATTTATTTAATTTATTAGCAAAATGGACTTTAATGGGTGTGAAAATGGAAAGCAAAAATGTTTTCAGGAAAAAGAAAGTGTTCAGTAGAAAACAAACACCTATATAGCATAAGCATTATAGGTGAGCCTAATTTCTTCCTTCCTTACTTCTTCCTGCAACTCCAATGTCTTCAGTGGAGTTACTCCTGATGTACACCACTGTAAATGAGTCCAGAGTCAGGCCCTATATGTTCTTCTAAACTAGCCAGGATAAAAACCACACCTCATGCTATCTCTTTGAATTAACCAGTGGATATAAAATCAGATGGGAGTGAAGAGCCCTCACCAATATTCTCCAAACACTTACTTTGATGCTATCCATTGTTCAGTCAATGTAACATTTGTTATACTGAGAAGGTTTTCGAAACAAAACCCTGGAAATATGAACTGTAACTCTCAGCTCTTCTGAAGTTTTCAGGAACGCTAATATTTAGGTTTCAGAGTCTACTGTAGACAGCACCCATGTAGCACTTCGGTGAAGACACTACTTACGCCAACAGGAGGGGTTCTCCCATCGTTGTAGGTAATCCACCTGCCTGATAGGCAGTAGCTATGTTCACCGGAGAATTCTCCCACCAACCTAGCACTGTCTAAGCTGAGGGTTAGGTTGGATTAACTGCGTTGTTCAGGGGTGTGGCTTTTTCACACTCCTGAGTGACATAGTTATACCGGCCTAATTTCCTAGTGTAGACGAGGCCTTGGGCTTCCTCTTACTCAGCCATTCAGAGGACACTACTGATACACTACTAAACACATACCTGACAGAGATTTATGAGAAAAATATGAATTGGAATTTTTCTGTCTCCTTTGGGTTTTGGATGTCTCAGAATTAATGTTACAAATTGAAGGTGTGATCCTGGAGAGCACTGAGCACCTGCTGCAAGTCTCTTCAAACCCCCGTTAAATCCGCTTATCTGACTGATCGCTCCCTGCACCCTTGTGTGACTTATTTTGCTACAAGTGCAGAAACAAAGGGCTAATCCCATTTTTTATGCTTGGATTAATGCTGTATTCAAATAATATGGATTTTTAAAAGTTGTAAATCATATGTCAGAGAGTAATATTGGATTTCAAGGCTCTAATTGGGTAAGTGTGCAGTGGGCACTAAGGCATAAGACGCCTCTCTCAAACTGCGCTCTTGTTCTTTAGGATCTCAGTTTTCATTTTAAAAGAAAATATAATCTCTAGCTGTTGTGGTTCTGGAAAAAACCTGAACCAAGTGGAACTGATGCTGACATGTCTACACGAGTCATCAGGGAACAATAGTGGTGAGATATATGAACTTCCCCATGCATTTAAGTGAGGTGCTAATTCAGATGACCAGAGATGATGATTTAAATTTCAACAATACTGCTTCATACCTCATGTAAGAGTGGAAAGGGAGGCTTGTCGATCTGGACAATTTACTGACAAACACAACAGGAGGATGGACTGGTTGCCAGTGGGACAGGCATTGTCTGGGAATGGGGAGAAACGAACCCTGAAAAATAGAAAGAGTGACAGATGAACAAATCTGAAGTAAGAGTCTTGGGAATAAAATGAAGAGAGAAGGCTGGGGTCATTGCAATTAACAGAGGAAGAGAGAAAGGAAAGAGCACACGCGCAAGAGAGAGAGTTGGTGGATATGAGGATATGGGTGGAATAAGAGATAAAGGAGGTGCTAGATTGCTTATGTGGCATCTATTTCAGATGTGCAAGTTATTCTATGCCTACCATGGAATAACTCTCTACACCATTCTCTGACATGGAACCATCTTCCACTATGTGCTGGGATCAATCTATTTGTTAATGTAAAGATCCCAATGCAAATGTTTGCTCTCAAGGCCTTGTGAAGTTTGGAAGATCCTTGGAGGATACTTAAATGAAAACTGAACTTATTTGCCTGAAATCAGCTTTGTGAAATAGATAAGCCAATAGACACAGACACTTTCATAGTTGTTGAAGACATAATTTTTAAGATGTGGTACAGAGGAAGCTTCTGGAAGAGGAAAATCAGCTAAGCCCGCACAGAGAGCCTTTTCTAAAAACCTTTTTCTAAATTCCCCTCAAAGCTAATGGATAATCTTAAACCAGTTTATAATGTTGTCCTTAGCTCAGGTCCAAGTGGGTGAGTTCCGGTCCTCAGATTTTCTGTTCTTGCCTTGCTAGGCTGTCTAGTTTTAGCATCTAGTCTGTGATAATTTTCATCCCATTTCATCCACTTTTGCCTCCTCCAAAGTGACCTTCCTAAGGATAGTGCAATATGGCAGAGCTCCTGTGTTGGATGTTGTGTTTCTAGGGCTAGAGACTTATTTTTCAGTTTATTTCCTTTTCTCTTTGCTATTTTTTGTCATTCTTCAAAATTTTAGCTTTGATAAGTACAAATATTGGACCTGTGTTTCTAGTCATTTAGATTGGTTAAGTTTCTATGAACACATCTGGCCTCATGCTTACAAGTCCCACTTGCCACCCTCATCCTCTTATGCATATTTCAAAATAATAATTTGAGATAATCCAGTAGAACCAATCAGTGTCACAAGATAATGATCTCCCACTGCTATATAACAGACTATATATGACTGTATTTCTGTAACACCAAATGGCTACTAAAGATTCTATAATTTTATCCAAATGATATTAGTGCAGTACCAAAACATGTTTCCTGACCTGTTGCATCTGCTGCTGTGTTAGAGGACAAACTATGTGTGTGTCTCATTGAATCTGATCAGGGAACAAATTATTTGTGAAAGTTATTTTTTGAGATGTACTTTTATGAAGCAGTGCATTGTGGTTTGGCTGAAGTTATAGTTATTTTTAACTTATTGACAGTTCATAATAGCTAGCTGGTAGTCTGGATGGCTAGTACAGGCTTCATTTGGTACACATAATACCTGTACATCTTCCTCGAGGAAACTAGAGAGAGAGAAGTTTTTCAAAGAAAAGTTCATCAGTACAAACCTAAAGGCTTGTCCTACTCAGAACTATCCAACACAAGAGACTACAATGTGATCACTTGCACAAGTTGGCAGTGCTGCACATTATAAGATGGCTAGCAATTTGTGGGAATTACTGTTGCTTTAGTGGTTGAGATGGAGGGAAGATGCACCTTTCCATTAGATCATCACTATCTTACTGTAATTGTTCTGATTTTTATTTTTTACTCTCTTCTACAGTTCATGTCTAAATACAAGAAGATGTTTATATTGCATACATTCAGCTTTAATTGGCCCTTAAAAGAAGGTGTTGATTAGAATCTGCTCAACATCAACAGCTAGCTCGCACAACATTCTGTAATTACTGTTTATTAATTTAGTTCAAGTGGCATAGTTGAAAGCCCTGCTCAGATGGGAGAAGTAAATTGTCACTAGTATTGAATATGTAAATTATGTGCTAGGTAAGTTTCCATGAAGAATGTTTAAAGTTAAATGCTATGTGCGTAAAGACCTCCAGTTTCATCTAACCTGACCATATGACAGCTTTGCAAAAAGTGTCATGAAAATGTACCAGCCCTGGCAAAAAAACAAAAAACAAAAAAACTACTTGCCTACCCTTTGCTTATTTTTATTATTAATGTCATCTTTGTGATAATAATTTATATGCTACTCAAAAAAAATGGCTTACCCTGGTGAGTGGAGATTAGCAAGTCTGCCAACCAAGTCTGAATTAGAATTGGTTCTGTTAAAGTGTGCTGTAGTATAGATATTCAACAACATGCATTTGTTGCCCCAGTGCAGTAATCCTAACCTCTCTTTAATTAGCTTATAAAGTCAGAATTTTATAAACAAAACATTTGTATTAAACAAAGGCCTCTTTGCTTTTATGTAAAATACAATTACAAGTTTTAGGCATACAGTAGAATTTCTATACTGTTCTCCGTTGTCCGTTGTCACTTCACTCACCACCAATTTCCACTCACTTCTAAAGGTCAGAAGCCTCCCTTTAAACGTATATTACCTTCTAAAGCCTTTGTGTATGTACATGCTAGACATAAAACAATACATTGATGATGATAACATTGAAATGCATATTTCAAGAAACAAGAGAGAAACGGAATCATCTAGTTGTTCAAGAAAGGAGCCAAGAACTGGGATTCGTGGTTCTGTTTCTGCCTCTGCAACTGAATTTTTGTGTGATCTTGGACAAATCATTTAATCTATTTATGTTGGAATGTCGACCAAGCTCTAAAATGAGTCTGATGCTTCACTTACCTACTTCACAGAACTGGGGTGTGGCTTAATCAGTTAATAGTCGGGAAGAGCTTTGAAACTTTTGCATGAAATGTCCGATAGAAATGCAAACTATTGTCGCCTCAGGGGTATCTGAAGGAATGAGGCAAGACCACGTTGTCAAAAAATCCAGCAAGCTTTAATGCAGTCAGAGCCCTCCCACACAGCTGGCTATTATGTGATCAACATCAGCCTCTTCAAGGGGGTCTACACTACCAAATCCTAAGATGTCTCCTGCACTTACATCAACCCTTCAAGTCCCTCTAGCACTTCATGATGACAACTCTGGTACTCTTCTAGTGCTGGAGAAATGCCAGATGGCATTTGCAGCATATCTGCCAAAAGGGGTACAGAAGGTCATCAGATACCAGCTTTCTTCATTGAGTTTTACCTGCTAGAAACCTTTGCTATCTACAACAGAAAACCTTTTCCTTTGTGAATCTGGGCTGGATCTCTTCAGTTGTTGGTAAAGGATAAAAGGGAGTATTTTAGAGATTTATTGAAGTAGAAGGGGTCAATACATTTGAAGAGTTTGCCTGTTTTTTTGAATAGCTACCATACTAGTGATCCAGTCTGTCAGCTGTGTGACTTTCAAATTCCCATCTCAAAAGGTTGTCTGTTTTTCAACTTCCTTCTTCAAAGGACCTGCTACTCTGTGTGCTGCTTGTCGTGGAGGTTTCACTTGATGGTTAATTTCCAAGTGATATTCCACAGGAAGGTGTACAAGGCCTTTAAAAACTTCCCCCATACTGATGATTTGTTCCTTTGGGGAAAGCATATGGCTGGAACTGTCTATTCCATTGCCATGTCATTACATCATTTGCAAAAGCCCCAACTTGCCACTCAATTCTTCTGAAGGGAGAAGTGCTAGTTCATGGACTTAGTTCATGGAGCTTGACCAGTCCTCAGTCTGTTATTTTAGTCTTTTTGCCTTTATTTTGTGGGTGGGGTAGATTTTCCACTATTTTTAATTATTTGTTTTTTTGTAGCTGTTTCTTTACTTGTTTACTGATGATGTAGATTTCAACAGCACAATTGAATTCCATCTCTCCATGTCGCACATAACTGCTCTGCTTTCATTATCTTTGGTGCCTAAAACTATTAGATCCCTAATAAGTTTGCCTGCAAGTGTACATAATGTGCATGATGAGGCTAACTGGTGCAGCCTGGTTGCATTATTGGTCTGTGGTTTCAGTTTCATTTGGATTCCAAAGAGGGCAAAACGCACACATTTTTTTGAGACTTTTTTTTTTAAATGAATGACTCTTGGAGGCATTTAAGGCCTGATCCAACTCCAATTTGAATCAATGGAATGGAGTGACTCCCATTGGCTTGATTGGAAGCTGGCTCAAGCTCTAAACAGAAAACTAATCTGTTTGTCTTTTCTGGGAAAATAAAAATCCTAAGCAATGATCTCATCAGCAGTTTTTGCTTTCCAGAAAGGGTTACTCTACATGAAAAGTAATTTTTCCTGAGCATATTTTCCCCCAAGAACTTTTATAAATGAAATGTATGTTACCTGAACTACTAGACAATAGCTGCTCCAAAGAAGCTGATGCCCTTTCTTTTGTCAGTGATCAGGGAACTAAACATTTTCTACTTAGGCCTTCACATGATAAAAGCCTAAGAGCTTTGAAGTAGCCATTACAGACTATTGCCTAAAAGAAATACCCATTTGAAAAGTCTGCAATTATGTACTTCTATTATAGCACGTAAAAGGAGCACTGGACCCATTATGGGTTATTGAGTAAATAATGTATTTTTAAAAGTGTCTATGTAATTTATATGATAGTCTGTACTGGAAGCAAGGAGAGATTGCAGCCCAAACATTCTTTTTCTTTCTTTTTTTAAATTTCATTTAAATCCCTAAATGGCAATTAAAAAAGAAATCCCTAATGCAATTTCAATATTTCTATAGCAGTTAATCGCTAATGGCTCTGACTTTATTCCACTGAAGCTGCCATTTTGTGCTGAGCAGTTTCCTGTAGTCTGACTGTTTATTTTTTGCTTTCGCTGTGTGTGAAAAATTGAAAGCTTTATTATGATCTGTACTACTGAAGTGTCTCAAGGCCTCAGCTGAGCTCAGGTCCCATTGTGGTAGGTACTGTACATATACATAGTTAGACTCTGGCCCAGATCCACAAAGGTATTTAGGCTCCGAACTCCCATTAATTTCAGTGGAAGTTAGAAGCCTAAATACCTTTGTGGATCTGAGCACCAAAGAGCTTACAGTCTAAATAGACAAGACAATGGAAGTCTTCTCCCTGTATTATAGATACAGAAGGATGATCTGACCTGCCCAAGGACATACAGGAGCCAAGAAGTGAACTCAAGTCTCTCAAGGCCGTGTCTAGTATCTTAACCATGAGATGATCCGGCTCATGTAAGGAAAGGCCACGTTCTGAACTCCCTGTTCATTTGTCACTGTGCCTCCTTTTAGCCACATGGTTGCAATAGTCTCAGCTCAGATCATTGCACTGAAACATTTCAGACTTAGACCTTGATCAAAGTCAGTGAGGCTCCTCAAAGGGTATGTCTACACTACGAAATTAGGTGGAATTTATAGAAGTCGGTTTTTTAGAAATCGGTTTTATATATTCGAGTGTGTGTGTCCCCACAGAAAATGCTCTAAGTGCATTAAGTGCATTAACTCGGAGTGCTTCCACAGTACCGAGGCAAGCGTCGACTTCTGGAGTGTTGCACTGTGGGTAGCTATCCCACAGTTCCCGCAGTCTCCGGTGCCCATTGGAATTCTGGGTTGAGATCCCAATGCCTGATGGGGCTAAAACATTGTCGCGGGTGGTTCTGGGTACATATTGTCAGGCCCCCGTTCCCTCCCTCCCTCCGTGAAAGCAGCAGCAGACAATCGTTTCGCGCCTTTTTTCTTGAGTTACCTATGCAGACGCCATACCACGGCAAGCATGGAGCCCGCTCATGTAACCGTCACCGTATGTCTCCTGGGTGCTGGCAGACGTGGTACTGCATTGCTACACAGCAGCAGCAACCCATTGCCTTGTGGCAGCAGACAGTGCAATACGACTGGTAGCCGTCATCGTCATGTCCGAGGTGCTCCTGGCCATGTCGGCCAGGAGTGCCTGGGCAGACATTGGTGCAGGGACTACATTAGAAGTGAGTTGACCAGGTCATTCTCTTTAGTCCTGCAGTCAGTCCTATTGAACCATCTTATGGTGAGCAGGCTGGCGATATGGATTGCTAGCAGTCCTATTGTACCATCTTCTGCCGGGCAGGCAAGAGATGAGGATGGCTAGCAGTCCTATTGTACCATCTTCTGCCGAGCAGCCATGGGATGTGGATGGCTTGCAGTCCTTCTGCACCGTCTGCTGCCAGCCAAAGATGTAAAAGATAGATGGAGTGGATCAAAACAAGAAATAGACCAGATTTGTTTTGTACTCATTTGCTTTCCCCCGTCTAGGGGACTCATTCCTCTAGGTCACACTGCAGTCACTCACAGAGAAGGTACAGCGAGATAAATCTAGCCATGTATCAATCAGAGGCCAGGCCAACCTGCTTATTCCAATAAGAACAATTACTTAGGTGCACCATTTCTTATTGGAACCCTCCGTGAAGTCCTGCCTGAAATACTCATTGATGTAAAGCCACCTCCTTTGTTGATTTTAATTCCCTGTAAGCCAACCCTGTAAGCCATGTCGTCAGTCGCCCCTCCCTCCATCAGAACAATGGCAGACAATCGTTCCGCGCCTTTTTTCTGTGCAATACCAAGGCAAGCATGGAGGCCGCTCAGCTCACTTTGGCAATTTAGGAGCACATTAAACACCACACGCATTATCCAGCAGTATATGCAGCACCAGAACCTGGCAGAGCGATACCGGGCGAGGAGGCGACGTCAGCGCGGTCACGTGAGTGATCAGGACATGGACACAGATTTCTCTGAAAACATGGGCCCTGCCAATGCATGCATCATGGTGCTAATGGGGCAGGTTCATGTGGTGGAACGCCGATTCTGGGCTCGGGAAACAAGTACAGACTGGTGGGACCGCATAGTGTTGCAGGTCTGGGATGATTCCCAGTGGCTGTGAAACTTTCGTATGCGTAAGGGCACTTTCATGGAACTTTGTGACTTGCTTTCCCCTGCCCTGAAGCGCATGAATACCAAGATGAGAGCAGCCCTCACAGTTGAGAAGCGAGTGGCGATAGCCCTGTGGAAGCTTGCAATGCCAGACAGCTACCGGTCAGTTGGGAATCAATTTGGAGTGGGCAAATCTACTGTGGGGGCTGCTGTGATGCAAGTAGCCCACGCAATCAAAGATCTGCTGATATCAAGCAGATATCAGGGAAATGCTGGGAAATGTGCAGGTCATAGTGGATGGCTTTGCTGCAATGGGATTCCCTAACTGTGGTGGGGCCATAGACGGAACCCATATCCCTATCTTGGCACTGGAGCACGAAGCCGGCAAGTACATAAACTGCAAGGGGTACTTTTCAATAGTGCTGCAAGCTCTGGTGGATCACAAGGGACGTTTCACCAACATCAACGTGGGATGGCCAGGAAAGGTACATGACGCTCGCATCTTCAGGAACTCTGGTCTGTTTCAAAAGCTGCAGGAAGGGACTTTATTCCCAGACCAGAAAATAACTGTTGGGGATGTTGAAATGCCTATAGTTATCCTTGGGGACCCAGCCTACCCCTTAATGCCATGGCTCATGAAGCCGTACACAGGCAGCCTGGACAGTAGTCAGGAGCTGTTCAACTACAGGCTGAGGAAGTGCAGAATGGTGGTAGAATGTGCATTTGGATGTTTAAAGGCACGCTGGCGCAGTTTACTGACTTGGTTAGACCTCAGCGAAACCAATATTCCCACTGTTATTACTGCTTGCTGTGTGCTCCACAATATCTGTGAGAGTAAGGAGGAGACGTTTTTGGCGGGGTGGGAGGTTGAGGCAAATTGCCTGGCTGCCGGTTATGCGCAGCCAGACACCAGGGCGGTTAGAAGAGCACAGGAGGGTGCGGTACGCATCAGAGAAGCTTTGAAAACCAGTTTCATGACTGGCCAGGCTACGGTGTGAAAGTTCTCTTTGTTTCTCCTTGATGGACCCCCCCGCCCCTTGGTTCACTCTACTTCCCGTAAGCTAACCACCCTCCCCTCCTCCCTTCGATCACTGCTTGCAGAGGCAATGAAGTGATTGTTGCTTCACATTCATGCATTCTTTATTCATTCATCACACAAATAGGGGTAGGTAGCCCAGGAGGGGTGGTGGAGGAGGGAAGGAAAATGCCACACAGCACTTTAAAAGTTTACAACTTTAAAATTTATTGAATGCCAGCCTTCTGTTTTTTGGGCAATCCTCTGTGGTGGAGTGGCTGGTTGGCCGGAGGCCCCCCCACCACGTTCTTGGGCGTCTGGGTGTGGAGGCTATGGAACTTGGGGAGGAGGGCGGTTGGTTACACAGGGGCTGTAGTGGCAGTCTGTGCTCCAGCTGCCTTTGCTGCAGCTCAACCATACACTGGAGCATACTGGTTTGATCCTCCAGCAGCCTCAGCATTGAATCCTGCCTCCTCTCATCACGCTGCCGCCACATTTGAGCTTCAGCCCTGTCTTCAGCCTGCCACTTACTCTCTTCAGCCCGCCACCTCTCCTCCCGGTCATTCTGTGCTTTCCTGCACTCTGACATTATTTGCCTCCATGCATTCGTCTGTGCTCTGTCAGTGTGGGAGGACAGCATGAGCTCAGAGAACATTTCATCACGAGTGCGTTTTTCTTTCTTTCTAATCTTCACTAGCCTCTGGGAAGGAGAAGATCCTGTGATCATTGAAACACATGCAGCTGGTGGAGGAAAAAAAAAGGGCCAGTGGTATTTAAAAAGACACATTTTATAAAACAGTGGCTACACTCTTTCAGGGTAAACCTTGCTGTTAACATTACATACATAGCACATGTGCTTTCGTTACAAGGTCGCATTTTGCCTCCCCCCACCGCGTGGCTACCCCCTCAACCCTCCCCCCTCCCCGTGGCTAACAGCGGGGAACATTTCTGTTCAGCCACAGACAAACAGTCCAGCAGGAATGGGCACCTCTGAGTGTCCCCTGAAGAAAAGCACCCTATTTCAACCAGGTGACCATGAATGATATCTCACTCTCTTGAGGATAACACAGAGAGATAAAGAACGGATGTTGTTTGAACACCAGCAAACATACACTGCAATGCTTTGTTGTACAATGATTCCCGAGTATGTGTTACTGGCCTGGAGTGGTAAAGTGTCCTACCATGGAGGACGCAATAAGTCTGCCCTCCCCAGAAACCTTTTGCAAAGGCTTTGGGAGTACATCCAGGAGAGCCGCGAATGCCAGGGCAAATTAATCCTTTCACATGCTTGCTTTTAAACCATGTATAGTATTTTAAAAGGTACACTCACCGGAGGTCCCTTCTCTGCCTGCCGGGTCCAGGAGGCAGCCTTGGGTGGGTTCGGGGGGTACTGGCTCCAAGTCCAGGGTGAGAAACGGTTCCTGGCTGTCGGGAAAACCGGTTTCTCTGCTTGCTTGCTGTGAGCTATCTACAACCTCCTCCTCCTCCTCATCTTCTTCATCCCCAAAACCTGCTTCTGTGTTGCCTCCATCTCCATTGAAGGAGTCAAACAACACGGCTGGGTGGCTGAGCCCCCTAAAATGGCATGCAGCTCATCATAGAAGTGGCATGTTTGGGGCTCTGACCTGGAGCGGCCGTTCGCCTCTCTGGTTTTCTGGTAGGCTTGCCTCAGCTCCTTCAGTTTCACGTGGCACTGCTTCGGGTCCCTGTTATGGCCTCTGTCCTTCATGCCCTGGGAGATTTTGACAAAGGTTTTGGCATTTCGAAAACTGGAACGGAGTTCTGATAGCACGGATTCCTCTCCCCATACAGCGATCAGATCCCGTACCTCCCGTTCAGTCCATGCTGGAGCTCTTTTGCGATTCTGGGACTCCATCATGGTCACCTCTGCTGATGAGCTCTGCATGGTCACCTGCAGATTGCCGTGCTGGCCAAACAGGAAATGAGATTCAAAAGTTCGCGGTTCTTTTCCTGTCTACCTGGCCAGTGCATCTGAGTTGAGAGTGCTGTCCAGAGTGGTCACAATGGAGCACTCTGGGATAGCTCCCGGAAGCCAATACCGTCGAATTGTGTCCACAGTACCCCAAATTCGACCTGGCAATGCCGATTTAAGCGCTAATCCACTTGTCAGGGGTGAAGTAAGGAAATCGATTTTAAGAGCCCTTTAAGTCAAAATGAAGGGCTTCATCGTGTGGACAGGTGCAGGTTTACGTCAATTTAACGCTGCTAAATTCGACCTAAAGTCCTAGTCCCAGGGCAAAGAGAGAGAGCGAGAGAGAGAGGTCTGCTGGTGCGGGTGTGATTGCAGGAATTAGACCTTAGCTTAAAAACCCTGCAGAGGAAAAGGTGAGCAAGCTGATACTAGAAAAAATATAGATTTTGCTGGGTTTGTACAGTGCCTAGAACAACGGGGTGTTCTAGGTGTTATGGTAATACAAATAATAATAATACATAGCTCAGGCTAGCTGCTCAAATACGTACCCGGGGGGTTCTGGGCTGCCTTGTACTCAGGCGGCTGGCCTCATTCACCTCCCGTGCTGCCCCCAACTACAATGCTATTTTATTTGAGCATAAGCTTGCATCCGATGAAGTGAGCTGTAGCTCAGGAAAGCTTATGCTCAAATAAATTGGTTAGTCTCTAAGGTGCCACAAGTACTCCTTTTCTTTTTGCAAATACAGACTAACATGGCTGTTACTCTGAATGCTATTTTAACAGACTAGTTTGAGCAGAGCTAGGGCAAGTCTGCATACCTGAACTAGGAAGCACGCTCCCAGCTGCAGTGTAGGTGTGTCCTTAGTCTTTGCTTAGTTACTCACTGTGTATTACTTTCTGTCACATTTGCAGCACACAGTCTCTTTAGTAACATTTATGTCAAATAAGTAAAAGCCAAAAGAGCTGCTTTTTGTAAAACCCTGGAGTTTTCATCTGAGCATTGAGCTTTGGTGTTTATCCACATACCCCTCAAAGCATCTTCCAGGCCATATGGCTTGGATTAGAACCGAGCTGCCTGGAGGCAACCATAATTACATATTACATGGACATGAAAATAATGTAATGGCTCTGACTTAAATAGACAAAAGTAAAACAATTCAGTGTTAATGGTGACACTCCAGCTTTAACTCATGCTGATGGGACTCTCTTTCACAAGTGTAAATTCAGGACAGTATCACTTAATCTGCTGGTTTCTTGTACCTTTAAAAGTCCAGACCTGCATTGTAACAAATCTCAAAATATCCTATTTTAACGTTTTAATGATCAGCAGGAAGTAGATATCTGTTAATGTGACTGTCAGTAGTTCTGAATTCCTTTATTAGAGGAGACGTAATATCTACTCCTGCTGTACCCATGCGCATATTCAAAGCACATTATTTGCTTTACAAAAGCCAGGGCATCCAATATCACCCCACGAACACAACCTTTAGATTGCAATTTGAATACATTTGTATAATTTTTCATTGTACAAGAAAAGTGCTTGCAACATTATGAATGAAAACGTGGCATTTTGGCTACCCCCTGGGGAGGTGACATGAGTGGATATCAATAGCAAGGCCATTGGAAAATCAGACTCTGTGGTTTCATGCTTCTTGGTGATTTTTCAAGCACCTGGCGGATACATTGTTTATTAAATATAAATCAAGGACGAGAGAGAGTCACTTCTCCTGACAACTGTAATGGCCCTTCAGAAAGCCCTGCCTCTCAAGGTGGGCCTTCCCAAATATCCGACAGGAGCACCTCTCTTCCTCAGAGCTCAGTCTTAGCACTTCTTCTTAGCATATGCACAACTTGCCTCAAGTGGCACATGGATTCATCACTGAATTTGGTCCGCTGATTGGACTTCCCCAGCCCGGACCAAGTACTGATGAGGAGTGTGATGTGAACGCTGATTCCTGCCCCCAGTCTTAGCACTAATACATATTTTTAAAAAAGAAGGAGCAGGGAGTTTGAAAGTGGAAAAACAGAAAAGGAAAAAAATGTGAGAGTGGGTATATAAAGACAGAGGAGAAAGTAGCTGAGGAGGGAAAGAGAGTAACCTAGCAGAGGAAGTAATAAGGAGGGAAAATGAGGTAAGGAAAAGGGAGGAGGGGGTGATAGAGACAGAAACAGGTGAATGAGAAGAAACAGTGGGGATGGTATAAATGTGTTAGAGGTTTTGCTACTAAATATACAGCTATATAGGAAATCGATTAGTTTCTCCCACTTCCAGGACACACTTGTCAGTTACCTCAGCCACTTTCTACAAGGCCATTTCCACTTTTCTCTTGCATAAACAGTAGAAGTTGATCTCCAAGTTGATGCCTAGTTGTACAATTTAAATGTCTTACCTGACTATTCCAAAGCTTTCTAATGAATTACGGGTGTGTGTGGGGGGATGGGGAGTAATAGTATCTCCATTATATGATTGTAGGAGGCCTGCTTGTGGCCACATCTTTTGGCTGCTATCCTATAAGATCTTATAAGGGTAACCAAGGTAGTTACTTGGATGTGAAATGTCCAAGGAACTCTTACATGCTGAATAAGAGGTATTAGTTATTCATTAGGCAAAGCTCCTCCTCTGAGTTAGAACTGAACCAATGCTCTGCTCTGTGTTGAGGAGCCACTATGCTGCTGGAGGTGCTAAATTGTGGATTAGATGTAAAACCAAAGTCTTGATAACTTGTGGTTAAAGATTTTAGGGCTTTTCTTGCAAGTGCATAGTGGTTAATTGTTCTGTTCTGGTCAAACTTGGGTAATTACATTCTGCCGACCCTGTATCGTTCTGTAGTGGTGCCAATAGAATCAAACAGCAACCAGACAATAACTCAGAAATCAAATGGTGGGTGATGTGAGAATTCCTTTATGTGGTTTGCATAGCACTTTATTAAACTTGTAATATGTTCTGGGATCCTTCTGGAGAATGGGTACTATATAAAAGTAAGTGATTGTTATTACAATTAAAAAATGTGTCCGACATATTTAACTTCAATGCCTAGAAGTTTTTCACACTGGGAAAAACGAATCTTTTCTTCTTCTCATCCTGAAGTGTTTCAGTGCCTACAGTGAAGACTCAAGAAGATCAAGTGTGATAAGCCCAGTGGCGTTGATGTCTCAGATAAGGGAAAATTAACCAATTTTATTAAAACTAGAGGAAGACATAATGTCTTCAGAACATCATGGAATTTCTCTCCTCCCCTATGTATTCCCAAATATCTTGTGCATCTTCCTTTTCCCCACTGGTGTGCCACTAAGGCTTTGTCTACACTGCGCACCTCACAATGGCGTGGCTGTGCTGCTGCAGCCAGGCCATTGTAAGGTGCGCAGTGTAGCCCCTCTTTGTCGCCGGGTGAGAGCTCTCCCAGCAACAAAATAAAACCACCTCCAATGAGGGGCGGTAGCTTAGTCGCCGGGAGACCGTCTCCTGCCAACGAAGCGCTGTCCGCACCGGCGCTTTTTGTCTTTAGAACTTTTATCATTCGGGGGTGTTTTTTCACACCCCTGAGCAACAAAAGTTTTAACGAAAGTGCAGTCTAGACATGGCCTAAATAAATCATCAGTAATTTAAGGAAACAGCTCTTTATTCTGGCACTACTTCATGGTCAGAGTGGATTTATTAGACTAGAATGCGTTTGAGAGCCTGGAAGAAAAACTTAATTTTGCTGTGTTGTGACATCTTTGGTATGTTGTTGACTCATTGTTGGCACCTGAGAGGGGACTGGAGAATTCAGCAAACTTCCAACAATTCAGTTTGGGAGATAAAGCAGAAATATAGCTCACTTAGGTTTGTCCTGATTTTATTAGGTTTTCACCATTTGTAATTGCATAAATATATGCAGCCATGTATACAGATGGAGAGTAGAGAGATGCCCAAATCACCACACTCCCCATGCTCAGTGGAAGCTTCTATCAACAAGTGGTGAAGAAGGCTAAACAGTGGGGGTGCTTTTAAAGAAACATCATGTTGTTAAAGGATTTTTAAGGTGAAATCCTGTGGAAGTCAGTGTCATAACTCTTATTGACTTCAGAGAATTTCAGAATTTCACCCCTTGTGTTGTTGGAATAAAAAGACATGATCAAATCCAGGATGAAGGATACTGCTTTTTTCTCCTTGAACAGAATTCAAAACTCATTTACCTTAGCCATAGCAGGAAAGATAGAACATCTCAGAGCTCACTATATGCCTGATCCAAACAGAAGTCTTTCATTGACTTCCATGGGCTTTGGATAAGGCCCAAATGAGAGAGGATCAATGGCTTGCAGTTTACTTTTAATAAAATATTGCCAAGACAAATGGTAACAGCATATTTGCTGCTGGCAAGAATGTTTACACAAACACTGAAGCGCAATAATTTATCCAGAAGTATTTTTTCAATTTTCTCTTTCTTTGGAAATATTTCAGAGAGACGTCTCTCTCTGGATAAGAAGACTTAATGGTGTCAAGTCACACTGCATTTCAAAGTATGTAGTAACCATACTGTATTATAAACTTGCTGGCAGGAAGGGAGGGAAATATGCCTGTCCATTTTTCTCAAAGAAACTTTATTGTTGCTAACACATTTTCAAACACTAAGGAGAGGGCCTTGAAAACACCCGTTCCAATATTGCCATAGATGTACTTAGCTTACTACACCTCTTTCATGGGTAGCTGAACTTCTTCTATATCCTCTAGTGCTCTATCAATCAACTCTTAGTGTACATGCTTGCAAGTATTTTCACCTACTCCTCACTGAAAGCACATTATGAATCCAACTGACCCACTGAAAAATCCCCGGTAGTTATTCTGAAATTGCTGTTGATAACAGAATTGCAAGGCTGTTCCCTCACCCTGGCCTTGTTGAATAATTTTGACAGATGAATAAATTATCATTCAATTTTCAGTATCATTGTCGTCTTCAATATCACAAGATACTGTGTGCTTGGGCCTAGACATTTTCACATAAGTTTTTCAAGACTGTTAAAGGATAGGATATTTTAGAGGCATAGTCATTAAATATTTCTTTGAGGGGGAAAAGAGCAGGAAGACTTTAATAACTTTGGGACCTATTTTTTTCTGTGAATGATTTTGGTTTTTTTCCTCCCCTCTGTTCAGGCACCAACGTGTGAATTCCTACCACATCACCAGTGTGAAATTAATGATTAACCTTTTGGCTCGGCAACTGGAATTTCCCCCAACACTAGCAACACAAATACAGAAAAGTAGGATTGGAAGGGACTTCGAGAGGTCTTCTAGTCCAGTCCCCTTACTCAAGAAAGGACTAAGTATATCGAGTCCATCCCTGACGTGTTTGTCTAACCTGCTCTTAAAAATTTCCAGTGATGGAGATTCCACAGCCTCCCTAGGTAATTTATTCCAGTGCTTAACCACTCTGACAGTTAGGAAATTTTTCCTAATGTCCAACCTAAAGCCCATTGCTTCTTGTCCTATCCTCAGAGGTTAAGGAGAACAATTTTTCTTCCTCCTTCTTGTAACAAACTTTTATGTACTTGAAAACTGTTATCATGTCCCCACTCACTCTTCTCCAGACTAAACAAATCCAATTTTTTTAACTTCCCTCATAGGTCATGTTTTTTAGACCTTAAATCATTTTTGTTGCTCTTCTCTGGACTTTCTCCAATTTGGCCACATCTTTCCTGAAATGTGGCACCCAGAATTGGACACAATACCCAGTTGAGGCCTAATCAGCGCAGGGTACAGCCACTTCTCATGTCTTACTTACAACACTCCTGCTAATATATCTCAGGAGGATGTTTGGTTTTTTTGCAACACTGTTACACTGTTGACTCATATTTAGCTTGTGATCCACTATGACCTCCAGATCCCTTTCTGCAATATTCCTGCCCAGGCAATCATTTCCCATTTTGTATGTGTGCAACTGATTGTTCCTTCCTAAGTGGAGTACTTTGCATTTGTCCTTATTGAATTTCATCCTATTTACTTCAGACCATTTTCCAGTTTGTCCAGATCATTTTGAATTCTAATCCTCTCCTCCAAAGCACTTGCAACCCCTCCCAGCTTGGTATAAGTGTACTCTCTATGCCATTATCTAAATCACTGATGAAAACACTGAATAGAACAAGGATCAATCCCTGCGGGACCCCACTTGATATGCCCTTCCAACTTGACTGTGGACCACTGATGATTACTCTCTGGGAATGGTTTTCCACCTTATAGTAGCTTCATCTAAGTTGTATTTCCCTTATTAAAGTCAAGACACACCATATCTACCACTTCTCCACTATCCACAAAGCTTGTTACTCTGTCAAAGAAAGCTATCAGGTTGGTTTGACATGATTTTTTTCTTGACAAATCCATGCTGACTGTTACTTATCACCTTATAATCTTCTAGGTGTTTGCAAACTGATTGCTTAATTATTTGCTCCATTATTTTTCTGGTCTGACTGGCCTGTAATTCCCTGTGTTGTCCTTATTCCCCTTTTTATAGATTGGCACTATATTTGCCCTTTTCCAGTCCTCTGGAATCTCATTCATGTTCCAGGACTTTTTGAAGATAATTGCTAATGGCTCAGATATCTCCTCAGTCAGCTTCTTGAGTAGTGTAGGATGTATTTCATCAGGCCATGGTGACTTGAAAACATCTAAATCGTCGAAGTAATTGATAACTTATTCTTTCCCTATTTTGGCCTCTGGCCTCATTTTCACTGGCATTCATTAAGTTAAATGTCCAATTGCTACTAACCTTTTTGGTGAAAACTGAAACAAAAAAGTCATTTAGCATTTCTTCCATTTCCATATTTTTTGTTATTGTTTTACCTCCCTCATTGAGTAATGGGCCTACCCTGTTCTTTGTCTTCCTCTTGCTTCTAATGTATTTGTAGTATGTTTTCTTATTACTCTTTATGTCTCTAGCTAGTTTAATCTTGTTTTGTGCCTTGGCCTTTTATTTTGTTCCTATATACTTGTGTTGTTTGTTTATATTCATCCTTTGTAATTTGACCTAGTTTCCGTTTTTTGTAGGATTCTTTTTCAAGTTTCAGATCATTGAAGATCTCCTGGTTAAGCCAGGGTGGCCTTTTGCCATACTTCCTATGCAGTGGTATAGTTTGCTCTTGTGTCCTTAATAATGTCTCTTTGAAAAACTGCCAACTTTCTTGAACTGCTTTTCCCCTTAGACTTGCTTCCCAAGGGATCTTACCTACCAAATCCCTGAGGGCATGTCTACACTTACCTCTGGAGCGATTGATCCACTGGGGGTCAATCTATCACATCTAATGAAGATGAGAGAAATCGACCGCTGAGCGCTCTCCTGTCGACTCTGGTACTCCACCGGAGTGAGAAGCGTAGGTAGAGTAAACGACGGGGAGGGGGCGCATCAGCAATTGCTCTACCACAGTGAAGACAACGCAGTAAGTCGATCTAAGTACGTTGACTTCAGCTATGTTGTTCACGTAGCTGAAGTTGCGTAACTTAGATCGATCCCTCTACCTAGTGTAGACCAGGCCTGAGTTTGCTAACGACTGCTTTCTTGAAATCCATTTTCTTTATTATGTTGTTTTCCCTCCTACCATTCCTTAGAATCATGAATTCTATTCATTTCATGATGACTTTCACTTAAGCTGCCTTCCACTTTCAAATTCTCAACCAGTTCTTCCCTATTTGTCAAAATCAAATCTAGAACAGCCTCTGCTTACACACACACACACACACACACACACAAAATGCTTGGAAATCTTTCCCCTGTCCCTTTTATTATTCTGTGACAAATAAACCAGACAATCTAAGCTGAGAAATGTGGGTGTTTTGTTAGTAGGTACATCTGCTAATTAAAAAAGATTTTGTTAGGTTTGTTCATCTGGAAGTAGATAAAAGAGAGATTTATTGGACAACTTTGTTTGGGCTTGAGGACCCATTTGTCCAAGTGCAGTACTTATTAGTAGCTCTTTGTTCTTGCTGCAACAGTCATACAGGGATTTTGAGTGGGATAGTCATTTTCTTTTAAGTCATATCTGCACAATAATCATTCTTGGCTTAAGACCAGCTGCCATTTACATGTTTTATGAAAATATAATGCCAGCATCATACTCAAAACTATTTGTTTCAGGCAAAGGCTTCAACATAAGCTGGTTCCCTGTATCTCCATAAATGCTATTTACCACAGACTTTGGTCTTTGAAACCAAAAGATAATGTTAAAACATTTTGATTACCCTTTCCTTACTTTTATCGTTCACAAACCATCTTTCCTAATTATGGTATTAGGACATTTACATAACTGGGGGAAGGGTCCTTTAACTACATTTCTATTATGTTTGGCACTTGTGTGAAGGGATATTATATTCATGTGCATTAGAGATGGCTTATAAAAGATCAAGGCAATAATAGCAGATCAGACGATAAAGGTTCCCTTTTCTCCTCCCAGACAGGCTGTCTCTGACAGAAGAATACAGTTCATCAAATGTGTCTGCAGGTTGTCAAACTCAGTGAGATTTGGGGACACTCTGAGGCTGTCATGGCCAACAAGAAGATTTTCTGTAGGGTTGTGCCATCACTCACCCTCAGGAAATAATCACTCACTACATTCTGCATGTTCTCATGATAGAGCTCTATTTGAGAGAAAAGAGCCATTTTATCAAAGGACAATATATCCCTTCTCTGGGTCCACGCAGCTTCCATTATCAGACCATAATAAATCATATTTATGTTCTCAGTTAATAAGACTGATTACAATGCAGGTTACAGACATGGGAAAAGCAAAGCAGGTGAAAAGATGTTTTAATGAAAATATGATAAGAAAACAGCTTCTTGTGACCATTTTATGCTATTATTTGTAATGATCTCAGACAATTTTTGATGCATCTTCTTTAGCGCTGGTTTAAGCTGCATAAATTGGCTCATCAGTTTATACATTGAAATAGGAAAAATCATGGTGTCCTTCTTATGTTGTCTAGAATCATTATATACATTATACGGATAAAATGAGTTTAATGTATGTGCTTTGAAATGAAGGGGAAAACAGAAAATCAGGGAAGACTGATTTTAATGTTGCTCAAAATGATTTTGAAATTTTCTACTCATCTTTGTTACTAACGGTGCATTTTTCCATGAAATTTAGGAATGACATGTACTGCTTTCATCTCCTTTAAAATTAATATACTGCTCTTTCTGCTTTTCTCAATTTCTTCAAAGTTTTTCTTCGAGCACAGTACAAAGAGACAGAGAGATATATTCTCCACTCAGTATGTAAGCCTAACTGCTATTAATGCTAATGGGAGTTAAGAGTGTGCTTCAAGAAGAGAATATACTCCAATGTTTAATATTGAAAGGTACCTTATTAAAAAGATCTGGACATTTTTAGCTCCAGCAAGTTCAATGCATTAAAATGCCAACTTTCTTAGAGTAGTGTTAAGAAGTGGGGAAAAAAATAGATAAAATACTGAAATGATTTCAGCCTGTAACTGCCGTATATATGGGAGCAGCTTATGGAATGTATCTCTCTGGTCTTGAGTCTGTCGTCTTTTATAATCATTACATTTGAGATAATAGTTTCAAACTGAATTTAGAAATTTATAGCAGAATTCCATCCCACTTGTTCACAATTTAGACTAGGCCTCTGTAACTATGCAGCTTTTGAAGAAAGCCGATGCCATGTAACTACTTGCTGTCGTACATCTGGAGAAGCTATTCTGGACTATACTATTCCAGAACCCCTGTTTTAAGAAATGCTAGGGCTGCGTAATTGGCATAGCACCAGTAAGTGGCCATGAAATTCCCTTCACCCTTTCAGTGAACGTCACTATGAGAAGCTGCTCTTCAAAATCAGCATACTGTACATGACAATAGAAGCAATATGACTCTATGACGGAACAGCTTGATACAGGAAAAAAAACGTATTGCAACGTCCTCAACAGTCAAAGGGGTTTAAAAGCCTGCCAACTTCACAAAAACCAGAGCTACTACTTCAGTTTAAGGCCAGTGGATTGTATGTCAGTTTTCACTAACCTCAGACATCACTATAATGATGGACTGACACCCAACAAAACCATCACTACAACACCATTCAAACAAGCAGAAGGAAAGAAAACACTGAAGAAACTTAACAGCCCAGATAGTAAGTAGTCTCTGTGTGTGAACTACTTTTGAGTAATATAACTGTGTGCTAAAAGAGCAGCCTTTAAAAGCAAGCAAACAAGTAAACAAAAGTTCCTTCTTCCCCATCAGTGTTTACTTGGCTGGTAATTTCTCTTTGTCCTATTTCATGCCATCAGCATCAGTGGCTGAAGGGGTGTGCTTGGCCAGATGTCAATCACAATATCTGACATAAACAAAAATAGCTAAAAAGACAATCCTGCATCTTCCTTTTGTTTTCCCACTAGCTCCATTTTTCTTTTCTTAGGCTGACAAAAAAATTACTGCCTCCAAGTGATTTCAGTAATGTTACCATATATCTAATATCTGAGAGACCTTTTGTTTTAGCTTTACTGAGCTTAACCACAAAAGACATTTGACACTGACAAAGAATGTGTCAAATATACAATGATCAGTGCATTTAAATTTCTCCTGACAGAAGGGCACTAATACCCCCACAGAGCAGTAGCTTACTGTCTGAGGAAGATGTGTTGGAGCCTATATAGCAGCTGAACCTTTACATATTGGGCCACAGATTGAGATGTATATTGTTTAAATTGTCAGGGCATATTAGCATATTTAAAATAGCCAAAAGAGGAGAAAAGAGTGTCTAATGGATGGAAATGCTACATTGTTTGTATCTGGAGATTAACCCCAAGCCAGAACTAAAGTATAGGAACACAGTTCAGTACGGTAGAAAACCACCCTGAGAGTACACCTCTTAAAGTGTGAGACATGAAGTTGTAGTTACCATGTTTACACAACAATGCAGAAATAGTTAGTATCTCTGGAAGAGATATTGCTTGCTCAGTGATCATGAGCCATATCCTGGCTCCATTAAGCCTGTATTGTGCATAGGAACTGAACCAGCTACATGGGGATTCCTCTGGCATAGGTGACAGAAAGCGGTGTAGATAGCCTTACATGATGGGGAGAAAGGCACATGCTAATAGTAGTCAGGTATGGCTTAGTGCAGCCCCGAGGCTACTATGATTTGCACAGGGGACTGAACTACTCCCAGCTGGCCTCAGGATTGGGGAAGAAGAAAGATGGGGAAAGGCCTTTTTCAGTTGAGTCAAGATGCACCAATACAGATCTGGTCCTCTGTCATGGAGTCACCAGGCGATGCTCTGGAACTACTCCATATGAAGCCAGTCAGGACTCAGGGGGAGCATGTCTCCTCTCTCTGAGCATACTGTCACCAGGGCAAGAAGCTTACACAGCTTCGACCTTCCTGGATCTGACCACGGAGCATTCAGCATCCCCTTCCTCCCTGTGTGCTTCCAGCAGCGAGTCTGCCTGGGCGGGGCTCCTGGGGAAGTCAGAGGGGCCTACACCCCAACTCCGCAGTCAGACGTGACTCTCAGCCAGCATGTAGAACAGAAGGGTTTATTAGTTGACAGGAACACAGCATAGAACAGAGCTTGCTGTCACAGAAATCTGACTTTCAGCCAAGTCCATATTCGGGAGTCCTCGGCCAGATGGCCTGGACTCCCCCTCTTCCAGTCCCCCAAGCAGACTGCCAGCTTCCAGTGACCCAACCTCAGACACCCCCGTTGCTCCTCCTCCTTGTCTTTGTCTCACTTCCCAGGTAAAGAGTAACCTGGTCATCACCTGGTTGCACCGCTCAGGTAATGAAGGGCACCGGTCATAGTATATGTGCAGGCAGCTGGAGCAGGCTCACCTGCCCCAGAGGTCTCAACCAAAGTTCACACACCCCTATTCCCACCACCAAGGTATTGGTGCAGCACACAGGGAAACTGAGGCACATACTGTATTTATGCAAAACAGTAAAACTCATAGGCTCAACAGTAAGGTTCACATACAACATAACAAAGGAAAATCCCCACTTCGTCACACCCTCACACAGCTAAGGAACATGTTTAAAGTGTGGTTCCACTCTGAAAACTGATTTTCATCGGGCTCCGTGTTTGCCTCTTAGTGACTCCTTAGCAAAGGTGACCAGTTTACAAGTAAGTTTACAAGTTTAGCTGCCAGCTCTGCACACTCAACCTGTCCATCGAACTAGGGTCTTTTTTTCTCACACATCACCACCAGTCATAAAGACTGTGGAGGCCCCTTGTCTTCAGGGGGTTGGCACAGATGTAGAGATCAGGAGTTAATTTTTAAAAAATCTGTTGATGGAGTAGAATCCACCTCATCTTATTGGCTCCCGCAGTGTTGACAAAAGTAAAAGGTAATGAAAACTTCTTTTTATAGTTAAAGTCATCAATCCAAACTGGGATCACACCTGTGGAGTAAGAAGGAGTGAAATTTAAGGCACTGACTTTGAACCCCTTTTCAGTGCTGCTAGAAGGGAAGAGATGTTAGGACTGAGCCCTATTTTTTGATGCCAGTGATACAATTATTATTTTTCCCAAATTCAAACCTCACTTAATAACATCGTCCCTCAAACGTCTGGTCTAGGCCCATAAATGTGTGTGTGACCCTAGTCACATGTATGTTATCTGTGTTTACCATTGGCTGTTGGAATCTTTGACTAAATGCCTATATGGTACCTTGCAGATTGATTTCAATGTAGTGCTAGGAAAATTACTGAGGATAGGGACAAACTAGCTCCTAAAAAGCAAATCTTGGTCTTACTGTAGTTTAGGGAAGCTATGCCATTGATTTCAGAGAGACCAACTGCTTATTTTATTGCTCAGCAATAAAGAAAGCACTGACTGCAACAGACAGGCTAACTAAGGTCTCTACTAATGTGATTTGAGGTTTAAAAAACAGACTCTTTAAGAGAAGGGACGATTGTGCCAAGTTTTTTCTCTTGGCTTTCTTCTGAAAGCCTGACTAAGGTAGTAAGAAAATGTATTTCATGAAGAGGGATAGCAATCAAATTTTTAGTACTGTCCGTGTTATTAAATATCTATGGGCACCAGTACAGTCCTTTGTTAATGAAATCTTGTCATATGTATGTTTGGCAGATTATTAAATACTGATTCTTAAATATTTTACTTTGCTATATGCTGTATTTATGGGTTCATCTGAGTGATGGTGGAATACCTGAGAAACTTATAAATTTCAAATTCCAGTGATAACAGAGTAATTTCCAGATCAGATGTCCTAGAAGACGTTTTGATACCATGGACAATTGCATATTCATAGTGTGTTAAACAGAATTGTCCTGTTTGTTTAAAAATAATTATGGTCCAGATCATGAGACAACACCAGCTGTTACATTATGACCTCTGTCAGTCGGCACTTAATGCATCAAATAGTGGTTCAGGGCAGATCTTTATGGGCAAAAATCTTGGGTGATTCTAGTCTTTCCTTTCTGAGAGATCACAGGATATTGTACTGGGAAACTGGCTATCCACCATCAAAGCTGAGTTTTGTGGTTGTGGGGTATCTTTGTCAAGGATGCTCCTTGCCTGGTGGTGTTTCTGGCTCCTTGATTGCTCCTGGAGTGCCAAGTGCCATCAGATGTGAAAGTGAATTTATTTTTAGGCTAGACTATGCTGTCTCAAGTCTTTTCAGTATGGACCTTACCACTGTTGTCATGCTTTTGCGACCACCTATTGAAGAAATGCGTTCTGCAGGAGGCTACCATTGAAAGCTATCCCACTTCAGCTTGTGTAGAACACAGCTTCCCACTTGCAGAGTGGAATCAGCCAGGAGAAACACATGACATCTGTTCTTTGGAAGCTGCTCTAGAGTCCAGCACAGTTTCTGGTCCAATCCAATATATATCATTTAATTTATTTTTATCTATGAAGCCCTTTCTGGTTTCAGTCCTGGTTACCTGAGAGACTACATCTTTCCTGGGCACTACCACAGCAGTTAAGATTAACTGTTCAGCTTTCGATCATGAGCCCTGCATTTAAACATGTGGTCGCTGGTACCAGAGTGTTCTCAGAAGGGCTGGGGACTAGCATTTTGAAACTGGCTCCCTATGTTGAGTCCTTGCAGACAATCTGTGGTATCTTTAGTTACAATTTCAGGATTTGTTTATTCCCTCTGGATTGTTCCTGGAGAGAGGGCGTGTGGCAATGCAAGGAAGGCTGTGGAGTCATTTCAAGGAGTGTGGCCTTTTAGTTTGATACAGTCAAATGAGCCTACTTTGTGAGTCAAAATATTCCATAGCAATCCACCTTCCAGAACAACAGTATAGACTGAGCCATCTCCTCAGTCTGCTTCAAGCCCAGGTTAATGGGCTTAGTACAGTGGTATTCTGCCAGGGATGAAATCCTCCTGCCAGTCCATGAACATCAGTGGAACCATTTTACTGCAACCTAAGATGGCCCGTACTGTCCATAGTCCAAGCTCCTACACAGCTTGGCTTTGGCTTGTGATTCCATTTAGTTGTGGATACCCCAACACATTCATCCATTGCAGTGAATGGAACATGGCTCTGTTGCATAAGGTGTACACAGTCCTCTGCTGGGGCTCCCAACTTCCTGCCGATCCAGAAGGATGATTGTATGGCCACATGCATTTCTGAAAGTGGGGCAGGATTTGACCCACTGTAATTAGGCATTACTGGTAGAGAAACAGGAAAGTACCTGTTTGAAAGACTGGTTGTGTTGTCCAGTGTTGGTGGACAGCTATTTAAACACGGCTCAAGTGCATTTTCCTTTGTATTTCAGAGCTGCTGACCCAGAGTGAAGGGCAAGTCCCAGAATCAAACCCAGGTCTTTCTCATGGCAGCACAAAACTGCCATATGGCTACTTATCCTCTACTCAAATCATTTTGAAAAAGTCAACCTGGGAAACAACTCTCTCTGGAGTCAGAGCTTTAGCTGGAGTGCATGTAAAAGTCGGAGGAGAAGGCATGTCAGTTGCTGTTGGTCTCTGTGGACACAGCACCTCAGATAGGATTCTCAAAATTTTCTCATGCCTCAAATGTTGTACTGTGCAAAGATGTGCTTACACATAATGTAGCAATTGGAATGGCACGTTTACTGTTCTATTTCATGCTTGATTGTTTTTTTTTAAACACCTTTACTCATGCTGCTAGAAGTGGGATTATAATTTAAAATGTTCTGTTGAACACCTTGTTCAATTCAACAAAAGGCACAATAGAAATAGAAATACTTGTTCTTATTGACTATAGAGTGACAGCAGCCTGGTAAATCTCATAGGGTCAGTGTCTCCTCTGCCAAACCATCCAAAAGGAAAGGGGTAAACAAAACCTGTTTGGGGCGGGGGGGGGGGGGAGAGAGTCTCTTTCCTCATGAGGAGGAGATAATAAGTAGGGCTAATTTCCCTGGACACAGCAACCACTCAACTATGAAACTGCTCATGGGCTGATGAGGTTTGTTTAATGATTTGTAGATACAGTAGAGGGAGTTTTAAAACTGGTTATAATACTTGTATAACACTTTTTTATCTGTGGATTTCAAAGCACTTTACAATTATTAGTAAATTAAACCTCACCGGGCAGGTTAGTATTACTATAATAGCCCATTTTATAGATGTTTAAATTAAGGCACAGAAAGACCAAGTGATTTACTCAAAACTTCATGACAGATTACTGGCAAAACTCAGAATGGATCCTGGGATTCTTGAGCCCCTGTCCATTGCTCTGAGCACTAGGCAACATTTCCTTTCTTTGTCACTGTGAAAGGCAGAAATGTTTTCTTTATCACTGTTGCCATTTCTTTATGGTGCACAAAAATATCCCCAGAGCTGGTTATATGAACCCAAAGCTTGTTTTTTATTTTAGAAGCACCCTGAATCCGGTCTTGACTTCACCTTTTTTCCTTATATTGCACTTGAGCCTTAAGGCTCCTGGGTTCAAGAGCCCTCTCAGTACCTGACAGAGGGCCTTCAAAACTCATTCCACAATGTATAATGTTTCCTGTCCATCAGTGGGCATCTCCAGTAAGTTAGCAGCAAGACTTACGGGAAAAATGCATAGAGCTTCTGAAGCAGGTAAGTAAACACAGAAAGATGTGAATAGCATATTGCGGAAGGGGCCCAATCTTGCATGCCCCCATTAACTAGAGTTCTGAATGGAGATGGGTTGCATGGTTTTGTCTTAAATGAAAAGAATAATACCAACAAAGCAGAGAAAAAAGGAAGCAACAGACTAGGAGGCTGTTGTCCTGGGATAAGAGAGAGAGGAAGGGAAGTTGGGTAGCCTAGTTCCATTCCAGGACCCAGCCAGATGGGAGACAGATTGTTAATGGTATAAGATGCTCAAAAATAAAACTGGGTAATGGGCATGGAGTGGTTCTGGATAAAATATGGAATCAAAAAAAGAGGTGGATAAGGACAAACTTATTTTTGGAGACCTGCAAATGCGCACTTTATAGCCGCAGATGTGGATGCTTATATCCGTGGACCATTTTTGCAGATCATGGATGGATGTGGATCCAGATTTTATATCTAAAGTCCTGCAAATCTGCGGCTATCCATGGATCATTTTTGCCGACCGTGGATCAGATGTGGATACAAATTTTGGATCCATGCAGGGCTCTGCTTATTTTATTAAGATGACCAGAAGGTTAAGAAGTTGCCCATTTTCATCCAGTGGGATTTCAACAAACTTTAGTTTATGTAAAAGTTTCATTATATGTACAGGTGCAAATCTCCAGATACACATGCACACTGCATTTATTTCAATGTGTGATCGTTTAAATGTATGTAGATGTGACACTGAAGATACACACATGCTCATGCATGCAGAGGCACCAAATTTCTAATGTGCTGGGGGGTGCTCAACCACCGGCTTTGCCCCAGGCCCCGCCCCCACTCCACCCCTTCCCCCAAGCCTGCCCCCACACCACCTCTTCTCGCCCCCACTACTCCCCGTCCTGCCTCTTCCCACCCCATTTTTCCCCCTGCCCTCGCTCCTCCTCCTCCCCCAGCACCTCCTGCACAATGCAGAACAGCTGATCATGGTGGGCAGGAGGTGTGGGGAGGGAGCTGGAGGTGCTGGGGGGAAGGGGGAGGCACTGTTGGAGGTGGGGGGCTGCCACTGAGTGCTCAGCACCCACCATTTTTTAACAGGGGTGCTCCAGCCCCAGAGCACCCACAAAGTCGGCGCTTAACATGCGTGAATATATAGCATCCGGAGTTCTGCCATCTGCATTTATTGCATAGGTCACACAATGAACTAAGTGTAGTCAATGGGGTTCTCTTCCCCACCTCCCACGCACACTTTAAAAGTAATTCCAAGGGAAAGTCAGTGCCAGTAACTATGTTAACAGAACACTGAGGTAGAGAATTTAAATACACAAAGATGAGGGAGTTTAGCCCAGGAATTCTAATTTGACTGTTTTGTACACATATATCACATTAGGGTGAAATTCACCAATATAGAGAAGGCCAGTGCAGAGCTATGTATGACTTAAACCTTCAAAATGGGGCCTAAGTGGACTTAAGTGACAGAGAATTGTGCTGGCTTCTGCATGGGGCAAATTTCACTCTTAGCATGAACATAAATGTTCCAAAAAAAGAAAAGGAGTACTTGTGGCACCTTAGAGACTAACCAATTTATTTGAGCATAAGCTTTCGTGAGCTACAGCTCACTTCATCGGATGCATGAATATTGTTGAATACGACATTCATGTATGGGGACAAATAACAGTTGCTGCCGATATAACTTTTGAATTTGCTGACTTCTGTGCACGTAAAAATCTCAATCACAGCATTGCAGTCATCTGCTGGTTGCATAAAATATTAAACTGATGGTAAGACATTTAACTCCATGGCTACACATGTCCTTTTTCCAATGTCAAAAATGTAAAACAGTTACAGGGTATAAACTGGGGACCAAATTTTGCATGTAATAGCTGTCTGCACAGAGACAAGGTTGTGAAGGTTTCCTGCTTATAGAAGGCTTATAGCAGGAGCCCTAACTTTCCAGAGACAGAATACATATTCCATTCTGATTCCTCTATCAGTCGCCTTTGATACTATTGATCGTGAAGGTATTTGTAGTCACAGCCCTCGTAGGAGTAGATGGGAGTTGTTTTTAAATGGCTCTGCTGTGTTCTTTGTGAAAGATTCCTGAAGGTACATTGGGCAATTGCTCTTCTACCCCCAAGGCGTCACAGGGGTTGCCATTGCCTGTCTGCCTCATACAAGGCTCTGCAGTGGTCTGTTTGGTCTCACTTTCTGTTCAATGTACAGATAAAGCCATTGGGAGTGTTGGTGAGGGAAAATGGGATCCGGTGTGTTCAGTATGGCATTTATATGCAGTTTACAATTATGACACATCTGACTCAGCGAGTGAAGAGGAATGTGTTTACATGAGACTGGGCCATGGATGAGGGCTAGCTGGCTGAGGAGCCATTCAGGGAAGACTTGAGGTAATGTTGTTAGGAGGAGTTGGAAGAACAGATGAGAATGAGCTGGCTGGAAAACCAGCACCTGTGACTGAGACACTGCATCTGGTATCTGTGACTGAGATTCACAAAATGTTGGTATTATTAAACTCTGGCCTGCTCCTAGGTGCCCAGGGAGCAGCTGTGCCCAAGAGCTTTTTGTTTCATCTGCACCTGTTGAGAAACATGTGACAGTTTCTGGGATGTGACTTTGCTATAATTATCTGTGCTTTTTTCACCTTGACACTAGACTACTGCAGTCCCCTCTACTTGGGGCTTCATCACCCAGAGACAGTCTGGAAGCTGAAATTAGTGTAGAATGTGATGGTCCATTTATTGAGAAGTACTGCATGCCGAGAGCACATTGCTCTGAATTCTTTTAGCATTCGGGGGAGTTCACGGTGATTGTGTTGGCCTATATAGATCTGTCTACTTAAGAGACCGCTTCTTTCCATATTTGATACTGCCACAGCTGAAATCAGATGGAGGCCCTCTGCTTTTCATAGGAAAGGCTTTTTGACAACTTTTCCCGTCTCAGAACCTGATCTTGCTAACCTTATGCGCACGCTGCAAAATCTGTGAGTGAAATTCTGGTCTGACTGCTTGCCTTTAACTTCAGTGGGGCCAGGACATCGGCCCAGGCTGGTAATGGTTTGGGCTGAGGATTAGTAGCGGTGGTAGAACAGAGTTATTGTTATAATTCGGGGGTGGATTGTTTTTTGGTTGCCCGATCTTTGTCGGTCAGTTCAGTCATAGTGAAGTATTTGGAATGTTGTTTATATTTTGTATTTTAATTGTCTAGCATCTAGAGCTCTGCAGAGATAGAAATAAAAAAGTTAAAATGTAGCACACATAGATGTCCTAGCTTAGGACAGACAAAAATATAGAATGACTTGCTGAAAAGTATGAGAATTGTACCGAAAATAGGCCATTTAGTCATGATTATGCACTTTACACATAAGCGGTGCTGGGATTTCCCTATTTCTATTTCATGGAATTTTCCATTATGAATTTCATTACTGAGAAGTAAATAGTCTGTGACTTCCAGCACTTTAGTATTATGTTTCTAGGATCTGCCGGGGTCAGATGAAACATGCTAATATCACATCTTTGTCTCGTTGTTTTAGTTTAGATATGGCAGAATATATATTTAGTTTTTTAGAGATTAGAATTGAATGTGTAATTCTGCCGTGCAAAGTAACTTGGTAAAACTGACATTGTAGAGAGCTCCATGTTCGTTGTCTCTCAGTGACTCCAGATTGAATGTACTCAGTGTTCAGAGTAAAAAGATGGCTTTCTTAACTGCTAGCCCTGCAGGCACAACCTGGGATCGGAAAGAAAAACTGGGTTCCTGTATCTTCACCAGTGACAAATACTGTGTAGTCCAGCATAAACCTTCAGTGACGTCTGCGCATGCTCATTGCCTTCAGATTATGTCCTCGGTGACAACCACATTGTCTTCAGAAGGGCAAGATGGGATCAATGAAGGTAGAACTGAGCCCTATAACTGGAAATTAAGCCATGTTGTACCCTCCTTGGGAAAAGGCTGAGTAGAGAACAGGAAACTCAGTAAAGTTCCTCTATGGAGTTTCCACCACATTGTTCGCTCAGGGCTTGCATACCTGCAGAAGAATCAGAGGATTCAGCTCACAAATCTGCACATTCCCGAAGATCCTGGGGAGATTTCTGGAAGCAACTGCCATCTGGGTTGAAGTCCATTGTCTCTGCATTCCTTCCCAGCCCCACCGGCCCATTGCAGCTCACTGACACGTAGCTCCGCCCTCTTTTCAGTTGCGGATCCCAAAACCATCCCCATGGAAGGGCAGCAGCACAGGAGCCAGCAAACAGAGCTGTAAACAGGGGAGTTTGAGTGGGAGTTTGGCAGGAAGACTAAGAGCTAGGCAAAGGAACAGAGAGGCTAGTGAAGTGAGTGTATGGTGTTCTGGTGCTCGTTGGGGGGGTTTGTTTTGCTGTGGGTGGTGGTGTTTTTGTTTGGTTTGTGTCTCCCAGACTAACAGGACTTAGGTGAGAAGGCTATGACAGACACAGAGGCAGCAGTGGTAGTGACCCAAGTAGTGGAAGACACTATGAAGATGACTGGATGTAGAAGCTGTGGCATGTACATGATCCTGGAGGGGGTACCTGTAAAGAATTTCGTCTGCATGAAGTGCCGCCTGATAGAGCTGATGGAAGAGAAGATCCTAGGATTGGAGATGCAGGTGGAGACTCTGGTTGAGTTTAGAAGGAGGTTCGAGTGGATGCTGGAGCAAAGACATGAGGAGGCTGAAGGGAAAAGCTCAGACTTGCAGATGGAAGCAGGACTGAAGAACTCTGAGGGGATACTGCTGGGTGAGGAAAGTGAACAGTAGAAGCACGTGACTAGGAGAACCAGGCAGAGGAAAAGACGGGGCAGTGAAGGAGAAATAGAGCTCAGGAACAGGTTTGCAGAGTTGGAAAATGAAGAAGGGGCACAGCAGGTGGTCACTGAAGGTGAGAAGGGCAGGAAAAAAGAGAAGAGCAGATAGTCCTATTGGAAGAGGGCAAGAGTCAATGGAGATAACACCAAATATGAGCCCCAGGAGGATACGGGATGGGTTGCAGAGGATTGCAAGGGACAATAGGAATCGAGAGGACTTGCAGCCACATGGAACAGGGGATAGAATGGAGAATCACACCATCGCCAGGAAAAGGCAGGTCTACGTGATTGGGGACTCATTACTGAGAAGACTAGACAGGCCTGTAGCAAGAGCTGATCCAGAGAACAGAAGGGTGTGCTGTCTGCAGGGTGCTAAGATACGGGATGTGAACCTGAGGCTGAAGAGGATCCTAACGGGAGCGGGAAAGAATCCATTGATTATCCTTCATGTGGGAACAAATGATACGGCTAGATTCTCACTGGAATGTATCAAGCGAGACTATGCCAGGCTGAGGAAGACGCTAAAAGAAATTGAGGCTCAGGTGATCTTCAGCGGGATTTTGCCTGTTCCTAGAGAAAGGCAACAAAGGTGTGACAAGATTATGATGCTCAACAGATGGCTCAGGCAGTGGTGCTATAAGGAGGGTTTTGGGATGTATGACCACTGGGAAGCATTCATGGACAGAAGACTGTTCTCTCGGGATGGACTTCACCTGAGTAAGGAGGGAAATAGACTCATAGGATGTAGGATGGCACAACAGATCAAGAGAGCTTTAAACTAGGAATTTGGGGGAGATGGTTGGGAGATGTCCAGGTAATCTCCACACCAGTTATTCTCTTTGAGAGGGAAGAAAACGAAGTAAGAAAGGATACAGCCATGGGTAGGAGAATGGACATAAGGTGGAAGGGCAGTCCCTTACCAATCTAATAGGTAATATGGGCAGTAGAATGTCTGTGCCCAATTGAGTAAAGAATGTGAGCGAAGCCAAACGGCAAATATTAAGATGTTTGTACACTAATGCGAGGAGCCAGGTAATAAAATGGAGGAACCAGAGCTACTGGTGCAGGAAGTGAAACCAGATATTATAGGGATAACAGAAACATGGTGGAATAGTAGTCATGACTGGAGTACAGGTATTGAAGGGTATGTGCTGTTTAGGAAAGACAGAAATAAAGGCAAAAGTGGGGGAGTAGCATTGTATATCTATTATGAGGTAGACTGTAAAGAAATAAGAAGTGATGGAATGGATAAGACAGAGTCTGTCTGGGCAAAAATCACATTGGGGAAGAAAGCTACTAGAGCCTGCCCTGGGATAGTGCTTGGGGTGTGCTATAGACTGCCGGGATCCGATGTGGATATGGATAGAGACCTCTTTAATGTTTTTAAAGAAGTGAATACTAATGGGAATTGTGTGATCATAGGAGACTTTAACTTCCCAGATACAGATTGGAGGACAAGTGCTAGTAATAATAATATGGCTCAGATTTTCCTTGATACGATAGCTGATGGATTCCTTCTCCAAGTAGTTGCTGAACTGACAACAGAGGATGCCATTTTAGATTTGGTTTTGGTGAGCAGTGAGGCCCTCATAGAAGAAATGATTGTAGGGGACAACCTTGGTTCGAGCGATCATGAGCTAATTCAGTTCAAACTAAATGGAAGGATAAACAAAAATAGATCTGTGACTAAGGTTTTTGATTTCAAAAAGGCTAACTTAAAAAAATTAAGAAAATTAGTTAGGGAAGTGAATTGGATTGAAAAACTTGTGTATCTAAAGGTGGAAGAGGCCTGGAATTACTTCAAGTCAAAGTTGCAGAAACTATCAGAAGCCTGCATCCCAAGAAAGGGGAAAAATTCATAGGCAGGAGTTGTAGACCAAGCTGGATGAGCAAGCATCTCAGAGAGGTGATTAAGAAAAAGCAGAAAGCCTACAAGGAGCGGAAGATGGGAGTGATCAGCAAGGAAAGCTACCTTATTGAGGTCAGAACATGTAGGGATAAAGTGAGAAAGGCCAAAAGCCATGTAGAGTTGGACCTTGCAAAGGGAATTAAAAGCAATAGTAAAAGGTTCTATAGCCATATAAATATGAGGAAAACAAAGAAAGAAGTGGGACAACTAAACACTGAGGATGGAGTGGAGGTTAAGGATAATCTAGGCATGGCCCAATATCTAAACAAATACTTTGCCTCAGTCTTTAACAAGGCTAATGACGAGCTTAGGGATAATGGTAGGACGTCAAATGGGAATGAGGATATGGAGGTAGATATTACCACATCCGAGGTAGAAGCCAAACTCGAACAGATTAATGGGACTAAATTGGGGGACCTGGATAATTTTCATCTAAGAATATTAAAGGAACTGGCACATGAAATTGCAAGCCCGTTAGCAAGAATTTTTAATGAATCTGTAAACTCACGGTTGTACCGTATGATTGGAGAGTTGCTAACATAGTTTCTATTTTTAAGAAAGGTAAAAAAAAGTGATCCGGGTAACTACCGGCCTGTTAGTTTGACATCTGTAGTAGGCAAGGTCTTGGAAAAAATTTTTGAAGGAGAAAGTAGTTAAGGACATTGAGGTCAATGGTAATTGGGCCAAAATACAACAGGGCTTTACAAAAGGTAGATCGTGTCAAACCAACCTGATCTCCTTCTTTGAGAAGGTAACGATTTTTTTAGACAAAGGGAACGTAGTAGATCTAATTTACTTTGATTTCAGTAAGGCATTTGATAACGGTTCCACACGGAGAATTATTAGCTAAATTGGAAAAGATGGGGATCAATATAAAAATTGAAAGGTGGATAAGGAACTGGTTAAAGGGAAGACTACAGTGGGTCACACTGAAAGGTGAACTGTCAGACTGGAAGGAGGTTACTAGTGGAGTTCCTCAGGGATCGGTTTTGGGACCAATCTTATTTAATCTTTTTATTACTGACCTTGGCACAAAAAGCGGGAATGCGCTAATAAAGTTTGCGGATGACACAAAGCTGGGAGGTATTGCCAATACAGAGGAGGACCGGGATATCATACAGGAAGATCTGAATGACCTTGTAAACTGGAGTAATAGTAATAGGATGAAATTTAATAGTGAAAAGTGCAAGGTCATGCATTTAGGGATTAATAACAAGAATTTCTGTTATAGACTGGGGACACATCACTTGGAAGTAACAGGAGGAGAAGGACCTCGGAGTATTTGTCGATCAAAGGATGACTATGAGCCGCCAATGTGATGTGGCCATCAAAAAAGCTAATACGGTCTTGGGATGCATCAGGCGAGGTATTTCCAGTAGAGATAAGGAGGTGTTAGTACTGTTATACAAGGCACTGGTGAGACCTCATCTGGAATATTGTGTGCAGTTCTGGTCTCCCATGTTTAAGAAGGATGAATTCAAACTGGAACAGGTACAGAGAAGAGCTACTAGGATGATCTGAGGAATGGAAAACCTGTCTTATGAAAGGAGACTCAATGAGCTTGGCTTGTTTAGCCTAACTAAAAGAAGGCTGAGAGGAGATATGATTGCTCTCTATAAATATATCAGAGGGATAAATACCATGGAGGGAGAAGAATTATTTAAGCTCACTACCAATGTGGACACAAGAACAAATGGATATAAACTGGCCATCAGGAAGTTTAGATTTGAAATTAGACAAAGGTTTCCAACCATCAGAGGAGTGAGTTCTGGAACAGCCTTCCAAGGGAAGCAGTGGGGGCAAACAACATATCTGGCTTCAAGACAAAGCTTGATAAGTTTAAGGAGGAGATGATATGATGGGATAGCCTAATTTTGGCAATTAATTGATCTTCAACTACTCGCGGTAGATATGCCCAATGGCCCGTGATGGGATGTTAGATGGGGTGGGATCTGAGTTACTACGGAGAATTCTTTCCTGGGTGTCTGGCTGGTGAGTCTTGCCCACATACTCAGGGTTTAGCTGCTCGCCATATTTGGGGTCAGGAAGGAATTTTCCCCCAGGGCAGTTTGGCAGAGGCCCTGGGGAGTTTTTCGCCTTCCTCTGCAGTGTGGGGCACAGGTCACTTGCTGGTGGATTCTCTGCACCTTGAAGTCTTTAAACCACGATTGAGGACTTCAATAGCTCAGACATAAGTTAGGGGTTTGTTACAGGAGTGGGTGGGTGAGATCCCATGGCCTGCGTTGTGCAGGAGGTCAGACTAGATGATCATAATGGTCCCTTCTGACCTTAAAGTCTATGATTCTGAGATGGTGGGGGAAAGGAAAGGATGATGATGCAAAGGAAGCATTGACTGGATTTCTGTGCCTGTTGCTGGGGAAAGGGATGATTTAGGTTTTAATTAATCCTTCTTTTGATGTTGCATGAGCCAGAAAAGAATTCAACTTGGTCTCACTTAGCTGTGCAGGTTCTGCGAGGCTAATAGGAGTAAACAGCAGCTAAAGCTTATTTTTGCCACCAAAAGGGGTAGATCTGACTGAATACACACGTACAGCAGGTTTGTTCAGCAAGAAAGTGCCATTTTCAGATAGTGTCCAATTTATTATTTTTAAAAATTGTTTTTCTGCAGCGTAGAACTGCATTAGATATTGAAGACACAGACAAGCCGGCTAAATGTGTGTGAAAATTCATTCTCAAATGCCAAGAAGGAGTTTATTAATAACATTTATATATTTTTTTAAAAAGTGTATATCTTACCAGGCTAATGAAATAGAAATAGAAACAGAAACATGCTGCCAAGACAGAAGCTTAAATAAACAGGGATTGAAGTTGGCACTTTCTACCTACAGCAAACAACATAATTCTCCTACATCAGTATCTTCCCATGTCCCCTCTGCCTCTTTACAGAAAAGGCCTTATTCAGCTTTGTATTCTTCTAATGTGGGCAAATCTTCCATTGAGAAGAGGTTGATTTGCCAGAGTGTGGAATGCTGACTGAAGTCCATATAGATTAGCATAATTAACATCCAACTGTGTCTGAGGATACACACTGCCTTGGTCAGTACCATATCTGGTTATTGATTTCTGTGTAGTAGACTGAGAACTGAAGGACCTATTTAACACAATAGCCAGCAGATGGCGCCGTTTATCATTTATTGACACTTCAACAGCTGTGTAAAAGGATTATGAAATAGCTTTTTCCCCTCTTTAATTTAGAAAGTATTATAACGAAAGTGTTTTCAACTTATTATTATGCATGAGTAAAAAATCCATGAATGTGTAACATTTTCTCCTGTATTTCCCTTTTTTATAACATCATTTAAATTCCTTATTAATAATTTAAAAATGTTCTGGATTTTAATCACTTTTCTCATCACTAAAATATCTGATGGAGAGATCTTCTTTTTTCCTGAAGGTGAGATAGAGGGAAACCATCAGGGAAGGAAAAACATAAAACAATGGAAAGCCACTTGTAACTCCAAAGTAGGTGTAGCCAACCCCATCTTGCTAGTTATTTGGTAATGGTATTTATTTAGTTAATAAAATCATTTCAGGTTCATGAAACCCAAGATTTGAATAGTTTGCTGCTAATAAAAAAAATTTTTTTTCATCCAAGTTAATTATGGCGGTGTTTGTTTGATTGCTTGTTACTGTAAATAAAAGAGATAAAAGCAGCCCTTCACTTGAGTAGCTCTAGAGCTGTGAAATATGTACCTAATTAAAACTATTGGTGTAAGAGGCTAATAAAGTACATGTGCCTACTAGATGTCTTATTCTAATGAATCCCGGCTAATTTGCTTTGAGTGATGAATTTCGGTGTTAGTAGTAGGGGCTGAATAATTATGAAATTTATCACAAGATACAAGGACTCATTAAGGATTACTCAGGTTCAGTTAGAGGAATGTTTTCTTTGTCAAGAACACAGGCCTTGACCACAGTAATTATGGTAGTGCCAAAGAGTAGCCAGTTTACCATCCAAACATGACTGAATTTTCAGGGACAGGGGATGGAGGGAAGAAATCAGAGCGGGAGGAAGACACCTGTGTTTCATTATGAGACACCTGAATCTGCAGCCACATGCATTCAATGTGGAGAGCACTCAGGTTTTCCAGAATGTAATATTTATTACAACTGTTCTCTTCTAATCCACCCATCAGGAGAGTTTGATGTGTTAAGATGGTGAGACAAAACAAGGAGAACAAGACTCAACAAATGTTACAATTTTAGCCTCTCCAGCCAAAATTGTTTTTCTTTTCACAGTTTTTATAGGTCTCTGTTTTCTGATGTTTTAATCAATGTAAATTCCTTTGCCTCTGTACAGCATGCTTGGGGGTAAATATAATTCTCTGCATGTATGCAAAATGCTTAGCATCAGCAAATAAAATTAAGGCCATTATTTTCATTAGAAAAACCAATATTGTCCACATTGGCTTCACACAGTATTAATAAAACACTATCAAAATTTGTTCCCCTGAACATTGTCCTATTTAATATCTCAAGTGTTTCAAATGCTATGGACAAAAATAGGGGACTGGCGATGACGTATCGGAACAGAGCACTGAGTCCAGCCTGGGTTGGTCATGACAGAAAGTTACTACCATCTGATGGCTGCTGTTCTGGAGCCTTGGCACTTCAGCTGTCCTGTAGGAGATGAATTCACCCTGCAGGACAGGATGAATAACACTGAGTTACTGTCAAAAACACATTGCCCTTCCAGGGGTGTTGGAATTAAGGGTGCTGGGGGTACGGCATCACCCCCTGGCTTGACGTGGGTTCCATCATACACAGGGTTTACAGTTTGGTTCAGTGGCTTTCAGTGCTGTGCCCCCCTGCAGGGCTGATGGAATGAAGACTCCAGGGATGTACGTGAAATGAGTCAGTTGATCTCCATCCAGCTCAGAAAACCACCACCATTGTTAGTGCTGCTGTCAGCAGAGGGCAAGTGCTGAACAGGCCATAAAACTAAACTACCCCTCTGATCGTTAGGGTGCAGTCCATCTGGGAGTGAGTCTCCCAGCCCGAGTATACAGACTATTGCCAGCAATCAAGTTAGCATGCTAAAAATAGCAATGTGGGATATTCTGGTCTGGGTGGAAGCTTGGACTCTCAACCCACCCAACCCCTAGGATTGGAAGTCTGGGCTCCAGCCTGAGCCAATGTCCCACATTGCAATTTTTAGTGCACTAGCTTGTGCCCCTCTAGCACTAGCTCATGTGCTAGTGTGACTCTGTCGATCCAAGCTAGAAGGCTTGCTCCTAGCTGCAGTGTAGACCTACCTTTAGAAGCTGTCCCTCCAGGTGAGGGTGGAGGCAGAGTGTGGAAGCTAACACTGCAGCTGTCCATACTGTAGTAACTGTCTCCAGGGCTTTCAATTAGGTACTGTTCGCAAACACTAATCTATATTTGTTAGTCTCTAAGATGCCACAAGTCCTCTTTTTCTTTTTGTGGATACAGACTAACACGGCTGCTACTCTGAAACCTGTCATTATGCAAGGCACTGAATTTAGCCGTATGGAGTGGAAATCTATCCACTTCATGAAAAAATTCGTACAGACAGACATCATCTTCCTTTCCAAATGCAAACAGATGGACATCATACCAAAAGAACTGAAGGTAAAAAATTCATTACAATCTACATACCACACAGACTATGCTGACAGCTTGTGCCCCACACACTCAAAGAAACTGCGGAACCACCTGACCAACATCCTCTACAGCAAACAGGGAAAGATAAAGAATGAGCTCTCAAAACTGGATACTCTCGTAAAAAAACAACCTTCCACACAAACTTCCTCATGGCTGGACTTTACCAAAACTAAACAAGCCATTTACAACACACACTTTGCTTCTCTACAAAAGAAAAAGGACACTAAACTATCTAAACTACTACATGCCACAAGGGGCCACAACAGTGGTTCCCTTAACCCACCCAGCAATATTGTTAATCTATCCAACTATACTCTTAGCCCAGCAGAAGAATCTGTCCTATCTCGGGGCCTCTCCTTCTGCCCCTCCACCCCCATGAACATGATACAGTTCTGTGGTGACCTAGAATCCTATTTTTGATGTCTCCGACTCAAGGAATATTTCCAACACACCTCTGAACAACATACTAACCCACAGAGACCTTCCTACCAACACTACAAAAAGAAGGATTCTGGGTGGACTCCTCCTGAAGGTCGAAACAACAGACTGGATTTCTACATAGAGTGCTTCCGCCGACGTGCACGGGCTGAAATTGTGGAAAAGCAGCATCACTTGCCCCATAACCTCAGCCGTGCAGAACACAATGCCATCCACAGCCTCAGAAACAACTCTGACATCATAATCAAAAAGGCTGACAAAGGAGGTGCTGTCATCATCGTGAATAGGTTGGAATATGAACAAGAGGCTGCTAGGCAGCTCTCCAACACCACTTTATACAAGCCATTACCCTCTGATCCCACTGAGGGTTACCAAAAGAAACTACACCATTTGCTCAAGAAACTCCCTGAAAAAGCACAAGAACAAATCCGCACAGACACACCCCTGGAACCCCAACCAGGGGGATTCTATCTACTACCCAAGATCCATAAACCTGGAAATCCTGGACGCCCCATCATCTCAGGCATTGGCACCCTGACAGCAGGATTGTCTGGCTATGTAGACTCCCTCCTCAGGCCCTATGCTACCAGCACTCCCAGCTATCTTTGAGACACCACTGACTTCCTGAGGAAACTACAATTCATCGGTGATCTTCCTGAAAACACCATCCTGGCCACTATGGATGTAGAAGCCCTCTACACCAACATTCCACATAAAGATGGACTACAAGCCGTCAGGAACATTATCCCCGATAATGTCACGGCAAACCTGGTGGCTGAACTTTGTGACTTTGTCCTCACCCATAACTATTTCACATTTGGGGACAATGTATACCTTCAAATCAGCGGCACTGCTATGGGTACCCGAATGGCCCCACAGTATGCCAACATTTTTATGGCTGACTTAGAACAACGCTTCCTCAGCTCTCATCCCCTAATGCCCCTACTCTACTTGCGCTACATTGATGACATCTTCATCATCGGGACCCGTGGAAAAGAAGCCCTTGAGGAATTCCACCATGATTTCAACAATTTCCACCCCACCATCAACCTCAGCCTGGACCAGTCCACACAAGAGATCCACTTCCTGGACACTATGGTGCTAATAAGCGATGGTCACATAAACACCACCCTATACCGGAAACCTACTGACAGCTATGCCTACCTACATGCCTCCAGCTTTCATCCAGACCACACCACACAATCCATTGTCTACAGCCAAGCTCTATGATACAACTGCATTTGCTCCAACCCCTCAGGCAGAGACAAACACCTACAAGATCTCTGTCAAGCGTTCTTACAGCTACAATACCCACCTGCTGAAGTGAAGAAACAGACTGACAGAGCCAAAAGAGTACCCAGAAGTCACCTACTACAGGACAGGCCCAACAAAGAAAATAACAGAACGCCACTAGCCATCACCTTCAGCCCCCAACTAAAACCTCTCCAATGCATCATCAAGGATCTACAACCTATCTTGACGGACGACCCATCAATCTCACAGATCTTGGGAGACAAGCCAGTCCTTGCTTACAGACTGCCCTGCAACCTGAAGCAAATACTCACCAGCAACCACACACCACACAACAGAACCACTAACCCAGGAAGCTATCCTTGCAACAAAGCCCGTTGCCAACTGTGTCCACATATCTATTCAGGGGACACCATCATAGGGCCTAATCACATCAGCCACACTATCAGAGGCTTGTTCACCTGCACATCTACCAATGTGATATGTGCCAGCATTGCCCCTCTGCCACGTACATTGGCCAAACCGGACAGTCTCTACATAAAAGAATAAATGGACACAAATCAGACGTCAATAATTATAACATTCAAAAACCAGTTGGAGAACACTTCAATCTCTTTGGTCACTCGATTACAGACCTAAAAGTGGCAATACTTCAACAAAAAAACTTCAAAAACAGACTCCAACGAGAGACAGCTGAATTGGAATTAATTTGCAAACTGGATACAATTAACTTAGGCTTGAATAAAGACTGGGAGTGGATGGGTCATTACACAAAATAAAACTATTTTCCCCATGTTTATTCCTCCCCCCGTTCCCCCCACCCCCGGCTGTTCCTCAGACGTTCTTGTCAACTGCTGGAAATGGCCGACCTTGATTATCACTACAAAAGGTTCCCCCTCCCCCCCGCTCTCCTGCTGGTAATAGCTCACCTTACCTGATCACTCTTGTTACGGTGTGTATGGTAACACCCATTGTTTCATGTTCTCTGTGTATATAAATCTCCCCTCTGTATTTTCCACTGAATGCATCCGATGAAGTGAGCTGTAGCTCACGAAAGCTTACGCTCAAATAAATTTGTTAGTCTCTAAGGTGCCACAAGTCCTCCTTTTCTTGAAACAGGCAGAGACATCTTAGACCAGGCATGTATTCAAATGCACTTTTTTTTCCAAATGGGTTTTGGTGTTTTTTACGTAGAGACTGTCTTTTTTGAGCAGGAGGAAAGGTGATAAAGGGTTCTTCCTTGCTGAACTCCCTTATCCTTTTTTCACCTGGTTGTGGTGAGCAGTGAGGCCAGGCCATGCTCTCCTAATACTCTCCCACCCTGAGCACAGAAGAGTTATTTTAAAGGGTGTTTGATGGAGTTTTGGTTTTGAGCCAACATCTAATGTAAATCCGGAGTTTGAAAAACAAAAGAGGAGGTAGAGCACGTATAGCTCCCACTGACTTCAGCTGGAGTTGTGGGTGCTCAGCACCTCTGAAAATCAGGCTTGGAATTTTCCAAATGCTTATGCTATAAACAGCCAGATTCTGATCCAATTTTCGGTTCCATATAGGAGTGAAACTGCTAAAAAGTACTAGCTGGCCCAGAACACAGCACCCATCTATTGAACAACGTAGACTACTGAGAGTGCATCACCCCAGTGTGCTGCGCACTTCACAGGCTTTCTGCTGCATACTGGTGTGATGCTGTACAATTAAAGATGACCATTTATATCATTGATATTACCACTGTTGTACAATTGCAACAAATCTTCTACAAAGTGTATCATGTAAGGTGTCAATGGAAAAGTTACAAGTGATTGAGTATGACATCCTGATTAAATCCATGTCTCATCTTTGTATCTAAAGTTATGAATATTGCCTATGTATTTGTATCTCCAACATGTGTTTTGTTCGTGGGTGACACCCTCCAGGTAGATTTACATCAGGGCTAGACAGCTATGTGTTGATTGCCTATTCAGGACACTCAGCTCACAATGGACCAGTGAAGAAATCCATCCCACCCAGTAAGCCTTGCCTGTGGACACCTCAGAAAGAATACAGGCAATGGCTGCCCCTGTGAGTCAGCAAAGCATGTAAGAACATGTTATAAGGACATGTGACCCTGGACTCCATCTTGGGCCAATAACTTTCCATGCACCTGGGCTGTGGGCTTTGTTTAGGACAGTAAATTTCCATGCACGTGGCAGAGGATATAAAAGATACTTGAGGTATCCCTGCTTTGCCTCTTTTCTGCTCTAATTCTCTGGACTGTGGATTTACAACTAAAAGGAGCATCTTGAACCATGGACTGATGACCTTCCAATCTTTTGCCAGAAGCTGGGAATGGGCAACAGGGGATGGATCACTTGATGATTACCTGTTCCGTTCATTCCCTCTGGGGGACCTGGCATTGGCCACTGTCGGAAGACAGGATACTGGGCTAGATGGACCTTTGGTCTGACCCAGTATGGCTGTTCTTATATTCTAAGTTACCAGAGATACCTTTACAAGCCAGCAATCTATCCCATCACTGCTACAAACCTGATAGAAGGACTTTGCAATTGTTGTATGTATATGATCTATTAACCATTTATAACTCTCTTCTTTTCTTTTATTAATAAATCTTTAGTTAGTTTACTAAGGATTGGCTGACAGCGTGATATTTGGGTAAGATCTGAGATACATATTGACCAGGAGTAAGTGTCTGATCCTTTGGGATCAGCAAGAACCTCACATATGTTGAAAGGGGTTTTTAATAACCTCTCACTATATTAGACTTAGTTGTCTGGATGGGAGCCAGGGACTATGTTTGGATTCTGGTTAACCAGTGTCGTACTGCAGACTCTTTTGTTACTGGCTTGATGCAATCTAATTACAGAATAAACCACCAGTTTGGGGGAATTATCTCCCCTATTCCTTGCAGTCTGCCCTGACTGTGGGACTCTGTGTGGCCCATTCAGGCACCTGCTCACTACTGGGTCGGTCTAAGTTTCAGGCTTCATCCTCAGTGCCCTACTCAGGGCTGGTCCAAGCTACTTCAGAGACCACCTCAGCCTCCATGATCATGATTTCCCAGGACTTCAGCATTTTACTGGCACCATGGGACAGTCAACCTCAGAAGTGAAACTGTGTTCAGGGATCAGAGCTTTCTAAGCAACTGACCCCTTGCTATGAACTCACTCCAGGAAGAGATCTGAATGAATTGATCACCTTTAGAATTAAATGTATACGCTGTTACTTCAACCAAACTCTCCCTAAATGACACCTACAAACACTCCCTATGCAGTGGGGTGGTAGGAGGGGAAGAGCGATCTACAGAGATCTTTTCGTCTTTAATAAACTTGCAAGGCACTCAGATACGATGATGGGAATGTGTAACAGGGTGGCTTGCCCTCAAGGGCTAGAGGGCCTCGGGCTAGCCACCCTTGACTACAAAAGACCACACCTGGATCAGGCAGTTCCATAATAAGAGCATCAGGAAGATGCAATGAGAGAGAATCCCAATAAGGGAAAAGAAATAAAGCAACAAAATAATGGAAAGGATGTTTTTAGTGCTACTGGGGATAACAGAGATGACATACTGCTTGTAGAGAAAGAGAGGTTCATAGCATTTATGGAGAAGAGAAGACTGAGGGGGGACATAACAGTTTTCAAGTACATAAAAGGTTGTTACAAAGAGGAGGGTGAAAAATTGTTTTCCTTAATGTCTATGGATGGGACAAGAAGCAATGGACTTAAATTGCAGTAAGGGAGGTTTAAGTTGGACATTAGGAGAAACTTCCTAACTATCAGGGTGATTAAGCACTAGGGAAGTTGTGGAATCTCCATCAATGGAGATTTTTTAAGACCAAGCTAGACAAACACCTGACAGGAATGGTCTAGTTATTACGTAGTCCTGCCTTCAGTGCAGGTGACTGGATTAGATGATCTACTGAGGTCTCTTTCAGTCCTACGCTTCTATGATTCTATGAAGTAGTCAACTGCACGTCTCAAATAGGAAAGAAAACAGAGAAAATGAGAATTATAGTTAAAGCAGCTGAAAAGTATTTACATATTAGCAACCTATCAGTTGAATGACTCCAGACTTTCCTAAGTGAAAGAAGCGTTGATGGTTAAAATTGAATTGTGGTGACAATTTTTAGTTGGAATGCGAACAGCCTGGTATCATGTGCAAGAATTAAAGAAAAATACTGTTGACATGAAAACTAAATCTGAAGTTATATGCATTCAAGAGACATGGCTAACAGGGAATCTAGACTAGAGAATCTCTGGATATGGAATATATAGGCAGGATAGAGAAGTAGGAAGGGGTGGAGGCATCTGTACTTTTGTTAAGGAGAATCAAAACTATTTTGAAGTAGAGGTGAAAAGGCTTAATATTTAGTATAATGCTATTTAGATTCCATTGCAAAATAATGCCATGTCACCTGTGGCGGGTTGGGTCACAGAAACCCCCTTGGGACTGCCACCTGATGTGCTGAGACTACCGCTAAGCTCGTTTTCCCTGGCAGCTTGGGACTTCAGTACCCTGCCTGGTTGTGCCAGACACGCTAGCCTGATACAAACACAGACCCAAGTCTGAACCACATCCCCCAAAAGCTTCAGGCTTAAATGAAAACAGCTTAAGAAGTGCTCTCATCTCTAATATCCAGTTGCCAATGAGATCCAAACCCCAAATAAATCCATTTTACTCTGTATAAAGCTTATACAGGGTAAACTCATAAATTGTTTGCCCTCTAGAACACTGATAGAGAGAGATGCACAGCTGTTTGTTCCCCCAGGTATTAATACTTGCTCTGGGTTAATTAATAAGTAAAAAGTGATTTTATTAAATATAAAAAGTAGGATTTAAGTGGTTCCAGGTAATAACAGACAGAACAAAGTAAATTACCAAGCAAAATAAAACAAAAACACGCAAGTCTAAGCCTAATACAGTAGGAAACTAAATGCATGTAAATCTCACCCTCAGAGATGTTCCAATAAGCTTCTTTTACAGCCTAGACTTCCTCCTAGTCTGGGTCCAGCAATCACTCACATCCCTGTAGTTACTGTCCTTTTCTTCCAGTTTCTTTCAGGTATCTCTTGAGCCAGCTGAAGACAAAACAGAGGGGTTTCCCAGGGCCTTATATAGTGTCTCTCTTGTGGGTGGAAACCCCTTGTGTTCTCCTGTGCAGAATCACAGCAACAAGATGGAGTTTTGGAGTTACATGAGCAAGTCACATGTCCATGCATGACTCAGTTCTTTACAGGCTGACACCATTGTTTACATGTTAGTTTGAACATTCCCAGGAAAGCTCAGATGTGGATTGGCGTCTCTCAAGGTCCATTGTTAGCTAAGTGCTCCCAATTACTTGAATAACCGTTTCACACTATGTTGACCAAATCTGCCTTATGTGCTTCCTACAGTAAACACTTTAAATCACAGAATCATAGAATATCAGGGTTGGAAAGGACCTCAGGTCATCTAGTCCAACCCCCTGCTCAAAGCAGGACCAATCCCCAACTAAATCATAGAGCCAATGCTCATAACTTCAGATATAAAAATGATACATGCATATGAATAGGATGAATACATTCAGTAGAACATAACCTTTGCAAAGATATGTTACATGGCATATCTAGCATAAAACATATTTCAGTTATGTCATATTTACACTCATAAGCATATTCCTATAAAGCATTATGGGGTGCAACGTCACATCACCTAGAATATAAAATGTGTACAACGCATGCAGAAACTAGTGGCCAAGAAACAGATAATTGCAGGTGCCACAAGTCCATATATTATATGTGGAGATCTAAAAGCTAGAACAGATTGTGGAGAAGTAGGAAAAATGATAACAGAAAATGTCTAGGCCAATTCATTGAAGAAAATAATTTAGTAATTATGAATGATGGAGCACCTGGCAGATGGAAGTTGCTCCTGTCCAGATCCGGGAATTGCAACAAGCAACATAGAAAGCAAGTGTGGCTGGGAAATCTATAAAGGGGAGGGAATGGGAAGTGACCATATCCTGGCACTCATTATATGTCAAGGAAAGGGTAATACTGAAGATGATTATTGTTGTCTTAGTTGAAATCTAAAAAGAACTAATTGAGAATGCTTTAGAAACAGAAGTGTTGACTACATAGATGAGCAATGTATAAGTGAGGACACTGAGGAGTTCAGTAGTAATATCACAAAGGGAATTAATAATACAGCAAGCCTAGCTATACATAAGACACTGACTTAGCCTAAAGATAAAAAATGTCTACCATGGTGGAATAAGGAGTATAAAATAGCCATTAAGGAAAGGAATAAGGCGTATAAAAAAGCAAAAAGTACAATGAATAATGAGGACTTAATTAACTACAAAAGAAGTACGGCAGTTGCACAAATGACTATACAAAGGACAAGAAGAGAAAGCTGGAGAAAATACTGTGGAAAGATTAATAAAAAATATCAATATATTGGCATTGTATGGGAAAATTAGGAAAATGAATGGTATATGAAGTAAGAGTAACACACTACAAGGCCTCATTGTGGAAGGCCATGGAGTACGATGCTCCAATGTTAAAAAAACAAAAAACGTGGAAACCCTGACAGAAATGTTCCAAAGCATTAGTAATGATGAGAATCAGAGTGTAGAGATTTGTGAGGGGACAAGAACATTCACTGAAGAAAACTATGAGATACTGAAGAGGTGGGAGGAAGACGAGGAAACTATTTTAAATGAAAACTTCAGTATGAGGGAACTTCACAAAGCTATAATAAAGAGCAAAAATTCTGCTCCAGGCAAGGATTGCATAAGCTCTGAAATGCTTTAACACCTAGTTGAAGGGAGACTGAGGTTGATACTAAAATTGTACAGTAGCAGTGGGGAAAAGATGAGCTGCCAATGGACTAAGCATGAGGTTATTGTTCCAGTAAGGAAACCAGGCAAGATGCAATCAAGGCTTGATGCATACAGACCAATTGTGCTTATAGCATGTTTGGGTAAAACTATGGAACAAATGGTAACTGAGAGATTGGTTTCATACTAAGAGAGAACTAAACTCATAGATAGCATGCAAAGTTAGCCTATGAGGGGAAGGAGTGTGATCATCCATACTGTAAGGATAGAAACGGAAGCACAAAAATTAGAATTAAAGAATTTATGATAGTAACTTTTCTGGATATTGACACAGCTTATAACATGATACGGAGAGAGGGTTTACTTCATAAAGAGGCCACCGGGGATATAAAAGGAAGAATGTATAGGTGGATAACGGATTTATTAAATAAAAGAACTATGCAGGTCAGAGTGCGGGAAAAAGCCTACTCCAATATATGTACACTCACAAAGGGCACTCCACAGGGAAGTGTCATCAGTCCTACCTTATTCAACATCATGATAAATGGTCTTCCAAAAGTGACTGCAGGAATAGGCATCACTTTCTTTGCTGTTGACTTTGCTGTTTGGGCCAAAACCAGAAACCCTGAAGTAGCTGCTAAAAGAGAAAATGAAGTTCTAAGGAAAAGAATGGAAAACACGTGGGGTTTTAAAATTTCAGTTGACAGAACTAAGGCAATGATATTCACAAAAAGGAAAAATTTAAAAAGATAAATTGTCTCTGTATTGATGGCAAATACAGTAAAGTTAAAAGCTTCACATTTTTAGGTGATAGCAAGCTCACTGGGAAGGATCATATTGAAAATACTAGAGATACGTGTAAAGGCAGAATCAACTTAAAAGTATTTCTGGAACTTTGTGGAGTCTGGATAAGAAAGCAATGGTAATGTTAGAGAGAACGCTAATAAGACCAATTATTGAGTATGGGTGCCAGGATTTCAGTTTGGCATCAAAAATGAATTTGAGAAACCTTGACTCAGTCCAAGCTCAGGTGCTGTGAATTGCATGTGGTACCTTCATCACAATACCTCTGTGTGTACTGAAGATAGCTGCTGGTGAAATGCCTCTTACTTTAGGAATGAAGCTTTTTTACTTAATATTTTGGGCTAAAGTCATTGGAAACAATGAAGATGGAATCACTAAGCTAATATATTAATAAAGCTGGGAATTACATGGCTGATGTGTAGGAAAAACTTAAAATGCCTCATGTAAGTAGGGTTGAAATGTGGAGAAAGGATCTTAGTGAAAAGAAAGATCTAAAAGAGGATAAAATGTATAGCTTTGGGAAAATGTATTATAATTGGAAAATTATACTTCCTGAGGTAGATGCAGAATCATATAATGAAATTTAAAAAAGGAAAAGGAGTGTAAAATGTGCAAGATGTAGATGTTTATGATTAGTGGGGATGCTATTGCCAAATGTATACTGATGGTTCCAAAGATGTAAGAACAGGAAGTGTAGGAACCACATTCTGCATTCCTTCACTTGGAATCAAGAAAGCCATAAGGCTATCAAATTTTGTAGCCATTTTGACGACTGAATTGGCAGGCATATAATGCTGGCATTAAGCTGAGTCATAGATGTGTGCCCAACTCCTGTGGTCATCCTGTTTGATTCTTTATCAGGAGTAGTGCTAACAGAAATAGCACTTCAGATAACAAAAATGATAGGTTTAATGAATTGACACAGTTGAGTGTAATCATAGTAGTAGCAGAGACGCTAGCTCATGTAGGGATAGTTGGCAAAGAGCTGGTAGACAAAATGGCAAAAAATGCTGTCAGACACAAGTAAGTTGATATAGAGATCTCTTAAAAATGAGTTAAGAAAGAAATGGCAGGAAATATGGGCAAAAGAAATGAAGGGGAAAAGATTCCAAGAAATACGTCCAAGAGTCAAAAGTGCTCCAAGGCCCCAAAAGAAAGAGTGAATTGGCTCTATTTAGAATTTTAACTGGCCGTCCTGGCTTAAACAGTAATTTTTTTCCTAATAAATAAACATAAAGATGGATTATGTGGGATGTGCAAGGTCCAGGAAACAGTTCATCGAAGAGTATACCATTGAAAAGGGGGTATTTATATGAAAAACATAGAGGCCTTAAAGTATCAACATTTTCACTGCAACACCTAGTAAGAGCATCAGGAAGGTGGGGCCCTATATATTAAAAAAAAAAAAAAAAAAAAAAGGCAATATTGCAATGCTTTAAGAATACCGTGAAAGGTGAAAAACTTTCATCCTTGAATTTTCTAGGGTGTCCAGTGCTTGACAGGAGTAGGCACAGCAGGTAGTCTGCCTCATTATATAACACAAAAAGAGGAGGAAGAAGTTGCAGAGGGGCAGTGGCGTTGTTTTGTGATGTTGCTGAGACTACCAGAAGAAGGAGGCCTAGTAGTATGCTGGGGAACAGATACCCCTGAGGACAGAACTCAAGACTAGCAGGGTAATTGTTATGTTGTTTTCAATTTTGGTTTACGGTGCTGGGAAAATGAAGAGGGAATAAAAGCCAGGCCAGAAGGGCCTGGACACTATCTGGTGTGAGTGTAAGGGGAGAGCCCTGAAGAGGGGACAAAATGTTAGCTGGGAACCATGGAGGCATCCCTGGCTACAAGGGGGTGCATTGGAGGCGGCTGACCCTCCTACACTGTGGTATATGAGCCTAGACAGGCAGAATTCACAATGGATGTAGACAAAGGCTGCCATTTCCTCATCAAAAACCACTTTCCACTGGGGAAAAAACTTACTTTTAGTTTTGCAAAATTATGAGGCAAGGCGTGTAGCTGGAGCATTGTCTGGTAGTTCGAGCATGGGTCTGGGAGTCAGGAGATCTAGGCTCTATTACTTGCTCTGGCTCTGTCACCGACTCACTGTTTGACACTAGGCAAGTCATTCAACCTCTCCATCCACTGGTTTTCCGAATCTGCAAAAAGGGTATTGTACCTCCCTTAAAAGAGACTGGAGAATGCTTTGAGATTTCAGATGGAAGCATGAGAGAACTGTGAAATGTTATCCTTATAAGAATGGAATCTGTTTTGCTTTCTCATGGACCTGCCAAAATCTGATTTATTTATTTTTTCTACAGTGATAATTTTTTCCATGCTGCTCGATGAGTGATCATATTATATTTTTCTGTGGCTTGGTTACATCTTGAAAACTTGTGTCTGTAATTAAAATTTTCATGGTCTTGTATCTTGGCTCTTTCCGTATAAAACTTATGTTGGCAGCCTGAAGGAACATTTTTCTTTTCAGGCTTTTTTTTTTTAATTACCAAAAATATTTTAAACCTGTTTAAAATATTTTTGGGTTGTCGACACCATACAGTAGTAAAGTCTCATTACTTCACAGCAAACCTTCCCATGTGCAGTATTTACTTTCTGATAACATTTTTAATAAATAGCCAAATGCCATTGAAATGAATAGGATATTTCATTCACTACTGATTTCAATGTGACTTTGCATGATAAAAATATGCAAAGGTATTGCAGAATCATGTATAGCCTTGCTTTAGAGACAGACCATGGTGCAACATAATCTAGTTGCTTCTGCTGCCTTTTCATATCAGCAGAACATCTTGCCGTGTGGAGTTTTTAGAGAACAGTTTTATCTTTTGTTACATACATTATGGCTCTGCCTGTGTGCTGGGATGTGCTAGCATGGATTGCTGAGCCCACGCAAAGTCCTATGGAAGTCAGTGTGACTCTACATGGATGTTCACGAACAGATCCCAATACAGGGTCAGGGTCTATTAGTTTTACTGTATAGTATGCTAAGGCCCTCTGCAAAGATTAGGCTCAAGGTATTCAAAAGCTAGAGCTAAAATAAAGCTACTGCAACAGAGTTAAGGCTGCAGGAAAACTTTCTCTCTCCAAGTACATTTTAAAAAATGTAGGTGAGATGTTTGCTATGGATGTGCTGACCTCTCTGTTCCATCATGCTGCGTGTTCGCTCACACTGGGGCACTCCATCCTGCAGTGTGCTCTACTGGCCAGAGGCCCCATCTTTCTGTGTTCCTGGGGGGTGCTCCCACGCCACTCCACCCCTGCTCCCAAACCCCAGCTCAACCTTATCTCTTCCTGCCCTGCCCCCGCCTCACCTCTTCTTGCCCCCATTCCGCCCCTCCCTGCCTCTTCCTGCCCCCACTCTTCCCCCTCCCTCCCAGTCCCTCCTGCACACTGCTGACCAGCTGATTGCAGCAGGCAGGAGGCGTTGGGAGTAAGGGGGGGAGCCGATCGGGGGGACTACCGGTGGGTGCTGAGCACCCACTATTTTTTTCCATGGGTGCTCCAGCCCCAGAGCATCCACGGAGTCGGCACCTATACTACTGGCTCAGTTACACTGGAACACAAATTATTATTTGTATTGTGAGAATGGAAATCATGGATCAGGAAGGCATGGTGCAAGGTGCTGTACAAACACACAACAAATTATGAGTCGTGCCCCAAAAGAGCTAAGTCTAGATGGGAGCAACAAACAGATGTGGGGAGCACAAAATGTCTGCAGGAGAATGGCCTTGCACTATGTGATTTTAACATCCCTGCTGAATTTTCCCTCTGCCTTTTTTAATGAGCTTGGCCTGCTGAGCCCAGCTAAAAGCCCCTTTTAAAATAATATTTACTGTAGGTTTTAAATTTAACAGTAACTGTTGTTCAGCTCTCTAGAGACCGTTAATCTCATTTCCTCTCTCCTCTGCTGCCTGAGCATTCTGTCCTGGATTTCATTTTCTGACTATAGATGAAGAAGGGGGTTGTTGGTTTCCCAGGCCCAATACCACAACTTGAAGTAGATGCTTTTCCTTTCAAATGACTCATGGATTGATGCTTCTGTCAGGATTTCTTCTATTGGTGTCACTCCTCTGGGTTTTCTGTCATCTTCTCATTTCTCTCCCATCTTCCTCACCTATTGTATCCTGTCTCCTCTTTCCCTGTTCCTTTCTTCTCACTCCTTCCTCCCCTTTTATCATCTCTTCCTCCCCTTGTCTATTTCTCACTGCTTTCTCCCTCTACCTCCTTTACGATAAGCCCAGAAACTCATGACAATGGTAAATAAGCACTCGGAGACCACCTTTATCAAAGCATCTGTTCCAAGGAGGAGTCTGCTTGCTCTTACTGCTTCGTACAGTTGAAAATATGATCCAGAGTCCATTGTGTGTATAGAATGGCTATTGTCTGGCCAGCCTGCATGGACAAAGAGCTAAAGTGAGGTGTCAGCTGAAGTGGGCTGTGTTGGGAATGGACTCAGTCAACAGTCATGTATGACCTGGAAAACTGATAAAACAGGAGCCTTCATCCCACCCCAACGGCTATGGTATGCAGAAGATGATATCAGACAGTGGTGTCATTGTGACGTATTTAAAGACACTCTTAGCTTTTGCTGTGTATTTCTGGTACACACAGGGGTGAACTGAAAAGACAGAGCCAGCCTTAGCATTTTTGACTGGGTTTTCCTACCAGTCTCTTCCCCAAAACATACCTGATTCCTGTCCCCTAGGAGAAAACTATATTACAAAAGGCTGGCCTAAGGATTTTAATAGGATGGTTCTTTGATGTACATCCAAGGTTGGTTAGACCATGAGAGAAAGGATCTTTAGGTGTTCCCCACGCACAGCTACATCCTCAGGGGGTGCAAATTGGTACAATGCCATTAACTTCAATGTAGCCATGTCGATTTACACCAGCTGATGGGCTCTTGCCAAAGTGGAGGTCAGCTACTTGTTTGGTTTCAAGACTATTTTGCAAGGCAAAAGGGGCTAGAAAATCACTTTTAAAAATGAAAGCTGAGATTCTCCTTTCTATTTCAGGTTTCAGAGTAGCAGCCGTGTTAGTCTGTATCTGCAAAAAGAAAAGGAGTACTTGTGGCACCTTAGAGACTAACAAATTTATTTGAGCATAAGCTTTCTTGCATACAGCTCACTTCATCGGATGCATGCAGTGTATTTTCCACTGCATGCATCCGATGAAGTGAGCTGTAGCTCACGAAAGCTTATGCTCAAATAAATTTGTTAGTCTCTAAGGTGCCACAAGTACTCTTTTTCATTTCAGTGTCTCCAAATCCCATGCTTGTAATCTTCATGAACCTGAAAATCTGATGCCTAGCCCACTGATTTCACAAGAGCTCTGAATAGCAGAAGTAGTATGCATTGTATACTGTCTAATATGGAGTAAGGCTAATTTAGCTGTTGGGAAGTTATGCTGTATGTAAGAGCATTCTGTGAGCGACCTGGATTGCAATTTCACTCCTTAATATTTGCAAATTGTGAAGTAACATTGACATGACACAGGCCACTATTGGTTTCAATTGAACTTTGACGAATATGAATGACATGCGCCAAAAATATGAAGAAATCTATCAGAGAAAAAAATAAAATACAAGAGAAATAGTGTTACAAAGATTTTAAAACTGCAACCCGAAAAAACAAAAAAATGCAAAGTTATGGTTGGCTCTGTCTTGAATTAAATCTGTTGCTGGTTACTGCAGCTTTTATAACCCTCTGCTAAAGGCCTTAGCACAGCAAGGTGGGATGTAGAGGTGGCTAGATGCATATTCCCAATGCATTTTAAGTGAGTTTTTAATGGCTGTAAGGTGTCAGATGGAGCCAAAAATCCTGTATCTTCTACCGCTCCCCTCAAAAAGATCCAGGGATGGCTGTAGCAGAGCAAACGTCCCTATAGTGTCCCTCAACCATGATCTGGAGTGGTGTCCACTAAGAGGGATAGACTCAGTGAAGTCTCCCTGCTGATTCAGACTCTGGCATCCTTGCTGGCCATCACAGATTACCACTTCATTTCACAAAAGTCACCATAAGGAGGTTGCTTTTAATTACTGCTGACCTGGCTGGATACTAACCTGTTACCTGGAGGTGAAAGGCTCCATATATCTTCCCAGTGATCCCTCAGAGCCGTCTTATCTTCAGCACTTACATACTTTACATTGTAAAGGCAAGAGTTTGTCTAATTTCTTGGCATCTGCGAATGCGGAGTATAAAAGGCTAAATGGCAAAGACTCCAGTTTTCCAGTTCTGCAAATAACGAAAGAAAGTTAGTCTGGTTATATTATGCAGTGGTTCCTGACTGACTCACTGTCTACTAGTGTGGGGTATCTCTGCCTAGCCCAGTGGTCCCCAAACCTAGGGTGGCATGGAGGAATGTTCAGGGAGGCATAGAGGGGCCTGGGCCAGTCCCCAAAGGAGGGGCAGGGAGGGAGTGCCACCCAGCCACAGCCCCAGCTCCCAGACTCAGACCCCTGCCCATCCTCGGCCTCCAGTCCCAGCTCCGCTCCTGTCCCCATCCCTGGCCCCCAGCCCCAGACTTGCCCCCAGCTGCAGCCCCAGTCCTGACCCCCTTACCCATGGTCCATGCCCCTCCCCCAGATGCAGCCCCCCTTCCAGTCCTAGTTCCCAGAGGGTCATGGACAAGGGTAAGGGGGGGGAAGCAACCATGAAAAGTTTGGGGACCACCAGCCTAGCCCATTTGCAGATGCTCTTCTAAAACTATCCCTGTGCCATTGACAATATGTATAAATGCCACCCAAGCTGCAAACCCTAGTCATAGTCAGATAAGAAAATAATCTTTTAAGCAACTTCTTCCTTGAAACTCTTTTTTGCTGATGGTAGCTCTCCCTTGCCTTTTGTTCAACCTTCAGAACTCTGTACCATTACATATTTACAGATTGGTTCCACTCTCATATGTTCACCTGTTCTCTATCCTTGTTGGCACCTTCAGCTCTGTGCCAAGATTTCTGTTCTTTGGCATCCCCACAAGCTTTGTTCTTTTCTATATTCCTTAACTTCACTTTTATCTTAGTTACCACTTTTACGCTGATACATGACTAGAAACAGTTTTGGACACCTTAAATAAATCCTCCCTGTTCACTTTCTCTCTCTGCCTGTCTTGATAAGTTAAACTTGTGTTTTCATCTCAGCTTCCTTTAAGATCAATCTCTCCTTTCTTTTTCTCCATACTCTGCTCAGACTTTCCATTTGCCTTCATTGTACCTTGGCAACATCCTTGAATTGATCTGAACCTCCCAGCCTTGTAAATATTCCTATTGAGATAGTCAGGTTGGTCACTTCTCCATCCCTTCCCACAGTTTTGCCACTGTTCATGCAAGAGCCTTCTTCATTACAGATCCAACAGTTTGGAACAAACTTCCCTTTTGTCTGTGCTTCATCACTTCTAGCTCTCATGTCAAATCTCAGCTGAAAAAGAAATACATTCTCCCCCATGCATGTGGTTCTAATTTTCTCTTTTTCTGTGCTGCTGTGCATTATTTAACCCTCCAATTGTTTTATTTACAGTGACCCTACAAAGCCTTTTAATATACACATTTGTGCATCGTCTTTCATAAAAACTGTATGTAGCGCCCCCTCTCCACCCGGTTACCTTCTTTAATGCCAATCTGCTTACAGGTTTTGATGGACAGGTCTGGGTTCTTCCGGATCCCGCCACCTACTCAGTGGGGTGTATCTTTTTTATTTTTTCCCATGAATTTATTTGGCATTGCCTCCACCGCACTTGCTCCTTCCTGGAAGGGTCACCAGGGCAGCTTGGGAGGAAAATTCTAACCACAGAGTAATCCCCACTTACTTGCCAGATAGTTGGAGACGTCCAAGAAATAATACAAACACATACAATATATTCAACACAATAATTATATTAAACAGGAGACAAATATAACATAACAGGGTAAAACACTATTTTTAGGTTCACCGGTGCCCACACTGCTAATACCTGTGACTTTCCCCAGTCACGTGACTTGATGTAACAAACGTAAGACTAGTGTGCCGTTGGGGCCCTTGATGGCCTATGACCACAAAATTCTTCTCTGCAGTGGTTTAGCAGTGTGGCTGACTTGGTTCAGTACAGTCCAAAGGACTCACAAGTGGGAGAAGGTGGTAAATCCCTCCACAGGTTTAATATGCAGCAGGTTATAAAATCCCCAAACCCTTATTCCCTGGCTTGAGGACACAGTTCAGGGAGTAGGGGCTCCCCAAAACAAATTCCCTAACTAACTAACTAAAAGATGGTGCACTCACAAACTTCATGAATGATCCTCAGGTTCAGAGATGACTCTGGACTCCTCAGGGACCCTCTTCAAGCAGGAATCAGGCTGCTTCGGTCCCACGATTTCCGCTCACCACAAAGGGGTGCAGGGCTCAAGGTGCAGATTACACAACTGTACTAAAATCCAAACTGTAGTCTCCTAGCCCATCGTCCAGACACACACACAGCAGGCAGCAGCCCTGAACTAGCAGACAGAGCAGAGCTGACCATGTGGTTACTGGTCTCACCTAGAGAGCTAACTCAGCCTGGCTGGGGAAGTTTCCCAGCAAAATTCTACCAACTGGGAATCATCAGTGGAGGGGGAAAAGCCCAGCTGAGGGATCTTGCTTTCAGGTCTCTAGAGGGCCAGTTCTCAGGGGGAACCCTGCATGCAGGCCTGGGACTCACCAGCTCCCCACACAGCCAATCTTGCCCTTGCCCTTGCCCTGGCTGGCTCCAGACTAACTCAAAAATGGCTTCTCCCATTTCCTGAACTCCCTGGGAGGGAAATCTCACTCCCTATTGGTTGCCGGGCAGATTCTAAGTTTGCCTTGGCTCCCCCTCCTTACCAGGGACAGTGTGCCTCTCCCTGAGCTGCCGGCAGACAGAGCCCCAGGAATCTAGGTAATCTCGTTGGGGTTACATGTACTTGCATTAATTTAGAATTTCGTTGGATTTTGAGTTTGCCAGTTGGATCACAGTTTAAACTTTCACATTAAAAAAAATTGTTTGAGCAGGTATATTACTGACCTCTAATGAAAAAAGCCACATCAGTGAGATATCTCCTTTTGTATATATGTCCGTGCTAGGTGGCCAGAGCTGACTGAAAAGTGATGCCTTGGAGAATGTGGTGGTAAGGTACAAACAGGCAGGACACTTGTGAACAAAAATGGCTTTTCTTCAAGTAAATGTTATGGTTTCCTAACTCTTGGAATATATATTTTAACTGCCCCTCAGGTTTCGTCAGAGCGTTGCCTACTTCCAAAGGGTCCCAACGGAAGTGAACTCCAGGCAATTACTCAGGTCCGTTGTAAGCAACTGAACCTTTACACCAACTTTAAGGCTTCTTTACACTGCCAGAGCAGTGTAAAGAGTCCTTAGTCCAAATGCAGATCAGGCCCTGTAGCTTCTGCTTCCTGATAGCTATTGGCCATGACCCTTTCAGTTAATTTCAGCTGTGCTTGCCACTGCCCAATGTCAGCAACCATCAGGGAAGGTATATTTGGTTTGCAAGCTCTGAAACTCCTGTTGAAGTCTCTTATTGTATTGCAGTAACACCCGGGAGCCCCAGCCCATGGATGAGGACCCCATTGTGCTAGGCACTGTACAAAAACTAAACAAAAAAAGGTCCCTGCCCCAAAGAGATTCCAGTCTAAATAATGGGTGAGAAAAAGAAAGTAAGTCAATGGGTGTTGCCACATGTATATGAGGTAGAAATGGTTTCCTTTCTGCTCTGGGGTAATATGTAGAAACCAGAATGTAGAGGAGAGCTGAAGATGACAGAAGAAAAGAGAAATAAAGTCCCATTCACATTTCACACATACGGTGTAACCAGAGAAGATAAATTACAATTAAAAATGTTACCATTAAAGAGAAACAGTCTCAGGAAGGAAGGGGTGGAGTGGGGGTGGGGCCTGGACTACAGCGGGGTTTGAGCATCCCCCAGGATCTTAGTAAGTCGGCATCTGTGGTGTTATAGAGCCACTGAAGTCAATTCTATGCTACTTGAAGACTTCCTGTTAAAGGGAATCCTCAACTGCCTGTTTAGGACAGCTGCTTTGCCTTGCTGAGGCAGTGTAAGGAAGCTGCAGATGGGGCTAAGAGTCTGGCCCAATATTTCTGTATCAGTATTGGCCACCCAGTAACGGTATTATTAAATGCCTTCCAGATGGTGGGTAGTAAGATTTTTCTGGGGGAGAGGGTGGGTTGTAACACACACAATATATATATTTTAAAAATAGCATTACAACTGTAATTATAGTTAGTGTTGACATGTAGCACACATATTGCAGACCCCTATTTTCTGTGCTATTTATTTTTTTTAAAAAAAAACAACACAACAATCACTTTTTGAGTTGAAAATTCTTGTGCTTTGTCTGAGCCCAGAGGGAAATGTCTTGGGGGAAGTTTGAAGAAAATTCTTTCCACAGTTTTTGAGTTATTCGAATGTAACCATGGAGGTTTGGATTCAGATTTTTGTTGCACTTGTATAACTCAAAAATAGCTTTACTTTAAAACTTCTAAATTAACCCTGCTTAACTTTTCAACTTGTCACCTATGCTAATATATGGCTTCTAAAATTTTAAAACTAATAATATAACGTATTCAAATAATGATACTTCAGATGTTCAAATGCATCTTGGGAGGAATAAATTATAGGAGTCACAGTAAGTAGTTACTGAAGGAAGAATGGCTGCATGCTTTAAAGAATGTGTTCTTACTGGTCTGAAATTGGCCTGATCTTTTCCAGTTTTAAAAGCTAAACAGGTCTGGGTCTGGTTAATATGTAGATTTGTAGGTTACACCATCTGGAATTAGCTGATGTTCAAGGCTTGTTCCTTCTTTATTATAGTAATAGGCCATCTTAGGCAGCTACACTCTAAAAGTCATTCTACTTTGTTTCTCACATGGTCCTGATCAACATAATATCTAACTGCTTCCCAGATATTTATGGACTTTGTGAAACTGAAGTACAAAGACGTGAAATGACTTGCTCAAAGTCAAGGTCGGTTTTTTTTAAGTCTCTCTTGTTCCATCCCCCTTTCACTTGCACATTTTTTCTCTCTGTGTCTTCTCCCTCCTTTCTTAAAATATTCTTTAATTCTCTACCCCAGTCTTCCCTGCCCACTTAATATTTCTCTGTCTTCAAACCTGCTCCTCAAACTTTTTTCCTCCACTTACTCTTCTCCATCAATGGAGCACCAGAAGGGGCAATGATGGAAAAAATTCTTCTAGGCAGCAGCTCTTTACCTTTGCTTTCTCCCTGAATGAATAGGAGAAGGACAAGGCAGACCTTCTCTTGTTCACAATCGCCCTTAGTGTGGGATAATCTATTTATGTGCTTACAGTAGTTTCAGTCGATGACCACAGATGAGAACTCTGTCCCAGGGGTCACCATGTGACTTGCAGTGGTCACTTCAGGGACTACTTCTCTTGAGACACTATATAGGCAAGATGTGACCTGTCACCAAATCAGCTGCCATCTGAATTATCTAAGCATATTAATGTATGAGATAGAAGAAAAAGGGTGCAGGGATATATTTATTTTTCTTTCTTGCTTATTGTAGGGCTAGGAGGGTCAATGGATTTTCTTTCACCTGCCCCATAACCTCTGCTGTGCAGGGCCTGAGAATCATAGGGTATGTCTACACTACGGAATAAGGTTGAATTTATAGAAGTCGTTTTTTTAGAAATCGGTTTTATATATTCGAGTGTGTGTGTCCCCACAGAAGTGCATTAAGTGCATTAACTCGGCGGAGTGCTTCCACAGTACCGAGGCTAGAGTTGACTTCTGGAGCGTTGCACTGTGGGTAGCTATCCCACAGTTCCCGCAGTCTCCGCTGCCCATTGGAATTCTGGGTTGAGATCCCAATGCCTGATGGGGCTGAAACATTGTCGCGGGTGGTTCTGGGTACATATCGTCAGTCCCCCCCTTCCCTCCCTCCCTCCGTGAAAGCAAGGGCAGACAATTGTTTCGCGCCTTTTTTCCTGAGTTACCTGTGCGGACGCCATACCACCGCAAGCATGGAGCCCGCTCAGGTAACCGTCACCGTATGTCTCCTGGGTGCTGGCAGACGTGGCACGGCATTGCTACACAGTAGCAGCAACCCATTGCCTTGTGGCAGCAGACGGTACAATACGACTGGTAGCCGTCCTCGTCATGTCCGAGGTACTCCTGGTCGCCTGTGTGATCAGGAGCGCCTGGGCAGACATGGGCACAGGGACTAAATTTTTAGTGACTTGACCAGGTCATTTTTTTTAGTCCGGCAGTCAGTCCTATTGAACCGTCTTATGGTGAGCAGGCAGGCAATATGTCCTTCTGCACCGTCTGCTGCCAGCCAAAGATGTAAAAGATAGATGGAGTGGATCAAAACAAGAAATAGACCAGATTTGTTTGTACTCATTTGCCTCCTCCCCTGTCTAGGGGAATCATTCCTCTAGGTCACACTGCAGTCACTCACAGAGAAGGTGCAGCGAGGTAGATCTAGCCATGTATCAATCAGAGGCCAGGCTAACCTCCTTGTTCCAATAAGAACAATAACTTAGGTGCACCATTTCTTATTGGAACCCTCCGTGAAGTCAACCCTGTAAGCTGTGTCCTCAGTCGCCCCTCCCTGCGTCAGAGCAACGGCAAACAATCGTGCATCTGAGTTGAGAGTGCTGTCCAGAGCAGTCACAGTGGAGCACTCTGATTGGGCTAAAACATTGTCGCGGGTGGTTCTGGGTACATATTGTCCGGCCCCCGTTCCCTCCCTCCCTCCGTGAAGGCAAGGGCAGACAATTGTTTCGCGCCTTTTTTCCTGAGTTACCTGTGCGGACGCCATACCACTGCAAGCATGGAGCCCGCTCAGGTAACCATCACCATATGTCTCCTGGGTGCTGGCAGACGCGGTACGGCATTGCTACACAGTAGCAGCAACCCATTGCCTTCTGGCAGCAGACGGTACAGTACGACTGGTAGCCGTCCTCGTCATGTCCGAGGTGTTCCTGGTCGCCTGTGTGAGGTCGATCAGGAGCGCCTGGGCAGACATGGGCGCAGGGACTAAATTTTTAGTGACTTGACCAGGTCATTTTTTTTAGTCCGGCAGTCAGTCCTATTGAACCGTCTTATGGTGAGCAGGCAGGCAATATGGATTGCTAGCAGTCCTATTGCACCGTCTTCTGCCGAGCAGCCATGAGATGTGGATGGCATGCAGTCCTTCTGCACCGTCTGCTGCCAGCCAAAGATGTAAAAGATAGATGGAGTGGATCAAAACAAGAAATAGACCAGATTTGTTTTGTACTCATTTGCCTTCTCCCCTGTCTAGGGGACTCATTCCTCTAGGTCACACTGCAGTCACGCACAGAGAAGGTGCAGCGAGGTAGATCTAGCCATGTATCAATCAGAGGCCCGGCTAACCTCCTTGTTCCAATAAGAACAATAACTTAGGTGCACCATTTCTTATTGGAACCCTCCGTGAAGTCAACCCTGTAAGCTGTGTCCTCAGTCGCCCCTCCCTGCGTCAGAGCAACGGCAAACAATCGTGCATCTGAGTTGAGAGTGCTGTCCAGAGCAGTCACAATGGAGCACTCTGATTGGGCTAAAACATTGTCGCGGGTGGTTCTGGGTACATATTGTCCGGCCCCCGTTCCCTCCCTCCCTCCGTGAAGGCAAGGGCAGACAATTGTTTCGCGCCTTTTTTCCTGAGTTACCTGTGCGGACGCCATACCACCGCAAGCATGGAGCCCGCTCAGGTAACCGTCACCGTATGTCTCCTGGGTGCTGGCAGACGTGGTACGGCATTGCTACACAGTAGCAGCAACCCATTGCCTTCTGGCAGCAGACGGTGCAGTATGACTGGTACCCGTCCTCGTCATGTCCGAGGTGCTCCTGGCCACGTCGGCTGGGAGCGCCTGGGCAGACATGGGCGCAGGGACTAAATTTTTGGTGACTTGACCAGGTCATTCTCTTTAGTCCTGCAGTCAGTCGTATTGAACCGTCTAATGGTGAGCAGGCAGGCAATACGGATTGCTAGCAGTCGTATTGTACCATCTTCTGCCGGGCAGGCAAGAGATGACGATGGCTAGCAATCGTACTGTGCCATCTTCTGCCAGGCAGGCAAGAGATGAGGATGGCTAGCAGTCGTACTGTGCCATCTTCTGCCGAGCAGCCATGAGATGTGGATGGCTTGCAGTCCTTCTGCACCGTCTGCTGCCAGCCAAAGATGTAAAAGATAGATGGAGTGGATCAAAACAAGAAATAGACCAGATTTGTTTTGTACTCATTTGCCTCCTGCCCTGTCTAGGGGACTCATTCCTCTAGGTCACACTGCAGTCACTCACAGAGAAGGTGCTGCGAGGTAGATCTAGCCATGTATCAATCAGAGGCCAGGCTAACCTCCTTGTTCCAATAAGAACAATAACTTAGGTGCACCATTTCTTATTGGAACCCTTCGTGAAGTCCTGCCTGAACTACTCCTTGATGTAAAGCCACCCCCTTTGTGGATTTTAGCCTCCTGAAGCCAACCCTGTAAGCCGTGTCATCAGTCGCCCCTCCCTCCGTCAGAGCAACGGCAGACAATCATTCCGCGCCTTTTTTCTGTGCGGACGCCATACCAAGGCAAGCATGGAGTCCGCTCAGCTCACTTTGGCAATTCGGAGCACATTAAACACCACACGCATTATCCAGCAGTATATGCAGCACCAGAACCTGGCAAAGCGCTACCGGGCGAGGAGGCAACGTCAGCGCGGTCACGTGAGTGATCAGGACATGGACACAGATTTCTCTGAAAGCATGGGCCCTGCCAATGCATGCATAATGGTGCTAATGGGGCAGGTTCATGCTGTGGAACGCCGATTCTGGGCTCGGGAAACAAGCACAGACTGGTGGGACCGCATAGTGTTGCAGGTCTGGGACGATTCCCAGTGGCTGCGAAACTTTCGCATGCGTAAGGGCACTTTCATGGAACTTTGTGACTTGCTTTCCCCTGCCCTGAAGCGCATGAATACCAAGATGAGAGCAGCCCTCACAGTTGAGAAACGAGTGGCGATAGCCCTGTGGAAGCTTGCAACGCCAGACAGCTACCGGTCAGTTGGGAATCAATTTGGAGTGGGCAAATCTACTGTGGGGGCTGCTGTGATGCAAGTAGCCCACGCAATCAAAGATCTGCTGATATCAAGGGTAGTGACCTTGGGAAATGTGCAGGTCATAGTGGATGGCTTTGCTGCAATGGGATTCCCTAACTGTGGTGGGGCCATAGACGGAACCCATATCCCTATCTTGGCACCGGAGCACCAAGCCGGCGAGTACATAAACCGCAAGGGGTACTCTTCAATAGTGCTGCAAGCTCTGGTGGATCACAAGGGACGTTTCACCAACATCAACGTGGGATGGCCGGGAAAGGTACATGACGCTCGCATCTTCAGGAACTCTGGTCTGTTTCAAAAGCTTCAAGAAGGGACTTTATTCCCAGACCAGAAAATAACTGTTGGTGATGTTGAAATGCCTATATGTATCCTTGGGGACCCAGCCTACCCCTTAATGCCATGGCTCATGAAGCCGTACACAGGCAGCCTGGACAGCAGTCAGGAGCTGTTCAACTACAGGCTGAGCAAGTGCAGAATGGTGGTAGAATGTGCATTTGGACGTTTAAAGGCGCGCTGGCGCAGTTTACTGACTCGGTTAGACCTCAGCGAAACCAATATTCCCACTGTTATTACTGCTTGCTGTGTGCTCCACAATATCTGTGAGAGTAAGGGGGAGACGTTTATGGCGGGGTGGGAGGTTGAGGCAAATCGCCTGGCTGCTGGTTATGCGCAGCCAGACACCAGGGCGGTTAGAAGAGCACAGGAGGGTGCGGTACGCATCAGAGAGGCTTTGAAAACCAGTTTCATGACTGGCCAGGCTACGGTGTGAAGGTTCTGTTTGTTTCTCCTTGATGAAACCCCCCGCCCCTTGGTTCACTCTACTTCCTTGTAAGCTAACCACCCTCCCCTCCTCCCTTTGATCACCTCTTGCAGAGGCAATAAAGTCATTGTTGCTTCACATTCATGCATTCTTTATTCATTCATCACACAAATAGGGGGATGACTACCAAGGTAGCCCAGGAGGGGTGGTGGAGGAGGGAAGGAAAATGCCACACAGCACTTTAAAAGTTTACAACTTTAAAATTTATTGAATGACAGCCTTCTTTTTTTGGGGCAATCCTCTGTGGTGGAGTGGCTGGTTGGCCGGTGGCCCCCCCACCGCGTTCTTGGGCGTCTGGGTGTGGAGGCTATGGAACTTGGGGAGGAGGGCGGTTGGTTACACAGGGGCTGTAGTGGCAGTCTGTGCTCCAGCTGCCTTTGCTGCAGCTCATCCATACACTGGAGCATACTGGTTTGGTCCTCCAGCAGCCTCAGCATTGAATCCTTCCTCCTCTCATCACGCTGTCGCCACATTCGAGCTTCAGCCCTCTCCTCAGCCCGCCACTTATTCTCCTCAGCCTGCCACTTACTCTCTTCAGCCCGCCACCTCTCCTCCTGGTCATTTTGTGCTTTCCTGCAGTCTGACATTATTTGCCTCCACGCATTCGTCTGTGCTCTGTCAGTGTGGGAGGACAGCATGAGCTCGGAGAACATTTCATCTCGAGTGCGTTTTTTTTTCTTTCTAATCTTCACTAGCCTCTGGGAAGGAGAAGATCCTGTGATCATTGAAACACATGCAGCTGGTGGAGAAAAGAAAAGGGACAGCGGTATTTAAAAAGACACATTTTATAAAACACTGGCTACACTCTTTCAGGGTAAACCTTGCTGTTAACATTACATACATAGCACATGTGCTTTCGTTACAAGGTCGCATTTTGCCTCCCCCCACCGCGTGGCTACCCCCTCAACCCTCCCCCCTCCCTGTGGCTAACAGCGGGGAACATTTCTGTTCAGCCGCAGGCAAACAGCCCAGCAGGAATGGGCTCCTCTGAGTGTCCCCTGAAGAAAAGCACCCTATTTCAACCAGGTGACCATGGATTATATCTCACTCTCCTGAGGATAACACATGAACGGATGTTGCTTGAACGCCAGCAAACATACACTGCAATGCTTTGTTGTACAATGATTCCCGAGTACGTGTTACTGGCCTGGAGTGGTATAGTGTCCTACCATGAAGGACGCAATAAGTCTGCCCTCCCCAGAAACCTTTTGCAAAGGCTTTGGGAGTATATCCAGGAGAGCCGCGAATGCCAGGGCAGAGTAATCCTTTCACATGCTTGCTTTTAAACCATGTATAGTATTTTAAAAGGTACACTCACCGGAGGTCCCTTCTCCGCCTGCTGGGTCCAGGAGGCAGCCTTGGGTGGGTTCAGGGGGTACTGGCTGCAGGTCCAGGGTGAGAAACAGTTCCTGGCTGTCGGGAAAACCGGTTTCTCCGCTTGCTTGCTGTGAGCTATCTACAACCTCCTCCTCCTCATCATCTTCTTCGTCCCCAAAACCTGCTTCCGTATTGCCTCCATCTCCATTGAAGGAGTCAAACAACACGGCTGGGGTAGTGGTGGCTGAACCCCCTAAAATGGCATGCAGCTCATCATAGAAGCGGCATGTTTGGGGCTCTGACCCGGAGCGGCCGTTCGCCTCTCTGGTTTTCTGGTAGGCTTGCCTCAGCTCCTTCAGTTTCACGCGGCACTGCTTCGGGTCCCTGTTATGGCCTCTGTCCTTCATGCCCTGGGAGATCTTGACAAAGGTTTTGGCATTTCGAAAACTGGAACGGAGTTCTGATAGCACGGATTCCTCTCCCCATACAGCGATCAGATCCCGTACCTCCCGTTCGGTCCATGCTGGAGCTCTTTTGCGATTCTGAGACTCCATCATGGTCACCTCTGCTGATGAGCTCTGCATGGTCACCTGCAGCTTGCCACGCTGGCCAAACAGGAAATGAGATTCAAAAGTTCGCGGTTCTTTTCCTGTCTACCTGGCCAGTGCATCTGAGTTGAGAGTGCTGTCCAGAGCGGTCAAAATGGAGCACTCTGGGATAGCTCCCGGAGGCCAATACCGTCGAATTGTGTCCACAGTACCCCAAATTCGACCCGGCAAGGCCGATTTAAGCGCTAATCCGCTTGTCAGGGGTGGAGTAAGGAAATCGATTTTAAGAGCCCTTTAAGTCGAAATAAAGGGCTTCATCGTGTGGACGGGTGCAGGTTTACATCGATTTAATGCTGCTAAATTCGACCTAAAGTCCTAGTGTAGACCAGGGCATAGAATCATAGGACTGGAAGGGACCTCGAGAGAGACATGAACTCAAGGCAGGACAAAGTATTATCTAGGCCCTTACTGACAGGTGTTTGTCTAACCCGCTCTTAAAAATCTCAAATGATGGAGATTCCACAACCTCCCTAGGCAATTTATTCCAGTGCTTAACCACCCTGGCAGTTAAGAAGTTTTTCCTAATAATGTCTAACCTAAACCTTCCTTACTGCAATTTAAGCCCATTGCTTTTTGTCCTATCCTCGGAGGTTAAGAAGAACAATTTTTCACCCTCCTCCTTGTAACAACCTTTTATGTACTTGAAAACTGATGTCATATCCCCTCTCAGTCTTCTCATCTCAAGACTAAACAAACCCAGTTTTGTCAATCTTAGGTCATGTTTTCTCGACCTTTAATCATTTTTGTTGCTCTTCTTTGGACTTTCTCCAATTTGTCCACGTATTTCCTGAAATGTGGCACCCAGAACTGGACACAATACTCCAGTTGAGGCCTAATTAGTGCGGAGTAGAGCAGAAAAATTACTTCTTGTGTCTTGCTTACAACACTCCTGCTAATATATCCCAGAATGATGTTTGCTTTTTTGCAACAGTGTTACACTGTTGACTCATATTTAGCTTGTGATCCTATGACCCTCAGATCCCTTTCCGCAGTACTCCGTCCTAGGCAGTCATTTTCCACTTTGTTCCTTCCTAAGTGGAGTACTTTGCATTTCTCCTTACTGAATTTCATCCTATTTACTTCAGACCATTTAACTAATTTATCCAGATCATTTTGAATTTTAATCCTATCCTCAAAAAGTACTTGAAACCCCTCCCAGCTTTGTATCATCCTCAAACTTTATAAGTGTACTCTCTATACCATTATCTAAATCATTGATGAAGATATTGAACAGAACCGGACCCAGAACTGATCCCTGTGGGACCCCACTTGATGTGCCATTCTAGCTTGACTGTGGGCTACTGATAACTACTCTTTGGAACAGTTCTCCAACCAGTTATGCAACCGGCTTATAGTAGCTCCACCATCTAGGTTGTATTTCCCTAGTTTGTTTATGAGAAGGTCATGCGAGACAGTATCAAAAGCCTTACTAAAGTCAAGATATAACACATCTACCACTGCTGTACTATCCACAAGGCTTGTTACCCTTTCAAGGAAATCTGTTAGGTTGGTTTGACATGATTTGTTCTTTTTCACATGGATTTGTCTGTTACTAATTGCCATTAGTGGAGGCATCATAAGGAGAAAGCGTCAGCAATTAAGTGATGTCAATGCTCCCTGCTGTACTAGACTGCCCCCTCAACATGGCTTCATGCGGCTGTCACATGTGGCTGAGGTTCTGGGCCAGCTAGGTGATAGTGTGTCAGCTGCCCTAACCCATACAGCAGAGCAGCAGGAGGTGGCCATCTTCTAAGACAGTAGCAGCTGTCCTGGCACTGCCAATGAGCAGAGGGGGCAAGTAGTGAAGGAAATGTGTGAAGACTGAAGAGGAAGAGTAGTGCCACCGAATGTGCCCCTTTGCCCTTGGTATTGGGCCTGGGCCCCTGAGTGAAATGAGCGCCAGACAATGCTGTCTTTGGTTCAGTCTCTGTACTTGGTGGGAGTGACTGTGAAAGTGAGGAGGCACGTCCATTGCAGTCCATTTTATGCCTGGGGCAACATAAAAGACAAAATCAATGCTGATGAGAAGGAAGCCAGGAAGACTCTGAGAGCCCAGCCACATGGCCAAATGCAGCTGTCCTCCAACATAAGCCAGACACTGTCAATGTGTGGGGAGACATCCAGGAATTTTCTTTCTTATTTAATGATACAAAAAAAAATTAGGGATGTTCTATGTTTTAACTGTAATGGAAAAACTGAATCTCTAATTCTCAGTGTGAAAGGAAAACACTGTTCTATGACAGTGCTATACTAAAGGTGGGTTGTGTGGCTATGTTTGGCTGTTCCCTTTTCTCCTAGGGATTCTATAGCTTCTTTCATTCTTCACTTCTCTCATATTACAGAAAGAAGGTAATTTTTCCCGGCCATTTACTAAAACTCATTAAAGACCGAAAAGAACAAACAATGCTACTCCTCAGAGACTACCATTCAAAGTCACTCTACAATTCTCTGTTCTAATGCTTGAGACAAATTAATTATTCCTTAGTGAAAAGTGTATAATTCCTATTCTTCATTTTTGGGGTGGGGGTGGGGAATAATAATAGGAAGTTTATATCTGAGTGGAAAGCTGTCTGTGCTGAAGGGAAATGAGAAAAAATGTGTGCTCTGAGAGAAGTAAAAGCAATTATTCTCATAATAATTCTAGGGATATTAATGTTTTTTAAAGTAGATTGCTTTCAAATAAACACTGAAATTGAAGCAATAGGAGAGGCTGGTTTATTTATTAATCACTCCAAAAGTGCATTCTTCTAAATGAACAACTGCATGATCAACTTCACTGGCACATATTAAATTTAGTTAAAAACAACTTGCAAATGTCTAAAAACTTTTGTAACCAGAGACTAATTTGTTTAACACGTTGAAAATGTTCTGTGGATGTGAAGAACTTCATATTAAACTTCAAAGTAAAATGCTCCAGAGATTACACCATCTTAAAGACAGCACATTGGAAAGGCCTTCATACATTAAACAAAGGATTTTTAATTCTCCTTTTGAATACTTTTGAATTTTGAATACTTGTCAGTCTTTGAGCCATGTCCCTTCACGCGCAGGACTGTAAACTGTCAGCTGAGGTGTGATGTCCAAGTCTGAGGTCTGGACCACAATTTGAAAGGGTCTAGCTTTTCTCTTTCATCTCTATTAATTAATCCTGTCTCTGTTTGCTCAGCGTACATTGCTGTTGACATCACCTTTTCCATAAGCTTTAAAGAGTCCCCTGAGAGATCTACTGCAGAACAAAAACTGGACAGAGACTACATTTGGAAACCATTTTATTTCTCAATTACCAACCAAAACGTATGGAAAAGATTTACACCCTGATTTTCACAATAATTATACTTTGAAAGGTTGGAAATAAATGGCTTGATCCTTGGAATCATTAGTTACCATACTAGATGTAATTGGTGTAAACTAATGAGTTTACTGGATGGCTGACCCATAATTACAGATTAAAGTAAAACCTCCAGCCAATCAGCAACCAGTTTACTTATTAAAGTACAGTATACTATTAAAAAACAATATGTTTCTAAGTAAGCAGCTTTGCGATTAGCTGAAGCCCGTAACATAAGTCTGTTTAAGGCTATTAAATGCACCTTTTAAATAATGGTACATTGAGAAACTGTCACTCTCCTACTCCAGTGTCCATCAGACAAACTTAAAGAAACCACATCATTAATCATCCAGTGTAATAAAAATCAGCTGTTTTGGGCCTGATCCAGTACAGTGTATCCACAGCCCCTCCACGTCAAACAAGCTCTGAAAGGCTGGGGATCTTAGCTGTAAGGCAGGATAATTCATACAGGGGAGAATTTGGCCTTCTGTGAGACCAGTGTATGGACTGAAAGTTACTCATTATGGTTTGATTAGCTCTGGGTGTGAAGTGAGAAGGGACAATGGTAAGAGCCTAGCCTACGGACAAAAGTAGGTTTAATATTTCCTTGCATTGAGGACAGCTAACGTTTGGTAATGGAGGCAAGTGTTACAGTGCTGTCAATCCAAGTGCTCAAAAATCAGGAGTCCAGACCCAGAATATTATGAGATTGGCTTAAAAATTATGAGTTTTTAAAAAATCATAACTGTGGGTGTCTTTTAATTTGCCTTTTGGTTTTGAGCCTTTAGGGTTAACTTTTATAAGCTTTTTTTCAGCAACCATCAGGGCTAGAAATGTCCATTTAAAAAAAAAAAAAAGGCAAGCCAAGATTCTCATTCAGTCTTGTCTTCAGGGCATGGGGGTTTAAGAAAAGCATCAACTATTGCAAAACTTGTGATAAAATCATGATAGTTGACAATACTTAACTTCTTTCCATCCCTGTCATACCTGTGAATCCCAAGGGTCATGGAGGGTGACGGGGCTCAGTGGAGTCAGATACTGTGCCTAGGAAGAGTCTAGCAATGGAATGTCTAATCTGGCATTCTGCCATTATTTACATGGAGTAGTAAGTACCTTCTGCAGCTCAGCAGGCCAGGTAACCTCAAGGTTTCCATTGACCTCATAGGTCCAGAGGTTCATTTTGCGTGGGTTACAGGTTTCCCCGTCTTTGAAATGAATATCTTGCATTCACATCGGGACTTACTTCTGATAAATGCTGATAAATCTGTTTCAGTAGGTGGCCATTCTTCTTTGACAAAGTTCATTGACACGAGTACTGTAAGATTGGTAAATTAAAGAGGAGGAGAGTGGTGGTATTTCTTTTTTAAGCCAGCAACTGAAGAGTTAATTAGTTCATACATTGCTTGCACATGTTTAAAGATGAGTTCATGTGTTTGCTGAGCTCCTATTTGTTGAAAGAGTCTGGGGTCAAGTAAAGGTAAAAGTTGTTTTCTGAGCTCTGCCCTTGGAAGTTAATTCAGAGCTGTGCTGAGTGCTGTTAGGGAGAGCAGGTCCTGGGAGCAGTGAATTGCTGGTTTGATATCAAGATCCTTGGAATCTCCTTTGAGTTTAAAAGATAAGGAGTTTGTTAAAGAAATCCTAGCAAGCGCTTCATGATAGGTATTGTCCCATGTGATATTGCTTTGAAAAAAAAATGCATTGCCACATTCAGGTCATTAAGGTATCCGATTGGTGCTTAGGTGCTTTATAGTATTAAATAAAGAAAAAATACATTTTAAGGCCTCCGTGGTACAATCAGATCCACTAGTGAGGATCTCTAGACCCATATACAGCTTCACTGACTTTAATGGGACTCCATGGGGGCATAAGGTGCCATCAATGCAGGTCACATTGCAGACTCTGGGCCATTCAGTCAAAAACTATGGGCCAGGTTGGAACTTTCACAGCAGAGGAATAGAGAGCCCAGGAATGTTAACCTTTCATAGTTTCCTAATAACTTTCCCTTTAGAAGAGGAGAGTTTTTCAAGAATCATGAAAAAGACAGAGGTTGTGATCTCTAAACCCTGTAGATCCTGTGAATTCACAGGGGAAATTATCACCAACCCCATCAAGGATTTCCCACTCCCCCAGCTCCACAATTGTTTTAGGAGCAATATTGCAATTGGCTGATCTTCCCACACTCGTGTAATATCCCTCTCTTCAAAGAGAGCTAGGAGCAGAGTAAGCATTATTGCTGGAAGGAGAAGCATTAATTCCTGCAAGGATACCTGTAGGAAACAATTCTATGGATAGTGACAGCTCCCCAATCCTTGTGGAATAGGGGGAGAGAGGGAAAGAAGAGGAATGGGTTTCTCGAAGGCCACAGAAAGGGGACATGCAGCCCCTATTTCTTCTATTCCATATATTCCACCTACTGGAAACATTGTGCTTAATCATTTTCATAGAAATACAGTGTATTTTTAAGCTGTACTTAATGAATAAACTTTTCTGAGTGGATGAGCCACACAATAAATCTGTTCCTTAAGCCAAGCAGAATGCACCTATTCAGTAATGATAAGATGAGCAACTGTCACTTTACTGCACCAACATACAGCAGGCAAAATGTTTCCATCTTTCAGTCATTTAGTAAAATAGAAATAAAGTACCAGAATGGTGTCACAGGATTCATGGCACCTGCTTTAAAAATAATCTTTTGGCGTGGTCTTCACGGTTACTTTCAAAAAATGCCTTACCATGGCTGTAGCATTTATCTAGCAGCAGTAAACCATTATCCAATGACAACATTTTATTCCATTAACATTAGATCTTAATTGTAAGATTGTTTATAAGACGGTTAGAAGCTACAGAATTATAATAAAATGATAGTGTTGTTGTTATGAAGTGTTCAGTCAAGTTCTCAAGAGCAATTTAGGGAAAAGAGGGAGGTTGTTTTTTTTAAATAAACTTAATGCAATATTTTATATGCAGTAAAGATTCATATATACTAGACATGTAATAAATGCAATTGGAGAAATAACTATTAAGGAGTTAACTTTAAATAAGTTGTAAACCATCTCTGTGATGTATGATACATCTAAAAATTGAATAGAGAGCTTAAGAACTTGTGTAATTTCTCCAGAAAGCAATGTTGCGATAAATAAAATAGAGAAATCATAATAAGGAAAACATATTTGTCTAATAGAATCCACCATAAGAAAAAAAGTGAACAGGGTAAATGTTGCAAACTTGAGATATGATGAACGTAGCCACAGAATGAAAGAATTGTTGGTCATTATTATCTTATTTCCAGTTAAGGGAACTGAAAGTAACAGTTGTGTTATAACTACTTGGATATGATGTATAATTTCTGTAAAAGACAAGTAACCAGGCTGCTCAATCTCTTTATTTTTGTAACCCTTTATATAAACTCTTTTAAGACTTTGTCTGACTGCTTAGGAATAAGGCCTAGAGTCACAGTCTCATCATAAATGATCATCAGCAGGACATCGGAAGCATTCAAACATATTAGCTGAAGATGCTTATTCACAGAAATATTATAACATACAACAAAATCCACTGGAACCTTGGGTCTTGGACTCCCTTTGAAGCCCTATTCTTTGGAGGTGTGGAGTCAGAATAGATCGAGTTAAGTATTCCTCCATATGTTTAAGATAGCTCAAAAAGGCCATCAATAAATGTCCTATATACTGATAAGTAAGAAATCCATCATGGACTTCCTCCTTCTATAAATTACAGTGTCTTCTAGAAGTTATCAGAACTTCACCACAGTGTCATTCTTGACTGGGTTCATAACCGGCAGATATTCTAATAATAGTCTAAGATGTATTATTGGATAGAACTGGTAAGAAGGAATTTCAGTGCTGCCTCAATGGTATTTATTTAGATAGACACCATCAAAAAGTAATAACTATGAGTGAATTTTCCTTTGAGTACAATTTCTATTTTTTTTTAAATATTTTAAACTTACTTGGAACAAATATGTATAAATGCAAGAGTTATTTTTATTTTTCCTATGTAACAAATTATTTCCAGGATAGTGTTGTTTAATAACTTCCTTCTGGGCATATTTTCTGAAATCATACTAGACTACATTGCGAAACAACAGAAATAAAAATCCAAAGTATCCTTAGGATGTATTCCAACATTTGGAGTGTGGGTGTGGGAATCTGGCTTTTGACTAATGAGATTTTTAAAATGGCTACAGAAAATGTTGTCATCTTGGAGTAGAGAACATTTAATATATTTTCAGTGATTTCTTATGGGGGAGGCAGAGAGAATCAACAAACTTGCTTGCTCTCCTGGAATGTTTTGAAGCTGGAAAGAAGAGCTAGTGATTTATCAAAAACAATTGTATTATAAAACATGATTTATTTTCAGAAGTATAAATGATGGCATTATAAATGTACCCCTGCATTTAGCAAACACATTTCAGTCAATTAAATTAGCCACTCTTATTTTTTAAAAAAAAATCTCTTATCTGGTTATTCTTTTAATTCTGTAAATGCAACGTACTTCATAGGCAGAGTCTGTCTATCTTTCAGGTATTTAGACAGCCCTGAATTATGCTGTTCATCCTTCTAATATAGCCATTTATTATAATGGTGGTCTGGTGAATAGCGTTAATGTTTTCACCAGTTTTCTTTGAGAGTCTTTAGGTAAAACAACATTGTTTTTCTTCAAAGGTAAATTAAGTATACATTTATATTTAAAATTATTTTGTAATAAAGTTCTTCTTTTTAAAGATGACATTTGAGTGATAGGCATGTCCTCTAACCAGTTTTATATTTATGAAAAAAAATTGCTATTACAATGAGCAATCACAAAAATTAACTATAAACCCACTTTTATAATTATATAAATTACCTAACCTAACTTGCAAAGAAGTGTCTTGTTTTATTACAATCCAATAAAATGCCTCATTTTTGGTCCATTTTAAGTTTTCAGTTGTAAGATGATGTGGTATAGTTAACTTATAATTAAATATGTGTATTCTGGTAGCTTCAGAGGGCCTATAATTTTTTAAATATAATTTCAAACTCAGATTATATCTACTTAGTCAGACTCTATTAACAGAACTCTCCACTTGTACTGGAGGAGGTGATGGCATAGCAATTCTTTAAGTAGTCTTGTGTGCATTTCTATTTAGTTAGGCCCAGATCCTCAAAGAAATTTAGGGGCCCAACTCACATTGATTTGTGTTGCCTGATTCATAAGGAGTATTTACTTTTACATACTGTGCAGTAGCTTGAAAGGGTTCTGCCTCTGAATCAGGCACAGTAGTAAAGCTGTCAGTAGAATGAGGAGCACATGAGAAACAATCTATTATGTATTCTTTGATTAGTAATGTTATAAACTTTATTAGCAAAACAAAAAAGATCACACACACTGTAATATAGCAAAGGAGACAGAGCCAATACAAAACGGACAGCACTTACAGACTCACATCATCCCTTTCAGGGAACCCCTGGCATACCTGAGACCATCTGAGTGTGGTCATCAGATTAGTGTGTTCCACTGCCCTTAAGCTGGGTAATATCCTTTACAAGGGGTTACACTAACACCTGCCATACCTTGTGCACATTCAATGATGTTTTCAACTTTTTCTTTCCTTGTACCACACCTTGATAATATTGGGGTCCCCATCTTTGACAGGTCAATTAATCACTTACATTATACTCATTAACATTTACATTGGTTAGTTGCCACCTGCAGTTAGTACATGTAAGTTTCAGTTAAGCTCAACATCCTTTTAAACTTTCCCTAAGATTCCAAGGGAATGCTTTTTTGGTACCTCACTTCACCTTTTCTCACCATGTACCACTTTTGTTTACTGTAATACTTACCTTGTGACTTAAGGTCAAACTAACTGGTTAAAAATAACTAACTTAGTAACTACCCACATCATTACTGCCATTTTATATCCAGGTCTTATCTATGCTAAATGAATTGTCATACAGGCCTGAGGCCCATAGGCCCTTGACTTACAACCTTATAATACCTATTTATTAATTTATAAATGGCTCTTACACATATGGCTGGCTACCATTTCAATATATTTGAGGATCTGGGCTTAGTGCAAGTAACTACAAATAATTTTATTCCTGGCAATGTCATTTTAAAGGCATATGCTTTATCGAATTAGCTGGCTTTACCTCTTCCTAAAGTGACTCCATTATATATATATATATATATATTTGTGCAATTTGTATTACTTGACTTTTGTACTAAGCTGTGGATCCAATGATGGTGATATGAGAGCCATATCTTGTAAACTCTTACCTATATGAATAGTTCTCACTGACTGATTTCAATGGGATTCTCTACTCTTGTGGGTAATGTTACTCGTGTGACTAAGGATTTGAAGAACAAAGTGACATATTGTCACAGTGACATATTGTCACTAACAAAGTGACATAGTGTGTCTATTCTAAAAATAGCTCAACTTGCTATTTAGAGCAGATAGCATCGGCTAGTGGTTAGAGGAAGGTGCTGGAAGTTGTATGGATTTTCTTTTCAGCTCTGTTGGACTCTTTTCTGGTCTTTTGCTCTCTCTCCCATCAGTAGAAATTGGACAGTAATACCAACCCTACCAGGCTTACTACAGTAAGGTTTTAAAATTCTTTGAGATCCTGGAATATAAGGGGCTATATTAATGAAAAGTAGTAGTATTTAAAAATAGCAAATGGCAGTTTATTTTCACAGCAACTTCCAGAGTCATGAGATTGAAGAGTTTGCTTTAAGGGCTGGGTTGCTTGTCCAAAAGATATAGATTGGAAGAGACAGAGAATAGCAGGGGTGCAACAAGGAAGATCTCTCCATGAAGTGGCCACCTCAATAGTTCAGGAACCTAGGGGAAAAGAAATAAGACAGCTGAACCTCCACACGATTCTGCATCGGTTAGAGACCGAAGAGACACTCATTCCATGGAATGGAGAGGAACTCTACTCCCTGGATTCTGCACTCCCTGGACACTATCTCATGGGCATGGAAGTAATTTCAACCTTAGTTGAACCCCTCTCAGCCATTCAGGTAGCAGCTTTCATCCAAGCCACTTTAGGAGTCTCTCCCTGACTCTTAAAATGCCATGTTATCAGCAGCCAGATTTTTCTTTTGTGTTGTGTATATTATTTATTCAGCCACAATTAAGAGTTTTCCAGGGAGAATCATGCCAGATGGATTGAAACCTTATGGACTCAACTCGCCTGAAGTCGGTGGTCACATTTATGCCCACTATTAAACTACCAGTTACACAGAACTATATTAACTTACCATAGAAACACCTCAGCTAATAATAAGAGTATGCTGAACTGACTAATTACATTGTGACACACAATGAAAAACATAGCAATGAAGGTGACAGCTCAGCAACAGCAGATGCTGCACAAAAGAAAAATTAGAATATTATTATTCTGCAAAATGCTCTTAGTTAAGGTGCTTTTTAATTAATCACAATTGGTGAAAATATTATAGAAAATGCAGAGTTGAATATATCGTAACAGGTGTTTAGGAAGCATCTTTAAAACCCTAAATGGTCTAGGACTTGGCTGCTTGGGAGAGTGTCTCTCACTTTATAAAATACCATTATGTTGAAGACTGGTAAACTCATCAGGGTCAATAACAGAGCTTTCTTGGTTCAAACAAACAAAAAAACCTTTCCCTATGAGAAACTCTTACGGGTCCTCCAGAGTCTGAATTTGGTGTAATCCTCAGGACCTGACAGATTTAGATAATTAAGATTTTGATTTATTTTAGCTTTGGTTCTGTTTGGACTGCTGTTAGCCAGTCAGAGCATAGGCAAATGGCAGTTGTTGATATCTGTAACGTACCTTGTCACTTTAAGTTTTAAATTGTACCAGAACCTAAATGACAAATATTTAGGTGGAGAGAATGTATTTGTATATTTGTGGAGATGATATCTAGGTGATAAATTGCATGGACATGATAAAGAAATGGATCCCTCATTTTTAACCATATCCCTTGTCCACTTCTGATGAAGGTTCCTATCCTTCAATGAGCTCCCAGTCAACTGTTGTATGTATGCTGGGGAAATGCATAGTGAAAGATTGGCTGTTTCCCTACATTTAAATCGTATCTCTGATTTTTAATATAATATTTAATGGCTATGTCATCAAAAATATAACTTTATATCTATGTCATCCACAACTGTTTTCCTGTAGATGTTTTTTTTACCTAAACATTTTTCTAAATTCTAACTTCTTTTTGGTCCAATTAAGGACAAGATGCAGAAATAAAGGACACCTATAGGTGGCGCTGTGGTTAAAGTACACCTGGATTTTGATTACAGTGACAACGTTTACTTTTTGCTCTTTCAAGGAGATAATGCAGTTTTCATATTAGTGCAAATACACCATCTGCAAATAAATGTCCCCAACTAAAATCTTCTCACCAACATATGTGAATATATCACTTCTAAATTAGTTTTACAGAAACAGCTCTAGGATTTTGTATTGCCCTGGGCACTGTTAGTCACATACTGTGGCATCACTACACATTTTACTGCCCAAAGCAACCAACTGCTCCACCTGGTGAGGTAGGCCTTGGACACTTATGCCTAAATGTTCATTTCATTCTGGGATATTTTTAAAAGGTACCTTACATATTGTCACTAATTGTGTCTTATTAAAAACCTGTTTTTAACTCTGACCAGCATAAATCTGATGTTCTAATTTTAATTATTGTTGTTTACATTAAATGCTAAACAAGTAATTTGAGATTATAAACTTTTTATGCTAAATAAATGAATCCTATATATCTGATTATTTATCTCACTCTTTTAGCTGTGTTTTGCTCTGTAAAGCATATTGCCATACACTGTGTGAGACTATACTAGATAAAAGAAAAGGAGTACTTGTGGCACCTTAGAGACTAACAAATTTATTTGAGCATAAGCTTTCGTGAGCTACAGCTCACTTGCATCCGATGAAGTGAGCTGTAGCTCACGAAAGCTTATGCTCAAATAAATTTGCTAGTCTCTATGGTGCCACAAGTACTTCTTTTCTTTTCTCTAGTATAGTCTGAAACCTATACTAGATAAGAGACTAAACCTGCAAAAAGTTACCCCTAGACTCTCATTACTTGCAGGGATTACTGTTTGCAAGAATAGAACCCCCAAAGTTGTGTTGTATTTTATGTCAGTGGTTTTCAACCTTTTTCATTTGTGGACCCCTAAAAAAAATTGAATGGAGGTGTGGACCCCATTGGAAATCTTAGACATAGTGTGCAGACCGGTCCTTGAAAACCACTGTTCTATTTAAAGCTTCTTTCAGTACTAATTTTTACTTGGAGTCCTTACCCCCCCCTCCCCCCCATATTTGCCTGTGTTGTGTGCTATGTGCTGGGGACTTGAGAACTGTGCAATTAATATTTAATTTTTCCACTCTGTGTATAACTACTGAATATTAGTTCCTCTAATTGGCTTTCATACTGTTTGGGTTTCTTCTTTAGAGCACCACTAGTACCTTTCAAGTGGCACACTGTGCAGTTAACTGCCAGTTAAGTGTAGAACATATTCCCCCTTTAAACCTTTATGACGTATTAATAATACTGTCTTACATAGGGGCATTCATTTTTAAGTAGACCTTCCCATTGATTTCAGTAGGGAGTACTTAAAAATCAGTGGCTTGATATGGTCAATTCCAGTGGCAGAATTAGAGAGCCACTTTACTCGCAACTCCCTTCCCCGTCTTTTCCTTATCAAAGGGTCACATTCTGGCCTTAGATACACACCTTTCACGGGGAGCTGTGTGTGAATAGAATATGATCCCAAGTGCCTGCTCTAATTTCTGAACAAAAATATCTGGAGAAACTAGATTAGGACTTGATCCTGCAGCTCTTGATGCCAAAGGAAGCAGGATTGTCTCTTTAGTGATTATGTGGACCCTCGCCCCCTCCGCTTCGCTTAAACGCGAAGAGTAATATTACGTACCCATGTAGAGTGCTTAGGTAGAAGAGCTCTAAATATAACCCCCCTGCAAGAGGAAAGCCCAACCGTTGGCGTGTGTGCATTTGTTGTACAGACGATCAAACGGCTGATAAAGGGCAGGTAGGAGACACTTAAAGAGGACCCACTACAACCTGTTCCGGGGGGGGGGGTCTCTATGCGATCAAAAATCATTCTCTCAAATAAGTTCCTGAAGGGCCGCTGGGGGGAGGAAGGGGCAGTAATAGTATGAGCCTCCCCCAGAGCCGGCAGCACAGTCAGTGAGGGTAGGGGACGCTCAATTCCCCGCCCCCCCCGACGCTGATCAGCAGCACCAAGCACAGCCTCTCCTCGCTCCCTAGCCAGGCTGCTGCTTCCCACCTGACTCCCTCCTTCCTCTCCCTGCCCCTTCCTCCCCCCCCGGCGCCTTCGCCCATTCCTTTGTCTCGGCGGGGATTGGCAGGTTTTATTATTCCGCCTGAACAAGCGGGGGGCGGATTGGCTGCGCGCGGCTGACGGTGGGAGCAGAGCCGGGATGTAGTTGGGATTTTGCTCTGTCAGTAACACATGTGGATGGGCGGCGGAAAGAGACGCGCACGGAGAGGGGGCCTCCCTGCGAGTCCTGCCAGCGCCGCCGCCGCGGAACCCCAGCGGTAGCCCCAGCGGCTCCTCGCCCCGGCCGCTCTCCTGCTGCCCGCGCCCGGGGCTCCGAGGCGTTTTGCCGCGCGGCGGGCGGTTGGTTGGCTCTCTGCTGCAGGAGGCTCCGGACCCGGCCGAGGAGGGTGGAGGTTGAGGGCGGGGGGAGCGATACAAAGTGAAGCCACATTGCCAAACTTACCCAGCGATTGCGGCGGCGGCGCCCTGTGCCGACAGCCCAGCGGCCGGGACTGAGCGCCGCGGCTCCCCTCCAGGGAAGCGGGGGCTGGAGGAAGGGCTCTGCCGCACGTCTCTCGTCTGTATTTTGCCAGCCGGGCTGCCACTGACGGGGGTGGGGAGCTCTGCCGGCGGTCGCGAGCATTGTGTTTGGTTCTTTGCAAGAAAACCTCTCCCTGACACACCACCCTGTAAACCAGAGCGGCGCTGCTCCCCGACCTCTTGCAATATAGAGGGGAAACAGGTAAGGGGGTTCTTTTTTTGCATGCGCTCTGTCTTCTTTGCGGTCGTCCCCCCCCCCCCCCTCCCCTCCGGAATCGTCTCGGATTTCGAGTAAACTCAATCGGTCGCCTGAAGGAGGGTGCCTGTAAACTCTGGGGGAGCCGAGCAGCAGCGGGGCCGGACGCACTGTAGCTGTCCCTGCTTACAAAAGGCTCCTTTGCTGCTGCTCTGGGCTGTTTTTCCCTCTTCCAGGCTGTTAAAGAAAAAGGGCTTTGCCTGGCTCAGTGGTGAACTGAGGGGAAGAGGAGGGTGTGAGGACCCGCCACCCGCTCTCTTTGTAGCAAACACTATTTTGAAACAGTGGCAGGAAAGATCAAAGTGAGCTCCCTAATTCTCTCCTTTCCAATTCCCTGCCTGCTCTTTCTCCGCCCCCCCCCCCCCGTCTTTTGTTTCAATCTAGGAGAAATCCGGTGAATCACCTAATTAAAACCAAGACATGAATTAAGCATCCATTTTTTTAAACTACAAATTGCCAGCTCTGCGCTTGTCCCTCCCTTGGTCTCCATTAAAAAACACCAGAGACATTGTTAAAAGGGGGCTTATTTTGCCTCTAGCAGCCAGCTCTGCTTTCTATTTCACTGACTCTATCCCAGGACCTAAATTGCTTGGCTATGTAATTACTAGAGTAAGCCTATTTAAGTTAAAAGCTTCTCTCTCTTCCCCCCCCCCCCCATGAAACTTGATGAGGGCCCGTCCTTAGTTATCAGGGGAGTCACTTTCTGCTCAGTCCTCTTGATTCATCTCTTTTAGATTTAATCAGCATTAAGGTATTGCTTGTTCTTAAGAGCTTTAGCTTAATGGGGTTACTGGATGCCTTTCTCAGTGTGACGTTTCCTTTTTTAAAATATAGTATATATTTACCGTTCAGCAAGACTGGGGAAAGGCAGCTTGGAGTCTTGGGTTTTTAAAGAGATCTGAAGTTATTTAAACCTTTTTTAACGTTTTAAAGTCTCAAAGCAGGAAATGCAGCTTCGCTTAGCTTATGGATAGAAACTTAACAAAAGGCAATTCCTTGAGCAAATGCATCAGAAATCAATTTACATAAAGGTATATGATGCATTCAGATAAATGCAATGCTAATGGCTTTTAGAGTGGTTCTCTTTTCAAAGTCTCAGGGTTTTTGTTACAGCTTAATTGGTGCAGTTCTTCTGGTTTATTGTGCGGTCACTGGACAGAAGTTCAGGAACTCTTTCTGGGGAAATGTGTGCTTAAAATCGGCCTATTTAAGGAATGTAAATTCTGGCTCCCCTGTAGCCAAGCTGGGCCAGTGGGCAGGAAAAGTTCGCCCTCCCTCCTTTGGAGGTATCAGTCTGAATGGCTTTAGCAGATAGCCAGATGCCTCGCTATGAGCACATACGGTTTACAAAGGACAAAGACAAAACATGCTGCTTAATTGGCAGTAAATAACTTGATCTGTTTATACTATAAATGACTAGTGGAACACTAGGAGCTTATTGGACTCTGGATTGGAGGCAACAAATTAATCGGTTTAGAATAAGCTTTATGAATTGATTCCTGTATTATCTCCCAGTTGTCCCGCTTGTAAAAAGCATTTTATTAGAAAGTGGTGGGGGAGAAGCACTTCAGCAGTTTTGGAGGCAGCCATGCTCCAGCCTGAGTGTGGTGCACTTGAATGTTCTGGTCTATTGTATTATCAGTAAACTTTTTTTTCCCTTTGGCGTAACAAAGGTTTAGCATTTAAATTGCTGATCAAGGGCAGATTAGCGAGACAAAAGTGGAGAGTGTTTGTATAGGAGTTCTAAAGTTCAATTATCCTTTATTCAGTCCAGTGTCCTAAAAACCCCCGAGAAAACACTCCACTGATTTTCTAAATAAAAACGAGATCTGGGACGATCATGGAGCCGGCCATTAAAGCCGCTCTTGGAGATTTGAAAAACCAGTTTCACAACTTTTCACACTGCCCATATCTCTCCTTTTAGCACAAAACTCTGAACTGTTCCTAACTTGTGAACTGCAGCTACATTTCCCAGAGCTCTGCCTGCGCAGGGAACATGGCTTCAGCAGGGCTGCGGGCCAATTTGCTGTTCGCTTCCACTCTCCCGTTTTCATGTCAGTCGTGCCGGACCCCTGGGACTCCAGGTGGGGTACGAAGTTCGGTACATGTTGCCCAGTGTGCACGTGCATTTGGGGTGTACCAGAACCTCACTTTAAGAAGGCGACAGCAATAAAAGTGAGGCCACCAATGACAAGTTGGGAGGGAAGCAGGCTCGTGGAGCCAGAACAAAGCCCCAGACAAGTAACAGTGTCCTTTTGCACTGTCCCCCCTCTGTTGCCCCCCCCCTTCCCCCACCGCACCGGGAAGGGCATGGTCAGGATTCATGGCCTGGAGTTAACCACCTCTCCCTCCCCCCTCTTCTCTTGTTACACAGACCATGGTGAACCCGGGCAGCAGCTCGCAACCTCCCCCGGTCACCGCTGGCTCCCTCTCGTGGAAAAGATGCGCGGGCTGCGGGGGGAAGATCGCGGATCGCTTCTTGCTCTACGCCATGGATAGCTACTGGCACAGCCGATGCCTGAAGTGCTCCTGCTGCCAGGCTCAGCTGGGGGACATCGGCACCTCCTGTTACACCAAGAGCGGTATGATCCTGTGCAGAAACGACTACATCAGGTGAGAGAGAGGAGGCTGCACAGCAAGGGGCAGGGAGCAACTCTGTACCTGCTCGCAGGATAGCAGAGGAGAGGTCAGGCCAGTTCCTACTCCACTGCAATCAGAGACGCAGATTGGTCAGTCCTTGACTTCAGGGGGAAGGAGGGTAAGATTTCCCTTAAGACCGAAGAGAATAATTGTGGCTCTTTCTCCAGCCACAGTTTGGGCTGCCCAGCAAAGAAGAGATTGGAGGCCCTGTAACTTGAAAGTGCTTGTCAGCACAAAACAAGTTCTAACTAAAAATAAACAGCAATCAGAAAGGCTAAATTAATCTCTTTTGTTGTAGTGGTGAAGTGTGAATCTCTAAACGGTAAATGTTAAAATCCTGGGCTTGAATAAGGTTGTGGTAAAGGTGCTAAATAATGAAATGCCTGCCTTTTAGTATCTGATTAATTATGATATTTACATAAGCGCCTTTAAACTCCTTTGAGTGGAAACAGAATGACTCATTCTCTGTTCTTTGTAAAAGAGCTGATTAACCGTCAGTTGGAGGACCAGAGATTCTACTTCTAGCCAAAAAAAACAGTGGCAATGTTTGTCTTCACATTGTTATAGAGAGGCTTTGGACCCACATTTCTCTAACTTTCAATATAGAAAAAGCTGGGAGAATCTAGGGGAAGTGATTTCCTTAAATTTTAAATAGTTCACATGCCTCAGATTTGGGGGATGGCTGGGGAACTAAACCCCATTAATCTTATATCAGTTGAAGTACAGTACAGTATCCATTCATTGCATTGAAACTTGTTGGAAGGGAAAGAATTCAGGAGGTCAGGTGCCTATAGGATCTTTTCAGGTGAACTCAAGCTCCTTAAACTCATTAATTTAAAAGGAGGCATTTTGAAGGATTACACATTTAATTTGAGTAAATGCTTTGATAGACTGATGCACATGAATGCTTTAAGGAGAGGTTCTATTTCAATATCCAGTAATTAAAATACAAAAAGCCAAGCCCCTACATTCTGGCATAAGATAAATTCCTAGTTAAGACAGTTGTTTTGTTTAAATGCTTTTGACTTTTCATTTACTGTAAATGTCAAGAGTTACTCCAGGTTTATCTTTCAGTAAAGGTTGAAAAATTTTCCTCCCCCATGTGTAAATCATTTTGCTATAAATATTCCAAGTTTGTTTCTAATGAAACACTTACCTTGTACTCCAAATTGTGAGAGATCTGGATGCAGCATTGTGCTGAATTTGTGGGAATACTTTTCTTGGAGACCTCATTAAGTTAAAATAATGGAGTAAAAGGATGCTTATTTATTCTGATGATGAAACCTCTGTTCTATTAGAGGCCTGCATCCTCATTCTGCTAAATAGAAATAGATGTTTTGAGGGATTAATTTCACTTTTTTTTGTAAGTAAGTGTCAGGAAATCAGCACATGCAGGTTTATAATGGTGCTTTCTGGTCCTCTTCCGAAGCAACAGCATAAGCCTGGCAGAATTCTAATTAAATAGAGCAGAACGGTGTTAAGAAAAGAGGTTTGTTTGAAGTGGAAAAATTGACACTACCATTCAGATGCACTGAATGGTACAGATTCATCTCTCAACCAAGGCCATCAAACAAACCTTCACTTCTGATTACTACTAATTAAAAAGAGAAGATCCATCCCCTGTATCCCCAAGGCAAGTTCAGGCATGCTTACTGGAATCTCCTCCAGTTGTGTGGCCATAATTTAATACCCACTATTATAATGTAGGCAATTATGAATGAAATGTTTTTATCAGGTGAGGATTTTGAATTTATCTCCTTGTTCCATTGCCTGGTTCCTCTCTGGATCTGTGTAATTTGACTTACCAAACACACACCTCTGAAATGAAAGGAGCTCTCTGAAACTTCAACTGGATAGTATATGCAAGGACGGTTCATAAAGTCTTGCATTAGGATAGAGGACTTTGTTGTTAAAAATCATGATCCTTATTTACCTGGGCTTCACAGCCGTCTTCCACGTGGGACCACAACGATGTGCTGGTGTAACTGACTCTTTTTCCTCTCCCTACGTTTCAGTGTTGAATCGATGCCGCTAGATTGGCAGCGTTCTGCAAGTGTCTGTTTCTGTGGGGCCCTCTCTCCGATTGCTGTGGAGGGAGCTCGCAACCACTCCCTTATCTGAGGCCAAATGCATAGGCACAACTCTTAATTGGAGCCACAGGGGAAAATTAGACGTGAATCACAATGAAAAGAGGATGGATCAGCCCAACAGCCGCCACGTGAAAGGGGCTGGCTGCTCCCAACCCGGGGCAGGGACCACAGACCGATTTATTAAGGGGCTTTTAAACTGTCTGACGTGAGGGGCTGTGGTTTTCGAAAACAGCCCTCGACAGAGCTGCTGCCGCTGAAGGCCGGCCTGCCTGCCTGGGAAGGGGCGGGGGAGACGGGAATACAGCCCCCCCGGAGACGCGTGTGCAGGGGGGAGAGTGCGCAGCCCTCCCCACCTTAAGATTCCAGATAAAGCAGCAGCGTGGCAGCGAATCCGCACAATTAACAGCTTTAATTAGTGTCTCCTCCATTTTCTCTTCGTTCTGATAGGTTTTATCTAATGAGATCTGGTCCCTGGCTTAGATCTCCTCGGAATGACGTGTCCGAAATGAATGAGAGCCGCGTCGCAAACAAAACATTTAATTAACAAAATTGGCCTCTAACGGGGGGGGGGGGGGGTAGAGATTAACCAGGCTCTTCTTAAAGGGGCAGCGCCTGCAAATCCTCCCCTACCCAAATGTCTCGTGCAGGGCCCCCTCCTTTCGCCCTCACTCGAGGGCTGTGGGGAATGGGTGACTTGTCTCTCTCCCAGGTAGGCGAGGGAGGGACGCAAGGATCAAAGCAGAGACAGGGGAACGCTCCGCGAGGACTCTTACAACGTGCTGCCACCCCCCGCCCCCGCCTTTCCCGGGCTGCGTGAATCCCCGCAGCTCATCAGTTCAGACAAGTCAACCGGGCCGGGCTTGAAAGAAGAGTTGAAGGAAACCTGCCCGGCCGCCACGGGGCCACCCCCTTCAGTGTGGAGCTGCGCGCTGACATGCCGGGGCAGGCGCGGGATCCCAGTTCCAGGGGAGGGGGAGGAGAGCGCGCGCCTCATTGCCATTCACGTGGCTGGCCGCAGCCGCAGTCTGCCGTGCGGGTTATGGAGGGGAGGGGAGGGAGCCGCCAGGCAACGAGTTCATTTCCCTGGTAATCAACAGCAAGCTGCTATATTCAGGGAATGCTGTCCCTTTAATTGAACAGGCTAGGTAATTAAATGGCACTTTTCC